>NC_067409.1:23757386-25114886 GCF_009764475.1 Pristis pectinata | reverse complement strand
AGTTGAAAGGAGATTTATGAGTAAGTTTGTTTGTACACAGAGAGTGGTGAGTGCCTGGAATGTGCTGCCAGGGAAATGGTGGAAGCAGATACGATCGCAACATTTAAGAGGCTTTTAGACGGGAACGTGCACAGGCAAGGACCATATGCAAGCAGCTGGTATTAGTTTGGATTGGCATCACAGTCGGCACAGACATTGTGGGCCAAAGGTTACCTAATCCTGCACCAGCAGAACTTCTTATGAAAGGAAGATTTAGAGTGAGACTGAGTTTCATACAACTGAGTCTTACTTGTAGTAATGGACAGAAACAAGAATGTCAAGAGCACTTTCAGTCAGCTTCTACAAAGACTTCAGGACAATGTGTTGAATCCCCCTTATATAAGGAAGGCAAGCAAATGGGGAATTGGGACAGCTGTTACTGTTCATGGTTCCAAGCAATATTTCAACCAGATTGCTGACAAAATCAGTGTGTTCAATTGCATTGCATTTTGCAGTCACATTTAAATGACGTGCCAGATTGTGTCTCATTACCCAAAACAGATTGCATGAAAACATCACAATCACCAGAATCTTCAGAATGATCAACATCTGTAGCATTCCCTATTTAAACTACAGGTGATAGTGTTTCTCAAAAAAAATGAGTTTACTAAAAATAGTAGTTCAGACAGTTGTAGAATCACAGAATCATAGAGTCATACAGCATGGAAACAGGCCCTTTGGCCTACCATGTCCATTGCCAACCATCAAGTACCTATCTATACCAATCCCATTTACCGGTCCCATACCTGGTCCATATCCTATTAGCCTTAGTGGTTTAAGTGCTCATCCAGATGCTTCTTAAATGTTGTGAGCATTTCTGCCTCCACCACCTTCTCAGCCAGATTGCAACCATCCTCTAGGTGAAAAAAATTCTTCCTCAGGCTCTTCTGAACCTCACCTTAAACCTATGCTCTTTGTTCTTAGCACCTCTGCCATTGGGAACTATTTCTTACGATCTACCCTATCTATGCCTCTCAGATCTCTATCACGTACCGCTCAGCCCCCTCTGTTTCAAGGAAAACAAACGCAGCCTATTCAATCTCTCCTCATAACTAAACACTCCATCCCAGGCAACAACCTGGTGAATCTCCTCTGCCCCCTCTCCAGTGTAATACTGTCCTTCCTATATTGTGGCAACCAGAACCACAGGTTTGGAAGTGAGATTATCTCTTCTGAACTTTGATATGTAGAAGAGATTAGACCTGTGAGAAGATCAAGCAGAATTCAAAAGCCTGTGGTGATTCTAAATCAAAATCTCAATGGTTAATTAGAAAATAATATGTGATTTGTTTTTGAGGAGGTGGTCTAAGTGAATATATTTCAATACATGGACATATATGCGGATGATATTTATGTGATGCATCTGTACTGTGAATGAACATGAAGACTCAATGCGTACATAATTAAAGAAAATCCGTGCAAATAAATCACTACTTCTTTGATGTTTATTGTTTATTAGGACATAACAATGCGGTATATGAGGTTGAAAGAATGACTTTTTTGAGTAAAAGATTAAATAATATGGAAAAATGTAAAGTCAAAATTGAAAAAAAAGCAGGCTATTCAGCCCCTTAAATCTATTCAGTTACATAATGGACATAATTTACCCACATTCCTTCAATATTAATGAGAATCTGGAAGGATCAGGAAGGTGAAATGACCTGTGGATGTCTTGACCATAAGCTTAAAAATGTATGCCCTTGGCAGGTTAACACTGGAGCTTGGCGGAAAAGCAGAAGAATCATTAGACTGTGAGGCAGCATCCTCTGTTTACAGCTCGTTCATACAGATCAGCTATAATTAACGAGCACTCACTACTGTCACTTGGATGTCACTAATAGCATTGTATCATCTCGGTTCTCTTGACATCCACCTATCACTCTTTTTTTTCTCCACCTCTCCCCCCTTATCTGCAACATAAAACATTTGAATTTTCACTTTTCCAGTCCTAATAATAGTCATTCACCTAGAACATTAATTCTGTTTCTCTATCTATGGATGCTGCCTGACTTGTTGAGTATCTCCAGCATTTCCTGTTTTTTATTTCAGATTTCCAGCATGTGCAGTTTTTACTTTTTGAGGAAGGTTATAGTTGGAGGTAATCATTGCAGCCCTGGGGCAATGCTGCGAGAGCTTCTCAAGGCAGTGACCTGGGCCAAAGTATCTTCAGTTGTTTTGACAATGATCTTCATTCCATCCTATATTCAGAATTGGAGACATTCTCTGATGATTGCCATTCCCTCCACCACTGGCAGACAGTAGCTGCAGTATGTACTATCTACAAAGTGCATTGAAGTTACTTGCCCAGGTACTCTAAACCAAACCCACAAGCTCTACCACCCAGAAAGGCAAGGGCTTCAGGCCCATTGGGGACACCACCACATGCATTTTCCTCACCAAGTAGCATAGCACCCTGACCTGGAAATATATTGTTGTTCCTTCATTTCGCCACTAGGTCTAAATCCTGGAACCCCCTCCACAACAGCAGAAAGATTGCAGAGTTTCAATACACAGCTCACCACCATCTTCTCAAAGGTAATTGTGGATAATAAATAAATGCTGGCCTAGCTAGCAATTCCCAGATCCTAAACATGCATAAATGTAAAAAAAATCAGAGTCACTGGTACCCTTTGGGAAAAGAAATCTGCTGTCCTCACCTTATGTGTGACTCCAGACCCATCGTATAATGATTGATTCTTAAATTCCCTTTGAAATTATTCAGCAAGGTATTGAGTTCAAGGGCAATTAAGGACAGGCAATAAAATTGTCAGAAATGTCAATAATCAATGAAAAAAAGATAGCTACAACAGCATGCTTTGATTTTATTTCCCCTTTACAATGAGATGCCTATTGTGCAACATGCTTAAAACCACAGAATCAGGGAAATGCTGAGGTTGAATCTGTAGCCCTCTGACCCATGGTTTTTTACCTAAATCATTGGCACTGGGTGTCAATGACAAAAGCAGAATTAATTGCCCATTCCTAATTGCCCTTGAAGGTGGCAGTGAACATCTGCAGTCCATGTGGCAAAGGTTTTAAAGGTTTTGATCCAACCTTGAGGTTTGCTAGGCCATTTCACAGTGCAATTAAACTATATCAACGTGTGACTGGAGTCACATGTTGGCCAAACTACATAATGACAGCAGATTCCCTTCTATGAAGGGCACAAGTGAACTAGATGAGTTCATTTGACATTATAGTTACTTCACACCAGCTTTTTAATTCTAAATTTTATTCAACCAACTCAATTTAAATTCCCCTGAGCAAATTCATGTTTCCTGAACACTTTGATTTACTAGTCTAGTAACACAACCAAAAAACCATTATATCAATCTGATGGTTTCTACTTTTGTTTTTCCACTAATTTCTGACACCTGAATCAGCACTATTATAAATAAAACTATGATTATGTGTAAAAGTATTAAAATAAGCCAATTCAATTATATTTTCATGGGTTTCTATACTTATCACACTTGAACTGCTTTTAAAATATTATTGTCAAAACGTGCTGCATAAACATTTAGTTTATGAGGTACTCTTCCAAGTATTAATCACTTTTCTACATTTATTGCAATGTACATATGTTACTGTAGTCCTTCTAGGCTTTATTCTACATTAAAAAATTAGCATATTGCATATTCCTAGGGCAGCATTAATAAACATTTGTATGCCAGAAGTTGAATGTAAGTGAATTAAAAATGCTTCAAACATTGCAAGATTCATTAATACAGCCCTCAGCCTCCAATTAGGAAGGAATTCCTTGGTTAGATCCAATAACTGCCTCGAGCTTCCTTCTGGAAAACAGTACCATATTTGTACATCAGAAAAGCAGACTTAGTTCTAAATCATATTTTTGTTGCTGTTTAATCCAAACAGCATTTAGGCATGGAATAAATAATCATGCAGTCCCTGGATATTCAATTTGTCCTAGTTTTATTAAGAAGCTCTCATTTGAAATCTTTATGCATATACAGGCTTCTTTGCTGGATAATTTACACACATGCTTCAAATCTTGTATGAATTTTCTATCACACCTGCACACACATAAAATTGCAGCTGCAGGAAAGGTGGCCAGCATTTTTACAAAGTTACAGGATAAAAGACACGATGGTACAAAGCAGGAAGAGAAAGAGTAACAAGGAAGTATGATCCTAATCCAAGTCAGTGGTTAATTCAGAACAGCATTCACCACAATACACTCCACAGACCTTTGAAATGCAATGGGAGCACCACAACATTCTGCTTTTTATCAGTTCCTGGTATTTGTCTCTGGTAGAGAGCAAGGAATAAAATCTGGAGGTTGATAGAATAAAGAAAAACAATTACCTTGTTGCAAAGGTATGTCATAGTAAAGTAACATACAAAGAATTAAAGAACATTCTGGATTTGAAGGGGTCGTTTGTTCACATCTCATCTCTGTCAGGAAGTCTCATTTATCAGAAATGCATCTCGTAAATTTAGGTGCACAATCACACTTGATTTTCCAACTATTTAACTTTACCTACAATGCGTCCAGCTATTTCTTCAACGCTCCTGGCAAGCAGAGTGTCCAGCAGAAGTGTGAGATTGGAGAATTTCACCAAATGTACATTTTTTCATGGATTTTCCTCTCCCTGATTCCATAATATCCTCCAGAATAACAGCCCTCTGAGAACTCAGCAGTCCTCCAATTCTGGCCTCTAGGGCAACCCAATTTTTGTGCACTTCATCACTGGCAGCCATGCCTTCAACTGCCTTATACCTAATCTCTGAAATTCCTCTTACTCCTTTCAGATGCCTCTCAAACACTTTCACTCAACTGTGTTAATATAACTTAATGTTGCTCAGTACTGGATTTTGTCCAGTAATCATCCCTGTGAAGTGCCCTGGGTTGTTTACAATGTTAAATTTGCTATATAAATGCAAATTTTTGTTATTCGACTTGCAGCACGATATAAAATGTATTTACACAGCCATTAGAGGAGATATTATCAACAAATTAATCATCAAAGTTTACAATGTAAGACCATACAACTATAAATGGATAAGAAGGAAAGCAGCCCTTAACACCACATCTATCAACATGCATGGCCTGATTTAATTTGGATTGCTAATCACGCTTGGCAAATATCTGAGAATCAAGACTTAAATATAGCCATGGCCACACAGTGGAAAGTTCAGCTTAAACCACCCGAGGATTGATGTGCTGTGTCCTTTCTCATCTTTCAGCCTTTGACTATAATCTGGTAAGGACATCCGTGGGATCTTTGGGAAACCTGGTTTTCCTGATTTCTCGAACTCACAATAGCTCTTAAAACACCCACTCCCTCCCCCCCACCTCCACCAACCCCACCCAACCACCACTCTACCAACCCAATCCCCTGGCCAGATTTTTCCAATCCACAATATAACTGGTCATAGTCGGAGGCCATAGGGTCAGACAGCCAACCATCTCAATGCCAACCATTGAGTACCCATCTATACTAATCCATTTACCAGCACTGGGTCCACATCTACTGTGCCTTGATAATTCAGGTGCTTCCCTAGATGCTTCTTAAATGTTATGTGAGTACCTGCCTCCATCACCCACTCAGGCAAGTATTGCAGATTCCAACCACACTCTGGGTGAAAAAGTTCTTCCTCAGGTCCCCTTTAAACATCTTACCCTTTACCCTAAACTTCTTCCCCCTGGTTTTTGACACCTTTTCTATGTGCTCTTCACATTTCATATACTTCTGTCAGGTCCCCCTTCATCCTCCTCTTCCTCAAGGGAAATAAACACAGCCTATCCAGTCTCTCCTTTTAACTGGAGCACTCCATCCCAGGCAACATCCTGGTGAATCTCCTCTGAACCTTTTCCAGTATAATCACTTCCTTCTTACAATGTGGTGACCAGGACTGTATATCATACTCCAGCTGTAGCCTAACCAATGTTTTATAAAACTGTAATATAATCTCCCTGTTCTTATATTCTCTACCCCAGCTAATGAAGTCAAGTATCTTGTATGCCTCCTTAACCATCTTATCTACTTGTGTTACCACCTTCACAAATCCTTGGACTTGTATACCAAGGTCCCTCTGTTTCTCAGTACTCCCTAGAGTCCTACATTCAATGAGTCTGTCAGACCCTTATAAATCCTCCCAAAATGCATCACCTCACACTTATCAAGATTAAATTCCACCTGTCATTACACTTGCCTACCAACTGATCACTGCCACCCTATAGCCTAAGAATATCTTACTCACTGTCAACAACACTGGCAATTTTTGTGTCATCTGCAAACTTACTAATCATCCTCCTACATTCACATCAAAATTGTTAATATGTATGAACAAAAATGTCCTAGCACTGATTACAGGCTCGCAATCACAAAAACAAAGCCATCCCTCCCCACCTACCCCATTACCCTCTGCCTCCTATTATCAAGCCAATTTCCCATCAAGACCTTGTCAAAGTCCATTATTGAAGTCCATACAGACAACTTCAATCCTCATCAATAGGTTTTAGTTACCTCTTTGTAAGATTCAATCAAATTGATCAGACAGGATCTCCCCCTTAACAAAGCCATGCTGACTATTTTGGTCTAATCCCTGCCTTTGAAAGTATAGATTAATCCTATCCTTCAGAAATGTTCCAGTAACTTTCCTATCACTGATATTAAACTTGCAGGCCTATAAGTGGCTGGTTTATCTCTGCTGCCCTCCTTGGACAAAGGTACCACATTTGCTGTCCTTGAGTTATCTGGTACCACACCTGTGGCGTGAAGATTTATAAATGTTTGTCAAAGCCCCAGCAATCTCCTCTTTTGCCTCTCATAGAAGCATCCAATACATTTCAGCAGGTTCTGTGGATTTATCCACCTTTAAACCTGACAAAACATCTAATATCTTCTTTTTTAATGATAATGTGTTGTAGTATTTCACTGTCTCTCTCCCTGAATTTCCTGACTGCATTGTCTTTTCCTTGGTGAACACGGATGAAGAAGTATTCACTTAAGACCTCATCCACATTCTCTGGCTCCACAGATTCCCATTTTGGTCCCTCTTGGACCCTATATTTTCCCTGGTTAATGTTTGGTCCTATATATATAGAAAATGCTTTGGAATTTTCATTAACCTTGTCCACTAGTAATATACTTCACCCCCTACTTACCCTTCTGATTTCTTTTTTGAGTTCATGCCCCCACACACTTCCTATATTCCTAAGGACTACCCTGTTTTCAGTTCTTTATTCCTGCCATATGCTTCCTTTTTTTATCCAACCCAATATATATCTCTTGACATCAAGGGTTCTATGGACTTGTCCTTACCGTTTACCCTTATGGAAATTGTTTCCCTCTTGAAGAACCCCCACTTGTCGGATGTTGGTCCCGGGTTAGTTGCCCTCCATCTACCTTTTGTAGAAGTGGTGATCATTCTCCTTGAAATAGAAAGGATAAGGAGAGTCATAATGCAGGCAGTCAAAGTTATGAATTGTTCTGTAACACCAAGTGATGAGACATGGTTTCTTCTGGCAAGCTGGTCAGTCACTAAATGTCATAGTTTTTAAATAGTTGGCAAAAGTTTGAAAGAGGAAAGGAAACATTTTTGTGTAGGAGGTTCTTAGATCTTGCAAACTACACGTGAAAGGGCAGTTGCAAGGGATTCCAAAGGAACCTTAAAAGGTACTTGAACAAAGAAACAGAAGAAATAGCAGCAGCAGAAGGTCAAATGACCCATTGAACCTGCTCTGCCATTCAAAAAGATCATGACTGATCAGGTCTTTGGCTTCATTCCACTTTCCTGCCTTTTTTCTTAATCTAAAGATTTATTTTAGATTAGATTATATTTAACAACAGTCCCCACAGTTCTTGAAGTGGGGAATTCCAAAGATTCGTAAATTTCTGAGAAAATAAAAATCTTCCTCCTCTGTACATTAGACAGCATGTTGACTCTGTATCCTGAGACTCTGCCCTCCCTCCACCCCCTGTTCTAGTTTGCTCCACCAAGGGAAAAATATTCTCACAGCATCTTCTTCTTAGTCAGTCTCTTGCAATCAAGGATGATTTGCTTCCACTGCATGTCTCTGGGCTCTGACATAGCTGATGAACCCAATGTAGAAGCTCCAGACTCTTCCACAGATAGTGTATGACGTGCCTGATGGGGCATGCGAGTGGGTAGTTCACGAGATGGTTGTCTCCTTCCATCACTTGCACAGGGGTTCTGTGTGATTCTGGTGCATGAACCTGAGGTTCTCAGTGCCATCCCAATGCTGCTGCTTCACTTTCAGCAGTTATGGGTCAGTGATTTCCATGAGTCAGTGCAGATGTTGCACTTCTTCAAGAAGACTTTCAAAACATCCATGAATCTTTTCCCCTAGCTGCCTTCTGGTAATCTCTTCCCATTGAGGAGCTTGGAACACGTGTCTATTCCATGAATATGGTGTCAGGCACGAGGACAACATGATCGGCCCTTTGGAGGCATTGATTGTAATTAGGGTCTTGGTACTGAGGATGTTGTCCTAGGAGAGGATGCTGATCTTGGTTCACTTGTCCCATCAGTGGATTTGGAAGATTTTGCGGAGAAAGCGTTAATGGGACCTTTCCAGTGCCATGAGGTGCTCACAGTAGGAAATCCAAGTCTCACAAGTTTGTAGAAGGGACAGGAAAAAATGCATGAGTAAACCTTGTGTTTTGTGCTAGGTTTGCAGTTTTGATCTTCAATCGCCCTTTTCTTCAGCTGGCCAAAGCTCAAGCTGATGTACGGAAGATGATGGTGAATTTCACTATTGATGTTTGCCTTTGCTGAGAGGTTGTTTCTGAAATATGGGAAGTGGTACATGCTTTTCAGGGTCTCACCTTTCTTGTCAGAGGGCAGGAGTGTACAGCTTGGAGAGGTTGGTTGAGGACCTTTGTCTTGCAGATGTCCAACGTCTACTCTGTCATGACTCTCAGAAAATCACCTGTCAGTTGTCTATACTATGGACTGCGTTATCCCACTCAGCTCAGTCTTTCCTTGTAAGTCAAGCTCCTCATTAATCTACTAAATCTTCACTGAACAGTCTCCAATACAAGTGCATCCTTCCATAGAAACGGAGACCAAAATTGTACATAATACTGCAGGTGTGGTCGGCCAAAGGCCTAAATGATTTTAACAAGACTTTTCTACTATTGAAGTCCATCTCTGTTGGAATAAAAGACGATATTTTAGTGACTCACTGTCCGAGCAAGTGAACCGGCTTGGAGGTTGGGTCGTGCGTCGTCGGAGCGGCGAGGCCCAAGATGGCGTTGGGCCTTCGTCTTCCCCGAGCGACGGGGAGAACCCGCGTGCGGGAGAAGTTTGATGATGTAGCGCATACGTCATTTCCGTTTTCGGTGGGCGGGAACCATTCCTCTTAAAAGGCCTGCGCAAGGCGGGAAAATAAATCAGTTTTTGTTCTGCAGCCCACCAACTAGTGTCTTGCTTTCACATCGCGGTAGCAGCCGCTACATTGGTGACCCCGATGGTCCAAACAGATTTTGGACCCACACAATGGATGACAATGCAGCAGCCAACGAAGTGGCACTCAAGCTGCCCACCTTTTGGACGCTTCGGCCCAGCGTCTGGTTCGACCAGGCTGAAGCACAATTCCAACTACGGCAGATCACTTCCGACTCCACAAAGTACTACCATGTGGTCAGCTCTCTGGACCAGGAGACAGCCGCCCAGGTCGGAGACTTCATCCAGTCGCCTCCGGAGGAGGATGAGTACTTGGCTTTCAAAGACCTTCTTATTCAGACCTTTGGCCTCTCCCGTCGCGAGCACGCCACCCGCCTGTTTCATCTAAACAGCCTGGGGGACAGACCCCCATCGGCCCTAATGAACGAGATGCTGGCCTTGGCTGAGGGACACAAGCCTTGCCTAATGTTTGAACAGGCCTTCCTCGAACAACTACCCGATGACATTCACCTGCTGTTGGCCGACACCGATTTCAGCAACCCAAATCACCAGGCCGTGAGCCCAACGCCTACCTAAAACAGTCCCAGCAACCACACCCCAGAAACACAGACAACGACACTGGCGACCATCTGTGTTTCTACCATCAGAGGTGGGGCGCGGAGGCCTGTCGATTCCACCCACCCTGCAAGTTTCAGGGAAATGCCAGGGCCAGCTGCCACTGATGGCTACGGTGGCTGGCCGCCAACACAGTCTCCTATTCGTTCGGGACAAACAGTCCGGGCGTTGTTTCCTTGTTGATACTGGAGCAGAGGTCAGTATTTTGCCCCCGACTGGCCGCAACACTTGTAACAGGCAACAAGGTCCTGTACTCAATGCCGCAAACGGCACAACAATACGGACTTTCAGTACCCATACAGTTCAATTACAATTCAGCGACAGCCATTTTACCTGGAACTTTACCCTTGCCACCGTCACCCGGCCACTCCTGGGAGCTGATTTCCTTCGGGCCCACAGCCTGTTAGTCGACCTGCGAGGGAAGCGGTTAGTGCACTCCAGAACTTTCCAAACCTACCCCCTGGGAGAAGCCAGACTACCAGCCCCGTGCCTGGACTCTGTTTCCCTGTCTGGCAACGAGTTCACCAAGCTCCTAGCTGAGTTCCCATCGGTTTTGGCACCTCAGTTTTCAAATTCGATGCCCAAACATGGGGTGCAGCACCACATCATTACCACAGGGCCACCCCTTCATGCCCGAGCACAACGACTACCTCCTGACAAGCTCTGCCTGGCAAAGGAAGAGTTCCGCCGCATGGAGGAGCTAGGGATTGCTCACAGGTCAGACAGCTCCTGGGCCTCCCCCCTGCACATGGTCCCCAAAGCCACCGGTGGGTGGAGGCCCTGCAGCAACTACCGCAGGCTGAATGACGCCACCACCCCAGACCGCTACCCCATCCCTCACATCCAGGACTTCGCGGCGAACCTACACAGGGCCCACATCTTCTCCAAGGTGGACCTCGTCCGGGGATACCACCAAATCCCGGTCCACCCTGATGACGTCCCCAAAACTGCGCTTATCACTCCATTTGGCCTTTTCGAATTCCTTCGAATGCCGTTTGGCCTTAAGAACGCCACGCAGACTTTCCAGCAGCTGATGGACGCGGTAGGCCGAGACCTGGACTTAGTGTTCATTTACTCAGATGACATACTAATCGCCAGCTGTGACCGCCAAGAACACCTTTCCCACCTCCACCAACTGTACTCCCGTCTCCGTGATTTCAGCCTCACTATCAACCCGGCCAAGTGCCAATTTGGACTTTGACTCTAACGATTTCCTCGGCCACAGAATCACCAGCGAAGGAGCAACACCCCTACCCGCCAAGGTAGACGCTATCCGCCATTTTGCCCGTCCCAACATGGTCAAAGGCCTGCAGGAATTCCTGGGGATGGTCAACTTTTACCATTGGTTCATCCCTGCAGCAGCCTGTATCATGCACCCTTTGTTCTCGCTGATGTCTGGCAAGGGCAAGGACATCGCCTGGAATGACGAGGCTGCGGCTGCCTTTGTTAAGGCCAAGGACGCCCTGGCAGACGCCGCGATGCTGGTACACCCTAGGACAGACGTCCCAACCGCCCTCACTGTGAACGCATCCAACACCTCAGTTGGTGGGGTACTGGAACAACTAATTGAAGGCCGTTGGCAACCCTTGGCATTTTTCAGCAGGCACCTTAGACCACCCGAACTGAAATACAGTGCTTTTGATTGGGAACTTCTAGCACTGTACCTGGCGGTCCGGCATTTCTGGTACTTTTTAGAAGGCAGGCCTTTCACCACTTTCACTGACCATAAGCCTTTGTCCTTTGCCTTCTCCAAGGTCTCTGATCCCTGGTCAGCTCGTCAGCAGCGACATTTGTCCTACATTTCCGAATTCACAACGGATATCCAACATGTCTCCAGAAAGGACAATGTCGTTGCTGACGCGCTTTCCAGACCCACCATCCACAGCCTGTCCCTGTGTGTAGACTACGTGGCCCTGGCTGACGCACAGCAAGCCGACGACGAACTGCCCAGCTACAGAACTGCAGTCTTGGGCCCGCAGCTCCAAGATTTCTTAGTCGGTCCAGGTCAGCGGACCCTCCTTTGCGACATTGCAACAGGTCAACCCTGCCCTATAGTTCCTGCAGCCTGGCGGAAACGCGTTTTCGACTCGGTACACAGGTTGGCGCACCCATCCATCAGATCAACTGTTCGACTGGTCGCCAGCAAGTTTGCCTGGCAAGGCCTGCGCAAACAGGTCAGTGAGTGGGCCAGGACTTGTCCGCACTGCCAGACATCAAAAATCCACCGACACACCAAGGTCCCATCACAGCAGTTCGAGCCTACCCGTAGAAGGTTCGACCACATCCATGTCAACCTCGTTGGTCCTCTGCCAGTTTCAAGAGGAGCCTGGTACCTCCTTACCAGCGTGGACCGTTTCATGAGGTGGCCAGAGGCAACCCCCCCTATCCGACATCACGACTGATTCCTACACCTGGGCGCTGCTCACAACTTGGATCACGCGTTTTGGTGTTCCGGCCCACATCACTTCAGACAGGGGCACCCAGTTTACCTCCAGCCTCTGGTCTGCATTAGTGAGCATGCAAGGGATGCAGCTGCACACCACCACTGCCTACCACCCTCAACCAAACGGGTTGGCGGAACATTTCCACCACCATCTAAAATCAGCCCTGATGGCCCGCCTGAAGGGTCCTAATTGCGTTGACGAACTGCCTTGGGTCCTGCTTGGCACACGCACTGCCCCCAAGGAAGATCTCCATGCTTCGTCAGCTGAACTCGTGTATGGGGTGCTGCTGGTCATCCCAGGGGATTTCATACCCGTCCTTTGGGGCCAAGAAGAACAACTCATGGCAGTCCTGGAAAGACTGCGCGAGAGGCTTGCCAGCTTGTCACCGATTCCCACTTCGCAGCATGGTCAAGCCCCATCCTGTGAGCTCAAGGAACTACGAGACTGTAAGTTCGTTTTCGTTCACAGGGGCACACCCCGGACACCGTTGCAATGACCATATGAGGGGCCGTTCCGGGTCATCAGGAATAATGGTTCCACCTTTATTTTGGACATCGGGGGCAAGGAAGAGGTCTTCACGACGGACCGCCTCAAACCGGCTCATTTAGATCTACAACAACTGGTCGAGGTCCCAACACTGCAATGCAGAGGCCAACCTCCTAAGCAATGGCTAGCACAGCCCGTGAACTTTGGGGACCGTATCACCGGTTCTGGGGGGGGGGATCGTGTAGTGACTAACCGTCCGAGCAAGCGAACCGGCTTGGTGGTCGGGTCGCGCGTCGTCGGAGCGGTGAGGCCCAAGATGGTGTTGGGCCTTCGTCTTCCCCGAGTGACAGGGAGAACCCGCGCGTGGGAAAAGTTTGATGACGTAGCGCATACATCATTTCCGTTTTTGGTGGGCGGGAGCTGTTCCTCTTAAAAGGCCTGTGCAAAGCGGGAAAATAGATCAGTTTTTGTTCTGCAGCCCACCGACTAGTGCCTTGCTTTCACATCACGGTAGCAGCCACTACAATATTTCATTTACCTTCCTAATTACTTGTATGCCAAATTTCTTGTGCTAGAACACCCAGATCTTTCTTATCACCCACATTTTGTGGTATACTTCTCCATTTATTCTTTCTCACACTTCTCTATTTTATATTCTGATATATTTTTAACCACTAACTTAACCTGCCAATAATGTTCTGCAATCTCCTAAGCCTGGAAATTCAGTTATATAGAACTTTATTACATGTGACTGAAAGTCTTTTATTTCTGGTGTGAAATGTGATAAATGGCATTTTCAAGTGGTTTCACATCACTCTGAACATACTACAGGAATCTTCCAGCTGTAAGCCACTCTAGCCCTTCACATTATTTCTGCATTGACAATGATGTCATTCTCCTGCAAAGCATCCTTTGGAGTATTGTGGGGAAACATAGACACGTTGCCCCAGAAATGTTCATCGTTGGGCATCCCTGGGAAACCTGGACTTTCCAGCACAGTGGTGGATTCTCTAGTTACCTTCCATTTTTCTGGCCATTGGCTTGAAAGGTTAAGTCTGTTACCTTCTCCACAGTTGCTGTTGGACCATTCGGTATTTTCAATGTCATCTGTTTTGCTTTTGCTATTTCCAATGTCTGTGGTATTTTACTTTTGGACCATCCTTAACTTCTTCAGTTTTGCAAGAAGAGATCATTTTTATGTGTCATATTTCTTATTGGAAGTTATCTTTATTGAGAATTTTTTCTTTAAATGTCTCCCACCACTTATCAATCATACATCTTTCCTAATTTATTCAAGCCAATTGTCTCTACTCATCCCTATGTTTTTACCTCTACTTAACTTAAGATTCCAATTCCAACATAGGCTTGTCACTCTCAAATTAAAAGTGTAATTCTCCCAGAAGGTCCTTTACTATGACTTTACTAATTTCACATCAATACATATGATTGGTTTCCTTTTGAATACATAATGTTTTGTTCGAGGAAGCTTCACTTGTCTTCAAGGCTACCTTTGCCAGATCAATCAGCCCAATCTATATGAAGATTAAAGTCACTCATGATTATTACATTAACATTGTTACAAGCTCCCATTATTTCTTGATGAGGGCTGATTTGCAAGGTTACAGGGAAGAAGCTGAGTTATAGATTTAAAATGGATTTCTCCAAAGGCAGATTGTTATCCAAATGGAAAAGATAGTGCCAATAAGTGAAGTACAGAGGGATCTAGGTGTTCATGTGTATGAATTACAAAAAGTTAACAGGCATGTCCAGCAAGTAGTTAAGAAGGCTAACTGCATATGGCCTTCATTGCAATCGTGCAGTGTGTTGGTGAGGTCACACTTGGAGTAGTGCACACAGTTTTGGTCCCCTTACCCAAGAAAGGATATAGTAGCATTGGAAGTAGTCCAAAGAGATTCACCAGGCTAATTTCTGGACAGAGAGGATTGTCCTATCAGGAGAGGTTGAGTCTATATTCTTTGGAGTTTAGAATGAGTGGTGATCTTACTGAAACATGTCGGGTCCTCAGGGAGCATGACTTGGCCGATGTCAAGATGAAGGATAAGGGTTTCAGCAATGCGGCTTTCTATTAATATACTGCAGTGGAGTATAAACTGAGAAAGGGTGCTCGTCCTAAGGAGAAAAAAAAAACTTTTTGACCTAAGTGCGAGGGTGCTATCGACTGACACAAGCTAATGAATAAAATAATGGCCTGAGGTGACTGAGAACTAGTGGAGTTCATCCTCTTGTTTCATTTTTGGTGCTAGCTGACTGTGTCATTCAATCTTTGGACTTAAACTCCTAAACATATGAAGGAAGCTTTCTAATTTCCTCATGCTCTTTTGATGGAATTATTATTGCAGACTGACAGGACACAGATGATCTTTGCAGATTTCCACTGCAGGCATTGCCAGCTGTTGAAATAAGTATAAGATGCAAAAATAGCAATGAGTATCAACAACCGAATAATAGCATTATTATCTCAATGGAAATGACAGCCTTAAATTGTTAAATGCAGGCAAAACAGTGGAACACCAATAACTGGAAACAGCTGGGGATTCCATAATCTATTCAATACATTTTGAGAGGATTTGTTTCTGTAAATTTGACACAAAATGACAGGTGTGGCTATTTTCTTGAATTTAGTTAATGCAAGTTTTATTGTACACATAATATTTCAAATTGATTGCTCACTTCCGAAGGACATTAATGACTGATAGATAAAGTTGAAATCTATAGACTCTGGCACAGAGCCACCAAGGAAAATCCATCAAGCCTATGGGTTTACACCAGATTTTACAACATTCTTGCATCTATTGACACATGTGAAGGCTCTATTGATATTGTGATCAGGAAGGTTGTTCTCACGGTCAATTGTTAACATGTCATATTAGTAGAAATCCAGTTTCTCTGAGCTTTGTAATACATTGAAGAAATGTTGACATAATCATTTTCATATCAAGGAAATGTTGATCTGTAATTACATGTAGCAGAGAGACAAAGACGTATGAGTAGGTTAACATGGGTTTAAAATGGGCGGTGCAGACTCGTTGGGCCAGAAGGGCCTGTAACCGTGCTGTATAAATAAAGTTTTAAAAATGAGGAAAACATTGCCCTATCCAGATGGGAAAAAAATTAGAGACAAAGAGCACAAAATATGAATAGAAATATAAAGAAGAAATATCACTAATGGAACATTACAGTACAGAAATAGACTACAGTACAGATGTAGATATTACATTTGTACACAAGCCACACAATTCTTCTCACCTATTCTACTTTGTCATGTAATTATCTCATTCTTTTTTGTTTGGACTCAACATGATTTGTGGCAGCACAAGAAATAACTAATCAACTGATTGTTAATCAATCAGCTCTTTAATCTACCCTCAAATCTGCATAAGCTTGAGATACCCCCATTCACCCATCACCTCCCTGATTACTGACCAAATCAGTTCCTGGTGAGACAACAATTTGCTTTAAAACTCTCAACCTTGTTTTCAAGTCTTTCTATGTCCTCAGCTCTCTCCACCTCTGCAACGTCCTCCCGCCCAACTTCTAAGATATCTCTGCTCCTCCAATCCTAGTCTCTTGAACGTCTCCAAATTTAATCAGTCCCTTATTGGTGATTGTGCCTTCAACTGTCAAAACCCAAGCCCTAGAATTGTCTCCTTAAATTTCCCTCCCTCTCTATTGCTCTTGCCTCTGTTAAAATGTTGTCTAAAATGTTCTTCTTTGACAAACCCTTTGATATTTGATATTTTGATATTTATTTATTTATTAGTCACATGTACATCGAAACACACAGTGAAATACGTCTTTTGCATTGCTGACAATGTGCTGGGGGGCAGCCCGCAAGTGTCACCACTCTTCCAGCGCCAACATAACATGCCCACAACTCCTAACCTGTACATCTTTGGAACGTGGGAGGAAACCGGAGCACCCGGAGGAAACCCATGCAGACACGTGGAGAATGTACAAACTCCTTACAGACAGAGGCAGAATTGAACCCTGGTTGCTGGCGCTGTAATAGCTTTATGCTAACCACTACATGACCGTGTCACCCAACTACCATGCCGCCCAACAATATTACAAAGTTGGGATGTTATGTTGAAATTGTACAAGATGTTGGTGAGGCCGAATTTAGAGTATTATGTGCAGTTTTGGTCACCTACCTACAGGAAAGATATCAATAAGTTTGAAAGAGTGCAGAGAAAATTTACATGAATGTTGCAGGGACTTAAGGCCCAGAGTTATAGAGAAAGGTCGAATAGGTTAGGACTTTATTCCCTGCAGCGCAGGAGAATAAGGGGAGAACTTATAGAAGTATACAAAATTATGAGGGGTATAAATAGGGTGAATGCATGCAGGCTTTTTCCCCTAAGGTTGGGTGAGACTAGAACTAGAGGACATAGGTTGAGGGTGAAAGGTGAAATATATAAGGGGAATCTGAGGGGAAACTTCTTCACTCAGAGGGTGGTGCGAGTGTGGAATGAGCTGCCAGCGGAAGTGGTAGATGCAGGTTCAATTGTAACATTTAAGAGAGGTTTGGATATGTACATGATGGGAGCGGTTTGGAGGGATATGGTCTGGTTGCAAGTAGATGGGACTAGGCAGAAGATCAGGTCGGCATGAACTGGATGGGCCGTAGGGCCTATTTCTGTGCTGTAGTACTCTATGACTCTATGATATTACCTCCTAAGGTCAAGTTTTGTTAATAATGTAACTAAATATCTCCTTGGGCCATTTTACAGCGCTAAAGATGCTAAGTTAGCACAAGTTGTGCGATGTGAATTCTTCTTGTGATTATTTTAAACTTGTACCTTATTTGTCCATTGCCCCTGTCCTTTTTGAATTACTTTAGGAGCTGAATCCTGACGACTTCAGATTTTAAATTATCATCCACACATTTAACCCATTCATTGCCTAGCTCCACCGTCTTGTCTAATCTCTTCAACCCCCACTGTTATCAGCCCTCCAATTCCTAGATTGGTTCATTTCTCTCACAGGAGCAATGCACACTTGAACTAGAGGCCAACATCAATCCATAGATTTGATTGAATCTTCCATTTAAGATGCTGGCACCTGTTCTGCCTCAATGGGCCACTTACCCCAAAGGTAAATTAATAATTAATTTTGTGTAGCAAGCTGTAAACTCTGAGTTTGGGCAGCTTGGGGGTGGAGGGTTAGGGTGGAGGGGTGCAGTTAGGCAGTATCAAGAGGGACCAGCAATCAGCAATCACCATAACTTTAGTTCTCCCCATTAATAGCTATTCCTGGTGGTCAATATTAGTTAGGCAGAAATTCAGTTTAAACGGTTTTGTTAGAAGTACATCTGCCATGAGATGATAAGTACCTAATTTAGTACAGGTGTGCTTCATTAAAGGTTTTACTAAAATATTCCATCCAGTAGAAATGTCAACAACTTCATTTATTTTCAATAGCAAAGAATGATTCCTCACCTTTTGGAGGGAAAGGTTATAAGTTCAACTAAATGATAAAATGAAAGAAATTCTAATATAACTGAACACCGGTGGGAAACTAGTGATATATTGAATAAACGCAATATGCTGCTAAAGGGGCCAAAGTGTCTTTAGCAGGCAAGATTATTCACATCCAGATCAGATACTATCAATCACTGTGTCAATCAGTTTAGTTTCCATAGGGATCTGCAATAAGATTAGTTTGATATTATTTGTAATCATGTGATTGATTGTACTTGTCAAAGTACTGGATAACTGTTGTCCAATCTCTAATTGATCATATTGTTCTGAGGAAAACCGAGTTACCATTCATACAAGATAACACAATTTCACCCATTATCCCCTTGCAATCTATAAAATGTATCATGCAGCATTCATATTTTATTACAGATGATACCTCAAATTGTTTACCTTTTCAATCTTGCATTGGAAGTCTCAATATTGATACCTATTAATGATCATTGGATTATGGATATTGAGAAATTTGATGGACAGACAGGCATAGAAGGGTTATATTGATTAGACAATTGATCAGTGATTGAACAATGACAAAAAAGATTTCTGGTATGAGTTCACATACAATACACATTGATACCTGCTTATCATGAGTTACAATCATACCACACTTGTCATTATACATGTTAAGAAACCTTTTGCAAAATAAACAACTCAAAAGGCAGAGATGAACCTGGACGCTGTCATTTGTCATTATTATGGATTTCATCAAATCAGATCCATTTTGTGTAATTTTACCTAATTGCGGGGTGTGGCCTGAAAGCCCTCAAGATAACTAGCAGTGTTTATCAAAATGAAGCAGTTTCACAAAGGATAACTACATCACCATAGAGTAAATTTATTAAGTGATTCAATTTACTCTTTATCATTATCATTACATATTCTTAAATAGACTTGGGATTCCCACCAGGTATTCTTGTTTTCAACCCTGAAATATTTGGAAATTCTTTAGAGCTTTCAAACAGCTGCTGAAAGTGTTCAGATACTCACAGAGCTCTGTAGAGCAACATGAATCTCAAATATCACACGATGCGTGTTAAAGTGTGAATGAGATCACTGAGTAAGGACTAGGTTGTTCTCAGCAGAGGTGTACCACAGCTCCTAACTTCTTGGCGTGAAGATATAAACAACCATATGTAGCATTAGGAAATGCATTTAATTAAAGCTCGATTCAAACTGATACTGCTTCAGATATTCACAACTGTATGTACGCATAAACATCAAAATGCACACATTTGAGTGAATTGTATATTTCATTATTAGCTGGCTGTATTTCTTAGCTCTATGCTGTATATTTAGTATCTATAGCAACAACACTATCATCATTTTAATAATGGTGCTACTATGGATACCGAGCTATTATTTTAAGTTGCTTGAAGTCACAACTGGTATCAGAGTGGAAAAGGAGCAGGTGCCTGCACCAATCCCCTAGACAAGCTGTTTGCTTCTACTCCAATTTTTGTTCACTAGTTTAATTGTTTCCCACTAAGTGGGTCCACAGAATGTGAAGAACAACTTCTCCATTCCCTTAGGAAGGGTATATTGGATTGCCAGGCTGCATCAAATTTTAAAAAAATCAAGCCAAAGAGAGAACTCGCACACTCTTCTGTCCTTCTAATTGGATGGATGGAAATAGGGCAGCTTCCCCAATGGTTTGTGCTACCAATATAAACTCCACCCAGGCACAAGAACTGCAAAACCAGATCTGGAGCTTATGCACAGAAGACAGCCAGTTGCCTATTATGCCTGTGCCAGCTCTCTGAAGGAACTGTCCAAGTCATCTCATTTTCCTGCCCTTTCCCCAAGAAACTGTTCCTGGATAATGTGAAGCAGAGTGCTGCACTTTCATATTTTAAACAAACATGAGCTGATTCAGTTTTATTAATTTTATCAGGTTATTAGGCAGACACTGAATCATTGAATAATTCTTTTAACTTCTTGCTGTTATAATGGTATATCTATCAGCTTATGAATGTCAGAATGAAAAATCACAAATGAGAAATGACAAATAAAATAATCTGCTAAATCTGTGCCTCTTACTGGAATCTAAAATAAATGAGAATGCTGACATTATCACAGGCATTTTTATCCAAATATTGGAGTGTATTCCAGATCTGCAAAGCAGAATCTCACAGCAGTTTTCTTATCACTGATTTGGATGAGAAGCAACAGCAATTATTTTGCATTTGGGTGAGTGAGCCAGTTAACTGTATCAGGCATGGCTCGGTATATCACTGAAACATCTCACATTATATTCCCCATATTTCTCATATTTCCTAAAGATGTGAAAGGTGGCCATTCAGTCCATCAAGTCTATGCCAGCTCTCAGAGCAATCCCATCAATCCTATTCCTCCACTTATTTCCCTGTAACATTCTCTCTCACATTCCCATTAACACCCTCCTGATTCCCCTAACACCTGCCTACACTGGGGATAATTTTCAGTAACTAATTAACTGACTGACCAGCATGAATTTGGGATGTGGGAGGAAAGTTAAGCACCCAGGAGAAACCTTTATTGTTACAAGAGAAGATGCAAACTCTACACAGACAGCAAGAGGTGAGGATCAAACCCAAAACTCTGGAGCTGTGAGGCTGTACTGCTGTGCTCCCTGTATTCCTCCATAAGTGGGAATTTAACATTATTTCTTTTCATTTTCTACCCTGATTGAGCACAGAAACACAACTTTTATTCATACATCACGTTTCCAAATCTACCATGGCTTGGGTAAATCAAGGTTAGTGTTGCCCATGGCATTTGTGGAAAATCAAAGAGAGCAAAGTTCTATGTCAGATGTTTGTGGCCTTTAATAATCCCTTTTGGTTTCCAATGCCTCATTTGAGGTGGAATTCTTAGAAGAATGTAAGTCTAAGTGATCTAAACCATGCAAAGCAGCACATTGTTGTAGGCCTGGTCAATAGGGCAATGTTAGTTTCCTCAATCCCTCAACTCTCCAGAATCTTGTGAATGGATGAGGCAGGAATGGATGAGATGAGAATGTGTGACAGCACAGCCAATAGGAGGAATGGGGTCAACCTGAGGGTTCCAGTAATGTCCCGTGTTGCAATGTTCAGTTAGTTATGAGCAGGTTGCATTTTCAAGATAAAGATCTGTAGATTTCTGGAATTTATCTAAGGGTATCAACAGGTCTGTGATATCAACTGTGGGAAAATGGAAGAACATATAAGCCATAACAGAGCAGGATCAAAGGGCCATGTCCTGTGTTCTTATATTGTAGTAGAAGTACTCTGCTACAATGCATACAAGGGCTATTGCTAACATGCAGAGCATTGATACTGATCCTCTCCAGCTTGTACTTGCCAGACTCTGCTACATTGGCCTTTGTCTTCATCTTAGTAACTGCCTTCATCAGGTAGCTGTGAGTGATTTTTTTCCACCTTGAGAAAGGATTTTTTAAATGTTTATTCATTTTACTGTATCAGGGCTTCATTTATCACCCATCACTAGCTGCCCATTTGACGGTAATGTTCAGCACCCTTCTTTAAGGATTGCAGGCTTGGTGGTGAAGTTACTCCCACTTCCTCTGGCAGCTCATTCCACATACCCACTGCCCTCTGTATGAAAACGTTGCCCCTCAGGTCTCCTTTAAATCTTCCTCCTCTCACTTTAAAAAGGTGGTGGAGGCAGACACAATTAAAATGTTTATAAGTGGTTGGTCATCTGCTTGGATAGAGAAGGCATAGAGGGACACAGGCCAAATGCAGACAAATGGGATTAGTGTAGATAGAATCATGGTTGGCATGGATGAGGTGGGCCAACAGGGCACAGGGCCCTGTGCTGTACGTTTCTATGATAACATCTTCTATCACTTTATTGATAACTGAGAATAGACAAATTGGGAGGTAATTAGCCTTGCTGGATTTGCCCTGCTTTTGGGAACAGGACAAACCTGGACAATTTTCCACACTGTTGGGTAAATGCCAATGTTGTAACTGTGTTAGAACAGCTTGGCTAAAGTGCAGGTTTTCAGCACTAGAGCCTGGGTGTTGTATGGTCCTGGGGCCTTTGCTGAATCCAGTGCTTCAGCTGGTTCTCAATATCACATGGAGAGAATTGAATTGTCTGAGAACTGGCTTCTGTATGTTGGGGATCTCAGGAGGAGATTTCTTGCTGTTTAGCATCATGTACAGAGTTATCACAGGCTGTTGTTAGGGTACATTTAGTTTGGCTGTTGAAAAGGTGAAGATCTTTACTCTACTAGAGAATGTTGAAATCAAACAGGTTGCTAAGTCCCACTGCAGCCCCTAGACTCAGCCCTATGCTAGCAATGGATTGATTATGTCAATGTCTCTTCACCATGAACAGAGTTAAAGTAAATGATGGTGTATTTAAAATGGAATGGCTGACATCACTCTCAGAACTGCAACATCACTTTGGTCTCTATGGACCTCAATGGCTGCCAGAACTTGCTATATCTTGATGCAAAGGACTCCAACCACCTTACAGTTTCTGCAAGTTTTGGGTAGTTATTCACATCATAGTAAGGCACACCTCGAACTACAACTTAAAAATAGGAACTATTGTCAGGCTCACATTGACAAATGCTTGTCCAAAAAGCCAATCAATTTCCTCAAACACAAGTTCAGGTGCATGACTATCAAAGACTACAGCCTTCAAATCCTCTTCTCCAATACAGAGTGGGCTGCAAATGTACAGGGAAACAAATGAACAAAGGAGGTAGGCCCCCAAATTTTAAACATGTATACCCTTTCGAAAGGATTGCAGTCCTGTAAATTCAACAAGGGGAAGAAAACATTTTCATTTATCTAACACCCTTCACAGTCTCAGAAGACACCAAAGATGCTTCTTGTCAACTGGATACTTGATTTCCTCATCGGAAGACCTTAATCAGTGAGGATTGGTATCATCTCTTCCTCGTTGATCATTAACACAGGTACACCTCAAGGTTGTGTGCTTAGTCCACTGCTCTACTCTCTATACACACATGACTGCGTGGCTAAACACAGCTCCAATGCCGTATACGAATTCACCGATGATGCCACTATTGTTGGATGAATCACAGGTGGTGATGAATCAGCTTACCGGAGTGAGATAGGACACCCAGTTGAGCGGTGCTGCAACAACAACCTCTCCCTCAATGTCAGCAAAACTAAAGAGCTGATTGTTGACTTCAGGAAGGGAAAGGAGGGTGAACGTGCACCGGTCTACATTGGGGGATTGGCAGTGTAGAGAGTCAGCAGCTTTAAATTCCTGGGCGTTAACATATCGGATGACCTGTCCTGCCCAGCACATCGATGCAATCGTAAGGAAAGCGCCTGGTGTCTTTACTCGCTTAGGAGGTTAAGGAGATTTGGCTTGTCACCAAACACTCTAACAAACTTCTACAGATATACTATTGAAAGTATCCTGACTGGTTGCATCATGGTCTGGTACGTCAATTCAAATGTAGAGGAACGTCAGAAGCTGCAAAGAGTAGTGGACTCTGCCCAATACATCACTGGCACATCCCTCTCCACCATTGGTAGTATCTACAGGAGGCACTGCCTCAAGAAGGCAACATCTATCATCAAAGATCCCCATCATCCGGCCATGCCATCATTTCGCAGTACCATTGGGCAGGAGGTACAGAAGCCTGAAGTCCCACACCACCAGGTTCAAGAACAGCTACTTCTCTTCAACTATTCAGTTCTTGAACCAACCTGTAAAACCGTAATCACCCCTACAATTTAACAACACTATGACCACTCTGATCATAAGAACATAAGAAATAGGAGCAGGAGTAGGCCATCTGGCCCGTTGAGCCTGCTCTGCCATTCAGTAAGATCATGGCTGATCTGGCTGTGGACTCAAATCCATCTACCTGCCTTTTCCCCATAACTCTTAATTCCCCGACTATGCAAAGATCTATCTAACTGTGTCTTAAGTAATTTTAATGAGGTAGCTTCTACTGCTTCCCTTGGCATAGAACTCCACAGATTCACTACTCTCTGGGAAAAGCATTTCTTCCTCATCTCTGTCCTAAATCTTGAGGTTATGTCCCCTAGTTCTAGTCTCACCTACCAGTGGAAACAACTTTTCTGCCTCTATATTATCTATCCCTTTCATAATTTTATGTTTCTATAAGATCCCCTCTCATTCTTCTGAATTCCAGTGAGTATAGTCCCAGGGGACTCAATCTCTCCTCATAGGCTAACCCACTCATCTCCAGAATCAACACAGTAAACCTGCTCTGCACCACCACCAAAGCCAGTATATCTTTTCTCAAGTAAGGAGACCAGAACTGCACATTTCTCAGGTGCGGCCTCACCAGTACCCTGTACAGTTGCTGCATAGCCTCCCTGCTCTTAAATTCAATCCTTCTAGCAATGAAGGCCAACGTTCCACTTGCCTCCTTGATAACCTGTTGCACCAGCAAACCAACCTTTTGTGATTCATGCACAAGCACTCCCAAGTCCCTCTGTAGAACAGCATGCTGCAATCTTTCACCGTCTAAATAATAATCTGATGTTATATTTTTCCTTCCAAAGTGGATGACCTTGCATCTA
The DNA here is from genome assembly GCF_009764475.1 of Pristis pectinata. Classification (NCBI taxonomy): domain Eukaryota; kingdom Metazoa; phylum Chordata; class Chondrichthyes; order Rhinopristiformes; family Pristidae; genus Pristis; species Pristis pectinata. Next base: position 25,089,884 of record NC_067409.1, on the reverse strand, counting down.
CCAACATTGTTCTCCATCTGCCAGACCCTTGCCCACTCACTTAACCCATTTATATCTCTCTGCAGACTCTCCACATCCTCTGCACAATTTGCTTTTCCACTCAATTTAGTGTCATCAGGAACTTAGATCCACTATACTCGGTGCCCCCTTCCAAATCATTAATGTATTTCGTGAACAATTGCGGGCCCAGTACTGAACCCTGTGGCACTCTGCTCACCACTGATTGCCAGCCAGAGAAACTTGCATTTATCCCAACTCTCTGCCTTCTATTGGGTAACCAATCCTCTATCCATGTCAATTCATTACCCCCAACATGCATCCCTATATTATGGATAAGTCTTTTCTGTGGCAGCTTATCAATCACCTTCTGAACTAAAATAGTCCATGTGTTTATTGTTCTAATTGTGTTTTTTTCTTGTAAAAAATGTGTATAATTTATGCTTTTCTTGTGACTGTTGCTTATATGATGCTATGTGCCTGTGATGCTACTGCAAGTAAGCTTTTCATTGCACCTGTACATAAATGTCCCTGTGCATATGACAATAAACTCGACTTTGACTTTGTCGATGAAGGACTTTTGAAATATCACTGTCATCATGTAAGTTCTTACCTCATCTGTGGAAGAGTCTGTTGGTCTTACATTGCCGTCATCAGTCACCTCAGAACCCACAAACTGGAGTGGAAGCAAGTCTGCCTCAAAGGAACTGCCGAAGAAAAAGAGCAAGAAACATTGCAGCGCATTTGTGCACATCAAGATCCGATATACAGCAATGTGATAATAAACAGATTATTGTTTTATTGTGATGTTGATTGAGGGATAAATATTGCCAGGACATAGGGGATAGTTCTCCTACTCTGCTTTGAAATAATGTTTTGGGATTTTTATCTCCATCTGAGAGAGCAGATGAGCCATAGTTTAATATCTTATCCAAGAGTCAGCATCTCCAACAGTGCAGTTCTCCCTCACTATTAAATGAAAATAAATGTTATGCCTATTCTCAAGAGCAGGACTTGAACGCACAATTTTCTGACTCAGGACCATTAGAGGTGCCACAGCTGACATTCAGCTGATAGATGGTGAATATGACTTTTCCTTAAGCTAAGGGAAAGTATTATCCTTATCCTGTTTTACTGTCTTAACCCCTCCCGACTCATTTGCTCTCTTGCAGGGAAACATATTCAAGCACAACATTATGATACACATGCTTTGTTAGTATTATTTGGAAAGGAATCTACTCAGCTACGTTTCTCATCATTTACCAAGAAGCAGGCAGCTCAGCGCCTCATGATATCCAGCACTTTTTATTCCAATTGTTCCAAGTACCAATGAAGCTACAGCCACCCAGGGGAATTTAGATAGCTTTTGAAGGGAATTAAAATACCAGGCACAAGAAGGAGAATGTGCTGTGAGCACTGGAAGAACAGAAGGCTGCTGACCAGAGTAACAGTCTTCACCATGATGTCTGCACATGAAGGAAGGCTGTTGGCCAATTGGAATAATAATTTGGGTCTTTTGGGGCCAATCATTTGGGTCCAACCAAAGCTCCCAGCAAGGTCCACATGTGATGACAGAGAAATTCACTGTTCACATCTGCGCAAGCCCACCAGTGCTGCTTATTGATTAAGCAAACTATCATGGACCATGCATTGACCTAAGGGGCTTTTCCTGCTGAACACTCTGCAATAAATTGGGACTGTGTTTCATGTAATTCTCACCCCTGCTTCCCCAGGGCTCTTGGGCTCTTGTGTGCAGGAAGCTTTCTTGTTAATCTTTAACTTGCTGTGGGGTCAGATTGAATCTGTGACATTTTGCAGCACAGATCTCTTCCTCTCTCTTTCAACTAAATTCATAGAATCATAGAATCGTATAGCATGGAAACAGGCCATTTGGCCCATTGTCCACACAGACCAGTGGGCAACCTTCAATATTAATCCCATCATCCAGCACTTGGTCCATAGCCCTCTGTGCCTAAGCAATTCAAGTGCTCATCTAGCTATTTCTTAAATGCTGTCAGTGACTCAGCTTCAACTACTCTGTCAGGTAAAGAAGATCCCCCTCATATCCCCTCTAAATCTCCTCCCCCTTGCCCTAAACCTATATCCTCTAATTTTTATCTTCCTCTAATGTGGGAAAAAGTCATCTGCAGTCTACCCTGTCTATATCCCTCATAATTTTATGTGCCTCAATCACAGTGCAGCTGAGTGCACTACACATTTCCCATGAAGAAACGACAAAATACAACTAAAGTTAATTAAAACAAATCTCCATATTAGAATACCTTTGCTGAGAACATGCAGAAGCATTTTACACTGATCTAAAAGGAAGGTCCTCAAAATTTCAAGAATTTTGAACCAAAAATTGCTTTGGAGGATAGATACAAAGCCCATACAAAGGTGAAAAGGAGAAAGAAATGGCTTTGTGTGTCAGGTACCACCAAATGCATTGGATACCGAAGAAAAAGAAAGTTGTGAGGAGGAAACAAAGAGTCTGCAAACTGATATAGATATGTTAAACTAGTGGGCAAAATTTGGCTGAAGTACAACATGGGGAAATGTGAAGTTACCAGAATAATAAGAATAGAAAAACAAAATATTGCTTAAATGAAAAGAGACTATAGGATGCTGCTGTACAAAGGGATGTGGGTGCCTCATGCATGAAGCACAATACTTAGCTTATAGATACATCAAGTTATCCGGATTGCAAATGGAAAGTTAGCCTTAATTTAAAGTGGATGGATTACATAATTAGAGAACTGTTGGTACAACTGTAGAGTGACCCTAACAATAGTGTGCCATAAAAATGTTGTCTCTTATTTAAGGAGGGATATACTTGCTTGGAGGCAGTTCAGAGAAGGTTCCTCTTATGAAGAATGATCAGGATGGTTGGAGTTTACAAGAACGAGAGATAAACGTACTGAATTATATGAGACTCTGAAGGGATTTGATGCAGTAGGTGCTGAGAGAATGATTCTCTTTGTGAGGAAACCTAGAAGCGGCAGGCACAGTTTCTGAATAATTGGATGCCATTTAAGACAGAGATAAGGAGAAATTTCTTCTCCCAGAAGGTCATGAATCTTTGGAATTTCCTATCCCAAAGAACAGTGGAGGCTAACTCATTAATATATTCAAGGTGAGATAGGCAGATTTTTGGTCATTTGGAGAGTCATGGGATATGGGTAGGAAAGCCAGATCAGATCTGCCATGGCCTTATTGAAATGGGGACCAGCCTCGAGGTGCATATGGCCTATTCCTGTTTCTAACTTTTTTATTTTCGTACATGGACAGGTACATGAGTAGGAAAGGTTCAGAGGGATATGGGCCAAATGCGGCTTGCTTAGATGGGAATCTTGGTCGGCATAGACCACTTGGGCCAAAGGGCCTGTTTCTGTGCTGTATGACTCCATGACTCTAAAAGGGATCATTGTCAGGATACATGGTGAAGAACAGTAGAGAAAGAGATGAAGGCGCATGAGCTGATGTCAGACAAGCCACAGAGCAGTAGCAGTTGTCCTCTCTCGTGGAAACTTGTCATTTGAGACACCCATGGAAATGAAAGGAAAAGCCTATTGTAAATTCAGCTGCAATCTTGCAAAAGACGCTAAGGCTGATTTCAGGCACCACCATATATCCCATTCTATGTTAAAGCACTGATCTCACTGGCTGAAAAATCCAATTGATGCATAAAAGAAGAAATCATTACATCTCTGATGATATTAACATTGGCTTTTGAATCCATGTTGGATCTTAGTGCTGCTCTTCCTTTTGCCATGCATCTCAATACATGGCCACCTGCTTCTTGCATTGTTTAGCAAGTATTCCATGTTACTGCAACAAAAAAAGGACAAAAGAATATTTACTGGTCTTCTTAACTTAAAGATTAGCAAGTATCTAGGAAGCAATTGCAGATCCGTGGAATATAGATAAGCTGAAACTTGAAATTATGTGTGGGCTGTACATGAAACTCCCACTGCAATTGTGCTCTGCCATTTAACTTTCTCCAAAATATGTACATTGTATAAAATCTATATTCAATGGAAACATCCTCTTTGTGTATCAATGTAAAATACAATGTACATACGGTAAATTATTTTCAGATGAAAATTAAAATCTCACCTATCCTGTGTTAGCAGAGCAACCAATCGATTTTCAATTCTCGCACATGAAAGGAGGTATCAGTGTGAAAGCTGTCAAGAATTTGACTGCGCTCAAAGCTTATTTTCTGCAACCCACAGCTTCCTGTTATACCTGTGATGGGTGTGGGGGAGGTGGCCACCTCCTACTGTGCATCAAACCATACCAATCAGCACTTGGATATTCCCAATCATCACTGAAACCACTTAACAGGATTGGATGTATATGAAGGAAATGAAGGACTACAAAGACCCATATTCCTTTTTATGTGTTCTTGTTTTGATTTGATTTTAAAAATAAGCACTTGTCGCACGATTTAAAAATCCTATTGGATTTCTAATATGTTCTTATTTCTGTCTTATCTTTTGTAATCCTTTGAGGATGGAGTAGCAATTGTGCACCAGCATTGACTGGAACCATCAGCAGCGCTCATAAAAATTCCCCTCCTGAAAGGTGCTGACAGAGAAGGTTGTATAAATCATTGAAAAAGCACTCAAAACGTCATGAGAAGGAAGTATACACAGACATGAAAATGGTAGTGAAAAGCAAAAAAGCCCTCACTTTCATAACCCCAGTGATCACTATATTCGCAGCACCAACCTCCTTGTCTTCTCCCTGCTTTTATGTAGGATTTCTTATTTTTACAGGTTCGCAGAATGGCTGAATCATTTTAGAAATATACTTGAAAGCAAATCATCCAAAGGAGAAATGTGTTTTTTTTATTACAGATTTTAGAATTGCTGAATTTTGCTACTGCTTTTTACTGAGGTGATTCATTCTTGCTTGTAGGTGAATTTAGAAATCCGAGTGTGACCATTTTTTCAGCTGGGCCCTGCTGACTAATAGTACGATGTTTATGGAAATTAACTGAAGTTTATTGAAACTAAAAAAAAATCCTCCTTCGCCATCATTAATGGCTGGAAATCACTTTTAATTCTTTTGCTTAACTGTTCTCTGTTGGCTATTTAACACAGTTTACTTTAAATAGGTTAACACCTCTGCTACAGTGGAAGATCATGCAAATGCACTGAGAGTCCATCTGTTAATATCGCCTACAGGAACTTCTATCATTAACTTTCTGCCTCTGCTAATCTGTAACCATCTGCTCCAAGTACTTCTTGTTGCACATCAAACTTTCCACTATGGGGTTCCAGCTGCCATGTCTTTCTTGACTAGCTGGACAATACCACAAATTCACTGTGCAGAGATATCAGACTACTAAAATATTGACAAGTGGCACAGTGGTCTGAATAAACCAGATGAAGAAATCCAGTCAGGCCTAATTCATGTGGAGACATAAGAGATTGCAGATGCTGGAATCTGGAGCAACAAACAATCTGCTGGAGGAACTCAACGGGTGGAGCAACATCTGTAGGGGGGAAATTGTCGACATATTGGGTTGGAACCCAGCTTCAGGTACTGATGCAGAGTTTTGACCTGATCGTCGACAATTCCTTTCTCCCTCGAGATGCTGCTTAACCTGCTGAGTTCCTCCAACATTGTTTGTTGCTCTTGTTCAAGTGACTGGTACGAAAAGACTATTCATTAATTGTGGTTAACATGAATAATAGAATCATAGAATTGTTACTGCACAGAAGACCATTTGGCCCAATTAGTCTGTGCCAGCTCCTGGTACAACAATACTTTCAAGTCAGATTCCCCTGCTTTATACTCCATGGTCCTGCAAATTATTCTCTCTCAAGTTCTGCTATGCACATCGGATCAAAGGGTAACAGTGGGTTGGAAAAGAATGGAAGAGTTATTTCAGCATGTTTTTCACACAGAGAGTGGTGGGTATAGGGGAAAAGCTGCTGGGGAGGTGGTAGAGGCGGGTACAATCACTGCGATTAAAAATACATTTGGACAGGTACATGAATAGGAAAAAATATAGAAGGACATAGGCCAATGGGATTAATATTTTATTATGTTAATAGATAGGCATCTCAGTCAGCATGGATGAGTCGGGCCGAAGGGCCTGTTTCTCTGCCGTACAAATTTATGACACTATGACACTTGACTTCAGTCTTACAGATTTAAGAGATTTAAGATTTAAGATATCTTTATTATTCACATGTACATCGAATCACACAGTGAAATGCATTATTTTGCGTCGAGTCTTCTGGGGGCAGCCCACAAGTGTCGCCACACTTCCGGTGCCAGCATAGCATGCCCACAACTTCCTAACCTGTACGTCTTTGGAATGTGGGAGGAAACCGGAGCACCCGGAGGAAACCCACACAGACACGGGGAAAATGTACAAACTCCCACAGTCAGTGGCCGGAATTTAACCCGGGTCGCTGACATTGTAATAGTGTTACACTGACCACTACACTACCGTGCCGAATACCGCACATTTCCATTTCAATGTGGAGCTGTTGTTGATGATGCAAAACTTCAGCCTCAGCCTCATTCCCAGGGTGTTAGATTAAGATTTTATGTCAAATATACTAAGATTTCTCTCAAAAACAAAAGGTTACAAAATATAGATGGTTCTCTTTTTCAACTTTCTATCTGGGAAGCTCTTTCTCTTATTTACTTTGGCACAGGCCAATCCAATAATATAAAGGCGATATGTCTGTTGTGGAGTTCAGTTTAAAGAGGCTACTATCTCCTTCAAAGGAAGGATGTAAAATTAAGTACAAAGTGGATTGAAGCACCATCTTAGGAGCATCTCTGACTCAATTCCTTGTTGAGAGCAAATGGAATATGTTCTATTATTGCAAGTCAGTTCATCTGATTACCAGTATAACATTTTTCTTATAAATTTAGAGGTTAGTTATCATTTCATACGATTGCAGGATTCAAAGCAAATAGATAAGTCTTTTGAAATGGATCAGCTTGTAATTCATAGTTTTGTGGCCCCTAACTGCAAAGAAGGAGCCTACTTAGCCGAAGATGTGTGCTGGCTCTTTGAAAGCTGCTTCTTTAATCTCACTCGTTGTCCGTAGCCCCGAATACATTTTCTTTTCAAGTATGTGTCAATTCCCTTTTTAAAGTGCAATAGAATTTGCTTCCATCACCCTTTCAGGCAATGCAATCCAGGTCTGGTTCTTCAGATACCAAGCGATGGGAATCTTACTTTAGAAATAGTGTCAAGACCTTGGAGTGGATGTAGAGAAGATTTACCAGAATAATATAGTAATGTGGAGAAACCAGAGAAGCTGTTTTTGTTTTCTGAATAGCAAGGAAAGTTAAGGTGAGATTTCTACAGATATCAAAACTATGGCCTAGATTTTCAATCATCAGTGTGTGGGGAATGTCATTTGTATTGCTTGGTCCTAGACGTTAATTTTGCAGTCTACATTATCTTATTCCAGAATGCATCAGCATGAGACAATAACTCAGCGCTACAGTCCTTCCCTGACTCATTTCCAGACCAACCCCCCCAACCTCCTATTGCAGACTTCCAGACCAGCCCCTCTGAATTTCACCCCTTCCCCTGAGTCGTAGTCTGTGTGGGGACTCACTTGGTAAGGTGTGCCAAGGAATCTTGGCAGGCTGGATTGTTGAATAGTGAGGCTGTGCACTAATGTATGGGTCAGGAGATTAAACTCCCAATAGCACAGTGAGGGATCAGCAAGGGAGCTGATTCCTTGATGGGTGGGAAGTTGGAAGGTTGGAAGTTCGGCAGTTGCTGAGGGACTGCACTGATCCAGCCACCTTCTAATCAGAAACAAAAATCAGTAGCTCCAGTTACTGCCATAATTGCCTGCCTGTGAGGCAGAAGATCAGTACCACAAGGTTCTTGATGGCATAGGAAGGGAGAAAGTGTTTCTACTGGTGGAGGTTAGTAACCACAGGCTTAATATATTTGACATAAAGTCCGGGAAAAGAAATGCGGGAGAATATTTTTACTCAGTGAGTTGTTATGAACAGTTTTTGAAAGTGTGCCAAATGGAAGCAGACTCAACATTAGTTTTCAAAAGGGAGTATAAACTCATAACAGAAATATCTGCAGTGCATGGGGAACAGCAGGGGAATGGGACTAATTGATAACTCTGAGAAACAGCATGGACATGTTAGGCCAAATGCTTCCATTCACACTCTATGATTCTGTTACCTAGAAATTCATCCTCGGTTAGCAGTGCTAAATGTGCTGTATGCTTGAATCAGCATGTTTAGCATTGCCTCCGAAATCCATTCCATTGACTTCAATGGAATGCATTTCAGAAGCAGAGTACAATGCACTGATGGGACTATATAGCACATTTAGTGCTATCAATGGGAGAGTTAATTTCTAGGCATAAGATTTCATCTATGATTAACTTATGAAGAACCTAGCTTGGAGACCAGTGAGTTTACCATCTCTGCCAGAATAATGAGCAATCAGCAATGGGAGCAGGTTCTGATCCAATAATTCTGCATTGATCAGGTTATGATTAATCCTGACACTGGCACCTGTAATCCAGCCCACTGAGTCGGAATGTGAGGAGCTGAACACATTTGACAGATATTTACTGAATAACAGTATCACGCCTTTGCTCAGCAGTGATTATACCCAGCAATTTTACAAGATCCTATTGGTGAGCACAGACTTCCATTAATTTCAGCTTCCAAGCTGCTTCACAAAAAAAACCTGGTGTTCTCGTTTGGAAACAGGCTGTTAAACCTTCAAGGCTTCAGAATGCTCATGGTGTTTTGTGGATGTTGAATATGCATTATCAAGATGTTAATATTGTGAAAAAGCAATTGATATCAGTCCTGCAGCAAAGTGCAATGATTTATTAACACACACAGAGGCACGAGGTACTGAGGAAGATCACAATTCCCTGCTGGTATTTTTCCACATGATAAATTTTTGTTTTCCATGAGGGCAATAGACAGAGGTGGGCATCAGATTGTCGGGCCTTCCTAAATGAAGGGAAAGAGGAAAAACTGGAATGCAGTGAAATAGAATTATAGAATAAAAGGTACAGAATGAGGATCTAAGCCTTTTCCCCATTTCTTTTCATATTCAAGTACCTATTCAAGTTCTACCCATGTCACGGACGATCCGTGATAAAGAATCACTGATTATAAATGTGAGAGCTAACTGGCTTATCAAACACTAATTGGATTGCCCTTATTTTTAATAGAACCATAGAACAATACAGCACAATACAGGCCCTTCGGCCCACCATGTTGTGCCGACCTTTAAACCTCGCTTAAGACTATCTAACCTCTTCCTCCCACATATCCCCCTATTTTAAATTCCTCCATATGCTTATCTAACACTCTCTTGAACTTGACCAATGTATCAGCCTCCAAAACTACCCCAGGCAGCGCATTCCATGCACCAACCGCTCTCTGGGTGAAAAACCTCCCTCTGATATCTCCCTTGCACCTCCCACCCATTACTTTAAAGCCATGCCCTCTTGTATTGAGTATTGGTGCCCCGGGAAAGAGGCGCTGGCTGTCTATCTATTCCTCTTAATATTTTGTATACCTCTATCATGTCTCCCCTCATCCTCCTTCTCTCCAAAGAGTAAAGCCCTAGCTCCCTTAGTCTCTCCTCATAATCCATACTCTCCAATCCAGGCAGCATCCTGGTAAATCTCCTCTGCACCTTTTCCAACACCTCCACATCCTTCCTATAATGAGGCGACCAGAACTGGACACGGTACTCTGTTTGGTCTAACCAGAGTTCTGTAGAGCTGCATCATTACCTCGCGGCTCGATCCCCCGACTTATGAAAGCTAACATCCCATAAGCTTTCTTAACTACCCTATCCACCTGCGAGGCAACTTTCAGTGATCTGTGGATATGAACCCCCAGATCCCTCTGCTCCTCCACACTGCCCAGAATCCTGCCATTTACCTTGTACTCCACCTTGGAGTTTGTCCTTCCAAAGGGTACCACCTCACACTTCTCCAGATTGAACTCCATCTGCCACTTGTCAGCCCAGCTCTGCATCCTATCAATATCCCTCTGCAATCTCCTACAGTCCTCCACACTATCCACAACACCTCTGACCTTTGTGTCATCTGCAAACTTGCTAACCCACCCTTCTACCCCCTCATCCAAGTCATTAATAAATATCACAAAAAGTAGAGGTCCCAGAACCGACCCTTGTGGGACACCACTAGTCACGGCCCTCCAATCTGAATGCACCCCCTCCACCACAACCCTCTGCTTTCTACAGGCAAGCCAATTCTGAATCCACTTGCCCAAGTGTCCCTGGATCCCATGCCCTCTGACCTTCTGAAGAAGCCTACCATATGGAACCTTGTCAAACACCTTACTAAAATACATGTAGACCACATCTACTGCACTACCCTCATTAATCTTCCTGGTCACCTCCTCAAAGAACCCTATCAAGCTTATGAGACATAATCTGCCCTTCACAAATCCATGCTGGCTGTCCCTAATCAGTCCATGATTCTCTAAATGCTCATAGATCCTATCTCTAAGAATCCTTTCCAACAGCTTGCCCACCACAGATGTAAGGCTCACTGGTCTGTAATTCCCTGGACTATCCCTACTACCGTTTTTGAATAAGGGGACAACATTTGCCGCTCTCTAATCCTCCGGTACCATTCCTGTGGACAATGAGGACTCAAAGATCCTAGCCAATGGTTCAGCAATCTCCTCCCTCACCTCGCGGAGCAGCCTGGGGAATATCCCGTCAGGCCCCGGAGACTTATCTGTCCTAATATTTTCTAACAGCTCCAACACATCCTCTCTCTTAATATCTACATGCTCTAGAACATTCACCTTACCAACACTGTCCTCTGTGTCATCAAGGCCTCTCTCCTTGGTGAATACTGAAGAGAAGTATTCATTGAGAACCTCACTCAATTCCACAGCTTCCAGGTACATCCTCCCACCTTTGTCTCTAATCAGTTCTACCTGTACTCTTGCCATCCTTCTGCTCTTCATGTACGTGAAAAACGCCTTGGGATTCTCCTTAACCCTACTCGCCACGGCCTTTTCATGTCCCCTTCTTGGTCTCCTCAGCCCCTTCTTAAGTTCCTTCCTTGCTACCCTATATTCCTCCTGAGCCCTTTCTGATCCTTGCTGCTTACACCGTATGTAAGCTGCCTTCTTCCTCCTAACTAGTTGTTCCACCTCTCTTGTCACCCATGGTTCCTTCACCCTGCCATTCTTTCTCTGCCTCACCGAGACAAATTTATCCCTAACATCCTGCAAGAGATCCCTGAACAACGACCACATCTCCATAGTACATTTCCCTTCGAAAGTGTCATCCTAATTTACACTCCCAAGTTCTAGCCTTATAGCCTCATAATTTGCCCTTCGCCAATTCAATATCTTCCTGTCCTCTTTGCTCCTATCCTTGTCCATGACAATGCTAAAGGTTAGGGAGCGGTGGTCACTGTCCCCCAAATGCTCACCCACTGAGACATCTGTCACCTGACCCGGTTCATACTTAATAATAGATCTAATATGGCATTCCCTCTAGTCGGCCTGTCAACATACTGTGACAGGAATCCATCCTGGACACACTTAACAAACTCCGCCCCATCTACACCTTTGGTACTAAGCAGCTGCCAATCAATATTTGGGAAGTTGAAGTCTCCCATGATAACAACCCTGTTATTCTTGCGCCTTTCCAAAATCTGCCTCCCAATCTGCTCCTCAGTATTCCTGCTGTTACCAGGGGGCCTATAGAATACTTCCAGTAGAGTAACTGCTCCTTTCTTGTTCCTAACTTCCTCCCATACTGACTCTAGAGAGGATCCTTCTACATTATCCACCCTTTCTGCAGCTGTAATAGTATCCCTGACCAGTAGCGCCACCCCTCCTCCTCTTCTGCCCCCCTCCCTATCCCTTTTAAAACACTGAAATCCAGGAATATTCAATATCCATTCCTGCCCTGGTGACAGCCAAGTCTCTGCAAGAGCCACAGTATTATAGTCCCATGTGCCTATTCAAGCTTTCAGTTGGATAATAACTAAAACAACATTGCATTTAGCACTACAGCCAGATCAGGTTCCCCACAAAATTTGCAAAATCAGCCACTCCAGTGTGAAACAGTTTTGGTATTGGTATTGGTGTATTATTGTCACTTATACTGAGGTACAGTGAAAAATGTGTCTTGCATACTGATCGTACAGGTCAATTCGTTACACAGTGCAGTTGCATTGAGTTAGTACAGAGTGCATTGAGGTAGTACAGGTAAAAACAATAACAGTACAGAGTAAAGTGTCACAGCTACAGAGAAAGTGCAGTGCAATGAAGTGCAAGGTCACAACAAGGTAGATCGTGAGGGTGGTTTACACAAGAACTAAGCACCAAAATGAGACCTGCACAGTTCCTCATTGAACCTCATGTCAATCATCACAACTGCTAACACTCCACGAGAATAAGCAAGGCATCCATCCTTAAAGCCCTTCTCACCATTGTAACCACACAGCATCAACATGAATTTCGACTGCCAGGGATGAGACAGGGGCTACAGGGGAGCAAAAGGCAGGATATTCACTCAAAGAGATATCAACAAGTCAGGAGGGATGCCTTGTGTGCCAGAGAGGTCAGCGGACCCAGGAGCCACCATTGGAAGAGAAAGAAACAACAGACACTGGAAATCCAAACCAACAATAGAAAATGCTGGAAATACTCAGCATGTCAAGTGAGGGAGTAACAGTGTTGATATTTCAGGTCAAGAACCCTTCATTGGAAATGGAAGTGAGAAAAAGTTTAAAGTTGCTGAGATTGGGAGGGAAGGAAAGAACAGAAGAACGTCTATGATAGAGTGCAGGCCAAAGTTGGCCAGATAATGATTACTTTGAAAAACAACAGTTAGAGACAGAAGCGGAAAAAGAAACAAATTGAAATAGAAAGGTACAACCACATCTGTGGAAGGAGAAAATAAACAGGGTTTGTTACTGAAACTGGAGACACAAGAGACTGCAGGTGCTGGAATCTGGAGCAACAATGAATCTGCTGGAGGAGATCGGCGGGTTGAGCAGCATCTGTTGGGGCAGGGGGGGTGCAGAAGGAATTATCAACGTTTTTGTTTTTGATCTGAAATGATGACAATTCGTTTCTCCCCGCAAATGCTGCTCAACCCGCTGAGTTCCTCCAGTAGATCGTTTGTTGTTACTGAAATTGTTGCTTTTAGTATTCAGCCTCAAAGGTTGTAACTGCCAAGGTGAGATATGAGGTGCAATTGCTCCGGCTTAAAGCAGGCATATGCTTGCAGTGTTTCCCTATCTTTTGGTCCTATTTAGCCCATGCCAGCTACGCTTCCCTCTCCACTCAGATGGGGGAGGAAACTGTGAAACCTCAGCAAGGAAACACCCTCGGTAGCCTGGCCCTTCCTCTGGCTCCTACTGCTCTTCAAGCTTCACCTTCTGGTTCTCAGACTCTGGGCCTCCTCGCTGCTCTTCTTCTGGCACCGGCTGCTATCTGCAGTTTGTAAGATTGTTCAGCATTATGATGAAGTCTGGTTGGCATGGACTGCAGGATGTCTCTGGAATAATGCCACAACAAAATCTCATTTTGAGGAGACTGTTGGCATTTCCCACTACAATTCTCATTCTTGTATCTCATTGTATGTCTGCTCAGCTGCTGTGGTTGGACATTTTACGGACATGGGCAGCCAAGGTAGCAGAGGACACCCCTCAGCATTAGGATCCTTCATTCAAGGCAGTACTGGCTGCTGAACATGTCTTGTGTGCAGACAGCCTCAAGATGATGGAGTCAAGCCTGCTTCCGAGAAACATGGTGTTCACCATGAGGTGATCACCACTTTCTCACAGCTGACAAGTTGCACACTGAGAGAGTGGAAACCTTTCCCATTCATGAACAGGTCTGGGCAATTAAGGGAAGCCTATTATTATGGGAGGCAGTCAATGCCTGTCACTCATGGAAAGCAACAATGCTGGCCAATCCCAGTGCCTCAGTGCCAGATATGCCACCTGCTCCTCACTGAAATCAAAGGAGATTTAATCATTTCTTTGCAAATGCAATGCCTGTGTAAAATATAAACTGAAAATGCTGAATACACTCAGAAGATCAGACAGCATGTGTGGAAAGAGAAACAAAGTTACATTTCAGGTCCAAAACCCTTCATCAGAAGATAAGATATCTTTATTAGTCACGTGTACGTTGAAACACACAGTGAAATGCATCTTTTGCGTAGAGTGTTCTGGGGGCAGCCCGCAAGTGTCACCACGCTTCCAGCGCCAACGTAGCATGCCCACAACTTCCTAACCCGTACGTCTTTGGAATGTGGGAGGAAACCAGAGCAGCCGGAGGAAACCCATGCAGACACGGGGAGAACATACAAACTCCTTACAGATAGGGGCCGGAATTGAACTTGGGTCACTGGCGCTGTAATAGCGTTACACTAATCACTTCACTACCATGCCACAGATGCCGCCTGACTTGCTGAGTACTTCCAGCATTTTCTGTTCCTATTTCAGATTTTCAGCACCTGTAGTTTTTTTGATTTCCAAAGTGCCTGAGTGACCTCTCTGATGCACCAGTGAGCAATAACATGACAGAGTTTTGCCGCAGCTTTTTGAAAGATCATGTGATGAGGGTCAACATGACCTTGAATCCCATGGACAGAGAAGTATGGCCAGTGGTTTTCCCTCAGAATGTTACATATCTCAGCAATGACGATGCTGTCCACACAAGTAGATAAAGAAGGCATATGGCATGCTTGCCTTCATTGGTCAGGGCATTGAGCATAAGAGTCAGGAAGTCATGAGGCAGCTATACAAAATTTGGATAGGCCGCACTTTGAGTATTGTGTGCAGTTCTAGTCACCTCATCACAGGAAGGATGTGAAGGCTTTGGAAAGAGTGCATGTTTACCAGGATGCTGCCTGGATCAGAGGGTATGAGCTATAAGGAGAGGTTGAACATACTTGGGTTGTTTTCTCTGGAGCGTCAGAGGCTGAGGAGAGACCTGATCGAAGTTTATAAAATTATGACAGGCAAAGATAGGGTAGACAGTCAGAATGTTTTTCCCAGGGTAGAAGTGTCAAATACAAAAGGAGATGCATTTAAGGCGAGGGGGAGGAAAGTTTAAAGGAGATGACAGAGAGTGGTGGGTGCCTGGAACAAGCTGCCAGGAATAGCAGTGGAAGCAGATACAATAGGGGGCTTTTAGATAGGCACATCAACATGCAGGGAATAGAGAGATATGGATCATGTGCAGGCAGAAGGGATTTATTTTAATTTGGCAATACGTTTGGCACAGACATTGTGGGCCGAAGGGCCTGTTCCTGTGCTGCACTGTTCTATATTGGAAAACCTGAGCCTGTGAATGCATTGCCCAATCGAGAGGCCTAAATATGATGTGGTGCCTCTGAAGATGCTGTGGGGGTAGACTCTTTGTTGATGGGCACATCTTTGTCTCCTGCACTGTGGTCCCTGTCCTGAGGAAGCAGTCAGTGTTGTCACTACTGAGGCACCTATGGAATGAGTACTCAGTAGCTAAAAGCTGGAGAAAAGACCCCTTGTTAATTTAAGCGCACTCTGTGGACTTTGGTGATGTTTGAGCAGCCCAAAGTTGGATCTGAAGCTGCCCAGTCAGCAGTGTGGAGCCTTGAACTCCAGCTTACACCAGTACAGAAGGAAATGGATGCTACATGAATAATGATGTCACTTGGTGTGTGCCTGATGCCAGGAACAGGTCAAACGAAAATGATCATTGGCTCAATGTACTCTGGGCAAATAGAAATTTGTATAATTAGCACATAAAATGTTGGTGTTCTGCAATGATTTGTCAGACAAGATGTGCACGCACATTTCTGGCCAAATTTGTATTGGTAAAGGAAAAATAACAGGCCTTTCTTTAGCCTACACCTGAAGCAGACATAAGGCCCATTGCATCAGCAAATAACAGAGCCCAACACCCATTGGTTCCCCAAGATAGTGTATATTTTTCTCAATAAAACCAGACCTCGAGGTTTCCCCAGGATGCTAAAGACAATTTTTTATATATAATACATTTAGTTTCCTGAACATGGAGCAGAAGCACCCCCCTGCAACCTCACCTTTTATAAATGCTGGCTGCCGCTCCAAAGCCATGGTTTTGACCCACACCCACGTTTCCCAATTGTCGGTCACCTTCAAAGTCAAAGTCAGGTTTATTATCATATGCACAAGTACATGTACACACAGGTGCAATGAAAAACTTACTTGCAGCAACATCACAGGCACATAGCATCGAATAAGCAGCATTCACAAGAAAAACATAAATTTTACACATTTTTTGCAAGAAAGAACACAATTAGAATGAAAAAAATGAAATCCATTTTAGTGCAAAGTGACTCCATGTGATCAGTGCCCTTGATCTTTACTCCTGACCTTTGGTCCCAAATCACCTACCTATGAAGCATTGGGAGCCAATTCCAAAATGGGACAGCTAAATTCTAGACCTGGATGATTAAATACCTTTCATTCTCTTTGTAATATTGTATTTTTTTTTGTAAATTTTTTTGGTAGGCAGAGGGGGAGGTGTGGCCATGATGGTTAGTACTGATATAAAATCGATAGAAAGGAAGGATATTGGGTCAGAGGAGGTGGAATCCTTGTGGGTGGAGCTAAGGAATAGCAAGGGTAAAAGGACAATGGTAGCAGTCATATATAGGCCCCCTAATAGCAGTCAGCAAGTGGACGATAAGTTGCAGTTTGAGATAGAAAAAGCATGCCAGAGTGACAATGTGAAGATAATTATGGGGGATTTTAACATGAAGGTGGACTGGGAAATCCAGAATGGCAGTAGTACTCAGGAGAGGGAGTTTGTGGAATGTCTAAGGGACGTTTTTCTAGAGCAACTTGTTGAAGACCCCACCAGGGGATCAGCTGTTTTGGATTGGGTGCTGTGTAATGAACCGGAGGTGATTAGGGAACTAAAGGTAAAGGAACCACTGGGAACCAGTGATCACAATATGATTGAGTTCAGTTTCAAGTTTGAGAAGGAGAAACTGGTAACTGGTGTATCAACATTTCAGTGGAACAAAGGAAATTGCAATGGTATGAGAGAGGAGTTGGCCCTAATTGATTGGAAGAGTAAGCTGGCTGGAGGGACGGCAGAGAAGAAATGGAAGGAATTTCTACAGGAAATAAGGAAATTGCAGGATAGATATATTCCAAGAAAAAAGAAGGTTTTTAATGGAAAAAAGGCACAAGTGTGGATAACAAAAGAGGTGAAGGCTAAAATAAAAGCAAAAGGGGCTGTGTACAAAGAAGCAAAAATTAGTGGCAAAACAGAGGACTGGGAAGCTTTTAAAGACCTGCAGAGAGAAACTAAGAAGGTCATTAGGAAAGAAAAGAGGAATTATGAAAGGAAGTTGGCGGATAACATTCGAAAGGATACTAAGAATTTTTTTAAATACATAAGGTGTAAAAGAGAGACACGGGTTGATATAGGACCAATTGATAACGGTGCAGGAGCTATTATAATGGACGATAGAGAGATGGCAGAGGAATTGAATGAATATTTTGCATCGGTCTTCACCGTGGAGGACATCAGCAATGTGCCGGTTAGTCAGGAGTCTCACGAAATGGAATTGAGTTCAGTTAAGATTACTAGGGAGAAGGTGCTAGGAAAACTAAATGGACTAAAGACTGATAAGTCTCCCGGACCGGATGAGGTGCATCCCCGGGTTCTGAAGGAGGTGGCTTTAGAGATAGCGGAGGCATTGGCGATTATTTTCCAGAAATCGATAGATTCCGGAGGACTGGAGGGTCGCAAATGTAGTTCCGTTGTATAAGAAAGGAGGGAGGCAGCATAAAGGAAATTACAGACCTATTAGTCTGACGTCAGTGGTGGGAAAGTTATTGGAATCTATTCTCAAAGACGGGGTTATGGAATACCTAGAGGCGCAGGGCAGGATAGGTCCTAGCCAACATGGTTTTGTGAAGGGAAGATCCTGCCTGACCAACCTATTGGAGTTTTTTGAAGAAATCGCAGGCAAGGTGGATAAGGGAGAGGCGGTAGATGTTGTGTATTTAGACTTTCAAAAGGCCTTTGATAAGGTGCCTCACAAGAGACTGATTAATAAGATGAGAGGTCATGGAATTACGGGTAGGATAACAGAATGGGTGGAGCATTGGCTGGTTGACAGGAAGCAAAGAGTGGAAATAAAAGGATCTCGTTCTGGCTGGTTACCGGTTACTAGTGGTGTGCCGCAGGGGTCGGTGTTGGGACCGCTCCTTTTTACCTTGTACATTAACGATTTGGATGATGGAATAAATGGTTTTGTGGCTAAGTTTGCGGATGACACCAAGATAGGGGGAGGAGTAGGGAGTATTGAAGAGATAGGAAGGTTGCAGAGGGACCTAGACAGTTTAGGAGAATGGGCAAGGAAATGGCAGATGAGATTCAATGTAGGGAAATGTGCAGTTGTACACTTTGGAAGAAGAAATAAGCGGGCAGATTATTATCTAGGAGGAGAGAAAATCCAAAGCACGGAAGTACAAAGGGACTTGGGGGTACTCGTGCAGGATACCTTAAAGGTTAACCACCAGGTCGGATCGGTGGTAAAGAAAGCGAATGCTATGTTGGCATTCATTTCCAGAGGTATAGTGTATAAAAGTAAGGAAGTGTTGATGAGGCTCTACGGGGCACTAGTGAGGCCTCATTTGGAATATTGTGCGCCGTTTTGGGCCCCACATCTTAGGAGGGATGTGTTGACGTTGGAGAGGGTTCAGAGGAGATTTACGAGGATGATTCCAGGAATGAAAGTGCTTAAGTATGAGGAGCGTTTGTCGGCTCTTGGACTGTACTCGCTGGAGTACAGAAGAATGAGAGGGGACCTCATAGCGACATTTAAAATATTGATAGGAAAGGACAGAGTAAATGTGGCTAGGCTGTTTCCCTTGGTGGGTGAGTCCAGGACCAGAGGGCACAATCTTAGAATTAGAGGGTACAGTTTCAAAACAGAGATGAGGAAAAATTTCTTTAGCCAGAGGGTGGTGAATTTGTGGAACTCCTTGCCACGTACAGCAGTGGAAGTCAGATCAGTGGGGGCGTTCAAGGAGGAGATAGATAGATATCTAAATAGTCAGGATATCAAGGGATATGGGGATAAGGCCGGTAATTGGGATTAGAATAGTTTTTTTTCTTCTTCTTCTTCCCCCATTCCCCATTTCTCATTTCTATTTCCCTTTCCTTGGAGCAGACTCGATGGGCCCAATGGCCTGCTTCTGCTCCCTTGTCTTGTGATCTTGTGATAATTATTTTTAATAATGTAATAATGCCAAGTAATTCACAGTAATGACCTGTGAAGTTTGGTTAAGATGCAGTGAAGAATTTGGAAAGTAGTGATTTTTACTTGTTATTCAGAGACAGAAACATATCTAGATTACACTTTTGTCTATGTAGGATTGAATCCTAATATTTCATTTGCCAGCTGGAAAATGGGAAAAATTCTAATTCTTGAAACATTCTTCTAATAATTTTGGCAATGTTACATATTTGAAAATATACCCATAAGGGAACAGTAGCAGCATAGTTAAATTATAGACTATTAATTCAGGGGCTGGACTAACCATCAGGAAATATGGGTTTCATATCCTGAAATATGAGCTGAAATCCTTTTAGTCGATAAGGGTCTATGAGGGGTTTCTAAAGGGAATTGGATAGGCACTTGAGAGGAAATAATTTGCAGGCGATGGGGAACAATAGGGAATAAGACTGAATGGAACTGACTGAACTGCTCTGCAAGGAGCAGGCATAGACTTGATGGGCTGACTGGCCTTCTGTGTAATTATGATTTTATGAGGCAGGCCAGCTGAGGAATTTAACTTCATTTAATTTTAAAAACCTGGGATAAAAAGCTAAGATGATGATAATAAAAATCTAGCAGATTGCCATAAAATTCCAATTGTTTCACAAATGTTATTTAAGGAATGAAACCTGCTGTCCTTGCTCAATCTGCCTTATTTAAGACTCCAGATCCACCGTCATGTGGTTATCTCTTAACTATCCTCTGAAATGGCCATGTCATTCAATACATTTTATTGGAAAGGCAATGCACGTTGGTCTTGGGAGCACTGCCCACATTCCGCGAGTGACTAAAACAAAACAATATTGTCCAAATTTGTAATTGGAGCTCAGTACCGCAAGGGTCATTCCCTCCCTCGTAAAACGTGGTTTTGCTCAGTTTGCCACGGCTGCTTGAAATACAACAAAGTGTCCAGTTTAACATAATTTATTATATGACATATGGCTCCTCAGGAAACATAGGGTCACTTCATAAGTGTTAGTTATTTCATGGTGACTTATGGCTATCCAGAAAACAGCATGCTGCGCATGCAGCTATGCAGGTTTTGCACAGTCACATTTTCCAGTGTAGGTTTAACCACAGATTTAGATTGTTTCCATAGGTCTTAAAACCTCCAGTAATATGTTATGTTTGATTCACATTAAAGACTGGGACCAGGGTTGAAATATTGGCACAGGATGAAAGTAGATGAATGATGCACCTTCTGATGCAGAACTGTATCTGATAGAGCAGAATGTAGAAGAAAGGTTGGAACACCCTATGAGGAGAGCAGAAGGTTTATGAACCCTGACTAAATCCTCTGCAGAAATTGGAAAATCACTACCTGAAACTTTACTGGAGAGACAAATATCTGAAGTGAATGATAGCAAGAAGGCAGAACTAGCCCATTTGGTCAATTGATTTGTGATGATGTTCATGTTCCAGACATGACTCTTCCAACTTTAATGTGTTAAGCCTTCCTATATTCTGTGTGGAGAACTTCCTGCTAAATTCTTTATGTAATCTGTTAGTGGCTAACATATTAGTATTGGTATTGGTTTATTATTGTCACTTGTACCGAAGTACAGTGAAAAACATGTCTTGCATACCATTCATACAGATCAATTCATAACAGTGCATTGAGGTAGTATAGGGTAAAACAATAATGGAACACAGAATATTTTTGCATCTCCTTGATCTAGACTTAACTATAAGGGTGAACTGCTTTTATACATTTCTTTATTAAAAGTCTTCACAAGTTTAAAGATAACTATCACGTTCAATTCTCAGAAGCACATTGGAAGGCATAGATCATTGCTTCCCTGTAGAGCAAGACTCCCAATCTGCTCAATCGGGACTGATAACTGTTCTCAATCCTGGTAACATTCTTGGTCTTATTACTATTCTAAGTCCTTCAGGATTGAGGATGACTTGCTTCCACTTTGATTTTGCAGGTGCAGTGTTGACTGAGGTCACTGTTGGAACTGAAGACTTTCCCACTGATGGAGCAGGAGATGCCTGCTTGGACAGGTGAGTGGGTACTTTGTGAGCTGGTGCTTTTCTTTTACCATTTATTCATGGCTTCTGTATGCACCCAACAAATGGACTCAAGATTAACAGTGCCATTCCGAAGGCTCCTCAGCTGCTTTGGTTGGTCATTAGCCAGGAATTCCCAGGAATCAGTGGGGATGTTAGAGTCATAGAGCACAGAAACAGCACAGAAGCAGGCCTTTCGGCCCATCTAGTCCATGCCAGCCTGGTTTTCTGCCTAGTCCCATTGACCAACACCTGGACAATGGCCCTCCATACTTCTCTCATCCATGTACCTATCCAAACTTCTCTCAAATGTTGCAATTGAACCCGTATCCACCACTTGCGCTGGCAGCTCATTCCACACTCGCACCACCCTTTGAGTGAAGTAGTTCCCCTTCAGATTCCCCTTAAATATTTCACCTTTCACCCTTCACCCTAAACCTATGTCCTCTCATTCTAGAATCACCCAACCTGACGGGAAAAAGCCTGCATGCATTCACTCTATCTAGACGCCTCATAATAAGGTCTCCCCTCATTCTCCTGCACCCCAGGGAATAAAGTCCTAACCTATTCAACCTATATCCCTGTAACTCAAGTCCTCAAGTCCCGGCAACATCCATGTAAATTTTCTCTGCACTCTTTCAAGCTTCTTGATATCTTTCCTGTAGGTAGGTGACCAGAACTGCACACAATACTCTAAATTTGGCCTCACCAACATCTTGTACAACTTCAACATAACATCCCAAGTCCTGTACTCAATGCCCTGATTTATGAAGGCCAATGTGGCAAAAGCTCTCTTTATGACCCTATCTACCTGCGATGCCACTTTCAAGGATTTATGGATCTGTATTCCCAGGTCCCTTTGTTCTACCACACACCTCAGAGCCCTACCATTCACCATGTATGTCTTACCCTGGTTTGTCTTCCCAAAGTGCATCACCTCACACTTGTCTACATTAAATTGCATCTGTTATTTTTCAGCCCATTTTCCCAGCTGGTCCAGATCACTTTGCAAGCTTCGATAGCCTTCCTCGCTGTCTACTACACCTCCCAATCTTGGTGTCATCCACAAATTTGCTGATCCAGTTTACCACATTATCATCTAAATCATTAATATAGATGATAAACAACAACGGACCCAACACCGATTCCTGCGGCACACCACCAGTCACAGGCCTCCAATCAGAGAGATAACCATCTACTACTATTCTCTGGCTTCCCCCGCTAAGCCAATGTTGAATCCAATTGCCTACTTCATCCTGAATGCCAAGTGACTTAACCTTCTGGACCAGCCTCCAATGCGGGACTTTGTCAAAGGCCTTGCTGAACTCCATGTAGACAACGTTCGCTGCCTTCCCTTCATCAACCTTCCTGGTAACCTTCTCGAACAACTCTATTAGATTGGTTAGACATGACCTGCCACACACAAAACTATGATGACTATCCCTAATCAGGCCCTGTCTATCCAAATACTTATATATCCTGTCCCTCAGAATACCTTCCAATAATTTACCCATGACTGATGTCAGACTCACTGGCCTATAATTTCCTGGCTTATTCTTAGAGTCTTTCTTAAACAACAGAATGACATTAGCTATCCTCCAGTCCTCCGGCACCTCACCTGTGGCTAAGGAAGTCTTAAATGTCTCTGCCAGGGCCCCTGCAATTTATGCACTAGCCTCCCACAAGGTCCCGAGGGGACATCTCATCAGGCCCTGGGGGCTTATCCACTTTAATTCACCTCAAGACAGCCAGCACCTCCTCTTGTGTAGTCTGGATACAGTCCATGACCACACTATTTGTATTTGTATGTTGTATTTTTTCAAGATAGCTCTGAGGACATCTTTTAATTTTTTTTAAAACCTTTGTTCACCTGGTAATCTCTCCCCATGACAGAGTTCCACACTTTCCAGCATCTTTCCGTGAGCATTTATTACCAAGGTCAAGGATGGTAGAGGACTTCTGTCTTCCGGATATTGAGTGTAAGACCCATCCTCTTCAGTGAAGGAGTCAATGTCTTGGAGCGTGGTCTTTGAACACGCAAAATGTAAGCATCGTATATCACACTGCAGCTCAACTGCGGGGATAACTCTGGTCTGAGAAAGTAGGCATTGCAGGCTGAACTGTTTCCCATTATTCCTGTAGATTAACTCCATTCCATAAAGGAAAATTACTGGAGGCAAGCTGCAGCATTTCTCCATTTTCTCCTGTGCCTTAGTATCCTTTTTTGTGGAATGGAGGCCAACATTAATAGGACCGACAGTGTGATCTAATTTACCATATCCTCTGCTTTTGTATTCTAGCTATTAGATAAGATCTACATTATTTTGTTTGCAACGTTATCAACTTGCATTGCTGCATAATTGAGAGGTGCTCCAGAATTAAATCCTACTGTAATAACATGACAACATTAGTAGAATAATATGAATGTAATTAGTCAGTGGCACAGTTATAAGAGCTGTTGCCTCACAAAGCCAGAGACCTAGGTTCAATCCTGACCTCAGGTGCCGTCTGTATGAAGTTTGCAAGTTCTCCCTGTGAGTTTATGTGTTTCCTCCAGTAGCTCCAGTTCCCTCCCACATCCCAGAGCCACTATAAATTGCCCTAGTATGTAAATGAGTGGATAGAATCTGGGGGGTGGGGGAGTAAATTAATGTGAATGGGGGTGGGGTGGGAGAATAAAAAAATGGGATTAAAGTAGCATTAGTGTAAATGGATACCTGACAGCAGCATGCACTTGGTGGGCTGAAGGGCCCGTTTTTGTGCTGTCTCTCTCTATGACTCTATGTGATTGCAAAGGAAGTACACAATAAAACATGGGCATGTGAAAATCAAGGAGGACCCAAAGTACACATTGAACAAAAGGATAACAATGAAAAGAATTGGCATAAGTAGAGAACAAAACACAGTTACTTTCCAAATAATAATTCACACCTGTCTTCAAAAAGGGGACAATTTAGACTTTAACATTAAGGAGGAAATATATGAAATGTTAGACATGGCATATAGAGAGTAAATATTTAGTATCATTAAAAGTAAATAATTTACCAAGTCTGGATAAAATGTATCCCAGGTTGTTTAGAGAAGCAAGAAAGGAAATATCTTTGGTTCTGAATACCAATCTCTATACCTCTGGCTTCAGGCATGATCCTGTTATTTAAAAAGGGAGAAAGGGATAAAATGAGTAATTGCAGACCAGTCAGCTAACTTTGGTGATGGGAAAATTACTCAGAAGATTCTAAGGGATAATATAAATCATCATTTAGAAAGGCACAGATTAATCAAGGCTGGACAGCATAGACTTGTTAATGGAAGACTGTGGTTGATTAACGATTGAAGTTTTTGAGGTGGTAACAAGGAGGGTCAATGAGGTAATGAATTTAATGTAGTGCAAGTGGATTTTAGCTAGATGTCCCTTATGGCAAACTGATGTAAAATAAAAGCCCATGAGTGTGACCTGAAAATTTTACTTCTAATCAATAAAAAGAAAAAGCCTATTTATTTTTGCTGATCAAACTTTTCCCCAACTATTTCTCCCCCTCTCCCTCTTCTCTTTCTTTTGGATAACATGAAAAGCCTTATACATGAATGGCTTCTTGAATGAGGAGCCACTCACAACAGATAGGAATGGTTAGATTGATGCAATGTGTTCCATGGTTCAAGATTCGTGACCACAGTTGCACTGTGGGTCATCTAGCACCTTCCCTTTGTGGAGCATGTGGCCACATCATCTGTGGCCCATGCAGATTCTGACAGGCAGTGTCTTTGAAGGAAATGAAAAGCAGCAGCATTTGCACTGAATTTTGGCATCAGACATGACATCTCCGAGGCTTTACTAAGCCAACTTTGCAAGATCCAGAGTTTCCTACCAGAATAGGATAAATGTAAATTGGTTTATCATTGTCACATGTACCAAGGTACAGTGAGAAACTTGTCTTGCATACTGTCCACACAGATCATTTCATTACAACAGTGCATTGAGGTAGTACAAGGGAAAACAATAACAGAATGCAGAATAAAGTGTTACAATTACAGATAAAGTGCAGTGCAGGTAGACAATAAGGTGCAACGCCATAACAAGGTAGATTGTGAGGTCAAGAGTCCATCTTATCATACTAGGGAACCATTCAATCATCTTATAACAGCGGGATGGAAGCTGTCCTTGAGACTGGCGGTACGTGCTTTCAGGCTTTTGTATCTTCTGCCCAGTGGGAGGGGGAAGAGAGAATGTCTAGGGTGGGTGGGGTCTTTGATTAAGTTGGCTGCTCTGAATCCATTTTCCCATGACTTCCTACTGACAATGAATGTTAACCATGTAGAATTTACATTTTCATTCATTTTGCTTTATAAATGCTGCATGCGGCTTGCTAAGTATAGATATAGTTTACTGACTAAGCCCATTTGTTTGTGGGATGCTCAGTTCAGAAGCATGAAATGGTGATCTGGTGATGAAGTGTGGAACAGTAGAGCCACCAGTGGGGTTGGGTGTTAAACAAAGATGTTCACGATTTCTTGAAAGAAAATGAAGCTTTTTGGTGAAGAAATAATTAAGGGAAGATTGAACTTTGATCTGCCTTTTGACCGAAGTTTTTTAATAAACCCAATTTTGCCAAATAAACACCCCTAAACAAAAGAATAATCAAGCCTTATCCATGGGATATAACAAAAATTATAAGACTGGAACAAAAACTAGCTCAGTGGCAAAAAGCAAAGGGTAATAGTTGATGGGTAATTTTACCCTGGAGCCCCATTGTGCTCAGTGCTTGGTTCACTTCTTTTTGCGGTTTATATTAATGATACAGACAAATATAGGGGGCATGATTAAGGAGATTGCACAGGGACATCTGTGCATGTTCACAGATCCCTGAAATGATACAGGATAATTTCCAACACAAGAGCAGTGAGGCCATACCAAGACTATCAAAACTATATTAAAAAATTAGTAAGGCCACTGCTTGAGGACTCTGTACATTTCTGGTCACCATATGACAGGAAGGATATGATGACACAACAGAGGATACAGAGGAGATTTACAGGGATAAGCTTTATTATGAGGGGAGACTGGTTACAGTAGAATTGTATTTTTTTATATAAAGTCTCAGGCGAGATTTAATTGAGGTGTATAACATTAAATGACAGAGAGGGCAATAACTGGAAAATCTCGTGATGGCATTTCCTTACTTTTTATGACAAAATAGGGGGTCATTCAGCCCATCAAGTCCATGTTGGCTTCCATTCACATTCCCACTCTCCCTATTTGCCTGTAGCCCTGCAACTTATTTTCTTTCACATGCCCATCCAGTCTCCCTTTTGTTTTACCACTTATTTAACTATATTGTAACTTACAGTAGCCAATTAACCTAACAACACATCACTGGGATTCGGAAGGAAACTGGAGCACCTGTGGGAAGCCCACATGGTTGCAGGGGAAACTTGCAAACTCCGCACAGAGAGCACCACATTTCAGGATGGAACCTGGCCCCTGGTACTTGAGGTCTAAGTTTAAGAAACATGAAATCATTCTGTCATGTTGATATTCATGATCTGAATTGATGTTATTGTGCAAAACTGTTTAGGGTTTATCTCTTCTGGATGAAGATGGGATCTCTGCAGAAAGAATGGAGAATGACAATCTCCACGCACAGTTGTGTGAAATCTCAACCCTCTTTACAGATGGGCAAATCTCATAAACTAGCAGATCACAGTTATAGAAAAACTGGGAATGCTCAGCAGTTCAGGCACCATCCTTGGAGAAAATAACAATTAATGTTTCATCAGCCGTTTCTTTCTTTTTGATTGCAGAAATTAATTGCCGTGTGAGGGTCTGTAGGGTATGGTGGGTGAAGGTATCACATACAGAGGACCATGTACTGTAGAACTGTACCCTGCTGAGGGAGACACTTACACAATCCTGGCTGTGCTGAATCTTCATTCAGTTCCATTCATCTGCTTTGACCTAATGGATTTAGAGGGCCTTCCTTTTGCAATGAGAATATAATTTTTTAACTAGTGTGTAAAACCGGGCCATTATTATGGGCTTAACCCCCTAATCAAGGCAGGAGATTGGAAGGCAACGGAATTCTTTAACAGGGTTGAGAGTGGGTAATTTGGATGCTTAGGGTTGAACCTTAAACTACCAATCAAAAGATAGCATTAAATAGTCAACATGCAGACTTCAGAGGACATACAGTTTCTCGCATTCAGCAGACCTATCATGGGGCTCACTGCTGGGGCAAATAATCCCACTGTTCCCCCTCTTCTCCTTATTGCTGCATTGCTTCAATTATTTCCCCAAAAGAGATGCAGTTGGTTCTACCCCAACAATCACTGCACATCTGTACAAAATATTCAATGAAGGGCTGCCTAATGGAAAACAGAGAGTAGGCATATGGGTTTTTATGCAGCTGTATCAATGTAACAAGAAGTGTGTTATAGAGATTGGTGCTGGGCTTTAACTTTTACAATTTATATCAATGATGAAGACACAGAATGGTTGCCAAATTTGCAGTTGATGGAGTTGTGAAGAGCGAGTTGTGAAGAGGGTATAAAGAGACAATAAAGGAATATACGCAAGAGAAGCAAAAAAGAAGCATATTATCTAAATAGTGAGAAACTGCAGAACTCTGAGATGCGAATGGATCCGAGTGTCCTCATGCAAAATTCACATAAGGCTCGTATGCAGATATTGACAGTAATTAGGAAAGCTAACAGAATGCTATCTTTTCCTGCTGGGGGAATTGAATACAAAAGGTTATACTTCAGTTATATGGGGCATTGGCGAGACCATATCTGGAGTAGTATTCACAAGATTGGACTCCTTACTTAAGGAAGGATGTAAATGCTTTGGAAGCAGTTAGAACGTAAGAAATAGGAGCAAGAGTAGGCCATCTGGCCCGTCAGGCCTGTTCCGCCATTCAATAAGATCATGGCTGATCTAGCCGTGGACTCAGGTCCACCTACCTGCCTTTTCCCCATAACTCTTAAATCCCCGACTATGCAAAAATCTAACTAACTGTGTCTTAAATATATTTAATGAGGTAGCTTCTACTGCTTCCCTGGGCAGGGAATTCCACAGAGTCACTACTCTCTGGGAAAAGCAGTTCCTCGTCTTTTTCTAAAATATTTAAAACATTTTAGTTATAGGGTGGTAGCAGGCCCTTCCGGCCCAACGAGTCCACGCCGCCCATTTTAAACCCAAATTGACCTACCCGTACGTCTTTTTCTTTAGAATGTGGGAGGAAACTGGAGCACCCAGAGGAAACCCACGCAGACACAGGAGAACGTACAAACTCCTTACAGACAGCGACGGGAATCGAACCTGATCACTGGCGTTGTAATAGCGTTGCGGTCCTAAATTTATTCCCCCGAATCTTGAGGCTACATCCCCTAGTTCTAGTCTCACCTACCAGTGGAAACAACCTTCCTGCCTCTATCTTTTCTATCCCTTTCATAATTTCATATGTTTCTATAACATCCTCTCTCATTCTTCTGAATTCCAGTGAGTAGAGTCCCAGGGGATTCAACCTCTCCTCACAGGCTAACCCCCTCATCTCTAGAATCAACCTGGTGAACCTCCTCTGCACCGCCTCCAAAGCCAGGAGATCTTTCCTCAAGTAAGAAATGCACGTGGTACTCCAGGTGTGGCCTCACCAGTACCCTGTACAGTTGCAGCATAACCTCCCTGCTCTTAAATTCAATCCCTCTAGCAATGAAGGCCAACATTCCATTTGCCTTCTTGATAACCTGTTGCACCTGCAAACCAACCTTTTGCGATTCATGCACAAGCACTCCCAGGTCCCTCTGCACAACAGCATGCTGCAATCTTTCACCATTTAAATAATAATTTGATCTTTTATTTTTCCTTCCAAAGTGGATGACCTCGCACTTACCAACATTCTACTCCATCTGCCAGACCCTAGCCACTCACTTAACCTATCTATATCTCTCTGCAGACTCTCTGCATCCTCTGCACAATTTGCTTTTCCACTATTTAGTGTCATCAGCAAATTTAGATACATTACACCCGGTCCCCTCTTCCAAATTGTTAATGTATATCATGAACAGTTGCAGGCCCAGCACTGACCCCTGTGGCACCCCGCTCACCACTGATTGCCAACCAGAGAAACACCCATTTATCCCAACTCTCTGCCTTCTATTGGTTAACCAATCCTCTATCCATGCTAATACATTACCCCCAACTCCATGCATGCTTATCTTATGGATAAGTCTTTCATGCGGCACCTTATCAAAAGCCTTCTGGAAATCCAGGTATCCAACATCCACCTGTTCCCCTCTATCCACTGCGCTCATTATATCCTCAAAGAACTCCAGTAAGATCGTCAAACAGGACCTGCCCTTCCTTTATCCATGCTGTGTCTGCCTGATGGAACCACTTCTATCCAGATGTCCCAATATTTCTTCCTTAATGATAGCTTCAAGCATTTTCCCAACTACAGTCATTAAGCTAACTGGCCCATAGTTACCTACTTTTTGCCTACATCCTTTTTTAAATAATGGAGTGACATTCTCTGTCTTCCAATCCACTGGGACTTGCCCAGAGTCCAGAGAATTTTAGTAAATTATCACAAACGCCTCTACTATAACTTCCATCATTTCTTTCAGTGCCTTGGGTGCATCCCATCAGGACCAGGGAACTTGTCTACCTTTAGGCCCACTAGTTTGCTCATCATTACCTTTTACGTGACAGCGATTATATCGAGGTCCTCACCTCCCATCACACCCATTACATCTCTCTTTGGCATATTAGGCGTGTACTCCACCATGAAGACTGACACAAAATAGTCATTCAAGGGCTTAGCCATTTCCACATTACCCAATATTAATTTCCCCTTCTCATCTTCCAAGGGACCTACATTCACTTTACCCACCCTTTTCCACTTCATATAATTATAAAATTTTTACTATCTGTGTTTATATTTTGTGCTGGTTTACTTTCGTAATCTATCTTCCCTTTCCTTATTGCTTACTTAGTAGTTATTTCCCAATCTTCTAGTTTCCCACTACTCTTGGCAACTTTGTATGAATGAGCTTTTAGCTTAATGCTGCCTTTTATTTCCTTAGTTATCCAAGGCTGGCTCTCTCCACCCTTACTGTCCTTGCTTTAACTGGAATATACTTTTGTTAAGCACCGTGAAAAATCTCTTTGAAAGTCTTCCACTGTTCGTCAACTGTCCCACCATATAGCCTGTGTTTCCAGTCTACGCTAGCCAACTTCTCCCTCATCCCATTGTAGTCTCCCTTGTTTAGGCATAATACACTGGTTTTAGATTGAACTATTGCACCCTCCATTTGTATGAGAAATTCAATCATACTATGATCACTCTTTCCAAGAGGATCCCCATCTACAAGATTGTTAATTTCACTTGTCTTGTTGCACAGGACCAGATCTAAGATAGCATTTTCCCTTGTAGGTTCACCTACATGTTGTTCAAGAAAGCTGTCATGGATGCATTCTATGAAGTCCTCCTCAAGACTGCCTCAACCAACTATATTTGCCCAATCTATGCAGAAGTTAAAGTCCCCCATGACAACTGCTGTTCCATTCTTACAGGCATCAAATATTTCTTGTTTTGCCTGTACCACTGTAATGTTATTATTCAGTGGCCTATAGACAACTCACACTAGTGATTTTTTTTCCCTTTACTATTCCTAACTTCTACCCAGATGGACTCAACATTCTGCTCCTTAGATCTTATATCATCTCTCACTATCACCCCGATCTGATACTTGGTTAAGAGTGCTAATTCAGAGAAGCTTAACTAGATTAATACATGGAATATGTTGTCCTATGAGGAAAGGCTGGATAAGATGAAGTTTAGAAGAGAGGGGACTTGAGTGAATCATAAAAGATTCTCAGGGATCTTGACAGGGTGAACCTAGAGACAATGTTTCCTCCTGTGGGAGAATATAGAACTAGGGGTCAGAACTTAAAAACATGGGGTCACTCATATAAGACAGAGATGGGGCTACATTTTTTCTCGAGGTTTGAGAGTCTTTGGAGCTGTCTTCCTCAAAGGACAGTAGAAGTAGACTTTCAATATTTTTAAGGCAGATGGATAGATAATTGATAAGCAAGAGGGTGAAAGGTTCCCAAGAGTAGACAGGAATGCAGGGTTGAGTTTTTGATCTTCTTCAACAGTAGCGCAGGCTCAAGGGGGCTGAGTGGCCTACTCCTGATGTTAATTCATGTGTTCATACGCAAGTAGATTTTAGGTAACAGAACGTTTCAAGAGGATTTAAGGAAGAAAGGTTTCAGGCAAATGACAGTGGGCATCTGAAACTCAATGCCTAAGAGGGTGATGGAGACAGAAATGTTTATCATATTGAGAAAGTATGTGGATGAATATAATATGCTGCAGGCTACAAAAACTACAGACCCAGAACTGGGAAGTTGGATTAGTCTAAATAGTTCCTTCTCAGCAGGCATGAATATTAGGCCAAATTTCTTCCATCTGTGCTGTAAATTTCTGATTTTATGATGTTTCCATCTATATGCTGAGTTTTGTCTGCAATATGTATTTGGTTAGAGTAGGCCTCTTATTAAAACTATGAAAAAAGACTGCAGATGCTGGAAATATGAAATAAAAACAAGAAATGCTGGGGATACTCAGCAGATCTGGCAGTGTCTGGGAGAGACTAGCAACTGTCCTGCTGAGTATCCTCAGCATTTTCTTCCTCTACTTTAAAATGGTTATCATTGTTGTACCTAGTAGAAACAATTGTGCTTTATTTTTACAAATAGAAGAACATAAGAATTGGGATCAGGATGAAACTATTTGGCCCTTGAGGGCTGCTGTGCAATTCATCTACATCATACCTGATCTACTACTTTAGCTCCGTCTTCTTCCACAATCCCCATTTTCCTTGATTCCCTTAAAATCCAGAAAATTATCAGTCTCTATGATGCTGGAGGAACTCAGCAGGCCAGGCAGCATCCGTGGAGAAAAGCAGGCGGTCAACGTTTCGGGTCAGGACCCTTCTTCAGGACTGAAGCTAGGAAAAGGGGAAGCCCAATATATAAGAGGGAAAAGCACAGCAGTGATAGGTCCACCTATCACCAATGTAGAGGAGGCCGCATTGGGAGTACCGGATGCAATAAATGACACTCCTGGTGCAACTTCCTCTACATCGCTTCAACGAGTACCTTTGTTCCGTCCGCCACAAAAACAAGGATCTCCCGGTGGCCATCCACTTCAATTCCACATCCCACTCCACTACTGACATGTCTATCCATGGCCTCCTCTACTGCCACGTTGAGGTCAGACGTAGGTTGGAGGAACAACACCTCATATTTCACCTTGGTATTCTCTAACCTGATGGCCTCAACATCGATTTCCCTAACTTCCTGTAACCCCTCCCCTCTTCTCCCCCTTTTTTTTCCTCTCCTTCCTATGGTCCTCTTCCCCCACCCTCATAACCTGCCGATCTATTCACCACTTCCTTCCCTTTATTCCATGGTCCACTTCTTCAGCCCTTTGCCTCTTCTACTTATCACCTCTCCGCTGCTTACTTCTCCTCCCTCTCCCACCCTCCTCCCTTCCCCCCCCCCTCACCTGGACTCACCAATCACCTGAACTCCCTTATCAACTACCTGCATGTACTCCTCCCCCTCCCCCGACCTTCTTATTCCAGTTTCTGCCCTCTTAATTTCCAGCCCTGATGAAGGGTCTTGACCCGAAATGTCGACTGTTTACTTCTCTCCATAGATGCTGCCTGACCTGCTGAGTTTCTCCAGCATTTTGTGTGTGTTGTGAAATTTGTTGTTTTGTGGCAGCAGTATAACGCAAGACATAAAAACATTAAAAATTACTGGAAGTTACAAAAATAAATAAATAGTGCAAAATAGGAATAATGAGGTAGTGTTCATGGGTTCATGGACTGTTCAGAAATCTGATGGCGGAGGGGAAGAAGCTGTTCCTGAAAAGTTGAGTGTTGGTCTTCAGGCTCCTGTACCTCCTCCCTGATGGCAGTAACATGAAGAGGGCATGTCCCGGGTGTTGAGGGTCGGTCCTTAACTATAGATGCTGCCTTCTTGAGGCATTGCTTCTTGAAGATGTCCTCGATGGTGGGGAGGGTTGTTCCTGTGATGGAGCTAGCTGAGTCTACAACCCTCTGCAGCCTCTTTCGATTCTGCGCATTGGAGCCTCTATACCAGGCAGTGATGCAACCAGTCAGAATGCTCTCCACCATATATCTGCAGAAATTTGCAAGAGTCTTTGGTGACATACCAAATCTCCTCAAACTCTGAAAGGAGGAGAGCCACTGGCGTGCCTTCTTTGTGATTGCATCAATATGTTGGGCCCAAGATAGATTCTCTGTGATGTTGATGTAAGAATGATGTTCAGGTAAGAAAGTGAAACGGCACACAATACTCCTGGGGTGGTTTCACCTAGGCCCAATATAATTGCAGTAATACATCATTATTCCTGCAGTTAAGTCATCTCATTGTAAAGGCCAACATACCATTTGCCTTCCTAATCAGTTGTTGCACCAATATGTTGGCTGTCAGTGACTTGTGTACAAGGATACCCAGATTCCTTTGAATATCACCACATTCAAGTCCCTCACATTTAAAAAGTACTCTGCTCTGAAAAAAATGTTTTCTTTATTTTTCCCTATTTTATCTGCCCATTTCTTGCCCATTTGCTCAGGTTGTGTATATTCCCTTGAAATCTCCATACATCCTCCATCCCATTCACAATCACACCAAGCTTTGTATCATTAGCGAACTTGGAAATATGACATCCAGTCCCCTCAACCAAATCAAAGGGCAAGCACTGTAGTGCAGCAGTTAGCGTAACGCTATTACAGCGCCAGCGACCCAGGTTCAATTCCGGCCACTGTCTGTAAGGAGTTTGTATGTTCCCCCCATGTCTGTGTGGCTTTCCTCCAGGTGCTCCGGTTTCCTCCCACATTCCAAAGACGTACGGGTTAGGAAGTTGTGGGCATCCTATATTGGGGCCAGAAGCGTGGCAACACTTGTGGGCTGCCCTCAGAACACTCTATGCAAAAAGATGCATTTCACTGTGTGTTTTGATGTGCATGTGACTAATAAAGATATCTTATCATTGATAAAGACAGTGAATAGCCATGGCCCAAGAGCTAACCCTTGCGTCACCCCACTAGTCATGGCCTGTCAACCTGTAGAACACTGCTTTCTGCCCAATGGCCAATTCTCAATCCATGCCAGAGGTTATCAATAGTATCAGCTAAATTTGTTTCTGGGCAGGGATGGTATTTGTGATTCACAGTCTTATTAAGCTATCCAACCAGTACGAATTACTACTTTAATTCAATGTTAAAAGTGGTTTTCCAGCTTGTTTGAGAGTCTGTCAATGCAGGAAGTATTTGCTGGTATACAGAAGATTATTCAATAGCAAGACAAAAAATGCAGGACAAAATAATCAACAAGTTAATTATAGATAACCAGCATTATCATGACATTGAGATTTTCCTTCAGGTCTCCCTGGGACCCGATTTTGAAAATCTATGCGTCTGGGAATTCAATTGTACGATGCTTTCTTTCCCTGCGTTATGCAATTGAAAATCAATTCTTTTTTCCCAGAATGAAACAATGTAATGAAAGACCTTTTCTGGGTCATTTCACATCAATTCAAAATTTGAACTATTACTAACATTTGTGACCCTGCTTTGATTCCCACCTAAGGAGTTACATGATGATATCATTTCTCGTGCAATGTTCCTTTTGGAGCTTTGCAGGAGAACTTGGACCACAATACCCTGGGGGCCCCTATGGTGTAGAACTACCAAGACAACCTGCTCTTGGATCAGCCATGATCTCATTGAAAAGTAGAGCAGGCTCAAAGGGCAGAGAGGTTTGAATCCTGCTGCTAATTTGTACGTTTGTATGCGTTAGCACAGTACCAGCCTTGGACAGCTGTCAGCTAAGTTGCTTACCATCATCCTTGTGCAACCAACCTACTTTACACTGCACCAACCATTCCCCCAACCCCTTCATGTAGCACTCAAAAGACTAATCTGCATCAACCCTGTGATCCCTTCCAGTGGAAAGGATGTTTTATGGGGATAGAGTTGCTGCTGTTTTAAAATATTCCAGGCACGGGGTTCCTCAGAGCTCATTTGTTAGAACCTGAAGCATATCAAAGTATAAAAGGCTGATATTACCAAGTACTTATTAGGACTTGATGTTACTATGTGAGAACCAAATACTAAAACCATGTAAATATACAGGTCTTTTAGTGTAGTGCACACTGTTAAAACCATTGAGGTTTTGACACCTTTTTAGTGTGAAGGCAAAAATAAAGTGTTTCCCAGTAACAAATATGAAACATTCTCAAAACAATAATTAAATTTCATCAACTGGAAATGTTGAAAGACTGTATCAAAACTAATCTAAGTAATATTTTGCACTGGTACCTTGCAAAGCATTCAGAATGCATTCTTGGGAATGAGAGTGCTAAAAGATTGCTAGCGATGAAGAGCCCACAGCTCAGTGTGGGGAGGTTGCCTCTGTGCGCTAACGTTGGCTGGGTTGTGACCAAGTGCTGCTGCCCCTCACTGCTGAAATGTGGGGCTCGGGGCTGCACTCTGGCTGGAACGGCGAGTGTTGGCCACTTCCAGGGACTGGTAGCACCCACCCACCAAGTTGAGAGACCAATCAGAGAGACTGTAGGGTCTGGGCAGTCTCTCAATACATGGGCAGGTGCTGCCAGACCCCAGCCATGGCCTGAACTCACATCTCAGTACTGAGTAGCCATACTACTCACCCATCTGCCCAACTTCAGCCCTCTCCAAACAGAGCCTTGGGTGATCCTTTGCTGTGAGAGTGCCAGCTGCCTAGATTAGAGGGTATGTGCTATCGGGAGAAGTTGGACAAACTGGGATTGTTTTCTCTGGAGTGGCTGAGGGGAGACCTGATAGGAGTTTATAAGATTATGAGAGGCATAGATACAATAGATAGCCGATATCTTTATCCCAGGGTCGAAATGTCTAGTACTAGATGGCATGTATTTAAGGTGAGAGGGGGTGTTATTATTACATTGTTATTATATTCAGTACTAATCACCAAGCTTCAAAACCTGGGCCTCTGTACCTCCGTCTGCAACTAGATCCTTGACTTCCTTATTGGGAGACCACAGTCAGTGCGGATCCATAATAACATCTCCTCCTCGCTGACAATCAACACAGGCGCACCTGGATGTGTGCTTAGCTCGCTGCTCTATTCTCTCTACACTCATGACTGTGTGGCCAAGCACAGCTCAAAACTCCATCTATAAATTTGCCAATGACGCCACTGTTGTTGGCAGAATCTCAGATGACAGTGAGGTGGTGTACGGGAGAGAGACAGATTGGCTGGTTGAATGGTGTCGCAACAACAACCTTGCACTCAATGTAAGACCAAGGAATTAATTGTGGACTTCAGGAATGGGGAAGTCGGGAAAACACACACCAGTCCTTATTGAGGGGTCGGCAGTGGAAAGGGTGAGCAGCTTCAAGTTCCTGGGCGTCAACATCTTGGATGATCTATCCTGGGCCCAACACATTGATGCAATCATGAAGAAGGCACGCCAGCAGCTCTACTTTATTAGGAGTTTGAGGACATTTGGTATGTTACCAAAGACTCTTGCAAATTTCTACAGACAAATGGTGGAGAGCATCCTGACTGGTTGCATCACCGCCTGGTATGGAAACTCCAATGCACAGGATTACAGAGGCTGCAGAGTGTTGCAGACTCAGCCACCTCCATCACGGGCACAACCCTCCCCACCATCGAGGACATCTTCAAGAGGCGGTGCCTCAAGCAGATGGCATCCATCACTAAGGATCCTCATTATCCGGTACATGCCCTCTTCTCATTACCACCATTGGGGAGGAGATTGAGGAACCTGAAGTCTCACACTCAATGATTCAGAAACAGCTTCTTCCCCTCCGCTATCAGATTTCTGGATGATCCATGAAACCCATGAACACTACCTCGTTATTCCCTTTTTCTTTGCACTATTTGTTTTCGTAATTTATAGTAATTTTATAACCTTTCTCTGTACTGCTGCTACAAAACATCACATTTCACAACATACAAGTCAGTAATAATAAATCGGATTTTGATTCAATGCAATGGAACTATACTTGAAAACCAAGACTTAATTGCAATTGGTGCTTGCAAAATATTCTTTAGAAAATTGGATTACGATCCTCTGTATGATATATTTACTCATGGAGACTTCTAAATGTGCTGAATTATGCAGTGGGGGAGGGGGAGGTGGGATTTAAGTATGATCACCAGACGCTAGAGGCAAACTAATGGCTTTAAAAGCTGATGTGTCCCCTGGCCTGGATGGTTTGCACCCCTAGGATCAGAGATAGTGGATGCATTAATTATAATCTTTGAAAAATCCTTAGATTCTGAAGAAATGCCCAAGGATTGAAAAACTGCCAATGTGACACTCCTATTCATAAAGGGAGCAAGACAAAAAGTGGGTCACTATAGGCTGGTTAACCTAACATCTACTATTTGAAAAAATGTAAGAATCAATTATTAAGAAAGCAATAGCAGCACATTTGGAAAATCATAATTGAAACAAGCAAAGTCAGCAAGACTTCATAAAGAGGAAACAGTGTCTGACAAATGTCCTAGAATTCATTGTGGAAGGTCTTAGCCGGATGGAGGGGAGCCAGTAGCTATATTTGGGTTTTCGGAAGGTGTTCAACAAAGTGCTGCACTTAAAGACAAGAGCTCATGGTGTAAGAGCTAACATACTGATAGAGGGAGGATTGGGTAACAGGTAGGAAGCACTGAGTAGAAATAAGGGGCTCACATTTAGATTGGCAACCTGTAACTAGTTCTTGCCACCACGTTATAGGAAGGATGTGTTTGCATGGGAGAGGGTGCAGAGGAAAATCACCAGGATGTTGCCTGGGATGGAATGTTTCAGATATATAGAGTCATATAGCAATGGAAACAGGTCCTTCAGCCCAACTTATCCATACTGATCATGGTGCCTGTCTAAGCTGGTCCCATTTGTCTGCATTTGGCTCACATCCCTCTAAAGCTTTCCTATCCAGTGTGTCTGTTCAAATGTCTTTTAAACATTGTAATTGTAACTGCCTACCACTCCCTCTGGTAGCTCATTCCAGATATCCCACTACCCTCTGTATGAAAAGCTTGACCCCGAGGTCCTCTTTAAATATTTCCCCTCTCAACTTAAACCTTATGCCCTCTAGTTTTAGATTCCCTTACCTGGGAAAAAGACTGTGACCATCTACCCTATCTATTCTCTTCACAATTTTATAAACATCGAAAAGGTCACCTCACTCCAGGAAAAACAATCCCAAGCTATCCAGTCTCTCCTTATAACTCAAGCTCTCCAGTCTGGGTGACATCCTCATGGATCTATTCTGCATCTTCTCTAGTTTCCAATAGTATGGCGATCAAAACTGCACGCAATACTCCAAATGTTGTCTTACAACATAAGAGGAAGGAAGTTATATTGGAGCTATATAGAACTTTGGTCAGGCCACACTTGTGCATTTCTGGTCACCCCCATTATAGGAAGAATGTGGAGGCTTTGGATAGGGTGCAGAAGAGATTTACCAGAATGCTGCCTGGATTGGAGGGTATGAGCCATAATGAGAGCTTGTACAAACTTGGGTTGTTTTCTCCTGAGTGTCGAAGGCTGAAGGGAGACTTGATAGAAGTTTATAAAATTATGAGGCATAGATAGGGTAGATGATCAGATTCTTTTCCCCAGGTTACAAATGTCAAATACTAGAGAACAGGCATTTAAGGTGAAAGGAGGGAAGTTTAAAGGAGATGTGTGGTGCAAGTTTTTCTTTTTACACACAGAGAATGGTGGGTGCCTGGAACAGACTGCCAAGGGTAGTGGTGGAAGCAGACCCAACAGAGGTGTTTAAAAGACTTTTAGGTCAACACGTGAACATGAGGGGAATGGAGGTGTATATATTGTGTACAGGCAGAAGAGATTTCATCTAATTTGGCATTGTGTTCGGCAAAGACATAATGGGCTGAAGGGCCTGTTCCTGTACTGTCCTGGTCTATGTTCCATGTAACATCTTGTACTGCTGAAACATGACACCCCAACTCTTTTACTCAATGCCCCATCCGATGAAGGCAAGCATGCCATGGCTTCATGACCATGTCTACCTCTGTCGCCATTTGTAAGGGAACTATGCACTTGTACCCCTGGGCCGGTCTGTTCAACAACACTCCTGCAGGCCCTGCTATTCATTGTATATGTCCTGCTCAGGTTTAACTTCCCAAAATGCATTACTTTGCACTTGTCCCGATTAAATTCCAACTGCCATTCCTTTGCCCACTTTCCCAGTTGATCTATATTCTCTTGTAACCTTTGACAATCTTCTTCATTGCCCACTATGCCACCAATTTTGGTGTCATCTAGAAGCTTACTAATCACATCACCTAACCTATATTCCCATCCAGATCATTAATATATATGACAAACAACAGGGGGCCCAGCATCGATCACTGCAGCATACTGCTGGTCACAGGACTCCAATCTGGTAAACAACTCTCCATAGCTACCCTCTACCTCCTACCACCAAACCAATTCTGTACCCAGTTGGCTAGCTCATCCCGGATCCCATGTGATCTCACCTTCCAGAACAGCCTACCATCAGGCAGGACCTTGGCAAAAGCCTTGTTAAAGCCCATGTAGACCATATCTATTGCCCTGCCCTTGTTAATACTCTTGGTCACCTCTGTGGTCTCATGGAAAGTGATTTGAACTATGAGAAGAAACTGATTAAGCTGGGCTTGTTTTCCTTGGGACAAAAACAGAAAATGTTGGAAAGATTCAGCAGATCAGTCAGTATCTGTGGAAAAAGAAATAGCCAATATTTCAGGTCTTCAATCAACAGTCAGAACTGTTTTCTTTGGAGTGGAGGAAGCTGTTTGGAACCTGATTGAGAAGATTAGATACCTGGATAGTCTGAAACTTTTCCCTGTAGCAGAGGTATACAAAACCAGAGGGCATGGGTTTAAGGTAATGAGTTTAGAGGGGATCTGATTTTTCCCACCCCCAGAGTATGGTTGGAGTCTGGAATCCCAAGGGGGTAATAGAGACAGAGAAAGTCACAACATTTAGCATAAATCTCTGTAGAACTCCATTTAGAGTATTGTGTGCAATTCTGGTCACTTCACTATAGGAAGGATGTTGAGACTTTAGAGAGGACGCAGAGGAGTTTTACTAAGACGCTGCCTGGATTAGAGGACATGTGCTATCAGGAGAGGCTGGACACACTTGGGCTCTTTTCTCTGGAGCGGCAGAGGCTGAGGGATGATCTGCTGGAGTTGTATAAAATTATGAGGGGCATAGATAGGGTGGACAAGCAATACATTTTTCCCATTATTGAGTGATCCAATACCAGAGGACATGCATTTAAGGTGAGAGGGGGTAGGTTCAGAACAAATGTGAAGGGTACGTTTTTTTACTGAGAGAGTGGTGGATGCCTGGAATGCGTTGCCTGATAGGGTGGAGGAGGCAAATTCATTGGGAGCTTTCAAGAAGGGCTTGGATGGGCACATGAA
The DNA here is from genome assembly GCF_009764475.1 of Pristis pectinata. Classification (NCBI taxonomy): domain Eukaryota; kingdom Metazoa; phylum Chordata; class Chondrichthyes; order Rhinopristiformes; family Pristidae; genus Pristis; species Pristis pectinata. Next base: position 25,048,986 of record NC_067409.1, on the reverse strand, counting down.
TGCGAGGAAAATAGAGGGATATGGGCATTCTGTCGGTAGGAGGGAATAGCTATGTCAGCACAACATTGTGGGCCGAAGGGCCTGTTTTGTGCTTACTGTTCTATGTTCTGTGAGTGGAGATAACTGCTTGAATCACCAAGGCATAGAAGGCTACAGGAAATGGAATTAGTATACATCCATGGTCAGCATGGACATGGTGGGCTGAAGGGCTTGCCTTGGTGCTGTATGATTCTGAGGCTAGTGGGATGTCACAGGTTTAGTGCTGGAATAGCAATTGTTTGCAATACTTCTTAATGACCTGGAGGAAGAAAGCAAATGTACCATGGGAAGTCAGGTTGCGAGGATACAAACAATTTACGAGAGAGATATTGATAGGTTAAGTAAGTGGCCAAAAGCTTGGCAAATTGAGCCTAACACGGGGAACTATTGAGTTGTTTACTTTGGAAGGAAGAACAAAAGTGCAGAGTATTATTCAAGGAGAGAAAAATTGCAGAAAGCTACAGCACAAAGGGATTTCTGGGTCCTTATTGCAGGAAAGGCTGAAAGCAAGCACAGAAATGCAGCAGGAAATCAGGAAAACTAATGGAACGTTAGCCCGTTTCAAGCTGGTTGGAGTACAAAGGTGGAGAAGCCTTACCGCATCTGACTGATGCAGAGGCAAGACCACATCTAGAATGCTCAAACAATTTTGGTTCCCCTATTTTAGGAAAAATATTATTTAATTAGAGATGATGTAGAGCAGATTAACTAGAATGATGCCTGGTATGAAGGGATTGTCCTATGAGGAGAGGTTAAACTGGCTAGAACTCTACTGAATGGAGTTTAGAAGAGCGAAGGGCAATCTTATTGAAAGATATAGGGTTCTTAGAGGGCCAGACAGCCTGAATGCTGAAAGGATGCTTCCTCTCATGGGAGAATTCAAAATTAGAGGGCATTCACTAGGAATATGTGGGCATCCATATAAGACTGAGATGAGGAAAAGTATCTTCTCTTAGGCAATTGAGAGTCTTTAGAACTCCTTGCCCCAGAGATCTGTGGGGGTAGAGTCCTTGGGCATATTTAAGACTGAGATGGATAGATTGCCAATTGGCAAGGGAAGTGTTATGAAGAAAGGCTAGAAAGGTGGACATGAGGAATGTCAGAACAGCCATGATCCTACTGAATCGTGAACCAGCTTGAGGGGCTGAATGGCCTCTTCCTGTTTCTACAGTCTTAAGGTTTTATGGAGAGGTAACTTAGAACTGAAGTCACAGTTTTAATGCTACAGCACGGCTATGTACATGATGATCAGGGAAGGTCTTGAACTCAGGAACACATAATTAAAGGGTGAACTCTGGGCCCTGCTGCATCATTAAAAGGGCTGCCTATATTTGGACTTCTTTTGTGGATTCCAGAAATGAAAGTTGATTCATCCTGGATGACTCAGTATTGTAATTCTGGAAGACAACTGGGGATCTCTGACTATTCAGTTTCCTGCCCTATTTTCTCACATCTGATAGCATGAGATCCTGCTGCCCACAGGCATGTGATGCCAGTCACTATCATTCACCTGCCATTCGAGAACAGCTCTGCTCCACATCAGCTCCATTAGCTGAAACAGTATTTCCCACTGGGAACAGCTGTTTTAAGAGCTCTCATCATGTTGCGTAATCATGCAGTAAAGTTCATAGTTCTTGGGCAACTTTGCTGTTAATGCACATTTTATGCACACTTACATGCTGAGGGCCCAGAGTTCATGATCCTAACACAAAACACATTGAATATTGCATGCATTAGGATATTGCTTCATCACAGCCTTGCAAAGGTTCTCTGTCACAGTGTCTCTTTAACACCCATTTTTAATCAGTAGAAGAGTTTCTAGTAGATAACTTCTTTGGATGCTATTAAGTATAATATTCACATGTCTTGAGCAAGTTAGAGATCTTTATTCACACAGAATAACCGAAGTGTTGAATTTTGGGTCAATTCGTTTTTTAACAAGAAGGAATTCCTATTGAGAGGCAAGTTGAGATTTATTTCATTCTATTTGCCAGCTTGGTTTTGAAAAGGTGTACCAGGGAAGGAGGGAGGCTCTTGTTTTGTAAAGTACAAAGTGTGGGAAGGGGGTTGACAATGGAATTCCTAAGCACAATGGCACATTTTGTGGGACTGAATAATGTTTTCTCATTGTGGATATTCCCGAACCTGAAAATTTGAATTGAGAACAAAAAAAAAATCACACACCAAAAAAAAGATGAGCAAAGGATGCCCAGTAAAACTCCAATAGTCCAACACCCTGGAGACTTTGGTGGTTCTGGACTAGCAGGATTTCTGGACTATTTTCTCCTATTAATACCCAAACACTTTTACATTACTTTTTTTTAAAAAACCTGTTACAAGGTAGTATAAAATATTTTCTAGTGAACCTGGTGAGTTTAAAGGCAGTGGAAAATTTACAAGCATTCCAGACACCGCTCTGGCTGCAACCCGACCCACATTTCTGACCCCTGGTGTTCTAGGCCCCGACCGCAGTTCTGGCCATATTCCTGGCTCACAGTCTGGAGCCTGGCTCCAGCCACACTCCTGATCCCTAGTTGTGGCTGTACACCCTACTTACACTCTGGACCCTTGGCTCACATTCTGGATTAATGAGTAAACTAGATATCAAACCATCAGGATTTTGGAATAATAGGATTTGAGGTTATCATAGTTTTATTGTATTTGCTATTTGTGGAGTGCAACAAAGATTCATCAAACTGGATGCTGGGATGGTGGATTTGCCATACGAGGAGAGATCGAGTTGACCAGGGCTGCACACTCAAGAAATTAGAAGAATGAGAAGTGATCTCTTTGAAACTTAAAAGCTTCTTATGGGGTTTGACAAAATAGATGCAGTGAGAATATTTCCACTGGTTGAGGAGCCTAGAAAAAGGAGTCACAGACTTAGAATACAGAGTAGACCATTTAGGACTGAGAAGAGAAATTTCTGCATGTAGATCGTGGTGAATCTTTAGAATTCTCTACCCCTTTAGGCTGGGGAGGCTCATTCATCGATTGTATTCAAAACAGAGATTGATAGATTTCTGGATGTTAAAGGAGTTAAGGAATATAGGAATGGTGTGAAAAAATGGAGCTAAGATAATAGAGCAGCCATGATCTTGTGGCAGAGCAACTGTGACGGCCAGACGACCTGCTATTTCTTATGTTCTTAATGTTCTGAAAATGCTCAATGACTCAGGCTTCATCTGTGTAGAAAGAAATAGAATTCAGAATACATAATAATAGTGTCATAGAGTCATACAGCTTGGAAACAGGCCCTTTGGCCCAACTGGTCCATGCCAACCAAGATGCCCCATCCAAGCTAGCCCCATTTGCCAGCATTTAGCACAACCTTCTAAACCTTTCCTATCCATGTAACTGTCCAACTGTCTTTTAAAAGTTGTTATTTTACCTGCCTCAACCACTTCCCCTGGCAGCTCATTCCACATACATACTACCCTTTGTGCAAAATAAAATGTTGCCCCCCCAAGTTCCTATTAAATCTTTCCCCTCTCACCTTAAACCTATGCTCTCTGGTTCTGGATTCCCTAACCCCGGGAAAAAGACTGGGTGCATTCACCCTACCTATGCCCCTCATGATTTTATACAATAATCTTTCATCAGATTTCTTCTCTCTCACCTAATACTGTATTTTTATTGCATTTATTCTGAATTTTACTGGGAGGAGTGAGGGACAACTTAAAAGTCTAAAATCCATTCATATGGAAATGTACAGCATTTTATTAGATGTTATCTGCCACTTTATTGCAACCAATCATTATTATACTAAACACAACTGAACTTAGCACTATTAGCCATCATTAATCTATTGGCTCCATTACAAGTTTCAAATAAGTATTAATTCTCCATTTATCTACCTAATTCTTGGCTTCTATAACTTAAGAACAGAGAAAGTGTTCTGAAAATAGAATGGGTAATATGCTTCTGCTTTTTGTTATTTATTCAGAGAACATGCGTCAATATACAGTAGGCCATTGACTATAGGACATCTCAGAGCCAATGAAGTCTAATCAATGCTATACGGTGAACATTACAGTCAAAATTTGCAAAAAAAGACATGTTTTAGCAAAGCTGTTCACCGCTAAATCTGTTTTTTTTTGAGAGATAATCATTGCCCACGACAACACAAGAACTCTATTCATTTTCTTTGATTGGATATACAAGAGGAGACAGCAGCTCAGTTTAAAATGTTATCTGAAAGATGGCCCAAGCAACAATGCATCTCAGCCTCAAAACTGCTCTGCTATCAGGCTTTGAATTAAGGATCGAACTTGCAATTTTGTGCCAGCACTGGGCTAAGACTGATGTTTAAATATATAAGCATAGCTCAGATCTTGAATAAAGGAAAACATATACCAGAATTTCAGTCCATTGTCTTTATTCTCAACTGTAATTTTTTTCTGCTAATTATTGCTCTATTTATTCATAGGATGTCAGTGTGCTAGGAAGGTCGACATTTATTGAGTTCCCTAAATTTGTTTAGAAGATGTTGGTGTGCCAACTTCTTGGACTGTCACATTCTATGTGACATCTCAAATCAGCAGGGAAATTACAAGTCTGCTAGGTTAACCAATAGCTGTCCCTGTTTTTTTTTAAATATAGAGAATGCTTGTTGCATTCTTAGAACAGCATAAAAAGGGGTTATAAAGAGTACCTCAAGTGCTTTGACTGCTATATTTCCTCAGAGTATTACTTTTGGTAGGTAACATCACAATTCATTAAAACCTTCTGCTAAGCTATACGTCATATTTATTCTTTCACTGACACAAAGCTAGATTTAAATCAGGTTGAATTCCTTATGGACAGTGTAAACTTAACATTGCATCTTGCACTACTTATATCTTGTGCAAGCAATAATATTTGATGTTAATGTTGATCCATTTTGTGGACACACAACAGACTGTTGCAATCAAATAAATAATTTAATATAGCTTAAATATTAATAATTTAATACAATATCTGAACTCATGGAACTATGCAGTAGAAAGGAACTTGTCAATAATCACAAGGCAATATATTCAGTGAGCCTGGTGGACTGCACTGAAAACAAACAGAGCAAGTCAAGGGCAAGAGATCACAATGAAGGTCATGGTGTTAGCGATATGCATACTGTAACAGACCTACTGGGTGCAGAGAACTTTTCAGAGAAAAGGATCGGAAACAAAATTTGAACATTCATTGCCTAGTCAATAATTATAATGACCAACCCCCAGCACTGCCTGTAGACTACACGAATTAAAGATTAATCTATCAGTACTGATGCAAACAGCCCCAGCAAAAATAAAAATCATAGGGCCACAGAATAAAAATTTTGTATGTGTCATTTTTGACTCATGGTTATAATATTGTTGGAGAGTAGTTAGTGAGGAGGGGAGGGGCTGGTTCTGCTGGACATGATTATTGAGTTAGAGGGGTCATGTGATGAAGCCTCCAAGAACATGCCCAACTAGAGCTAACTACATGAATGGTAATCTGTTGTAGTGGATTGCCTGCCTGTTGTCAAACCTGCCTGATTCGCATCCCATTGATTTCAGTCTAGCCCACACTTGACCAGAGTACCACACAACAACATTGTGTCTTAATATCCTCTGAAGGCCACTTAGTAGAAGCAACTGCTCAGCCAATCAGCATCTTCTTAGGGGCAGGAGGTAACGGGGAATTTGAGTGAGTGTCGATGTAGCCCATATCCTGGGAATAAATGAAAAGACACATTCCAAAAATATTCTGTCAGGCTCAGGAAATTAGATGAAAACATTACCCATATGCTGGTCTTACATTTCTCAAAATCCCTCTCTACAGGTGAATTCATTTCATCTCACTGAAGTCTCAGCTGCAGACAGACAAGGATCCTAAGAAATGCTCTGCCAGGTTCCTCTTTGATATCCTTAGGTGTAACATTCACTGCTGAGTGTGTGTGAAGCAGAGGGTGATGACAGCCACAGAACAGTTTCTGATCACTGGGATGAAGATTTTCTGTTGAAGATCACTCAGACTGTAGCATAGTGGTATATTATAGTCTGCCTGAGGGAGAGGCGGTGTTGAAAATGTATTCCAACCAAATGTGTATGGTAATGGAGTCGGCAATAAAAGATTTTTTTTTAATTGCTCTCATTTAACAGTACTCCCATTAATAAGACAATTCCCAATGGCGAAGTCACTGCTTCCATTCTGTTATTCACTTTTCCCTCCATTTAATTATTGTGATTGCACTCGGTTCTGTTCCTGTGATCAATGCAAGTTGTGTCAACTCTGCCAAGCCTTCTTTGTGGTCATTAGATTTTTTTTACATTACAACTTCTACACAAATCACTGAGTCTTCCAAGAATAAAACAAGTTTGGCTTTTTTTGCATTTGTTCTCAGGACAAGAGTTACTCATCATTAAGGATGCTGAGTTCCTGTAAGGCCATGTTTTATTATGTCATTCATTTTCAGTTCCCCATTTTATATGGAAGTTCCTCCCTTTCTTTAGCCCCTACTATATCACACACCAACTACCACTTCTCAGTTATGAGACCTCTCAGGTCTCCATTGCACGCAAGAGCAGTCTATGACTTAAATGAGAAAGCTATCCCAAGGATCTACTTGATATAGGAATCATGAGTTCTGTGAGGCATTATTTGTCCATATTCCTTAGCCAAAGTAAATTTCCTGAAAGCCCAAACTGAGCAAAAATGCACAAAAGCATCCCACTGCCAAAAAAAACTACATCCAACAATCAGAAAAAAAAGATGTGAAAGAGATGACTTCATCATTTGGGTTGTGGTTCTCTCTTTAAGATAGCTGTCAGCAGGCATGTATAGAACCATAAGGCTTTAACTCATTCACTACTATAGTTGGCATCTGGGAACTGTTTGCCATGTTTAGGACACAGGCTTATGCATCTTGTTTGAACTCCCATTAGCATTTTTATTTAAGGTGGTCACTACAGGAACTTGATGCCAAAAATAGCATACAGAGGTCTTTCCACCCTTTGATGTTTTGTCCACAGCAGGCTTGGTTTAAGAACCCTCCTGTTGGTGTGTGCAGTGAATGCATATTGCACAAACAACAGGAAGCAAATGTTTTAAAGAACAAAGCCACAGGTTTTGTTGATGCAGTTGTTTCAAGCTCCCACTCTATCGAGCATGAAAGGAGCTAATGGTAGAAGGTTCACATTCCAAGCAGTTAGATTTACTTCTCCTCCATCTTCTGGAGTGTGCAGAACTTGGGCAAAATAATAGAGAAATTGGCTGTGATCCTAGGCATATCTGTGATGACTAATAGGTCCTAGACAGCGATAGCCATAGCCTGAATGAACTTCCGTAAATCTGGATTTGTAACATCCATAATGTTAAGAACCATTTCCTTCACTTCCAGAGAAAATGAATAGTCATTAAATACAATTAATAATTCTTCGCAATATGGTTTATCAGATTTTGTTTAGCCAAGTGTGGGAGTACATCTGTTTGTTTCATAGAATGGAATGGGATTAACATATGTGATTACTAAATAACCACACAACTGTCTAATTTATTTTAATTTAGCTTAGATAAAATATAAATTTGAGACAGCTGTCCAGTGATTTGGAAAGATAATTTAAGCAAACTAGTCCTTACTGCTCCCAAATCTCCGACTGATAATTAATGAAATTTGTGATTTATATTGTAGTGTTAATGAACGATGTATACGTCAAACATATATGTGCATATGCACAGTATGGTTAGTTGATTGAATGGACCAGTTGTACATATTCAAATAGTCGCTTCACGTTATCTATATGCCCTGACTTGCCCAGCTGAGGAATGTGTGCCCATCAAATTCACAACAAATTGAAGATGAAGATGGAAGATTAACAAGAAAAGGCAAAAGCATAACAAAAAAGAACAAACTCTGATACCATCAAAAAGCATGAGTGAACAGTTTGTCAGGTGAGCCCAGAGCCTTTGCCCACTTGTTTCATCTTCAACCTTGTGAAGAGGTTAGTCCAAGCAAGCAGTATACACTGCATTTCAAGAAGCAACAATAACACAATAGAAAGCAGATGAGAAATAGGACATGTTGCATATTTCATGAACAGAATCTCCGTCGGAATTGGCAGGTTTACCACAAGATGGCTGCCCAGAGTCATATTGGTTACATAGAGGGTATGCGCCTTTCAATGCATGGAAATGTTTTTAAAGCAACTAACTTGGTGGATTTAGATAGTTATGGTGAGAGTGTACATGCACAAAACAATGATTCATAGGAGCACAAGAAATACATCCTACTAACTCAAATGAATTCTGAAAAAGATTTTGTTAACAAATCTTTAGATGCCATAAAAAGTGAAAATAATGTTTTGTTTAGCAAAATGTTACAAAAGTTACAGGATTATATCAATTCCAAACCATAGAAAATTGAGGAGAGCTACACATTTGGAAGCATTTGCCTTGGGTGAGGAGGCCAGAACAAGCAGCCACAGTCTCAAAATAAGGGGTAGACCATTTAGGACTTAAAGGACAGGGAGAAGTTTCTTCACTCAAAGCCTGGTGAACCTTTGGAATTCTCTACCTAGGAGCTGTGCAGGCCTAGATATTAATTGCATTCAAAACAGAGATTGATAGATTTCTGGATATTAGAGGAATGACGAGGTAAAAGGGACAGAGCAAGAAAGTAGTATCCGAGGTAAAAGAACAGCCACAAACTTGTCAAAAGATAGAGTAGACTCAAGAAGCCAAATAGCCTACTTCTGACCCACCTTCTTATGTTTGTATATGGGGCAGCTATTTGTGTGCATATAAGCACGGTATAGTCAGTTGATTGAATAAACCAGTTGCCCATGTTTGTGCAGCATTTATGTCTCTTCCTGTTTCTCAATGTACTCTGGATTAGAAGTAAGAAATACGTGCATATGTAATATATCTACCAGCATGCAATCAATATTTTCTATTTGTTTTTCAGTTACTGTTGCTGAAAAGATCAACCCACCTTGTTCCATATCATCACCTCCACCACGTCACCTTAGCTGTGCTTATTTACATTTGACAATATCACCAGGCTTTTCAACCATGGTGACACCCTTTCCCCACAAAAGCAATTTCCAACAGGAACGATGGCTGATTTTTCTCCCTTTCCTAATTCAGGGCGATGTGATGACCAACTATAACAACTTTATCCAGGACTGATCAAGATCAACTAATTCAGCACAGACCAGTAACTAAATTGGGGAAAATCCTAATCTGAATAATCTGTCTTTAAATCAATACATGACACGTCAGTATCACTGCCAAGATCAGCATTTATTGCCCATCACTAATTTCCTTAGAGAAGACAGTAGTGAATCACCTTCTTGAATGTCAGAGGTTGAGGGGAGTATGTAAAATTATGAGAGGCATAGATAAGGCAGGTAGACAGAGTCTTTTTCCTCCAGGGTGAAAATGTCAAATACTAGAGGCCATGGGTTTAAGATGAGTGGGGGTAAGTTTAAAGGAGATATGCAAGGCAAGTGTTTTCATCTTACACAGAGAGTGGCAGGCGCCTGGAACATGCTGTCAGGGGAGGTGGTAAAAGTAGTTACAATAGCAATGTTTAAGGGGCATTTAAACAGACACATGAACAGACAGAATAGAGGGATACAGACCATGTGCAGGCAGATGGGATTAGTTTAGATTGGCATCATGGTTGGGTTGGTGGTCCTATTCCTGTGCTACAACTACTTCAGTCTGTGTGATGAGGGTACTCCCATAGTGCCGTGGTAGGGAATATCAAGATTTTGATAATAAAGGAACAATGATATGTTTCCAAGTCAGGATGCTGTGTGACTTGAGAGAGATCTTAGAAATGATGATACTGCACTGTAAATGCTGCTCTTGTTCTAGGTGGAAGAGTCACAGATTCAGGAGATGCTATAGAAGAAGCCTTAATGAATTGCTGCAGTGTACCTGAAAGATAACTGAGTCCCAAGCTGACAACTGATATCAAACAAGCTCAAAAATAACCTTTTATTTTCTATTAATAGAATTTCTTTTTAAAATGAAGATATTATCAAAGTCTTTGCAATCTCCTGCTTGAATCACTGAATTATATACTTCCAAAGACTGTGAAAGTAGACAATGTGATTCCCTCACTACATGAACAAAATCCTTTCAAGAACAGAATGCAAAGACTGTCATGAGGTTAAATGGAGTCAACTCCATGTTAAAGGAGCTCTTTAAAATCTGTGGTCCAGTCTGTCACATTGTCAGCCTACTCTGTGAAGTAGTCAGAGTAATAATTGCTCATTCCCAAGCAACAATCTTGTGATTAGGTTCGAAAATAAGGTTTTTCCTTGAATTGTCCGCTCGAGTAAACATTGTGCGAAAGGAAAGGCAAGGCAGAGCAATGTTTTGAAAAACACTCTTTAGCCTTCCCATCTGGAAGGAGTCTTTTAAATCTCAACTGGGTAATAGTCTGAAATAGCAAGAATAAACAGTGTGGTCAATCTAACATCACTGCTAACACCAAACAGGTTGTATTAACATGAAGTGAAAGGATTGCAAGGTAGTCCCGGCTAAAACCAAAAAATGTAGTTCAGAATGAAGAGTTTTCAGTAAGCATCAGGTTGCTTCTCATTTCCATAAGTTTCCTTTGTGTCAATACTGTTGGGAGAAAGGTTCTTTTGGTATCTTAAAGATAAAGGTCTGGACACACAGTCTTTGTAATTTAAAAATGGTTTATTAACAAAGACAAACACAGGACAGAATGAACGGGAACAGATGCACACTCGCACACTCTCAAGCAGGAGATCATGAATGTGGAGGGAAATAGCGACAGAGGGTGAGGTTCACACACACACACACAATAACTGGGTACAAATGATCAAGGAATAAACTATACAATGTTTGGACACCCTGATTCTGGACAAACATTGGCTCTTTGGTCTCGGGAGTCCTTAACTAACTGCCCTGAAGTAGTGCACAGCTTACCTCAACATCCTCGGAGACAGAAAAAGAGAAAGAAAACCAAACATGCAGCACTTTTATGCTGCTGGGGGGCTGGGTAGCCCAGCAAGGATAAAGGTGTTTTAAACGGGCCAATAGTAGATGTGTCCAGGAACAAAGGTGCTCGCACAGACCAATCCGAGTGGTCCAGCAAGACAAAGGTGTTTACCTAATGGGGCGGAGCCGGACCCCTGATTGACAGTGGTATAGCTTCCGACCTGATAGGCAATGCTATCATCCGACCATGGGGGTCAGTAGTGTTGTCACTGTCATCTGACCCCTGGCCTTTCATACTACAAATACCTGATACTATTACTGTATTTTTAAAGCCACTCATATGGAACTCACCAGATGCAATTTTTAATCCCCACAGTTACCTGGCATCATGGAGAATGGTGAGAAAAATAAGATGAAAGCTTCAACACCCGAGACTAGAGGGGAAAGATAAGAAATCAGACGGGATTCCCTATTCCCAAAGATTCCCTGGAGGCTCCAAACCCATAGAAGAAATCGTTCAGAAGAGAGAGGAATGGGAAGGGGTGAGGATAGAAATGAATTTGTTGAAAAAGCAGGAATCTAATCCCACTCTAATAGAGTATAGAACACAGAACAGTACAGCACAGTACGGGCCCTTCAGCCCACGATGTTGTTCCAAAGTATATGAACACTCACTTCACGATCAATCTAACTCTTCCCTCCTGCACAGTCCATAACCCTCCATGTTCCTTATTTCCATGTGCCTATCTAAGAGCCTTTTCAATGTCCCTATTGTATCAGCCTCTACCACCACCCCTGGCAGTGCGTTCCAGGCACCCACCACTCTCTGTGTAAGGAACCTACCTCTGACATCTCCTCTGAACATTCCTCCTCTGACCTTCAATGGCTGTCCTCTGGTATTGGCTATTGCTGCCCTGGGGAAAAAGTGCTGGCTGTCCACTCTATTTATGCCCCTGATACACCCCTATCAAGTCGCCTCTCATCCTGCGTCGCTCCAAAGAGAAAAACCCTAGCTCGATCAACCTTTCCTCATAAGCCATGTTCTCTAATCCAGGCAGTATCCTGGCAAATCTCCTCTGCACCCTCTCTAAAGCTTCCATATCCTTCCTTTAATGAGGTGACCAGAACTGAAATCAATATTCCAAGTGTGGTCTAACCAGAGTTTTATAGAGCTACAACATTACCTCATGGCTCTCGAACTCAATCCCCTGACTAATGAAGGCCAGCACACCATGCCTTATTAACCACTCTATCAACTTGCATGGCAACTTTGAGGGATCTGTGGACTTGGACCCCAAGATCCCTCTGTTCTTGCACACTGCACAGAATCCTGCCATTAACCTTGTACCCCACCTTCATGTTCAGTCTTCCAAAGTGTATCACTTCACACTTTTCTGGATTGAACTCCATCTGCCACATCTCCACCCAACTCTGCATCCTGTCTATATCCTGTTGTAACCTACGAAAACCTTCTACACCATCCACAACCCCTTTAACCTTCATGTCATCCAGTACAGACTCCTGCAGAACACCACTAGTCACCAACCAGGCAGAATATTCTCCATCTGCTACCACACTCTGCCTTCTGTGGTCAAGCCAATTCTGAATCCACACAGCCAAGTCTTCATAGATCCCATGCCTCATGACTTTCTCTATGGGGAACCTTGTCAAACGCCTTACTGAAGTCCATAAACACCACATCCACTACTCTACCGTCATCTATTTGTTTTGTCACCTCCTCAAAAAACTCAATTAGGCTCGTGAGGTACGACCTGCCTTTCATAAAGCCATGCTGACTATCCCTAACAAGACTATGCTTCTCCAAATGCTCATAACTCCTGAACCTAAGAATCCTCTCCAATAGCTTGCCCACCATTGGTCTATAATTCCCAAGATTATCCCTATTACCATTCTTGAACAAGGGAACAACATTTGCCATCCTCCAATCATATGTTACCATTCCTGTGGCCAGGGAGGATGCAAATATCAATGTCAACCTCTTGCCTCTCGTAGTAGCCTGGGGTATATCTTGTCCAGCCCCAGGGACTTATCTATCCTAATGTTTTTCAGAAGCTCCAACACTGTCCTCTTTCTTAACTTCAACATGCTCCAGCACATTAGCCTGTTCTACGCTGACCTCACATTCAAAGTCTCCCTCCCTAGACAGCACTGAAGCAAAGTATTCATTAAGGACCTCCCATACCTCCTCCCCCTCCAGGCACATGTTTTCCCCCTTTATCCCTGAGCAGTCCTACCCTCACTCTAATCATCCTCCTGTTCCTCACGTACGTGTAGAACACCTTGGGGATTTCCTTAATTCTACTCACCAAGGCCTTCTCATGTCCCCTTCTAGTTCTCCCAAGTCCCTTCTTAAGTTCCTTCCTGGCTACCTTATAATTCTCAAGAGCTCTGCCTGATTTTTGTTTCCTAAAGCTTAAGTATGCTTCCTTCTTCCTCTTGACTATTTCACCTCTCTGTCAACCATGGTTCCTTGACCAGAACAAACCTATCCAGAACTCTATGCAAATGTTCCCTAAACAGCCTCCACATTTCTTCTGTGCATTTCCCTGAGAACATCTGTTCCCAATTTATGCTCCCAAGATCCTGCCTAATACTGTCGTAATTAGCCCTTCACCAATTAAGAACCTTCCCATATTGTCTGCTCCTATTCTTGTCCATGGCTATGCTAAATGTCACTAACTCTGAAATGCTCGCCCACTGAGAGGTCTGTGAGCTGACCAGGTTCATTGCTTAGTACTAGATCCAGTATGGCCTTTCCTTTAGTCAGCCTGTCCACATACTGAGTCAAGATTCCTTCCTGGACACCCCTAACAAACTCTGACCCATCTAAACCTTTGGCACTAAGGAGGTGCCAATCAATATTAGGGAATTTGAAGTCTCCCGTGACAACAACCCTGTTATTTTTGCACCTTTCCAAAATCTGCCTACTTATCTGCTCCTCTGTGTCCTGGTGGCCATTGGGGGGCCTATAGAATACTCCCAATAGAGTGATTGCCCCCTTCCTGTTTCTAACTTCCACCCACACTGACTCAGTAGATGATCCCTCCACAACATCCTCCCTTTCTGCAGCTGTGTTGCTATCCCTGATTAGCAGTGCCACTCCCCTCCCAACCCCCCCCCCCCCTTTTACCTCCTTCCCTCTCCCTTTTGAAACATCTAAACCCTGGAACATCAAGCAGCCAATCCTGCCCTTGCGACAGCCAAGTCTCTGTTATGGCCACAACATCGCAACTCTACATACTGATCCATGCTCAGAGTTTATCACCCTTATTCTTAATACTTCTCACATTAAAGATGTTTCAACCTATCCAACTGCCTATCCTTCCTCACAGTCTCTCTGCACAATGCATCTACCTTTCCACCAGCTGCTCCATCATCTGACCTAACACTGTGGCTTCCATCGCCCTGCCAAACGAGTTTAAACCCTCCCCAACAGCGCTAGCAAACCTGCCCGCAAGGACATCGGTCCCTCTCAAGTTCAGGTGTAAACCGTCCCTTTTCCCCAGAAGAGATCCCAATCATCCACAAATCTGAACCCCTGCCCCAACTCTTCAGCCACGCATTCATCTTCCTATTCTTACCCTCACTGGTGCGTGGATCAGACAGCAATCCAGAGGTTACCACCCTGGAGGTCCTTTTTTTTTGGCTTCCTTCCAAACCCCTTATATTCCCTCTTCAAGACCTCATCCCTTTTCCTATCTATATCGTTGGTACCAATGTGTACCACGACTTCTGGCTGCTCACCCTCCCCCTTAAGAACGCTGTGGACTTGATCTGAGATATCTCTGACCCTGGCACCTGGGAGGCAACATACCATCTGGGAGTCTTGTTTTCGTTCACAGCATCTCCTGTCTGTTCACCTAACCAATGAATCCCCTATCACTACCGCAGTCCTCTTCTCCCCACTTCCCTTCTACATCACAGAGCCAGACTCAATGCCAGAGACTTGGCTGCTGTGGCTTTCACCTGGTAGGTCATACCACTCCCCCCCCCCCCCCCCCCAACCTCGCAACAGTATCCAAAATGGAATACTTGTTATTGAGGGGAACAGCCACAGGAGTACCCTGCACTGACTGCCTTTTCCCTTTCCCTCCCCTGACAGTCGCCCCGCTACTTACATCCTTCAGACTTGGTGTAACTGCCTCCCAGTAACTCCTGTCCATCATCTCCTCAGTTTCCCAAATGATCCAGGGTTCATCCAGCTCCAGCTCCCTAATGAAGCAAACTAATGACTACTAAATAAACGAGAATGATTATCCAGCTTGGACCTTGCTGGCAGCACGTTTCAGAAAACTGTAGTTGTGCATCCAGTAGATTTTCATTCATTATTCCTTAACAGGCAACATACCATGGGCTTTACATCTGTATTTCCTGTTAGTACTGATCCCTGCAAAAATACCAGAGCATGGAATCACTGCTTTCCCTAGTCATTGGTCTGAGCCACTGTGCTGTGAAGACACAGTGGAGTAGCTAATAGAGCTGATGCCTCAAAGCTCCAGTGACCCGGTTTCACAAGAACACAAGAAAATAGGTGGAGAGTAGACAAACTGGCCCCACAAGCCTTTCAAGTCATTCAATATGATGATGGTTGATCTGCCACAGGCCTCAACTCCTTTTCTGTGCTAGTTCCAAACAGCTCTCAATACCCTGATCTTTCAAAAATGCACCTGCAGTGTTCTAGCTTCCACAACCTCACCAGAGATTCACTACACTCTGCAAGAAAAAATTCCTACACAGCTCCATGTTAAATGATCACCCCTTATCTTGTAAATGTGCCCCCTTGTTCGGGACTCTCCCACAAGTGGAGATATCTCAACGTCTATCCTGTCATGCTGCTAGGATCTTATAGGCCTCAATAAGATCACCTCTAATTTTTCTGAATTCCAAAGAATACAAATTTAATTTTCTTTTCACCTGTCATGATAGGACAACTCTGATCCCAGGAATTAGCCCAGTGAATCTCTTCTGGGCTGCCTCCAATGCTGGTATATCTTTTCTTTAGGAGAGCAAAAGTGTACATGGTACTTCAGGTGTGGCCTCACACTACCCTCCACAACTGTGATCATTTCTGAACTCCAACCCCTTGCAATAATAGTCAATATGCCTTCCTAGCATGCCTTCTGCATGCTAACATTTTAGGTTTCATGAACAAGAACATCTAGATCCATCTCTACTCCACTCATTTGTAATCACTCTCCATTTAGATAATATTCTGCCTTTTGATTCCACCAACTGGTGCATAGCTCATACTTTCCTATATTAAACTCCATTTGCCATATTTCACCCACTCACTCAGCCTACCTATATACTGTTGCGGAATCTAAATATGCTCACTGCAGCATGTTCTCCTGCCTATTTCTACATCATCAGCAAATTTAGCTGCGTTGCACTCTGTCCCCTCCTCAAGTCGTTGATATAGTCATAGTCATAAAATTATACAGCACGGAAACAGGCTCTTCAGCCCAGCCTCTTCATGTCAACCAAAATGCCAATCCAAGTTAGTCTCACATCATTCTAAACCATTCCTATCCATAACTTAAAACACTTCTATAGATAAATAATTGAGGGCTAAGAACTGATCCTTGGGGCTTTCCACCAGTTATATCCATCCTGAAAAATACCTTTCCCCCCCCCCCCCCCCCACGTAACCAGTCTTCAATCTATCTTAACACACTTCTCCCAAAACTCTTACCTTTTGCACCAGCTTTTCTCTGGCCTTCTGGAGATCCAAATAAATGACATCTGCAAGTCACCCTTTATAGACTCTGCTTGTCACATCCTCAAAAAATGCTAGCATGATTTTCCTTTGATAAAACCATGTTGAATTCACTTGATTGCAATAAGCTGCTCTAAATCAACAATATACACAAAATGCTGGAGGAACTCAACAGGTCAGACAGCATCTATGGAGGGACATAAACAGTCAATGTTTCAGATCGAGATCCTTCATCAGCTTCTCTAAGTTTCTTTATTGATTAACTCAAATATCTGCCCAACCGCAGATGGTAAATCAAGACGCCCATGGTTCTCTGTTTATTGGAACTCCTCCCTTGAACAAGAAAGTCACATTTGCTGTTTGCCAATTCACCAGTGCCCTTCAAGAACTCTGAGTTTTGAAAAACTATAACTGATGGCTCTATTACCTCTGCAGTTATTTCCTTTAAAACTTTCTGGCAACTTGTCTATCTTGAGTCCCATTAGTTTTTCCAATACTTTGACCCTCGTGATGGGATTGTGACAAGTTCATCCATGATATTTGAAACTAGCCTGTTTGGAATATTTGCTGTGTTCTCCACTGTGAAGACTGATGCAAAGTATTTTTTAAAAATAGTCTGCTATTTCCTAGGTAACTCCCCAATCTCATCCTCCAGGGGTCCCATGCTTACCCTAGCAACCCTCTTCTTTCTTCACATATCAATGAAAGCTCTTGCTGTTTGTTTTGATATTACTTGCCAGTTTTCTCTCATAATCAATTTTCTCCCTCCTTATAAGGATTTTAGTCTCTCACTGCTGGTTCCTGCAAAATTCCCAGTCTTTTGGTTTGTCATTAGCTTTTGCAACATTGTATGCTTTAGTTTTTGCTTCAATATTTTGCTCAACCTCCTTTGTTTATCTTTCTCATTGAACACCTATTTCTAATTGAGATAAATTTCTGCTGAGCATTATGAAATAGCTGCTTAAATACTTGCCATTGCTCATTTACTAACCTTTCCTTTGGTCTATATTCCCAGTCCACTCTATTCTTCTCTTTCCTCATACCTTTGTTTTTGCCCTTATTTAAGTTGAGGAGACCAATTTTGGACCCAAGGTGTTCATTCCAAAACTGATTCAGAAATTCGACCAAACTGTGATCATTACTCCCTGAAGGATCCTTAACTACATGTTTTCTTATTTATGCTAACATTACACACGACCAAATCAAAAATAGCCTATTCCCAGATAGGTTCTATAAAATATTGCTCTAAGAAACATTTCCTGATGCACCCTACAAATTCATCTTCCATGGTACCTTGTCAGTTTGATTAGTCCAATCAATACGCAGATTAAAATCAGCCATGATAATTGTAGTTCCTTTCTTACATGCCTTTGATATTTCCTAATTGTGGTTTATTCTATTGAGAGGAAACACTTTGAGGGCCTATGGACTTCTTTCCACCCAAACCAACTTCACAACATGATCTACTGTATCTATATCATTACACAATATCACACTGACACCTTCCTTGATTGTCAGGATGCCCCATCTCCTTTCCCTCTTTTTTGTTAATAATAAGCTGGAACATTGAGCTCCCAGTCCTGGTCACCCTGCAACCACACCTCTTTAATAACTAGTAAATCAAACTCATTTATTTCCATTTGTACAATCAACTTGTATTCGGATATAGAGTTTTAAACTGACTTATTCTAATTTTTACTTATTCCATATTCACTTTACTCTGCATACTTTTACTTACATTCTCTGCCCCTTCCTGTATATCCTTGATTTCATGTTCCCCTCCACTGTCCAGTGCCTTTGTTCTCATTCCTTATTGATTTATTAAACTTCCCATGACTAGGACCCTCCCACCACCCCCCAAAACAGTACAAAACTCTTGTTTTGCGATTTGCTGGGACGCAGGTCCCAGCACAACTCAAATGAAACAAAAAAAACAGGAGTGATACAGGATTATGACCGAAAACATCAACAAGTCCTCTCCCCCCCACCCCGCCCTCCGACAGATACTGCTCAACCTACTGAGTCCCTCCAGCAGATTGTCTTTTGCTCCACATTCCAGCATCTGCAGTCTCTTGTGTCTCCACTGTTCAAATGAAGCCCAACCCAAAAGAACAGCTCTCTCTTCCCCCAGTAGTGGTGTTAATGCCCCATGATTTGAAACCAATTTCTCCCACACCAAACTTTGAGCCACATGTAATCTGTGATCTCATTTACCCTCTGCAAAGTTGCAGGTGGCTTTGGTAATACTACAGAGATTATTGCCCTTGTGGTTCTGCTTTTCAATTTTGCCCCAAACTCTTCATAATTCCTCAACCAAACCTCCTTCCAAGTCTTGTCCACAACAATGGTACCTTCATGGACCCCGACAAGGGGATCTTATACCTCAAACCCAGGAGATGTGTATTTAAGTACCAGACAGGCAACACAGTCTGAGATTTTATATCTTTGGTGGACAGAACATTGTCTGTTCTCCAATCTATGCTACTATATTTCTCTTTTGTAGCCTCACTTGAATGGCCATCTGTGCTATGGCAGCTAGGACATCCTCCTGGCAATCAACATCCTTGTCCAAACAGGGATGAAGAACATTGTATCCCTGTTAGATGAGGGGAAGGGCTAAGGATCCTTCAGAGCTACCCTTTGGATCCCTCCACCTGCCTCTTTTATGGTCACAATATCCTGTCCCTGGCCACAGATCAAATTTGAGACAATTAATCTAAGGCGACTGACTACTGGAGCACAACGTCCAGGTAACTCTTCCTCTCCACAATGTCTAGCAGCGTCTGAAGCTCATACTCTAGCTCATTGACTCCCCACATAGCCAACACTTGTTGCAGATACAGTCATTGTGAACCACCGTTACTACATATTGCAGCTATAATGCATCACCTGCCCGACTATCCCTGTTCTGGTTAATTAATTAGATTTGATTTAATTATTGTAGACATATACTCCTTAGCTATACTAATGCCCCAATTTAAATCAGAAGAGACAGGGAGGAAATACCCATTAATCATCTGGAGACACAAGAGACTGCAGACGCTGGAGTCTAGAACAACAAACAATCCACTGGAGGAATTCAGCAGGTCGAGCAGCATCTGTGGATGTGGGGGTGGGGGTGTAAGGAATTGTTGACATGTCAGGTCGAAACCCTGCATCAGGACACTACAGCTACAATTAGCTGTCAGCCCTGTGATATCATTAACAACCAGCCAGGCCCATGTCTTATCTCCATCTCAGCTCTGCTCTTTGTCCCAGCCTCTTACTCTTTTTAAACCCACCTCCTGACTCTGGTTCTACCTGTGTGGAGACTGTATGTTCTCTCTGTGATCGTATGGGTTTCCTCAGGATGCTCTGTTTTCCCTCACATCACAAAGTAGTACAGTTTGGTAGCTTAATTGGCCAGAGTGTGTAGGTAAGTGGTAGAATCTGGAAAGGTGGGGTTAATGGGAATATGGGGAGAATAAAATGGGATTAGTGTAGTGTTAGTGTAAATGGATGCTTGACTGTGTAGACTTGGTGGGCTGTAGATCCTATTTCCTCACAATGACTCTATGGCTATGACTCACGCAATGCACAAGCCACAAAATGCTGATAGTAACTGGTCCTTAGCCCACAGGAGAGAGACCAGCTGGTCTCCCATTGGCAATATTGTATCCAGAAGAGCATGGAATTAGATGAGCCTGGAGACAGTGTGTATGGGATCCGGCAGCTGGGATATAATGGGGTAGGTTCAAGACCAGAATCTCGGCTTGGGTCAAACTGGATGCCAAGGTTGTCAGCTGTCTTGCTTCAGCCTGAGACAGCGACCAGGAAAAGAATGGAATTATCAGAGGAAGATAATCTGTAGCACAATCACAACAATGACTTCTGTCCTTGAAAAGATAAATGCATAAGGACTGTAAAACTTAAACAGAAAATATGGGTTCTACTGTCCTTATTCAATGTCATGTGATACCAAGTGCCTTGAATAGAATAGATAGCACATTCGTATATTCATTCCTCTGAACACACTAAACTGTGGAGTGAGCTGCATGTGTAAACA
Organism: Pristis pectinata; assembly: GCF_009764475.1. NCBI lineage: Eukaryota > Metazoa > Chordata > Chondrichthyes > Rhinopristiformes > Pristidae > Pristis > Pristis pectinata. The sequence goes on along the minus strand of NC_067409.1, from coordinate 25,028,230 downwards.
ACAAAGCCATGTTGAATTTCCTTACGTATTTTTAGCTTCAAACTTTTAATGGCAATTATATAAATATAATAGAATCTGACATTAAAGACATTTCTGAAAGAATTCACAGTTAGCCATCATTCTCCTGGTGTGTGGCTCCTGTTCTTTTTTAACAATTTATCTGTACGGTGAGTCTCACAGCTTGCAAAAGTATCTTTGATTCTTGAATGATTTAAGCATGTGCAAGAGCTTTCCAATTTCATAATTTACTATCAAAGTGGTACAGTCAGCATCACAGGTGCCAATTTGCAACCAATTGTGATCACAAGTGTACATTTCTAGCATGAATTGCACTACTCAGTGAATTGTGCTTACATCATGTACACACACCAGGAATATTCTGAGTAAGTAGTTGAGATGCTAGTCCTCATGGAATGCTGAGTTGATGCCAGTTCTGCCAAAATAGGCCATGATGGTCCAACTGAAACCATACATCAGAACATAAGACCATAAGAAATGGAAGCAGGAGAAGGCTGTTCAACCCCTTAGACCTGCTCCACCAGTCAAGATTATGACTGATTTTCAGTCTCAAAGCAACATTCCTGCACTAATCACCCTTGATTTCTTACTGTCTAAAACTTCACACACAGGAAATCTCGCAGTTGGCAGAAGGAAAAACAACCAACATGTCCTACTTAAAATGATCCTGAGTGACTTCCAGCAGTAGTATCTTGGTTACCAATATAAGACATAATATTAGAGGTGATGTGTGACTAACTGGAACACTTCAGTTTAGTAATAATTTTAATTTATATTGTACTTTTAACACATAAAGAAAAGGTCTCTAGGGACTGTAGATGGACATTAACAAAATGAAAAGTGACAGGGAATTGGAGCAAGAAATTATTAAGGAAGATGATCAAAAGTTTGGTCAATTGGTCTTGATGAATTGTGGAGAAGGCTCAAGGAGTGAGATAGCCTATCCCTGTTACTATTTCTTACATTCTCGTGTATATTCAGTAAGTATTTATCAAGGAGTGGTGAGAACAGAGTCCGGAGTTACTTTTAATAGTGTAGATGGAAGTAATTAGGAATAGCTAAATCAGGTTTCAGACATACATATCTTTTCAAATTCTGCTTCCTTGGATTGAAAGTAGCAGAGATAAGGCTGTACAGAGGGTTTGGCAAGGATAAAAGAGGGTAACATGTTTACTGGGGACTAGAGTATCAAATGTGAAGGCACAAGTTTAGTTGAGCAGATGGACAGTTACAGAAATATTGAAGAAATTGCAGAACTGAGGCCGAAATTTTTAAATTCAAGTTGTAATTGAATTGGGGAGAGATTTTCCGAGGGCAAACACAGTAATGAGAGAAAGAATGGAGTTTTGGGTCAGGAATGATCCAAGAAATTGATTAGTGATGTTCTTAACAGTGATTGAGATGATGCTGGTAGAAGGGCCATATGAGATGTCAGACCCAAGAGATGACTGACAAAATGGGTTAGGGAGTTTTCAGGGAGGGGAAGGTTAAGGAAGGGCATGAGGACAATGAACTTCAAGGAGAAATGAAAAGATGAGTTGAGATGACCAGAGATGAGAAGTTGTTTAATGCAAAGTCCCAAGGAGGAAAGTGGTAATCATATCCCAACAAAACAATTGTTATCGTACTAGGGTGAACAGTAAAAGATGATCACAACTTCCTATGAATTGCATAGTTTAACATTCTATTAGTTTTATTGATTACTGCTTTGCATTGCTTAGGCATATGGAATTTAATGAATGTATTAATTTTCAGAGTGCTTGAGCTGGAAAATGGGTTTCTGTATTACAATGTCTGTATTTTTTTTCTATGTCTCAATTTATCCTCAGTAATTTCACTGGCATTCAATGATCTCTATGATTTCTTTGTCTCTGTTCAACTCTTGTGGCCTGTGTGAAATGGAATCACAATGATCAGTGGACACCCTTAGAATCATAGAGCCATATAGCACTTCCTGGTGAATCTCCTATGCAGCTTCTCCGGTGCAAGCAGATTCCTGCTCTCATGTAGCAACCAGAACCACACACAATTTTTCCAGCTGTGGCGTAAGCAATATTTTATAAAGTTGTACCAACACCAATATCCTGCTCTTATATTCTACACCCTGGCTAATGAAAGCTAGCATCCCATATATGTATGTGTGGGCTTCACAGGCTGACCCATCTAACCTACCTGTGCTGCCATCTTCAGGGATCTTGGGACTTGGTTCCTTAATACTCCCTCAGGATCTGCATTAATTGTGTATGTCCCACCCTTTTCTGGCTCCTAGATTGCATCATATATCTCAGGATTAAATTCCATTTCTCTGCCCAATTTACCAGTTGATCAATATCATTCTGTAACCTAGGACTACCCTTCTCACTATCAATTTTCATGTAATCTACAAACTTACTAACCATACTTTTTCCATTAATCCTGTCCCTCAGAATATTTTTCCAATAATTTCCTACCATTAGTGTTAGACTAGCTAGCCTCTAATTACCTGGCTCACACCTATTGCCTTTCCTGAATAAAGGTACCACTCTTATTTTGTGCACTATGCAAATGAACCGAAAAGGACTTACCATCATACATTGAAATCAATGTGCCACCAACTTGAAATCAGCCCATTTCTGATGAAAGGTCATTGACCTGAAACATTCACTCTGTTTCTCTCTCCACAGATCCTACCTGACCTGCAGAGTGCATCCAATCTTTATTTCAGATTTCCAGCATCTGCATTGTTTTACATTTTGTATCAACCCGATAAGTATGGAGCAACAGAATATTCTCTATCCATGGCTTGCTAAGTGTGCTGGCTATTCCTGGCAGTAACAGGTTTTCACTCAGTAGTTCACACCTCATTAAGGTGCAATCACTCAGCACTGACTGCAGTAACAAAGTAAATAACAGCTTGTTAAGGTCCAATGTACAAAGTAGCAAGTAAGCAATCTTTCATCTCCACTGCAGTGTGAATATTACCAACTATCCACAGAACTACACTTCACTCACCATTGTTTTTCAGCTTTCTGACCTCACAGATCTACATTTATTTTATTCTATTGGTGGTTCAGAGTCTTCATTCCGAACATCCAGCGGTAGATGATTTTGACTCCTCAGAAATGTGCAGAGCAACTATTTCTACATCTCTTCTGATCTTAATTTCCATCCAATTCAGAGGAAAGAAGAATCAGGAGAGATATTAAATGAGCCATTGACTTGCTCTCACTCATTTTACACGAAAGCTCATGATCTATCCCCAGGTGTTTTGCAGATGGAGAAAACAAATCACCCATTGAACATAATGGGCAAATCATGAAAGCATCAAAGTACCTTCAATAAAAATGGGGACTGAACATGTACCTAACCTTACAGCCTGGAAGGAAATAATGCAAAAGCAAAACAAAACTGCAGATGCTGGAAATCCAAAATAAGAACAAAAAAATCTGGAATTAGGAGCTTGGGCAACATATGTGAAGAGAAAACCTGAATTAATATTTCAGGTTAATGAATATTTACCAGAATTCAAAGAAAGTTTAAGCTTCTCCTGGAAGGCAAAATAAAATTAAGGATCCTGATGAGTAGATGGAATAAAAGATCCCACAATTATGTAAAGGTTACAGTCAGTGAGCTAACTTTGAGCTGGTATCAGGAACGTTTTTACCTTCGACCTTCCACATATATGCCTTCACTTGTTATTGCCTTTCCACATCTTATCAAAAACATTCTGCAACTTCTGAAATGCTTCCTATGATTTCATTATTCCTCCTAGCTTGGTAAATTTGACACATTTATGTTGAACTTTTGAAACCAAGTCAGTGATGCAAATTTGTAATAATACCGGTCCCAGCAATAATCCTTAGATATCTTATTAAGTTTTTCATCCCATCCTAAACTCCACTAACTAACTCCTGTTGTCTATCCTGCAGGCAGTTTCTTATCAGTCTCCACCTGTTTGGGCTTAACTGGTATCCCTTCAAGATGAACTTTGTCAAATGTTTTTTTAAGTTTAGATACATAATAGGTTTTCTACATTACTATTGGATTGTTCTACTGAATTATTACTATCGAATTACTTTACGAAATTGAAGTGATGGGTCAATCCCATTCTGAAATTTGTTGACTGGTTTTATCAAGGCCATATAATGAAAATAATCCTCAAAGAACTCTTGTTAATACATTCCATTATTTAGTTGATTGAATTAAAATTAATAGGTCAGTTACGGTAACTCTCTTCAACATGTATATTAGCCAGTTTCCGATCAACTTGCATATGACAATAAACTCAACTTTGACCTTGAGTCAACTTTGACTTTAATAATTGACATTTTTGCTCAAAGATCTCCACTAGTTTCCTCTGAGTACCCAGGAATAAATCCATCCATTCTGGGTAATTTTATCAAGAGTAATAATAAGGGATTTCTAGTCAGCAATAACTTTCAGTGGATGATGTACAGTCTAAACTTTTGCAAATTACTTTTGTTTAGCCTGACTCTATCAGTGTTTTGTGGGAGACAGAAAACGATTAACATTCTTGATTATGAATTTGAATTACCATTGGCCCATATTAACTGGCTATGCATCCATCCACAATTCCGTGTTTCTCTCAATACTGGAACATGACATAACAGCATCAGTAGAAAGTGAATCTTTCAACCACTACAATGCTTTGTCATGCTTGTCTTCCCACTGCAATTTTGCAGCCTTCACATTAGTTCTTACTGTGGTTCTATGATAGTGATGAGGTTAGACATAAAGCGTGAACCGTGCATTTCTCATTTCAATGTTTCTCCTTGTACCAAGTCAAAACAAGCAGAGTTCTGTTTGCTGAATTTGCATTATTTTTCAGCTTATCAACCACAAGAATATTTCTTCCAAACTTTTCTTTGAAAATCATAGAATTTTACAGTATGGAAATGGACCGTTCTGTCCAACATCCAAACCGAACAGTGGGCACCCATCCGTATTAACCCCACTGCAGCACTTGGTCCATAGCCCTTTGTGCCTCAGTGATTTAAGTGCTCATCTAGACATTTCTTAAATGCTATCAGCGACCTGCCTTCAATCACTCTCTCAGGCAATGCATTCCAGGTACTTAATACTCTCTGGGTGAAAAAGACCCCACTTATATCCTCTCTAAATCTTTTCCCCCTTACCCTAAATCTATGTCTCCTTATTTTATCCACCTTTGGTATGGGGAAAAGTTTCCTTCAGATTACCCTATCTATACACCTCAATCATGTCCCCTCTTAACAATCTACTCCAGACCTAGCTTCTCCATTCTCTCCTCATAACTGAACTGCTCCATCCCAGGCAATATCCTGGTGAATCTCCACTGTACCTTCTCCGGCACTATCACACCTCGGTGACCAGAACTGGATATAGTACTCCAGCTGAGGTCTGACCAATGTTTTATGAAGTTGAAGCATAACCTCCCTACTTGTGCATTCAATGTCCCATCCAATGAAGGCCGGTATCCCATATGCCTTCCTAACCACATTATCTAACCATGTGACGGCCTTCAAGGATCTGTGGACTTTTACTCCAAAGGCCATCTGTTCATCAATACTCCCTAAAACTTTACTATTCATGGTGTATGCCCTGGCCTCATTAGTATTCTCAAAATACATCACCTCACATTTATCTGGGTTAAACTCCATCTGCCATTTTTCAGCCCATTGCACCAACATATTGATATCTCTCTCAGCCTAAGACTACCTTCTACACTGTGAACAACTCCACCAATCTTCTTGTCATCTGTGAATTTATTGATCTTGCCTTCCACACCCACATCCACAACCAGTCTCCCACATGGGATCTTGTCAAAGGCTTTACATGTGTCCATGTTATCACATCTGCTGCCATGCTTTCATCAATACACTTTGTCATCTTTTCAAAGAATTCAACCAAATTGATCAGACAGGGTTTGCCTTTGACAAAGCTATGTTGACCATCTCTGATTAATCCTTGTCTTTACAAGAGCTCAGTAATCCTCACCCTCGGAATTCTTCCAGTATGTTCCCCACCACTGACGTTAGGTGCACAGGTCCATAGTTACCAGACTTTTTCCTGCTGCCTTTCTTGGAAAGGAGGACCACATTTGCTGTCCTCCAGTCATCTGGTACCTCACCTGTGTCCAGTGAAGAACCCTAACAATCCCTTCTCTAGCCTTCCATAGCAGCCTGGGATAAATCCCATTCGGTCCTGGGAATTAATCCACCTTTAATCCCACCAACGCATTGAGATCTGCTCTGGAATTTCACCTACCCCTTCACTGAATTCTCCAACTACAAAGTATGTTTCCTTTGTGAAAACCAATGAAATACGTCCTGCCCTTTGACTTCCCCCTCTGTCTTGCTTGAAAATTCTATACTCTGGGATATTGAGCTGCCAGTCTTGCCTGTCCTTCAACCATGTCTCAGTGATGACAACAATATTGTAGATCCCTGTGTTAATTACAGCTTTCAGTTCATCTACTTTGCTAGTGATACTCCTTGCATTAAAATAGATGCAGTTCACCATTGAATTCCCTTGATGTTCACTTACTTGGTTATTCTGCCTCCTGGACTTATGAACTTCTTCTCCTGCAGGTGTAGATTGTATCTCTCCATCTGAGCAACTACTCTGAGCCCCCTTCCCCTGCCAACTCAGTTTAAATCTTCCCCAACAGCGCTAGCAAACCTCCCAGCAGGGCTGTTTGTCTCACTCTGCTTAAGGTGCACCTGTCCTGCTTATACAGACCCCACCTTCCCCAGAAACTGTCCCACTCAGCCACAAACTCAAACCTCATTCTCCTGCACCATACCTTCAGCCACACATACATCTGACCCATCCTTCTATTCCTATACTCACTAGTTGTAGCACCAAAAGCAGTCCAGATATTACAACATTTGAGGTCCTGCTATTTAAACAGCTACCTAGCTCCCTAAACTCATGTTACAGGACCTCATTCCTTCTCCTGTCCATGCCATTGGTACTGTGCCATGTGCCATGACCTCTGGCTGTTCACCATCCCCTTTTTCAGAATGTCCTGCTGCCACTCTAAGACATCCTTAACCCTAAAACCAGGGAGGCAATATATTAACCTGGTTTCTCTTATGTGGCCACAGAAACACTTCCCTGACCTCTTTATGGTAGAATCCCCTACCACTATCGCTCTCCCAATCCGGTTCCCCCCTTCTCTACAGCATTGCCTGCCATGGTGCTACGAACTAGGTTGTTGCAGCAGTTTTCCCCTGGGAGCCTAACCCCTTCCCCCCGACACTCCCACAACAGTATGTGACATGGTATATATGTTAGTGAGTTTAAATGCACATGGTCAGTGCATGTACTGAGAGATCAGAGTAGGGGCCACTTACAGTGGCCAATGAACCTACCAACATTTGTCTGCCTCCATCTATCATTCATCTGCCGCTATCTCCCAAGTCCACCCTGCTCCCCTCCCCTGCCTGGCACAACCTGCCTGTCACCTTCCTCCCTTCCTCAGTCCACCAGCCACCTCAGACTTTCTCACCACTCCCCTTGTCCTCTCTATACTGGCCATCTCACCTCTCCACTCTCAGTCCTGAAGCGGGGTTTCGACCTGAAGCGTCGACAATTAGTTCCCCCGCCACAGATGCTGCTCGAGTGCCTACAGCGAATTGTTTGTTGCTACCAACTTGCACATTTATGAGATGAGAAAGGAAACCAGATTATCCAGAGGAAACCCACATGGTCCCTGGAAGAATATGCAAGCCCCACATCGACACCATCAATTTGACTCGTAGATGGTGGAGAATCAATGTAAAGTTCTCAGCCTCTCACCTGCTCCTGTATCCATGGTGACTATACGGTCAGTCCAGTCAAGCCTTATGAATGGTGACCCTCTCCTATCACCCCACCTCACTACCCTCCCCTACCAACATGAATGTTTAAGGTGAGGTATTCACTGCAGCTGTGGCACTTAATGTCAAGGAGTAGTGGTTAGGCTGTCCTTTGGTGGAGATAACTATTCTTTGAAATTTGTCATCCAAAACTTAGATGAAGTCTCGTTCTTGCTGCACATGGGCAAGAATTGATTGATTATCTGAGAAATTCTGAACAGAGTTGAATGCTAGAGATTCATTCTCAAGTATTGTGCTTTTCTGCCTTTACAATAAGGGCAAAGCTTTAATGAAGTAGTGGAAAATCATTGGACCTAGAATGTTGTCCTGAACTACTACTGCTGCAATATCTGAGATGACTGTCCTTTATTAACAACAACAATCTCACTTCATGCCAGGTATGCCCAGTCATTGGAGGGAGTTCTCCTCATTCCCAATGACTTCAATTTTATCAAGAAGCCTATGTCAAACTATGTAAAATATCGTCCTGCTGTAAACTATTACTTCGCAACTGAGAGTCACAATTCAGGTCAATTGCTGGGCATTATTGGTGAGTGAATGCCATTTGATGGCACTATTGATGTTGCATTCCATCACCTTGTTGATGATGGGGAGTGGACTGAAAAGCACTAATTGGGCAGCTGTGCTTTTCTTTCTGTGGGCAGGACATACCTGGGCAATTTTCCACCTTTTTAGATGGGTCCAGGAAAAGCTTAACTAGAAGGATGGCTTGTTCTGGAGTGCAAGCCTCCAGCACTACAACTGGATTTGTCAAGATCTGTGCAATGCACTCCATCACTTCTTGATAAAACATGGAGTGAATTGAACCGGATGAAGACAGGCCAAAAAGACAGGATGGAGAAGGCCAAAAAGGATCATCCATTCAGCACAATCTCCATGACATTGTGCAATAGGCAGCATGTTCACTTGCCCCTTTTTTTAATGGTGAATCTGGAAACGTTTGCAATTCCTTACATACTTCTACTAATGCTACTTCCTTTTTTCTTTATTTATAGTACCATTTATGCTCAGCAGCTGCAATTCTTCTGCTATCTCCAGGCTTAGCAGAAGACCCAACATTGCCCTTCTCAATAGACACCTTGGCTTAAAATGTTCCTTTGATTATCCTTCTGAACTTGGCGAGCACTGACTGGATTGCGTCAGAGTTACATGGAAAACAGCTGCACTTAGGTATTCTGTAGACTTGTCTACAAAGAAGCGCTCTGCTTAATTTATGGACGTTGTAGACATCAGTGAACTTTCCACAGAAGAGGCAGTGATTTCTCTCACAAGGGCATCTGCAAGCTATAGCATGGTTAACGTATCCTCAGTTGGAACCACAATGACCTTTATTTTGGTTTTGCCTTTTTATTGAAATAAATGTTTTTCTTCCCCTATGTCCTTTTGTATAATTCATACATTTTAAAAATTCTGGCATGGGTTGGGGATGTAGGATGGTGCAGTGGGGAAGGGCTGTGTTTCCTGACCAGCCCAGCTTATAATGTGTTTTTTTAACTGCTCTGTGTTTGAAGATTTCACTCAGTTCCCAGGTTCTTAATCATATGTTGTTAGCAATATGAAACAGTTTTCAATTTTCTAAAAAATTAACATAATCTCCTTTAACTGAGCACTTGCTCTTACCAGAACAGAGGTAACAGCATTTCTCCTGAGCCCTTGTTTTTTTTGCTTTCATCTGATTAATATTTAACTACACAACCTTACAACAGAGAGGGATGTCATTAAGCCCATCATTATATTAGAGCAATCCAAAACTAAATCCACTCAGGTATATTCTTCTGTTCCGAATGTTTATCTAATTTACTGATAAAAGATATAATGGTGTGTGTCTCATTCTCTCCCTGTGGCAAAGCATTCATGCTCTAATAACACTTCATGCAAAGAAATGTCTTTGAGCCTTTCTCCTCATTTTCTCTGTGGTAATTTTAAATTAATGAGCATTCATCACTGACTCCTCAGCCAGAGGAAATTATCCCATGACTCTATTGTAAATGCTCAAAATTTTAAAAACTTCCATTAAATCTGCTCTTAACCTTCTCTGCTCCAATAGAAACAGTTCCAGGATCTCAACTGCCTCTTGTAATGATAGTCTTGTTTTTGTTCCTGGCATTATCCGAGTAAAGCTTTGCTGTGTACTTTGCATGGCTTAATGTCATATGAATTAGCAAACAGAAATTAGCCACTTGACTCCCTCAAGCCTGCTCTACCATTTAAGAAGATCATGGCTGATATGATTGTAATCTCAGCTCCACAATTATCGCTGTAATCTTTCACCCCATTCCTTTTCAACAGCTTTTCTTTTCCAGTTCTTTCCATTTTTCCTTTCCTTTTTTTTCCAGTTGGGCTGAAGGGCCTGTTTCTGTGCTGTATGACTCTAACTTATCTAGCTCTGCCTTAAAAATATAGCTGAACCCTTAGTTATGCCAGTGATACATTCCTGAAAAAGTCCACGTAAGTTGAAAGCATGTAACTCAAGGCATTATAAGTCTATGGAACACAGGGGGAAAGCAACTTGTTACCAAGATCCTTTTCATGACAGAAGAATATTTAAACACAAAACAATGGAATTAATTATGAGCACCTTTGCTCCCAAATTACGATTTGATGAAATTAGAAATTAACTTTAGCTGAGAGGCAGGCTGCGCCTTAAAAAAGCAAGTGATCTTTTACTGCTTTATGTTCCTGGTTAGTTCCATGTGGAGCACCTTCTAACATGAACGAAGTTGATCGAAACCATTCTTAAAGTTGAGACTCTTTTCCATGATGGGGACAAGGTTCACAATCGCTTCACTCAAACTTGGAGCCTTACACATGGATCCTGACTGGCTATAGCAGTAAATGTCAGTTTAGCTGGATCTGTCTCTTCTTCTTCCTCAATATCGCTTTTGGGTGCAGCGACACTGCACATGTTCTTTATTGGATCCTGTTGGTGGCAGTTGATGAGCTCAACCACCTCTCCATTCTTGATCCTTTCAAATTCCATGCCTCCCCATTTCACAACAAAAGTGTCTTCAGTGTCAATAGTGTGGAAGCCTCTGAAGCCCTGTTTCTTCATACTTGAGTAGGATTATAGCCTTTATCTTTAATAAAGTTCAAAAAACTCACTTAAAATTATTAGCAACATTGATATCAGCAGACCCCATTTTGCCTTAGCACTGAACACATCCCACAGCCAGCCCCTGCAGGCAATGAATGGCTTGGCATCACTACTTGTTCCTTCACTTTCAGGCATGTGTCATTGATTCAAAATTGAGGTGTTTCTCAAACTTATCTAAATGAGGAATTCTTGTCATCAGTGATGCTTTCAAACTGACTGGAGTTGTTCTCACAGCGTTGCTAATTTTTTGCTCACTTGTTTTAATTGTACTCAGTCACTTCATTTAAATTATATTAGTGAGCAATCATCACAGCACCATTGCCTAACTTATCAAGGATTTCCATTCTAGATCAGGGAGGAGACATACAAGGTCTTTTGGGCACAGCATCACAAGCTTTTCTCAATGCCAGTTTGACAAGTATGGAAGCTGAAAGCCAACTAACTGGGATTTTGCTGCCAATTCAACAACTGCCCTAATGCGTACTGCACTAACATGAAGCAGGGTATCATGCGAGTTGGAACATTAGTCGTGTTACATAAAGCAAGTGTACATGAATCAGTGTGACTTGAAACTTAACTACAGGTCTGAATGTATTTAAAGACTTTGCTTCTACCACTCCTTGAGGATGAGAGATCCAAAGAATGACTACTCTCTAAGAGAAAAAAAAGTAAACCTTGTTTCTGCCTTAAGTGAATGACCCCTTCTTTTTAAACAGTGAGCCCTAGTTCAGGATCTCCTACAAGAGGAAACATTCTCTCCACATCCACTCAATCAAGAACCCTTGGGATCTTGTATTTTAATTGTAACCTCTCACTCTTCTAAACTCAAGTGTCTAGCCTTTCCTCATGAGTCAATCCATTCATTTTCAGAAATTTTCAGGGGTAGATGGTCAGAATCTTTCTTGCAGGGTAGAAATGTCAAATACTAGAGGACGTGCATTTAAGGTGAGAGGGGAAAGTTTAAACGAGAGGTGCAGGACAAGTTTTTTTACACAGTGGTAGGTACCTGGAACAGGTTACCAAGGGGAGTGGTTGAAGCAGATGTGGTGTATGAAAGGCTGTTAAACACATGAAAATGCAGGGAATGGAGGGATATGGATCATGTGCAGGCAGAAGAGATTGAGTTTAATTCGGCATCATGTTTGGCACAGACATCATGGGGTAAAGAGCCTCTTCCTGCGCTGTGCTATGTTCTATGTAGTATTCCAAGTGTGGTCCCATCAATACCATATATAATTGAAGCAAAACCTCCCTATTTTTGTATTCAATTTTGCTCTCAATAAATTATAGCTTTAATGATTACTTGTACTTCCACACCAGCCTTTTTGTAAATCATGCTCCAGGACACCCAGATCCCCTCTGCACCTCAGAGCTCTCTAGTCTCTCACTATTCAGATAATATGTTTCATTGTCACTTTTCCTGCAAAATAGACAACTCCACATTTCCCTACATTATGTTCCATTTGCCAGATCTTTGCCCCCTCACCTAACCTTTCTGAATCCCTTCATAACATCCTTAGGTCCATAAGACCATAAGACATAGGAGCAGAATTAGGCCATTCAGCCCTTTGAGTCTGTTCTGCCATTTGATCATGGCTGATTTATGTTACTCTCTCAACCCCATTCTCCTGCCTTCTCCCCGTAACCTTTGACATCCTTACTAATCAAGAACCTATCAATCTCCACTTTAAATATACCCAATGACTTGGACTCCACAGCCGTCTGTGGCAATGAATTCCACAGATTCACCACCCTCTGGCTAAAGAAATTCCTCCTCATCGCTGCACTAAAGGGACATCCTATTCTGGAGCTGTGCCTCTGGTCCTAGACTCCCCCACTATTGGAAACATTCTCTCCATGTCCACTCTATCCAGGCCTTTCAATATTCAGTAAGTTTCATTGAGATCAGCCCTTATCCTTCTAAACTCCAGCGAGTACATGCACAGAACCATCAAACACTCCTCATACATTAACACTTTCATTCTTGAGATCATTCTTGTAAACCTCCTCTGGATCGTCTCCAATGTCAACACATCCTTCCTCAGATATGGGGCCCAAAGCAGCTCACCATACTCCAAATGTGGTCCGACCAACGCCTCATAAAGCCTCAGCATTACATCCTTGCTCGTATATTCTAGTCCTCTCAAAATGAATGCTAACATTGCATTTGCCTTCCTTACTACCAACTCACCCTACAAGCTAACCTTTAGGGAATCCTGCACTAGGACTCCCAAGTCCCTTTGCACCTCAGATTTCTGAATTCACTCCCCGTTTAGAAAATAGTCTACGCCTTTATTCCTTCTACCAAAGTGCATGACCTTACACTTCCCTGCGCTGTATTCCATCTGCCACTTCTTTGTCCATTCTCCCAACCTGTCCAAGTCCTTCTGCAGACTCCCTGCTTCCTCAACACTACCTGTCCCTCCACCTATCTTTGTACTATCCACAAACTTGGCAACAAAGCTATAAATTCTGTCAACCAGATCATTAACATATAACATGAAAAGTAGCGGACGCAACACCAACCCGTGTGGAACATTACTAGTCACTGGCAGCCAACCAGGGAAGGCCCCCTTTATTCCCACTCTTTGCCTTCTGTCAGCCAGCCAGTCTTCAATCCTGTAATACCATGGGCTCCTATCTTGTTTAGCAGCCTCATGTGCAGCACCTTGTCAAAGGCCTTCTGAAAATCCAAGTAAACAACATCCACTGGCTCTCCTTTGTCTATCCTGCTGTTACTTCCTCAAAGAACTCCAACAGATCTGTCCTCTGCATGTCCAAATCTATACACAATGCTCCAACTGCAACCCAATCAAAGTTTCGATCAAAGTTCCCATTACATTTTTACTCTTACAATCAAATCACTTAAAAAAATCTTGCCCTTTATTTTGTGATTTTACCTTTCTGCACACATATTTTCAGAATATTTTGGGCCAGGACATGCTGTTGGTGGCAAGCAGCCCACACTTGTTGCTAACCTACAAGGTAAGCACAAACATACCTTTTCTACATCTGCTGAGATGAACCAGCTGCCAAAAAAAAGCAAGGCCTTGACATTCAGAAAGATTCAAAATTCAAGAACTGTTAAAATTCAACAAAAGAATTAAGAATTACTAATAAGTAAAAAGAAAACACTTTAAATAATTCAAAAACATGTAAGTAAATTCAATTAATTAAAAAATGATGTAAATTATCTCATATTAATTCCTCTCCATTGCAGGTTCAGCAGGGATATTCCTCAGTGGAACTGAAAGGGAATTGCAGCAAGTTAACCTCCACCACTGGGCTCCACAAGGAGGACAACATTGATGTACAGTCGAAACATGACTGGGAAAAGCAGCTACAATGTTCAGGATTTCTGCATCTACACAGGAACTGCAAACTTGTGGCACATTCATTGAGGATCGAAAGAGGCTGCAGAGGGTTGTAAACTCAGCCAGCCCCATTACGGGCACAACTCTCTCCCTCCATCAAGGACATCTTCAAGAGGCTCAAGAAGGCGTCATCCATCATTAAGGACCCTCACCACCCGGGACATGCCCTTTTCACGTTACTACCATCAGGGAGGAGGTACAGGAGCCTGAAGACTCACACTCAACATTTTAGGAACAGCTTCTTACCCTCCGCCAGCAGATTTCTGAACGGTCCGTGAACCCATGAGCACTACCATGTTATTCCCTTTTCGCATTATTTATATATTTATTTTGGTAACTCATAGTAATTGTTATGTCTTGCACTGTACTGCTGCCGCAAAACAACAAATTTTATGACATCTGTCAGTGATAATAAATCTGATTCTGAGGAATATCAGTAGTTTAGCTTGGAATTGATGGAATTAGCTTGTATTGACAAATACAAATAAACAGAAGCCATTGGTCCCAAGTCCAATGGCTTCTGTTTATTTGTATTTGTCAATATGATTTATGCATACACTCCCATTCTATGTCATTCCTCCCAGAATATATTACCTCAGATTTCTCCACGTTACATTACATTCTTTTGGGCAGAAGATACAAAAGCTTGAAAACATTCACCACCAGGCTTAAGGACAGCTTCTATACCACTGTTATAAAACTCTTGAATGGACGTCTTGTACATTAAAGATGAACTCTTGTCTTCACAATCTACCTCCTCGTGGCCCATGCACCTTATTGTCTACTTGCACGGCACTTTCTCTATCACTGTAACCATAACACTATATTCTGCATTCTGTTATTGTTTTTCCTTTGTACTACCTCAAAGTACTGTTTTGAAATGATCTGCATGGATGGCTTGCAAAACTAAATTTTTCACTGTATCTTGTTGATACATGTGACAATAATAAACCATACCAATATATTGGTGATCAATCTGCCCATTCTGCTGAAATGCATCACCCTGATGCCCTTTACTGTTTACCAAGTCTCCCACATCATGCCATCACAGACAGCAGTCTAAAACTCACACAAGTTGCCCCCATTAGTACATATTGCTACTGTTCCACATTGATCATTTGACCTGTTTCCTGATAGTGTCAGGAATGAATACATTCCTCTTCCATCATGCTAAATAAAAGCTTTCAGTGCAGATAATCTGGTTCGCCATACAAAAAAACAAGATGGAAGACCTAAATGGAGAAAAGAAAATGAAAGTAATGTTCAAATAGTGATGATACATAATATTGATAGGACTAATATAACATTTTCACAGGATTATCAACAAAAGCAATATATTTGTTAAGATAACAAATAAATGTTATATTTTTGTCAATCCTTTTTTTTTAACAACAATTAACTCTACACATCTGCAGCCTACATGACTTTCACCACGAGAGTGGAAATACGAATGAGTGTTGCAAGACCCGAAAGGAAATGAATCTGAAGGAACTTTCTCAATGCCTTGCTTGAAGCAAATCAAATAATGCAAAATAAGCCCTCTTGATCTTGTTTAATTGTTAAAATGGCAGTGGCAGCAACTGCAGGTGGGAGGTGTTTTAACACCTTTTTGTTATTTCCTGGTAGGGGTACAAATTACATATGTACTGCGTATCAGGCTGTGTCATCAATATGCATCAGACAAAGGCAATCTAATTTTTTTTTGGTGTGAGGTAATAAGCATTCAGCCTTACAAAGCTAAGGGCAAACATTTTACCAGCTACCGGTACCTGCTATAAACTGTTCTGTACTAAAACAATTGAAACTGTAATAAGTTACAGTGAAAGAAATGTTTGTTTCACTTCCAAGCTGGTTGCAAAATTGCATTTGAATGCAAATTTTACTTTTTAAAAATGATTGAAACATGCAAGGTCGTCTGTCACATTCTGAAACAAACTGGGTAATTATGGTGCAGCAGATTGCACAGTTTCCATTTCTCGAAGGTAATGTATGAAGGGAAGAATTATTGATGGGCAAAATCAGAGAAACAAATTTACCTTCTGACTTGTTTTTTGCATTTGTAAAGGGAAAAATACATTTTGAAAATTATCAGTTAAAATGAACGATAAAAATCAATTGCAATGATGCTGTGAACATAGTAACCTTTGATTCTTCTAAATTGGAACAAATCACTTGAATTGTGCATGGTGACAATGGCAAAGATTTCTTTAATGGACGGTTATCTGCTGGTGCATTCTTGACTAAATTTCCAAAATAAATTTCAAGCAAAACAACTGATGTGAATTTTCTCAAGAAACAGGAGAAAATACTTGCATTTATATATCATCTTTTACAACCTCACTAAGTCCCAAAGCATTTTTGAAGTGCTCTTGAAGTGTAATGACTGCTAGAAAATAGTAAACACAGTCTGCCATTGGTTTGAGAACAAACTCCCACAAACAATGATGCAACAATCATCAGATAATCTCTTTTAATGCTATCAGCTGAGGAACAAATATTTCATAAGACACGGAGAGCTTGATTCAACAACTCATCCAAAACATTGTTACTCCAACAATGTGCAATCCCCGCATCTGGATTTTATGCTCAAGTCTCTTAAACCTCTGACCTCATAAGAAGAGAGTGCTACTGCTAAGCCATAGCTGACAGTTGGTAGTAAAGCACTAGGCAGGGAAATGACCCACATAACTATAGAGTCCCATAATCATATTTGACAGCAATCCATGGTGTCCAAAAATGTGCAACAGCGTTTACCACAAACTCCATTCTGGAAAGGATTGGAGTAATGCCCTGATCAAGTTTCTGATTCATAATCCCATAGAGTCATAGCATGGAAACAGGCTATTTGGTCCACCATAACCAATAGGCACCCATCTGCTTTAACCCCATCTTCCAGCACTTGGTCCCCAGCCTTCTATGCCTAGGTGATTCAATTGCTCATCTAGACAAATACTGACAGCAACTCTGCTTCCCCATTCTCTCTCTGGCAGTGCATTCCAGATACTCACCACTCTCTTGGTGAAGGAGATGCCCCTCATATTCCCTCAAAATCTCCTACCCCTTACTCTAAATCTACGTCAAGTTAGTGCTTCATGATGCAGCTCACTCTCTCCCATGCTGCGTCAGCTTACACAGTTTCCCTGATTTCACAGCAGCCCTGATGCTGGGTTTCAACCTGAAACATCAACAGTTCCATCCCCCCCAACAGATGCTGCTTGACCTGCTGAGTTCCTCCAGCAGATTATGTGTTGCTCCAGATTCCAGCAGCTGCAGTCTCTTGTGTCTTCAGTTTCTCAGAACAATTTCAGTTCTAAAAGACCTGCCAGCACCTGGTCTCGACACTTGGCATCTTTCATGATGAAGTTACTGTGCTGCTTGAACACCACTAAACAGCAGGTGGTGAACGCACATCCCAGTTCCTGCCCCTGATTCAGGGATCATCAGATTTAGATCCCCATTCTTCCTTATACATTCTGTTGAAAATTCTCAGAATTTTGAGCACTTATGTTAAATTTCTACTTCGGGTTCAAAGAAGAACAATTCCAGAGTCACTACCTTTTCTATATCTCATTGTCAAAGTGGGTCAGCCTCAGTCACATATCCCACAATTTCAACTCCCAATTCTCTGAAGGGCCATGGGGCCACTGAGAAGCCACAATTGAGACCTTAGAATCATAAAATCACAGTGTCATAAAGCTCAAAAACAGGCACTTCAGTCCACCACATCCATGCTGACCATCAAGAACCTTTCTGTATTAATCCCATTTACCAGCACTTGATCCATAGTCTTCTATGCCTTGGTGATTCAAATGCTCATTCAGATCCTTCTTAAATGTCGTGAGAGTACCTACATCTACCACCTTCTCAGGCAGGGTATTGTAGATTGTAACCACCCTCTGGATGAAAAAATTCTTCCTCAGATCCCCTCTTACCCCTCATCATAAATTTATGCCCTTGTATTTTAGACACATCTGCCACGAGGGAAAGTTTCTTACTATTTACCCCAACCATGCCTCTCTAAAAATCCCCTATTGTTTGTCATACATATTAACAATTTGGAGGAGGCATAATTAGTAAGTTTGTGGATGACACCAAAATTGGTGGTATAGTGGACAGTGAAGAAGGTTGTTTAATGTTACAACAGGATCTAGATCAACTGGGAAAGTGGGCAAAGGCATAGCAGATGGAATTTAAATCAATCATGTACATTGTGGGGTATTTGGGGAAGTTCAGCCAGGGCAAAACATACACAGTGAATGATGGGGCCCTGGGGAGTGCTGTAGAACAGAGAGACCCAGGAGTACAAGTGCATGGTTCCCTGACAGTGGCTGCACATGTAGAAAAAGTGGTGAGGAAGGCATTTGGCATGGGCCATTGAGTACAAGAGATGGGACATCATATTACAGCTGTACAAGACGTTGGTGAGATGGCACCTGGAATATTGTGTGCAGTTCTGGTCACTACAACTATAGGAAGGATGTGATTAAACTATAGAGGGTGGCGAAAAGATCCAAGCATGTTGCCGGGACTGGAGGGCTTATAACTCAAGGAGACGCTGGATAGGCTGGGACTGTTTCCCTGGAGCGAAGGAGCTGAAGGGCTATCTCATCAGAGTATATAAAATTATGATAATCATAGATAAGATGGATGGTCACAGTCTTCTCCCCAGGGTAGGGGATTCTAAAGCCAGAGGGCATAGGTTTAAGGTGAGAGGAGAAAAATTTAAAGGGGACTTTAGTGGCAAGTTTCTTACACAGAGGGTAGTGTCATATGGAACGGGCTTCCGGAGATGGTGGAGGTGGGTACAATTACAATGTTTAAGTATTTAGACAGGTACATGAAGAGAAAAGATTTAAAGGGATATGGGCCAAATGCAGGCGTATGGGACTAGCTCAGGAAGGCACCTTGGTTGGCATCGATGAGTTGGGTCAAAGGGCCTGTTTCCGTGCTGTATGACTATGAGAAGAAATTTCAATGCACCATGGTTTTAAATGACGAGGCCCTTAATTTACAGCTATGTCTAAGAACAGACACAATGTTGAGTTCTGTCATGGCAAGAAATTATCAGTTGGACAAAGGAAAAAAATTCAAGGCTGATTTGAACACCTCATTGAAAATGTGTCACATCTACATTGACTCCTGGGATTCCCTGGCCGATCTCATTGGAGAAGGAGCACCAGGATGCTGTTGAGAACCTCAAGTCAATGCACCAGAGACTCAGTGTAAATGGGAGCACACCACTTCACAGACTACCCTTAGCTGTGGCAGAGTCTGTGAGTCCCACAGAGGTCTCCTCAGAACCTACAGAACTAGAATAGAAGCAAGTCATCCTTCAACCGGAAGGACTGCCCAAGAAGAAGAGCCTATCCACACAACATGTGTCCTTCCTTCCTTGTATCAAACCAGTAAATCTTTCCTGTACCTCTCTAGCCCATGGCATCCTTTCTGACGTGCAGTGCCAAGAACTGGAAGCAGTCCTCGAGCTGAAGCCCAGCAATGATTTTGGAAGGCTTAGGATAACTTTCTTGTTTTTATATTCCATGCCTGTTTTATAAGCCAACGATCCCACATCTTTAACAGCAGTAAAAAAAATCAACAAACAATTTTTAACTGAATATGGTTCAAATCCCAGATATACATTGCCTAAAGCACTAAAACTAAGACTGAAAGGAAATCTTAGCAAATACAACAGCCATGTGCCTCTTTTGAACATTTCAGTGTCCAAATAGAGTTCTCAAGAGAGAAAAAAATAAAGATGTCTGGAATTTACAGGTCAGTGGGGAGGGATGGAGATGTGGTGTGGAGAAGGACTAGCTGGTTTACTCTTACGTGGAGCCACATAGACTCAATTAGCCAAATGGATTCCTGTGTGTAACCATTCTGTGATTCTGTGAAATCACACGGATGTGAGGGTGAATGGGATTAGTATATTCAGGAATGAAAGTTTCTGTAGGAAAAAACAGATTCATTAAATTACTTCATTGCATAAATAAGTAACGGTGATGAATTCTGAGTTAATCCAGTTAGGTGGAAACACCTATAGCATTTGTCCATGAAGAAAATTCAAGAAAGGAATATTATCAGGTCATCTGATGCAAAATAGTCAAGTTAAGTGTAACCTTTCCTCATCATCTCATCATTCCTCTGGAGAAATGGCAAAAACACCCTAGAATATTGGAGATAAATACGCATTCTCACACACACAGATACAGACACACACACACAGATACAGACAGACACATACAGATACACACACACACACACCATCACACACGCACACACGCACACACGAACATGAATCAAGTTAGTAATGGAAAGGCGCCCATCAGAACAAGCAAAGAGAAAAGGCACTGGATGTGATTATTAACTATTCAGTTCAATTTCTAAAGTGAAGTTATGAGTAATTCTAGCAGAACTGTATCTTAAGAACATTTCATTTAAGACGAATAAATGATCATAATGCTTCTAAAATGTAAGTGAATATCTGTTTAGGAATGAGATCGACTGAGATGTCAAGTCAAAAAAAGGTCAAAGACAGCTTGGAACATGATTGTTACTAGAAGGGCTGGAGCATGGAACTTTCATCTGAGTAAAGCAACTGAGAAGGAGTAAGTACTTACATGAATTGTGCAGATGTGCTTTGGGAGCAAGGGAGAAAATTTGTAGCACTCTGCTTCAAGGTGAATTCATGGTGTGATTTGATGAGATAAATGGGCTTTTATCATTCATTGCTTTCTTATGTTCAGGCACTTGTGGGACTCAGACCTTCCTATTTGGAGATAATATTCGTACCCTAAGCTACCAGGCTGGGCATTCACATTACATTGTTGAATTTATTATATCCTTTCATTTATTATTTTCTTAAAATTCTAAAATTATTCAAAAGAGTCATCAGATTGAGTACAATGTTGTGAAAGCAGAACTAGATGTAAGTTTGTTAAATTACATTTCTATAGCTAGAGGCCTGTGGTTGTAAATCAACCAATCAAACAGAGTACTGTTTGTCTGCTCTGTTGCCAACAGCAACAAGGATGCTTGGAGTTTGTCTTCAGATGCAAAGACTCACTGGTACTTTGAAATTTATGCATTGAAAATGTTCTCTCAAATTTCAGAAAACATTTATGACAGGAATGACAGCTTTTCAATGTTAATTAGTCATGTACTAAATGTGAGAAATGTTAAATAGTTTATTCACGGGTTAGAATGTCCCCAGTTCTACTGTCAACTTTAATCAGGAACCTTTTCAATCTGATGTTGAGTCTCTGAACAGAAATTGCTCTGCAGGCAAATTATTTGTTGATTAATTGAGAATACATTAATGAGGTGTGTTTTATCACACAATTCATAACCAAGCACAATGACACTCTGGCACTTCACCTGTGCAAATGGCATTTCTGCTATGTAAATAAAATAGCTACCTTCAAACAAATTTCCACACGTACTTTAATGTGATGGGGCAATCTACTTAACAACAGGGTCTGATTTTTACAGTTTTCTAATAAACATAGGCAGATCTTTCTGAGTTTCTCAAAGATATGAACCTAGGTTCATCTCTTGACTGAAATACCAGTGGAAATATGGTTGAGGATGAGGGTACACCTCTGCTTAGGAGAGGCCCTTATTCCCAGCCAAGTCCTGAGCCTCTGCACAACTGAAATAATCTTGACAGATTCCCAGTCTCCAACTATAATTTTGCTGAGAACCAGCAAGGGAAAATATTGAAGCAATTAAAACAGCCTCTGGGCCAGTCAAAGAAGGGCAGAATTTTATTTCTTTTTAAATACTTCCTGGAGATCTGTTGTTATTAGGTCACTCACTGGTGAAGTTTATTCTAGATGAAGAAGATAAGTGGTTATTTAGCAATGAAAGAGGACTGAAAGACCTTGACTAAAGCTCGGACGTGGACTGATTTGCAGAAACATTACTTGATCTGAGGCTTCTTTGTACAGTCTGATGTTGAGTGTCTCACAGTGTATTTGTGGCGGAAGAGGAACCCCCTCCTTGCTTCAAGCTATTAAATCTCAAGATTTTTTAACTTTAAAATTGTGCATTGGGCAATATGTTGTGAATTTAAATCTCTGCTGACCGCTTGCTGAAAGGAATTCCTTTGTCTTTGTGTGGTGGGGAAGTGAGATAAGATACAAATTTGTCCAGAGAACAGCTGTCGGTTTTGAGGGAATGTGCTGGTCAATTCCCTATGGTGCTGTCGATCGTCTATATTTACAAATCAATTGTATCAGATATTGCCTGATGGTTTTGATATGCTAATGCAACATAAGCTGGCAGTTTCATATCAGAGCCAAGCTATTTGATATACAAGTCAGGTGCCAAAACCAATTTGAAGTCCATCTCTCTGTCCAGAAGTCGGCTTTTCACACTTTGCAACGTTGGTAGCAAAGTTAATTAAAATCACAGTCATCCGACTAGTTGGATGGAACTTTTTTGACCTTGTGCCGAATACTGCCTTACAGACCCAGAACGGAAAAAAGGGGAAAAAAATCAGTTTGGAATTTCCTGTTTTATCAGTTCAGCTGCTTCAACTGTCCTTTCACATCCTGACCTGCAAACATATCATTGTTCTATCATTGTCAATGGCCTGAAAGACATGGGATGAACTACCTAATTACAAAAAAGGTGCATCTTTACCACACAGGCTGAATGTTTCAAGTAAGCAGCCCGTCATCATCTTCTCTGGGCAACCAGGGAAGGGCAACAAATACCCGGATACAATTGAGAGCAGACAGACTGCCACAAAATGAAGAAGTACACAGGTACATCTTTGGGTTTCCATGCTAGCTATTTTATCAGAATTAGTATTGTCAACATTTCCTGAAGGGTAGCTTGTGACTACAAATGCACATTTTCTCTGGTCATTGTCAAGTATTAGTTAACGTCAGGAATTATAGCAAAGAAGCAAGAAACAAATTGCTGGAGGAACTCAGTGGGTCAGGCAGCATCTGTGGAGGCAGAGAGAAGGTTGACGTTTTGGATAGAGACCTTGCATCAGGACTCCATTATAGCAAAGGACCCTAGCTTTATACACCAATTCCTTGAGCACTTCATCTTAGGCACAACCTCATGACTGAGGATGAGTTCCTTCTACTCTGGTTTTGTGGGTTCTGAGGTGGTAAATGAGGCCAGTGTGGGGACCACAGACACTTCGACAGATGGGCTGGAGATGGCTGATGGGCCAAGTAGTTTGGGAGGAGATCCACTCCTTCCACCACTAGTGCAGGGCCCCTGTGTGCTCCTATACATGGCCTCAATGTTCTCAATGCCAACCTGAATGGCACTTTGAGCAGTCATGGGACAGAGATCCCCAGGAGTTAGTAGGGTATAGCATATAATGCCTCATAATTCTTCCAAAGATTATGGGTGAATTACCTCCCTTTCTTGATTTTTTTCTGATCACACACAATGTAATCCATCTCATCAGTAAAATCTGCTATTATCTAAATGCAAATTCTTTCTTTTTAATTTGGGGATTAAGAAGGACGATTGTGATATTAGTGGATCAGGAACCCAGTGCCATTAGTTCAAAGTTAACTACAGCAGTTGAAGTTTTTGAATTCACTTAAATAAATAAATCTGGAATTTTAAAAAATGGAATTGGTAATGGTGGCCACAAACCACTGGATCATCGGTAAAAACCCACCTTGTTCTCTGAAGTCCTGTGGGAAGGCAATTCTGCTGGCCTAATTCTAATGGCCTAATTTGGCCATTGCGGGACATCAGAGTAATGTAGTATAATCTTACGCTAGTTAACATTCAGGCAAAGGAGGACAGATGGTCAAAGGGGAAGAACAAGTTGGAATGGTTGAGGAAAGGAATTCCAGAACTTCAGTTTCTGCAGCTGAAGACATGCAGTAAAGGGATTAGTTGGGGGATTGATGCGGGGACTGGGGCACTGATCTTGCTTAAGAGCCCAGAGTTGAAAGAACACAGACTTCACCTGTCTTTCTCTACATGACCTTCCTCAGCCAAAGGGAGGGGAAGAGTGGTGTTTTGACCTATCATGGATGAGGAGTAATTCAGCTTTGTGATCATTGTCACAAAAGATGTCATTTCCCGTCTTCACTTGGATGGGCTTGGTGCAGTGGCGGGGCAGAGATCAGGAGGATTCAAGCATAAAATTCTAGGGGAAAATAAAAGAAAAGATCTGTGAGACTATAACATCATTGCTAAACACTTAGCAAGGGAAGTGTGTTACATTAGTGATGTATGGTTTTGTTACATATGATGCAGAGAAGAAATCTTTGCTCAAGCAATGACTCATTCTCACTACAGAGCAACAAACCTATGAACTTAATTCTATTTTTAGACTCTGATACTGGTTACAGCTTCTTCAACTGAAAAAGGCTGAATTACATTCTCCAAAGGCAACATTAATAAGCTTAAGCAGGTAATGACCCTATGACATGCAAGAAGGATAAATCGAATTTTGAGAGATAAAAAGCAAAGCTCCAAATCTGAGGTAATCCTGGCAATGCCCAGTAGATCCACTAACATTTGAAAAGAAAAAAGACAGATTAATATTTCATGTAGTGATGCCTAGGCAGTTTGGTTGAATCCATCTTTCCCTCTCTTCAGATGTTGATAGGCCTGCAGTGTCACTTTCAGTTTGAAATCTGACTTTGATCTTAGCACTACCATGAGATAATCACCAACAATTGGATTCAAGGATTCACTATTCTGATCTGCCCCACAGCATGACTTTGACATTTTTGTACCAAATGCCCTTCTCTCAGTATACAGTCTCAACAATCAAGCATCAGGTCTAAGGTTGATAGAAAGTAAAAACGATAATGAAAAACAGAAGATGCTCAAAGAAATGTTAGTCATGGAGAAGATGTTTTCATTAGTAGGAGAGTCCAAGATCCGTGGGCACAGCCTCAGAGTAAAGGGACATTCCTTTAAAACTGAAGTGAGAAGGAATTTCTTCAGCCAGAGGGTGGTGAATCTTTGGAATTCGTTGCCACAGAGGGTGTATTTAGGGCAGAGGTTAATAGGTTCTTGATTGGTAAAGGGGTTAGGGTTTGCAGGGAGAAGACAGAAGAATGCGGGTGAAAAAAAACAGCCATGATTGAATGGCACAGCGGACTCGATGGGCTGAATAGCCTAATTCTGCTCCTATATCTTATGGTCTTAAACACATCAGCGATTGTCAAGAAAATTGGTGATCGATGTTTTTGAGGTAAATTGCTTAAAATGCTCTGGTTTCAGAGCAGAATCAGTCTTATGCATTCTCTATTTGTTTCTGCAATGGAGATGTCTTCACCACTGTTGGTTGGATAGTAAAGAAAAGCTTAGATGGCACTTATTTCAGGAAAGTCAACTTGTTCCATATTAGTTAAGGTTGGCACAGTGCCTCACAGCTCCAGCAACCTGGGTTCAATCCTAACCTCTGGTGTAGTTTGCACATTCTCCCAGTGACTGCATATGTGTTCCCTCCAGGTGTTCCAAGTTTGGCCACTGTAAATTGCCCTATGTGTGCAGGTGAGTGGCAGAATCTGGAGGGAGTTGCTGTGAATGTGGGGAGAATAAAATGGGATTAATGGAAGTAGGAAATAAAAATAGAAAACGCTGAAAATACTCATCTGTGGGAAGCAAAACAGAGCAAATATTTCTGGTTAAAGACCCTTTGTCAGAACTAGAAAAGAGAAAAAAAGAAGCTTCAAGTTCAAATTCAAGTTTATTGTTGTCATAGGCATACATACACTGGATATAAAGGCCATGAAAATTAGCATTTTACAGCAGCAGCACAGTACATTACACTATGAGGACAAATATAAGTTAACACAGACTTAAGTAAACATAAATTATACATAACTATCATGTGCAAAATAAAAATGAAATAAACAGAATGACACTAGAGCAAGATTGAGAGAGAGAAACGAAAATATAATCTGAAGTAATGCTAAGGTTTTTCAGGTCGGTTCAAGAACCTGATGGTAGTGGGGAAGAAGATGTTGTTGAATCTTGAGGTGTGGGTCTTCAGACTCCTGGACATCCTCTCTGATGGCAACATTCGAGAAGAAGGCATGGGCTGGATGGTGAGAGTCCCTGAAGATTCATGACGCCTTCCCGAGATATTGCCTCTTGTAGATGTTCTTGATGGTGGGGAGAGCTGTACCCATGATGGAACTGACTGAGTCCACCACTGTCTCTTGCCTTTTACATTCCTGTGCATTGGAATTCCCATACCAGGCTGTGATGCAAACAGTCAGAATGCTTTCCACTGTACATCTGCAGAAGTTTGTCAAAGTCTTCTTAAATTGCAAGGAGGGTGAGGGAGAGGATCTGTCACTAATATAGTTAAACCAGGGTGGACATGAGGATAAGCTGTGAACAAGGTTATCTGGTCAATGAGTGAATGAAAGCAATTAGAGAGTGAGAACATAGACAGAAGAACATAGATAAAAGATGTAGGAGTTGCAAAATCCAGAGTAGGAAGACATGGCCAGAAGAAATCCCCTCCTCTCCTGTTCCCTATTTCTTCCTTGTTTCACCATGTATAGATCCACCTTCCCCTTTTCTCCTCAGGTCAATCAGCTTCTCCACTTCAGCTGCTTGATTCTATCAAACTTCTGTTCCTCGTGACCTCTTTCTATCGACCATCCACAATGAACGTCCTTTAACTAGGTGTCATCCCCTTTTATACAGAGAAGATATCTTCCCCAACACACACACACACACACACACACACACACACACACACACACACACACACACACACACACACACACACACACACACACACCCTCCAAGTCAAGGGCTTGTATTGTATTCCTGGCAAATTCTAATACTACTCTCTTAACCTGCATGAATGTAGGCAGAAAAAAGCCATTATTTCCACTGGAATGGAAAACCTCAGTTACCGCTTTAACCGCACAGAGTTGAAAGGCGAATGCAGGCAAAGTCCTGGCAGCTGAAGGCTCAGGTAAAGTTTTTTTGTTATTTTTAAAGGTTCCGAGATACAGGATTTCTCCTCCTATTTTCACATGGATAGTTTGGATCTCAACAGCCTCCAGCTTCCTCTCCCTGGCCTCACCCAATCACACAATTTCTCTTTCCCCCAAGCTGGGGACCACTTCCATCAGTGGTAGCCCCAGTAACTTATGACTCCTGCCTACCAGTGTTGCTATTCCGGTTGTCCATAATTTCTATTCATTCCCACCCTAGGGTTCCGCAACTCTCAGGAAAGCAGAGATTTCCACCCTTCCCTTCCCTGCTGGCACCAACTGTCATGAAATGAGGCCAGTGATTTAAATTTTGACAGCTCTCTTCTGCGTTAATAACTCTGTTGTGAGTGCCAACAGCTCTCAGCTGTTGATACCTTCTCACACAGCTAGAATCGGCTGAACACACAATTGAAAATACCAAAGTGTATTAAAAGAATAAACTAAATTAAAATACAGGCAAAAATATAACAAAAGTAGAATTGAGACAGGGATGAGACCACTGACGGATAAGCAAGAAAGTCCCTCAGGAAATGAGACTTTAATGGCAGAGACACTAAATCTCTGCCTCCGTTTTCATTGAAAAGGCTAACAAAGAGGGAATGACTGTGATAAACAAAATCAGGAAGGATATTACTACAAATAAGCAAAAACAGATACCATATGAATCAGCTGAACTTAGAGGGGTCAAGGCCAAGCCTGGGCCTTGTGATCACACAGCGCAGGTCCTTCCACAGCAAAGTAGCCTGAGCCTTCTTTATGGCAGTCAGGAACATCATTGACTATGTGACACTGCAGTGATTATACCTGAAACAGGTGCTGCCGCCTTTGCAAATTCAGATCAGAAGCCTAATGTCTCACTGTAAAGAAAGAGTTTGCAGGGCTATGGGGAGAGGGCAAGGGAGAGAAACCTGCTTGTGAGATGTGAGAATTATTCTCACATTGAGCCAGTATTAACTTGACAGGCTGATTGCCTCCTTCCTTGCTGTAGCTATTTTGTGACCTTGTTAATTGGATAAGTGGAGCTGAAAAGTTTGCAGAGTTTTGACAACGTGGCGACAAACTGTTTCCACTGACAATAGCATCAGTGACCGAAGGATCCCAATTTAAGATAAATACCAAAAAGAACCAGGAAGTACATGAGGAGAAATTTTTTTATGCAGTTTGTTATGATCTGAAAAGCAAATGGTGGTGGCAGCAGATTCACTGATAACTTCCAAAATCTATGCACACTTTTATATTTGAACCTTCCATAAATATATTAGAAGCAAGAGGGGAGCTAGGGAAATAGTAGATCCCCTCAGAGACCAAAAGGCAGTCTGTGTGGAGCAGGGGATATGTGTGAAGTCCTGAATGAATACTTTGGACCAGAGAGAAGGATGGGGAAGATGGAGAGTGAGGAGAGATGTACAAGATAGTCTGGAACATGCATGTATCGGGAAAGAGAAAGTGTTAAAGATATTAGCCCACATTAAGGTGGCCAGATCCCCGGGTCCTGATGAAATTTATCCTAAAGTGTCATAGGAAGTAAGGGAGGAAATTGCTGGGCTCTGGTAGAGATTTTTGCATCATCATTAGCCATGGGTGAAGACTGGAGGGCAGCTAATGTTGTTCTCGTATTCAAAAAGGGTGGTAGGAATAAGCTAGGAAACTAACAGGCTGGTGAGCCTTATGTCAGTAGTAGGGAAGCCACTGGAAGTAAGTTCTTAATAACAGGAGTTATGATCATTTGGAAAGGCAGGGACTGATTAAGGGGAGTCAGTATAGCTTTGTGCAGGGGAAATCCTGCCTCACAAAGCTGACAGTATTTTTGAGAAGGATACTAATAAAATTGATAAAGGCAAGGTGATATACATGGTATAGATTGACCTTAACAAGGCTTTTGACAAGGTCCTGCATGTTGGCTAGTCCAGGAAGTTAGGGCACATGTGGCCAAAATGCTTTGGCAAACTGGATCCAAAATTGGGCTTGGTGGATTGTTTTTCTGACTGGTAGTCTGTAACCAGTGGTTTATTGCAGACATCAGTGCTGGGACTATTGTTGTTCATCATATATATAAATGACTAGAATGTGAATGTCTCGTCTGATAAGTAAGTTTGCTAATGTCACAAAAATTGGTGGAGTTGTAGAGATCGAGGATGGTTGCCTAAAGATACAGAGGGACACAGATAAGCTGGAAAGTTGGGTGGAGCAGTGGGAAATGGAATTTAATCCAGATAAGTGCATTATCTAAAGCTGGCCAGACATATACAATAAACAACAAGGACCATAGAAGTGTTGATGTATGGAGGGACCTTAGGGTGCAAGTTCATAGCTCCTTAAAAGTAGCAACACAGGTGGATAGGGAAGTGAAAAATGCATTTAGCTTGCTTGATTCATAGTCAGGGCTATTCAGTATAGGAGTTGGGACATCATGTTGTAACTGTACAGTACATTTGTTAGGCCACACTTAGAATATCGTGTGCATTTCTGATCACCACACTATAGAAAGGATGTGGTAACGTTAGAAAGAGTGTGGAAGAAATTCACCAGGATATTGTCTGGAATGGAGGGCATTAGGTACAAAGAGAGATCAGATAGGCTGGGATTGCTCTCACTGGAGCACAGGAGGCTGAGGGGTGACCTTATGAAGCTTTATAAAATTAAAAGGAGCATAGATAGGGTAGATAGTTATGGTCTTTTTCCAAGGGTATGGAGAGTCTAAAACTAGAATACATAAGTTTAAAGCGAGAGGGGAAATATTTAAAGGATACCTGAGGGGCAAGTTTTTCACGCAGAGGGTGGTGGATATATGGAACAAGATTGTACCTGTCCAAATGCTTTTTAAACACTGTGATTGTACCTGCCAGAGGAGGTGATAGAGGCAGGTACAATCACAGTGTTTAAAAAGCACTTGGACAGGTACATGGATAGAAAAGGGATAGAGGGATAAGGGCCAAATTCAGGAAAATGGGATTAGTGTAGATAGACATCACAGTCAGCAAGGACAAGTCAAGCCTAAGGGCCTGTTTCATGCTGTACGCGTCTTTGATATATACACGTACTTAAATAGAAAAGTTTGCAGGGCTATGAGGAAAGAATGAGTGGTCCAGGCTAGGTAGTTAGTTCATTTAAATAACTGGCACAGACAGATGGCCTTATCATTCCATGTTATGGTGTGGTCAAAATGGCACAATTTGTGGACTATAACTCTAATTAGATATGAGAAGTAAAAAAGAAAATAGAGGGATATGGAAGCTAGAAAACTGGTAATAAAAGGGGGAGAATATTCGTGTGCATCATCAACACTGCCATGGACTAGTTGGGTGCAATAGCTTGTTTATATACAGAAGATGCTGTGTGTTTCAATTAAGAATGGTTAGCCCTTCCCTGACATTTGCCATGTTTCACAACATCAATTTTATATTAAGCCATCTCACCAAACACTGATTCTTCAGTCCCCGAGTCCATTCAGAGGATTTTCTACAGCAACCAGCACCCTAAGAGGCTGTATGCATTTGTCTCAGTTGGATTGAATCATCTAACAACAATCTCTTGTCATTCTGTTACATATTCAATCTGCTCTTTTTATCACTCTCCCAACATGTGCCAGTGTTGTGTCATTCTATCAGCTGTAACCTCACCTCCCTTGAAATTAATATTTTTGGAAACTTTGATGTTTGTTATTAACAAGGGCTCTATTTTTCATCCTCTGTTAGTTAGATAGGTACTAATATTAAATCCTTCATATTGTAAGTCACTGCACCTTGTCAGTCAATCTTTGTATGCCTGACCAGTTCAGCTACTTCATCTATGTTTCCTCATCTCCCATGTAACCTCTTTCACTGTACCTACCCATTTGGGTCTGGTATTACAGGATAGATGCATTGCCTGATTCATTACAGTTCAAATCTCCTCAAAGTCTCTCAGTTCCATTACTGTCCTAGACAATCTCCCATTCTCCACATCCTAAGCTTTGCTTCATTCAAAACTCCACTGCCCATATGTCATCTCCCATTGAGTCCAACTCACCCACCTCACTTGACCTTGTCAAGAGCCCTTGTCCTGTGTGCTCCGGTGGCTGCAATATGAAATTCTTATTGTTAGGGTTAAATCACATCATAAACTTGCTCCTTTGTTCCAATCACCCAAGAATTGGTGACTATTCCTTCTCAACCACCAACTTTCTATCAGTCCTGATGCAGGGTTTCAACCCAAAATATTGACAATTACTTTCCTTCCGCAGATGTTGCTCGGTTCGTTGAGTTCCTCCAGCAGATTGCTTGTTGCTCCAGATTCCAGCATCTTCAGTCTCTAGTGTCTCCAACTTCCTATATCCTGTTTTTTCTTTGTCAAAGCTCTCCTCCACAAAATCTGTTTGAAAAAGGGCCTTTGATCACCCCTTCTAATAACTCCATCCATTATATCTATTATGCCTCATGATAATTCCAAATCCTACCACATTTTTTCATGAAAGATGGTAGTCAATTAAGCAACAAACAGGAGGGGAAGGCTCCAAGAACATCTCCTTCCTCAGCAATGGCTGGCTGCAACATGTGAGTGATAAAGAGAGAGCTGAAGAATTTTCAATCATCTTTAGCCAGAGGTTCTGAGTGAATCATCCATCTCAGCTTCCTCCTGAGATTTGCACTGTCACAGAAACCAGTCTTTAGACAATTCAATTCACTCCACCTGATGCAAAGAAATGGCTGAGAGCACTGAATGTAGCAACATCCGGACTGTAGGACTAAAGACCCACGCTTCAGAACTAACCATTCTAGTACAATGAAAACACTGTGTCTACCTGACAATGCGGAAATTCGTTCAGCTATGTTCCATTCACAAAACACAAGACAAATCCAAAGCAACTAATTACTGTCCAATTAGTCTACTCTCAATCATCATCAAAGTGATAAGAGATGCTATTGACCGTGTTATCATGTGGCACCATTGACCATAAATACTGTGGCTGCAAGCTCAGGTCAGAGATTGTGTATCCCATAGGCAAAACTCACCTCCTGACACCCCAAAGCCGTTCTGTCATCAGCAAGGCACAAGTCAGGAACATGATGTAACACCCTCCATTTGCCTGGAGGAGAGCAGCTCTACCAACCCTTAAGGAACTCAGCACCATATAGGACAAAGCAGCCACTTAATTTGCACCCCAAAACATTCATCCCTCTATCATGGGCATACAGTGCCTGCAGTTTGTGCAACCTACAATATGCACTGCAGTTACTCACCTAAGCTACTCGTTCTGAAACCTATGACCCCTACTACAATGGCAGCAGGTGCAGAGAAGCACTAACACCACCTGCACATCCCCTCCAAGTTAAACACCATCCTGACTTGGAAATGCATCACCAGTCTTTTATCATCTCTGGGTTTGAAATACCTTAAACTCCTTACCCAACAGCACTTTAGGAGCACCTTCAACGGAAGGACTGCAGCATTTCAAGAGAGTTACTCACTGCCACTTCCTCAAGGATAATTATGGATGGACAATAAATTATGGTTTTGCCAGAAATGCCCACATCCCAAAACAAAGAAATAAAAAATCACTGTTGTGCCCCATCCCCATGGCAACCCTGATGACATTCTCACCCTCCGCACTTTATTCCCTGTAACTTCATTTGGAGTAAGTTACAGTATTGCTTCCCTCTGTCCAACTATTACTTTTGACACCTCTATCTGTGCCAGAGAAGTGGGTGGTGTTATTTTAGCTGGCATGGCAGCTTCATACCTTCCTCGGTGCTTTTCAACACATTTAAAGCTGTATCTTGGCACAATCAAACCAGCTTTGTGTCATCAAAATTCCAGTGCTCCCACTCAGTGCCTTAATCGGTCTGAGCCGTTCCGAGACAATCTTACCTCAACTTGTAACTTCTGTGAAACAACTATTAGAGCTGTTAAGCACACATTGAAAAGGAACATCAACTGCTGTCTTTCTGTGCCTCCAGCATCTGTTTATTCTGGGGCTTAGCCAAAGCTGTTTCCAATAACTGCTTTAAATCCACCTTCACACCTGTCTTCATGGTGCAGTTATTAACTCCCCTTATAGCTCCTTTCACATATTTCAGTCTTCTGACAATAATTTAGACAGTCTTGGTAAAGAAACCAGCTCTGGTTCCCAAATGGTTTGGTCACTATGACATACATCAGATTAATTTCACAGCTATAAACTGTGACTTAATTGGTAGAACTCTCACTTCTGAGTCAGAAAGTCACGGGTTCAAATCCCACTCCAGAAGTTTGAGCACAAAAACTGACTCTGGCGTTCCTGTGTAGCACTGAGGGACTGCTGTTGTTGCTGACTTTTGGATGAGATGCTAAGCCGAGGCCCCCTTAGATGAATGAGAAAGACCCTGGCCAATTCTTATCCCTTGCAAAAAAAAAACAAATTATCTGGTCATTATTACATTGCTGCTTTGGAAACTTGCTGCACACAAATTGGCAGCTGCATTTAATAGATTGTAGCAGTGATGATACTTCATGAAGCTGCAAGGTGATTAGGTCCTGAAAGTTCTTCCTTTTCTTTCTTCACCAGATCCTTCACATTCTGAATTTCACTAAAACTTTGACATCAAGATGCTTGCTTCTGATCCCTGTAACATTCATTTTATAATGTCTTTCTCAAAGTTATATTATCTGTCTCCTGGGAAATTGTCTCAAGTACACAGTTTCCCTAAAAGAAGTCATTCCTTGAATCCTTCCCACTGCTATCCCATGGTATTTGTTGCTAACATCAGTACTTGCTTAGGATGTTAAAGTAACTGACTTTAAGATAAGAGCTCATCAGTATCCGTGTGGTTTCCAGCACAGGCATTCCAATACCAAATATTATTCCCAAAGTCTTACATCTGTTCTGGATTATTTCATTCACAAGATGGAAAGACAGATTCCAATGAGGGTAGTAATTCATTGCATTTGATTTCATCCCTTCCAAATATTAATCATACCAATTCTTCAATGCAGCAACAATGACTTGGCCTCAGCCTTTGTTCCTGGAAATCCTTTCCAGCTATTCATCCTCTTCAATGAAAAGAAATATTTAATGGAATTCCTCCAAGAGGGGAGATTCTGAGGCCTCCCACCTGATACAAAGGGGCTGCAACATCTTGGACATAGTTGATGATCACAGAATACATAGCTGTCCCACTTCTTATCAGGAAAACTCAGATAGTTGATGGGCCCCAAGTATCCATCTGAGGCAGTACATGGTGAATTGTGTGTCATAAAGTGTTGGAAACACTCAGTGGGTCTGCCTGTATATGTGGCACCATCGATAGTATCTACATGAGGCTCTGCCTCAAGAAGGCAACCTCTATCATCAAAGATCCCCACGACCTGGGCCATGCCATTTTCTCACAGCTGCCTTCGGGCAGGAAGTACAGAATCCTGAAATCCCACACCACCAGGTTCAAGAACAGCTACTTCCCTTCAACCATTGGTTCTTGAACCAACCTGACAACCCTAATCACTACTTCAGTATGGTAACACTATGACCACTTTGACCACTTTTCACTTTGGACTTTGTTTGTTTTGTTCTAATTGTGTTCTTTCTTGTAAAAATTGTGAATAATTCATGTTTAGTTTATGCTTTTCTTGTGAATGTTGTGTATCTGATGCTATGTGATGTTGCTGCAAGTAAGTTGTTCATTGCGTCTGTGCATACATGGACTTGTACATATGACAATAAATTCGACCTTGGACTTTGGAAGGATAAACAGGATTAACATTTCAGGTCAGATATGTGCGTTATGCAAAACTCCTACCTGTCATTGCTGGATTTGCAGCAAAAGAGCCCAGCAGGTAAAGCTCCAACAGCCATCACGGAAACCAATGAGAAATGCAGTGGATGATGGAAAGTAAATAGAGACAAAAGAGAGAGGAGGAAAACTTCTTCACGGTGGGGATACCTCGAAGAGACTTCACAGTGGAGCAGCAAATCAATGGAGCAGTTACTCAGCAGGTCATGCAGCATCTATGCGGAGAGAATTGGAGCTGATAGTCTATAATTAAGCACGTAGCAAATGCTTTTTGGGTGCTATACAACTTAATTCTAACATAAGTCATCAAAAACCACAATTATGACCTTATACTGTGCACAAAACATAATGGGTCTTGAGATTGCAGGCTTCATACATGTGACATATCCATGCACCAAGCACGTAAAACAGACACAGGAGATGTCAGTGCCCAAGGGATGCCCAATTGACAGTTCACCTGGTGAAAATGAAACACAGATACGTAAGTAATACTCTGGTAGCCTGGCCTGAGTAGCAGGAACCAGCCTGTGTTACTTTAAGGATCGTTATTTGAGGGTTTATAGAGAAGCATATTTAGAGTTGAGCTCATTGTATTCAATGGGACTGAAGAGTGCACTTTAAAGTCTTGGTGTGAGTCTTCAAGAGCGCCAAGTACTAAGGTAGGCAGCGCATTGGCACAGCAGGTAATGCTGTTGCCCTACAGCTCTAGCGACCTGCACTTGATCCTGACCTCAGGTACTTTCTATGTGGAGTTTGCATGTTCTCTCTGTATCCAGGTACCCTGGTTTCCTCCCACAGCCCAAAAGTGTGCTGGTAGGTTAATTGGCTACTGTAAATTACCCCCAATGTAGATGGGTGGTACAAGAGCCAGGGGAAGTTGGCAGGCACATGAGAGAGAATAGGTTACAGGGAAATAAGTGAGCAAAGGGGATTGATGAGAATCCTCTGAGAAATAGCTTAAATTTGATGGGAGAGAAGTAGCATAGATTTGATGGGCCAACTAGCCCCCTTCTACATCATAAGAAAATTGGAAAGAAAATGTATTTCATTGCTGCATATCACAGAAACCTTATCAGTGATTCTAGTGGATCACCAGCACAACCAGGACGGATGGAGAATTATTATTCACAACAACCCAATGTGTCCCTCTAAACCTCAGATATGCACTGACCTTGGTTTAGTAATTTATGAGGAGCTTTCGGGAAATATAGGTAAATTGCATTGCCATGTTCCAGATAGTCACCTTAAATTAAATATCCTTGAGGTTGGTCAGATCTGTCTCTTTGGAAGATGCATTAGCAGGCATTGATTAGGTTATTTATAAGTAGGACTAAAAATATCTTCTGCTGTAGTTTAGATTATAGTTTCATTAGTTTTCCAATTATTGAAGTCTGGCTAATGGGTGTGTAATTGCCAGAACTAAAATCGGAAAACTCTGAAAAACACATTATGGCTGTCAGCATCTGTGAAAAGAAGACAGCATGACATTTTGTGACTGGCTCTTTCTAAAAACCAGGTCTTTATTAAAACCCTTTTCTGTATGATGAGTACTTCCAACACTTTCTGTTGTTATTCCCAATTT
Organism: Pristis pectinata; assembly: GCF_009764475.1. NCBI lineage: Eukaryota > Metazoa > Chordata > Chondrichthyes > Rhinopristiformes > Pristidae > Pristis > Pristis pectinata. Next base: position 24,991,593 of record NC_067409.1, on the reverse strand, counting down.
ACAGCATTTATAACTTTTATTTCTCATCATTTATCATCAGCCAAACTCACTTCCATTGGTCACATGGAATATGGGAAAGATTCTTCCTGGTTTCACAAACTCAGAACATCCCCAGCTTCACTGATTCCCTCAAAATGACCATTGGTACGTCATACATTCTCTACCTTGTCTCTCCAGTGCATGGGGGAGTATAATTAATCTGTCCACAACATTATTAGCTTTCAGCCCCTTGAGCCTCTCCAGGTTTTCTGTTTTGCTAGTGTCGAGGCCCTAAAGTACACACAATGTGTGTGGAATGACAAATGATGCACTTTTAGCATCTTTCCTGGTAAAATAAAACTTCACAAAATTAGTCATTTATCATGTTTATCTCCATTTTCAGCTCTATAACAATCCTTTTAGATTTTAACCATATTCCCGACAGTGCTCTTACTGTTATAGATTTGTTTTGGCATTATGTCTCTTAACTGTTTTCTTCAGACTTTTTAACCTCTTTTTACTGCCTTTTTGTGGTATTTAATCAGTGCATAGGTGTCCTATCATTTCACAAACTTGTATTTGTTGTTTCTTTAATGACCCATTTAGTTTCCACACTGCTCTCTTTTATTTGATTCATACTTGCTTCTCCTCAATGTTAGACATAATATTTTTGAGGGATTTTCATTTACCTTCCACTGGTTTATCCTGATGCAGCATCCCCATTTTCTGAAAACCAAATGCAGCTGCTGGAGATCTGAAGTAAAAACCAAAATGCTGAAAACACTCAGCAGGTCAGGCAGCATCCATGGAAAGAGAAATAGAGTTTTCATTTCATTTTGAAGACCCTTGATCAGAACCAAGAAAACTAGGTAGTTTTAAGTTGCAGAGAAGGTTAGGGAGGGTTGGATAAAACAAAGGGAAATTCTCTCAGGAGTTGCCCAGATAATCTCAATGTTTACAAAGCTGCCTGGTCAATAGATTAATGAGGGAAGTTCAAGTGCGAGTAAACCAAGTGACATTAAAGCTGTGAAATGCAGGCCAGAGCTGTTGCTGTAACCTGAGGTCAAAAGAATGCTGGAAATTCCCAGTACATCAGGCAGTATATGTGGAGAGAGAGAGAAACTGATTTAGTATTACAGATTGATACAGCAGAACTGGCCAGTTCTGATACAAACAGGAAAAGCCATTTTACTGGAATTGTAGAAAGTGATATTGAGTGTTGAAGGCTGCAACATGCCTAGAAGGAAGTTGTGATGCTGTTTCTCTCACTTACGTTGGGCTGGGCCGAGATATGTGTGAGGAAGAGCTGCCTGACTTTGGTGATGATTACAAAGTCCCTCTGTAGTGTGATGCTTCACACATAGGTCTCACTTACACAAGGCAGTAAGTTTGCAGTAAGTTGTCTGCACTCCTGCCCCCTTTCCTTTCTGTACCAGCTCCTGAATGTGGACCCAAATGAGGTCCCAGATCCCTGCAGACTGCTGGAGGAGGAAATCCACTATGGATGAAGCTGGAACAGTGGAATTGGAATTGGTAATTGGTTTATAATCATCTCATGTATTGAGATACAGTGAAAAGTTTTTGTTTGCTACCACTCAGACAGATCATTCCCTACATAAGGACATCAAGGTAGTAAAAAGAAAAAAACAGAATGCAGAATATAGTGTTACATTTACAGAGAAGCTGCAGTAGAGGCAGACAAATAAAGTGCAAGGACCACAACAAGGTCGTTTGGGAGATCATGAGTTCATCATTCATTGGGAGATCACACGTATGAGGGGTCTGTTTAAGAGTCTGATAACCATGAAATAGAAGCTGTCCTTGAGCCTGGTGATATGTCCTCTCAACCTTTGTATCTTCTGCTGAACGGGAGGGGGGAGGAGGGACGGGGGGGGGGGGGGATGACCAGGATGGGAAGGGTCCTTGATTTTGTTAGCTGCATTCCCAAGGCAGTGGGAAATGTAGATGGAGTCAATGGGGGGGGTGGGGGAAGCTAGTTTGAATAACGGACTGGGCTGTGTTCACAACTCTCTGCAATTTCTTGTGGTCTTGGGCAGAGCAGTTGCCATACCAAGCTGAGATGCATCCCGATAGGATTCTTTCCAAGGTACATCTGTAAAAATTGTTGAGAGTCATCGGGGACATGACGAATTTCCGATTAAGTATTTGAAGAAGTTGAACATTATCTTCAGGAAATCTAGAAAACAGCTGCCAAAAATGATCTAAGGATGCACAACTGGAGCTGGAGCTGGCGTGAGCTTCCATGGAGACAGTATTTATAGAACTGGGATGGTGGATTCCAGCATACTCAACATTGAATTGTGAGTTACAAAGTTGGAGTTTCATAAATTTTGATAAGATCTTGCTATAAATGTAAGTGGTTCTCATTACTGCCACTAAATAATTTTATTTAGTGAAAATTGCTCCCATGATGAACTCTCTGAGCCTCTTGCAAAAAAGTCCATATGTGTTTTCGATGAGCACACGTGTTTAACACATATTGAAGTCAAAGTGATCACTGGTGGAACAAGTGTAACACCACCAAGGTCTCCCTCATATACTACCTCAGTAGCCCCTGCACAAGTTATTCATAGGACTTGCTTCACATTTTGGAAAGGTATTTTTTTTTAATTATAAATGCAAGTAGCTCATCACTGTCCGATCATCCTGGCTAAAAAGAAATGTCCCGATTTGTTTCACCTTGCCACTCTCTCTGCAGCACAGGCAAAGAGCCAGAAGCCATGGACTCAAAGCTTACCCTATATTGTTTAATCGTGGCTGGCTTCCTGACACTTGAAGCCATGCTCGGAAAAATGCCCTGTCAATTACACTGCCATTGGTTTTCCCGCCCAACACTTGACCAGGCTGACAATGAGCACACAAGAGACTGCAGATGCTGGAATTTGGAGCAACAAACAATCTGCTCGAGGAACTCAGCAGATCGAGCAGCAACTGTGGGAGGAAATGAATTGTTGACGTTTCTGGTCGAAACCTGCACCAAGACTAGCAATGATGTTATGTGCAAGGAGGGAAAAATAGGAAAAAATTAACAGTGAGATCTGGCCATTACACTTGGGAAGACCTATTCCTTCCTGCCTTGATGGGTGCTTCAACTGCATTAGCCCTCCCACACCCCCAAGGTAACCCCCTGTCACAGTTTTTAACTTCTTATGCACATGTAGGCTGAGATTTTTATTCTGCTGCTTATTTCTGCAATGTTGATCCAACCATCTCAGATTTCCAGGTGTCTCTTAGGCATAAAGCAACCCTTAATCATTCCTGTCTTCCTTGTCCTTTCTGAATACCTTAAAAGTCATAATCCTTTCCTACATTCTGACTACTTGTACCTTTGTGACTCTTATAACATCATGATTATCAGTTGTCACTCATGCCTCTCTTCAACCACTTTAAATATTTTTGCTACTTGCCTCCATTTCTGGTTGTCAAGCCTTTACTGTCTGGATAACATGATATCCCTTATGATGTTACATTCTTCTTACTGACAAGTTCACTTCCAATTATCCTGCCTGTTCTTGGCCCACCGTGACCCATCCCCATTTCATTTAAATCATGCCCCATAGCTATTTTTATGTTCTTCACATGTCTCTGGATGTCTGCTCTATTTAGATGCAGTGCTTGCCTTTCCCCATCCCAAAACAATCATTGACATACACTGTTTTTTGCACAATTCACTCAACCAACTGTTAACTTTCTCAGCTTTCTCATCCATTTACTTAGCACTGGAAGTCAACACACTCGCATTTTGCTATTCCTTCATATCATTTTTATAACATACTCAATTTGAACTTGTCCTATGACACAGCCAGGAAGACAATTGCCATAAAATTTATCAGACTGGTTCATCTGATCCACTGTTCACCAACTACCTGCCAGTGAATAATATCCACAATTCACACCACTCAGCGAACTCTTGGCGACCCTACTAAACTCCTGGCGATGCTCAGTGATCTCTCCCTCTGAAAAAGTCTATGCCGTGCTGATCTCATCAGCACATGCAGAAGGTCACGTGACCAATTGTCATGGCGCTGATGACATCAGCATTAAAGACATACCAACAAAAGACTTGGTTGTCAACTTCATGGTCAACTTATAACACCTGAATCCTCTCCATTATTAAGCAATGTGGGAATAAAAATCTACCAGTATTAAGCAAGAGTTTATTTTAATTGCTTGAGTGGGGGTTTGGAAACTGAACAACAAATTACATCACAAAATAAATTCAAATGTTAGTTCCTTTACCAAAATGTGTTAAGGTACTTCCTTCCTCATAATTATAGAACACGTCAAATATATATACTGCTATCAGATCATAAAATTTTAAATCCCTACAGGGTATTATTGCACAAACAAAAATGAGGAGCACCTCAGGAGGCTAAAGAAATTTAGCAAGTCCCCTTTGACGTTCACCAATTTTTATCAATACACCATAGAAGGCATCCTATCTGGATGCATCACAGCTTGGTATGGCAACTGCTCTGTTCATCACCGCAAGAAACTGCAGAGAGTTGTGGACGCAGCTCAGCATATAACAAAAACCAGACCCCCCTCCATGGACTTTGTCTACATTTCACGCTGCCTCGGTAAAGCACCCAACATAATCAAAGACCCCAACCACCCTGGACATTCTCTCTTCTTCCCTCTCCATTCAGGCAGAAGATACAAAAGCCTGAAAACGCGTGCCACCAGGCTCAAGGACAGCTTCTATCCCGCTGTTATAAGACTATTGAACGGACCCCTAGTTTGATAAGATGGACTCTTGACCTCACAATTTATCTCGTTATGGTCTTGCACCTTACTGTCTGCCTGCACTGCGCATTCTCTGTAACTGTAACACTTTATTCTGCATTCTGTTATTGTTTTACCTTGTACTACCTTAATGCACTGTTGTAATGAAATGATCTTTATGAATGGTATGCAAGGCAAGTTTTTCACTATACCTCAGTACATGTGAATAATAAACCAATTTACCGAGTTACCAATTATTCAGCCAAAAAAAACCCCTGTTTGACATTTTCAGCACTGGTATCAGATAAAAATGTAAGAAATGGGGGAATGGGTAGCCCATTTGACCCCTCGAGCCCGCTCCACCATTCAACAAGACTATAGCCAATCTCCAAACTCAAGATTATTACACAGAACTGTCCCCAATCCCCTTGATTCTTCTAATATTCATTCTCTGTTTTGTGTGTAATCAATGACTAAGTAAGCCTCCACAACCCTCCATTCCAAAAATCCACAACCACCTGACTGAAGGAATTTAATTTCATGATCCCTTACGTTGAGACCATGACCCTAGTTCCAAATTGCTTAGCTGGGGGAAACATCCTCCTTGCATCTGTCCTGTTGACCACTTTAAATATTTTGTATGTCTCAATAAGGTCAGCTCTCCTTCTAAACTCTAGAAAATAGAGGCCTTGTCTTATCAATCTCTCTTCATAAAACAGACCTGCCAGCTCAGAACCAACCTGGTGAATCTTTGCTGCATTCCTTCTAAAGCAAGAATAATATGCTTAAGGTAAGGAGACCAAAACCCCAGCTGTGATCTCACCCAAGCCCTGGATAAATGAAGTACTCAAATCCTTTCGCAATAAAGGCCCACAAAGCAATTGCCTCACTAATCTTGGTGAATTATATATAAGGATACACATGCCCCTTTGAACGTCGACAATTCCCAATCACTCACCATTTTAAAAAATCCATTTTTTTTCTACCGAAGTTGATGGCCTCATATTTTTCCATATTGTACTACAACTGCCATTTTGTTGCCCATGCATAGCTTACCTATATCACCTTGAAGCCTCTTTGCATCCCTGTCACCTTTCATCTTTCCATTCAGTTTTGCTTCATCAACAAACTTCAGAATGTATTCTTTGGTCCTCCGCAACCAACTTGCTGATATGGCTTGTGAATAGTTCTGGCTCAAGCACTGATCCCTGAAGTACCTCTCTAGTCCCAGCCTCCAAATTGAGGAAGGATCAGTTTATTCCTACTCTTTTTTTTTATCCATTAAATATCTCTCAATCCAGACTAGTGTAGTATTCCTAATTTCATATGCATTTTACTTGATCACCAATCCCCTGTGTGGGGCCTTTTGAAAATCCAAATACCTCTCATCCACTGGTTTTCCCTCACTTATTCTACTCGGTACATCATCAAAGAACTCCAACAGATTAGTCAAAAGTGATCTCCCCTTCAAAAATCCATGCTGATTTAGCTCATATTATTATTTTATGTGCCTTAATCTCACATACTTTATTATAAATTCCAGAATTTTCCTTACTATGACTTACTATGGAGCATAGGAGGCTGAGGGGTAACCTTTTAGAGATAAATAAAATCATGAGGGGTGTAGATAGACCAGAGGACATAGATTTAAGTGACAGTGGAAAGGTTTAAAAAAGGACCTGAGGGGAAACTTTTTCACACAGGTGTATGGAATGAGCTGCCAGAGGAAGCTGTGGAGGTGGGTACAATTATGATGTTTAAAAGACGTTTAGAAGGGTACATGGATCGAAGAGGTTCAGAGGGATATGGGCCAATCGCAGGCAGATGGGACAGGCTCAGATAGACATCTTGGAGTTGGATCAATGAGCATGCTTCTATGCTGTATAACTCACTGACTCTATCAGTCAGGCTGACAGGTGATAGAACCATGGAACCATAGAATAATACAGTACAATACAGGCCCTTCAGATCACCATGTTGTGCCGACCTTCAAACCACTCCTAAGACTATCTAACACCTTCTTCCCACATATCCTTCTATCTTAAATTCCTCCATATGCTTATCTAACACTCTCTTGAACCCGACCAATGTATCAGCCTCCACCACCACCCCAGGCAGCGCATTCCATGCACCAACCACCCTCTGGGTGAAAAACCTCCCTCTGATGTCTCCCTTGAACTTCCCACCCATTACCTTAAAGCCATGCCCTCTTGTATTGAGCATTGGTGCCCTGATAAAGAGGCACTGGCTGTCCACTCTACCTATTCCTCTTAATATTTTGTATACCTCTATCATATCTCCCCTCATCCTCCTTCTCTCCAATGAGTAAAGCCCTTCCTCCTTTAGTCTCTCCTCATAATCCATACTCTCTAATCCAGGCAGCATCCTGGTAAATCTCCCCTGCACCCTTTCCAACGCCTCCACATCCTTCCTATAATGAGGTGACCAGAACTGGACATAGTACTCTAAGTGTGGTCTAACCAGAGTTTTGTAAAACTGCATCATTACTTCGCGGCTCTTAAACTCAATCCCACGATTTATGAAAGCTAATATCCCATAAGCTTTCTTAACTACCCTATCCACCCGTGTGGCAACTTTCAGTGATCTGTGGATATGAACCCCCAGATCCCTCTGCTCCTCTACACTGCCCAGAATCCTGCCATTTACCTTGTATTCCGCCTTGGAGTTTGTCCTTCCAAAGTGTACCACCTCACACTTCTCCGGATTGAGCTCCATCTGCCACTTTTCAGCCCAGCTCTGCATCTTATCAATGTCCCTCTGTAAGCTTCGACAGCCCTCCACACTATCCACAACACCACCGATCTTTGTGTCATCTGCAAACTTGCTAACCCACCCTTCCACCTTCTCATCTAAGTCATTAATAAAAATCACAAAAAGCAGAGGTCCCAGAACCGATCCCTGTGGGAGACCACTAGTCACAGCCCTCCAATCCAAATGCACTCCCTCCACCACAACCCTCTGCTTTCTACAGGCAAGCCAATTCTGAATCCACATGGCCAAGCCTCCCTGGATCCCTTGGCCTCTGACAGAGTATGTGATGAGATGGACTTTGATGTGCCTTAGCTATTTCTATGTTCTAATCATGCTCTACTTTAGAATCATAGAGACATACAGTTGTACTTTGTATGAGAGATGTGTGTCGCTCAGGGATGTGTTGGTGGTGGGAAGGAGAGGCTTGGGCAAGAATGGCACCCAACCTGTTATTTACTTCATACAGAGTTATTGACTATCAGCTATATCTATCCTGGATGAGAAATCACACTGGCTTTGGCTTGGTATCCCTTTTTTAGTTGAACAAGTAAGCAGATTTGTGCCTGGTTTCCACAAGCTTTTTCATATCCATCACTATTTGGAAATAACTAACAGACTGTAGTTGGTTTTGCAGGGTTTGACTCAAGTAAAGACCTCCTGACTCTAATCCTCCATTATCTGGTCAGCCCCACATCCTTCCCAGGTTATCCGTCCAACTCTCCTGCGCCTCTCTCTGAATTGCCTGCCTCGCTGCAATCCTCTTCAAAGCCCTTCTCTCCAGTGCACAATAACTAAAATGTTTCTCTCCTTAAGTTATGCAGCTAACGGGATGATGCTCATTTTGTGTGGAGGCATTTCATTATTTCAGGAGTTTCCATAATGGATCTCCTGAGTGAATAGAGTTAATCATCCCATACAATTCTATTTCCATTTCGGCAGAAATCGAGCTAAGAGCATAATAACATATGAAAGAGAAATGTAGACCATAATGCTCTTTGAGCCTACACTACCATTCAGGAAAGTGTATGACTATGACTCTGAAGATCATGCCTGATCTGAATTTCTTTGCCTCAGCTCTGCCTTCCTGCTTCTTCCCCAACCATAACAGCATAGGATCCTCCCTGTCTGACTTTCTTCTATTTACTGTATCTGGTAGAATGTTAAGTGGTCTGTTACCAACATGGAGCTGTATTTGAAGGGGTCATTCCATTACTGAACTGAACTGGAATTGGATATGCTCGCTGCCAACCTTGCCCCTTTAGTGAGTGCTCTAATTCAATACATACCAAGGTCCTTTGCTTTTGTTGAGTGAAATTAATTCTCAAGTTACAAGCCGACATAGAAGTAGTCCTCTACTTGTCTCAGAAAGTGATTGAGTTCTGAAAACCAGAAGAAGGCAGCAAGGAGCACCTGGATTCATCCCTTTTTTGAACATTTATTTTTCAAGATATGATATTTGTTAGACTTTCAATCATTCAATTTAATATACGAGGCTTTTTAGTATATTTTCACCTAACCCCCATCATTCCCAATTGCACCATTACCACCAATCACAACCCAGCACCAGTAAACTAAGCTTCAGGCCTTTCTTGCATGTAAGCAATTCTGTCTTCAGGGAAGCAGTTCACCTCTAGGTTTATATTAACTTTGTGTCATGATTGGCTACCCGCTTTTCCAAGTATTTAATATCTTCCAAGTCCATTTCTTCCCCTGACCATCTCATCTGAGACAATAACCAGCTAGTCTTGCTCCTGATTTTAATTACTACCTTGAATGTAGCCTTGAGTCAACTTTCCACCTTTCTTACCACCTTCGCTCAACAGTTAAATATCTGTGGAGCAGCTGAGGCAAATAAGAAAGATGCATTTAAGGGGATGTTAGATACACATGTGGGAGAGAGGGACTAGAGGGATTTTGCAGCAGGGCAAGGAAGAAGGCTTGACTGGAAGAAGTCTGGGCTGACTGGTTTGCTTTCATGTTGTATAATCCATATAATTCTACTTACACTCTTTAAAAAACAATTGAGCTCCATTAGAATTCCTCTAGTTTTCTCCCTTCTAAACAATTACTAGCAGTGTTGCTTATCTACTCTTTCAATTCCAGATTAGCCAGGGAAAGATCCACAAAATTTGGTTTCCTTGTTGCTTCATGGCCTTTCTCTTCCTTTCTCAACGAAACCATTCCCTACTTAATCTTGTTAATGCTAATTCCTCTCACTTGCTCCATTCCGTGGTAACCATAGCAATACCTTTTCATACAACTGTGTACACTCCAGAATTCATGTTATGCCATGCCACTGATTTTACAGCTGTCCTTAAAAAGTGATTTTCTTACAAAGCAGGTTTCTCAGAATGAAATAATGATATTCCAAGCAGGAAGTAGGACAGGATTTTCTTTTTCAGATGGGATTTTAATGTCCTGAGAAACTTATTTCTGTACATTATAATTAACAATACAGCTTGGTAAATATTTTTGAAATCTAGCAAGCCTATTCCCTATGTATGGTGCCCTCAATGTAAAAAGGACTGAAACCCTTTCTACCAACTGTTGCTAAGTTCCCACCTGGACTCCATTCTGAGATCTTGAGGTCAGTGTCTGTCCTGCTTAAAGTTGGTTCACTCTCAGGTTGAGGAAACCCATGTTTGCAGATTTGAGCTTTTCCAGTGAGCTTGATAACTGCACTTCCCAAGCTTTCCCATCCTGAGAGTGGTCATACAGAGTGATCACATGCAGAGTTACTCTTAAGCAGGAATTACTCTGCATATGGTCCAAGGAAGTTCAAAGGACCAATGTAGGAAGGTGCTGCTTTGTCCCTCCAATGTTTGTAGCGCTCTGGGTGAGCTTGAGGCAATAAGTTTTTAAAATTTTTCCCAATGCTTTGGTGACTGATGTACTTTAGTGTATAAAGAAAGAAATTCAGATTTAGTAGTAGTTATAATTAAGGCAGGTCAAGATTGAGAGAACAAATTACGTGGATGGACGGCAGAAAATTGGACTCAGTGGACGTCGGGTCTATCCTGAATGAGCATGTCTGTAGTATGTGTCATCGTCCTGAATCTTTCCAGCTTATTTGGTCTGTTTGAAGAGGAAGGAAAAAGAGAAATTGAACATTTAGCTCCAGCCTGAGTTGTAGTTCATTTGGGAAATGTAGGATCAGAATGGTGCTGGTGTGACCGACAGAGGAAGGGGAAACCTAAGTGAGATAGAGGGTGAAAATGCACACAAATTAAAGCAATCCAACAGGTCTGACAGACTTACTTCCTTTGAGGATGAGGATGGAAATTTTCAAAAAGATAGCCAGAACACTGACTGCTTAACTCTGGAGCAGGAAGCTGTCCAATGGGAGTTGGAGGGGGAGAAGTGGAAAATAAAGTGGTAAATGTAAGGAGTTTGATAATTAGTGAGAGAGAGATAGCATTCTTTGAAAGTAGCAGTAATCCAGAGACCCATACAAATGAGGTCAAATTTCACCAGGACAGCTGTCTATGAGTCACAGAATCATACAGCACGGAAGAAGGCCCTTCAGCCCACTGAGTCTACGCTGATATCATGCATCCATTTACATTATTCTTACACTAATCACATTTTTATTCTCCCCACGTTCCCATCAACTTCCTCTAGCTTCTACCACTCACCTGCATCCTAAGGACAACTTACAGTCACCAATTGACCTCACCTGTTAAATACCAATTCATTTAATTAAACATAAATAAAAATCTAACATCTGGAATGACTATGAAATTATCAGTTTCTGACAATTACCTATCTAGTTCACCGATATCCCCTCGGGAAGAGAATCTGCTACCTTTAGCTGGTCTAGCCTTTATGTGACTCCAGACCAATAGGAATGTAGCAGATGCTTTACTATCCTCTGAAACAACCTAACAAACCATTTGGTTGTATCAAACTTCTTCAAAAAAACAATTATAGGAACAAAATTGGAGGGACAACGTATCTCAAAGACTGAACAGAGCTTAGCAAAATAAAAACAGAGAGTGCTGAATGTACAGGAAGCAAGGGAAGAGATTGCTGAGCATTTGGTGATCATCTTTGTGTCCTCACTGGCGACAGGAGAAGTGCCAGATGATTGGAGGGTGGCAAATGTCGTTCCTTTGTTTAAGAAAGGGAGTAGGGAATTACAGACCAGTGAGTCTTACTTCAATGGTGGGCAAATTACTGGAGAAGATTCTTAGAGACAGGATTTATGGGCATTTGGAGAAGCATAGGCTGATTAGGGACAGTCAGCATGGCTTTGTGAGGGGCAGGTTGTGCCTCACGAGCCTGATTGAATTCTTTGAGAATGTGACAAAGCACATTGATGAAGGTAGAGCAGTGGATGTGGTGGACATGGATTTAGTAAGCGTTTGATAAAGTTCCTCATGGAAGGCTATTCAGAAAGTCAGGAGGCATGGGATATTCAGGGAAACTTGGCCTGTGTGGATTCAGAATTGGCTCGCCCATAGAAGACGGAAGGGTGGTGGTAGGTGGAGCGTATCCTGCCTGGAGGATGGTGACCAGTGGTGTTTCCGCAGGGATCTGTTCTGGGACCCCTGCTCTTTGTGGATTTTTATAAATGACTGGCATGAGGACTATGGAAGAGTGGGTTAGTAAGTTTGACTGATGACACAAAGGTTGGGGTGTGTTGTGGATGGTGTAGAAGGGTTGCTGTAGATTACAACAGGATATTGACAGAATGCAGACCTGGGCGGAGAAGTGGCGAATGGAGTTCAACCCGGCAAAGTGTGAAGTGATACACTTTGGAAGATCGAATTTGAAGGCAGAATACAAGGTTAATGGCAGGACTCTTAGCAGTGTGGAGGAACAGAGGTATCTTAGGGTCCACGTCCATCGATCCCTCAAGGTTTTGCAGATTGATAGGTTGTTAAGAAGGCATATGGTGTGTTGCCTTCATTAGTCAGGGTATTGAGTTCAGGAGCCGCAAGGTAACTGTTGCAGCTCTATAGAACTCTGGTTAGACCACACTTGGAGTATTGTGTTTCAGTTCTGGTCACCTCATTATAGGGAAGGATGTGGAAGCTTTGGAGAGGGTGCAGAGGAAAACTTTACCAGGATGCTACCTGGATTGGAGAGCATGTCTTATGAGGATAGGTTGAGTAAGCTAGGGCTTTTCTCCTTGGAGAGGGGGAGGATGAGAGGTGACTTGATAGAGGTGTACAAGTTGATAAGAGGCATAGATCGAGTGGACGGTCAGAGACTTTTTCCCAGGGCGACAATGGCTAACACAAGGGGACATAATTTTCAGGTGATTGGAGGAAGGTATAAGAGGGATGTCAGAGGTAAGCTTTTTACACAGAGAGTGGTGGGTACATGGAACGCACTGTTGGCAGAGGTTGTGGGGCAGATACGTTAGGGATATTTAAGAGGGACATTTAAGAGACTCTTAGATAGACACGTTAATGATAGAAAAATGTAGGGCTATGTGGGAGTGAATGATTAGATCAATATTAGAGCAGGATAAAATGTCGGCACAACATCGTGGGATGAAGGACCTGTACTGTGCTGTAATGTTCTATGTTCTATTCAGATAGCACTTGTGGTGTACTCATCCTAGGAGTGCATGATGGAAACAGAGACAGGCTTGAGGAGTCTTTGTCAGAGGGTACAGGACATTTCAAGCTCTGCTCCACCAAGTACAGGTGCTGCATCTTGGGGGCCAACTGCAGACTGCATGCAACTGAAGCAGCAGTAAAGAATGATCCACAGATAGACATCTAGCTTCTAATGAAGGTTCCTGGAGTTGGAACATTTACTGTTTGTCTTTCTACACATGCTTCCTGACCTGCTGAGTGTTTCCAGCATTTTCAGTTCTTACCTTAGGCATCCAGCTGTATGTGCTCACCCTTGTCCATGGTTGCATGAGCCAAGAGTGTGATCATGCCTACAGGCTACCACTGTGGGCTGGCACACCTTGAATACCACACTGAAATGAATACACAAGCTGCTAGCCCTGGTCATTTTGTGTCCAAATAATCTGCAGTAAGATGCCCACCGTTCCGGTCTAATGCACGAGGACCATGTGTGGAATGGTGAATTCCATGTGTGGAATGGTGTGGAACGTCCTTGTGCAATGGATACGTGTGCAAAGGAAGGTAAGTGAGGAAATGAGTTTGGCCTCTCCGTGTTGTTTGATGGAGCCTCAGAGAGCCTTGCCATGATCAGCACATCTTGGATATCCTCAATCGGAAATGCAGCCTGCTCCTCTTGTCTCAGCCTGGCATCAACAGCAGCCTCCCCCACCCCTCCCCTTCTATGTGGCTGTGTGTTCTGTGACTTGAGCTTCCACTGGATGCAGCCCTCAATGCAGTGTAAGTGACTGTGAACATTCCAGGATCCAGATCCAGGCCGGTGTGCATTGGAGGTGTCCAGAATGGGTCAGACACCTGACACACATTGTCAGCATTCCAATGATTTGCTCAATAACACATATGGCTGTCAGATGGCTTTGGATGTATCACTCCTGGGCCTCACTGCCTCTGTTCTACACTGATCTCATCAGCCATGGTTTAAGTAGGTATTTGTTATCTCCAAGCAGCCAGCTGGTAACCAGGCCTCAATGTGCCAATAAATCAGAATGGTGGAATGCCTGAGGCCAACAGCAGCTGCCAGGGATCTTCTGGGCACACCTGCATCAATATCTTTTCTGTGGTTGTACACCAGCTGCATGCTTATGCAGCGTATGTCCTTGTGGTTTAAGAACATTCCTGAGCAATGTTCAACAGGAACCCAGCATGCTCTGATTCACCAGATCAGGGGCAAAATTACTGTAACTACTCACCCAGATAACAGAGTTGTTGTAACAACAGAGTTGTTGTGATGGGGGATTTTAATTTCCCAAACATCGACTGGCATCTCCAGAAAGTGAGGGGTTTAGATGGGGTGGAGTTTGTTTAGTGTGTTCAGGAAGGATTCTTGACACAATATGTAGATAGGCCAACAAGAAGAGAGGCTGTGCTTGATTTGGTATTGGGAAATGAACCTGGTCAGGTGTCAGATCTCTCAGTGGGTGAACATTTTGGTGATAGTGATCATAATTCTATCTTCTTTACGTTAGCACTGGAGAAAGATAGGAACAGACAGACTAGAAAGGAGTTTACTTGGAGTAAAGGGAATTATGAGGCTCTCAGGCAGGAAATTGGAAGATTAAATTGGGAACAGATGTTCTCAGGGAGAAGTACGGAAGAAATGTGGTAAATATTCAGGGGATATTTGTGTGGAGTTCTGCATAGGCATGTTCCAATGAGACAGGGGAGTCACGAGAGGATGCAGGAACCGTGGTGTACAAAGGCTATAATAAATCTAGTCAAAAGGAAAAGAAAAGCTTACAAAAGGTACAGAGAGCTAGGTAATGTTAGAGATCTGGAAGAGTATAAGGCTAATAGGAAGGAGCTTAAGAAGGAGATTAGGAGAGCCAGAAGGGGGCATGAGAAGGCCTTGGTGGGCAGGATTAAGGAAAACCCCAAGGCATTCTACAAGTATGTGAAGAGCAAGAGGATAAGATGCGAGAGAATAGGGCCTATCAAGTGCAGCAGTGGGAAAGTGTGTATGGATCCGGAAGAAATAGCAGAGGTACTTAATGAATACTTTACGTCAGTATTCACTACAGAAAAGGATCTGGGGGATTGTAGTGGGGACTTGCAGCGGGCTGAAACGCTTGAGCATGTAGATATTAGGAAAGAGGAGGTGCTGGAACTTTTGGAAAGCATCAAGTTGGATAAGCCGCCGGGACCAGATGAGATGTACCCCAGGCTGCTGTGGGAGGCGAGGGAAGAGATTGCGGAGCCTCTGACGATGATCTTTGCATCGTCGATGGAGACAGGAAAGGTTCCGGAAGATTGGAGGGTTGTGGATTTTGTTCCCTTATTCAAGAAAGGGAGTAGAGATAGCCCAGGGAATTATTGACCAGTGAGTCTTACCTCAGTGGTTGGTAAGCAAATGGAGAAGATCCTGAGAGGCAGGATTTATGAACATTTGGAGAGGTATAATCTGATTAGGAATAGTCAACATGGCTTTGTCAAGGGCAGGTCCTGCCTTACGAGCCTGATTGAATTTTTTGAGGATGTGACTAAACACATCAATGAAGGGAGAGCAGTAGATGTAGTGTATATGGATTTCAGCAAGGCATTTGATAAGGTACCCCATGCAAGGCTTATTGAGAAAGTAAGGAGGCATGGGATCCAAGGGAACATTGCAGTGTGGATCCAGAACTGGCTGGCCTTCAGAAGGCAAAGAGTGGCTGTTGAAGGGTCGTATTCTGCGTGGAGGTCAGTGACCAATGGTGTACCTCAGGGATCTGTACTAGGACCCTTAATATTTGTGATTTTTATAAACGACCTGGACGAGGAAGTGGAGGGGTGGGTTAGTAAGTTTGCGGATGACACAAAGGTTGGATCTGTTGTGGATAGTATAGAGGGCTGTCAGAGGTTACAGAGGGACATAGATAGGGTGCAAAGTTGGGCTGAGAAGTGGCAGATACCGTTCAACCCAGATAAGTGTGAAGTGGTTCATTTTGGTCGGTCAAATATGATGGCAGAATATAGTATTAATGGTAGGACTCCTGGCAGTGTGGAGGATCAGAGGGATCTTGGGGTCTGAGTCCATAGGACGCTCAAAGTGGCTGTGCAGGTTGACTCTGTGGTTAAGAAGGCATATGGTGTATTGTCCTTCATCAATCGTGGAATTGAATTTAGGAGCCAGGAGGTATTGTTGCAGCTATGTAGGACCCTGGTCAGACCCCACTTGGAGTACTGTGCTCAGTTCTGGTCGCCTCACTACAGGAAGGATGTGGAAGCCATAGAAAGGGTGCAGAGGAGATTTACTAGGATGCTGCCTGGAATGCGGAGCATGCCTTATGAAAGCAGGTTGAGGGAACTCGGCTTTTTCTCCTTGGAGCGATGGAGGATGAGGGGGGACCTGATAGAGGTATAAAAGATGATGAGAGGTATTGATCAGGTAGATAGTCAGAGGCTTTTCCCCAGGGCTGAAATGGTGGCCATAAGACGACATAGATTTAAGGTGCTGGAGAGTAGCTATAGAGGAAATGTCAGGGGTAAGTTTTTTACTCAGAGTGAGTGGAATGGGCTGCCAGCAGCAGTGGTGGAGGCGGATACAGTAGGGTCTTTTAAGAGACTGTTGGATAGGTACATGGAGCTGAGAAAAATAGAGGGCTATGGGTAAGCCTAGTAATTTCTAGGGTAGGGACATGTTCGGCACAGCTTTGTGGGCTGAAGGGTCTGAATTGTGCTGTAGTTTTTCTATGTTTCTATGTTTCTAAAACATGGAAATTTTGACCTACCTTTCAAATTTGTGTGGTGCCAACTGCTAAATCCTGAAAATGTCTCCAGCAGAGGATCTTGTAGGTATAGAAACAGAGGCTGGTGGTGGTTTTTACATGGGTAAAGTGTGGCCATTGGGCATAACAGGCAACAAGTCTTGTGCCTCTGGGCTACAAATGTCTCTGACCCTAATACTCCTGAGGCACTGCTGTTCAAGCATGATAAGGAAGCTTATCTTCTGCTTTATCTCCCATACACTGGGTAGTGCATACCATTAACTACTTCTCCCCACTCTGGTGCAGTGACATGTATTCGGGGAACACCCTGCTGTGTTTGTAAGGCTCTGCTGCAGTTTGGCTTCTTTTTAGAGTCATACAGCATGGAAACAGGCTCTTCGGCCCAACTCACCCTGCCGACCGAGATGCCCATCTAAGGTAGTCCCATTTGCCTGCATTAGACCCATATCCCTCTAAACCTTTCCTGTTCGTTAACCTAGCCAAATGTCTTTTAAATGTTGTAATTAATTATTAGTTAGTTTTTAACTATCTTACTGACCTGTCTTACCTTCAACCTTTGGACACACACTCCAAAGTCTCTCTGTTCTTCCACACCACTCAATATCCTTCCATTCAGTGTATATTCCCTTGCCTTATTGCATTGCTGTAAATACTATTATCTCAGACTTTCATAGAATCATACAGTGCAGAAGTGGGCCCTTTCAGCCCACCTCGTGTACGCTGACTGGGATGCCTATCTATTGCTAAACCTATTTGCCCACATTAGGTCCAAATTCATCTTAAAATTAAATTTTTTTTTAAATTTTATTTACAGCGTGGTAACAGGCCCTTCCAGCCCAACGAGTCCACGCCGCCCATTTTAAACCCATATTAACCTACCCGTGTGTCTTTGGAATGTGGGAGGAAACCGGAGCACCCGGAGGAAACCCACGCAGACACGGGAGAACGTAAAAACTCCTTACAGACAGCGACGGGACCTTCTGGGTCCCAAACGTTGGGAGTATAAACAGCACCATATTGATTTGACTGCAGAGTGGCAAAGTGTCTGTCAGTTGTGATCACCAGCAGAAGTTGCAAATAAACAACTAAAGACGACAAATTTCTGTAAAATGCTTTGAGATTTATTTCCATGGTTATTCACTCAGCACATTGACTATGAAGTAAACCTTTCAGTGTCAAAGGGAGGATGATCTGCTTATTGATTGTTTGCTCTGTCAGCTCCTTGGCCCCTTCCGGTGCCACCTAGATTTCACTAGTAGTTTCCAGAGAGCTCAGGAAACCCATGTGCGCTTCCAGTCATATTAAGAGCATTATTAAATGGAGCAACATGAACATCTGTTGCTAATGCTCCTGTAATTGAGAGATTATTGCATTGAAATAGAACCTTGCTGCCTCCAAGCTTCTGGTCATAAATGGAAACACTAAGATTAAACATAAAAGGTACATTTATCATTGGGTTTCAGGCACCCTATCGTTTCTAGTGTATTTAACCCTCCAGCCTCTCCCAAGCCCATCCACTCCCAAGAGTTAAAGTGCCCCGAGAGCACTTGTTTAGTGTCTCTGACAATTCTTTATTTCCCATTATAATTTCTCCTGCCTCTGCCTCCAAGGGACTCACATTTACTTTCACTAATCTCTTTCTTTAAACAAATCTTTTGAAGTTTAATATTTCGCATCAGTTAACTCTATATTAATATTCTACTTATTTTTTAAACAACTTTTAGGTTATTCTTTTTCGAGTTTCTCCCAAATCTCAGTCCCCAAGACAACATTATAGGATTACGATTTTTTTAACTTTCTACCGTCATGCCTTTTGAACTGATTTCCTAATCTCCTTTACCCAATTTGCCACCCATACCTATGCCCTTGGCTTTAATTAAGTTCAGGGCCCATGTTTTAGAGTTAAATGCTCTATCAGTGCCAAATTCTATTATATCACTCTTCCTAAATGCAGGAAATACAGCAAACAATTTGCATACATCAGGGTCCTAGGCACAGCAATGAGATCATAATCAGATTAGCTGAGTTAATGATTTTGTCTCAGGAATAAATATTAGTCTGAACTAGGAGGTAAATTCCACTGGTCTTCTTGCAAATAATGCTGTGGGAGCTCTTCCATCCCTAAGTGGACAGACAGGGTATCAGTTTAATGTTTTGTTTGAAAGATGGCATTTTCAACAGTGTAACAGAAGCTTTAGTGTCCCTTATATTAGGTACTCAGGTGACAAGTAATATTCACACCATGCAACTGCAAGGCAATGACAATCTCCCACAAGAGAGGGTGTAACAATCTATCCCCGACATTTAGTGTGCATCGCCATCAGCTTCCTGGGGGTCACTACTGAACTACATCTTAACTGGAGCAATGGCATAAATACTGCAGCTATAAGAGTAGGTCAGAGGCTGAGTATCCTGCAGCAAGTAATTCAGCTGGTCGTCCAGCCACACCCCAAAGTCTTTCCATCATCAACTAGACAAAAGATACTCTTGAATCCTCCCAACCTATTTGGATGAATTCAGATCTAACACCATTCAAGCAGTTAAATGCTATGCAGAACAAAGCAGGCGACTCAGTCTGTACCTCACCACCACCGCACTCTAAATACTCACCTTTGTCTGGGCAACTAGGTAACTGGTTGTTTCAAACAAAACACTCTTTGATGTGAAATGTTAACTCTGTTTCTCTACCTGTGGATCTATTGATTGGTTCCAGCATTTTAAAGTCATGGATTCGTCCCAATCGCCCATACCGCCCAAGGTGCCTTCCTGAAAACTGGCAGAGTTGTGAATGGTGTCAAAGGATACAGCAGGACATAGACCAGTTGGATATGTGGGCAGAGAAATGGCAGAGTTTAATGGGGACAAGTGCATTGCACTTTGGGAGGTCAAATGTGGGAGGAAAATATACTGTAAATGGCAGGACCCTTGAGAACATTATGAGAAATTAAAGAGGGATCTTGGGATGCAAGTCTATAGGTCCATGAAAGTGCAAACACGAGTAGAAAGCATGGTAAAGAAAGCATATGACATACTTGCCTTTATCTGTTGGGATGTTGAGCATAAAAGTCATGTTGCAGCTGTATAAAACTTTGTTTAAGTTCTGTTTGGAGTATTGCATGCAATTCTGGTCATAGCATTACAGGAAGGGTGTGGAGGCTTTGGAAAGGTACAAAAGAGGTTCACAAGGGTGTTGCCTGGATTAGACAGTATTAGCCATAAGGAGAGGTTGGACAAACTTGGATTGTTTTCTCTGGAGCATCAGAGGCTGAGGGACAACCTGACAAACATATATAAAATTATGAGAGGCAGAGATAGGGTAGATAGTCAGAGTCCTTTTCCCAAGCTGGAAATTTCAAATACTAAATGACATAGCTTTAAGGTGAGAGATTGAAGGCTTAAAGGAGATTTATGAGGTAAATTTTTTACATGGAGAGTAGTCAGCACCTGGAATGCACTGCCAGGGGAGGTGGTGAAAGGAGATATGATAGTAATGTCCAAGAGGCATTTGGACGGACACATGAACAGGCAGGGAATAGAAGGATATAGACCTTGTGCAGGCAGGTGGGATTCATTAAGTTGGCATGGTCAGCACAGACATCGTGGGCTGAAGGGACTGTTCCTTTGCTGTATTGTTGATGATCTATGAATGATGTTTCCCCTGACAGGGTGTCCAGCCCTAGGAGTCATAGACTCAAAATAAGTGGACAGCAGTTCAGGACAGATAAGGAGAAATTTCTTCATCCAGCAGGTTGGGAATCTTTGGAATCCTCCTGCTGAGAAAGCAGTGGATGTTTAGTATATGCAAGTAAAAGATGGATAGATTTTCAGGTGCATCAAACAATATAGGGTTAGTCCAGGAAAATGGCGCTGAGGTGAAATATCAGCAATAATGTTATTGAATGGCAGAGCAGGCACAAGAAGCTGTTTGGCCTCCCTTTTCAGGACAGTACCTTCCAAGCCCAACATCTAGAAGGCCAAGAACAGTCAGTGGATAGTTGCCTTATCCGCACCAGCAAGTTCTCCCATAAACCACACACCATTCCTTTATTGTCAATGGATCCAAATCCTGTAACTTCCTACCCAACAGGGTCATGCAAATATTTTCACCAGAAGCACTACAATGGTTCAGAAATACATCTCACCACTTTATTTAGTGGAAATAGAGATTGGTGATGAACACCTGCATCTCACGAATGAATCAAAAAAGGGACTTAATCCCGACAACGGTCAGGTACAGAGGTGAGAATGCTGCCAAAGCTGATAAATCAGCTATTCTGACAGCACAGGAATTTGAGTTCAATTAACCCATGCAATTTTGAATGACTTACAATGGCAGCTAGTAGAGTTGCGACCTCACACTCCAGTGACCCAGGCTCAGTTCTGACCTTGGATGAGTTTGTGGAGTTTGTACATTCTCCCCTGACCAATTGGGTTTTCTTCAGGTGATCCAGTTTCTTCGCGCATCACAAAGACATGTGGGTCAGTTGGTTAATTGGCCACTTTAAATTGACCCTAGTGTGTGAGTGAGTGGTAGAATACAGGGGAGTTGTAGAGAGAATAAAATGGAATTAGTGTAGGATTAACATAAGTGGGTGCTTGAAGGTCAGTAAGGACTCTGTAGGCCAAAGGGCTGGTTCCGTGCTGTATGATTCAATGGTTCTAAATGGAGGAAACTAAATATGAACCGGAAATATTCTGGAAAGTGTTGAAACTTCAGTAAAGAGTGTGGTAAGAGTCGACAGGTTGAATTTTTGGAGGAGTAATCAAGCAGACATTTCTACTGTATAATGATGATCAAGTTAAGTTCTGAATAATATTCAACAAAAAAACCCAAAAAACTCGAAGAACCTCATGCTGCCATCCCCAACAAGATCCATCTGATAATGTTGCATCACAGTCCTTAAAGTTTTGGTCCATTGGGAGCTCTTCTGGGGCAGACGTGACCTGTACAAGGGGGACGGGTTACACCTAAAATGGAGGGGGGCCAATGTCCTTGTGGGCAGATTTGCTAGTGCTACTATGGAGGGTTTAAACTAGATTGGCAAGGGGATGGGATCCTAAGTCAAAGTGAGGCAATTGAGAGGCAGGATAGTGACAGAGAAGATAGCAAAAGCAAGTTGAACAGGCAGAACAGGAAGGAGCAAGGTGAAGAGCGAGATAAATCAGTTGGATTAAATTGCATTTCCTTCAATGCAAGAGGTCTGACAGGTCTGACGGATGAATTTAGGGTATGGATAGATACGTGGGATTGGGACATTATAACCATTATGGAAACATGGCTAAGGGAAGGGCAGGAGTGGTAGCTTAATGTTCCAGGATACCGGTGCTTTAGGTTAGATAGAGGTGGAGGGAAGAGAGGAGATGTAGTTGCTTTTTTGATTAAGGGGAATGTCATGGTAGTAGTTAGAGATGGCATTACTGAAGGATCATCTGGTGAGACTTTATGGGTGGAACTAGGAGATAAGAAAGGGATTGTTGGGATTGTACTATAGGCCCCCAAGTAGTCCTTGGGAATTAGAGGAACAAATGTGCAGGGGGATTGGGGAGAGTTGTAAGAATAACAGGGTTGCCATCGTAGGAAATTTTAACTTTCCTAACATTGACTTGGATTTCCATGGTGTTAAAGGTCTGGATGGGGTGGAATTCAGTGTGTTCAGGAAAGTTTCCTCAGGCAGCATATAGAGGGCCCTACCAGGGAGCGAACAAACCTTGATCTACTCCTGGAAGATATGGAAGAGTAAGTGACTGAGGTCATGGTAGGGGAGCACATTGGGACCGGTGACCATAGTTCCATTAGTTATAAAATAGTTATGGAAAGGAAAATTATTATTTCTCCTCTGGTTTTACCATGAAGAAAGATGTGAAGACTTGGGAACCTGGCAAAGTTAATGGAAATGTTTTGGAAGGAGTCCATATTACAGTAGGAGAGGTGTTGCATGTGCTAAGATATATGAAGGTAGACAAATTTCCAGGTCCAGATGAAGTAGATCCAAGAACACTATGGGAAGCTAGAGAAGATATTGTGGGAGCCCTCGCTGAGATATTTACAATATTGCAATCCTCTGACCTGGTTCCAGAAGACTGGAGGATAGCAAATGTTGTGCCTTTATTTAAGAAGGGCTGTAAGGATAGAGCTGGTAATTAATGACCCATTAGCCAAACATCTGTGGTAGGTAAGATGCTGGAAAGAATTCTGAGGGATAAGATATACTTACATTTGGAAATACAGGGGTTGATTAGGGGTAGCCAGCATGGCTTCGTGCGTGGGGAATCTTGTCTTATGAATTTGATTGAGTTTTTTGATGAAGGTTAACAAGGAGAGGGCAGTAGACGTAGTAAATATGGATTTCAGTAAGGCTTTTGACAAGGTTCTGCATGGTAGGCTGCTCTGGAAGGTTAGATCGCATGACATGCAAGGAGAGCTAGCAAACAGAACACAAAATAGGCTGGATGGTAGGAAACAGAGAGTAATGGTGAAAGGATGTGTCTCAGGACAGGAGGTCTGTGACTAGTGGTATGCCCCAGGGGTCGGTGCTGACCCATTGTTATTTGTCATCTATATTAATGATTTGGATGAGAATATATGAGGAATAGTTAGTATGTTTACAGATTACTCTAAAATAGGTGGTGAGGTAGACAGTGAAGAGGAATATCAAGAATTGCAGTGGGATCTTAATCGACTGGGTAGGTGGAGTGAGGAACGGCAAATGGAATGTAATTTGGATAAGTGCAAAATGTTACATTTTGGAAGAACAAATCAAGGTAGGCCTTTTACATTGACGGAAGGGCCCTGGGTACTGTTGTAGAACAAAGGGTCCTTGGAGTATAGGTGCATAGTTCCCTTAAAGTGGAGTCACAGGTAGACAGGGTGGTGAAGAAGGCTTTTGGCACACTGGCTTTCATCAGTCAGGGCATTGAATATAGAAGTTGGGAGGTAATGTTTCGATTGTACAAGACGTTTGGTGAGGCCACACTTGGAGGATTGTGTTCAGTTCTGGTCACCCTATAGGAAGGATGTGATTAAACCGTAAAGACAGCAAAAAAAAATTACAAGGATGTTGCCAGGACTTGAGGGATTGAGTTGTAGGGAAACGTTAGACAGGCTGGGCCTTTACTCCTTGGAGCGTAGGAGATTGGGCAGTGATCTCGCAGAGGTAGATAAAATCATGAGAAGCATAGATAGGTTAAGTGGTCTTTTTTTCCAGGGCTGGGGAATCGAAAACTAGAGGACATAGTTTTAGGGTTAAAGGTGAACGGTTTAATAAGAACCTGAGGGGCAACTTTATTTACACAGTGGCTGGTAGATATATGGAACCAGCTGCCAGAAGAAGTAGTTGAGACAGGTACATTAGATACATTTAGGAAGTATGTGGACAGGTATATGGATGACAACAGTTTAGAGGTATATGGGCCAAGTGTTGGGAAATGTGATTAGCTTGAATATACATCTTGGTTGGCATGGACGAGCATGGGCCAAAGGGCCTTTTTCCATCCTTTACTATGACTCTATCTCAGATAGACTGTTAGGATGTGACATGTTATGGTGGCTAAAATTCCTGCAGACGAATTTTTAATCTTGAAGTGAGCAATTCATTGCATATATATGTCCCTGTTTTAGTGTAGTGTTATTCAATCCACATCATTTTTGACCTCCTAACTTTAGTTTGGGACTCATGTTAGGTAACACAGCCATTCAAGATTTATCAAGTCAGCCTCAATTACAGAACCATTCTATGGTTCTATAATGCGAGGCATTGACTCCATTTAATGTCATCAAGTTTATGGCAGCGAATTTCATTTTCTCTTTAATAGTGGCATATATGTGTTAGTATAACCCACAAAACAGCATGAATGCACATTTTAGCTACCCAATTATGCATATGAGGTTTTGTTGATTTTTATTCAATTACTGAAGCAATATGAACCAGGATTATAAAATACAGACCATAACCAAACCACTAAAACCAATGTTTCCAGTCAAAAGATGAACAGCAAAAGTACAAATTAGTCACATTTACGAATAGCAATCGTTTACCATGAAAAATTATACTGACATCTGGAATTGATTACACACATCAAAAAGATGTAATCCAGGTTTAAAAACCATTATTTATATTTCTAAATTCTAATTCTAAGAAAATTCTAAACTTGGGGAGCAGGAAGAAGGCTGCCGAGATGAACATTACCCTCTATACTAGTAGAACAAATGTGGACTTACCTCGCTGGCTAATACCAACTGTTGCAATCAATACTGCTAGCTTTTTGTAATTGCCTCTCTTTCAATTAGCTGAACACATTCCCTTTTGCAAAATGCCCACTACATGCAGGAGCGTCAGCTTTCCACCTTGCTGTACAACATCTGCTTCTAATTCTTCTCCTTCTCCCTTCTTGTACTTTTAACTAATAGTCACAGCCCCACTTTCCTGCAATGAACTCTGAAGACCAAACGGTATTTCTTGGGTCCCGCAGTGCTATTCAAGACTCAAGCTCAGTGCCAAGTTGCTCTTTGAACTGAGTTTACAGCAGATGCCAGTAAAAATTCAATTAACTAACCCTAAGCTTGCATTAGCTATCTTTTCTCATAGACCAAGTACTATGCTGCTAACTGATCTTGAATACACAAGATGCTCAATATTTTGTGTTCAATCAGAATCAATGATTTGAGACATTACCTCAGATTGATTGTGCTAAATCAGTTTAATTTGTACACAAATGCAATTAATTGCTAAGTAAACTCCCCCACCCCATTCTGTAATTCTATTTTTGGGATATTTGGGGAAAGCAATCATTCTAGTAAAAATTGGTACCTAAAATATGTTGATTAGGATTAACTTTGAATATGCAAGTGAAGTCAACTCAGGGTTCACAATATCTCATTCCCAGATCTTTAATGTCAATGAGTGTAATCTAGATTTATTTTTATTAGCCAGGTGTCTAATATCAATCTCAATCTCAAGGATGTTTTTAAACAAGCCACTGAGAAATTCACACGGATTGTAATCTTGTTTGCCTGACACTAAACACTACCGGCTCTTCAAACCACAGAATGATACTGTATTAAGGCAGCCGTTTAGCCCTTTATGCTTGCTGGCTCTTTGAACGGAACTAGTGAATTAATCCCACTGCACTGTTTCTTTTCCCTGCATCCGATTCCATTTTGAATATTCACCACCCCTTCAAGCAGTGCACTCCAAATCAAACAACTAAAGGGGCATTTAAGAAAAGTTTCCTCAGGGCAAGTTTTGTTCATGTTCCAATCACACAGTTTTGTGTCTTAAAGTCGTAGAGTACAGAAATGAACCCTTTGGCCCACCTCGTCCATGCCAACCATTTTTGCCCATTCACCCGCATTTGGATCATATCTTTCTATGCCTCGCCTATTTAAGTGTCTGTCTAAATACCTCTTAAGCATCATAATTGTATCTAATTCCACCACCTCCTCTGGTAACATGCTCCAGATATCAACCACTCTCTGTGTAAAAAAGTTACCTCTCTGATCTCCTTTAAAACTCCTTCCTCTCACCCTAAAACTATGCCCTCTTGTTTTTGATAACCCCAACTATAGGAACAAATGTTTGACTATCTACCCAGCTGAGCTTTTCATAATCTTTTATACTTTTATGAGGTCATTCCCTCAGTCTCCTTTGCTCCAGGGAAACAAGTCCAGCCTATGCATCTCTCCCCTATAACTAAAGTCCTCTGATCCAGGCAACATTTTAGTGAATCTCCTCTGTACTCTCTCCAGCACTGTCTTTAGTTCCCAACCTTTTGCCATTGAAAACAATTTCTCATTATTTATTCAATTAAAATCTCTCATGATCTTGAATACGTTCATCAAATCTCAATGCTTCTCAGAGAAGAACAAGCCCAGCTTCTCCCTTCTCCTCAAATAACCAAAGTTCTGGTTGCATCACAGCCTGGTATCGAGCTTCCAATGCACAGGATTGCAAGAGACTGCAGAGGGTTATAGATTTAGCCAGCTCCTTCACAGGCACAACCCTCCCCACTATTGAGGACATCTGTAAGAGGTGGTGACTTAAGAAGGCAGCATTCATCACTAAGGACCCAAACCATCCGGGACGTGCCCTCTTCTCGTTACCACCATCAGAGAGGAGATACCAGAGCCTGAAGACTCAAGCTCAATGATTCAGGAATAGCTTCTTCCCCTCCGCCATCAGATTTCTGAATGAACCATGAACACTACCTCATTATTCCTTTTTTTTTTGCACTATTTATTTATTTTTGTAATTTATAGATTGTTATGTCTTTGCACTGTACTGCTGCCACAAAACAACAAATTTCACGTCATATGTCAGTGATGATAAATCTGATTCTGAAGTTCCTAATCCTGGCATCATGCTTATAAATCCCTCCACATCTTCTCCAAGGCTTTGATATCCTTTGTGAAGCATGTTGCTCAGAATAGAACACAATATTGATTTATAACTGATATTTCATAAAGGTTTAGCATAACTTCCCTGCCCTTGTTTCTTGAGGATACCATATGCTTTTTTAAAAGTCTTCTCGACCTGTCCAGACTTTTAAAGATCAGTGTACATATGCACCCTGATCTTTTTGTCCTAGTATCACTCCATAAAGTACATCATTCAGTTAATTTTGCCAGTCTTCATTCTACAAAATCAAAACAGGTCTCCTCTCTCCAGTTCAATTCGTTGGTTATGTACCTACCCATTTCAAAAGACAACACTGTCCTGAGATGGAAACAAAAGCTAGAAACAGCAGGTCAGGCAGCATCTGTGAAGAGAGAAGCAAAGAACATTTCAAGTTGCCAACTTTTCATCAGAATGACCTTCTTAAGGTTGGCTGTTATCTTCATAACTTTTTATTACATTTTCGTGGTTTGGGCCATCTGCAAAGTTACAAAATATGTGCTTCACACCCAATTTCATGTCATTAATGTACATCAGCACATTGTACTCAACCCTATCTATTACAGCAACAAGGTGTAAAAGATGTTAAAGAAGAGGGAATTTCTTTTCCAACTTTCAACTAAACCACTGGAAATAAACCACTTAGCCATTCATATGATTGTTGTTTGATGAGTCTGATCATGTGTAATAATAGTTGCTGCTTTAGTCTATATAAACATGATAGCTTCACAAATTCAAAATGGGTGAAGTGTTATTTTATTTGGTAGCACGATCAATTACTGAAATAAAGGAAGACTCTCTCACATCCTCCAGATTCCCAAAAATGCTTTGAAGCCATTAATTATCTTTGGGGTGTGGTCACTGCTGTAACAAAGGCAAATACAGCAACCAATTATCACATAGAACAGTCCCTGTATGACTCTCTGACTGCAAATGTCTATGACTTACGATTTTACACAGCAAAGACTCATAAACAATGACATAAATTGCAAGATTTTTGTGTTATTGATTAATGAATATATGTTGGCCAGGACACTGAGAGATCTGCACCAGTTTAAACAATGGGATTTTCTATTTCTATTTAAAATACACAGAGGGCATTTGTTTAATATAGCCTACAAAACTACTGCACTTCCTCAGCAGTACAATGAATTATAAGTTATTTTTAAGTGAAAATAAGAAAAGAAAGCTAATTCCTTTTACTCTGTGAACAACAAAATGTCCCCTGAATTTCCAAACAATACCCACCACCATTTTGTGCCAATCCTTTATTTTTGCTTGATCCATAGGAGAGTGATTATTGCCACTGCTCTCATGTATGGTAATGGGACGGAGATAGAGGATTAGGCACAATAATTTCTTTCGCAATTAGTCTCCACTAATAGATAGCTTGCAGTGTGAACAGACTGCTTGAAGTTAATCACTGCTGTTTCTCCAGTAAACGGATTCCAGACAACACATGATGTTTTTCTTCTTTTTTTCTGATTGAAAGCTGGCAAAAGGCCTAAATTTTCCTAAAGGGTAACATGGTGGTGATTTAAACTCTCCCGGTGGTGGTAATTATGTGATATTTGCAGCACTGCGAGGGGCCTGAGTTACAATGGAATTCGTGAATGAGCCTGTGGGTGTCTTCATCTGAATTATGACTCTGATGAGGCAGGACTTGCAGTAACAGCAGGCTCAGGAGTTGAGTTAAATCCTACCAAAGAGTAATCAAATGCCAGGAAAAAAACTAGAGCTAGAATTAAACAAGATGTTCTCTTTCCAACTGTACTCTTAAACAAATGTTGTGGTCATATGGTATCGCACTCAAGTCAAACTGATCCCAGTTGAATGAAATCCCTCTGGAACCTTTTTTATGCTACCCCTACTTTGTTGAATGAAAAGAGAAACTATTCAGTCAAAAAAGACTGAGATTTAAGTGGCTAATTTTAACAGGAATCCATTCTCATCTGTGGTTAAAACAAGAAATTTGTTTGGCATAATTCCATGGAACCAATTGAATTCAATGTTGAGTTTTCTGGCCTCATATCCAGAATTAATTTGGCTCAGAGCACTTTGGAATGGAATTACTACTCTTCAAGAATTTCTGTCTCCTAAATGAAGTCTCCCATTGCTGTACCCAATAACACGCAGTCATCTCACTCATCCTCATGATCTGTGCATGACCATTTGTTATTTGATTACCTGTATTCTCAAGCATTGTACTTGGAATGTGGCTAAAACTGACAAGACTCCCATAGCTTCCCCAACAACAACTTGCAGAGCACATTTAACCTGTAAAAGCCACAAGGTACTTCACAAAAGCATTCAGAAATTTACAATGTTACACAGCACAGAAACAGGCCCTTCTGCCCAACTTGTCCATACTGACCAAGATGACGATCTGAGCTCAACCCATTTGCATGTATTTGGCCCATATCTCTCTAAACCTTTCCTATCTATGTACCTGTCCAAATGTTTTTTAGATGTTGTCTCACTACTTCCTCTGGCATCTTATTCCAAATGGAGAAACAAGTGGCTGCAGATGCTGGAACCTGAAGCAACAAATAATCCACTGGAGGAACTCAGCGGGTCGAGCAGCATCTGTGGGAGGAAAGGAATTATTGATGTTTCGGTCAAAACCCTGCATGAGCTCTAATGCAGGGTTTCGATTCAGAACATCGACAATTCTTTTCCTCCCATAGGTGGTGTTCGCCACGCTGAGTTCCTCCAGCGGATTGCTTGTTGCTCTAGTTTATTCCATATACCCATCACCCTGTGTGTGAAAAACTTACCCTCAGATTTCCTTTAAATCTTTTCTCTCTCACCGTAAACCTACACCTTCTAGTTTTAAATGCGCCTATCCTGGAAAAAAAGACTGATTATTGACCCTCTACATTCTTCATAATTTTATAAACCTCTATAAGGCCATCCCTCAGCCTCCTGTACTCCAGGGGAAAAAGTCCCAGCCAACCAGCCTCTCCTTATAATTCAGGCCCTCTTGTGCTGCTAAAATCCTCATGAATCTTTTCTGCATCCTTTCCACCTTAATGACGTCCTTCCTCTAGTTGGGTGACCAGAGCTATGCACTTGTACCCCTAGGTGTGTCTGTCCAACAACACTCCCCAAGGCTCTGCCATTTACTCTGTATGTTTTGACCTGGTTTAACTTCCTAAAATGCATCACTTTGCACTCGCCTGAGTTAAATTCCACCTGCAGTTCCCTTGCCCACTTTCAAGTTGATTAATATCCATTTGTAACCTTAGGCAACCCTCTTCACTGTCCACTATACCACCAATTTTGGTGTCATCTGCAAACTTGTTAACCATGCCACCTATAGTCTCATCCATATCATTAAAATATATGACAAATAACAGGGGACCCAGCACCAATTCCTGAAGCACACCACTGGTCACAGGACTCTGAACTGAAAAATGACCCTGCCCTACCACCCTCTGCCTCCTACCACCACGACAATTTTGTATCCATTTGGCTCCTTCCCCCTGGATCCCATGAGTTCTGGTCCAGCCTATCTCATGGGACCTCATCAAATGTCTTGCTAAAATCCACATAGACAACGTCTACCATCTGCCCTCATCAATCCTCTTGGTCACTTCATTATCAAGTAAAATCTGCCACTGACTTAAATAAAGAGATATTAGGAGAGATAGCCAAAGCCTTGGTCAAAGTCAAGTTTATGTGTGGTAGGAAATAGAAAACTAGCCAAAAGATCCTTTGAATAATCAAGTACAAAAGTACAAAAATCATGGAAGAAGCCTTCAGCAGCAGATGAGCTGAGGCAGAGGGGAATCAGGTGATGACACAATGAAAGTTTTGATGAGAATACAGATGCATAGCCAAAAATTCACCTTTGTGGCAAATCCATCAATGATCAAATCGGATGCCCTGTATGAGATGGTTAAGGGCTACTTTGGTGCTCTGATAGTCTAATGATAACACAAAGGCAGGGATGGATGACAAGTTCTTGTAGCTCTCTCAGACAAAGAATTCCAAGCCTTTGACCTGATGAGAATGAGCAGTGATTAAAAATGCCAATATAGCATGGAAGTCTTTGACTTGGACTGACATTTAGTCGTGGCTTTGGTCTCCTGAAATTTGTCTTCTAAAATGGTAGAGATTGGTAGAGAATGCTGCAGTCAAAATAGCCTCAACGATCTGTACATCGGATCCTACAGGCAGCGCACCTTTAGTGGATGTGATCAAGCTTGGTTGTAAGGCCCACTTAGTCTAACAAGTTTCTCGTACTCACCTTATGTCCTCATCAATGAATAATGGACTACAAGGGCAAAACACCGCAGGCTGCTAAACATTGGGGAACAGTTCTGTTCAGAACAGAGAAGATGGGAAAGAAAATAATAAAGTAGACCTTGATAAATGTAGTCAATATAAGTGTCACTGAGTAATAAATGATTAGTAATCCCGCCCTGTGAAGGTTTATACTGTATTAGGAAACAGATAAAGTAATAGAAGAAACAGGATTGTTTTCTTTTAATCTTCCTTATGAATTCTCCCTTGTGTGACCTTTTGAGGGAACCATGAGATCACCTAGATAATTCCAATTATGCTGCTTAAGCTGGGCTAATGAAAGATTCATGCCTTATGTGGGTAGTTCTAAGCACTGTGACTTTTTCTACATAATCATCTAACACAAGTGCTGCATTAGAAATGAATTAAAGTAGCAGACTTAAGTCAACAGAAGAAAGCCTATCAATCAGCCTTATCATATCTTATTCATTATCGACCAAATCACCAAAGTTCCATTTCTGATAATAAACACAGATTGTCTGCCCTCCCCAGAAGGCACTGTAATATAGCAACACAGGTACTTGTCTCCTGTGGGAACATCAACCACAGAACCGTTCTTCATGTTGCTCTCATGCTTTCATGGTGAGCATCACAGATGAATATAAACTTCCATCAACTTTATGCCCTAGCACTTATCTTTTCCAACAGAAGGCACCACATAGCAACGAACAGTAGGAACCCAGCCCTCCTCAGCAAGAGAACTACCAACTGTAATATTTCTATTGGTGTCCTGTCTAAGATCAATTAAGTCTGAGATCTTATCTGCAACTTTCCTGGTCTCTATGACCATGTCCACCATGTGGGACAGTTACAAGCTTTGCTGCAAACTTAACTATTAGAAACAGGTGTCTAATCAGCCTCTTTTTTTTGCGTATGCAATATAATCTTTAGTAATAACTTCCCAGGAGCATCTTTGGCTTAAATTTGTATTGACTCTCCCCTAGAGTGGTAGGCTAGTTCTAGGAGATGCTCAAACAAATGTTTATGTGCCAGAACAGAAGGATTGAGAAGGATATAATGATTAGTTTTCTCCATCCAGAATTCATGATCACAGAGCTGAGATGGACTGTATTAATCACACATATGGCATACAGTGGATATATCAAGGATGAGAAAAGCCAATCGGGACAAAACAATATTTCCCTTTTGGACTCATCACTTGCAATCTGCCTGTCATCTGCTTCCCTCCTCCTGCAACCACCATGACATCATGGAAGAGCATGAAAACCCACTGGAAATCTCTGGTAGAAATTCCTCCTCTGACTGTGCAAAACAAGCCCAAGGATGCGCCAAACCTGGTGGCTATTACTCAAATATCCTTGCAAAGATCATGTAGTTTTTCAAAAATGCTTTTGTGGAGAACTGTAAGGAATAAGGTTTCACAACTGCCGGCTGAATGCCAGTTGGCAGGCTGGTGCTTTCTAATAGAAATAAAGAATTGAATTTCTCCATCTCTCACCTCCCGTCTCTATTGCTTAATTTACTGGGAGGCCCCAAAAGGAAAAACCAATCTCTACAAAGCTTTTAACATCCAACTGCAGAGATGGGAGGTGGGCTGCTCCATCTTAATAAAAGTGCAATCTTGGTGGGCAGTGGTGGGGCAATGGTTAATAATTGAACATTTAGTGACGGTGTTTCAGTTTTCTGCTTGTTTTTACAGACATATAAGTGAAAATCAAATCAGGGTAAGCACAGAATTGTAAACTTTGCCTTCATTGCCCAGACAGAATTTGGCAGTATGCGGCCATAAGATATAGGAGCAGAATTAGGCCATTCAGCCCATCGAGTCTACTCCACCATTTAATAACGGCTGGTTTGTTTTTCTCAACCCTACACTTCTGCCTTCTCCCCATAACCCTTAACCTCCTTACCAACCAAGAACCTATCAATCCCTGCCTTTATTACACCCAATGACTTGGCCCCCACAGCCCTCTGTGTCAATGAATTCCACAGATTCACCACTCTGTGGCTGAAGAAATTCCTCCTCATTTTAGTTCTAAAGGGATGTTCCATTATTCTGAGGCTGTGCTCTTGGATCCTAGACTCTCCTACTAATGGAAACATCCAGGCCTTTCACTATTTGGTAGGTCACCCAGCCATTACAGAACTTGTATTTTCATCCCATTGAAATAATGTAAGGAATTAAATCCCACTCTGCAGTACTTTGCTCTTTGACATTTTGTTCCTGGGGAAAACAAATAAAAGAAGAATACAATCAATGTATTTGCTTTTAAATACAATTAATTTGTGCTGCTTAAAAATTGCAAGGTATATTGACAATTATATAAAACCACATGATTTTTTTTCCAGTATACATCATAGTTATGAAAGCAGCTATAATCAAACCCCAGTATATTTTCCTCAGGGAAGTGCTTTGCACAATTCTTACTGCACAAAGGATTCTGTTCATGTTTGTAATTTGGTCCTTATGCTCCAAGAATTCAGCCTCATTAAAAAATTAGTAGAGTCAACAGAAAGCTGCTGAACCCCACAATCAGCAAAGGTGATGCCCAATGTAGTCACATCACAAATGACTAATAATTAATCACAATTAAAGATTGATGTGTGTAGTAATGTGAAGCCAGAGGTGTACAGCATTCAGTTGACAGCTGGATGTTAGAAAGTGAGAGAAACCACAGAGTCTGTGCTACATAACAGTTTCATTGACATCCACAATACTTCCTAATAACAACGACTTTATATTGTGCATGCATAAAAAAGATCTTAATTACTCCAGGCTGGATTGAAAAGGTAAACATTTCAAGTCCTAATACTTAAATTGCTTCTATGTTAATTCAATTGGATATTATGCATATAAACTAAATGACTAGTTATTGCTATTAAACTCTTGTTTAATAAAAAATATGAAGCCTATTCCTATGTTGTACAACTCACTTCTATCATTCAATGTTATTCCACTATTTTTTATATAGGAAAATGAACACATAAATGAGGTGGCTGTGTAAAAATTAAAAATTATGGCTGAGACTTTTGATGCTTAAATTGTTGAGTAATATTGGCCTAATAACTTTTCTAATGACTGTTGCTGGTAATAAAAATTTGTCCTCATATTAAACTTGGATTTGAGACAGAAAAGTTTGACAGTGCAGCATGAGGTAGGACCTCTCCTTGCAGGTTCCTATTTATATAATGTTGGCAAAAAAAGCATTTTACAATCTACCTTCCCCCACAATCCCACCTCCACAAGCAGCCCAGCATCAGTTTTCTTCTGCAGTTTATCATACTGTGCCCTAGAGTTGCTGACGTGCTAGGGTTAAAGCCAATGATTTAAACACTGCTTTTTAATAATCTTCAGCAGGGCAGTAGTGGGACCTCTGACATTTGGTAAAATAGCACTTTCGATGGGGATGGAGCACAAAATGTCACAAATTCCTGACACTCGCCTACCAAGCACTCAAGTGAACAGTCTATCCACTGAGACTAGTGGATGTGATGAATGTATACTTCTGGTATACTTCTGGTGGGGTTGTCAAGGAGTGGATAAATGATTTTGTCAGTGATAGAGGTGGAGCAGGCAACTATTAAGAGCAGTCCATTGTTAAGCTGGCATAACCTTGAATCATGTGGAAAAAGCAGCCTGCCTTTTATGGGTTATGGAACATAGAACAGTACAGGACAGGAACAGGCCCTTTGGCCCATGATGTTGTGCCGAACTAATTAAGCTAATGATGCCTAATTAAACTATTCCCTTTTGCCTGCATGTGGGCTATATCCCTCAATTCTCTACATATTTATGTGCCCCTTAAATACCTCCATCGTATCTGCCTCCAACACTGCCCCTGGCAGTACATTCCAGGCACCCACCACTCTCTGTGTAAAAAAAAAACTTGCTCCGCACATCTCCGTCTCACCTTAAATGCATGCCCTCTAGTATCAGACATTTTGACCCTGGGAAAAAGATACCAGCTGTCTACTCTATCTATGCCTTTCATAATTTTATAAACTTCTATCTGGTCTCCCCTCAGCCTCCACTGCTCCAGAGAAAACAACCTTAGTTTGTCCAACCTTTCCTTATAGCACATGCCCTCTAATCCAGGCACCATCCTGGTAAGTTTCTTCTGTACTCTCTCCAAAGCCTCCACATCCTTCCTATAATGGGGTAGCCAGAAATGAATGCATGAGGAAATGGTAAGCCTCATCATTTTCTGTCCATGACCTCACAAGGTAATACACAAGCTACCTGGGTTCCATGTGCTCTGATAGCAATAAGTAAATACCATAGTCACTGTCCATTACGGTAAATATAACAAAAAAAGGAGCAAAAATATATTTTGATGACCATCTTTTTGATAAATTCATTCAATAACTGCAAGGATGTCAGAGGGCATTGGAGCTGTCACGGTGGCCCTCTGCAGTGAGTTATATTGCTGCTCTGGTGACCCAGGTTCAAATCAGAATGCAGGGAACCATGAACAGAAAGAAAATAGTCCTCAGAAATGGTGCTGGTGAACATTATCTTCAGGGTAGAACCTTGCAGTCTGTCGAATGAGTGTGTGTTTGTTACACAGATTGAGGCATTCAATAGCTCTTTGATGCTGCTTGAAGAAAAGCCTAAACCTACTTGTGTCAAGGTCTTCTTTGCTTTCCGCTCACATAGTGGCTAAGGGTCTTGTGCGAGGTATTATGAGATAGAGCTGATATAAAAAATAACAATTCTGACATCTCAAGTCCAGTAGGGAAAAGAATCTTGCCATGGTCCTCATCAGGATTGAGGTTTTCCAGAAATAAAGTATCGGTATGGCTGAAGCATTCTGATGCTGAAACTAGCCAAAATGTTAGCCGAGGATTCCAAATGCTGATAGACGTGCCACGTATTTCCAATATTTTCTGTTTTTAATTTCAGATTTCTGGCAAACAGGTATTTTTCTTGTTATTCCAACTGCATATTTGTTTATTCTGGCAATCATTTGTTTCTAGAAAACCTCAGTCCTGTTGTAGACTGTGGCAAATTGCACACAGCTGTATTTTCCCCTGCCTTGGCAGCATCTCTCAAGAGAAGGACTTGAGCAGAATCCCCATGATCTTTACATGGAATACACTGGAAGATGTTTTTTTTTGCCTTTTATTTTGATTTTCTTAAATATCTCAGTAATCACCAACTTCCATCACTGGGAAACATGATGAATAACTTGAAACATAATTCAATTTCATTCTGATTGCATGCAGTTGGAACCTCTGTAAAAAAATCCATTCTCAATACCTTTCAGGAGACTATTATTATTTTTCTGTGCTTTACCCATCATTTCCACAAGAACTCAATAAATACACTGCCAATTATGGGTCTGAGCCAAAATGAGCCAGGAAGGGTCAGATTTAATTGCACTAGTTTGCTAAGATAATGGAGCTCAGCCAGGATACTTCCTCATCCTCAGCAGCCTGGGATAAGGGCTGGAAAGGGAGGCAGCATTTGATTCTGCTGCAAGTGCACGTTTGGAGGTTGCACAAGGGCAATGGCTGTCATGGTAAACTGCTGATGTCTATGAATTCAAACAGCTTCCCATCAGCCTGCTTCCAAGGAGGGAGAAAAAGCAGGGAGAGAAAAATAGAATGGGAAGAGAAGGAAAACCATTTTGGTTATGGAATTTCTACAAACATCACCAAGTCTTTCCTGATGAGAGAACAGAAACTATCACGAGCAATATTAAAATGATAGCAGGTCATTATCCTGAGGAAGGTCTCCAGTACTCTCATCTCTTGATCTGGTGTAAATGCCCTCAATCCCTTTAATTCTTTAAACCGATCATTGTCGTCCCCATTGCTACAACTCAGCTTGAGGAAGCAAAGGACTAGGTGTACAATAATACTTACATTAGAAATTGTTGTACAGCAAATGTTGAAATCAAGAATTATCTCAACAAAATTGTTTTCCTGTCTCTTTATGAATGATATAGTTCTCACAACCTCAAAACATCCCAGGTGCATCTCAGACAGTTATGTGCTATTGAAATGCAGACAGTATTGCAAGATTGGGAAATGCAAATGTCAAAATTTATGTGCAGCAAAATCTCACAAACAGCACTGAAGTAAACAACAAATGGATAATTTGCTTTGCTGTTTGTTGAAAGATAGATCGGTTCACGTTGTTTGTGGTTGAAACTAGCAGAATAGATAAAGATGAACCAGTGGATGC
This sequence comes from Pristis pectinata, assembly GCF_009764475.1. Taxonomy (NCBI): domain Eukaryota; kingdom Metazoa; phylum Chordata; class Chondrichthyes; order Rhinopristiformes; family Pristidae; genus Pristis; species Pristis pectinata. Next base: position 24,953,936 of record NC_067409.1, on the reverse strand, counting down.
AATGCAATTGGACTTTCAGCATGTCTTCGATAAGGTGCCACGTAAAAGGTTATTTTAAAAAAAAGATCATGTGTGATTGGGAGTAATATTTCTCTATGGTAACAAGTTCAATTGCTAGTGCCCACTGCTGGACTTGTTACTATAGAGAAATTTCTTGGCTGAGGAGAGCTATGCAGCCAAACAGAGGGGTGGGGGAGGTGGGAGGTGGGAGGTGGCAGCTTCCATCACATCCAATAGGAAGTGAGGAGAAACACTGTGGACTCAGGCAGGTCTGTCAAGGCACGGGGCAGATGGTGCCCGTGCACAGCAGTGGCCCATACTCACCACACTGACCAGAATCTCACAGCTCAGCACTGCTCGCCCCAGCCTGGCCAACACCAACCCATCACAGGCAGTGTCTGCACAATGCCCCATTGGATCACTCTGCACCAAGCCAAGCAGCAATGAGATCACCATGTCACTGCTGTAACAGCACCTTCGGATGGCAGGAATTCTCGCCAGGTTCCCAGTACTGCAGCCCAAGGGGATTTGTTGTTAAATACAAGGGATTACATATCAATGTGTTCAGTCTCCAGCACCAAGAGAGCTATAACGAATCGGCGCTCCACTGGGTAATGCTATGTGTGGTACCGATATCCATTTCCAAGTCAGGGTGGTGCATGACATGGAGAGGAACCTGCAGCAGTGTGGTGCTTCCATGCACTTGCTGCTCTTTCATTCTAAGAAATTGAAGATACGGAAGGAGTTGCCAAAGTAGCCCAGGCAGGTAGCTGCAATGCGTTGTGTAGATGTCAGAGCTCGCAGCCAGGTTGTAAAACTAGAGAACACAGGAAAGATTCAGACAGTGTCTGTGGAAGGAGAATGGTGGTTAACCTTGCAGGACAAAAGGTTAAAAGAGCATTCAATCTGAAATATTAGTTCAGTTTCTCTTTCCAAAGCTTCTGCTTGATCTGCTGAATGCTTCCAGCATTTTCTGATTTCAATTCAGATTTCCAGCATCTGCAGATTTTGATTTTGATTTGCACTCATGGTGTGATGGATGTGGAGGGAGCAAATATTTGGGCAGGTGAAGATATACCACAAAAATCATGCGATCTACAAGCAACTGTCAAAGAACCACTGGAAACATCCACTAACTACTAGCTTTTGCTTTCTGATGTGGAGCCAGTTTTGGATGATCCAACTTGCCACTTACTCTTGGACCTTACAGGCTTTTTGTACATTGGCCATTCTTCCACATGAGGCCTGGACAAAAGCCCAGCTAAAGTTGTGCAGACTACTTCAAACATGTGATTTCCTTCAAATTTCCTCCACTCCCTATGCCCTGCACCTCAGCACATCCTCATCCACCTTGTAGATTCTGAGAGTGTGGATCTCACCATCAAGAAGTGCAGTCACAGTCTCTTTCCCAAAATAAGGGGAATCTAACACTAGAGGGCATAGATTTATGATGAGAGAGAAAAGATTTAAAGGGGACCCAAGGGGCATCTTCTTCACACAGAGGATGGATATGTGGAACGAGCTGCCAGAGGAAGTGGTAGATGCAGGTATAATTACAACATTTAAAAGACATTGAAGAGACATAGATAGGGGAGACAGTCAGAATCTTTTCCCCAGGGTAGAAATGTCAAACACCAGAAGACATGCTTTAAAGGTTAGAGGGGGGAAGTTTAAAGGCAATGTGAGGAGCAAGTTTTTTTACACAGAGATGGGTAGGTGCTTGGAATAGGTCACAGGAGTAATAGTGGAAGCAGGCAATTTGGGATTTAAAGGGCTTTTAGACAGACACATGAATATAAATTGGAATTGGAATTGGTTTACTATTGTCACCTGTACCGAGGTACAGTGAAAAACTTGTCTTGCATACCGTTCATACAGATCAATTCATTACACAGTGCACCAAGGTAGTACAAGATAAAATACAGAATGCAGAGTAAGGTATCACAGTTACAGAGAAAGTGCAGTGCAGGTAGACAATAAAGTGCAAGGTCATAACGAGGTAGATAGTGAGGTCAAGAGTCCATCTTATTGTACTAGGGAACCGTTCAATAGTCTTATAACAGCAGGATAGAAGCTGTTCTTGAGCCTGGTGGTATATGCTTTCAGGCTTTTGTAACTTCTGCCCAATGAGAGCAGAGAGAATGTCCCGAGTAGGTGGAGACTTTGATTATGCTGGCTCCTTCACCAAGGCAGCGAGAAGTATAGACAGAGTCCATGGAGGGGAGGCTGGTTTCCATGATGTGCTGAGCTGTGTCCACAACTGTCTGCAGTTTCTTGCAGACCAAGGCAGAGCAGTTGCGCAGTTGCTATACCAAGTTGTGATGAATCCAGATAGGATACTTCCATGGTGCATCGATAAAAGTTGGAAAGGCTCAAAGGGGACATGCCAAATTTCTTTAGCCTCCCGAGGAAGTAGAGGTGCTGGTGAGCTGCCGTGGCATCTATGTAGTTGGACCAGGACAGGGTATTGGTGATGTTCACTCCGAGGAACTTGAAGCTCTCAACCCTCTCGACCTCAGAACCATTGATGTAGACAGGACCATGTGCACCGCCCCCTTTCCTGAAGTCAATGACCAGCTCTTTTGTTTTGCTGACATTGAGGGAAAGGTTGTTGTCATGACACCATGTCACTAAGCTCTCTATCTCCTTCGTGTACTCCAACTCATCGTTTTTTGAAAAATGGTGACTGTTGGTTCAGCTGCATTGGAGGCTGTCAGGAAGGGTGGTGACATCCAATCCCCTTCTGTTCAAAATATGCATAGAATGTGGTAATCTCATCGGGAAGGGATGTGTTGTTGTTGTCGGCAATGCTGCCCGACCTCCTTTTGTAGCCCCTTCTAGCATGTAAGCCCTGTCACAACTGAAGGCTAGTCTGGGACTCTATTTTGGACTGATATTGTCTCTTGGCATCTCTGATAGTTTTACGGAGGTTGTATCTCAATTTCTTGTAAAGGTCAGAGTCACCTGATTTGAATGCTGCAGTCCTGGACTTCAGTAGGGAATGGATCTCCTGGTTCATCCACGGTTTCTGGCTTGGGAACACCCTGATTTGGTACACATTCCTCGACACACTTGCTGATAAAGTCCGTGATGGTGGTGTGGTGGTGACGTACTCATCTAGGCTGGCAGCTGAAGGGAATGGAAGGATATGAATGATACAGGACATTTCATATAAATTGGCATCAAGACTGGCAGAACATTGTGGGGAGAATGGCCTGTCCAGTGCTGTATTGTTCTATGTTCTATGTACACGGATAGAAAAGGTTTAGAGGGATATGGGCCAAGTGCGGGCAAATGAGATTTTCTCAGATAAGCAACTTGGTTGGCATAGAGGATTTGGGCCAAAGGGCCTGTTTCTGTGCAGTATAACTCTATGACTCTAAGAATAGCATAGGTATGAGTAACAAAGTAATGGAAGGGTTAGATGAAAGGGTGGGAGGAGGCACACGTGAAATATGAATGCCAGCATGGACCAGTTGGCCCTATGTTGTACTGTGCATTTCATACCATCTTTGTGACTTTTACACCTTCCTCCAAACAACCAAAGGGAGAAATAAATTATTTGCTAAATGGTGAGAACTTGTCAGCAAGTCATTGAAAATTTGTAATTATTTGTTTGTCAGCTGAAATTGTTTTACTTTCTATTCAATGAAATTCTTCTTAATTGTCACAGTTGAGCCATGAATTACCAAAATTAGCTTGTCCCATCTATTAGTCATAATTCTTGATATATACCTCACCATTAGAGACATTTTCTCTGTATCACTTGTAAAAATGGAAATTGCTTAAAACCTAAGTGGAAAATGATAAGGTCTGTTCAAGCATTTAATGGAAAATTATTCACTATTTTTAAATATATTCCTTTCCTATTTTAGTGACTCAGCACTGCAAAGATCAAAACATTTGTACGGTTGCAAAGAAGTTTTATGGTTAAGTGCTGAACACGTCAAACTTTTGGAAGCTAAGCAGAGGAACCAGTTTTTGTCCTGCCAATTTCCTGTCTCAGCCATTCCCACGGCCCTTTTAGGACCCTTTTAATATTTGTGGCAGACCATAATTTGAAATACTTAAAATATGCAAAATTGCACATGACATAGTATGTCAATTTGATATCTTTTGAACACTGTAAATCCAATTTTACATGTTACTGCCTTTTTGTTCTTTAGTTTTTTTCCCTAAGGTTTTGCATTATCACATTCCTGCTCAAGTAGTTGCTTTGTTTTTCCAACCTCCTATCCTTTTTAAATACTTTCATCTGGAATGTGTTGCAAGTAAATTAGACAGATCCTGACTATGACTGAAAGAAAAGTCATTGCAACCACAGTCAGATCAAAACTTGCTGAAAAACAGTACACAAACTACCTCTGTTGCTTTAAATTAAATATAACAAAACATTCTTGGTGTTTTAAATATTACATCCACATATTTCTTCCTTTACTGGCGTGAAGACATCTTCCACAATAAAGCACAAAAATTAAAAAAAGATTTTATTTCAGATTTCCCACTCCATAACCTCAGCACATCCTCAAACAATGTTGCTAATTGTGAAAAACTTCTGGAGTGCTTTTAATATAGGAAACTAGGCAGATAATGTGTACATAGCAAATTCTCAAACATCAATGTTGTAATTATCAAATAGTTTGAATTTAGTGAAGCTGTTTGAAGGATAAATATTGCCCTGGAAACAGAGGTAACTCCCCAACTCTACTTTGAAACAATACTGAGAAATCTTTTACACCCATCTGAGAGAGTATTTGGGACCTGGATCTAGCATCTCATCCAAAAGAAAGTACTTCCGACGGTGCGGCACTCCATCACCTTGGTTATGACAGACAGCAGGGGAACCCTTTGCAGTTGCTGCAATCAGATTTGTCTCCGTTCCAGAAGAAGGTCATGATTACGGCACCCTCAAGCACGTTCTCTTGGGTTCATAGAGAAATACAGCACGGAAACAGGCCTTTCGGCCCATTGAGTCCATGCCAACCATCATCTATCCATTTACACCGACCCTACATTAATTTCATTTTTTATTTTCCCCACATTCTCATCAATTCCACCCAGATTCTACTGCTTACCAACAAACTAGGGGGCAATTTACTGTGGTCAATTACCTGCCACCTTGCTGGTATTTGGGCTTGTGGGAGGAAGCCGGAGGAAACCCATGTGGTCACAGGGAGAATGTGCAAACTCCATACAGACAGCACCAGAGGTCAGGATTGAATCTGAGTTGCTGGAGCGGTAAGGCAGCGGGCTCTACTAGCTGTATCACTGTGCCGTCTCATCTTCCCAGATGAATGAGATGTACCGCAATTTTCTGTCAAAAATTCCCTTCCATCGTTTTAGAATTTCAACCTGGATACATACCATCTGCTCCCTAATCCTGCTTGTTTTTCTGTTGCCATATGACCTTTTCAACTTCCTGTTGCTCTGGTCTGGCAGCGAGATTGGACCGGATAGTGTTGGAGTCACGATAAGGACAGTCTCAGTTAAAGAGTTTCTTGACGTTGTCCTTTCAGCAGACACTGACTTCCTCTCTGTCCTTGATAAGCTCTCCTTCTTTTTAACTCTGAACAGACTAGACTTTAATGCTTTTTGGTTAGTTGCTGGATCTCGAGTGTCAGTGCGATGTTCCTCCTTAACTGCACTCCCCAGTGGCTGAAGAGCTGCTCTCGGATTGCACTGTGGATTCCGTCTTCAAGAGGAACAATGGACACGTGATCTTCATTCCAAGAAAAATTAAGGGGACACCATCAACCTATACACCACCTTTTTCAAACCTGCAAAGTTTCTGATTCCGTCAACTGAAAGGGACTCAAGAGAATCTTTCCCAAATTTGGCAGAGTTTCTTCTCCATTCTACATCTGCTACATGATATCATGCAAGCCATATCCTAACCAATAGGTCATCCTAGAACCAATGCCAGTGCAGAGAGTGGTCAAGCAAGTGGTCAGCGCTCCCACATTCTTCTCTATCTTTCCTGCCACGATATTGCAACTCAGCTCCTCTCCCTTACCAATGTCACTCCAACCTATCACAGAGTTGTAGTCAGCAGAAAACCCTTACATATGTGCACAACCAGAGGCAGAGCTCCAAGTCGTTGTTGACTCATTCATCCTTACTGACTCATGGGAATTCCCAGCCTGTGATTGATCAAAACAGAGGAGCATCTGGGATGCATGAGAACCAGAGCCGATCAGCTGGAGGTATGCAGAAGCCCAGAGAATATAGTGTAAGGAATGTGCCACCACCAAACGTACCCACCCACCATTTTAATAATTTCCTGTCCCACTTGTAGCAGAGTCTGTGAAAACCTACATTGCCTCTTCAGCCAACTGACTCCACAAAGCTGGAATGAAAGCAAGACATCTGGTACCCCAAAGGACTTCCAAAAAGAGAGAGGAAAGAAAGGCTTCTTCAGTACTACACTGGAGTGCCAGCCAGGAATCTTGAGTACAAGTCTCTGGAGTTCAGTTTAGTGAGCTTTTGATGCAGGGGCAGGTGTACTGCCACTGATTCTGAGGCAACATGTTTTGGAGCTGGAAAAGGTTGCTAGGCCCAAGAAGTCTGTTACATTTTTTTAAACAGATCTTAACCCCCTACGGTCCCCACAGTACAAGTCATCTATTGTTCCTGTTACATCCCAAAGACGTGTGGGTTACCTCCAATTCAGAAGGTTGTTGGTTTAAGCCTCACTCCAGGGCTTGAGCATGCGAAGACGAGTGAAGGAAAGCAGTAATGAAGGAAGTAGTGATTTCAAGTTGAGATGATAAACTACGATTCTATCTGCCCACTTTAAGTGGACATTAAAGATCCCTCAGCATCATTTAAGGAGCACACAAGTTCCGCAGGAGCCTTCAGTGAATATGATTCAAATGAATCAACTGGTGATTTATTGACATGTTGTAAGTTTGGCTCGCTCTCAGAGTTTGCCATTCTGAACAAACTACTTGTTGGACAACTGAAGCATCCTAGTAAATAACTGAGAACATCACCACCTCCAGTTCTTTACACATTGTTCCAGAGTATCTGGATCTTTCTGTATTCCAACTGCTGGATTGGTAACGAATATTTTATACATCCAAAACCTTAGTCCTACCTAGACTCATTTCTCTAATCAAAAAGCAGATGCTTGAAATCTGTAGTAAAAATATAAAACACCAACAATGCTCAGCAGATCAGGCAGTTTCTGTGGAGAGAGAAACAGAATCTATCTTTTGACTGGATGACCTTTTATTAGAATGCAGAAAATCAAAATCAAAATCACAATGATGGAGTTATACTATAGCCTCCCAATAGCTCATGGGAGATAAGGAAAAAGTCAAAACTGCAGAACCCAGTGACAGAAGCTAGATGGCGCAGAATTTGTAAGCTGTATCCAGGAGGGTTTCTTGAAACAGTGTGTTGATAGTGCAACCAGGGAAGGGGCCATACTAGGACTTGTATTGGGAAATGAGCCTGTCCAGGTGATCAGAGTTTCAGTGAGGGAGCATTTTGGGAACACTGATCATGACTGTAAGTTTTCAGATTGTAATGGATAAGACTGAACATCAGGAAAAATTGCTATACTGGGGGAAGGCTGATGACAAAAGTATAAGGCAGGAGCTGGGGAGAGTAGATTGGGAGCAGCTGTTATTGAGCAAGTCCACATCCGACACGTAGGAGTCGTTTAAAGGCCAGCTGGTCAGAATTCAAGGCCAACATGTTCCTGTGAGGAAGAAAGCCAAGGATGGCAGGGTTCAGGAATCTCAGATGGTGAGAGATATTGTAAATTTAGTCAAAAAGAAGAAAGGAAGCATACGTAATGTCCATGAGGAATATGAAGGAAGCAAGAAGGAGGTCCCAGAGGACTGGAGAATAGACAGCAATCTTCCTTTGTTGAAGAAGAGCAATAGGGACAAACCAAGTAATCATAGGATGATGATCCTTATGTCAGTAGTAGGGAAATTATTGGAGAAGTTTCTTAGGGATAGGATTTACTAACATCTGGAAAAGCATGGACTTATTAGGGATAGAATGGCTTTGTGCAGAGAAAGTCACGTCTGACAAACCTAACTGAGTTTTTTGAGGAGGTGATGAGGATAATTGATGATGTTAGGGCAGTGGATGTTGTATACATTGACTTCAGTAAAGCTTTCAACAAGGTCCCTTATGGTAGGCTGGTCCGGACAATTGGAAGATTGAAGGTTTTGGCCATAGAAGACAGAGGGTAGTGGCAGAGGGGTGTTAATCTGGTGTTCTGCAAGGATCAGTGCTGGGACCTCTGTTGTTTGTGATATATATAAATGATTTGGATGAAAATGTAGGTGGGCTGATTAGTCAGGTTGCAGATGACACAAAAATTGGTGGAGTTACAGATAGTGAGGAAGATTGTCCATGGATATAGATCAGTTGGAAGTATCAGTAGAGAAATAGCAGATAGAGTTTAATCCTGATGAGCGTGAGCTGTTGCACTTTGGGATGTCAATTGTGAGAGGAAAGTATACAGGAAGTGTCAGGACCCTTAGGAACACTGATGTACAAAGGGATCTTGGAGTGCAAGTCTATAGCTCCCCAAATATGGCAACACAAGTTGATGGGGTGGTAAAGAAGGCATATGACACATTTGCCTTCATTGGTCAGGGCATTGAGTATAAGAGTCAGGAAGTCACATTGCAGTTGTATAAAACTTTGGTTCAGCCACATTTGGAGTATTGCATCCTAATATTGTGTCTTGTCATAGCATTACAGGAAGGATGTGGAAGCTTTGGAGAGGTGCAAAAGAGGTTCACCAGGATGTTGCCTGGACAAGAGAGTATTAGATATAAGGAGAGGTTGGACAAACTTGGATTGTTTTTTCTGGAGTGTTGGAGGCTGTGGGGCGACCTGATATAAAATTATGAGAGACAAAGATAGGGTAGATGGTCAGAGTCTTTTTCCCAGGGTGAAAATGTCAAATACTAGAAAGCATAGCTTTAAGGTGAGAGGGGGAAAGTTTGAAGGAAACTTGTGAGGCAATTTTTTGTTGCACGGAGTGGCAGCTTCCTGGAATGTGCTGCCAGGGGAAGTGGTGAAAGCAGATACGATAGCAACATTTAAGAGGGATTTTGACAGGCACATGAACAGGCAGGGAACAGAGGGATATAGACTATGTGCAGGCAGATAGTTTTAGTTTAAATTGTCATTGGAAAAGCTGATTGTTGAATTCGGTGTTAAATGTTGAGGGCTATAACATACCAGGTAAGAAAATGAGGTGCTCTTCCCCAAGTGTATGTTGGGCTTCACTGAAACAGAGTAGCAGGCCAAAGACAGAGAGATCAGAGGGGATGTCAGATGGAGAGTCAAAGTGACGGGTTACTGGAAATAAACAGAAGTGTTCTGGAAAACAGTCAGCCAATCTAGTTTGTTTGGTTTTTCCAATGTAGAGGAGACCACACCGTGAGCACTAAGTGTAACACACTAAATTGGAAGAAGGGCAAGTGGATTTCTTCTTCAACTGGAAGAACCATCTAGAGATGGAAGTGGGAGAGGTAACCCAGTTACAATGGGAAAGTACCAAAAAAAGGATGGTACTTGGTGGAGACGAAAGAGTGAAGCTCAGAGTTGCAGGTATAACAGTCCATTCGGAATGCGGAAGGTAGCCTGGTGACGGAATCCTGTTAAAGTTGGCAGAAATGACAGAAAAATGAACATTGAATTTGAAGGGCAAAAGTTGAGGGCAAGGGGAACCTTGTCCTTGTTCTAAGTGGAAAGAGAGGGGCTGAGAATAGACATGTGGGAATAGCCTAAATAGTGTTTTTTTTTGCCTACCCAGACGTAGTGGAATGAATGTGCTCCTTCAGTGTTATAGATTTCTATGATTTTATGACGGTAGGCCACAATCCTTTCCTTGTTTTTTTACTTCTGTTTTGTGAGTCAGTGCTGTTCTGTGTCACTTGCATTTACTGTCTGCAACTTGCTAGAATAGTAACAGGGATGATGGATTGGATTTATGGAGAAAGACAGGAATAAAGAGAGACTTGTAATTATGTAATGACTCTCATGACCTTGGAAGGACCCAACGTTCTTTGCAGCCAATGATGTGTGTCTAGAAGTCCTACCACTGTTATAAAGTAGGAAATGCAGCAGCCAATCAGGACACAGAGAGCTCCCACAGGATTATTTTTGAATAACCAAATAATATGTATTTATTTTAGTGATGTTGATTGAGCAATAACTATTGGCAGGCACACCAATAATCACTTCTGTGCTGTTTTGCAAAAAGAATTAGAGCCACCAAACTGATATTTGTTTTATGTAATAAGCAATTAGAAGCTGGAAAGACCTATCTGGCTTTCAAAAAGGAATTAGATGAAGATAGATCTGTATTTAGAAAGCATCTTAAAATGACCCAAAATAGGCTGCAACCAAGGAAGTAGCTTAAGAGTATAGTCACAGTCTTAATCGAATAAATGCTGTTGCTAGTTTGTGAACACTAAGATACCACAAAGAGCAACATGACGATCTGTTTTTGTGCTGTTAAGTGAGAAAGACAGTCAAGGTCACCATGGATAAGTGCACACCTTTTTTCTCAAAATAGTACCAAAGGATCTGTTATGTTCACCTGCGGGAGTAGAGTGGGGGTTTCCAGCTTAACGTTTCATTTGAAAGAAAGAACCTCTAACATGCAGCATTCCCTCATCACTTCACTGAAGTGTCAGTCAGGAGTGGGATCGAACACAGAATCTGCTGACACAGGGGTTAACATGCTTCAAACTAACATTTTTGAAGAACAGTTCATACTCCAGTCTAATAACTGAGGTACTGATATGAAAGTGTCTAATTACTAATAGTTGGAACTTAAAACAGAATTTTAACAGTGTGGTATTTTTCCCAACCATTTGTTAATATTGTAAGTGAGAAACATATTCGAAGAGTGCAGAAGTTTTGAGCTAAAACAATGCAAGTCGGGAAGTAATCATTGCTCAAATTGGAACTGTACATGGAAAAAGCTATTAAGACTTGACTTAAATTCAAAACATTAGGAAATAAAATTACATTCGGCCTTGGTGCAGCAATCTATACAATTGTATTCCCCTGCCCTTTCACCATAGCCCTGGAAATTATTTTCACTAAGTGTCTTTCCAATTCCCTTCTGAGAGCCCCAATTGTTTCTACTTCCACAACTCCCCCCATCCAATTCCCTACCAATTTCACAGGCAGTAAGTTCCAGGTCAATACTATGTAAAACAGTTTTCCCTTACATCTAGTATGTGTCTTTTGCCCAAAACAGTAATTATTTGATACCATGATTCTTGAACTATCTGCTGATGGGAGAGGTTCCTATCATCTCAACCAGTCATGACTTCATACACCTTGAATGAATGATGGAAAGAGGTTTCTTAAAAAGTGTTCAGTTTAAATGAATTGAACGAAGCCTCAGTGGTTGCTTGCACATATCTGGCTTCTTTTGAACCAAGATCAACATTTTCTAGTGTTGGTATATCGCCATTCCTTGATTTACAAATGGGTTCTGTTCCTGGAAAATGTTTCATTAAGCAAAATTTCATAAATCAAAAAGTGCAGGTGAAATGCATTACAGGTATTTCACTACAATGTTTTCCTCTGGGTGAGAATGCCAGATATAAGATAAGATATTTATTTATTAGTCACATGTACGTCGAAACACACAGTGAAAGGTGTCTTTTTGCGTTACTGAGAATGTGCTGGGGCAGCCCACAAGTGTCGCCACTCTTCCGGCACCAACACAGCTTGCCCACAACTCCTAACCTTTACGTCTTTGGGATGTGGGAGGAAACCGGAGGACCCAGAGGAAACCCACACAGACACACGGGGAGAACGTACAAACTCCTTACAGACCGCGGCGTATGAAAAATTGATTCGTAAATCAAGGACATGTATTCTAAACTGTCAATGGCATTAAAGCAAAGATTTCTAGATCACACATTCATAAGTATGTAACCATGCCTTGCATGATAAGATTATGGTTTACCCAGTTTGTGAGCTGCATTCAAAGGCTCTAAATGAGACCCGAAGCACAAACCAAATGCACCTCATGTTTGAGGGAATGGAATGAGTGCATTGTCATAGATGGAAGGGAGAGATCGGGGGAAATAAAACAAATAAAGCAGGATTTCCAATTTCAATAGAACAGCTTAATACAGTAAATAACAATTTGTGCCATAAGAAGCTTAAGTGCCTCATGTAAGAGTTTGTTAGGATTTCATGGTGCAAATATAGAGGTGGAGTGGGCAGAAGTAGGAGGATTGAATGCAATGAAAACAATCAGCTATATTCTTGAAGGGCAGCAACAGTGCTGCAGCTGGTAGAGCCATTGCCTCACAGTGCCAGAGACCTGGGTTCAATCCTGACCTCAGATATTTGTCTGTATCAGAATCAGGTTTATTATCACTGTCTTATATGACATGAAATTTGTTGTTTTGAGGCAGCAGTACAGTGCAAAGACATAAAAGGCTATAAATTATAAAATAAATAAATAGTGCAAAAACAAAAGGAACAATGAGGTAGTGTTCATGGGTTCATGGACAGTTCAGAAATCTGATGGTGGAGGGGAAGAAGCTGCTCCTGAATCTTTGAGTGTGGGTCTTCAGCCTCCTGTACCGCCTCCCCGATGGTAGTAACGAGAAGAGGGCATGTCCCAGATGGTGTGGGTCCTAAATGATGAATGTTGCCTTCTTGAGGTCTTGAAGTTGTCCTCGATGGTGGGGAGGGTTATGCCCATGATGGAACTGGCTGAGTCTCCAACCCTTTGCAGCCTCTTGTAATCTTGTACATTGGAGCCTCCATACCAGGCAGTGATGCAACCAGTCAGAATGCTCTCCACCGTACATTTGTGGAAATTTGCAAGAGTCTTTGGTGACATACCAAATCTCCTCAAACTCCTAATGAAGTAGAGCCACTAGTGTGCCTTGTTTGTGATTGCATCAATGTGTTGGGCCCAGGATAGATCCTTGGAGATGTTGACACCCAGGAACTTAAAGCTGCTCACCCTTTCCACTGCTGACTCCTCAGTGAGGACTGGTGTGTGTTCTCCTTCCTGAAGTCCACAATCAATTCTTTGGTCTTGCTAACATTGAATGTGAGGTTGTTGTTGCAACACCACTCAACTAGCTGATCTATCTCACTCCTGTATGCCTCCTTGTTGCCATCTGAGATTTTACCAACAACCGTGGTGTCATCTGTGAATTTACAAGTGGCGTTTGAACTGTGCTTAGCCACAGTCATGAGTGTAGAGAGTAGAGCAGTGGGCTAAGCACCCATCCTTGAGATGCGCCTGTGTTGATTTGTCAGTGAGGAGGAGACATTACTACCGATCCATACTGACTGTGGTCTTCCGATGAGGAAGTCGAGGATCCAGTTGCAGAGGGAGGTACAGAGGTTTTTGCACATTCTCCCGGGTGGGTTGGTCAGTTAATCAGAACCGTAAATTGCCACTTGTGTGTAGGTGTGTGGCCAAATCTGGGGGGAGTTGATGAGAATGTGGGTAGAATTGAGAAAGAATTTAATGTAGGGTTATTGTAAATGGGTGGTTTTATATGCAACGTAGACTCAGCGTTTTCATACCGTCTTTCTCCAAGACTCTAACTTTGATGTAAAAACAGGAAAAAAAATAGAAATACTTCTCAGGTCAGGCAATATCTGTGATGAGGGAAAGACAGAGTTAAGATTTCAGTTTGATGACTTTGCCTCAAGTGTAAGATCTTGTTTGACATGATACCATTATCAAGCCAAATAAGTGATTCCACGTGAAAAAAAAATTCACCTGTGGATCAAAAGGTGCAGGAATCTATGGAGAGAAACTAATTTTCCACTGTATTTTGGCACTGCAGAGAACAGAGCTTAGGTTCCAACTATTGGCCAGAATGTGCTGGGCAGTTATCACCTTTGTTGGAAAACCGATGCAGTGTCTTTTGGTGTCTGATTGAGAGATCTTTACTCACTGAAATTCTGTCTGCTCTCAGCTGGAGGTGAACACGTTCCACAGCCGAGGCAAACCAAAGCAATAAACACCAATTAGCTCCATTAAATATTGAAATGGGAATACGGGTTTTAAGAACATAGCAAAAATGTAGACCATTTGGCCCCGTGTTCAGCCTGTCATTCAATAAAATTATTTTTACCTCAGCGCTAACCGTATATCTCTTAATTCTCTTAAATATCACCTTACTGAGTGTCTTCTTCCTCTGACTATGAGTAGAGCAAAACTGAGCTATTTTGAACGATAAATGACTAACTGCCCTACAATGCATTCTACATGTGACCCTGCTGGCCAGCATTTAAGTGCATCACATAACTAGAAGGGCAACAAGAATTTCATACACATTAATTTGATGTATTTTTCAGTAAAAGCAGTGTAAGCGCAGTGTGCAGGCATGACACACTTCCCTTTCCCTTCAATCTCAAGGGAACAACTGCTATAGCAGGGTATCCAAAAGCAGAGCTGATGGCATGGAGGCACAAGAGACTGCAGATGCTGGAATCTGGAGCAGAAAACAAACTGCTGGAGGAACTCAGCAGTTAGGCAGCATCTGTGGAGGCAAAGAGACAATTTGGTTCAAGACCCTGCATCAGCAGATAGCATTACTGCTTCAATGTGTTATCCCTTCCCTGCTCATCTCCGCCACTTTCATGTGGTTTGAATCACAATGTGGGAGAAGTGGACAATGAACCCTATTAATTTAAAGCATATAAGCCAACTATTTTTAGCCCCCAGATTCTATGCTTCATAATAAGAAGCTAATTTCCAGTCACTTCAAGGATCTTCATTTTCTTCCGCCTCAAAACTCTACACTCTTCCTTTGAAAACAGTGGGAATTGGTAGGAAAAATCTTCAACCAAATAACAATGTAAATTTTCCTTCCATGACCATGATTATCTTTACATCATCCAATAGGATAGCTCACCCTATGCAGCAGGAGGACTTTATGACCTCCCACAGATCATGCATCACAGTGGATGTTACAAAGTGCAATTTCAAGCTCATTCATAGAATCTCACTCAGAAGTAGAGCATCCCTTCCTTGTTTCATAACTAACTGCACTTTTTTAACTCTCAGTGATTCTCCAGAAGAATATGTAGAGCATCAGAATTGTTCAACAGGATAAAGAAAATATAATTAGCTAAATGCTCTATGTGATAAATAAGTTGTTAACATTAAAGCCAATCACAAGCATCACCAACTCATGAATTTGTTCATCACAAATGTTGACTATTTGTCCAGGAACAAATGCTTTATATTCCCCCATTTTATAATTTATAACTCTTCTATTAAATGATGTAACTCAATGTATTTGACCTTCTGGAGATGATTCCAGGGGTTGGGTGGGGGTCTCCTTTATTTATGAAATTCTTGGTGAAAAGAACCTCCCCTCCCCACCCAGGCATAAGCTTCTAGTAAAGTATCAAATGTCCCATGAACAGAAGGGTTAGTGTCTCCACCTGGTTCTATGTGACTTATTCCTTAAGAGGATTCAGGACAAAGCTTCCAGCAAATAAAAGTCTCTTTCAGCTCTGCTAATCCCACCCACAAAGTTATCTCCCAAAGTCAGTGGGGAATGGATGTTATGAGTGGTTTTGGCGGCTACATCTGGAACGTTAGCCCTGTGAAAGTTACGGGTTTACTACACTCCATCTCACTAGCCCCTTACCTTCCACCTTCTGTAATCTACTGCTCGGACCCCATCTGACACTATTCCCACTGCATGCTAACATTCTTAAGTCTTAAATTTAAAGTATTTGCCTTCATGATTAAATTGCTCCAGCCTCACCTTCTTTATCTGGATTACCTCCTTTCACCCCATATCCTCTTCCCCACTCGTTGTTCCTAACTCCAATCTCTTACGCATTATTACTAAAGCTTGAATTTTTAAATTTTTTTAGTTCAATACAAGTTTTTTTTTGCATTATTTGTGTTTGGCAAAACTTTGGATTTAAAAAAAAGTTCTTGTGATGTATCAGCCTTTAGCCCTTATAAATCAAAATCAATAATAAGTCACAGACCAGATCAGGGTTTACCTCAGTCGTTTCTTCAACAAAATCTTCACTTCCTTTCATGCAGTTACAGATATTTCCTTTCTCCATTTCCCTGCACTACTACTCTTCCAGCCTTTTTCACAACCATCACATCACTCATCAATTGGGCCTGGCCTGTAGTCAATACGAGATACTTGAAAGCCACATGTGACAGTTATGAGACAAGTGAATGAATACTGAAGTGCTGCATGCTGGACATGTATGGCCAGTACAGAGTTTTACCTATAGAAAACAAAAATCAATTTTCCAGGTGGTCTTTTGAGTGTAGTTTTCAATTTGGTAAAACAGAAACATGTAAGCCCTAAACATATGATCTGGATGACGGGATTGATGGCTTTGTGGCCAAGTTTGCGGATGACACACAGATAGGTGGAGGGGCAGGTAGTGTTGAGGAAGCAGGGAGTCTGCAGAAGGACTGGGACAGATTAGGAAAGTGGGCAAAGAAGAGGCAGATGGAAGTGTACAGTCATGCATTTTGGTAGAAGGAATAAAGGCGTAGACTGTTTTCTAAATGGGGAGCCAATTCAGAAATCAGACGTGCAAAGGGACTTGGGAGTCCTAGTGCAGGATTCCCTAAAGGTTAACTTGCAGGTTGAGGTGGTAGTAAGGAAGGCAAATGCAACTTTGAGAGGACTAGAATATAAAAGCTAGGATGCAATGCTGAGGTTTTATGAGGCGTTGGTCAGACCACATTTGGAGTATTGTGAGCAGTTTTTGGCCCCATATCTAAGGAAGGATGTGCTGGCGTTGGAGAGGAGGTTTGCAAGAATGATGCCAGAAATGAAAGGGTTAACATATGAGGAGCATTTGATGGCTCTGGGTCTGCACTTGCTGGAGTTTAGAAGGATGAGGGGGGACCTCGTTGAAACCTACAGAATATTGAAAGGCCTGGATCGAGTGGACGTCGAGAGGATGTCTCCAGTAGTGGGAGATTCTAAGACCAGGGGGCACAGCCTCATGATAGAAGGACGGCCCTTTAGAACAAAGATGAGGACTTTCGCCAGAGGGTGGTGAATCTGTGGAATTCATTGCTACAGACGTCTGTGGAGACCAAGTCATTGGGTATATTTAAAGTGGATGTTGATAGGTTCTTGATTAGTAAGGGCTTCAAAGGTTATGGGAAGGTGGCAGAAGAATGGGGTTGAGAGGGAAAAATAAATCAGCCATAATCGAATGGCAGAGCAGACTTGAAGGGCCAAACATCACTTTTCTTTTTCATCACAGTCAGACATTCCCAGTTGCCTCGGCCTTGCAGTTTGTAATTCCTCCCCAGATTCTCACACCTCAACCTTCTTCCTCCTTTGAGATTCTTCTCAAAGCCAACATCTTTGACCAGGAGTTTGCCCATTGCTTTCCATGCATCACTTTCTTACACTTCTGTGAAGCACCTTGGAATGTCTTTTTATGTCAAAGTCTCCATTTAAAAGCACATTATGATAATTTTTTTTTAAGGCTTTGATTTAGAATCAAAGAGATGAACTTTGTCCTAAGTGTCTAAATTGACACTAATATTCTGGACACTTTTATAAAATGGAGAATGCAACTCTAAAAACAATGAAATTTGGATATCATTGAAGAAAATTTCCCTCACACAAGCTTAAAGAATATTGCACAGATTTCATGGTGGGAAAAATTGGAAGGCAACCACATTAATGGTGCTCTTTGGGCACAAGGAAAACTGGTCAAGCTCCATTAAATGGTCAGTCTTACTTCATCCATGGTACATTAAACATAATTAATGAATGGAATTATCATCATTTGTATTTGGTGCTAATAAACTGCCATTCTGCTCTCCAAATGAATGAGTAAAACACAGTACAAAATTACAAGAAAATCCAATAACAAACATACCCTTAATTTACAAACAATGATCTCTGTTTCCAATTACATCAGCAAGCAGTATAATGACACCAGGAATGCGGTAGGTAGGAAATGCATACAAGCAAAATGCACACAATGAAACTTCATTTGACTCTTGTGAATCTCTCTATGCACTCAAGTGTGGCAATATGATCCTTGCACTGTGAATGGTTGACAATGTCAGTCTTTCTTATATGGAGTCTCAAGCTTTTACGTGCAAAGCATCAAGTCTGTGTTATTCTTTGGCTGAAAGACCGGAAGTGAAATTAAATTAATTCCACATGACAACAGTGCTGTTGTTGTGCAACTGGATTGCAAAATTTACTGGCAATCTTCAGTATTCATGGATGTTTCAAAGTGTTGCAACTGTTTATTTCTCAATACCAGCACGGATTGAAGAATGACATTCTATAACTTAACACCGATGTAATTTTGAAATAAAACTCAAAATGCCAGAAACACTCAGCAGGTCAGGCAGCACCTGTGTAGAAAGAAGTTAACATGTCAGATCAATGGTGGCTCATTGGAAGAAGGAAAGTCAGAAATCAAACATGTTTTATGTTGCAGGAAAGGAGGGATGAAGAAAGCAAAAGGAATTTCTGTGGTTGGAAACTAAGAAATACTAAATGACAACAAAATGTAGTGCTGCTGGCTGAGAGAAGGTGGTAAAGTCGTGACAATTGCTGCTGATCTATCAGGGAGAGATGTAAATAGAGGGAGATGAATGAGATTTTTTCTCTCCCTCCGCTCCCCTCTACTTATATCTCCCCCAAGATAGATCAGCTGTGATTAATAAACCTCCACTACCCTCTCTCAGCTGTGGCAGTACCACCTCTTGCTGACATTCACTCTCGCTTGGTCTCCATCCTGTCACAGACAGTTTCTTTTCTCCACTTCCCCCCACCCCCCCACCTTCTCTGTAACCTCAGTTCAATTTCTAATTTTTCTCAGTTCCAGTGAAATGTCATCCAGCTGAAACATTTGCTCTGGAGTCACAGGGTTTTACAGCACAGAAATGGGCCATTTGGCCACTATGTCCATGCCTATCCTTTCCCCAATTATACTAATCCCATTTGCCTGCATTAGGTCCGTATCCTTCAATGAAACTATTTTGCTCTTCACAGTTGCTGCTTAACCTGCTGAGTATTCCCAGCTTTTTTCAGTTTTTATTTCAGCTTTCCAGCATCTGCACTTTTGATTTTGCTTTGTGATTACCATTGTGATGTTAACCTTTTTATTATAAAAGCAGTTCAATCACTTTCTCCAGTAATGCTACCTACTCACTTGTGAAACTTGTTCTTTACAGACATCGAAAATGAACCAGCAATATCACAGACTATATTGCAAACAGGATGAAACAGCCTTTTTATTCTAAAGTGATATGTACAAGAAAGCTGTCTTACATTGCTTTATACACTGTGTAAAAGAGCCATTAAAAACTGATTGCACTGTGCTTACATTTCGTTTAAAACATCGTAGTAAAATTGAAAGAAAGGCAACAAACAAGCAAACAGGACATCGATAATTGCAAAGAGCTTTCTCATATTTTGAAAACAGCTCAACAGAAATAAAAAAAAGTCCTAAAAAGAAAAAGGCATGGTCTTCCAGGTTCACACAGTGCCCGATACAGCTAGTGTGTGAGAACTGACCTAAATTCATTCTTTCTCACATCTGGAACTGCAGGCACTTAATTGTTCCAACCTCCGTATTCCAAATAAGCACTTAAGAAATTATTTAAAGGAAAGCTTTCCAAATTCCCAAATGTACACTAGGGTATCACATTAAAAGCAATAATAAAACATTAGTCACTTATTTGTGTGTCTTTTTATATATAAAACAAAATTGTTTCTTCCTTTTTCTTCCTGAACTTGCACAGACATCATTGTTTACTATATAGTCACTCACATCTGGTACAATAAAAAGATATAATGAGAACTGGAAGCATTAGCAGTCTCCTACTTGACCTAACAGATTTGCAGTGTTACAGACTTGCATGAAAACCAGTCGAGTTTCCCTTCTTTATTTTGCCCCACATTTCCCAATGGCCTGATATGAGATGCATTGCTCTGCTCTGCTTGTTGGCCTCAGGGCTTGCAGTGGCCAGGACACTCATACAACAAGGCAAGACTTTCAAATTGGACTAACACTCCCTCTGCGTAGGTTACTGACTGTAAATCGAACCCAAAATGTGAAAGAATCATGAAATTGGCAGTGATTCTCTTCTCCATCAATGAACTAGATGGATTACAATAAACAGTGGTATGGTATGGTCTACAATTTATCAAGCTCCACAATTTCCACAGGGCTTTCTCAGTCAGATTTGAATTATTATGTAGGCTAAAAGTACATTGTAATTTATTTGTTTTTTTTTGAAGTGTGACATATTCCATCCAAAAACACAAACAACAATTCTCTGATTAGGAAATATTCAAATTGTGGAGAAAGGATACAGAAATTTTCTAGTCGATGTTGAAGTGAATTTCACATTTAAAAGTGTCCCCATGGGACTAACGTAATGATATTCCTGAATGCATCAATTTATGCCAAGCTGTATACATTTGGGGAAAATGGATAACCATGATCCCTTACAATACAGTTTTACACAAGAGCACTGGGAAGGCAGCAGAATAAATCCAGCCTTAAGTAGCTAAAATCAGTCATAATGTCTGGAGAAGAATCACATGATTAGATCCTCATGACAACAGACTTCTTCAGCTTCCACCTGATTGTCAAACTGTAAGAAAGTCTTTCTGTGTTATCAGCTGATGGCTGTGACAGACAGAAGGAGGCAGGTTAAGGCCAGTAAGTCTTTTCTCAAATTACTGAAGGCACTGGAATAGAAAAATGCTGCAAAAACCTGCATGAGATTGGAAGTTCTTCTCCTTTGATATTCAGAAGAAAGTGACTTAAAAAGTGACTTATTGCCTTGTACATCAACCTTCTTACTCTGGGGTCAGGGATAGAAGGGCCGACCTTTGTCCTGCATTTGTAACCGGGACAGTCTGGCTACCTGAGAAGGGGATGGAGGAACATCTTGCCTGTAAGGACCTTTCGGAAGGCTGTAGGCTGGATCGGGTTTGTAAGAGTCGTAATTATTACGCCCTTCCACGGGCTTGCTTGCAATCGACTGATCCTTTTGCCGCTGTTCCTCTTGGCGCAGCAGCTCCTGTGTCTCCATCAAGACCCGTGCATTGACTCCATGTCCAAGGTAGCCATTCCGAGAACCCTGATAACTGGAATACCTGGGATTGTCCTTTGCACTCTGAAACCCTTCACCAGGGGTATAGCCTTTATCCCATGCTTCTTGAGTCATGGAACTGGAATTCTTTTTGCTTTGCCTGCAGAGATAAGAGAATAGAAAACTGATTATTTCTCACCTGTTGGAGGGGAGCATACAAAATGCTAAATGCCATATAGGATACTGCTAAACAACAGCCAAGACAACATTAATCATTCATAATTTTGCATATATTATTGATAAATGTAATTATACAGGACACATGCATTTGTTTTGGAAGGTAGGTGATGTGGTAATGTCAGAATTAGACAACCAACAATTTGCCATCTGTTAACAAAACAAATGTAACTACAGTGTACTAAGTTCCTTGGGCTATCAAGACATAGTCCATTCCATGGAAACAGTTATGCTATATACAGTTTGATATTGTACAGAAATGCTGCTGGGCAGTTTTAGCAGCAGATGGGATAATAGGTTGGAGACACAAGAGACTGCAGATGCTGGAATCTGGAGTAAAAAACAAACTGCTGGAGGAACTCAGCGGGTCAGGCAGCATCTGTGGAGGGAAATGGATGGTCAATGTTTCAAGTCGAGGATAATAGGGTGTTGAGGTACATAAATATACAAATGCCCTCTCAATTCTTCTGTTTTCCATCTCCCAGTCAGGAAGAAATGTTCAGCAGAATTCCCATCTCTTGGAAGCTGCACTGTGCCAGCCATTCTTATCGCTTCTTCCATCAGCAGAAATTCAAGATCAGGTAAAATGTTCCCCTATCAATTAGCAGATGGGTGAAAGGTCTGCTGAGGAAATTAAGAGTGACTAAAAACAATATAAATTTAAAATAAGGGTGCAGTGATTTACATTTTCTCTGGGTCTTGGTTTAAATTAAATCCAGACTGATAGAACGTGAGACTCCCCAACTAAGTGGTTCAAATGTATTGACTTTGGATTGCTTCAGGCCAGTTCATAGACATAGAGGTTACATGATAGAAGGAATACATATCCAAACAATGAAGTAAGTGTGATGAAACAAATGCAAGTTTTTTGAAGTAATAAATGTTTGTAATAAATACAGGGGCTTTTCTTTTAATTAAAATGTCAAAATATTTGAGTTCACAATAAGTGAGCTCCACTGTATACTTCCTTGTTTAATAACCTTCCATATGAACCCACTTTTGTTTAGTTTATTATTATTTTAAATCTTTCTTTTACAGAATGTCCTAAATAGCTCCCCAATAACCTGTCTGACCCATTAAAACAACTGGAAGTTGTTTAAACTGAAGTAGATGAATTATCAACATTACATAGACTACTGCCAACAAAGCAGCCTGACGACAGACATATGGCTGCAAGCCCCTGAATAGCTGCCTTTTTTCCTGACACTTTTCAATCCTTGTGTGCACTGTTGGGTGAATTTAGATATACTAGGAAACAGCTGTCTCCATATTCACTTGCATTGTCCTGTCCTGCTAATGTTTTTCTTGATTTTGCCATTCAAGAACTGCAGCAATATAATTGTGCCAATTTATTTTGAAAAAAAAAGAAAACAATTCCACTAAATTGAGTTGTGTTTCTGTCAAAATTAAGCCAAAGAAATGACCTTCAGCTAGTTAACTTTAATTTCTCCTTTTTGACGATTAGAATTTTAATTTTTCCAACCACTGCAGATTTACAGACCATTCAAGCCAATGAGGAAAAGTGCTTTAGTTCTGCAAGTTAAATTCATTATTCAACAGTGTTAATATGCATACCTTGTATGTAGGCTTGTCTGCCAATTACTTTTTATGGCTTCAGGTATAAAATTAAATGAGCAGTCCCTGGCTTAGCAAAAAACACCTAGCTTTGGTGATCTTACCTTGGCAATGAGCTGTACTGTCGTTGAGCTTGCTGGAAGCTCTCCCTTTCTTCCTGTCTCTGGCGCTGAAGCTGGACTTCCACAGACACAGAGTGTCGACCACTTTGAGCGTAAGGGCCGGAGCTGGGCTAAAGAAGGATCGCAAAGAATTAATTAGAAGTGTGTTCTTTCACAATTCTAGACTGACTGACTAGCTGATCCTACATAAAGGTGACACTCACCTTTACAACTGAGGCTTGGAGAGTACAAACATGAGCAGATAGTCAAAAGGTCACAGTGCTTCTTGATATTGCTATTTGCTTTTAATTGTCAGATCTGTTTTTCTAATTTCTGGTCAAGCACATTATAATAATAGAAAAATAATTTCAATTTCCTTAACATTATTTCAGGTCAAACTGTTGAATCTGGTGCAAGACCTGATATACATTTTTCGACTATTTCTTGGAAATAAATTAAAGGTTATATGCAATAATATCCGGACCTTCAATTTCTGTAATTACCTCCTTTCCTCATATATATTTATCTGTTTTATTGTTATTATAGGTTTGCTGATTGGACGACTATTTCTAAGCTGTTGCTGCTTAAAGGTAAATCTACAGGAGTCACAAAATGGAACACCACAGATTTAAGCATTGTTGTGACATTCTGCAGAATGAAATTGTGGACACGTATTGAAGTGGCTGTTCTCATGAGAACATATTATACTAACGCTGACCAATATACCGTGGAAACACAATCTGATACACTTGGCTTCAATAACATTCAGAAATCAGAATTTTTTTTTCCCTTCCCATATGACACATTCCTTAAAAGAGCACAAACATCTGCACAAACATTGTATTTTACAAGTGATGCATAATTATGAAAATCATTTCCAGCTTCAAAGGTCTTAAAAGTACACTGAGAAACTGCAAAGCATTATAAAACAGAAATATTCTCAGCATGATGGACGTGAATCGGTGAGACGGTTAAAACTCTAAGAAACAAATAGGTCAAAGACACGAGCTTGACAGAGATGGTGTTGGAGCAAGAGCCAGGAATGGACACAGTAGGGAGGCGATGAATCTATATTCCAAGTAATATTTATCAATTCTAAATGCAAAGATGAATTTACTTGCATGAGAATGAACATTGACCTGGAAAAATAAAAGTTAGAAAATTTGGAGAACATTCAAACTGTAAAACCTGGGACAGGAAGAGATATGGCACAAACATTCATTTATTTTGGTCAGGATATGATAATTATCCTGTTTTAAGCAAACCGAAAAGTATTTTAATTATGTAATTACTTTAATCCATTTATTCGAAACTTGAATCAAAAATTATAGCACAGAAGTTCATTCAGCCTTTTGAGTGTTTGCCATTGTTAACTCTTTAATTGAGCTCTCTACTCTAAACCTCATTTCCTTGCTATTCCCACATTTTTATATATATTCTTCCTTTTCAAGAAATTATCCAATTCATTTTTAAAATTATGCTATAGTTCTGCATCAAAAGCCACTTGTGCTGAAGCATTCATGGTCTAATAACCTGTGTGAAAAGATTATGTTCCTAACGTCCTTTTTGTTCCTGTTGTAATGCTAATCCTGATTCTGTTCCCTTTCATTACTGAATCACCAGCCAGAGGAAATGATCTTTCATTTTTGGAACATATTAAAATCTGTCATAATTCCAAAAGAGTTATATTAAATCCTTCATTAACCTTTTCTGTTCCAACAAAAATAAAGCAAATATTTCAGACCTCCTTCATACCCAAAAACTCTGATAACAGTGCCATTTTATTAAATCTTTGCTCTGCTCCTACCATTTGTCCGGTTGTATTGAGTGTCATGACTGACAGCAGCAACAACTGCTTCCATTTTACACAGGATCTAATGTAGCAAAATTGTCTCAAGACATTTCATTGGAGCATTATCAAACTCAAAGTTATACCAAAGTATACTGGGGAAAATGAACAAAAATTTGCTGGTCACAGAGGCAGGGTTTATAGAATATTTTATGAGAGAGAGGTCGAGATGGAAAATAGGTATGGAAGTCCAGAATTTAAGGTTTTGTCAAAAGCACCAATGCAGAAGTGATTAAACCCACGGATAAGCAAGAGGCTGAAAACAGAGGAGACATATAGGACTGGAAGACATTACATAGACAGGTAGGGAGACGTGAGACCAGGTATGACAGAGAATGGTGATATATGCTACAGGGTTGGAAGTATACAATCTTAATGATGGTATAGAAATGTAAATCAACTTTGGGTCAAAATTTGAAAAAGTTGCAATTTCAGACTACAGGTCTTGGAGAGTTGGTAGCTAGGGAACAGAATTTGGGTTGAGGTATTCCCAAATTTTTCATATTCATTTTTTGGATCTGTGCATTTAATGCATCAAAAATTTCCTTTTTTGAAGGTGATGCTGAGCTGTCTCCTTGAACCTTCATTTGAAGGTACTCCATTAGTGTTCTTTGGTTGGGAGTCCTGGAATTTAAATCCAGCAATGAAAAGGATCAGCAAATTATTTCCAAATCAGTATAGTGACAGACTTGGAGGAGATGCTGCAGGTGATTATGTTTCCATGTGTGTTTCGTCCCTGACTTTCTTCGTGGTAGAGGTCATTGGTTTGGTAGACTTCATGGGTTTTAGAACCAATGTTAAGGAATCCAAGGAGTATTCACTTTTATCTATATACAGCTGTGCTGAGACCTCTGGGTGCCTGTCCTGCTGGTGGGACAAGACCCACCCAAGGATTGTGATGGAGGAGTCTAACACATTGTTGGAGAAAGCTTCTGCTCATCTGCTAATGCATGCTGGACAACAGTCCGACAATTTAGAGGCAGTGGAGGGGTAGAGAAACATATGGAAACTGGCATGGGTTTTCATGCAATATTGGGGAGCAACATGTGCAGGTGAAATAGGACAATGCCAAGTTCGGGTCCTTCAAAAAGAACAAAGGTAATGGTGTTGGCATAGGAAGAGAAGCCATTGCTGGAGAATGTCAGTGTATAACTGGAAAGGTAACAATGAAACCAGCCAAGTGCAGTCCCGGCCAACAGAATGACAGTGGAGATACCCCAGAAGAATTAACCTATGGCCTTATCACAACTTCAAATGTAGTGCCCATTTATGCTGAATTATGTAAAATTCTGTGTTAAGATTGCCAGGCTCCAAGCAAACACCTGCCAAAGTCCCTTACGTGACAGAAAACAGAAATCTTTCTTTCTTTCTGAATTCAAAGCTCAAATCCAAAGATGAGAAAATGCTGTGCCAACTCATTCCCTTGGAGTACAATTTACGGTTAACCAGTTTTCACAGGCTGAAAAAATTAAACACCAGTGAGGGAGGAAAAAAAAAGATCCAAAGTAACAGGAACAGTAACAATATGGAAATATGGATGATGAATTAAAATGGTCATGTAAACTATTTAACAAAAATAATCAAAATAAGATCACATGCTTTCCATAGAACTATTAATCAATGTAAATACCTGGATTTTCATGAGACTTGCAACCACATTTAGATTACACAGGTTTTGCAAACGTCAAGTCTGGTCTTGGAAACAATTCTTTTCAATGGGGAGCTGGGAACAGTTCCTTTCTTAATATTTATTTGTTGTTTCAATATGTTCACATTTGATTGCGAGCTGCTATTTGCCAACTACTTTAAACTACTGAACCTGCAATTTAGGAAAATCATTCTATCCCTTAAGGTAATTGGGTCCCTTGTCCTTCAAAAACTTGGCTGTTCATTACAGGAAACTGTTTATAACTGTTATAAAATTAAAATACACAACGGTTTGCCCTTTGACCCACAATGGTTAAGTTCCAAGTCTTTCAGAGTCCAACCTTTTCTCACAGTTCTCGTTCCCAGACCACGTGCTTCTCCTTCTCCTGCACCTCCCCCACCCCGACTACTGCCCACCCCAACCACTCCCTCCCCCAATATGATAAGCGACAGTTTATAAACCGGAAATCTGCTAGCAAAATATTTGCGCACAATGGAAAATGGCACAGACATCCACTGAGGAAAACAATGTTGCTTTTCAATGGAAACAAAAGCCCAGACTCTAACAAGTGAAACACAGATTTTATCTTTAATTTGATCGATCCAAAAAAAAGCAGAATACTGGCACTTACATTACAATCAACAATTTAAAAAGTCAGAATGCTGTAGTGATGTTGTCAAAAAATGGTTCAAAAACAAATTTTACACATATAGACACACACAATGCAGTGATGGTTTTGGAACCCAACTTCTAAAGATAACAAGAATACACAGTCCCTTGTACCATTAAAAATTCATAATTATCACAGTTTCCAAAGATCCATTTTAAAGAATATATAGGGACACAGCACTGTACTATTGACTCAGCTGCTCATTCATTGGGACTGGACAAAGCTTGACATGGAATGTTTAAGGAGGACTGGTTTACTGTCTTGCAAGAAAACGAACAGCTTACATTCCACATAAGGCACTTTGAATCATAGGCAATCGGCTGCCATGCATGTATACTGGAATCGTCCACTTGCATGCAAGCTGCCATTTTGTATCACAAGTTGGTTGCATCCATTTTCCTCTGACTCCAGACATCACCAATTCTATAGCTAAAACTAAAGATCCCGTAATAAGTGAAGAAAGTTGGCAGGAACCAGCAGTATAAGCAAGCAGTGAGCATGCAGTGATTATTTTTTAATCATGCCAGCATTGAAATAACTAACAGTCATGATTGGATGAAAGCATTCCTAAATCAATACAGGCTAAGTTATAAAGAAACACGCTTTACATTTTATACATAATTATTTTGTATAAGCAATCACATTTGTCAATTGCACAGGCAGGCACGTTGTAATGCAACAAAGTATAAGTACTCATTATATGTAACAGAAGCCTAGTTCATGTTTTAAAAAATCATTTGCATGTCCTTTCATACATGCTTGCTGTGAGCAAAGTTCATTATGAAAATGACAAACCATCTGATGAACTCCTTCCCTCCTCTCTTCTGCTCCCCTCACCCCTTTGAGCACAAATACATTGTCCAAACACACCCAGTCTGGAGTGCAGTGAGCTTCATTACTTCATTCAAGCATAGCTTTGTCCCAGAAGAAGAATGGATTAGTCCAGTTAATCAGAAAAGTACCAGGTTTCTCCACACAAACTGATGCCAATCAGGCAATGATGGGTTGATATTGAGAGATGAGATTATCAATGATGCACCGCAGATGTAGATAAGAGGTTAGAAGTGAAGTGGTCAAATAAATGTGACTTCTCACTGTCTTTACCACATAGAAGCCCAGGGGTAGCGTCAATGTTTGCAGATGCTGCTGTTAATCAAAGTTCATTGCCCTCCGTCCCCAGATGGTCACAGTCTAAACACTCACCCAAGGCTGTTCAAAACTGTATGTTCGTCTCCGGTCCTCAAGCTCCTCTTGCTTTGCTTGCTGGAACTCGTTTCTTAGCTTCTGTATCCGATCGTGGTTACTTGGAGCCAGTCTATTACTGGAATAGAAAAGGTAAAGGTAAAAATTGTTGAAATATGTGAAGCAACACAGAATTAGGCAGAGGTAATACAATTCACCACAAGGCTGACCAAACTGAGACTTCACTTTTAATTTACTGCCATGTAAATCAGACAAAGTAAAGAGGGAACCAGCTGGCAAGAGGCTGTCATTAGGATCTGCTTCTTTCCAGTTTCTCTCCATCTATCACAATCACAGATACTAGGGAAAGCACCTACATGTGAAGGGAAATTAACCACTCAGATATATTTGCATATGTATAATTTAATATTGCTGAACAAGGTAACCACATAACCAAAGAGTTCCAATAGGAAGCAGTAATTCTCCACAGGAAACAAAACAGGACCAGTTTTAATTTGCTCCCCATTTCACCTGGAAAGCCTCTCAATTCTGGATCAAAAGATTTGCGTATATCGTGTCCCACGGAAGTCAATACAGCAGATTAGCGACAAAGTCATCAATCACTTCAGATATTTAAAGTTAATTATCTAATTAATAAAACAAAATTCGGTTGCAGACAAAAACAGGAATTAAAATATTCAAAGCTCAAGTTAAGCATTACTTAAATTTTTAAGAATAATTATTTTCTCATAATAGGTCATAAACTGTTTCCTATTTTATGTAAATAATATGCACTCAGTAGACCCTTTATTGTGACTAGTTTCTTTTGCAGCTATTTACCAAGTATTGATTGGCCACGAGCCAATTGAAAACTTGAACAGCTGGAGAGACCAATGGCCTATTCCTGATACCAGACTCCACACTATATTCCTCAAGGGGTAAACAGGAGGTGCAATTGCTTTAATGAGTTCTTATGAGAGTTTGCTACATTGCCCCAATCATCAGCAAATATATTTTTGAATTCAAGAATAAATGCTCCAACAAGGGTTCTGTGGCTTCCTCAGGGTGGATGTTACTGGCTATACTGATATCAGGTGAAGCCATGCTCATAAAATGTAACAAGCTGGAGAGGCAGTACTTAATCAGGATAACTACATAATAATTGCAACGCCAATGAAAAGTTGAACTGTATCTCTTCCCAACCTTTTTTTTTCTCCTTAAGGTTCTCCCTTCACACATGTGGTATAAGCGGGGCTAGCCACTGACACATCGCTTTGAAAATGACACATCACCCTCCAGGATGTCCCTCAGGTGTTGGTTGGCCAACCAATTACATTCTTGTAAGCAATAAAGGGTCAGTAATCAGAATATCAGATCAAATTTTGAAATTGATGAATGCAATGTTTTCAGAGAACATGAAAATAAATGCATTGAAGTTATCCAGCATAGCTTTATTCATGTTATCAAGTCAAAACTGTAGTTGAATGAAGGAGGGTCCTGAAGGTGATAATGTTTCTGCTACAGTTGAGGTACATGGACATGAGGAAGAAGAGTAGGAAAAGTAAAGGCAGAGATTCTTGAAGACCACAACGATATAAAACAGTGCAGAAAATATAAGCTTTTAACAAGTGTCAGTCAACAACAGATTTCAAGGAGATGTCGACAGACCAGTG
This sequence comes from Pristis pectinata, assembly GCF_009764475.1. Classification (NCBI taxonomy): domain Eukaryota; kingdom Metazoa; phylum Chordata; class Chondrichthyes; order Rhinopristiformes; family Pristidae; genus Pristis; species Pristis pectinata. The sequence goes on along the minus strand of NC_067409.1, from coordinate 24,923,934 downwards.
AAATGCGTAGATAGATTGAAGATTAAACCATGTTGAGGAATGTTAAATGTTGCATTTTAACAAAGATTACACAAAGTTCAGAAGGGAAGTAAAAAGGAAAATAAGAAAGATGGGGGAGGGGGGGAGAGAGAGAGATAAAGAGAGAGAGATATAAAGAGAGAGAGAGAAGGGGAGGGGGGGGGAGGAGGAGAGCGGGAGGGAGGGTGGAAAACGTGAGAAAAAACATTAAAGGTAATTCCAAAACACACTACAAGCATATAAACAGGAAAAGAGTTATAAGGGAATAGTTGGGTCTGACAAAAAAAATCTACTCAGGGAAGCATGGATTCTAAATGTGTACTTTATATCAACATTTGTTAAGGAAGAACACTGTTGGAGTGTCAGCACAGGAAATAGTGTTATAGTCTGAAAATAGAACATGACATACTAACCACAATAAATCACCTGATCCAGGTGGGTTGCTGAGGAAGTAATGGAGGAAATTAGAGATGTCTTGGCCATAGTCTTCAAAACATCTACATGTAGATGTGTTGTGGTGCTTCAGTACTAGAAAACTGCAAATGTTACATTCTTGTTCAAAGAAAGTGTGAAGGAATAAACTCAGTAACTGCAGACCAATCAGCTTAACTTCAGTGGTGGGGAAAGTTTGAGAAACAATAATCAGGGACAGAATCAGCAGTCACATAGACAACTGCGTTTTTAAGAGAAAGTAAACATGGATTTATTAGAGACAAATGGTATTTAACCAACTTGATAAAGTATGTGGACGAAGTAACAAGAAAGGGTCACTGAGAGAAAAGCCATTGATATTGATGAGGGAAATGCTATTGATGGGATATATATGGTTTTCCAAAAAGTGAATGATAAGGTAACCACATAATAGGCTTCCCATCAAGATCAAAGCCCATTGGATAAAATGGGCTGTAATAATATGGATAGAAAATTGGCTAGGTAACACAAAAGTATTGAAAGATTGGTTTTCAGACTTGAGGGCAGTGCAGACAGGCTGGTGGAATGGGCAGATAGGTGGCAGATAAAATTCAAATGTCAAGAAATGAGAAGTGTTGCAATTTGATAGAAAGGATAAGAAAAGGCAATATAAACTAGAAGGCACAATTCAAAAAGGGATAGAAGAACTGACGGATCTGGGAGTATTTGTATACAGTTGATTGAAAGTAGTAGGGCAGTGTAAGAAAGCTGTGAAAAGAGCACACTGAAGCATACAGTACAAGAGCAAGAAAGTCACAATGAATATTAAGAAAAAAAAACTGGACCCACCACAAATAGAGTCTAGTGAACACCACACTTTAGGAAAGATGAGCACAAGAGATTTACCAAATTGGTACCAGGGTTGAGGGAATTCAGTTACATGGATAGATTAGAGCAACTGGGATAGTTTTCTTGGATCAGAGGTTGCGAGGGAATCTGATAGAGATATTAAAATCAAGAAGGCTACGGAGAAACTTTTTTAATTTAAATTTTATTTTAATGTTTTTAATAATTCTACATGTTGAATGTGGTTTTAAATTTTGTTTTGACTTTTTAATTTTTTAATTATTTGTGTTTTTCAACTGTTTCTGGCTCAGAAAAGGCTTCTGATAGCTCACAGCCTGCTCCATCCTGCAGAACAGTGTGTGAGGGAGGCCAGCAGGATGTAGGGAGTCACATGATCATAAGAGGCAAAGGTCACTGGGGCATGAGAGTCATTGAGGTGGAAAACAGAAATGGGTCCTTTGGCCCAATTCATCCATGCTGACTGTGATGCCTGTCATTTGCCTGCATGAGGTCCATATCCCTCTCTTCCTTTCCTATCCCAGCACCTGTCCAAATGGCTCTTAAACACTGTAATTGTACCCTACATCCACCACTTCCTCTGGTAGTTCGTTCCAGTTAACCACTGCCCTCTGTACGAAAAATGTATCCCTCAGATTTCCTTTAAATTTCTCTATTCTCACCTTAAGCCTGTGACCTCTAATTTTAGACTCCCAGACCCTTGGAAAAATTCTGACTTTCTACTAAACCTATGTCCCTCATAACTTTACAAACCTCTTTCAGGTTACCCCTTAACTTCCTACAATCCAATGAGAATAAACACAGCCTACCCAATCTCCCTTTATAAAATAAGCCCTCCATTCCAGACGGCATCCTGGTGAATGGAGACACAAACTGCATAAGCTGGAATCTGGAAGGAAAAAACAACCTGCTGGAAGAATTCTTTATCCTGATGCAGGGTCTTGACCCAAAAAGTTGACCATCCCTTACAGTTACAGAGCTCAAGGCCATGACGATGTAGATTGTAAGCTCAAGAGTCCATTTTATCATACAAGGGGAACATTCAATGGTCTTATAACAGCAGGATAGAAGCTGTCCTTGAGCCTGGTGGTACGTGCTTTCAGGCTTTTGTATCTTCTGTCCGATGGGAGGGGGGAGAAGAGAACGTCCAGAGTGGGTGGGGTCTTTGATTATGTTGGCTGCTTTTTGTGATGTGCTGAGCTGTGTCCACAATCCATTGCAGTTTATTGTGGTCTCGGGCAGCAGTTGCCATACCAAGTTGTGATGCATCCAGATAGGATGCTTTCTATGGTGCATCCATAAAAATTAGTGAGGGTCAGCAGGAACATGCCAAATTTCTTTAGCGTCCTGGTGAATTCCTTTAACATCCTGGTAATTTCCTTAACGTCCTGGTAAATCTCTTCTGCACTTTTTCTAATACTATCACATTCTTCCTGTAGTGCATCGACCTGAGCTGTACATAAAACTCCAAATGCAGCCTGACCAATGTTTTGTATAACTGCAACGTGACATCCCAACTCTTATATTCAATACTTCAGCCTATAAAAGGCAAGCATACTGAATGCCTTCTTCACTACCTATCCACCTGTGTCACCATTTTTAGGGAACTATGAACTTGACTCCTCTTCCCTCTCTACATCGACATTCCCGAGGTCCCAGCCATTCACTGCATATGTCCTGTTAATGCCTGAAGTCCCAAACTGCATTACCTACATGCCTGGATTAAATTCCATCTGCCACTACACCACCCAACTTTCCAACTGATGTATGCCCCTCTGTATCCTTTCATAAACCTCCTTGCTATCTATTACTCCACCAATTTCTGTGTCATCATCAAACTTATCACAGTCTACCCACATAATCATCCAAGTCATTTACATACATGACAAGCAACAATGGTCCCAACACAGATCCCTGTGGTACATCAATAGTTACAAACTTCCAGTCAAAAAAGCACCACTCGACCAACTACCCTCTGCCTCCTATCACCAAGGCAATTTTGGATTCAGTTTGCCAACACATCTTGCATATCATGTCTCTTAACCTTCCGGATCAGCCTCTTGCACAGGACTTTGTCAAAGCCTTGCTAAAGTCCATGTAAATTACGTCTACTGTGCTGCCTTCATCAATTTTCTTAGTTGTCCCATTATGGGATAGAGTCCAAAACAATGTAGTCCATTTAAGTCTGCTTCTCTTTCCACAAATGCTGCCGAAATTGCTGAGTTTTCCAGCATGCTCTGAAAAATTGATGTTTGTTTCATTGTGTTAAATTGGATCCAAGTGATTAATAATATTTTCTTCAGTATAATCTGGGCAGGCAAAATGAAAAGAAGTGGCACAATTCAAAACAGCATGCAATCAGGCAGAAACAAAGGAGATGCAAAGTCAGTGGAAGTGCCCTGATCTAACTTAGCAGGGGGAAGAGAGTGGCCATTATTGGCTGAGTTGTTAACAACTTTATTATGTTTTTGTAAAATTTGATTTCAGGATGCTTTTCCATTGTGCACAGGGTTCAGATATTATGGAATATAGGTTTAAAATGTAGGAAATCAAAGAAAACAGAAAAGTTAGCCAAGCTATTTTAGTAAGCGGATAACTGAAATGTGGGATTGATTTTAAATGGACTTTCTGGAAGAAGAGTTCTACTAAGTTTGGACATGATCATGTTAAAATCCATGTCACAACCATGGAAGCTTTCTGACTGCTGATCCTGTTCTCATTACTTACCATAAGCCATTTGCCAATGGAAGGATCCATGACTTTGGCAGATGAAGGAAGAGGAAGGCGGCAGCTATCACATCAACAAGACAGGTGCAAGAGGGCACAGATTTAAGCGACTAAAATTATTTGTGCCTGTTTTCACTGGATAAGAAATAGTTGAGAAAGGATCTTCTTGAAGTATTCCAGATCATTAATAATATTGACAAGTTTCTTCGTGAGCAACTGCTTCCCATGGCTCTGAGAAAGGCTACAAATGGACAGAGCAATTCTAACTATTTAGCAAATATTGGTGAATGTTTGGAACCAACTATCCAGAGAAGTGATACAAAATCAGTAATTTCAAGCATGAGCTGGACAGGCACTTGGCAGGAAAATCACTTGAGAAAAATGGGTAGTGGTCTGTGTACGTAAAGGGGACCTGGCTGGCTAAAAGGTTCTTTAATGGTACTGTGGCGGCCTGCACGCACGGGACTCGAACTGCCATCGGGAGCCTCAGGCAGACACGCAGTAGTGCGTTTGGAACTACCCGCTCGGGGCGGACCCTCCGGGGACAGTCGGATGTCACGTCCGCCCCGCGGGTCGTGGGGGCCCATGGGATGGGAGATTTAAGTGCGCGTTTTTGGAAACAGTAAAGGATTTTTGAGTTCAGCGCTCTCTGCCTCTGTGTGTTCCTTTAGTAGCGCGTTGCGTGCGGCTACATTGGTGACCCCGACGCTCCAGACGGCATCTGAAGCCAGTGACTCAGCGACCAGCCATGAGTTCGAGCAACTCGCACAGCGCGGTCTCTCTGAAGCTCCTGACTTTCTGGGCCACTCAGCCCCACGTTTGGTTCGAGCAGGCTTGAGGCCCAGTTCAATATCAGAGACATTACAGCCGACGCCACGCGGTACTACTATGTGGTCAGCATGCTTGACCAGGACACGGCAGGCCAGATCATCGACTTCCTACGCCAGCCACCAACGGAGGACAGGTACACTAAGCTTAAGGCGCTCCTGATCCGTACCTTCGGACTCTCCTGCCGCGAACGGGCCACGCAGCTCCTACACATGAATGGTCTGGGCGACCGCACGCCATCTGAGCTCATGAATGATACTCTGGCGCTTATGAACGGCCATAAACCATGCCTTTTATTTGAACAGTTGTTCCTCGAGCAAATAACAGAGGACATTCGCCTCCTCCTTGTGAGTGAGGATTTCAGCGACCCATATAGGGTCGCAGCTAAAGCAGACGTCCTTTGGCAGAATAAGCAACATGGAGCAGCCTCCATTGGCCTAGCCATGAGCATGCAGCCCAAAGCCCAGGCCCCGCAACCAAAGCCATCGAGACCCACGGGGAAAAAAGACGAAAGTTCGGAACAATGGTGTTTCTATCACCAAAGATGGGGTTCAGGTGCGCGCCACTGCCATCCACCATGTGCTTTTCTGGGAAACGCTGGGGCCAGCTGTTGCTAATGGCTACGACAGCTGGCCACCAAGACAGCCTCCTGTACCTCTGGGACCGACACTCCGGGCAGCGCTTCCTGGTAGACACCGGGGCCAAAGTCAGCGTACTTCCCCCCTCGAACATGGACACTCGTAACATGGTCCCAGGCCTCGAACTCACCGCTGCAAATGGCACCAGTATTCGGACGTACAGCCCGCGAACTATCTCACTGCATTTCAGGTCCAGCCGTTTCACTTGGACTTTCACGTTGGCAGTGGTGTCACAGCCACTACTAGGGGCAGATTTCCTACGAGCCAACTGCCTCCCGGTCGACCTAAAAGGCCGGCGTTTGGTCCACGCCGGGATGTTCCAGACGTTCCAGACTTTCCAGCTCGGGGAAGCCAAGCTACCAGCCCTCCACCTGGATTCCGTGACCCTCCAGGTAATGAATTCACGAGGGTGTTGGCAGAATTCCCCTCCATAGTCACCCCGCAGCTCTCCATGGCCAACACCAAGCATGGCGTGCAGCACCACATCCCCACGCAAGGACCGCCGCTGCACGCCCGAGCTCGCAGGCTCCCACCCGACAAGCTCCACCTTGCCAAGGAAGAGTTCCGTAAGATGGAAGAGATGGGAATCGTATGCCGCTCAGACAGCTCGTGGGCATCCCCGCTGCACAGGGTGCCCAAGTCCGCAGGAGGATGGAGGCCCTGCGGAGACTACAGGAGGCTCAATGACGCCACAACCACCGACAGATACCCGGCACCCCACATCCAGGACTTCACGGTGAACTTGCACGGAGCGACCATCTTCTCAAAAATCGACCTGGTCAGGGGATACCATCAGATCCCAGTGCACCCCGACGACGTGCCCAAGACAGCCCTCATCACCCTGTGCGGCTTGTTCGAATTCCTGAGGATGCCTTTCGGTCTCAAGAATGCAGCCCAAACTTTCCAAAGGCTCATGGACTCGGTGGGACGCGGCCTGGATTTCGTTTTCATCTTGGACGATATCCTGGTGGCCAGCAGTTCGCACCAAGAGCACGTGGCACATTTGCGCCAGCTCTGCCAACACCTGAGTGACCACGGACTGGCAATCAATCTGGCAAAGTGCCAGTTCAGGCTGACGGAGATCGACTTCTTGGGCCACAGAATCAACCGACATGGCGCAGTTCCCCGCCCAGCACGGTCAAGGGCCTGCAGGAGTTCGTAGGGATGGTCAACTTTTATCACTGGTTTGTGCCGGCAGCGGCACGCATCATGACACCTTTATTCAGCCTGATGGCCGGCAAGGCCAAAGAGGTGGCATGGGACGCGGAGTCCACGGAGGCGTTCGAGCAGGCCAAGGAGGCGCTGGCAAAGGCGGCCCTCCTAGTGCACCCAAGAGTCGATGTACCCACGGCACTCACAGTCGGCAGAGTCCTGGAGCAGCTCATCGAGGGCCAGCAGCGACCACTCACTTTCTTCAGCCGGCACCTACGGCCACCAGAGGTGAAGTACAGCGCTTTCGACAGAGAGTTGCTGGCGCTCTTCCTGGCTGTCCGGCATTTCTGGTACTTCCTTGAGGGACCACAAGCCCCTCACCTTCACACTGGCCAAGGTATCGGACCCATGGTTGGCTCAGCAGCAGAGACCCCTGTCCTTTATTTCAAAATTCACCACGGACGTCCAGCACATCACAGGGAAGAACAACGTCGTTGCCCCTGCCTCCATTCAGCGGGCATATTGTCCTCAGGAATAGACTACGCAGCACTGGTGGAAGCACAACGGTTGGACACCAAGATCCCGGATTACTGCACTGCCATTTCGGGGCTCCAGTTGGAGGACGTCCCCATCGGCCCGGCTGCAGATCGATTCCTGTGCGATGTGTCTACCAGCAAACCCCGACCCATGGTACCAGCAGCATGGAGGCGCCGGGTGTTCGACACGCTGCGTGACCTGGCCCACCTACCCACCCGGGCATCCATCAACCTGGTGGCGGACAGATTCGTCCGGCACGGTTTGCGCAAACAGGTCGGACACTGGGCCAGGACCCGCGTACACTGCCAGACCGCCAAAGTCCAGCGGCACATGAATGCTCCCCTCCAGCAGTTCCAGCCGAGGCACAGGATGTTCCAACACATCCACGTGGACATCGTCGGCCCCCTGCCAGTCTCCCGGGGCGCTAGGTATACCTTTACCATGATAGACAGGTTCACCAGATGGCCGGAAGCCGTACCGCTCGCAGACACGTCCACTGAGTCCTGCGCCAGGACGCTCATTGCAAACTGGATCGCCAGGTTCGGCCTCCCAACAGACATCACCTCCGACAGAGGGGCACAGTTCACGTCTGGTTTGTGGACAGCACTGGCGCAGCTCCTGGGCACCCAGCTGCATCACACCACAGCGTACCATCCCCAGTCCAATGATTTGGTAGAGCGATTCCACCGGCATCTCAAGTCGGCCTTGATGGCACGCCTCATGGGACCCAACTGGACAGATGAGATTCCCTGGGTCCTACTGAGCATCTGCACAGCCCCCAAGGAACACCTGGGCACCTCCTCGGCGGAATTGGTCTACGGTGTCCCCCTGACGGTCCCTGGCGAGTTCATAGCAGAGGCCTGAGGTTCGGAAGAAACTCCAGCAGTGGTGCTAATGAGGCTGCGGGACAAGGTAGGGACCCTGGCACCGGTCCCGACCTCCAGGCATGGTCCCACGCCATCCTTCACCCCTAAAGACCTCCAAGTCTGTAAGTACATTCTTATTCGCAGGGGCATGCACAGGTCACCTCTACAGTGGCCATACGAGGGACCCTTCAAGGTGATCCGGCACAATGGATCCATTTGTGTCGTGGAGGTGTGTGGCCGGGAAGTGACTTTTACAGTGGACCGCCTCAAACCGGTGCACTTGAACATTAAGCAACCAGTGAAGGTACCCGCACTGCGCCAGCAAGGCCGGCCACCCAGGCAAGCCACACAGACTGGGGGCTCCACTCCCTCAATGGACGTTTCTGGTGGGTGGGGGGGGAGGTGGTGTGGCAGCCCGCACACGCAGGACTTGAACCGCCATTGGGAGCCGCGGGCAGACACGCATAGCGCATTTGGAACCACCCGCTCGGGGCAGACCCTCCAGGGACAGTCGGACATCACGTCCGCCCCGCAGATCGCGGGGGCCCATGGGATGGGAGATTTAAGCGCACGTCTTTGGAATCAGTGAAGGATTTTTAAGTTCAGCGCTCTCTGCCTCCGTGTTCCTTTAGTAGCGCGTTGCGTGCGGCTACAGTACTGTATTTTCTGATAATCACAAACTATGTTAAGGGGGATATAAGGATCCTGTCCACAGACAATCCCTAATGTGTAGAATTCTTGCCCACCGTTGTTGAAGCAAGGTCTAAAATTTTGCTCAAGGGGATATTTGAAGCGGTTAAAAAAACATGAGGCCAAGTGGCTCATATTGAGGAAAGGATGTGGCAAAGAGCAGAACTGGATCAATTTGCCTCCTTTGATGTTGCAACATTCTAAAATGTTTCCTTTTCCACAATTACAATTTTCCAGAGGATCTCAAGGATTTTGTATCTGGATCTGACTGGCCCATGACAAAACAGAAGGAATAAAAAGAGCATTTGGAGGACAATAAACAATCCACACTCTAATTTCAAATAATGTACTCCAAATACAACAAAGTATAGAATTGCACATGCTGATATTCCACTAACTTGCAACCCAGCCAAAAACTAGTGGCGTTAACCACTAAAATATACTATGATTCTGCACTCTGAGTTAAAGAGTGTATTAGATTGACTCTGTATTTTATATAAATAATAATTGTTAGAAAGTTACTACAGTAATATTTATACAACAAAACGTTGAAGGACTAAAAAGGTCGGGCCAAGAGAAAAACATATCCTGGACCCCCAAGCATATGAATGGATTGTGTAATGTATTCATTGCCCAGTAGTTACTTAATTAAATAACTGGAGTACACTTAGAAAAATTACAGATGCTGGAATCTAATGGATTATGGTACCTAATGGTTGCCACCAACAAACATGTTGCAATAAGCAGTGATCCTAAAACCAGTCTTTGAAATGCTACTTCCGCCAGCCTCCCACACAGTTTTTCTGGACATTACTGCCCAATCTCTACCCGTCAAATGGGGACACATTGATATATGAACAAAGCTGTTTTTTGGTTTCAAATGAGTGAATTGGTCAACACTGTGAACATACTCGAACTTCTGTTTCAGTAAAAACTGTCTGGAAAAAGATATGTGGGTTTAATAGATGTTACTTCTCAGTGAAATGAATGAGAAATGCATCTCCACAGATACACAGGCAAAGGCAAACTGAAAATTGGAAAATAATTGAAAGAGAATAATTGGGAACACACCCAACAATGCATTGCATTGTACTCAACTGATGTGCCAGCCTGGATTAAAGTGTTAAACTCTGGAGAGGTGGTTTCATATAACTAATGGAATCCCATTTCTTTGCATTTACCTCGTGCCCTTTAAATGTCCTTTCCAAAAGTTTAGTTCCCAAATAAATGCCCTTATTTAAGTGGTGTAATTATCTTGAAGTAACATATTCAATCTTCTAATAACTTGAGAGTCCAAAAATTGTTTCAAACATCTCCTTTCTGCTGTTAATAGTACAGAGCTGCTCTATATATACACAAGGAAAAATATAGAAATGCAAGGTAAGCATATCAGAACTGTAGAAAAAAAAATAAAGGTTAACATTTTAGGTGGAACCCTTTATCAGATTCCTGAAGAACGTTACAAAAAAATTGCTGACTTTTTTTTCCAGTTGTCGTGAATTTTCTATTCTGCAACAGCTGTTCAGGTTGAATAGATTACATTCAGACGAGACATAAAAATACTGTCAAGGTAGAACAAGAGGCAGCTACTCAAACGATTAGGTTCATGTCTTTGGAAAGTGTTGGTGTCTTTTTATTTTGCAAAAGATCTTTGTTTGGAAAATGTAGACGTGCAAGATTGATAGAGCAGCTCCCAGCAAAAAAAAGTTTAGAAATAATTGGAAGCCATAGTCTGATAATTATTGCAACTGAAAACAGGGTTGATTATTTACGATGTATTGGAAATACTGTTAACAGGTTGCCTGAAACAGTGCATTTTCATATTAGATGAACTTGAAAAAATGTTACCTAATCATTAACAGATGCTTTTTTAAAAAAATTACAAAGTAAAATGAACAGAGTATTGAAAATAATTGGGGCACATAGTTACCAGTGAAGTTTGGGCCATGTTAAATAATCACATTAGCAAAATATGATGCAAAGCTCAAATAGTTAACTGTATAAGACAAGTGTAAAGACATTATGAAAGGAAAATTAATTCTATGATTACCTACTGGAATGTGAGATTACACACCTTCCTGGTGTCATATGCCCAGTTTGCAGCCTGTTTGGAATTGCTTCTAACTGTGTGTTCAAAGCACATTAAAATGCATTTTAATACTTCAGAGGAAAACACATCAAACCTTTTCCTTCTGTCTACTCTCCACTTTCCATTTTTCTTTAATTCTTAGGACAGTTTTTACATTTTAACTGGCAATGTCCTTCACAGATCTGTTTTGCATAAAGGCCTGATTGCTCTAATTCTAAATGTAAAAATGTCTTTTGCACACATTTGCGTACCAACTAATCAACAACAGATGCTAATTTCTCCAGGAAAGCCAGTTCCCCCTAACTATTCATGGTAAACTCATAACCATAGCCACAAAAGCTAAATTATGCAAAGAAGGAGCTCCAAGTCAACTGCAAACAGATACAATGATTTAATCCCTTTATAAGAGTTAAAATTAATTCAATAGAACTGTAAATGCAGGCAGTGTGAATTAAATATTTATCAAAGTCTAAAACATTTTTAGATCCATGCAGCGTTAACCTACAGATCAAAGACAACAATTATAAAAGCTTTTTCAAAGTAATTTTTGAAAGGACAATGCTGCAATTTAATTTTAGAAGGGCTTTTAGCATCTGACTAATGGTACAGCTTGGACTGAAAGAGGTCTTTACAATACCCATCTTGACAACAAACGACACCTCACTAATCTTGCTCTATCATAAATTTATAAATACAGTTAATATAGATTAAAGACCTTTCTGAATATTATAATCTCTTTCCTAGTCACAAGTTTAGAATTTAGAGCTTTCTTTTACAAAACACCTTCTCTGTTTTAAGTTATTGTACATGAACAGATATAAATGATCTGGGATCTAATGGGTGTACTTCATGGAGTATTGTTGCGTGACATGTTAATTTATGTTGATAACAATTTTGGACAGAGAATGAAACATCTAGTCATAGAGTTGTTCCAAAGGCAGCAATAAATTGTTGTCGTTTGTACTGATCTGCAACCCCGAAAGATTGCTCATCAAGGAGATAGGCTGAACAGCAGATATCAATTACAAAATTGAAAGCCAATTTCAAGTCTTTTAGGCAACACATTAGCTTGGTGAGCAGATGTACCACCAGACTGCAGCCTACAGTGGCAACATTCAACTTTGTACATGGAATTTCCCAGGTGAACTCCTGATCTCAGTTCCTCTCTTCAACAAGGATCAGAGCATTTTACTTCCTTACAAGAGGAAGGTAGGCACAGAACAAATCGAGGAAGAATCTTTGCTCTATTTGGTGATGGCAAGTTGGGAAAATGTATTAAATTGAAAGCTGTGATAATCAGCTGGAATTCTTCATTCTCTCTCTCCTCATTCCCAATAGATTTTTACAATCCTGGCCCTTTGGACATGAATGAGTTTGATTCTGAACAAAATGTAATATTCACAGATATATTAAGTATTATTTCATGAGACAGAACAACTGCAAGTTAAATTCGTATAAACATTGAAAAAAATACAAGAGGAATACAAACCACAGTTAAAGTTGAAAGAGATCTGAAAATAATAAGTCTAATTACCAAGCATACTCAGTCATTGTAGAGCATTTGTTAATGAAGTTAACAGATTAGTTTTGGAAATGTTGAAAATGCCACTGTGTTGAATACTACGTCGAGTTCTCAGCACCATCAGGAAAATATCCAAATCCCTTAGGGAGTACAGAGAAGGGCCAGTAGACGCAATCCCAGTTTCAGTACCAAGCTCCAGAGATGAACCTTAAAAAGAAAACTCTTTAAACTCAAGATGAGACTCTAAAAAGGGGTGGGGGCTAAGTGACAATAAGCAGAATAAAAGGAGAAAACTAAAGCTTTAAATCAATCTGTAAGCTAAGAGAATTCAGGTCAAAATGGGAGGTGTAATTTTGGAACTGAAGTTTGGAAGCACTTCACCCGGTTAAGATAACAGGGGCTTAAATTTAAGTTATCTTTTTAAAAAAAAGTCAGGTTCTCCTGAAGCTTGTGAGGGAGAATGGCCTCCCAAATTTACACCTTCTCATGTGCACTCTGTTCTACTACTCTAAGTCATTGAGAGAAAAAAAAATCAATGCCACCGCCCTGTTCAATCTTATATGGGTATATGTGGCAAAGTATTCTCACCTCTGAATCCACGAAAATCTGGGCAACCCTAGATTTGGCCATTGGCTATTCGGAAGAGATTTGAACCACACTAAATGTAACCTCATGGTATGGCATATTCCACAGTTCTCAATCAACATCAAATAAGATGGTTGAACAGATACTCCTATGGTTCATAGAAGTACAGAAAAGTTACAACCCAGCAGTCTATATTAATATTCATGTCCCATATAAGTTGCCTTCCAGCTTATCAATATACCATTCTATTCCTTTCTCCTTCACGTTGTTATCTAGTTCTCTTTTAACTGTTATTTAGCTCAATTTCTCCAATATTAGCAATTCCACTATGAGTGAAGTAGTTAGATGGGCAACTCATTCTCCACTCTAAACTTACATCCCACTGCGCGCTGTCCACTCCATGTACTGCAGCACTTCAAATGCATTTCAGCATTTTAAAGCCTTCTTTTGGCAGCACCTTTGTTCCTCAAAATTTTACCAGCTGGAAGGACAAAGATAGCAGGAACTTGGACGAATTCCTCCATCATGAGCTGGACTCATCTCACAGCTCCTTCAGTATCTCCAAGTCAAAGCTTTGCACCTTCAAACTGCAGCAGCATCGACAATACATGAACAACTAGTTCAAGGAGAAGACTCAATACCAGCTTGTCAAACTAAGGATATTTAATAAATATTGCCTGGCCTGTGTCTCCCACATCACACGAACAAATCTAAAAACAAAACATTGGCTTGTGGCGAGTTACTTCCTCAGTGTATCCGCAATGGCTTCATTTCAAAACCACTAAATGTAACAAGGAAACAAAGTACCTTTCAAGTTTCAGCATTTGTAAATAACCCTAACTTTTTAAATTAATTTAATAGAGACCGACAATATGGCAGCAATTATTATTAACTCAATTGGTATCTAATACTTTAATGTTTATGATCATGCAAATACAGCAGTGTGATTGTTGATATTTCTTCATCAACTCATCCAAGTAAATAAAATGACTAAATCCAACATAAACATATGATTGTTGGGTCAGAATGTGATCATATAAAGAGTCCTCTGTTGCCAGATTCATTATGGCTATCACAAAGGCACAAGCTGCAATAATAACCATCCAAGGACACAGCAATTATTTCTGAAAGTATACAATAAGAAACAAAATAAAGACATAGTTATAAAACACCTTTTTCAAGCATTGACCCTGACAGACATACAGAATGTTCCCGACTACTGCATTTATCACAAATGGTGACCAGAATGGACCCAGATCCTTGTGTATCTGAAGAAAGTAGTCAACCTGGCTAATAATGTGTGCTGGGAAAAACTTTTTGCAGCAGAAGATATTTTGAAATTGTATAAATTTTAACTGCTTTTGTGCTTTTTTTTGTGTTGGAGATGGGACAAGACAAGTCCTGACATCTTTGATTTTTAAAATCGTTCCTATTCCCTAATTAATTGTTAGCTCTATGCAGTGGATACATTTTGGTCATAGTCTGCCACCTGCCCTTTGTCAGCAACTCCACCACAGAAGAACACTTTAAATGGCTCAGCTCAGGACAAGTGAACCTCCCTCGAAGAAGGGACCAATTGCACAAGAGAGTGAATTAAGAGCTCAAGTTTTCAAGGAGTCTTTTCTTCTTCGGGGCGATCTGATCACCCAGCTGTATGTTTCATAAATCCACTTGCAATATCTTTAATCTGCTTAGCCATTGCTCTGTCCCACTCCAAACCTATTAAATAAGAATCAAAAGATCCAAATGAAGAGATTAATAAGAAGGCATCCTGAGTGATGTGGTATGCACCACTGTTAGATTTCTGGTTACTTAAAAACCTTCAGTTTGAAGCAATGATTTGAAAATCTACATGAACTGCCCACAATTTCACAATTGCTCCAATACAATGACTTCTAGAGACTTTATACCATTGTACTTGATGGTTACCAGTCTTCTGCTGCCTGCAAGTCCCCTGTGCAAACTTTCCCTGGGACAGCTGTTCAGTGAAGTCCAAAACAATGCAGAAATCTCTGACCATGTATTAACGTGTGCCCACAGAATTCCTTTGACAACTGCTTAAGCCATGTCCCAGTGTAATGCTATTACAGTGCCAGCGACCCGGGTTCGATTCCGGCTGCTGTCTGTAAGGAGTTTGTACGTTCTCCCCGTGTCTGCATGGGTTTCCTCCGGGTGCTCTAGTTTCCTCCCACATTCCAAAGACGTACGGGTTAGGAAGTTGTGGGCATGCTATGTTGGCACCGGAAGCGTGCCGACACTTGCGGGCTGCCCCCAGAACACTCTACGCAAAAGAAGCATTTCACTGTGTGTTTCGATGTACATGTGACTAATAAAGATATCTTATCTTAACTGTCAGATATCACATTTGTGATTCAGAAACATCCAAAAACCAGTAAACTTTACCAGTAATTTAAATTAAAAAATCAATCATAAAAACCTTCAAATAACTGCATACATTAATTTTAATTCAATTAAAAAGTAAATGACTATTTACCCTTCCCTCTCACATCTATTCTTCTCCATTCAAATGAATGAATTCTCTGTTCTAATGCCAGGTCTATTTTGGCTTGGGAACAATGGGAGAATTTCCCAGTGAAAGTGCTGGGAAATCTGTAGAAGTTCATGTTCCACAGTTAGACACCATGAGGAGTTAAACATCAAAGCACAATCAAAGAATTTCCAGCAATCAGCTGTGTGGATGTTCAGGAATTCCAAGTGATGAACTATGTGATTCTTAATTCATTCCTACTTCTGAACTAATTGTTCTCTGCTAACAGTGGAGTGGACATGATCTCTCCTCCTGTATTATGTCACAAATTTCCATACAGTTAATTAGGTAAATGCCAGCAGGTCAGGTGGAACTTCAGGAATTTTCAACTGTTATTTCATTCTTTTGACTGAGGTAAAAGTTTCCATTTCATTTTTTGAGGCATGGATCAATTTTAAAGCAGTATACACTTTTTTGGAACAAAACATTGTCTTGCCGCATTTCAAGAATTTCTCCATATGTTTGATTAAAGATTTACTTATCACTAAACTCCTGCTTAATCTCCATTGTTCACTTTTTCATAAAATAGACAGACATGGCAATTAAATCAAATTTAAATTGAATCTAAGATTTAGTTGAATGTTATTGAATAGTGAAAGATTAATTCAAAGAAAGATCTTATTTCTTTCTTGTTGCACTAAAAATTTCTGGTTATTTGTTTTAAGGAATGATTGATTAGTTCTTTAAACAAACCTTAAAATGAACCACTATTCTTATTAAATAAATGGCACAATAATCCTCAAACAATTAAAGGATGAAGGCTTCCCACTCAAAATGTCATTAACCTTCCTTATTATTTAGATGGCCCTGCTGAGCATTCTCAAATAAAAGTTGTGCCATCACTGTACAGATAGAACATAGTACAGCACAGAACAGGCCCTTTGGTCCACAATGTTGTGTCGACATAGCTAATCCCTTCTACCTACAGAATGCCCATATTCCTCCATTTTCCTCTCATTCATGTGCCCATCCAAGCCCCTCTTAAAAGCCCCCAATGAATTTGCCTCCACCACCCTATCAGGCAACACGTTCCAGGCATCCACCACTTTCTCAGTAAAAAAAACTTACCCCTCAGATTTGTTCTGAACCTACCCCCTCTCACCTTAAATGCATGCCCTCTGGTGTTGGATCGCTCAATAATGGGAAAAAGATATTGCTTGTCCACCCTATCTATGCCCTTCATAATTTTATACATTTCCAACAGATCATCTCTCAGCCTCCGCCACTCCAGAGAAAAGAGCCCAAGTTTGTCCAGCCTCTCCTGACAGCACATGCCCTCTAATCCAGGCAGCATCCTAGTAAACCTCCCCTGCACCCTCTCTAAAGCCTCGACATCCTTCGTATGTTACTTGTTACTTACAAGGCTATACATTGGGTCACAGCAAAAGGCGTTATGCTGTGCACACACATCAGTGAATTGTGTACTATTTGGGCAGTGGGCTTATTTGATGATGTACATCTTGTGGGATTTGGCTGGGTAATTATCAGTATTTGCAAATTTAATAAGGTTCAAGTACATGAAGCACTTGATTGGCTTTGCCGGTGTGTAGGTTCACTTGGTTTTTCTTTCAAAGGGGGGAGTGGCTGGGAAGGAAGGAAATGGTGATCTGGATCAAATGTTTTAGGAAGGCTTTGCTTTGCTAGTGGTTTATTATTTTATGATCAGGATGGCAGCTGCCTTAGTTTATGCATTGCAGAGGGAAACATTTGATGATCTTTAGTTGTGCAGCAAGTTTAGGAGTTCAAATTACATCAAAAATATCTGCAGCAACATTTTGACCACACCAAAGGAGTGGGCCATGTGAATACGTTAGGAGATGCCATGTAGTCTTGTGTGAGAAACATGTCTTTTGCATCTCCAATGTCTCAGAAACTGTTATGTTTGAATCCTTTGAAGATGCTGGGGAGTATACTGGATTTGTTTACACAAAATAAAGCAATCTTGTTTACTATGAAGAAGTAGTTCTTTCTTTGGAAAACTGTTGGAAATGCACATAAATGTAGTCATATCTAATATTATAAATGTTTTAAAATGAACCAACTGTAGTACACTATGGGTTCATTAGGGAACTTGTATGTTTAACATCTGTCAGGTGATCAATCTTGTTAATAATTAGCACATCTGTATAACATTTATAAAATATTCAATAAAAACATCTTAATCCATTATCCCAGTACCAAACAACACATTGGATGATTGCTACTTCTAGAATTTGTTAATTCTGATATATTAGGTCCTTCATCTGCTTTTTTCCAAAAATAGCAATTAATTGCTTTCTCATCATGCTTGACCCATGGTAAATGAAAAATTACACAGCAATGCAAATCTTACAGGCTGCAAGTCCCTTCCATATGAGTAGTTATGGTGGGGGGGGGGTCAAAAATTTCTGTTCATTCTCAAGGCAACACACAAATAAATAGCTTAAACTGTGGGTGACTGTTCAAAATGCATTCAACAATGAATGTGCTTACTGGGGCTTGAAATAAGTGTGGCATATTGTTAGCAAGTGGTGTGCTAATGCAGCAAAATGGCCTGGAGTGCAGCTTGCTAGATACGCACGCCACATAGATGCACATTAGTCGTGCATTTACCCTGAAGGCTGAACTTGCTGAAGAAGTCCAGACCCAAAATAGTTAGGTCCTTTGCAGTAGAGAGCATTATAATTCATTTATATTATATACAGGAAGTCCCCAGGTTACGAACGAGTTCCGTTTTTGAGACTGTTCGTAACCTGATTTTGTATGTAACTCGGAACAGTGTCCGCGCATGCGCACTTGGGCCGGGGATCGCGGCCATGCATGTGCACCTGGGCCGTGCATTGCGGCCGTGCATGCGCACTTGGGCCGGGGATCGCAGCCGCGCATGGCCCCAGCCGCACATACACAATTGGCCTGGGGTTCCCTGGCCGTATATGCGCACTTGGCCCGGGGTTGGGCCAAAGAAGGTGTACCGCCACTGTGGTAGGATCGGGGGCCGGGCCCGCTTACGAACCAACCACGAAGGTCGGTTCGTAAGTACGGGCGTTCGTAAGTCGGGGACTTCCTGTACTTTGAATACTATTATGTAGGTTCTGCAAAAAAAAAATTGAACAACCGACCACAGTGACATGTTTTATGTGTGCCAGACTACAGTGGAAGGCGTGCCAGCATCTTTACTTTCTTAGGAGGTTAAAGAGGTTTAGCTTGTCATCGATCACTCCAACAAATCTTTACAGGTGTACTCTTGAAAGTATCCTGACTTGTTGCATCATGGTCTGGTACGGCAATTCGAATGCACAGGAATGTAAGAAGCTGCAGAGAGAAGTGGACTCCGCCCAATATATCACAGGCTCGTCCCTCCTCACCATCCATACTATCTACAGAACATGCTGCCTCAAGGTGGCAACATCCATCAAGGATCCCCACCATCCGGGCCATGCCATCTTCTTGCAGCTACCATTGGGCAGCAGATACAGAAGCCTGAAGTCCCAAACCACCAGGTTCAAGAACAGTGACTTCCCTTCAACCATTCGGTTCCTGAACCAACTGGCACAACACTAATCACAACAGTGATAACCCTATTACCACTTTGATCACTTTGCACTAAAATGGACTTTGTGATTTTTTGTTCTAATTACGTTCTCTTATAAAATTTGTGTATAATTTATGTTTATCTTGTGAATGCTACTTATATGATGCTATGTGCCTGTGATGTTGCTGCAAGTCAGTTTTCCATTGCACCTGTGCATACGCGTACTTGTGCATACGCGTACTTGTGCAGATGATAATAAACTTGACTTTGACTGGTGAAGTGCCTGCACAGCATCACTTCATGACTTCTGCCACTTTGTTGAGATTGGGGGTGGGTGGAGCAGTTATTGTGATGCAGAGCAAGCCCTGAACATGAAATGGCTCAGAAACTTTGATGACTGCCAATGCCAAAAAACCCAAGAATTAATTAAATCCAATGCAAATCACTTAAAAACACCTATAAATAATTAATATCATTAAAGTCAACACAATCAGGGACTGATTAGGTGGAGTCGGCATGGTTTTGTGCTGGGAAGATCATGCCTCACAAGTCTGATTGAGTGTTTGAGGAAGTAATTAAGAAAACTGATGAAGACAGAGCAATAGATGTGGTTTACATGGAAGGCAGAGGCTCAAGGGATCTGAGTGGATCCAGAATTGGCTTGGTGAAAGGAGGGAGAGGGCAGTGGTGGATGGCTGCTTTTCTTACTGGAAATGTGTAACAAGTGATGTACTGCAGGGATCAGTGCTGGGACCTTTGTTGATTGTAATATAAATGACTTGGATGAGGATGGAGGGGGTACGATCAGTAATTTTGCAGATGACACAAAAATTGGTGAAGTCGCAGATACAGAAGAAGGTTATGGGACATAGATCAGCTGGAATTTCGAGTGGAATGAGGCAGATGCAACTTAGAATCAGAATCAGATTTATTATCACTGACATATGTCATGAGGTTTGTTGTTTTGCAGCAGCAGTACAGTGCAAGAGATAAAAATGACCGTAAATTGCAAAAAAAAAAGTGCAAAAGAGGAATAGTGGGGTAGTGCTCGCGGACAGTTCAGAAATCTGATGGCAGAAGGGAAGAAGCTGTTCCTGAAACATTGAGTATGGGTCTTCAGGCTTCTGTACCTCTTCCCCGATCGTAGTAACGTGAAGAGAGCATGTCCCCGATGGTGGGGGTCCTAAATAATGGATGCCGCCTTCTTGAGGCACTGCCTCTTGAAGATGTCCTTGATGGCGGGGAGGCTTGTGCCCATGATGGAGCTGGCTGAGTCCACAAGTAGAGCTGCTGGCGTGCCTTCTACTTGATTTCGTCAATGTGTTGGGCCCAAGATAGACCCTCTGAGAGATTGACACCAAGGAACTTGAAGTTGCTCACCCTTTCCACCGCTGACTCCTCAATGAATACTGGTGTGCGTTGTCCCGACCTTCCCTTCCTGAAGTCCACAATCAGTTCCTTGGTCTTGCTGACATTGAGTACGAGGCTGTTGTTGCAACACCACTTAACCAGCCGATCTATCTCACTCCTATACACCTCCTCACCGCCATCTGAGATTCTGCCAACAATAGTGATGTCATCAGCGAATTTACAGATGGTGTTTGAGCTGTGCCTAGCTACACAGTCACAAGTATAGAGAGAGTAGAGCAGTAGGCCAAGCATGCATCCTTGAGGTGTGCCTGTGTCGATTGTCAACGAGAAGGAGATGTTACTACCGATCTGTGCTGACTGTGGTCTCCAAATAAGGAAGTCAAGGATCCAGTTGCAGACGGAGGTACAGGGGCCCAGGTTTTGAAGCTTGTTGGTTAGTACTGAGGGGATGATGGTGTTGAACACTGAGCTGTAGTCGATAAACAACAGCCTGATGTATGTTTTGGTGTTGTCTAGGTGAGCGGAGAGCAGTGAGATTGCGTCTGCTCTACATCTGTTGTGGCGGTAGGCAAATTGCAGCAGATCCAGGTCCTTGCTCAGGCAGGAGTTAATTCTAGCCATGACCAATGTCTCAAAGCACCTCATCACAGTAAATGTGAGTGCTACATCTAATCTGAAACATGTTTAATCCAAACACGTGAAGTAATGCACTTTGGGAGGTCGAATTCTGGAAGGACATACACACTATATATGCCAGGGACCTTAAAAGTGTTGATGTACAGAGACATCTTGGGCTGCAAATTCATAGCAAGTTTTTCCACAGAGAGGGTGGTGAATATCTAGAATGAGCTACCAGAGGAGGTGGTGGAGACAGATACAACACAATTGATCAGGTACTGAGATAGGAAAGGCATAGAGGGAAATGGATCTAATGCATGCAACTTGGATTAGCATAAATTGACATCACAGTTGGCATGGACAAGGTGAGCCGAAATGGGCTGTTTCTGTGCTGTTCTATCCTCTCCATGTCCACTCTGTCCAGGCCTTTCAATATTCAGTAGGTTTCAATGAGATCCCTTCTTATCCTGCGAAACTCCAGCAAGCACAGGCCCAGAGTCATCAGATGCTCCCCAAATGTTAACCCTTTCATTCCCAGGATCATTCTTGTAAACCTCCTCTGGACCCTCTCCAATGCCAGCAGATCCTTCCTTAGATATGGGATCCAAAACTGCTCACAATACTCCAAATGTGGTTTGACCAACACTTTATAAAGCTTCAGCATTGCATCCTTACTTTTATATTCCAGTCCTCTTGAAATGAATGCTAACATTGCATTTGCCTTCCTTACTACTGACTCAACCTGCAAGTTAATCTTTAGGGACTCCCTCACTAGGACTCTAACATCTTACCAACCACTGAAGTCAAGCTAACTGGCCTATAATTTCATGTCTTTTGCCTCCCTCCCTTGTTAAAGAGTACAGTGACATTTGCTATTTTCCAGTCCTCTGGAACTATTCCTGAACCTAGTAATTCTTGAAAGATCACTACTAATGCCCCCACAATATCTTACTCATATTCCGGAACCAAAACCAAAGTGCTCACTGTTCAATATACACCTGCCCTTGGGCCTGTAGACATTTGTCCTGCAATGTCTGATAACTAATCTTCAGGGGATCAGGGACTTCTGTGATTATGGCAAGCAATAATGCACCTCCTTAACTAATCAGATTGAATGATCCTTAATGTGATATGTAGATTTTAAATCAGCTAAGTGCATAGTGGAACAGTTAATTTATTGCCAAATGTAATCTTACCTCTATATCACATTCCTAAAAATGCATTCTGATCTGCTTCAAGTTTATAGCACTTCCTGTTATCTCTGAATTACTGTTATCTGGCTAAAAACCACACTTTGACCACCAGAAGAGCACTTCACATTCACTTGCACAGCCTTATTTTCCAACCATACATTTCTAAGCTTCAGCTGATAAATTTGTTTTCTTAACATGGTGAGGACATTTAACTAAGTATATAGATTGTTCAGGAATCCAATGTATGACTTGAGCATTTTTAAAATCCAATTTGACACTGCACTGAAGTTGTACCCCACGAGGTGTCAAACACAATAACATCAGACAGCATCTCCAAGAGGCTATCGTTAGATTAGGAAAAGGCTACAGTGTCATATGTTGTTTTCACAATAAGAACCAGAAACCACTGCAGTAACATGAAAATGACAACAGAAATCCATCTATTAGATTTCCACCCAATGACAATGTCTTATCAGCTTCCCTTCATCCTTCCCAGGTATGGAAATCAACTCTGAAAAGCTGGATACAAAATTATATCTTACCATTGTATATCATAACTTGGGATTGATTACCACTTTGTCATGATTATAAAACAAGCAATAATGCATTGAAGCATATTGACACTCTTAAATTTAATTGACAGCTCTTTTAGCTTATAATGACATAATTTCAGGAAGCATTTTTTTTAAAATCAGGATTCACAACGGCCTACTTCTTTCTAAAAAGTCCAAAAGATCATGAAGTACATGTACCATTAGTTGTAAAGGTAATTATTGCTTTAAGGCTGTCACCCTAAGTGTTATGCTACAGAGACACAAGAAATTCTGCAGATGTCGGATATATCTGGGGCAATACACAAAAAGTGCTGGAGGAATTCAGCAGGTCAGGCAGCATCCATGGAGGGAAATAAACAGTTGACGCTTCGGGCCGAGACCCTTCATCAGGAGTGGAAAGGAAGAGGGCAGAAGCCAGAATAAGAAGGTGGTACTACCAGCACTTTTTGTGTAAGGGTTGTTATGTGTCTTGCAACAACATGTATAGAAGGTTCCAAAGTCATTCTGTGAAGAACCCTTGAATTAACCACACACACTTTGTCTGAGTTCCTTGCATCTCATGTGTATCAGTCTGTACTCTACAATGGATTTTTTAGAGGTTAAAAATTCATTGAAAACACATAATTTGCAATCATGCTCTCACTCATTTCTCTGGAAGCAATCTAAAAGCTCTGTCACACACTTACTATCATTACTTCTCTTTCAAAATCTGCCAGAAATGTAATTCTCTGAATTATTTTCACTCATTCCCACAAGCTGTGGTTGCTTTCGAAAATGTCAAGCCATGATTGAAAAACTGATGGTGTGAAAACTGTTCCCAATTTCGACTTATGTTTTAAAATAACCATCTTGCTTGTTTGAAGAACAGAAAAGACATGAACCTGTGTTTCTTTTTAATTCTTTTTTTTAGGACTCTGGCTGGTTGAATGGTGTCACAATAACAACCTTGCATTCAATGTTAGCAAGACTAAGGAACCAATGGTGGACTTCAGGAATGGGAAGTTGGGATAACACATACCAGTCCTCATTGAGGGGCCAGCAGTGGAAAGGGTGAGCTGCTTCATGTTTCTGGGCGTCAACATCTCAGAGGATCCTTCCTGGGCCCAACACGTTGATGCAATCATGAAGAAGGCACACCAGTGGCTCTACTTCGTTAGGAGTTTGAGGAGATTTGGTATGTCACCAATGTCACCAAAGATTCTTACAAATTTCATTCGATGTATGGTGGAGAGCATTCTGACTGGTTGCATCACAGCCTGATACAGAGCTTCCAATGCACAGGATCGCAAGGGGCTGCAGAGGATGAGAACCTCAGCCAGCTCCATCACAGACACAAATGCTCCCCACCATCGAGGACATCTTCAAGAGGCGGTGCCTCAAGAAAGTGGCATCTATCATTATGCCATAATTCTGCATTGCTTTGATAAAACTGGACAAATTTTCCAGCTGATGCTCATTTAAAGCTGAACTGTTGACATGCCTTCTTCTCGTTACTACCATCGGGGTAGAGGTACAGGAGCCTGAAGACCCACACTCAATGATTCAGGAACAGCTTCTTCCCTCTGCTGTCAGATTTCTGAAGGATCCATGAACACTACCTCATTATTTCTTTTTTTTTGCACTATTTATTTATTTTTGTAATTTATAGATTTTTATGTCTATGCACTGTACTGCTGCCACAAAACAACAAATTTCACGTCATATGTCAGCGATAATCAATGTGATTCTGAGCCATCCCCAATTGTACTTGGGGAGGTGATGGTGAGCCACCAACTTGAAACACTGCAGTTCTTCTGGTGAAGGTACTCCCTCAGCTTTGTTGGATAAGGAGTTTCAGGAGTTAGACCCAGTGATACAATGGGTCCTCCCCAGCTTATGAACGCCTGACTTACATGCAGCCCGTGCACATAAATAAGCATTTGGGAGACTGGTGATATGGATTTCCCTGGGGAGGACCTGTACTGGCAATATACTTCCAAGTCAGGATGGTGTGTGACTTGGAGGGGAATGTGCAGGCAGTACATTCTCAGGCACCCTTAGCCTCTGCCATTAAGGACATGGGTTGGGAGCCACTGTTGGAGTAACCTAAGTGAGTAACTGCAGTACATTTTGTAGATGGTAAGAAATGCAACCTTATTTCCAAGTGATCCAAGCACATTTTACGTATCCTTACTATTATTCATTCATAGGTTCCAAGCATTGCTAGCAAAGCCAGGATTTACCAGCCACCTTTACACGTCCTTTACAGAAATGCTTTTGAGGCCTTTTACAGGGCAGTTAAGAGCAAAGCACACTGCCCTGGGTCTGTGGTTACTTACTGGTTAATTTTGGAAAGGAAGGCAGATTTTACCAGAAGATCATGTATTTCTTCCAGACAATGTGGTAGTTTCAGTCACTTTTACTGAGATTACCCTTCTATTCCATTAAAAAAAATATTTCATTAACTGTAAATTCCCTGCTGCTTTGGTGGGATTTGAACTCCTGTCTCTGGACTGGATCTTTAAAAATATCACATTTTTATTGAAATATTCAGAAATGACAAGAGTGAATTTTAAATAAGGGCAAGCAAACCACTTACCACTAGAGTAAAGCTTTCTGCTCTGTGGCAGCATCTAAAAACTGTTCCTCATTTTTTCCACAAACCTGTTCCACTTAGATGACAACTTGCCATAAGCGTCACATAGCAACAGATGCTAGAGCAGAGCAGCAAGACAGAGAGAGCAAGCTGAACACCGAAGTACAGAATTCCAGATGTTAGATAATGTTACACTATATGCAGATAAAAAGTGGTAAATTAACTTTCAAGTTTTTCTTAACATAACTATCATAGGTTTGCATCTATTTAAATGACTTGTGGATAAGAATTATACAAGTGATTAAAGAAAATAATGTCACGGCTCAAACAAGTTGAATATTACATTACACCAAGAACTGATATGAAATAATTTGTTACTTTTTAATAAAATTACACAAAAATGCCTGCAACTTGTATTGAAATATCAAAGGAGTGAAAGTTTTATGATTATTTAACAAACATGAAAAAAATAGTTTTAAAGCTCTGTAAACAAAAACCGATTCATTTGGATTATTTAGCCCTTAATCTGTTAATTTGAAACTTCATTTTCCAGCACCAAGCAAGTCCCCCTCACAACCCCCTGCTCTGCCAAACCAACCCAAAGCAACTGCCAAAGTGAGTTTTTCTCCACTGGCTAATTAAATGTAGATGGAATGAAGCTGTGCTGTCATTTCCTTCCAGCACTCTGACCTAATTAGCAAAACTCAATAAAACAGCAGGAAATGGACATTTATTCTACTGTATCACTAAAAAAGCTGTAATTTTTAAAATCTTCAGCAAGTCCCATCTCCGAACCCCAGGGTCTTAACTGAAGGATGCACGGCATAAAAATCCACCCACATACCAGTAACAGCAACACAAGCCTATTCTTCATTGTTATGATTTAGTGGTTGCTGGGCCTGAAGCCAGAAATTACATAAGGTACAAGCTTATTATACAAGTACCAGAACCATCATAACCTCTCTCATATGTTGCTAATTCAATACAAGAATAATTCCTACATAAGTTATTTCCCTAAATTATCGAGCATATGCACATTAAACATCAGGCACTTTTAAACTAGGCAGTTATTACAAGGAAATTACCTTTTAATATTTGGGCAGTCATATTTCAATATTATGTTGATTATTCTTAGGATTCTTAGAAATGATTTTTTTTCATTTATACAGTAAGTATGACACAAAAGACCTAAATTTTAAACTCTAAAACTGTAGCAGCATGGAATACATAGTTCCTGGTTTCAAATGCAGTTTTATGTGCTGTCCTTTTCAAAACAATGGCGAAACTCACCCAACTATGAAACATTATTATCAGGGGCAATACACTTTGTACAAGTGTATCCCATAAACTGCACTTGATACACATTCCATTCTGATAGAGCCATAAATGCTGTTCAGGTTAAAAGACACTTACTGAACATATCAACTGCAAACACAAACATGAAATATCTGTAATCATAACACCTCTATACATCAGACAACTACTTGGGGAATAAACTCAAGACACCAGGCCACTTGCTTAAAATAAATACAAACAACAGATAATAAAATCCAGATCTATAGCTTTAAAGTGCATGCCCTGAATGTATTTATTCTTCCAAAAATGTTAATTTAGGACATTTTTACATAAATGTCTGCAATTTGGAACAACAAGGAGGTTCCAATTATAATGTCATTCATGTGCAACAGAGCCTCAATTGCTATAATCTGCTACAAGGTTATGCTTTTTGATGCTTCTTGACAAAATGTTCAGGTTGAAAGATTTCAAGCTTCATCAATGCCGTATGTGCATCTACAAGCATCACATAACATGCCAGGATTTTGCAACAATTAATTATCAAGGATATTAGAGTCATAGAGTCATACAGCACAAAAATGTGCCCTTCAACCCACCACATCTATGCCACCTTTTTGCCCATTTACACTTATCCCATTTGCCTGTATTAGGTCCACATCCATCTACACCTTACCTATTTCAGTGTCTGTCTAAATTTCTCTTAAACGTAATGATTGTATCTGATCCCACCACCTCCTCTGGCAGCAAGTTCCAGAGTTCAACCACACTTTATGTAAAAAAAAATTAGACGCAAATCCCTTTTAAAATTCCTTCCTCTCACCTTAAAACTCTGCTCTCTTGTTTTTGATACTCCTACCATGGGAAAAAGATTTTGACCATTTATCTACGCTCCTCAATCTTATATGCTTCTATCTGATCACCTCTCAGCCACCTTCTCTCCAGGGAAATCAAACCCAGCCTATCCAGCCTCTCCCAATAACTAAAGTCCTTCAGTCCAGTCTCTCAAGCACATCCTTCCTATAGCATGGTGACCAGTCACATCTTTCCTGTAGTGTGGCAACCAATTGTGAAGACATCATCACAGACTTCCAATCAGAAAAACCATTAACCACTACCCTCTTCCTCCTATCACCAAGACAATTTTGGATCCAATTAGCCAGCTTGCCTTGAATCCCTTGTGCCTTAACCTTCTGGAACAGCCTACTACATGGGACCTTGTTAAATGCCTTACTGAAGTCCTTACTAACTAACCCTGATCAGCATCAGCCCTTCCAAATGTCCATTAAACCTATCCCTTAGGATGTTCTCCAATAATTTCACAATCATTGATGTAAGGCTCACCAGCCTATAGTTACCTGGCTCATCCGTTAACCTTTCTAAATAAAGGAAAAACATCAGCTATCCTCAAGTCTTCTAGCACCTCACCTGCGGCTAACAAGAATAGATCTCATCTGGCCCTTTATCAACCTCTATGAGATCCCATGACATCTAACACCTCTTCCTTGTTAATATTGACCTACTCCAGATTATCCATGAACCCCTCCTTGAACTCACTATTTTCCATGTCCTTCTCCATGGTGAATACAGGTGAGAAGTATTCATTTAGGACCTCACCTGAATCAGTGCTCAGCACATCAATTACCCCCTTAGGCCAAAGGGGACCCACTCTTTCCCTGGGCACTCTCTTGTACCCGATATACTTAAATAGGATTCTCAATTGCTGCTATCGGTGATTTTAACAACTACACATTTGGATGCAGCAATGCACTTGTGATAAATATTTCAACTAGCATTGGAAGAAATATAACTGTATTCCAAGAAAATGTCTCAAAAGTAATGGAATATCTTTCAATGCACCTCAGAGGAATAGGGATGAATCTTTTTAAAATTGATGCATGTAGTTTATGTGCTGAATAAAAGACCACAGTCATATTTACTTTCTTTTTGACCAAATATCCGCTGTTCCTTTTTTCTGAAGCAAAACTCCTCTTCCTCTAATTGTCTCCCCTTTTCTTTGCTTTAGATTCACTCACAAAGTGATACAGTTCCAGGGATGTTCACAGCTCTTTGAGATATTCCCTAAATAACTTGCATCAATTTCACAAACCACCTGTAATAGGTTTCACATTATGATATGTGCTGTGCTCTCACAATTAATGTTCTCCCAATATACTTCTCTGGATATCGAACCAAAAAATTGTGAACACTTATTTTCTGTTAACCCACTTCCCTTTGAAAACTTGCCAGAGACAGAGTTTTCCCACTTATTTTCACTCCTTTCTCTTTTTGAAAAGGCATCAAACTACCTCACTGTGAAAACTGATAATGTTGGTTCTGGAAATCATTCAGCAGGCTTAGGCCAAGTACCAGAGGGTTGCTGACATCCTTGGAACAGCAGCTCTGCAAGATTCAGTGCCAGGAGCAAAGCAGCCGAGTCAAGGCAAGATGTTATTCATGTGCAAGCAAAGATATTTGAGCGTCGAGAGGCAACTCAGCCAAGGAGACCTTTGTAGTTTTGGCCGATCATACCCTCACCCGAGACTACCCAGGAGAGGTCTGGGAATACTGATCAAAAGCATGAGACTTGCCTGGTTCTTTTTTTCCTTCCAAGCCCATGGGCTCTGAGAACAAGTTTAGCACCTATAATAGCACTGCAACTGATACCAGTGAGGATTTAGCCTGGAATCTCTGATCTCTGTCGCTTGAGAACACAGCAGACAATGGAAGGACCAGAAAAGCAGCTTTTGCTTCAAATAACAAACACAGTACATCCAAAACCTTCCTTCTCCATTGTCTCATAGAAAATTCAAGCTGAAGTCAGAAGGCATTGAAATCTGTTAATTCAATATCCATTTTCAATGTATACTTTTATAGAGAAATGTGCCCATCACATTTTCTCTTCTATACAAGTTTGTATGCCGTACTTATGGGCAGTCATTAGCTCCTAATTAATCATTCTGCCTGACCACACTTACCTTGTAAACAACCTCAGCATGTGTGTATTTTGAGCAATTAGATCTTTTACCCTTAAAGGGACAAAGCAGATTAAAAGCAGCACTTCATTTTATCACCAGAATGGATTAGAAGTCGGACAATGACTTTATAATTCCAGTTAAAGAACATCGGATACACTGATACAATGGGCTGCATGACTACCTTTGTTCAGTTGTTCTATGTAGCTTTATTTTCCTTAAGATTGTAGCACATCCCCTATTGCTTCTGAGTAAAAAATTATATTATAAAGTTATTGATTGACTGAGCTTCTAATCCATTCGGGTGATGAGATTTAGTACTGCTTTTAATCTACATTGTTCCTTAAAGATTTCAGTCGGAAAACACCTGTGGAAGAAACTTGATAGTTCCAGTTAAAGAACATCAGTTATACAGATACAATGGGCTTCATGATTATCTTTGTTCTATTTTCTACGATGTGAAGCTTTACTTCCTGTAAGATTGTAGCAGATCATCTTTGCTTCAGAATACAAAAATATTATAAACCATAAAATTTCTTCCACAGGTGTTTTCGGACTCAAATGAGGTCCTTCCAATTTGAAATGACTACAGCAGTTAAACCACGAATCTTAACTGTAATAAATCAAACCTTCTTCCTTCAGAGAGTCTGTTTGTACTTATGGTACAAATGAAACCAAAACGCTCAAACTTTTCATTTCCATTGATATGTGTATGGTGCTCCTCAGGCCACTGTGGGCGATGGCAGCTTGCATACCTGCCTGTGGACTAAGACTGGAGGATGGACTTCATTTTAGTTATTTCATCTAAATTGCAGATATGTGAACTGGAGATAATTTAAACTTGTTACATTTTTTTTGAAACTATATCCAAAGACTTTCTTTTTGGTGATGTCCCACAGAGATGAGCACTCATTTGAGGGCATTCTGAGGAATACTTGTTTCTGCACTGTGCAAAACTAACATGAAGAGAATTAAGAGGATATAAAGAGGCGTTAATGGTGTGCAATTTATATTCTACAGGTAGCATGAACCACAGTTCAGTGGCTCAGTTAATTCATGTGTCCTGCTGCTTGTTATCATATACTTCTCTTCAGAAAGTATGGAAAACCTAAACTTAGAATTTCTTGCAGTTCTGATGTTTCTTGCAGTATTTACTATTAGCATTATCCTAAAGTGAACTACAATGAAATGCTACTCCATAACCTTCCACCCTTTCTGCAAATTATTGGAAAACCCATTCAATCTTTACACAATGGAACTTCCTGTACGAATGCTCATTAAATTCAATAATTGGGAATACATCATTTGGCATTATCCACTGTTGCTATGGTCAACTGCCTCACGTATGTATCTGTCACATAGTAAATCCTCTCAGCAAAGTGCCCAGCGATAGTATTCAATGATTCACTCCATTTCTTAATTCTTAACATTCTAATTTTGTGATGGAAAATAAGTACAAGAGAGAGTGTAATGACAGTACGCTATAGCAACTAAGAACTGTACTCAAATCAAACAGTCCCTGATTCCTGCTGAACTTTGCTATTGAGTATGCTACATTACAACAGTTAGTAACCTGAAAAACATGTCTTTGATTGTACAGTGCATTGGGACTTTGAGGTCAAAAAAGGCAATGCAGAAATACACATCTTTTTTACTTGCAGCATTTCTTGTCATAAAAAATTTAGATAATTAAATAACTGCAGATTTCCAGCATCTGTGGTTTTTGTTTAAATACTGTAATGAGTCTAGAAATCTCTCATTTAACTTTCCATTTATATTTAACCTTGGTGAACAGATTTGGCACACCTCAGGATATTAAGCTGCTCAAGGGATGTACAAGCATTGGAGGAAGTGCAGAGAAGGTTCACTGGTTGAGGCATTAATAAAAGTTGAGCAGATTGGGCCCGTATACATTGGAATTTAGAAGAATGAGAGGTGATTTTATGAAAACACATAAGAAGCCTATGAAGATTGACAGGGTGGATGCTGAGAGGAAGTATCCCTGAGTGGAGAATTAAGAATTAGGGAACATAGGTTCAGAATAAGCGGTTGCCCATTTAAAATGGAGATGTGGAGGAACTCCTCTCAGAAGGTTGTGACTCTTTAGAGAATCCTTAAAGAAATGCAAAGTGGAGTCATTCAAACTGGAGGCAGACAGATGTTTGAATTACAAAGGAGTCGAGGGTTACGGGAGAGAGTGGGATAGTGTTGTTGGAGCAAAGATTGGATTAGCCATGATTTTATGGAATGGCAAAGCAGGTTTGAAGGGGTTGGATAACTATCTCTTCATTTCTATGCTCTCACAAAAGCTGTGCAGAAAGAACAAGTAGCTTTGCATTATGACTTGTCGTTCAGGAGAAACACAGTATTTCCTCCCATTTCCCAATGGATTGGCTTCCCTTTCCTCCACTCAACAGAGAGCCCCTTATTTTCTACCCCTTCTGAAACCCAACTTGGGAAACAGACTCCCCCTGTTCTGACCCTAGGAATTGTGGCCACCTTACCTCATACCTGCCCTGCAATGTTCCCCCGTAAAGCCAAGCCAGTCTATCAGGGTGATTTTTAGCAAGGAATCCTATCAAACACACACAAAATGCTCTTGAGTTATAGTCAACCCATCAGTATCAGGATTAAAGCTTCAGTAAAACAGAAATGAGAATAGTTATTTGAGTAATGAATTATACAGCTACCCTGAGTGCTGATACTGGATTTCTGATATCCATTCCTTCATGGGAAGAAAATGTTTTGCATTTATAAATATACCTTCACAGTGCACACAGCTGAATTTTCTAAAGACATTCAACTCTTTGCAGCCAAATGACATTGGTGGTCATATGCTGAGATATTGTATATATCATCAACTCCCCCAACACTGCACCGTTTTATGTAAATTGTATTTTAAAACACTGAACAAAGAAAATTCCACCCATGTGAGCTTGGTGTAATTTGATTGTATCTAAAAATTCTTGAAACATTGATAAGATTTATATTTTGCACATCGTAACAAAGTGTTGTATCTATTAAAAAAAATGGAAGTAATCCAGTCTAAACAGACGTGAATGTTATTTTTCAGACTGCAGTATCTCAGGCCATTAGCATAACATGCAGCTCCTTGTGTCAAATGTCCTGGCTCATTAAATAACATCTTAGAGTGATGTCACTCTCATCTGTGCAGAATTGTGGGTTATTTAAATAAAACAAAAGCGTCGTCAAAATGATGTAATGAAAGACACTAAAAGTAGTAAGCAAATAAGATGGATACCACTTAGATCTAAGGAAAGGACTGAAGAGGCCATTCACATTCAGAACTTAAACCTTAAATTAGGGGGCTGGAAGCAATGTAACAAAGAACTCCCTCTTTTCAGTTTCACACTTTTCACTGAAAAAAGGCAAGATTCCTTCAGTGATAAAGTTCCAAATTCCAGCAAAGGTTTCCTTCAGTCTGATTATACATGCAAAATACTATGGCGTCTGGCTCACAAAAAAACTTCAAGCTTGAGCATTCAGTTTTCAGGATCTGTCTCAATGATTTGTGCTCCATTTCACACCATCTCAGAGCAATAAATCGTAACAAATTAAAAACACACTGCTATTGAATCTGGGTTTAAGAAGCCAAAGTCATGAGATGCTAATACAGAAAATGCTTTTGATCTGATTGCTGAAACTATTTGAATGGACTGTCTCTGACAGAGAGGTCATTTTACTGGAGATGTCCCTCAGGTCGCAAGGCTTCATTTCACTCCAAACCCCACTATGAAAGTTTTCTTGCCTGGCACATCATTTCATAAACAGTGAAATCAGGGAGAAAAGTACATGCAGGAATCTCCTTTGACATGATCACTACCCTTGATTAGAAAATGTATGCTTTAACAAAACTATGCATATCTCCAGATGGGCACTTTACATCTCAGGATGTGTGCAATTCAATCTAAATTTTAGCTAAAAGAAACATTTGCTTTAAAGAAATAACTTAAGCTACATTGACACACCAGTTACCAACAAGTGATTCACATCTGAATGATATTATCAGCCATTACAACCCTTTTTTTTAACGTGGATTGACCCAGGTTTTTAAGCAGCACTGAGGTATATTGAAAAATGGAGCCTGTAATTGTGTGCTTGACCTGCACTCAAATAGTGATCACAAATTTTCCAAGTACTCTGACTGCAACCCTCTTTTTATTGGATATTGGTTCACCCGTGGTTTGGATATGGTAGAGAGTGGTTATTCCATTGGGCTGGTGAGGCAAGAGTTCAAGTCCCATAGCAACTCGCCTATCGGCAAAACAGGTCTACAGCGGATGCCATCTCCCTGGCCCTACGTTCAGCTCTGGAGCATCTGGACAGTAAAGACATATACGTTAGACTATTGTTTATTGACTACAGCTCTGCCTTCAATACAATAATTTCAAGCAAGCTTGTCACCAAACTCCGAGACCAAGGACTCAACACCTCCCTCTCTAACTGGATCCTTGACTTTCTAACAAACAGACTGCAATCAGTGAGGATAGGCAGCAATACCTCCGGCACGATTATTCCCAACACTGGTGCCCCACAAGGTTGCGGCCTCAGCCCTCTACTCTACTCCCTTATACACTCATGACTGTGTGGCCAGATTCTGCTCTAACTCCGTCTACAAGTTTGCAGATGATACCACCGTTGTAGGACGTAACTCAAACAGCGATGAGTCGGAGTACAGGAAGGAGATAGGGAGCTTAGTAGAATGATGTCACGACAACAACCTTTCCCTCAATGTCAACAAAACAAAAGAGCTGGTCATTGACTTCAGGAAAGGGGGCGGTGTACATGCACCTGTCTTCATCAATGGTGCTGAGGTCGAGAGGGTTGAGAGCTTCAAGTTCCTGGAAGTGAACATCACCAACAGCCTGTCCTGGTCAAATCACATAGATGACATGGCCAAGAAAGCTCACCAGTGCCTCTACTTCCTCAGGAGGTGAAAGAAATTTGGTTTGTCCCCTTCGACTCACCAACTTTTACCAATGCACCATAGAAAGCATCCTGTCTGGATGTATCACGGCTTAGTACGGCAACTGCTCTGCCCAGGACCGCAAGAAGCTGCAGAGAGTTGTGGACACAGCCCAGCGCATCACGGACACCAGTCTCCCCTCCCTGGACTCTGTCTTTACCTGTCGTTGTCTTGGTGTAGCAGCCAGCACAATCAAAGACCCCACCCACCCGGGACATTCTCTCTTCTCTCCTCTTCCATCGCGAAGATAATACAGGAGCCTGAGGGCATGTACTACCAGACTTAAGGACAGCTTCTACCCCACTGTGATAAAACTATTGAATGGTTCCCTTATACAATGTGATGGACTCTGACCTCACGATCTACCTTGTTGTGACCTTGCACCTTATTGCACTGCACTTTCTCTGTAGCTGTGACACTTTACTCTACTGTTATTGTTTTTACCTGTACTACATCAATGCACTCTGTACTAATTCAATGTAACTGCACTGTGTAATGAATTGACCTGTATGATCGGTTTGTAAGACAAACTTTTCACTGTACCTTGGTACAAGTGACAATAATAAACCAATAAACCCATCTTAGCTGCCAGAAATTTAAATTTAGTAAATAAAATATATCTGGAATCCAAAGTTAGTATCAGTAATGGTGACCATGAAATGACCAGATTTTCACAGTTATCCTTCTGACTCACTAATACCCTTCAGGAAATGAAATCTTACATCCTTACTCAGTCTACCTTACATGTGACTCCAGACCCTTAGCAATGTGGTTAACTCATAGCTGACCTCTAAAATGGCCAAGTAAACTGATGAGTACAGGGTTACTAGGACGGACAGTAAATACTGGCCTTGCCAGTGATGTTTATGTTTTGTGAAAGAATCAGAAAAGACTGCAACATCTGACTTTTCTTTAATTTAACCTGTACCTTTGAGTTGCACTGCAGCCTGCACTAACCCAAAGCACCTTCTCATGCATTTTGAATGCCTTGCTTAAGTCTTAGGTTGATCCTCCTTAGTGCACATCCAAATCACTTGCACCAATTTGATTCTGTAATCTAATTAAAAATATTAAATTTTCCAAGAACATCTGCAGCAGAAATCAAAGTGATTGAGCTAAAATTCAAAATTGTCTTCTTTACTAACTGAGTTAAGAGTTGATGCATAGAATAATTTCAAGGAATCTGTTTACTATCTCACAGTGAACTTGTCCTGAAATTTAACAGATAGAGAAACAGCTGCTTCCAATCCAAAGAACCATCTCTCCGGATCCCTTTCCCCATTCATTGTGCAGAACAGCAGGCAACACATTAAAGGAAAAATGCCTTGCTGAGAAAGGCAGAATCAACTGTTTGATCTCCAGACTATCCCAAACAGTTTTCCTGTGCTTCGATGTCACTCCACTGTTAACCATGCCGTGCTTTTAAGCTGTGAGCTAATGATGCTTTGTGAATTACTCCAATCTCCTGATTTATATCCTGATGTCAGTCAACTTCAAGCAGAAAGCCATTTCACATGGGATATTACACAGACATAGAGCAAAAATTAAGTATTAATCAAACGTTCTTACCATAGATAGTATTGTGCAGTTTGCATTTTGTAGCATATTTTCTACTCAGTCTATAGCTATTACTTCATTGAATCTATGTTATGCTAGATATATCTAAATCTAGAGGCAAGGATTGTCAAGACACCTCATTATAGGAAGTTTAGTACTGTCACCCTGAAGATTTAAACCACTTAATAACTGCAAAGAAATCAACTGCAATTCTTTAATACAACTGTATTAAGTAGGAATTAGAAATAGCTGGAATGATTGTTATTGCAACAACAACTAAACGATCCTGGGCTTGATGAAAATATGATTTGGAATAAAACAGATGAAATTCCCAGCTCTGCCTTGGATCCTACATCAGCTGTCAACTTGAATCTGGCAGTGATAATGCACAGAATCACATCTTCTTCATGAAGGTTGAGAGATTTTGCTGTTACACTGCCTTTGTTCCCTCTTCCTATGTCTGTAATTGGAAATAATACATCACCACAATCATTTCATCTATGTAGACGACATTTGAAGCAGTTTGGATACATTCATGTTTGGGGATTGGGATTTTCCATCTCACTTTCCCAAATAAAAAATGTGTGTGTAATTAAACAATACAAATTCAGAAATGGCGATAGATTGATAACAAGAAAAAAAAACAACTTGTATTTATATTGCATCTTTATCATGTCCTTGGGACATTTTGCAAAATGAATTACACTTTGAAATGTAGTCACTGTTGCAAAGTGAGCAAACTGTACACAGGCTCGACAAACAATTAAGTTTTAAAAACATGTAGCTAGGTTTAGAAACCTCAACATGTGCTGCCCCCATTCCCATGACAAAATTGGCTGTGTTCTTAGATGAATTACACACAATCAGGAGTTTCTGCTAATTGTATTAGTTTGCAAGCCTTCAAGGAGGCTCTGAGTATTAAGCAGGAACATTGGCTGCAAGGCCAGTGATAGATATGCTTTGAAAGGATTTGGGTGAATGTGTTTTATGTTTACCAGGGGAAGATTTTACTGAATCCTAATCAGAAAACCACTCTGCACCTATCTTTAAAGGCATTTTCAATCATTTAAATTTGCATTTTTCTCCCCAAGTAGCAGATTAACCTGCAATTTAAAATGCTTGTTTATTGTGTTACACCGATTTTCGACTGTATTAATCAAGCTTACCGTCAAGTCAATTAGATCACAGCATACGTTGCAGAAAAATCTTAGTTCTAAAAAATAACATTTTAAAGAGGTTCCTGATCAAGGCAGATTTAGTGTTTATGCAAATGAGTTATACAGCATGGAAACAGGACCTTTGGCCCAACTTGTCCATGCTGACCAAGGTGTCTTCCTGAAATGGTCCCATTTGCCTTTATTTTGCCCATATCCCGTAAACCTTTCCTATCCATTTACCTTTCCAAATGCCCTTTAAATGTCTCTACTACTTCTTCTGGCAGCTGTGTGAAAAAGTTGCCCCTCAGATTCCTTTTAAATCTTTCCCCTCTCATACCTATGCCGTCTAGTTTTAGACTTTCCTACCCTGGGAGAAGGACTGACAAACCATCTTAGCCATGCCCCTCATTCATTATTTTATAAACCTCGATAAGGTCACCCCTCAGCCCTCCTTAGCTCCAGGTAAAACAGTCCCAGCCTATCCAGTCTTTCTTTCTAACTCAAACCCTCCAGTCCCAGCAACATCCTTGTGAATCTTTTCTGCACCTTCTCTTGTTTAATCATGTCCTTCCAATAGCATGGTGACCAGAAATGCACACAGTATTACAGGTGCGGTCTCACCAATGTCTTGTACAGCTGCTACATGACGTTCCTACTCTTGGACTCATTGCTCCATCCGATAAAGGCCAAGGTGGCATATGCCTTCTTCATCACCTTATCTACCTGCATCATCATTTTCAGGGAACAATGTATTCCAGAACACTCCCCAGGGCCTTGTCATTCACTGTGCATGTCCTGCCCTGATTTAACTTCCCAACGTGCCTCACTTTACCCTTAGACAAGTTAAATTCCATCTGCCAGTCCTTGGCCCATTTTCTCACTTGATCTAGATCCTGTTGTAGCTTTTGACAATTTTCATCCCTGTCCACTATACCACCAATTTTGGTGTCATCGCAAACTTATTAATCGTAGACATAGAACAGCACAGCACAAGAACAGGCTCTCCATCAGCTCATGATGTTGTGCCAAACTAATTAAGCTAAAGACACCTAATCCCTTCTGTCTACACATGCTCCATATCCTACCATTCTCTGCCTACTCACGTGCCTCTTAAACGTCTCTATCATATGTTCCTCCACCACCATGCCTGGCAATGCATTCCAGGTACCCACTCCCGTGTAAAAAAACTTGCCCCACAAATCTCCTTTGAACGTTCCTCCCTCACCTTAAGTAATCATGCCACCTATGTTATCATCCAAATCATCAACATATATGACAAACAACTTTGGACACAGCAATGATCCCTGCAGGACACCACTGGTCTCCAATCTGAAAAACAACTCTTTGCTATCACCCTCTGACTCCTTCCACCAAGCCAATTTTGTATCCATTTGGCTAGCTCACACTGAATCTCATGTGATCTAACCTTCTGGAACAGCCTACCATGAAGGACTTTGTCAGAGGCCTTGCTAAAGGGCATGCAAACAACATCTACCATCCTGCCCTCACCAGTCCTCTTCAAAAAACTCAGTTTAATTCGAGAGAGACAATTTGCCACACACAAAGCCATGCTGAATATCCCTCATCAGTCTTTGCCTTTCCAAATGAAGGTAGATCCCATCTCTTAGAATCCCCTCCAGTAACTTTCCTACCACTGATGTTAGCCTCACTGGCCTGTAGTTCCCTGGCTTGTCCTTGCAGCTCATCTTAAATAAAGATACAACATTAGTCACCCTTCAGTCTTCCAGTACCTCACCCATGGCTCAGGAAGATACCAAAATCTCTGCCAGGCCCCCTGCAATTTCTTACCTTGCTTCCCTCAATGTCCAATGTGTATATGGAAATAAATAAAAACGGACAGAATTTTGGACACTATTTGCAGCAGGACTGCATGATTTTCTTAACATCCAAGGACAAGCCAGGGAACTACAGGCCAGTGAGGCTAACATCAGTGGTAGGAAAGTTACTGGAGGGGATTCTGAGAGATGGGATCTACCTTCATTTGGAAAGGCAAAGACTGATGAGGGATATTCAGCATGGCTTTGTGTGTGGCAAATTGTCTCTCTCGAATTAAACTGAGTTTTTTTTGAAGAGGACTGGTGAGGGCAGGATAGTAGATGTTGTTTGCATGCCCTTTAGTAAGGCCTCTGACAAAGTCCTTCATGGTAGGCTTGAAGTACCATCTGGCTTGAAGTACCATCCCACTTGAAGTACTAAGACATTCCAAAATAAAACAATTAAAATGGAGCAAATCATATGATTCGCTATTCTGGTACTATTCTGGTGGTTTTATTGAGAGAGATAATTTTACTGTTCTCCACACCAGTGAGTAAAAGGTATATTTTAAAGTCATAGAGTTGTACAGCACCACAATGTCCATGTCAACCACTTGCACAAAAGTGAAACCTTACTCTTTTCTTCATAGGTTTGTGACACAGGAACCTGTCAGACAAATGCTACTTCACATTTAATTTTCACATTTGTTTTACTTAACGATCATTTTACTTTTAAGCTCGTTTTTACTCCAACTTCTTTTCCCTGCTGTATTAAGATCCTCCCAAGCCACAGATTTCCTACTGAGGAGCAACTCATTTCCAGGTTTCTGCAAAGGAATATTCCATCTGGTCCACTTGGTGCAAATAATCCACATCAGTCTCCCAGTCCTCTTGCCCCAACACAGCTTGGCTGCAATTGGCAACTTGGAGAATTAAAAATAGAACTACCTCTCTTCATGTTAGGAGTTCATGCTTCAATGTACTACATTACCAATCAGCCATTTCTGGACTTTTTTGCTGAATACATATCAAATATGGAAAGCAAACTGCTAGAATATTTAGAGTAGATTGTTTTTCTTCTGGCATTAATTTGGACTGATCAGTCACCAATGTTCACTCTCCCACTGGGCTAATGCTCTCATTGTCAATGTCACTGCCACATCCCCTCCCAGCACAGACTGGATCATTTCTGCAGCATTAACAACTGACTTGTTACTGCTGCTGCTGCTGCTTTCTGTCCTAACCTATTTCTCTCCCACTATCATATATTTGGCTTCATCCCAAGAATTGGCAGAAAGACTCTGGATGATTTTCAAATCATGCTTTTTACACTCAAAAGTTAAAAATAATGAATGCCCCAAATTATTTTCCTCGAGACAATATTGGTGTCCAACCTTTCTGGAACCAATCTGAAATCCCTAATATGACTTCCTTTTGAAACTGAAACAAGAGCCAGTGAGAGGTTGGCCAGAAGAAATCAACTCTGTTAATATCCATCTCTGTCTTGCAAAAAAATCAGTTTCTTCCCGAGATGAAATTTGGACAAAAATTAATTTCCAAATTTTAACATCTCTTATCAATGATATCAAGTCTCAGTAAATTGTTCATGGTAGCTCATCCCCAATACAGCTAAACTGGACAATTACATTTATTCACTGCTATCTCTATAAACTGTAATTTCAAAAATATTACTATTCAGATTCAAATTGTATTTCTTGAACAACAAAAAATGAAAAACAGCTATTTTACTACGACTTTCTTTTTGCTACTAATTGACGTAGGGTATTATTACCAATATAAACATATTTTAATTTTGTCAGAGTCAACTTTAAGCACATGCAGGTTAAGTATAGCATTACAGAAAACATAAACGTCCTATGGCAGGCAAACTTAACACCTCAAACACTAAATTAAGAGCTATGTTCACTACTGTGAACTTTTCCCATTCATTCATCAATTATTCTTACGGCAATCACAGCATGGGTAATCAATTTGATGTCAAATTATTGGTACCGTGTGTTGTTAGTCTGCAACAAGGTGTATTTCTATATAGTCATCAAATTCCCAAAGCATTTTGGATACAGGAAAAATCGATAACGATTTAGATAATAATAAGGTTGAAACCGCCTCAATACACTTCATGCAGAATCCTCAAAACTGGACTTAGACACAAGTCCCACTGCTCCATCAAAATGGTGTAATTATTTTTATATTATTAAGGGGATTCATGCAGTTTAGTACACTTCAATGTAAAACCATTGCTTTCTCTTTCCAAGAACAAGCCTGTTTAAATCAATTTTATTGCACAGCAATATGACTGATGAATTCAACTCCACAATTCCTCTTCAGGCAGAATTTGCAGAGACTATCCAAACTTAGCAATATAACATCATGTTTTACAGTACCAAATGGGAATTTTTGTAACTGTAACCCAGTTAATAGGTTCATAGTGGTTAGTTGGCCTAATAAGCTAGCCAATTATGCCTGTAAACAGTAAACAACCCTAGCTATTTGACTGTCATCTATACAAACAGAAGAACATGCAAGGGTCTTATCTCATGTCTCAATGAAGAGGTGCAAGGTCTTGCAGACATTGACATTTCAACCCATCTTACACACATCTGATGAGCTTTCCTGTTAGTTCACAGCTCACTTGCCATGAACCAAGACACAAAATGACAGGGTAAGACTCAGCACATGCACCCTCAGGTGAAAATCTGCCTCCTGCCAGCCAATTGCCAAATCAAGGGAAAAATATTTGTTATTTTTCTATATCTGAACTAAGAACAGCCAAAACCATGAAAAGTTGTGTTAGACTAAAAAATGGAGGAAGATACTCTTTATAGAAGGAATGTAATGCAATCTTGCTGAATACAGAATCTGAAAAACATTGTTACTAATAAAACAGTGACAACTTCCATTCTTAAAGCCATTATGTCAAATGAACAAAAAATCTCAATGTGCGGAATGTACATTAAAAATCACTGATACAAACCTGTTCCAAAAGGGTTATTTCATCTCCTCTGGGTTACATTTCAGATCTGGCTATTACACTTTTCTCTGTGGGTATAAATGTGGTCTGTAATCTTTTTTACACTGCAAGGCACAGAGAGTTCCAGTTGTATTACATGCAAGAAAACTAAATGACTGGCAGAGGTTTATAGCTGTTCTAGTCTCATATCACGTACTGTTCAGCTCCCAGAATAGGAAGAGAAACACAAACCTGCTAGAGGGTTTCTCTGTTGAAGAAGATAACCAAATCTTTGCAGAAATCAACATATTTTAATAAACTGAGATAAAGGTGTTCGAAATTATGAAGGCTACAGCTTGCTTGATTTAGAAAAGAGCAGGTGAACTATTTTTAAAACATCTTTGCCAATAAGGTCTCTTATATATATATATATATATATATATATATATATATATATATATATATATATATATACACACACACACACAGAAAGTCCCTGGATTACGAACGAGTTCAGTTTTTGAGTCTGTTCGTAAATTGAATTTGTATGTAAGTCGGAACAGTTACATACAGTTCACATCTAGCGTCAATTAGTCAAATGTTTGTCTTAGTATATAGTATATATTTTACCTAAAACATCATAAATATAATAATGCAGTAATAATAATGATAATAAATGTAACTACAGTACAGTATTTATAATTGTTATTTATTCAAGTTAAACGGACCCATTTCGACGGTTTTCGTTACTTTTCTTTTTTTATTCCGTGCGGGATGCAGCGAGTTAAGGTTCAGTGGGTCGTGGATGATGTTAACCGAACGCGGAGCAGTTATTAGCATTTCTTTACTTTATCAAGTAAGTAAGGGGAATCTTCAAAAACCAGCCTGAGTAAATGTCAGCGACTGGAATAAGCGGAGGCCTCTGGAAAACGCCATGCTCTGTTCCAAAGGCAGAACTTCTGTGAAATGCAGCGATCCCTGAAGAAGCTGCCACAGTCGCCCAGTTATACCTGGAGGAATTGTTTGGCCGTTTTCATTAATTTGCTCATTTCTATGCTCCACGCAGGAACGGGTGAGGGCCTGAACTGTACTAACCGCCCGTTCGGAGGTCGGTTCGTAAGCCGGGGACTTCCTGTATGTGTGTGTATCCGTGTGTGTGTGTCCATCAAGCTTACATTAAATTACTTATTCTATTATCGTTACACAGATTTTGAAAGATACCTTGATATGTAATTATGTAGAAATTGAGATATGTAAATACATGTATAATATACAGAGAGAGAAATTAACTGATATTGATAAAGATATACAGAGAAATATACAGCTATATAGAGCTGTTTGTCCACCTCTCTTGAGTATAGGTCAGCTACCAATTGTAGTGCTAATTTAACAAATATTTCAGCAGCTCTTTTCTAAATCAAAGAAGCTTTAGTTTTCAGATTAAACAGAATATTGATTTGGCAATGGACAAGGATGGATACTACAAGTTGCCTTCCTTAAAATCTTTGTACCATTTTTTTGTAGGATTTGACCAAATGTTGCTCATGCAACTACTGGTTGTGGA
Organism: Pristis pectinata; assembly: GCF_009764475.1. Taxonomy (NCBI): domain Eukaryota; kingdom Metazoa; phylum Chordata; class Chondrichthyes; order Rhinopristiformes; family Pristidae; genus Pristis; species Pristis pectinata. The sequence continues at coordinate 24,880,358 of NC_067409.1, read as the reverse complement.
GACATTAATGGGATGGATAAAAGAAATAACGGCAGCTTATAATTTGATATTTTTACTTGCAGAACTCAGTTAAATTCTCTCACGATCAATGCAACTGAGCTAATATACTTTGGAAAAGAAAATGACAATTATTTTAAAAATTACTGAAGCCTCTCTTACTGCCCTTGAACTACTGTCTAAACGGCAATGTTTAGAAAGTGTGCTCAGCACTATTATTTTGGCCATATTCAATTCTAATAAATGTGTAAATGAACATAATTGCTAAAACCAAAAACCATCTCAGAAGACAACTTAGTATCTAATATTATGTAAACTCCAGGATTCTGGGACCCTCAGCCATTCATCTGGCTTTGCCACACATTTAAATAATCTCTTTGTGATTTTTATAAGTGACATGGATGAGGATGTGAAAGGGTGGGTTAGTAAGTTTGCTGATGATAAAGGTTGGTGGTGTTGTGGATAGTGTAGAAGGTTGCTATAGATTACAACAGGTTATTGATAGAATGCAGACCTGGGCTGAGAAGTGGCAGATGGAGTTCAACGTAGAAAAGTGTGAAGTGATATACTTCGGGAGATCGAATTTGAAGGCAGAATACAAGGTTACTGGCAGGACTCTTAGCAGTGTGGAGGAACAGAGGGATCTTGGGGTCCACGTCCATAGATCCTGCAGGTCGATAGGGTTGTTAAGAAAGCGTATGGTGTGTTGGCCTTCATTAGTCGGGGTATTGAGTTCAAGAGCTGCGAGGTGATGTTGCAGCTTTACAGAACTCTGGTTAGACCACACTTGGAGTATTGTGTTCAGTTCTGGTCGCCTCATTATAGGAAGGATGTGGAAGCTTTAGAGAGGGTGCAGAGGAGATTTACCAGGATGTTGCCTGGATTGGAGAGCATGTCTTATGAGGATCGGTTGAGTGAGCTAGGGCTTTTCTCTTTGGAGAGAAGGAGGATGAGAGGTGACTTGATAGAGGTGTACAAGATGATGAGGCATAGATCGAGTGGACAGTCAGAGACTTTTTCCCAGAGTGACAATGGCTAATACAAGGGGACATAATTTTAAGGTGATTGGAGGGATATATAAAGGGGATGTCAGGGGTAAGTTTTTTTTTTACACAGAGAGTGGTGGGTGCGTCGAATGCACTGCCGGCAGAGGTTGTGGGGGCAGATACATTAGGGACATTTAAGAGACTCTTAGATGGACACATGAATGATAGAGAAATGTAGGACTCTGTGGGAGTGAAGGGTTAGATAGATCTTAGAGCAGGATAAAATGTCGGCACAACTTTGTGGGCTGAAGGGCCTGTACTGTGCTCTAATGTTCTATGTTCTAAGGCAAAGCAATAATAGGGTTGTCCTGCCCACCAGCTCCACTCGACATCCGTGTATAAATCTGACACAATGGTTCCCAAGATTAACCAACATTTTAAAGTCATAACTCAATGTTACATCAGTGTTAAGTTTTAACCAGACGCCTAGTAAGCAAAGCAAGCACAGCTTGGTATGGGGAATGTTATACACTGTGTAACAAGGGTATGAACAATATTACAGTAACACACCCTAAAGGCATGGAATGAGCGAAGTATTCAGATCTGACAGTTTTCTTTTGGAGGCATTTACTGTTACAATTTCTCTGTTGTGCGATTGTTTTACTGTCCTCTGCACTGAAATATCTGCTGCTTTTATCAAACTTGTATCATTGCACTCTGGAGTATTAATACAAGTCACATACACACACACACAAAAAGTCATGCTTAAAAGGACAAACAGTACTTTAGAATGGTGTTAAGCAGCTGCAGTTGAACCGCAACACTGCCAGTAAGAAACGTATTTTCTCAACATATTTCTTAGCTCTTTCCCTGATAGCATTCACCTTTTGTTGCATTATGGCCCTGTGTGAGCTGTAACAGTGAATGCACTTGGGATGTTTAATCTAGTGGCGCAACAAAGCTCAGTCAGTTCCTGTCCTTACCACACATGCAGACAAATTCAGGAAGAATTTGGAACCCTACATTTCCACAATCCTTCCTCCCACCCTCTTCCACAGGCTGGTTCAACCAAGGTCATTTTTAAATGTCCTTATCATAGTTTATAGGTGATGTTAATTAATGCAGAATGATTCAAGAATCAAAGCTTTGAGGCTTCAAACCTGCACAGTCTCATTTATCATTAGGTAAACTTAGTTTGCTATTGTGAAGCTCAACAGGAACTATAAAAACAATAGTTTCTAAAAAAGAAGCCAATGACAGATTAACCTTGTCCCTTCCTGCCACCACAGACTCTTAACTATCGCAGTGGTTCTTTTAAAAATTCTACCTTATGTTCAGAGTACTGAAGTCATAGAAGGAATTGAGTTCATCAGAAATGATAAGTCACCACAATGCAATATGGCTGGATTTCTTTGGTCATATAACTTGTATATCTTTATGAAAAGGCTGATATAAAGGAGACACCTAAATATGGCAATTTCCCAAGAAAGAAAGAAAACACTGAGTGAGTCAAGCCTTTTTAATTCACTCTGCTTCAGGCATATTATGAATTATGAAGCTTGTCAATTGGAAGTTTATCATCCTCCAGATCACCGTTCCTCATTGCATATCATATGTAGACACTAAAAGGATCTCTGATCTCGCAATATGCCACAGATATGCTATTTCTATCCTTTTAACACAGGTAGATGTCCCAATAAACAACAATAATTCAGAATAAAATAATGAAAGATAATTAATTTGGGGATTGCATTACAAGCTAAAGGTTACTCCGTAGTTTCATCCATTTCTCTGTAAAATGAGCCACATGGCAACATCAAAAGTCACAGGGGTTGGCAAATGTAAAATGTTATTTTTATTTTGTATGATCCAGCTTAAAAACAAAGAGAAGAAAACGCTGCAACCAGAATTATTATAATGGATCTGCCGAATAGTCTGGTATTCTGACTTTTTTTTAAAAAAAGGCAGCTGCATGGAACTTTTCCAAAGGAAATTTTAGAATAGATTAATTTGTTAATAGTCCTGGCAAGCAGCCAAACCAGACCAATAAAAAAATGGAAAATGCCCTTTCTAACCCCTTCACTAGGCCATTATGTCAGTGCCAGAATTCTCATTGCACCAGGGCATTCAGTTGCTTCGTGGGAAGTCATTAATTTCACTCACCTCCCCATAACATCATTATTTTACTAGAAGGGGAGTTACAAGCCAGCACACTACTAGAGAGTGTTTCAGAGGATGTCCAAGGGTATGCTTGCACTAGCAGCTGCAGAACTACTACCTTTTTCATACTGCCAAGCTCCAAATCGAATTCTCATGGGAGTGTAGACAGCTCCATTCTCAATCATTAAGTCTTAAATATTTAAGAGCACAGTTGGAAGAATTCATTTTCTTGCAACAATAAATGTCTGCATTTATTACGTATTCAAGAGATTCAAAGAATGCGGTGGTACTTTTAAAGTAGCTAGGTCCCAACACATAGGTCCTTTTCTATCTGAGTTTAACACTTGTTTTCCTTCCAGAGTCAGGACAAACTCTGGTGCATACTGCCACTTCACAAGGAAATAAAAGTAGCAGGAAAACAGTACATGTTAACTATGAGAGAATTTCTTTTCATTGCGTGAGCCAGAATATCAAATATTATTTAGAGAAATGCATTTTTCACATCATTTTATATAACTTTACAAAAATAGCCAAATATGGCTTTTATCATTTATGACTGGCAGTGAAGGGGTGGGGTGCAGTCGGAGTAATGACCGCTGATGCATGAATATCACAGATATAAAAACTATCATTCCACGCCAAGGCAATGAACTTGCAGATCTTCAGTAACTTTGAAGGATGTTGTTATTGTCTTAGACATTTAAATGCATGAGGGAACGGCACTTAAAGGTTCATCAATCTTTCCTGTCTGTATTACTTCTAAAATGCTGCCTCAATGCTGCAATGGCAGGAAAGCAATGTCTTGTGATTTCTTTTCAGTCTCGTTCACCAGAGCAATGTAAGTCTGCTTTATTTAAACTGAGTAAGATTCAAAATGAAAACAGAGTGGCAATTGCCTTTTAAATAGAACTTAATGTACACCATTACATCTTTCATTGAAGGATGTTGGAATCTAGATGAAAATCATGATGATGTTGGATGTACGACTGATATTCAAAATTGCAAATAATACATAAGTGGAGAGCGTGGCTTGTTGTACACAACATTATAATTGTTATCTTAACCAGGTTGCTTTGTCCACCAACTGAGTCCCGTTTGTGCTCATGACAAATACAACCATCCAGAACCAAGCTGTGGGGTTGTAGTTATCTGAGAGACATTACAACATGTGTTGAATTGTCTGAAGCAGCACTGTTACGCTGTCTTCAACTTCCTGCCTTAGCTTTGCCAGGTAACATTTTAAAATTACCTCTTTGAGATTTGGTGGGGGAAAGCTTGTTGAAAACTGGCAGCAGTTCCACAGTAAACGGTTAGGATTTATTTATGCAAATGCTCGTGATTGCAGGATTTCAGCACGTGTATATGAACTTGCTGCTGACATGTTCCAGCCAGTGAGTTCATCAGTATGCTTCATCACTGGACTGTATGGAGACCAGCAGCGGGAACATGAACTTGCTGAGATCCCCCACCAATTACTTGGGAACATTGCTCATGGATCCTGGCTGAGGTTAGACTTGGTGCTGGATCCATAAGCCCATTTATCTTAACAGCTATTTTGTTATGAGAATGAAAGGTAAGAATAAATTGTTAGTTTAAATTTTGTTTACTCTTATATTAAGAATACTTCTAAGTGCTTTTCGGTGTTTTAAAATGATCTTATCCAGTTGTTATTTCCTGGATTCTTTTCACTTAATTGTAATACGTTCTGAATGCTTTAGAAGATATGGGTTTGTGGAGTGAGTGAACAAAATGTCAGCATGGACTGAGGATGAGTTAATAAACAGAAATGAGTTACCAAACAGAGATAGGTAACTTACAAGGCAGGATGCAACTGGTGAAGTTCTATAAAATTTAGCTCTTGAACCTCAGTTGTTTTCAATTGAATCAATGACTTAGAAGGGACAAGATGTAACGTTTTCAAATGCAAAGCTGAAGTATGCCAAAAATTCACAACAGCTTGTGTGTAGAAATCAAGGAGGATTCAAAAAGACTGCAAAGCAATAAAGATCAGGTAAGATATTGAACAAGAGTAGCGGATGTAACATAATGCATGGAAGAATTAAATTATTCGGTTTGGTAGGAAGAAAGAGAATGCAAATTTTATTTAGGAAGGTGAGAATCAAGTAAATTTTGCCTTTCAGAGGGATTTAGAAAGATGCTTATGTCCAAATCACACAAAGTTAATATGGGGATGCAACCAACAATTAGGAAGATAAATTCAGTTATTGCAGCAGGAAAGTAATGAAATCTTGCTGCAATTATACAAGGTTTGGTTGTGATTAGACTGGGAATACTGTGTATAGTTTTAGTCTCCATAACCATACAAAGATATGCTGCCCATACAGCAGGCAAACTTGAGACCTGACATATCCAGATTGACTCTTAAGATAACCCTTATGAGTGGATATTAGAGTCGTAGTCATATAGCAAGGAAACAGGCCCTTCAGCCCAGCTCATCCATTCCGACCAAGGTGGTCACCATTTGCCATTTGATAACATTTAGCCTATATCCCTCCAAATGAAATGTGCCCATATTCATTGGATTCTACAAGTATGAGAAGGAAAGATAAAAGATAAACTCAGCATGAGTAATAGGCTGGAGGCTATGAGGCTGATTCTCCGGGCTGAAGAGTCTAGAACTAGAAACAATAATCTCAGGATAAGGAAGAGATCATTTAAGACAGATATGAAGAGAAAATTCTACACACAAAGCATTGTGAATCTTTGAAATGCTTTCCCCAGAGGACTTCAGATCCTCAGTCGATGAGAACTTTCAAGTATAAGATTGATAGCTTTTGGATACAGGAGAATCGAGAGACATGGGGATGGGACAAAAAGTGGAGTTGATGGGCAGGATCTTATTAGTGGATAAGGCTTGATGAGGCAAACAGCCTAATCATGCTCTACTTCTTAAAAGCAATTCCTTGCACATGAAACATTTTGAGAAGTCATGAGGGTGTGAAAACATAAATACAAGTTCCACTTTATTTCTCCCAAACAGTTCTTGTATTCTCCCACAATCTTTACCAGCTTTTTCCCATGGTTGTGATTGTTCACGTGTAAAAGAACGTGTTGAATATTTAAAATGATTAATGGTTTTGTACCCTTATTTAACACATACCTTTCAGAAATATTTCATCCAAGCTAAACTATCTCATACAAGTGTGAGGGAACAGTATTACTGAGGAGGTGGTGGAAAGAAATAGGGAATGTGACACATACTCATTTTCCAGTCACACTTCTAAATTATTGCTTGGTCACATTCAAAGCAGACATGTAAGAGAAAAACGTGGCTATAAGCAACAATGGGGAATACAGAAGAAGAGCTGCACTTTGGGATATGCAAAGTGCAGCTCCTCAGATTAATTATTCGCTAAGCTCAGAAATGTATTTCTGAGTTTTAAAAGGACCAAAGGAACAGAGGGCTGCATAACAATACCTCTTCATGACATAGATTTCTCAGTATAATTGATGCTCCAGGTCCCAAATTTCACATAAACCAGTCTGCTCTGTTAGTGTACACACCAATCTAACTAGTGGCAGAAACAGGAAAGCACTCTCAACTTAGATCAATAGACATGTCAACACTAAGCCACCTAATCTAATTCTATCCCATCTTGAGAGAGCCAAATTCACAACACAGTTGCAGTGTCAATCCTCTGTAGCAGGAAACAGACCAGAGGTTTGTTCTTCAGAAGCAGGATGAATACAGTATCCTCAGTGGCTTTAAATGCTTATCTAGTACACTGGCTGTTTTAAAAAGTTTGCCAAATGGCAGCAAAACAAACACATGTAATGGGTTTCTCACATGCAGGTGAAACAATAAAAAAAAATTCGGCAACCTGGAAATGTTTTTTATGCAGCAGGCATTCCTTACATTTACTGTATTTTAAACTCCAAACAAGTTCAACAAGTTGAAGGAAATTTTGCAAATAGGAAATCAGCATTTTCACAAACTGATTGTTGTCAGACAAGTGATTACAAGATAGCTTTGAAAATGATACTCAGTTTCTGGTCAGTAAACCCTGTAATCAAACTCACACTTGTATGTCTTCTCAACTGTTTTGTCACTTTGTATTTTGGGAAAAAATATTTTTGGTTTCAACAAGTTTACAGATGACAGTTTGTGCGAACAAATAATACTAACCAAGAAATTTATTACAGTCACTAGCATATTTGACTGTAAGTAGTGCTCTATAGCTAAACATTCACTTGGTTTATTCAGCTGTTTACACTAAGACTATGCTCTAAGTGTAAGATTTTGTACTAACCTTATGTTAAAGTACTTGCGTTGTACTTTGTGAGGACAGGTTGCACATGAGTACCTCACCAATCACTTTAATGGCAACTTTTCCTTTCATCAATTAATGTTCAGTGTTTATTTTGATGGAAAATGAAGCCAGTTTTCCTTATAACTGTGATAATTCATTTAAATAGATAGTTAGGCATCATCTTGAAAAGAAAGTTATCAGACTGATTCCAAGGAGGGGGAATTATACCTGGTGGATACTTAAGGTAAATAGCTAAAGAAGCAAAGGTAAGAAGGGGAGAGGTGATTTTAATCAGCGAGTTGTAAAGATTTGGAGCACAATACCTGAAAGGGTTTGTGAAACAGATTCATTGAAACCTGCAAAGGGGGAATTGGATAAGTACTTGAAGGGGAAATATGTTCAGGTCAACATGGAAAGAGCAGGGTAATGGGATATATTTTACAAAAAGCCATTTGCGAGCATATTGGATGGAATCATTCCACAATTCTTAGAAGGAGAGACTGGATGTAATAAGACATATTCCACTGGAGGAAAAGAGGTTAAGAATTAACAGAGATTCTTAAAATTAGAACAAGTAGGGAAAGACTCTTTCCTCTGGTTGGGGAGTTAGTGATTATCAATTTCAGATTATGAAAAATGTTGTGATGCAGAGCATTTTAGGAGCATGAAATACTTGGCCTTAAGGCATGGGTGAGACAGGAGATAATTGCAACTTTAAGGGAGAGCTGAATAAATATGCCAAGTAGATGAAGATGAGATGACTACAGGTGGAGCGGTGGGAGTGGAAATAGTTGACTAGATTAGTTTTGTTTTAGCGGAAATAGTACTAAGACTAAGATGGACTGAATTGCTTCCTTTTCTATTATGAATACCCATGTTGGAAACAGTTTGAAGCAGTAGAAAATACTGACTGCTTAATTATGTTGAAGAAGTGCAAAAATTCAAATTTCTCAAATTAAAAGCCACTTCTGCATCTTAAAAACAGAAAAAAAAAGAAAATTTACAGATTTAGATTAAACCATTGCAAAAAATTCATGGATGGCTGATTCATAATGTAGACTTCTATGGTGCATCTTATGCTTTCCTACATTTTCCTTCAATAAATTGTATGATTTATATTGCAAATTTAACCAAGTTCTGTAAAGAAGAGACAACATCCTAAATCAAATCCACATGCACTTAGGAGGGTGTGAGAAGATCAAAATTTGTAAAATGTATCCTGACTTTGGAAAATGAATGCATTTACACGATTTACACCCAAAATGTAGGAAACCTATCTGAAATTCAAAGTATGTTTTTTTGACTTTCTGTGGAACTTAAAAAATGATGTGCAATACACATTTGTGTTCCTAAATATATTTACTGAACAGCAACATATTGTGTTGATGAATAGTCACACTGCAAACACAGCAAGATTCAAACAAAAAAGAAATTCACCCTAGCTCTGCCTTGACCTTGGCATCTCTGCTGTTTGAAGGTAACATGTGTACGGATACAGTTCTTGAACAAATTGAACTTGTGCGAGAATCTAAAGCACTGGTGTAACCTAAATGGGAACTCTACCCAATAAATAAAGTTATCTTTGATGGCTAAACAAAACACCAGTTACTGGGGTTTCAAAACAACTTGCAAAAGGAATCACATGACCTGACAGATGTTGAGGTCACATTCTACAACCCCAGCAGCTGAGAGAAAATTCAATACATCTCACTGAAGACATTATACCTTTTAGAATACAAGTTTTTTTTTTAAACTCTTAAGTACTGAGAGCAAATTTGTTTCCTACAGTCTTTTGTTTCCAAATAGTGCCAGATGGTTCAAGAGCTGGATTGGGCAACAATGTGAAAGAGGCACTGTTCTATTTAGTCCATATAACCTGCACGTTTAAGAACTTATTGCATTTGTTGGTGGTGCTTCCCGTTCTACCTTCATTTAAAAAATGCTGGTAAAAATCTGTGGGGACTACAAAACAGAAAGCAAAATTTGCATTAACGTACATCTCGTAAGATGTAAAAACATAAGTATATTTAACCTGGGAAGTTTAATTAAAGTATTTTAAAATTACTAATCACTGATTGTTCAATAAAAGGTAAATAAATCTTAGGAATTAAAGGGATTTTCAGGATTAAAGTGGTATGTTGAAATTGGGCTGTTTGCGTGCTCTATTATGAAGCACAAAAGAACTATGATACTCTCATCCAATGTAAAGCATTAATCGTTTGACGAGCTTATTCCTGAACGCTAAACTCCACCAAACAATCTGGCATCCTTTCTCAGAACAACAGTCAAAGCATCAATTCAAGTAAGAACCACTGTGTTGCACATAGTCGTCAATTATTAGCTGAATGTTTAGTTACTAAATTTTGAGGAAAAATTCTGAATGACTTTTATTGTGAAAAATCTCAGGAATGTTCCTAATTTGCAGTGGAAACAGAGGAGCTGTTTCTTGCAAGACTTACAGGAAAATGCGTTAATTTCCCTTTTCTGTTGGGGATTGGAATTGCAGTATTACTTTGATTTGGGTGCTGTTTTCCCAACATACAACTTAAGCAAATTATATGCACAAACATAAATTATTTATAGACCATCTAACCTGTTACAGAGAATGAATGGATGTATTTAGTAATTAGAGTAATTGATGAATTCACTAATTAGACTGACTTTTTTTTAAGTTTTCTATTGCAGTAATGAAAATATTGGTTAATCTAATAGTCTGATTGGTTTCTGTGACACCTTGAAAATCTTTCTGTAAAGTTGTATCAGAGTAATGACACTTGCAAAGATTAAATAACTTTCACCTTTTCAGCCAAAATGGTTCTATCAATGAATACTCGCCACAAAGACATGGTTTTGTGACCTGGTTCATCACTGGATAGTCACTGCATTCAGTGCTGAAACACAAAGGGTGGGCCATAAACTGTTTTATTATCCTGTCTGCGCCCTCATTGATTTTAATCAGGAAATGCCAGAGGGGTGTGTTACAAATAATATTAAATGGGCAGATGGACAGAGAGGATAGAAAAGGAATAAAATGAAGACCTGGTGACAAACTGACTTTGATAATCGAAAGAATTCGAAGAAAGGGAACATCTGAACCAAATTAGTTTCCATTGAATAAAAACAGACCAATTAAGTCACTGAGCGCACCTCCAAATTGCCAATATAGTAATTGCACAAAATGGGAAAGGAGAAAAGAAACAGCTGAAAATACTCAATGCTGAAATATGGTGCTTTGGAAATTAGGAGATGCTTCGGAACTCAAAAGAAGTACATTGATGTAATCCCACAGTTTTGAGAATGGGTGATGGTGACAAACTGGTGATTGGGACTTAAAAGATAAATAAAAATATTCCTGAAACTTTCAGAAATTGATTGTTCGTTGCAATGGGCTCGCCTAAAGACAATGTAAACAAGTGTTTACTAAAAAGTAGATACATTACTGCCCTTGCACTTCATTCTTTTATCACAATTGCTGAACCTGGATTTGGAAAGTTGATACAGGTTTGTCACTCTGTGGTATCTTTCAACACATTACACATCATTACAAATGGATTATGGCTGCTAATGTGAAGAAACTTGCAACAAATTCAGGAGCTGCAGATCATATTTCGCAAAACAACAGTTGACAAGTGAACAAAGAGATAATTTGATGGAAGGAGTGGTCTTGTCCCTTTTGGAATTCAGTAGCCCTCCATGTGCACGTTAAAAATAAACAATGGAAAAAGACGTTCATCTCTGTTAGCAAGCATGTGTTACCTCATTATGAGGAATCATTTTGGGGATGTTTTTGAAAAGAGGTGATCTAGCATCATATATTTCTGAATCGTATTTAAACTTTTTGGCCTAGATACATCAAACTTCATATGCTAGAGCACTCCCATGAGAGAGTCCCAACTCCCCGCATTTTTCAGATCTTCTCTGCATTGAAATCTAGGTAAAGATTTGGTTATGTGCCTGGGAATTGAATAAGAAATCCTATTTGGTGAACGTATTCAGTACTGGACTTTCTCTTTACTTTTATAAAGCCTTAAACCAAATATTAAAGACTGCAAAAAAAATTTACAAGACCAATTAGACAATGAATTAACAAATACATTAGGAAAATTATGAAGTGTCACAGTATAGAACTGCAATAGACATCCTTTTTAACTAGCTCACATGGATAAAAGTAATTAGATTACAACTCCAAGAACCAAGGTACCACTTTGTAAATTATGGTTATTGGTGCTTCCTTTTCTTGATGGTTTAAAACCACTCTGGGAGCCTAATCAATCTATACTCCTACTTGAAAACTCAAACCATTTTTTTGTCTCGGGAGTTTCAAATTGACTGTAAATAGATTATAATCTGAACAACTCATTCTTTTTGCCTGAAATAAGACTGCTTCAGGGGCATACCGTACTTTATCATCTTACCATTATCCTAACAATGCAAATTTAATCCACATTGTTAGTCGTATGGCTAGCATTTTTAAAATCAGGAATCGTTCTTTTGTGAATTATTACAGACTTGCATTTAAAGTCACAGCCACCAACTTTGAACTGGAAATGAACATTCTTCTTTTCTCTCCCACAGTTGTATTAGCAACTTTTGTTCATTCATCCATCAGATATTAGTGTCATTGACAAGACAAGCACTTATTGCCCATTACTACTGCCCTTGAGAAGATGGTGGTGAGCTATATTCTTCAACATGGTAATTGTTTGGTATATATGAATGGAGTCCTAGGCGCTTTCAGAGGCCAGTTAAAATCCAACCACATTGCTCTTGGTCTGAAGCCACATCGGGCAGACTGAGTTAGATTTAACTCTGAGGGCTTGACTTAACCAGATGAGCTTTTACAGCAATCTAGTAATTTCATGGCCATTATTCCCATCACCATTTTTTTGGAATAAATTCCAGATTTATTTAGTTAACTGAAGTTAAATATCCTTGTCGCAATAATGGGATTTCAACATACATCTCCAGATCATTAGTACAGACACCACTAGTACCTAAACAGTAACGTGAACACCAAGACATTGTAACCTATGCGATTTAATTCCCATAAATAATCATACAATGGGTGGAAATTTTGATTTTTGTGTAAAATAAGAGGAACAATTCTGGTTTAGCACCCATGAAATTCACATCCACTTTTTTTTCTGTAAGATCTAATTAATGTCCTTCTTGTCAAGGAAAATCCTGTGGTAAATGCCACAGACCCTAAACAAATATATCAAAAGAATTATACTGGAAAATTTGATAACAATCAATACTAAAGTGAAAAGAATTCACAGACTAAACCATAAGTTTTACATATGTAATTAAGGGAAAACTGTCACAGGACTAATATGGTAATGGCCAGTAGAAATTTAAGCAGTGATTTCAGAAACTCTGATGGAAAGATCAACACATTTAGCATCTAACTTTCCAAGTAAAAGTGATGGCAGATGTTAAAATATTTGCACAAAAATAAAAAAAATTAAAAAAACATTTGCTTTTCAAGATACAATTGCTGCAAATAGTTTGTTGAACTAAAGAAACAGAACAAGTGCCTGGAACTTGGAGATCTTAACTTTAGATTAAACCTATATAAACTCACTCTAAAACCAGCTAGGATTTGATACCCAAGGTCCTCCTTCTGCTTACAGTTAATTTTCTGTGTTATTCTGTTCCCATTTTAGTGGAGAAACTAACCAGATTCCACTCCTTAATTAGTACTTTCAAGCTAATTTTCACACCTGCTGGATGAAACTGTATTACAATTCCAGAACTAGAAGCCAAACTTGACACTGACTAACCACGACATGATGATTCACCTCATTTTTTCTGAACACTACAGGATTTGGTTCTGCACATTGATTCCTAAATCTGGAAAAAAAACATAAACCATATAATCAGTATCTCACCTGGAGGGGCAGGCCAGGATATAAACTCATTTCAAAAGCTTGAGAGCCAATGGTATCATTTTGCCATTAGTGTCCATCAATAACTACAGAACACCAGTTATCACTAATGCAATTATTTTTTCAAACAGAGAAGCACAACAGTTTTTCACTGATGTCATTAAGAGCTTTGTCCTCCATTTGTACTGGTGCCTTTGTGGAAGCACTGTTTCACTGTATATTGCATTACAGCTTAATACAGTATTACCATCTTAAAAGGCCTGTCATTTCCTATTTAATGTTGCAGCCGGAAAGAGCTCAAACACTGCCAGATGCATGTGCATTTTTGTGCCTGTCTGGTAAGCAAAACAAATGTTTAATTTGGGAAATTGGAAACCACATACATCACAGTGCAAACAAAAACATTACAGCTGTGGTGGTGTATTTTCTGAATTCTCAACTTAAAACCAAATGAAGATGGTCCTTCATTTGTGAGGCTGTTTAAGAAAGCAATGCTCAACCTCCAATATCAATTTTCTGTAAGGCTGTTATAATCTTGCACATTGTGACAGATTAACAATAGCCTTCATTTTATGGGTTTGGGCACAATGATAGGATAACAATCTCCCCACCCCTAAAGCACCAAGATCTTTTCTGACAGTGGATTTCATTATTTTCCTGTCTTGACTGTGACTGTCATGTAGAACATATCTGAATTGCAAAGAAAGCAGCAAAAAGCAATGGGATTCTGTTGTGACGCATCATTGTATTTTGGCGTGACTTCATGTCTGTTGCCTGACATTGCTCATTCCATATGCGAATAAAACATCCACCACTGAGCTCTGAACCTCAAAATCTATTTGCAATCCTGTCTCCACTGCTCAAAGATAGAATTTTTAACAATAAAGTTCACTGTTCCTTTCAGTCTAAACTGTTACATTAACATCTGTAACTGGCTAATACATTGAAAACAATAAATGGCAATAATGCACTTAAACTCCTTAAAAAATATATTGAATTTTCAGAACCAGACAGTGTCATACCCCACCCAAATCAACAAGCTTTCTTTACATAGTCCTAAAAGTGATTCAGACTATTCACAGATGAAATGGATATCAAGAAAGCAAAAGAGTAAAAGAATTATTTTATTGCATTTATAACAATTTGTTTTTTTTAAAATATCGATTCAAGGGATGAGGACTGAGCCAACAGTTAATTCCCCATCTCTAATTGCTCTTGAGAAGGTGGCGGTAAGCTGCCTTCTTGAACCGCCACAGTCCTTGAGGTGTGGGTATACCCACAATGCTGCAAGGAAGGGAGTTCCAGGTTATCAACCCGGTGATAGTGAAGGAACAGCGATATATTTTCAAGTCAGGATGGTGGGCAACTTCCAGCTGGTGGCATTCCCATGCTTTTGTTGCCCTTGCCTTTCTAGCTGGTAGAGGTCGTGGGTTTGGAAGGTGCTGCTCAAGGAGTCTCGGTGAGTTGCTGCAGTGCATCCTGTAGATGGTACAAACTGCTGCTGCTGTGCATCAGTGGCGGAGTGAATGAATCATGGATGGGGTGCCTATCAAGCCGGCTGCTATGTCTTGTCTGGTGCCGAGCTTCTTGAAGCAACGCTCATCCAGGCAAGTGGAGAGTATTCCATCACACATCTAACTTGAGCCTTGTCGAAGCCGGACAGGCTTTGGGGAGCCAGGAGGTGAGTTACTGCCAAATGGAATTTAATCCAGAAAAGGATGGGTTAATACATTTGGAGAAATGTAACAATGCAAGAAAACCGACAGGAATGGGGGATATTGGGAGATGTGGAAGACCATGGTGACCTTGGAATGCATGTTCTGAAGGGTAACAGGACTTATAAAAAGGGTATCCTGGACGTCTCCTCCTTGGTTCCTGCAAGCTGTTGGGCATGGCGGTGGTTTAAAGAGTAACAAAGGATGTTTTCCTTTGTTAGCAAGGAGCAGAAATGTTACACTACATCTACATACAACACTTGTTAGGCCATAGCTTGAGTGTGATCTGCACTTCTGGTCACTGCATAACAGAAAAAATGTGAATGCATTGTGAAGCCTGCAGAGGAAATTTAAAGGATGTTACCAGGACGGGAAAATGTTAACCTCGAGTCAACTTCAACTCCTGACAGGCAGAAGTTGGTTGCTTTGGAACAGAGGAAGCCGAGAAGAGATTTAATCAAGGTGTAGAGAATCACGAGGAGCCCAGATGAAGTAAATGGAAGGGACTGATTTCCTTCAGGAGAAGTCAAAAACCAGGGGGCAGAAATTTAAAGTAATTGGCAGAAGGATAAAGGATTAGAGGCAAGACAGGTTCTTTCACCAGAGGGAGTCAGGGAGAGGGATGGGAGTCTGGAATTCATGCCTGCAAGCGTGGAAGAGGCAGAAACCTCATCACAATGAAAAATTCTCTGCATGTATATTTGAAAAGCCATGACCTACAGGGCTGTGAAACCAGTGCTAGAAGGTAGAATTTACGCTTTTTCAACTGATGTTGACCTGATGGGCTGAAATGCCTCATTCTGTGGTGTAAATTTTCTAAGATTCTATGCAACAAACACTGCAAACAGCTCTTTCTTAGAAATTATATGTAAAACAAAAACTATGTTGAAACATCATTTTATTTTGTTAACTGTAATATTTCACCCTAAATAATTCTTGGTTGATTTTTCCTTGAAAACAATACAGCCTAATTGTTTTGACAGTAGTCATTACTGTTAAGTGCAAATGGCTTTTTATTCCTTCCTCAGTCACACAATATTTTATTTAATTCATGGGATATGGATGTTTCTGGCAATGCTGGCATTTATTGTTCATCCTAAATGGCCCTGATCTGAATGGCATGCAAGGCCAATTTAGAGGGCAGTTAAGAATCAACCACATTTATGGGTCACATACAGGCTGGATAAGATTGGCACATTTCCTCCCCTTAAGGTATCTGTGATCCTGTTGGATTTTTATAATGATCTGGTAGTGTCAGAGCCATTGTTAAGAATGGTAGCATTTTATTTCAAATTTATTTAACCTCAATCGCCATGGTGAGATTCAAACTCAATGTCTGGACTAAAGATGTTAGACCAGTAAGTTAACCACTTTGATCAGATAAGATATCTTTATTAGTCACATGTACATCAAAACACACAGTGAAATGCACCTTTCTGCGTAGAGTGTTCTGAGGGCAGCCTGCAAGTGTCGCCATGCTTCTGGCACCACATAGCATGCCCACAATTTCCTAATCCATACGTCTTTGGAATGTGGGAGGAAACCGGAGCACCCGGAGGAAACCCAGGCAGACACGGGGAGAACGTACAAACTCCTTACAGACAGCGGCCAGAATTGAACATGGGTCGTTGGCGCTGTAATAGTGTTATGCTAACTGCTACGCTGCCGTGCCTGTTCATCTATGCTATCTTATGGTGCCCATCTAAAATTGCTTTGTCACGTTAGAGAAAAAAATAAAGCAACAGACATTTTTGCAAAAATGTGCCTGCACAACAGTTTTAAATTAAAATCCTTTCAGTTCTGTTCTTTGTACACGAACAAGACTTGACACAGGGATGTTGTGCACTTTTAACACTTAAAGCCCCATGGAACTTCACTACTGAGCTATTATCACAAATGTCATTTTCAAGCGAAGGGTTCAAAATGACCTTTCAATGGAAAGAAAGCTCTGGCTTTATCAGAGCTGACTTCTGCCAAAAAACAGATGGGGCATGAAAGGAAAATGACATTGGAACTAATCCAACTGTTAGTGCTGTTTACAAAGGCTCATTTTAGAGGTATACTACTGTGCAGCACAGTTCCAAAGCACAGAAATGTCACACAATATCAGTTCATACTGAATGGTCTGAATGTGTCAATAAATTAAAAGAATTCTGAAGAAAAATATAATTTGAAATCAGGCAAATACTTACAAATATTTTGTATCACTTAATTACTTGACTAGACAAAATAATTTAAAAATTTGTTGAACTGAAGGGGAACCTTCTTTCCAGGAAAAAGCTAAGCAACTTGAAATGGAGAAATGGAGGTTAAATAATGGTCACCAGCATATTTACTCAGATATAGACTTAAAAAGTTTAACAATATACTTACTAGCAATATACCTTCACTAAACGTAAAGTAGTATGATCCAAGGCCTCCAGTCTGGATTCCTTGAAAAAAAACTGTATGACTGTCTGGATTGCAGATATCAATTGTTCTCAATCTTTAGAGTCATCAAAAGTACAGAAAACTGAGGGGCAATCTCTGGCAACTCATGAGCCATTCCAGAGGGAATCCTGAATGTGGGAATATTTGAATCTTGGATCTATTTGGATGATGGATATTTGGACTGAAGATCTTTAACTGCACTCATTATTAATAGACCTACACTTGAAATTGAATGTCATGGTGCTATTTTAGATTATCTGGTCAGCCACAAAAATTTAGGAACAAAATATACAGTTCATTAATTTTATCTCTCTCAATTTTGGTCTGGCGAAGACTATTGCCTCCAATTAGAGTACTGGAAAATTTTCAAGTGCAATGCAGTACTCAAATTAATTAGACATACCATTTTGAAATCAGAGGTCAAAGAGGTTATTAAACAGCCCATTGTACAATTCTGACACAGACTTGTAACTTGCCAGTTAATTATTGACAGGCTGGAGGGAAAAGTAAAGAGTTCAATGATTCCAAAGACTATTGACATTTCTGTTGTTGATAATCGCAAAACTAGATATTCTAAAGACATTCTGCAACTATAAACCGTAATCTTGAAGATAAGTTTTCTACTACAGTTATACACTAGCACTTATGTTGGTGTTGCAGTCAGCAATGCAGAATTATCCTGGCGGTGGTGTAAGCACAGTAAAGCCTATTTAAACAAAGGGAAGAAAAAAATTGGTGAACTCGTTACTCCTGCCATTATTAATAATGTAAAGGCAGAGCAGCCAACCATCTGCATATTTTTTAACTTTGGTTTTATACTGCTAGAGTTTACAGTGACTGGTTGGGACTTCATTCTCAAGTTGGTGTCACGGAACTTGACAGAATTCAATAGGTCATGTCAGGAATCACTGCATGTTATACATGGAAAATATCACAGTATTAAAAGGTCCATGAGAAAACTGCAAGACATAGGACTAGGTTACAGAAAAGAAAAGCAAAATTGATGTCTGTTTACAAGCATGTAGACATCAATAATAACTATTATAGCTCTCTATTCCTGGGTGGGTCCCCACCTATATCCTGTCTCATGGCCCTTGATAGGAAGTGTATTTCCTCAATCCCATCTCCTGTGCATTCTTCCTCTCTAATCAAAAACAAAAGCTCCAACACTTCAAAGATTGTTTAAGTTTTTGAAAATGGGCAAGTCATCAGAATTTCTAAGTAACTACATTATCTCATGTTAGACCTTTTTCTTTTAGACACACACACGCACGCACGCTTACATATAAATAAGAACACAAGGTGAAAAAGGAAGCTTCCGGTTACTTGGCAGAAAATATATTACATAAATAAATGAAGATCACTTTCCCCAAAAGTAACTCCATAAATTGAGGATGTCAGAAACCAAATTCTACAACTCTTAATTATAATCTTCATCTAGTATAACTTGGATAAATAAAGTGGAAAGTTCTGGAAATAAAGTCAAATCTAGCTTTGAGTGCCTGCCCAGCACTAACTTAATAAGTGAACTTGACTATAATATCCTGGGAGCAACATGAAATTATCTCCAACTTAACAAAAAACAACACTCTAATCACCAGTTACAATATCAATAAAGCATACATAATTACAGTAAATGTGTGAACATGCATTAGTTCACATCACAATTGCCAGGTGAGGCGGAGTTAAACATACAGGTCTGTTGGTATTTTCTCCACCCCTTTTCCTTTTAAAGGAACATTTTCATAATCTTAAGGTAATTTTCTCTAATGTATTACCTGTGTTTAAGTGAAGCAAGCATAGTGAAATATAAATATCAGATGATAGTACATCATTTGAAAGGTGCACTTCTGTTTACCTTTTTACAAGATTATTAAGCAGGTGTTAGGCCATTCAATATACCTGATTTCATGCATCCTGAGAGAACTTGTAAACTCCCATCATTGAACATGTAATAGTTTAGCAAATAATGCAAGTGCCCTTGCCTCTAATCTTTTATCTAACCATGTGTTCAGCTATGCACATGGTTCTTTATGGTGTGCTCGATATTGGCCAAAATCATACATTTAACCAATTGAAAACTTTGCTCCACAGAGTTGTCCTCAGTTTGAGTCTTAAGTGGTATATTTGATAAGCTATATCCATACCTGATACTATCTGAGAAACAGCCTTATTTCACTTCCACAGTGTTTGGATATTGCACGATCGAAGTTGATTACAACTTCTTCTGGCTTGCTGCCTTCTTCTGCTTTAGTTGGTTATTCTTAAGTCCCTTATGAACTTTACCAATTTCTACCAATATTCACCAAGCAATTTTTCAGTGATGTGTATTCAGTTTAATTCAGTACGTGACCAAAATGAGTGGAGAGCATCTGTAGTGGCTCAAATCTGGAATAGTTTGGATTCTGAAAAAATAATTTGAATAAATCCAAGAACTTCAGATGGTTAGAAGCAGAAGCAAAATTCATGCTGTGTTTCCACACAATTGTTTCATATAAGCCATGCGAAGATAGCCATCTGTTTCTTGCTGCGATGAGGACTGTACTCATTGCCAGTCTAGAGGTCTTGTGCAACCAAGTCCACTAGGGATCTGACCCCCTGATACTTGTTACAGTTCTGATTTTTTGTGCTGTGATGATATTTCCTTTGCATGTGTGCCAAAAGTGTGCAACTGCATTTTGTTGCTCGGTTACCCACGAACAATCCAGAGTGAAAATCTGAGATACAATATCACTTACTACACCACATCCCCAATCCTCCTCCATTCTCTTCCAAAGTAAAAGAACACAATGACATTTCACTTGAGCAAGGTACTGGAAAGTGGTCAGCACCTGGAATTCTATCACTGGAAAGAATTTAGCTTCACAAGAGCGAGAGAGGTAAAACTGGCAAGAATAAAAAATAGTGACCAATGAACTATGATTTCAAGCAAACTAAAGATTAGGATTCTTCAATTCTCCAGTGTGTCCTAATATGGAAAATGTTAAGATAACTAGGCTGTGAAACACACAAGAATTGTGGTTATTTTTCAAAAGCAGAAAACATCAATGTGCATCCAGTTTATAGCCTTATAAATCTTCAAGTTCAATTCTGATAATGGTTTCATATGCATCATCTACACCAAGGATTGGCAGAAAATTGATACATCAAGTATATTGGAGATCTTGGCTTATACCAGAATTGTACTTTGAAGCTTAACACCAAACTTCATTACTTTAGAAAGTATTCAGTACTTTAGAAAGTACTAAGGAAGCAAGCACATCCTGCAGGAATCCTTGCAGAGCACGTTGCAGGCATAAAAATACATCCAATTACCTTTCACTAGTTGGAATTTTCCCATTTCTTGGTTTATTCACTTGAGCATAAACCGCTTCCATTGGTTGTGTTTCCTCCCTTGCACTCTGTGGTCTAGTATTTAAAATCAGGTTACGTCCAATGTCTGCAGAAGATTCATACCAACTCATGCCAGCATACGTTGGGTCTTCCTCAGATCCATAGGTTCTGCTCAAATCTTGTGGATCAGCATAGTCTCGTTCCCGGGCCTGCCGCTCCCGAATTTCCCGGTGTTTTGCCTGGATTCTGTAAAATTCATGAACATCAAATCATCTTGTGACAAGTAGGTTGTCTTCACAAACATGTCAAATTGAAGCACTCTGCTTGTGGTGCCCAGAGCATTACCGATTTTTAAAAAAATCTAATTTATTAAAAACAATATCAAGGGTAAATTGGTGGCAGAACTTTGCAATGTCTTGAAGAACCCAGGTTCAATTCTCAGCCTCATACATTCGAACTTGTCTATCATCTATGACTGTTTCTGCTCCAAAAAGAAGTATTTCCCAATGAAAACCAATGTCATCACCTGAAAGAATATAAATCCCAAGCAAGATGGTTTCTTCAACCCTGCAGTCCATCGACTACTATTTATTTTGGAGTACTCCAGATGCCAGTCACCAAAAAACTGAGACAGGCCGACCTCTCACTGGTGGTTGGGGGAAGCGTTGTCAGGGTGGAGGTGATACAGAAAGTATAGGTAAGGAAAACAATTGAAGTTGTACCTATTTCTTCTTTTAAACGAACATACATAGTAAATGTTGGAATCAACACCTTGCAATCCCATCCAATCTATCCTTCACCATACAGAGGATAATAATGTTACTGGCACAAAATTATTCTTTGAAATGCATTATGGGGATCCCTGCATTACAGGAGGGTGGGGTGTTCCTAGAAAACAGACCGTATCACAATTTTCCATAATGCAAAGCTGTGTCATCTGTACATGCATCAAGAAATGCATTGAGGAAAAAAAGTTGTGTGTTGATTTATTTACTTTTTTGCACATAAACTCCATGACAGTAAATTTTATTCCTACTCTCAAATTTTTGGGTAGTGATTTGTGAATTTTCTGAGGGCGAATTTCCATAACCCGAACAGCCATAATGTGGGGGTCACCTGCACTGAGTTAAGGACAAGGTTTTTAAGCACAAACCAGAATTGCAAAATTATCCTCCATAATTTGCAAGTTCTTACAGTCACCAGAAGTTGCCTGTTTGGACGAATTACTCAATGTGATAGCCCCTTTTGAGGAGCTACTCGTCATAATTTTATTCAGTCCCAAACTATGTGAACAACTGGTATCTAAAATAACATCTTTACCATCAAGGTCAAGCCTGAAAGGTCATATGAATGTAATCTTGTATTATTCTCCAAAGAATAATTTAACAACGTCTTATGCACATGGCTGGAAAAGACACCTTGAATATTCCTCCCTAATTCATTTACAGATTCTTTCTCTGCAGTTATTAACACAGTTCTCTCAGGACAGCTGCAAGCAATCTAAAACAAAATGAAAATTATTTTCAAATCCATTTTTCACAATTATCCATTGTTTAACTATTAAATTATTTGAAGCACTAAGCAAATAATTCTCACTGAGATAGTTAATTTAATTATTTCTAATAATAAGAAACTAAATTCTGTTGAAGTCAGACACATAATAAACATTGATTATCTGTTCAAACATCATGTTGATCAGTCATATTATGCTTTATACACAAGGACGCCAAGAGGCCTTCCTTGCACTGACAACAATGCTGTTTTGCACCTTTATGTAACATTTATTTTCAATGCATTCTTGAGATCCAGCATAACAGAACAGCTAGATCCATCATCATCAGATATTCAGGGGTTTAAGAGCAGGAGTTACGTGAACCATCTGAAAATGCTGCAGTTGCATTTCATCAGTTTACACAGAAAGTGGGGCTTGGCAACACATGAGGCTTCATCCTAAAGTGAAGCATGGACACCTATGTTCTGCTGCAATCTCAGGACATTTCTTGCTGGCCAATTGCAGCTTAATGACAGCAGGCAGGAACCATCTTGGACAAGTCTAAGCCTTCCCTACCCAAAGCATGCAATAAGCTTCTTAGAGGGCATTTTGTGCAGGTTTACTATCATGAAAATATATTCTTATTTCCAATTCATTTTGACTGTTTGAGGAGAACATCATCATTTAACAGGAACATTACAAGAATTTACAGGAGTTTGGGATCTTTAAGGCCACTAAAGGTTTTTTTGTCCACAGCACTGTTCTTTGGTTATGTTTAATAATTAATTGTCTATTTGCTTTTCAAATTGAAGTACTCCTTTTAAAGAATAATATTAACGGATAGATTTTGCAACTAAAATGAAAGAATTTGAATGTGGATGTGGACAGAGTATATTAGATTCTGTAAACTGTTGAGCTGGGTGGCTATATTTCAAATAATATTTAACACTGGGGACAAAAGCACAGACTTTAGAATAATAATATTAGGTTCTCTTAGGGAGCTTTCCAAGGACACTGATGGGGTTTCCTGCAGCTTGACCCTTAATAGACCAGCTGATCTTTAGTAGTTCCAGATGGTCCTTAGTGCAAGACTATACTCGATTTTTCTTTTGGTATGACCTATGGGGTCACAAAGTACCTGCATGGTGCATTTTGCAAAGGAATACACTCAAAATACAGGGGATCCGAGTTTATGTTTAAATGTTAAAAACAATTTACAATCAATCTGAAGTCATGAGACAAACAAAAAAAACTACCCACTAAGACTCTGTCAGAAAAAAATCAAAAGGAAAATACAGAGCTCTGCCAACACCTCAAAAGGAAAGAGAAAAAAAGGGTTAACTTTAACAGTAAATATTCTTCGCCAGAATTTATTCTGACGAGAAGTCTCTGCACAATATGTTAACCTTTGTTCTGGTTTAATGTTTTGTTTTAAATTCGATTCACAAAATATAATGAGATTCCGAATCTTCCTTGTCAATGAATTTTTATTAAAAGACCCCTCAAGCTGGCATCAATTTAAGATGTTAATTTCTGACATACACTGCAATGTAGGCCACTGCTTACCTAATTAAAAAGGATGGTGTATAATATGGGAATACTTGCACTGTATTGCTGCTGCAGTGTTGATATTCATTTGCAGTTTACTTTTACATTGATTAGTACACCAAACCAATGTTGCTGAAGTAACAAAGAGAATTCTTCTGTCGTTGACATATGGGTGATTGCACCCTAAAGAAAAGTAACTAACAAAAGGCACCCTGTTCAATCTCCAGGTTTGTCCCTTACGATTGACCAATCTTAGCATATTTTAAATACAAATTGGTAGTGAATCCCACCATCCCTCAGCCTTTACTGATGAGCAAGGTCATAGATAGGTCAATGGATTACAGATGACCACTTGCCAAGGTTTTTAACAATTTCTGCTATCTGTTCAATGAAAACAAAACTGGAATGTTAGAGATAACAGGTCACACTTCACCTTATCTCTTTTAAAATCACTATTTCTAGGTAATGGAAATGTTGCACATTAATAATAATGTTGATATCTAGCAAATGCGTAGAGCAGAATGTAATTATGTATGAATTGTTCCATTGTCCAAGTCCTGTAAATTAACATGTGAACCCAAAATTGGACTCAAACCTCTCCACGTCTGTCCCATTGTCCTTGTCCTTATAATTAAAAATAGTTTCTTTCATGTAATGAATGAATTATTTTTCTGCCAGGCTTTTAATTTCCGTCTTTCTGCCTGGTTCTGGTGTCCCCTTTCTATCTGAGCTGTATCCAATGCAGTGTCACCAGCAATAACATTTGGACTTTGCCGCTACTATTGGAGTGTGCTGACAACCACTGCTCAGACAAGCTAACTTTACTCTTCATTTTAACCAGATTAGAAGAGTCTACAGACTGCCAAAATCAACAAAAATGTTATTTCCCATTCCCTACATTGAAGTTAATTAGCTGTTCCAGACTAATATTTAAACACTTGATCAATCTCACATGACACAGAGAGGAAAAACTAGCCCTACAGTGAATCCCTATAAACCTTGGTGTTCCTTTTATGATTCCATCTGTTGCATCTAGAGCTGAATTCCAATAATACGAACAAGAACGTACTCCTTTTATGAGTTTAATGTTCTTGTCCTTTTACTCAACAATAATTCTGACTTTCTGGTAGTCAGGAGCACATCAAGTAAGTAATTACTTTTCCTCATGCATTGGCTCTTTGCACAAATACAAGTATCATTTTCAGTTCAGAACTCATCAATGACCCACCTTCCTTCCCCAGCCTGCTATCCCTTAATGAATGAAAAGTACTCATCTGTGCCTTGAGTATACAGTCATAGAGTTGTACAGCATGGAAACAGGCCCTTCGGCCCAACTCATCCATACCGACCAAGGTGCCTACATGAGCTAATCCCATTTGTCCGCGTTTAGTCCATTTACCTCTTCACCTTTCCTAATCATGTACCTGTTGGAAAGTCTTTTCAACATTGCAATTGTACCCACCTCTACGACTTGCTCTAGCAGTTTGTTCCATATACCCACCACTGTGTGGGAAAAGCTTCCCCCTCAGGTGCCCTTTAAATCTTTCCCCTCTCACCTAAAAAACTATACCCTCTAAGTAGTTTTAGACTCCCCTACACTAGGAAAAAGACTATGACTGTTCACTTTATCAATGTCCCTCATGATCTTGTATATCTTTATAAGGTCACCCCCTCAGCCTCCTATGTTCCAGGGAAAAAAGCCCCAGTCTATCTCATCTTTTCGCATACTGTAACTCAAGCCATCCAGTCCCAGAAATATCCTTGTGAATCTTAATCTTGCATTCAGTAACAAAGCATCATAGTCTGCTGGGTCATTGAACTCCCAAGGTTCATAACTCTATTAGCAAAGAAACACTCCCTTACCATAGGCCTAAAATGGCTGACCTTTTATCTAAGATCAGAGGTCACAGCTTTGAGGTGAGATGGGGAAAGTTTAAAGGAGATTAATGAGGTAAGTTTTTTTTACTTTTACGCAGAGGATGGTAGGTGCCTGGAATGCGCTGCCATGGGTGCTGGTGGAAACAGATATGATAGCAAGCTTGAAGAGGCATTTAGACAGGCTTATGAACAGGCAGGACAAAAGAGGGACATAGACTATTGCAGGCAGATTCGAATCAGTTTAATTGGCATCATGGTCGGCACAGACATTGTGGGCTGAAGGGCCTGCTCCCGTGCTGTTCTGTTCAATGCTAAGTCCATGCCAACTTTGAAATTTACATTTATCCTATTTTTATTCTCCCCTCATTCCCATCAACTCCCGCTAGATTCTATCACTCACTGACATACTAAGGATAATTTACAGTGGCCAGTTAACCTACGAATCTGCAAGTCTTTAGGATGTGGGAGGAAACAGGAGCATCCAGAGGAAATCCAAGTGGTCACAGAGAGAACATGCAAGCTCCATATATACAGTATCAGAGTCAGGATTGATCCCAGGTTGCTGGCACTTTGAGGCAGTGACTCCGCTACCCCATTTGTGTAGGTGAATAATGGCACAGGTACATTTACTGCACATCCAGAGTTGCCCTTATAAGGTAGCAGTGAGTCTTTTCCTGAAGTAATACCGCCCTTTTGCTGATGGTGCACCCACAATGGTACTAAGTAGAGGATAATGGATATTGACCGGCATCAACACAAAATACGAACAGATGTGAAAGTCAAGATTTTTGTGTATTGGAGGGAAGTTCCCATAACATGATATTCCTTTCCCCTCAGCAGTTAAAGTTGATGGGGTGTAAGCTGCTGTCCAAATATTTATCATTGTATAATAAGGTTATGCACTTTAGAAGTGCTTCCTTCATAAAGTTATTTAAAAATAAAGCTGTTTTGACATGGAAAATATATATATTGGTGGTGTAGTGGTTCCTACCGCGAAATAAAACAAGACGCTAGTCGGAGGATTGTCGAACAGAAGTGGTTTATTTTCCCGCCTTGCGCGGGCCCTTTAAGGGAGACTGTTCCTACCCAAAGCAACCGGCAATGACGTAAGTTCTACATCATCAAGACTTTCCCGCGCGCGGGTTCTCCCCGTCGCTCAGGAAAGACGAGGCCCGCTGCCATCTTGGGCCTCGTTGCTCCGACGCCACGCGACTCGACTGCCGAGCCGGTTCGCCCGACTAAACGGTGAGTCGCCACACAACACCCCCCCCCCAGAACCAGCGATACAGTCCCCAAGGTCCGCGGGCTGTGCCAGCTGCCGCTTAGGGGGGCGGCCTCTGCGTCGCGGCGTTGCAACCTCGACAGGTTGTTGCAGATCCAAATGGGCCGGTTTGAGGCGGTCCGCCATGAAAACCTGTTCCCTGCCTCCAATGTCCAAAATAAAGGTGGATCCATTATTCTGTATGACTCGGAACGGTCCCTCATATGGTCGTTGCAACGGCGCCTGAGGTGTGCCCCTGCGAACGAAAACAAACTTACAGTCCCGTAGTTCCTTGGGCTGGCAGGATGGGGCTTGACCGTGCCGTGAGGTGGGAATCGGGGCCAAGTTGCCAAGCTTCTCGCGCAGTCTTTGTAGGACTGCCGGGGGTTGTTCCCCTTGGTCCCGAAGGGCAGGTATGAAATCCCCGGGGACAACTAGGGGCACCCCGTACACAAGCTCAGCTGACGAAGTGCGGAGGTCTTCTTTGGGGGCAGTGCGTATGTCGAGCAGGACCCAAGGCAGCTCGTCAACCCAGTTAGGACCCTTCAGGCGGGCCATCAAGGCCGATTTCAGATGGCGGTGAAAACGTTCCACCAACCCGTTTGATTGAGGATGGTAGGCCGTGGTGGTGTGCAGCTGCGTCCCTAGCAGGTTCGCTAATGCAGCCCAGAGACTGGAAGTGAATTGGGTGCCTCTGTCTGAAGTGATGTGGGCCGGAATGCCAAAACGTGAGACCCAAGTTGTGAGCAGCGCCCGGGCGCAGGAATCAGTTGTGATGTAGTCAGGGGGGTTGCCTCAGGCCACCTCGTGAACCGGTCCACGATGGTAAGGAGGTACCGGGCTCCTCTTGAAACCGGCAGAGGGCCCACGAGGTCGACGTCTATGTGGTCGAACCTCCTACGGGTTGGCTCGAACTGCTGTGGTGGGACCTTGGTGTGTCGCTGGATTTTTGACGTCTGGCAGTGCGGACAAGTCCTGGCCCACTCACTGACCTGTTTGCGCAGGCCATGCCAGACAAACTCGCTGGCGACCAGTCGGACAGTAGATCTGGTGGACAGGTGCGCCAACCCATGTACCGAGTCAAAAACGCGTCTCCGCCAGGCTGCAGGGACTATAGGGCGGGGCTGACCAGTCGCAACGTCGCAAAGTAGGGTCCGCTGACCTGGACCAACCAAGAAATCTCGGAGCTGCAGACCCGAGACTGCGGTTCTGTAGCTGGGCAGTTCGTCGTCGGCTTGCTGTGCGTCAGCTAGGGCCGCGTAGTCGACACCCAAGGATAGGTTGTGGATGGTCGGTCTGGAAAGTGCATCAGCAACGACATTATCTTTTCTGGAGACATGTTGGATGTCAGTTGTGAATTCGGATATGTAGGATAAATGTCTCTGCTGACGAGCTGACCAGGGATCGGAGACTTTGGAGAAGGCAAAGGACAGAGGCTTATGATCGGTGAAAGCGGTGAAAGGCCTGCCTTCTAGAAAGTATCGGAAATGCCGGACCGCCAGATACAGTGCTAGAAGTTCCCGATCAAGAGCGCTGTACTTCAGTTCGGGCGGTCTAAGGTGCTTGCTGAAAAATGCCAAGGGTTGCCAGCGGCCTTCGAGTAGCTGTTCCAGTACCCCACCCACCGCAGTGTTGGACACGTCCACCATGAGGGCAGTCGGGACGTCAGTCCTAGGGTGTACAAGCATCATGGCGTCTGCCAGGGCGTCTTTGGCCTTAACAAAAGCAGCCGCAGCCTCGTCAGTCCAGGTGATGTCCTTGCCCTTACCAGCCAGCAGCGAGAACAGAGGGCGCATGATACGGGCTGCTGCAGGGATGAACCGATGGTAAAAGTTGACCATCCCAAGGAATTCCTGTAGGCCTTTGACTGTGTCGGGGCGGGCAAAATGGCGGATAGCATCCACCTTGGCGGGTTGGGGTGTTGCCCCGTCGCTGGTGATTTTGTGGCCAAGGAAATCGATAGAGTCAAGTCCGAATTGGCACTTGGACAGGTTGATCGTGAGGCCGAAATCGCGGAGGCCGGAATACAGCTGGCGGAGGTGGGAAAGGTGTTCCTGGCAGTTACGGCTGGCGATCAGTATGTCGTCTAAGTAAATGAACACGAAGTCCAGGTCTCGGCCTACCGTGTCCATCAGCCGCTGGAAGGTCTGTGCGGCGTTCTTAAGGCCGAACGGCATCCGAAGGAATTCGAACAGGCCGAATGGGGTGATAATCGCAGTCTTGGGGACGTCATTCGGATGGACCGGGATTTGGTGGTATCCCCAAACGAGGTCCACTTTGGAAAAGATGCGGGCTCCGTGTAAGTTCGCTGCGAAGTCCTGGATGTGAGGGATGGGATAGCGGTCCGGGGCGGTAGCGTCATTCAGCCTGTGGTAGTCGCCGCAGGGCCTCCACCCTCCGGTGGCTTTGGGGACCATGTGCAGGGGGGAGGCCCAGGGGCTGTCTGACCTGCGAACAATCCCCAGTTCCTCCATGTGACAGAACTCTTCCTTTGCCAGGCGGAGCTTGTCTGGAGGTAATTGTCGTGCTCGGGCATGAAGGGGTGGCCCTGTAGTAATGATGTGGTGTCGTACCCCGTGTTTGGGCCTAGAATTCGTAAACGAAGGTGCCAAAATTGATGGGAATTCGGCTAGGAGCTTGGCGAAATCGTCGCCAGGAAGGGAAATGGAGTCCAGGCGCGGGGCTGGTGTGCTGATTTCTCCCAGGGGGTAGGTCTGGAAGGTGCTAGAGTGGACTAACCGCTTCCCTCGCAGGTCGACTAACAGGTTGTGGGCCCGAAGGAAATCAGCTCCTAGGAGTGGTCGGACAACCGTGGCAAGGGTAAAGGTCCAGGTAAAACGGCTGCTGCCGAATTGTAATTGAAGTGTACAGGTGCCGAAAGACCGTATCGTTGTACCGTTGGCGGCATTGAGTAGAGGACCGGGTGGCCTGTTACGAGTGTCGCGGCCGGTCGGGGGCAAAATACTGACCTCCGCTCCAGTATCAACGAGGAAACGCCGTCCAGATTTCTTGTCCTGAACGAATAGGAGGCTCTGTCGGCGGCCAGCCGCCGTAGCCATCAGCGGTGGCTGGCCCTGGCGTTTCCCTGAAACTTGCAGGGTGGGCGGCATCGACGGGCCTCCGCACCCCACCTCTGATGGTAGAAGCACAGCTGGTCACCCGTGTCATCGTCTGCGTTCCTGGGGTGTGGTTGCTCGGTTGCTGGGGCCGGGCGAGGCGGGCGTTGGGCTCGCGGCCTGGTGATTTGACTGATGGACGAGCCGCTCTTGCGCTTGGCCCTCCACAGGACATCTGCCTGGGCAGCCACCTCACGGGGGTTGCTGAAGTCAGCGTCAGCTAACAACAGGTGGATGTCATCGGGGAGCTGTTCGAGGAAGGCCTGTTCGAACATCAGGCATGGCTTGTGTCCCTCGGCCAATGACAGCATCTCATTCATCAGGGCGGATGGGGATCTGTCCCCCAGGCCGTCCAGATGAAGCAGGTGGGCGGCGCGCTCACGACAGGAGAGGCCGAAGGTCCGAATCAAAAGGTCTTTGAAAGCCGGGTACTTATCTTCCTCCGGAGGCAACTGGATGAAGTCTCCAACTTGGGCAGCTGTCTCTTGGTCCAGAGAGCTAACCACATGGTAGTACTTCGTGGAGTCGGAGGTGATCTGCTGAAGGTGGAATTGTGCTTCGGCCTGGTCAAACCAGACGCTGGGCCAAAGTGACCAAAAGGTGGGCAGCTTGAGGGCCACTGCGTTGGCTGCTGTGCTGTCGGCCATTGCGCGGGTCCAAAATCCGTTTGGACCGTCGGGGTCACCAATGTAGCGGTTGCTACCGCGAAATAAAACAAGACGCTAGTCGGAGGATTGTCGAACAGAAGTGGTTTATTTTCCCGCCTTGCGCGGGCCCTTTAAGGGAGACTGTTCCCGCCCAAAGCAACCGGCAATGACGTAAGTACTACGTCATCAAGACTTTCCCGCGCGCGAGTTCTCCCCGTCACTCAGGAAAGACGAGGCCCGCCGCCATCTTGGGCCTCGTCGCTCCGACGCCGCGCGACCCGACTGCCGAGCCGGTTCGCCCAACTAAACAGTGAGTCGCCACAGTGGCCTCATTTCTTAAATAACCAATTTCCCTTAATAATTTTTCCTTGAAAATACCTGCTGCTCCCCTCTGGTAAAAACAATTCTTGCCAACTCCTCAAATCCCTCCTCATTTCCAACAACTTCAGAACTGATATCATCTTCTTATTTTGTGGTTGAAGTAACAATTAGGCCAACAACATTAGTTATTACTGTGCAAACTTAACAGCAACTTTCAGCAATCACACAAATACATGCTCATGTGGACATCAGGAAGTTGCTGTCAAAATTTCCTTGCTCCTCCAGAAGCTTTGCGAAACCAGGACCCCGGAGAAAGGTTTGGCACTGAAATATATG
Organism: Pristis pectinata; assembly: GCF_009764475.1. Classification (NCBI taxonomy): domain Eukaryota; kingdom Metazoa; phylum Chordata; class Chondrichthyes; order Rhinopristiformes; family Pristidae; genus Pristis; species Pristis pectinata. The sequence continues at coordinate 24,848,979 of NC_067409.1, read as the reverse complement.
GAAGGGTGTGAGATTGCTGTAAACACACCCAAAAACATGCCAAAAAAAGTGGGGTTTGTCCATTCCAGGGTAAATAATTATTCTTAATTACAGGATCTCTGGCACTAAAAATTGACTGTGACATCTCATTCCTTCCAGATTTTACCTGCAGTTATATAATTTTCTTAAAACAAAATGTATTTTTTCTATTTCTCCATCTCATCTTTCTTTTATTTTCTCTATTTTACTTCTATAATTTTGCATGAATTAAATGATCAAACTTACCTTTGTTGTTGAGGCCATCTGTGTCTCTGTTAGTTCTTCAATTTTTTTTATATAAGGAGATATATGGTCCTGTCCCCTCAGGTCACTGATCCCCTATGAGGGGCCATGCAGTGAAATGGCTTTATAATCTGTAAAAGTTCTCATCCAAAAGCCCACAGAAAGTCTCTGAACAAGTATAATGATAATGAATAGCACCATTATTTCATTGCCGGCAACCAACTCTGGGCCATCGGTTTAATCTCCTTGTACATAAGATTTGTTTCTATAAGCAAACATTCCTCCTGCAACATTCCTCCATCATTATCCGGATTTTAATACAGCCACAGTTGTTGATAAGAAAGGGTAGAGTCATCTCACTCTCTGGTCACCATCTTAAATTATTTGCTTCAGTCTCTTTGACTTAAAATAAGAATATCAATTTTTTGTAACAAGTTATACATATTCACTTGCCTATTCATCATCTCACCAATTAAGTTTTCTTTTGATATCCTCAACTACTTCTTTTATTCTATCATTTATTTTCAAAGCTGAAATTCCAGTGCTTTCATTCAACTTCAAACATTTCCTTTTGCAATGCACACTTTACTTGGGGGGGGGGGGGTGGTGGGGGTGGGGGTCCCCCTTCCACTTTAATAGCATAAGGCATTAAGATTTATACTTAAACTACTTCACCGAAAGTTTCTAAAATGCCAACACTGTGACAGCACCGAGTTTAATTTCTCTAAAGCAGAGCTCATCAATTTTGTCTCTTGGACATAAAAATCAATCACCACTTCCCTGCTACATCTTTAGTCTACAGCAATTCTGCACCTGGACTCTCAACTGATTCACTTTTCATCTGTGTCCTTATCTCTATGAAAAAAAATCCCCTTCTCAATGAGAATAGTCACTATTTTGAACAACCTTACCACTTCTCTGTCTTTTTGGTTTATTTGTTACATGCTAATACTTAACCTCTCAATAATCATTAAACAAAATCTCACTGAAATGTTGCAAATGCAGACAAACTGAAAGACAAACAATAGTCATGGAAACAGGGTAGTCAACATCTGCAGAAGGAAAAGAAAATTGGTTTCAGATGTGGATCTTTAGATCGATAAATTTTAAGATACCAAGGGAATCAAATGATGAAGTCTAAGTGCAGGAAAGTGGTGCTGAGGTAAAAGATATTCCAGATCACTACTGAATGGGGGAGCAGGCACGAGGGACCAAATGGCCAACTCCTGCTTCTATGTCTTATGCTTTTTTAATTGAGCTGAACATAACATTATGTCTGCAAATAGTGTCTGACCTACTGAGTATTTCCAACACAATCTGCACTTGACAACGTTTTGCTGTTTTTTGACAGTTCAACACTTCATTCAGAAAATACAAAGTCTCTTCAATGCAAATTGGCAACATCCTTGAAACACTACCTGCAAAAATTAGCAAAAGAGCTTGTGACGCATGTTCTGAAAATACCTTTCACAAACAAGCTCGCCTCTTCCAAACTTTATGAGTTCACAGAACTTTGCTTTCTTTAGGCACAAGATGAAAAGTGATGGATATTGTTTGCACCAGTTTAATCACTACTTTTGTTTGCACTAGAGTCAAATGTTACAGGTAGTTCCTCCATAGTGCAATGTAGTGTGCCAGTAACAATGAAACGTTATTAGCCACTGTAAACAGCGACATACAACTGAAGGCAGTTTCAAAAGCATGTCATGTATTGAAACTCTTGTCAAAAATGGGTGTGTGCAGAATTGCATTTGACTATATTGAAAGGAAATCAGCCCATTCATACTATCAATGTGTCTGATTTTTTTAAGCAACCTAAGCCAGCAATTTACCAAAGGAGCACAACCATTAACTCCAGGATTAGGTTTTTGTTCATATATTTTACAGCAATATCTTGACATATGAATCCATTATAAGCTTTAGAGATGACTACAACAACATCTACCATATCCTGAAACATTAACTCAGTATCTTTCTTCACAGATACTGCCCGATCTGCTGAGAATTTTCTGCTTTTATTTCAGATATCCAGCACCAGCAGAATGTCTATTTTGTACCTCATCTGTTTCCTGGGCAAAGCATTAAATGAGGATGAATCGATTTAGCCAAGGTCAAAAGGTAGGAGAAAGGGATGCCAAGGATAGGAAGCTTGGCCCATCAGCTAAACTCTAAGCTTTCAGGCAAAGTTTGGACTGCTCTCAGCTGAACTAGTTGAATCCCACAAGGAATCCAGAATCTGTAAACACAGCAGATTTCAACATTTGACAGTATTACTCGGTCATTCGAAAGTCAACTACAATATGAGCTTGCCTTCACAGACAGTTGAGACCCAGTAAGGATAGAACATTTCCTCTCCTTAAAGACATTAGAGAACCAGACGGATCTTTAAGACAAACTAGTGGTTTTGTGGTGATCACTTTTACATGGAAAGTCTTTTTTGATAAAATATCCAGATTATTAACAGCTGTCATCACAGGATTTGAACTCAGGCTTTTAATCTAGGTTTCTGGATGCAAGCTGCACCATCATCATTTGCTATGTTGTTGTTTATTTTCCCTTAAAGGCATTGTTTTGTCCTCATTCAAGGTGAAACGATCACTGACTCTAACAAATACCAGGGCTGATAGCTTTCTTGACCAGAAAATAAAATTTTTACAAAAAATCCATTTTCATCCCTGGGATCTACGTACCTTCTCCCAACACTGAATGTGTGTTATTGCTGCAAAGATTCAATATAACACGCCAATGGCCAAAAGCCTCTAAGCAACAAAGATTATGAAATGTCAATTCTGCTTCACTTCTCACTGAAACGGCATCCAAGTTCCGTTCATTTAATTGCAATAGCAGTCAATCAAGCTTTTCAGCTGCTTTAACTGAAGAAACAAGTAACAGCTTCAAGTGGAACAAAAAAGGAACCAGTGAAACACAGTAATCAGGCTAACAAATAAACAATGGGGTGGTGAATAATGTAGAGGTAAAGCATTTCATTTTCAATATCCTGGGGATTACCATTGACCAGAAACTGTACTGGAGCAGCAAGGGAGATATCAGAGGGAGGTTTTTTTTACCCAGTGAGTGGTTGGTGCATGGAATGTGCAGCCTGGGCCGGTGGTGGAGGCAGGTACATTGGTCAAATTCAAGAGATTGCAAGATAAGCAGATGGAGGAATTTAAAATAGAGGGATATGTGGGAGGAAGGGGTTAGATAGTCTTAGGCGAGGTTTAAAGGTCGGCACAACATTGTGGGCCGAAGGGCCTGTATTGTGCTGTACTTCCTATGATTCTATGTGTAGCCATATACAGTATGTGGCTGCAACAGCAGGTCAGAGGCCAGGGATCCTACAGCGAGCAACTCACCTCCTAACTCTCCAAACGCTGTCCACCATCTACAAGGCTCAATTCAAGGGTGTGATTCCCCTTTTCCTATCTTCAGTCCTGAAGAAGGGTTCTGACCCGAAACGTTGACTGCCTGCTTTTCTCCATGTATGCTGCCTGGCCTGCCAAGTTCCTCCAGCATCATAGTGTTTTTCATCTAGATTCCAGCATCTGCAAGCCCTTTGGCCCAACTGGTCCATGATGACCAAGATTCCCATCTAAGCTGGTCCCATTTGCCCACATTTGGCCCATCTCCCTCAAAACCTTTCCTATTTATGTATATGTCCAAGTACCTTTTAAATGTTGTTAATGTACCTGCCTCAACCACTTCCTCTGGCAGCTCATTCCATTTCCTGACCACCCTCTGGGTGAAAATGTTGCCCCTCAGGTTCCTATTAAATCTCTCCCCTCTCACCTTAAACCTATGCCCTTTAGTTCTTGATCCCCAACCCTGGAAAAAAGACCTTGCACATTCACTCTATCTATGCTCCTCATAATTTTATACACTTCTATAAGATCACCCCTCATTCTCCCACACTCCAAGGAAAAAAAGTCCCAACTTGCTCAACCTTTCTCCATAACTCAGTCCCTCAAGTCCCGCCAACATCCTCTAAGTATCCTTTGCACTCTTTCCAGCTTAAAGGCACCTTTTCTATAGCAGGGTGACCAAAACTGAACACAATATTCCAAATGCAGCTGCACCAACATCTTGTACAACTGCAACATGACATTCAATGTCCTGACTGATGGAAGCCAGCATGCCAAAAGCCTTCTTCACCACCCTGTGTACCTGCAAGGCCGTTTTCAGGGAACTCTCTATTTGTACCCCTAGGTTCCTCTGTTTTCTACGACACTACCCAGGGCTCTACCATTCACTGTGAAGGTCCTAACCTGATTTGTTTTCCCAAAATGCAACCCCTTATACTTTTCTGAATTAAACTCCACTCCTGGGCCCACTTACCCAGCTGACTAAGATCCCTCTGTAAATCCTGATAACTATCTTCACTGACAACAACACTACCTATTTTTGTGTCATCTGCAAATTCATGAAATCATGCCTTGTATATTCTCATCCAAATCATTGATAGAGACTCCTCACAGTGCTGGGTTCCTGATATAGCTGTGCACAAAATAGCTACTTACAGAATAAGGAACTGTACAGTTTAAAGCAAGTCATTGGTCAGCCCTGGAATATTTCTGCAATTTAGTGAGCATTGCTAAATTTCCTCACTTTGGGATCTTGTGGGGTGTACAAGAGCTCCAAGCAATACAGTGGATGTGTCAACTAAACTGGTTTGGCCCCACAATGTGGCACTCAACTGTACTCTAGAAATAATCCAGACTAATTTGCAACACAGGAAAGGAAAATGAAATGAAAGATTAAAACAATTTCTTTTAGACAGTGAACATCAGATTGAAGACAGTTATAATTCAAAACATGACAATTCAATAACAAATCATTCATGGCTTAAAATAAACATTTCTGTGAAGACCAATGGCTGTAACATTTATGCCTTCACACAGAAAACCAACACCAGTTGAGAGGTGGGAAATGACCCAAGTCCCCACTGGGACCAACTCAAAACCATAAAAGGCCCAAGGTGAGCTTTTTAACCACTTCTCCATGATTTACTAGATTTATTTCTTAATTATTAATGCTCAACTTTAACAAAGTAGACTCTTGACTAAATAGCTATTGTTGGTCCGAACAATGTAATTTTCTAAATTGCATTTGCACTTCCCTGACTGCTGACACAGCTATGCAGTTGCTTACTGACCTAAAATGTCTCTGAAACAAAAGGAAATACTGAAGAGTTTCCTGTTATGCATAATTAGTGCATATTTCATGAATGAGTAGAGCTTGTGCAATGGTATGGGACAGGAAACATTAAAGAAAGGGAGGCTTGCCAGGATGTTTGGTGGAGGCAAATGGTAGAGGAAAACTGAATACAATAGTCCACAATAGTCTAATCCCTCATAAATTATGTGATCACAAATGTTACAAAACTGTACATAAACTTGATAGAAACAGGAGAGACTCTCGAATCCTCAGCCTCAAGTCCACCCTCGTCATCCTTTGATTCCTTTACGATCTAAGTATGTATCAATCTCAGCCATTAATACACAGATGAGCAAATGAGCAAATACTCATCTGTGGTAGAGAATTCCAGTTTCCTCTGAAATAACCACAGACCAACCAGCCTAATATTGGCCGAGGGGAAACTTTAAGAGTTGATAGCTTGGGACAAAATTAACTGGCACTTGGAAAAATACAGGTTACCGCCTGATAGAACTATATAAAATTATGAAAGGCATAGATAGAATACATAGTCAGAGTCTTTTTCCCAGGGTGGGAATGTCAAATAATAGCTTTAAACTGAGAGGGGAAAATGCAAGGGAGATTTGCGAGGCAAGTTGTTTTTTTTTGGTGGTGGCAGCAGATATGACAGCAACATATAACAAGTATTTAGATAGGTGTGTGAACATGCATGTTGGGATGGAGGGATATAGGGCACGTGCAGGCAGATGCAAGGTTTAAATTGGCATCATTGTTGGCACTGGCATTGTGGGCTGAAGCGCTCGTTTCTGTGCTGTACCATTCTATGTTCTCTTAAAGTCAACAGAAATTTCTTGAAGAATAATTATCTTTAATTAACTTGATTGAATTATTTGATTAAGTAACAAGAAGAGTTGATGAGGATAGTGTGACTTAAGTTGCGTACATGGACTTTCAAGAAATATTTCACAAAGTACCACAGATAGCAAAAGTATAAATAATATTAAAATCCATGGAGGTAAAGGGATAGTAGCTACATGATAAGATAATGATTAAAAGACTAAAAGCACAGAGCAGTAGGAAATAGTAATTTTAAACTGGGTGGGACCCTCTAAGCAGACTGTGTTGCGTCTACTCTTCTTTAAAATCTTGGATATAATTTCAAAATTTGCAATGGAATGAAGCCCAAATGCAGTTAATTCTGAGGAGGAAGCGGCTGAGGCAGGTACATTAACATTTAAAAGGTACTTGGACCAGTAGATGGATAGAAAAGGTTGAGAGGGATATGGGCCAAGCGTGGGCAAATGGGACTAGCTTAGCAGGGAATCTTAGGCAGCATGGATCATTTGGGCCAAAGGGCCTATTACTGTGCTGCATGACTCTATGACAGTAACAAATTTCGGGAGGATAGAGGCAGACTGATGAAATGAGCAGGCACATACAGATAAAGCTTACTTCAGAGAAGTGTGAAAAAATTCATTGTTGACAAGATCAAGGAGAAGCATTATAAACCAAATACAGTTTTACTGGGGTTTAGAAACATAGAGGCCTGCGAGTTATGCGTGCAGGTCATTGACGACATAAGGGCAAGATATGATGACTATTAGGGCAGCTTGGCTTTATGAACAAATGCCTTGTTGGAATGCGATGGTCATTTCCAGGCAAAACAAACTAAGAAGGTTGTCAAGGTCTCAGGGAAGATGTAGAAGAAATTTACGAGAACCAGATGAGAAAACTGTTGTGTGAAAAGAATGGAATTCTCTTTAAAGCAGAAAAGAATAGAGAGAGATCAAGGGAGATGCTCAAAATCGAATTTTGAAAGAGTAAAACGAGCAAAATTCTTTCCAGAGGACAAAGCACAAAGAAGACTTCAAAAAAAATCCAAAGGAGATGAAAGAAAAACATTTTATTCGACTGTAAAATATGGCGATCTGGAATGCAATCCTTGAAAGAATGGTGGAAGCAAAATGAATAATAACTTTCAAAGAAAAACTGGATAAATATTTGAATGGGGAAATGTTGCAGGGTTAAGAAGAGAACAAGAAAAAATGATTAACTAGATAATGAGGAGGCACAGGGACAAAAGGCTAGATGGCTTTCTTCCAATGATTAGTAAGTAATCTTTCCTTTATTTACAAGTGGTAATCTGGTGCAGTTTTATTGACATGCTAAGAAATGGATTTTAAAGCAACATTTTTATTTCACTCCACTACTTATTTTGTGTGGTATGGAGTCAAAGTGGTTAATTTACTGGACCAGCTATTCTGAATGCTGCATGTACAGCCCAGAAGCCAGAGGGCTGTACATGAAGCAAATCCTAGCATGGCAGCTGTGCAATTCAAATTCTGTCAAAAATTTCAAATTTGGAAAAATGGCAAGCACTAGTCATTAATAATGATGGTCACAAAATCTACTGGATTGTTGTAAAAACCCATCCTTCAGACATCCTTACCAAGTTTGGTCAATATGTGACTTCAGACCCACCCCCTGGAATTGACTCTTAAATGCCCTTTGAACTGACCTAGCAAGCCAATCAGTTACAAATGGCTCACCACCATTTGCTCAAGAGAAATTAGGTACAGGTAATTAATGCCTGCCTTGCCAACAACATCCAGATCTTGAAAAATGAAATAAATTAAAAGTACAGAAAATCATACTGAAAAGGACATTAATGCTCTTCCAAATGTGTTGGTGTATGGTAGACAGCTGATTAGAAAAGTAACCACTTTTTCATCTAATTAATCAACTTAAAAGCATGTCCACCTAAGAAACGAGAACAATTGGAGAAGACTTTCTGAACATTCAGGATGGTCAGCTTCTCACAATTCTGACAATGTGCATGGATGGTTTGGTGAGTGGAGTCAGTTTTGGTTGCATCAAACAATGAGCCATTTTAAAAGATCATGAAAAACAAATACAGATGGAGTTTGGATGGAACTTGAATTTAGAATTCACCAACCTTTTCACCAACCCTTACAATTCTGCTTGGATTGAGCAGGCACTACTCATGGAGCTGAGTGGAAATTCTACCCCAGCATTTGGAACCATTCTTTAAAAAAAATCATTCTTATGACAAGCACTTAATGCCGACCCTTCTGAGTGTAATGCTGGTGGAGCATCTGAATCCATGCAAGCTCCAGCAAAGTATTTAATTTTTTGTGATTGATTTTTCATCATTGCTATTACATAAGCAGATTTCTCTACCCAGGAGCACTTGATACTTCTTTTTGCAGCAAAATATTTAACCTAAAATCTGTAATTTTATTACAGGAAGAATTGTCATCTACTTTAGTAGTTATCTTGACCACTGTATTTCTTTTAAACAGTACAATTTAACATCTGTTTGGTTGCCTTCAATACAGCAAAGTACAGGCTATCTTGATGGGGTGTTGGTGGCTAATCATCATCAGATTTTCAGAAATAATTCACAAGCTACGACTCTCTTCTTCCTGAAACTTGGAACAGTGAACAAAACAAATTTTGAGAGATGCAATGTGGGAATTAGAATGACTCTGCAACTTGAAAATGGCAATTAAAATTACTCAAAATAATCAAATTCAAAATGCTCAAAAGACACATTAAGTGCTTGCAAAATATAGAGGAATATTAGTTATTGTAAAATGAAGTTTGCTTAATTTACACATGTGCATGAATAGTACAAAATGGTTTCTCCACTGAAATCAAAATAGTACACATTTGCCTTTAAAAGGAGTCATTTGGTATTGTTGTCTTTACTTCCACTTATGCAGATGAAATTTCTCCATTGAAATTCTAATTTGTACATAATGCTTCATCCTGTGATTGAAGTGTAAATCCTGTGGAACAGCTTCCAAAAAATTGGAATGACACAATATTCTCTTCTGTATTTGTTGCATTTATTTAGCCAAAGAATACATCCAATGAGGCTTTGATTCTCAATTTACGGATGCTACAAAATGATGTGGAAACTTTGGAGAATTGAAGGGTGGCAGGAATCAATCCAAATGGAAAGAAGCTGCAAGTGAACAACTTAACGGGGACCTTAATGAAGTACATAAGTATCAAATGAACATAAATCCTGATACAGCCTCAAAGGTAAGGCAGAATAATAGGATTAGTATAAACGAACTGAAAACTAGTTTCAAAAGAAAATCTTTTGCAAAAGAGTGGGAAGTATCTGGAAAAATATAGTGAGTTTGGGTATTCAATCCATAGACGGAAAGTGGATCAGACGGTAAAAATAATGGGCATTTTTTTTAATGCAGTGGAAGTCTACGGATCTTCACATAATTTGAAACTCCTGATAAACAGAATAAAATTAGAGATGAGTAATTAATGGAACACCAAATTGTACTCAGCACAAAATCCAAGAGCACTGCTGGATCAGTTAACATTAGCTATCTTTCTTCCATAAGCCTTCAACATGTGTTCTCTTGATTAGATTGATTTTAACTTAAAATTCTTCTCAGGTAATAGAAAATAAATACTATACTTATTATTTTTGATGATTTCAGACAGATGGTGTCAGACGTGAGAAAACTGCACAAAAAAAAACAAAAAAATTTGAAATGCATGAAAAAATTGATCAAGCGTTTTAAACCATTTGAGCAGTGGGTGGCAAAGGAACAACTGAAACTATTCCAGCCATAAGAGCACAAGAATGTTTGGGAACAAGAAAAGTGAATTGAGCATTACAAGCTCATTCCTATGTGCTTGAAAAATTTGTCCGATAGTCTGAAAGGTAATGCTGCTGTAGAAATAAACACCTCAACTCAACAGAACCACAGGAGTGAAAATTTCTCCCTCATTTTTCTTGCATTACTATTCTTCCCTCCTGAGAAACATCTACACCTGCTGAGCCATGGATCTACTGGCAAGAACAGCTGATTTCAACAGGCTTAAATAAGTGAGCCATTTGGTCTTTTGTACCTATGGGTCCGTTACAAGAGTTAACCACTTAATTGCATTTTCTTTCCCCTTTCTTGACAGTGATATGTTTAAGACCTTGGTATTCCTAACACATATATCCATATATACATACAGATACTGAATATCTAGGAGTTCTGAGAGCAACTTTGATCTGAATACCAAGCATAAAGACAACATCAATTCCACCTAAATCTGTGTTTGCTGAATGATGCACTTTCAGGCAAGGGTCTAGCGACAGTTATAAGGTGAAGAAACCCAAATGACATTTCCATTCCCTGACTGAGACCAGATGTGGCATCCCAACTTGTTATAGCTAACTTCATTAGAGTGAATTTTGCAACTATTTGTACAGAACATGCGACTCTCTAACGGCAAAGTTACAAATTTCAATTGAGTACTTATCAAAATCTTGGTAAAAATACAAAGAGGCTTTGTAACCTCACAACTACGTCACCCATATCGTGCATTAACTGTGGGTGAGAAGTTACTGGGAAACACCAACATTTCTCAGCAAAAGTTAGCACAAGTGCAGAAATTCCAAACCACATGGCAATACTTTGCGAGCATCTCCCCTCATGCATTCCGCATGGGATCTGGCAGCAGAGTGTGAACTTGCTACAATTTGTTAGACTGCAAAGGACTGACACCATTTTAATTTTAGAATGAATGGCTTATTTTAAAGTGATTTTAATTGTTTTGAACATTTTCATGTTTCTAAATGTCAAGGGCTTTTGAAAGCTTTCAAAGTCCTTAATAGTTTTGACAGTTGGCTCAGCGGTGTCTATGTTTTCATTGACTGTCAAAGCCTTTTCTGCTGTTTCATGGGTAGGATCCATCCTGGTCCATGACATGAGGGCATCATGCAATGCCCTACCAAAATTTAGATCTTTTGGCAATGAAACCAGCAGATCCAGTTTGTTTGGATTTTCCATATAGGTCACTAATGAAGCTGGTTGTTTCATTGCTGGCAGTAAGTCGTTAGAGAACTAATGGCTTCAGCGATTATTTAATTGTTATATTATCTTAGAGGAATTATGAGTTGACATATCTTCTGTTTTACCAAATTAGTTATTACTGGCCAAATTGAGTATATGTTGTAAACATGCAGGCAGGAAAACAAGTCATGTGGTTGACAGAACTGTCAGCCTCTGATTATTCAAGTTGTTTAGACTCAAAAGCTTAAGAAACAACTGACTGATGTAGATAACAATGTTTGGGGAAAAAAAACAAATGCCTTGAAAGAATGCCTCACCCACACAAGAAGCTGACAATTCAGATAAAATGGCCGGCTCTTCTCATAACATTATGTGTATAGTTATAAGTCACCAGAAGGACCAAAGCTGTTGTACATCATAAAACAATTCTAGAGTCATAAATCTTCAAAGAAATTGTAAATGTTTCAGTTTGTATGTACAGACACTCAGAACAAAGTTAATTTGTTAATCCAGACCTTGACTTTCCCCAAGGTCAGAAGAAACAAATACACAGGCTAGCAAGAGTTATATACATCAGCTTTTTGAGGCAGGCAACAAAAGCATATCTTGAAGTAGATCCTGGTGTCTTCACAAGCAGGCTTTGTTGGTAAGATCAGCATTTAACGAACATCCCAAGTTACTTGAGAAGTTGGTGATGAGACCAAATGGTTTGCTAAGCCACTTCAGATACAGTTAAGATCTGAGCACAGAACACTGATTCATTCTTCCCTCATGTGAACTACCATTGAGTATTCCATGAAATTATTTGGAAGTTTAATCCTAATTGGTCTCTCAAAATCTGAAATCCAAAATACATTTGAGTATCTGCCTAATTGTTTGTCAACATGAGCAACTGTAAAACAACAATTGTGAAATTGTCATATGTCAGTGATAATATATCTGATTCTGAACCAACATCCAGGAATTTCAAAAAGACATGAAAAGGTATGAAAGCCACCTTAGATAACAAGCAATAAAACCTTGTGACTACTTCTTCCAATCCATTAAAGATTGCGAGGAGAATGTACAATGGTCATGAAACAATGGATACAATCCACACTACTTTCTGTGTGCTTGGGGAATTATAACAGCAAGAAAACCTGCTATGTTGTCTTTGAGATATTCCATTTTGCATGAGTTCATAAACCCTGCAAATGTTTTTGAAGTTTTTACAGGAAGTATTAAAACAAATAGATTCTCATTTCAAATATAGTACCATACCTCTCCTGCTCCTGCCTCATTCGTATCCGCTCATCCTCAGATGACTGAGTTTCTTCCACTTTGCCCTTGTTTGACCCTTTACGATCAAGCTTTCCAACTTTTTCTTCTTTCCGATATTTCCCAAATCTGTAGGGTGCAATATATTCGAATTATTGCTTGGCATGTTAGAACTCCTCTTGTTTGTAATGCATTTATTTTATTCAATGATTCTACAATGTCTTGGCCGGCAATTATGTCCCTCAACCAACATCATTTAAGGCAGATTATCTGATCATTATCCCATTGCTGCTTGAAGGAGCTTGCTGTGTGCATTTTGGCCATTGCACTTCCAAGATTAAAACTGTAACTGTAATATGGAGACACAAGACATTCTGCAGATGCTGGAATCTGGAGCAACACACACAAAATGCTGGAGGAACTCAGCAGGTCAGGCAGCATCTATGGAGAGAAATAAACAGTCGACGTTTCAGGTCGAGACCCTTCATCAGGACTGTTTATTTCTCTCCACAGATGCTGCCCAACCTGCTGAGTTCCTCCAGCATTTTGTGTGTGTTGTAACTGTAATATACTGGGATATGAAGGACCAACCACCACCACTCAATACGTGCTGATAAGTTCTGAAAACTACATTATATTATGACTATAGACAGAGTTACATGAATGGGTCTTTCATGTATGAGTACTTTCTTTAATGGTCCCTTCACCCTACTGCAGCTCCCCAAGTAGTTCAACACTCATTGAGAAAAGGCATTGTTTGGAATGGATGCAGAGGTTTTTGACAGAGAATCTTTTTTTTGCAGTGGACTATGCAGTTATCCATTCCAGTTAATCTTCCAAGAATTGGGTATGAACCCAAATATGGTGAATTGCTTTCTCTTCAGCAACTGTTATTTTTGTGGAGTTTTACAACAGAGAGGTCCAACTTGTGCAAGACAAACAATAGATATTACAAAACAGAATTTATTGCCAATTAAACATCTTACAAAAGATATTGTTGGGCAGTACTTCAGGAATGGGAGACAAAGAAAATTACCCCTTGGCATAATTGCCTGTTAAAATCTCAGAATGAAAGACCAGACTTGTAATAAACTGAAAGACTAGTCATCAAGAAAAGAAAGGGGCTAACAATCCTACAGGGAAATAGTGGAAAAATAGCAATAAGCACCAACTCCAAGAATGCAATCATCCTTCTCTTTCTGACTACAAGCTCATTTCAAAGGAAAACCAGATAGCCAGAAGCTTATGTAGAAGGGTGGAACATCAAGCACATTGAATCTGCTCTCTGTTATGATACTTTTCTTGTCATCAAATTTTCTGCATCCATTCCAAACAATGCCTTTTCTCAATCAGTGTTGAACTACCTGGGGAGCTGCAGTAAGGTGAAGGGACCATTAAAGAAAGTATACATGAAAGACCCATTCATGTAATTCTGTCTTTAGTCATAATGTAATACAGTTTTCAGTATTGATCAGCACATATAGTGAGGTGGTATTTGGTCCTTCATGTCCCAGTATATAACAGTTTTTCTGTAGTACAACCTCACCTGAACAAAATGCCTACTGCACCTTGTACATGGTTTATTTGACGTCAAATACGTGGTATAAAAATTAAAATTGCTGTAAAGATTCAAATGATCAGGTGGCACCTGTGGGGAAAATGTTCCAGTGGTACTGAAATAAAGTAGGAGAAAAGCAACTTGTAAGATCAGATAAAGTGGGAAGGCATGAACAGAACTAGAGCTTGAAAGGGAAGAAATGTGGTAGAATGGAATGGAGGGATCCTTTTGTTGTTTACTATCCTCCTGCCTTCTGAGACACAGTGGACTTGTAGGAATTAGGTGGCAGCCCACCCTAAGAAATGGAGAGAGCAAGAAAAGTTAAGAAAAGGAAGGAAAGAGTTGGAGCTGCAACACTTGAAAATGAGGCAAGGTTGGAAATTGGAAATTTCTAATTTGGGATGAGAACATGAGTCAGCAGTGACATGGTCATCAATGTGCTGGAAGTTTATGTTGGTCAACACAAGAAGAAGAAGAAGAGGTTGGTGATACTGGTGGCGACTGGGTGGGCTTCCATTCAAGAAAGAACTAAGACCTGAGAAGTCCAAAGGCAGTTCTAGGGGATGAAATGCAGAGGGAAAGGCCAAACATGTCAAAATAGAGACTAGCTTCATCTTCCAGGTCAGCTTCACATCTCCTCCTTCCATTAATTTAAACTCAACCAGAACTTTGGCCCCATTATCTGAACACAACCATCACACCTGTGTTTACTGACCCACATTGGCTTGTGTCCCCAGATGCATTATATTTAGAACGCTCATCCTCATGGTCAAGTTGCTCCTCAGTTTCTCCCACACTATGGCCTTCAATTGTTGAAAAACACTGCATTCATTCTGTTCTTTCTACCTCGTCCCATCCAGGCCCCAAGCTCTGGAATTTCCTCCCTTAACCATTGTACCTCTTTCACAACAATACTTGCATTTATATGCCACATTTCAACAGAGGAAAAACATTCCCCAAAGCTTCAGAGGAGCGTTATCAAACAAAAAAAATAACAAAAGAGGTTTTTAATGAGTATCTTAAAGAAGGAAAAGCAGTGGGGGGGGGGGGGGGGGGGGGCAAAGAGGCCAAGGCATTGAAGTTTTAGCAGCTGAAGGCACAGCCACTAATAGTGGACTGTTAAAGTTCAGGAATGCTCCAAGTGTCAGGATTAGATGAGTACAGCTATTTGGAAAAGCTGTATGGCTGAACAAAATTGCAGACAAAGGAGAGGGGTGAGGTCATGGAGAGATCACATCATTTTGGATGAGTTCTCGTAAACACAGAGAGCTCGGTCAGGAGTGTACTGGAATAACTGAGTCAACAGGTAACAAAGGGATAGATGAGGGCTTCAGCAGCAGAACATCTGAGGCAGGGACAGATTCACACAATGTTATGGTGTAGAAGTAAGTACCTATCAATGCATGAACTTGAGGTCCAAATCGCAACCTGGGGTCACGTAAGATACCAAAACGGAATACTTTCTGGTTCTGTTTCCAGCAGTTTCATTGGGAAGGACATGGAATCAGTGACTAGGGAATAGCACTTGTGGCAGGAAAGATGGTGGCTTTGGCCTTCACAATATTTCGTTGGGAGAAAGTTCTTTTCACCCAGAACTGAATACCTCCCCCTAAAATACTCCTCAACACTTATCTCTTTAACCAAGCTTTTGGTCACCCATCCAGCTGTCCCCTCCTGGAATCAGTCAAATAATGCTCCACTGAAGTCACTTTCGAATGCTTTACAATTTTAAGGGACTAGAGTAATGGGCTGAAAAATTGCAAGTAGCATTTGCATCTCAAAAGTGCAAGGCAATGACAATGTCTAAAATAGTCTAACCACCAACTCTTGATATTCAATGACATTACCATCACCAAGATCCCCAACCATCAATATTCTGAAAGTCATCATTGACCAGGGACTCAGCTGGATCAGCACATTAATACTGTGGCAAGTGTCTCATCACCTGATACTCCACCAGTCAGAACTGTGATGGAATACCCTTTATCTGTTTGGATGAGTACAGCTCCAACAACACCCAGGTTGCTCAACACCATCAAGCACAAAGCAGCCCACTTGACTGCTACCCCATTCACCACTTGAAATATTCATTCCTCCACCAACAAGTGCAATGCAGCTGCAGTGTGCATCATATATGAAAAGTACTGCAGTTATTTGCCTAAGCTACTCAAAAAGCACTTCCCAAACCTGAAAACTCAACCTCCAAGAAGGACAAGGTGCCTACAATGCCCAGATCACGAACGATTAACAAATAAAAAAAATAGAACTGGAAATCAGGCACATTTAATTGCTCCTTGCTAAAGGGACACATGGTTTGACTTCTGATGAAAGGTCATTGATCTTAAACATCTAGACCCATTTCTCCCTTCTGAAATGTTAACCAATTTGTTGACTATTTCCAACATTCTGTTTTTATTTCTGATTCTGAATTGGTGATATAGTTTGATGTTACTTGATTTATCACAAATACTCCCTTTTGTTCAATAACATAATCTATAATTAAAGGAATCCCATTTTAGATTTGGGTTGTAAAATATGCTGTCTAGAAGAATTATATCACTGAATGCTTCTGGGATTTTTGCCAATGCCCAATGAGTTTTCATATGCGTGTTTACACACACACACACACACAAATTTTATACCACATGTACATGTGAATTACATAAATTAATTGGTCCTCTTGGCAACCTGCAAAGCTCATTTATTGAAGGGCAAAATCTCTGTCAATGTAGCTGCATTAATGAAATAATGAAACATTATCATAAGCAGAAATGCTCAAAACATTTAAAAACTACAGCAACAAACAATCTGCTGGAGGAACTCAGCAGGCCAAGCAGTATCTGTGGGAGGAAAGGAATCGTTGATGTTTCGGGTCAAAACCCTGCATCAGGACTCCTCAGTGGATTGTTTGTTGCTCCAAATTCCAGCATCTGCAAGTCTCTTGTGTCTACATTTAAAAGCTACTTGGATGTGTAATTGAAGAGCCATGACCTGCAGAGCTGCAGGCATGGTGTTCGAAGTAGGATTAGGCTTCTTTCGGATTCTTTTTAGATTGCCACAGACATGATGGACTGAATGGCCTATTTCTGTGCTGTAAAATTTCTATTATTCTGTGCAGAAAATATTTCAACTAAATATGCAAAAAAATGTTGATGCACTTAATATCATTTGCTAAATTGTCATCAGATTAAGCTGGGTATTAATCCCTTTGCAGTTTTCATCTGGAATGAAAATGGAGTGTTACAAACATCCACAAGAGTAAGGTCTTCTACCAGCTTGGCCCTGCTGCACCACACTTTCTAAATGTGGACCAATTCTCTTGGTGAAGGTAGACATCAATGGTGAAATTCATCATTGCCTTCAATACGCAATCACAGCCATTAGCCATGATAGATTAAAGGGCATCTGAAGAAAAAGACCTCAGGAATGGCAGAAAACTCATGGTCGACCAGGCTGCAGTGATCTCTGTCCTTCCATGTAATTTTGAGACCTGAATTACCTATAGTAGACATCTCATGGCATTGGAAAAATGTTTCAGATATTATCTCGGCAAAATCCTCCAAACTCAGTAGGCATCTCATGGCACTGGAAAAATGTTGCAGATGTTATCTCGGCAAAATCCTCCAAACTTACTGGAAGAATTAAGTATCGTCTCCCTGGCCAACATACCCATCATTGAGCCCCTTGTTACTCCAGATGGTTATGTTGACAGGCATACTCAATATGAGACTCCTGAAACAGATGATCTATTCCAAACTCTCTTGTGGGAGGAGAACTCCAGGCAGACAGAGAAAAATAAAATTGATGACACATTCAAAGCTTCCTTGAGAAATGCATCACATCCACATAATCTGGTGAACCTTTGCACTATGACCATTCAAAATAAAAAGGCAGAGGGGAGATTCAAGATGGTACTGATAATCTCACAACCAGACATAGAGAGCACATGGAGCTTATGCCCTACACACTCACCTGTCCTGTTAGCCACCTCTTGCCCCATGTGTGGAAGTGTCTGTGACTTCCACATTGGTCTCATTTGCCACTTCAGAACCCACAAAACTGGAGCAGGAGGAAGCCATCCTTGATCCCAAGGGACTGCCTGGGAAGATGACGACAACTGTCTCTTTTTATACTGTATTTAAAAAGACCATTGACTAAATTGGGCAAGCGTGAACAGTTTTGTTTAATAAGTGGGTACATAAATTGAACTTTTTGATGGGATTTCATATGCTTCGATACATCTAAGTTTGAATTTCCTACATAGACTTATCAATGAAGTAAATATTCCATCTTCTGGAAAGGGACGAAGTTTCTTTCCCTTGGTGATAAATCTAAGTGCTTAGACATCTTACAAACCTAAGTATTACAAAACTCCTGAATGTACCCTCTTGCAATTGATGGATAAAAGATGCTGATGGAAAGATTCATGTCACACCTCAACAATGGGTAAAAGTCAAAGGTATTTCATTGGTGGTGTATCAAATGGTTGTATATTGCTTTAGGATGTCCAAACTGCTCTTTGAATACAACTCTGAATGCATTCTTTCTTGGATTCAGTTTCATAGAGTTAAGCACTTCACTGCATTTTCATTAAGAAAAAGCTTAATTCTAATAATACCTTCCCATTGGAGTCATGGACCAGTGTTACAACTGCCCATCACTGAGGTGGGATAGCTGTGTTGCTATTCCATCATTTGAATGCTCATTTAGGCAAAAGTGCTTTTCTGTGCATAATAGAGCATCATAGAATTGTTCTTTATGCCTTTTACATACAGCAAGGGCCAGGAATAATTGAGGAATATGTCAATTCTTTCCCCCAAACTACCTAGCCACCAAAGTTAAAAAAAAAACACCAGGGGAAAACATACATGCGCAAACAATGGAAGAACTTAGGGTTGTGGTGAAAGGACAGTCGTCTGAGACTGATCAAAAAGTCTGTCAAAGGACGCACTGCACCAATTGGTCCTTAGGTCCTGTAAGATTGTATAGTTACATCACTTGACAGCTCAGCTATGTATTTAGATTAAAAAAAACACTTTTATATTGTATTTTGCAGTAACTACTTAATATGTCGGTATAAATGCCAATTTTAGCAGCCAAAACAGATTAATCTAACACTTAAATTGTAAAAAAAAGTGCAACTAAATAGAAAAAGACTTGCATTCGTGGTAAAATAAAAAAATGTTTCCATTACATTGTATACATATATTTATGTTGAAAACAGGTAGACTATTGTGAGACACTTTCCTTATATAACTTGAGAAAAACAAGATAATCTTTTAACAGAGGGCATCCCATGGTACTAGAAGCGTTATCCTATTCTCAGAACAACTGAAGCAAACACCAATACACAAGATATTTCATTCCTCCTATGCCCCCGAGATGTATTCACATATCAGCCAGAAGGCGGCTATCATTGTTTTAGAAAAATAAATTATTCTCTGTTGGTAAATATAATTCTGCAGATCTGAGACCTCAAAGTTAGTGTAAAATGAACAAAGCAGGAAATTATCAACTCCAAATGAATCTTAATCACATTGGAAAGAAGTTAGTCATTAACTGAATAACAGGAACAGCACAATTTTTTGGAATTATTTATTCCTGAGATGTAGGCATCAGAAACAAGGCCTGAAGTTATTGCCAATACCTACATGCCCAGGCTGAGTAGCTTCTTCAGCTAGCCAGTCAACCATGACAGTACACAACTGAAGTCACGCACAGGCCAGAAGAAATAAGTAAACAGTCTGGGTTGTTGCCATAATATCCAAAAGTGAACCAATCTCTGTCTTGAATACGTTCAGCCCTTCAAACCTCCACAGACCTCTTGGGTAAAGAATTCCAAAGATTCACTACCCCTTGCATGAAGAAATTTCTTCTCATCTTAATCCTGACAGGTTAGCCCCTTATTTTGAGACACTGAACCCCAAGTTTAGACACGCAAAGCAAGGAGAAACATCATGCCTTCATCTCTCTTGACCAACCCCAGAAGAATTTTGCATATTTCAATGAGATCACCTTTCATTCAAGATTACTGGCCTATTCTGCTTAATCTTTCATGGGACAAACCAGCTGATCCCCTATCCTCAGATCTGTGAATCCAGTGAACTTTCATTGCATTCTCTCCAGCATACTTTTGTTTTTCCTTAGAGAGGGAAGCTAAGCCTGTACACAACATTCTGGTCTAACCAGATCTGTCCTACATTCTGGTAAATAGTCTTGACTTTTGTATTCAAATCCTCTGACAATAAAGGTGAACACACTCTTTGCTTGCTGTACCTTAATATTAATTTTCAGTGCTTCATGTACAAGGACACCTTTGTCGCCTTGAACACCAGAACATCCCAATCACAACCCATATTGTTACTGAGCTTTCTATCATCAGTAAATGTGGCTGTAATCCAAGCTGGTACATTACTCCCAATCTCATGACTTTAATTGTTTTTTGATAACCTCTTGTGCAATTCCTTATCAAATGCCTGCTGAACAGCCAAATTCACCACATCATCTGGTTCCTCTGCATCTATTCTGCTAGTTGCAACCTCAAAAAAAGAAAGAAGTTTGTCAAACAACTTCAATTTGCTAAATCCATGTTGCCTCTCCCCAGTCCCACTACTATTTACTAAGTGCCCTTTTTTACAAATAGATTCTTGTATTTTCCCTGTTATTAATAGCAGGCTAACTGGACTACAGCTACCTATTTTCTCTTTCCCACCTTTATATTTATTTATAAAATAATTACATTTGCTACCTTGCAATCTATGGGAACCATTCTAGTTCAATGTAATTTTGGTAAAATATGACAGGAAACAGAAGCAGAAGTAAGCCATTCAGCATTTTGTGTCTGCTGCACCATTCAATAAGAACATGGTTGATAGTACCTCAGCAACAGTTTTCTGAACTAGCCCTATATGACTTGATCCCTTTAATATCTGAAAATCTATTCATCTCTTTTTTAAACATGCTCAAGGACAGAAACCCCCATCCCTCTTGGGTAGAGAATTCCAAGCATTCACTAATCTCTGATTCACAATCAATGTGTCCTCTGTCTTCATAGATTCCTCTTTTAAAACCTTGGGATGCAGGTGATTGGATTCTTGGAAGGTCAGTCCTATTAATTTCTCCAATATTAGTTATTTATTATTGCTAACTTCACTTCACTTTTCATTCACTCTAGCATATCCTTAACACAAGATAATTTCTTTTCTCAGTCTCCAAGGTACCTATGTTAATTTGTGATAGTTTTTCTTTCCTTTTTACATATTTACAGAAGCCTTTACATC
This sequence comes from Pristis pectinata, assembly GCF_009764475.1. Classification (NCBI taxonomy): domain Eukaryota; kingdom Metazoa; phylum Chordata; class Chondrichthyes; order Rhinopristiformes; family Pristidae; genus Pristis; species Pristis pectinata. The sequence continues at coordinate 24,827,629 of NC_067409.1, read as the reverse complement.
TGATTTTTGTGTTTCTCAGCAGATGACTTGCATGTTCAACTTTCTTTCCTTTGTTGAATTCTGAAATACTCCCAAACTTCAGACTTGCACACTGGACCCTGTTGGGTTTCTGTGCATAAAAGTTATCTATATTCGCTTTAAACTAGACAGTAGTTTATCTTGTTGATGTTGAGTGTAAGGCCCAACCTCTAGTATGTTTCAGTGAAAGCATCAGTGATGTGATCCTTGCTGTCTGGCATGGTTCTGAGAGTGGACTATCAACTGCAAACATTTCAAGGCACTGGAATAATGCCACAGATGCTGCCTCCACAAACTTCACTGGAAGGACATGTGAATCAATGGCAGGATCGTCTCCCAGGCCAACATTCCCAGTTTTAAGAGTGACGTATGCCACAACTGGTAGAGCCAAAGTCTTCACAAAGCACACCCAATTTAATTGGCAAGCATCCAAGGGGTCATTGCATGTCAAATTGGAACACTGACTTGTATGCTCTGCCCAGCTGAAAGCTCAACTACTTCAACCCAACTATCCAAACCCCATTGCATCCATCATAGCTCAGAGGATGCCAGAGTCAATTATTACAACAATGCCTAGACAAAACTGGTTAATGCAACATAGACTAGAAATTGAACCTTGGCATATTGGTTCTGAAATAAGGATTGTTTTTATCAATTGGATCATTTAGATTTGAAGTTTTCATATAAAGTTAAGCAACCAACTAACTTATGAAAAGCAAGAAGCAGCAGATGCTGAAAATTGGAAATAAGAACAGAAAATGCTAGATGTACTCAGCAGGTGAGGTAGCATCTGTAGATAGAAAAACAGAATTGATGTCAAAGATCCTTCATCAGAACCAATAAAAGTTCATTGGCCAGAGCTAAAGAGTCATAGAATCATACAGAATGGAAACAGGTCCTTCGGCCAATCTTCAAATATCTATCGATACTAATCCTACGTACCAGGAGTTGGACAAAAGCATTGACAATTTAAGTGCTTGTCTAGATATTTCTTAAAAGTTTTGAGAGTGATGGTCTCCACCACCTACTCAGGCAGTATGTTCCAGATTCCATCTTCTCTCTGGATAAAAAAAGTTCTTCCTCAGATCCCATGTAAACTTCTTACTTTTTATCTTAAACTAATGCGCTGAAGTTTTAGATACCTCTGTTGAGGGGAAAAATTTCCTACGATCTACCCTGTGTTCCTCATAATGTAACATACACCCCCTCTCATCCTCTGCTACAAATGAAAACAAACTCAGGTGACTGAGTCCATCCTCACGACTGAAATGCTCCATTCCAGGTAAAATTTTGGGAAAGTATCTCTGCACCCACTCCAGTGTGATCACTTTCTTCTTGCAGTGTAATAGCCACAAATATACATAGCACTCCACTTGGTGGCCTAACCAAAGTTTTATAAAGTTGTACCATAACCCCTCTGCTTAAATATTCTATGGCCACAGTTAATGGATAGGCAAGTAGTTCCATGTTGCCTTCCTTCACCACTTGTGCTGCCACATTCAAGGAACCTTGGACTTGTACTACTGATGTCTCCTTTTTCCTCAATGTTTTATCATTCATTGTACACATTTTACCATTAGTAGTCCTCTCAAAGTGTATCATCCCACCCTTATCAGGATTAAGTCCATCTGCAATTTACCAAATGAGAATTAGTAGTGTAGTACCAAATGAAGAGTAGATAGTAATGCAGTCTATGGCTATCCTATCATAAAACTAAATTATTCTTTTGCCATCTGTGCCCTCTCCATAGTTGCGCCTGAGCTGCTCAGTATTTCCAGCATCTTCTACTATTAACCAATTATAAATTTCCTTAACAGCTTTCGAGTCATCCTTTATATCGCAACTCCAAAATGATGAGCTGTATTAAAATTTATTTATATTCTACACTGTGTCACATACTTCATGCCTCATTACACAATTCTTTACTGTGAAATGAAGTACCACATTTTATGCTCAAATCTACAGGGGTGGAACTTGAACTCACAAACCTCCAATTCTGAAATGTGACTACTTTCAACGGAGGCAACAAGAGTCGCTTCTGCTTTATCGGAATTGGTGTTTTATAGATTCCATGTTTTATGTGCAGCCGTGTGCATGTTTTTCTCAGATACACACGAAAGATCTCACACATTATTCCATACAGATGCAGGGAAGTATACAAGGTGACTTGGCCAATATTTTTCCTTAAATTACCCTCAATAGTGAGAGATTGTTTAGTCATTGTCACATTGCTGTTCATGCCAATCTACCAAGCACAAATTGACTTCCTTGTTTTCCTATAATGAACAATGGTACTGATGTTTCATAAGTATTTGGCCAGTCGTGATATGAAATATGCCAGATAAAAGCAAGTGCTTCTTCCATTCACATTTAATTCAACTGTAACCAATTTGAGCAGATCTGGAAGCAAAGTATGTTTGGGCTCTGCAGGTATTTAGAAGAACAAATACAAAGAGATATTTAATAATCATAAGGCTTTTCCTTTTAAGGAAGAAACTGGAAATCATTCCAAAATTCATTGCATTTCCTTCATCTCCCCCACCCCCCCCCCCCCCCCCCCCCCCCCCCCCCCCCCCAAAGAGAAAATCTTGATCTGAAATAGCAGGTATTGTTCTGAATCCGCTACAATTGGCTGAATTTCTGTAGTGGAAACACATACTTGAGGTCTTGGCTGAAGATCTGTCAAGGCTTGTAGCCTGGAATCTACTATATCCCAGGACACAGTGGTGCTGAATATTACATTATTTTCAGACTCTTCACCACTGATCTGTGAGCCATCTGGGTTCCTGGACCTTACATCAAGGCAAATGATTAGCATTACCGCTAGCTATGCCAAACTGGAATTTGAACGTCAAATCGAAAAGGAAGAACTGGAAAACTGAACACTGAATTTTGACATCCAGGTTAGCCGATACACTAATTCCAATCTGTGCATATGCAAATAAAATGTGACAATTTCTCGGTTGCTGGCTATTTATGAGCTGGATACATCATAATGCAGGATCAAGTTTATATAAGCAGTTGTATGCAATTTCAGTTAATCCTTGACCAAACAAAAGCAGGAATAATAATTGGCAGCTTGTAATTAACCACTGGAACCTGCATTCAGTAGTGTAGTACCCAATGCTACACAGCATTTTGCAATACCAAGAACAGGAGAGATGATCAAAGTTCTCATTTACGAGAGACTTCCAAACTAATCAGGCAATACACTCCACCTAGGGAGCTCCACAGAGTAGAGCAGAGATGGCTCTCTGCCAACAGTGTAGGAGCTTTGTGAGACTGAGAAGCATTGGAAGAGAGTCATACAGTCAGACACAAAGTTGGAGAAGCTTGCTAAGGTAACATGTGTTAAGGATGACTCATTTCCTTGGCTAAAGGGTGGTAGTAAACCAGTTGAATTTTAATAACAATCTGGTGATTTCATAGGTCGCTTTAATATTAAATATATTTAAGGGAACATTGTGAATGTGATTAACTTGCAAGGTAAGGTGAAGTGAGGAAAACAATTGTTTAAGAACTTAAACAATGAGGTGGCTGGGATATCTAAATGAAAGCTGGGCACAGAGGACATGAAATGAAATTGGAGATATCCAAAATCAGAGGGCATACGTTTAAGGTTTGGAGTTAGAGGGTTAGAGGGGATCTGAAGAATTTTTTTTTCCACCCGGAGGATGGTTGCAATCTGGAACACAAGACGGTAGAGGCAGGTTCTCTCAGCACATTTAAAAAGTATCTGGATAAGCACTTGATCATCAAGACAAAGATAGCTACACACCAAGCACAGGTGGACATAGATGAGTACTTGTTGATCAGCGTGGATGTGGCGGGCCAAAGGACCTGTTTTTGTGACATATGACGCCATGTATGACTCATTAGACATTATCAGCCTGCAAGCCAGAAACTAATGAGTTTTGAAGGAGAAGAATAGGCCTAGCGTATTGGGAAATAACAAGAGAATGGCACAGATTGGCTGGTTCCTTCAGAAAGCTAACATGGGCACATCAGGCTGAATTGACCTCTTTCTGTGTTGTATCATTTGGATTCTAAGCACATTGTCAACTTTGATCTGAAGCACAGAAATGGATTGATGGTTGCTTTAAAAGGTGCTTAAGAATAGGCAGAGGGAACTTGGATGACCACATTGCTCTCCTAACATTTAAGGGCAGCCATATTAGTACTTTAACATAGAGTAGTTTCAATTAGGAATCAGTTTAACTCTGCTCAGATGCACAATATTTGCAAACAGAATCAGGTCATCTATTACAGGAGATTCTGATATAAAATGAGTCAGAACATTATATGTAAATATGTCACATTTAGTAACAACATTCAAGGTCAAAAAAGCTCATGGATGCTTTATATTAATGGATGGGTTTAGCAGTGCCTCCAGATGAACCGTATAGATAAAGAGACAGTAAGTCATGCTCTCTTTTCTGCTGTACATCTCTGATGGTGAATTTTAAGCGCAAAATAAACACCCATCTTTCTGCACCATCCTCAGGTTCCCAAGAAACTAAACAAGCTCTCTTCCTTCGAGGAACGTTCTATGGCATCAATTTTTCACAGATCAATGCAGAATCCAGCTGCAAACACAGTCTAATCCTCAAATAGGCTGGGACATCCACTCTCAGCTATTGACTTGGATAGCTGAGTCACCCTCACAACCATTTCTAATCTTTTCACTGTTATTTTAAGACATTGTGGAAAATACAATAAGAACTCCAGCACAAACAACAGTGAAAAGATTCTGAGGCAGTTTAACTTTCAATTCTGAAAGATTTCTTGTATTTTCTCCAAGACATCTGCCATTCAAACCCTTAGGGAATACATGTACTTGAAAACCAACATTTTCCTTCAGCATCTTTTACATGACTGATAGGAACATGAGAATGTGCCTGACTCACCAGCATCTCTTGTGGCTCAGTCACATTCTTGAGAAAGACTGGCAACCCAATTGTAACCTTTCTATAAATGTGTAAAGTGGAAGACCAGAAATCTGAAATATTCATCTGAAGCAAAACCAGCATATAACCGACAGAACCAAGCAATCCCATTTATCAAAGCTCTGCAGTCCAGCCATACCTCATCATGACTGAACAGATAACAAGAGAAAGTGGAACCAAGAGTATCCCATCCTGAACAACTGCAGCACTGAGCACACAAATGCGCTAAAGAGGGGGCTGAAACCACATTCATGCAGAAGTTCCAAGTGGATGCTCCATCTCCCATATTCTCTAAAGCCAGCCTTCCACCCATTGATTCACCCCATATAACATTAAAAAATGGCTGAGAGCACTGGGTACAGCAAAGGCTATGGGAACAGTCAACATCCCAGCAGTGGGATTGAAAATCAGCACTCCAGAACCAGCTTTGCCTCTAGTCAAATTGTTTCAGTATAGTTACCTAACAATGTCCACAAAAAACTAGATGAATCCAATCTGGCCAATTACCATTCAATCAGCTTACTCCTAATCATTAGCAAAGTCATGGAATGTATCGTGGACACTACTATCAGACAGCACTTTAAAAACACCTGCTCACCGATGCACAGTTTGGGATTCACTGGCTCCAGACCTCATCACAGCTGTGATCCAAACATGGACCAAAGAAATAAATTCCAAAGGTAAGGTGAGAGTGTTTGTCCTTGACATCAAGGCAGCATTTGACCAAGCATGGCATTAAGGAGCCCAAATAAGACTGAAGTTAATGGACATCAAGGAGAAAACATTCCAATGACTGGTCGAACATTTCACAAAGGAAGATTGTTGTGGTTGTTGAATCATTCCAGCCCCAGGACATCACTGCAGGAATTCCTTGGAACAATGTCCATAGCCCAACCATTTTCAGCTGCTTAGTCACAAGATCACAAGACAAGGGAGCAGAAGCAGGCCATTCAGCCCATTGAGTCTGCTCCAAGGAAAAGGGAAAAAGAAATGGGGAATGGGGAGAAAAAAAAAACTATTCTAATCCCAATTTCCGGCCTTATCCCCATATTCCTTGATACCCTGACTATTTAGATATCTATCTATCACCTCCTTGAATGCCCCCACTGATCTGGCCTCCACTGCTGTACGTGGCAAGGAGTTCCACAAATTCACCACCCTCTGGCTAAAGAATTCCTTCCATCAGGTCTCAAGTGGGGACGTTCAGTGATGATTGCAAGTCTTCTTTCTCAGCGAAACAGTCCATACCTGTCTGCAGCAAGTGCTGAAATGAGGAATGTAGGTTCCAATATTACCAGCTACCTTTGATATTCAATAGCATTATCATCACTGAGTCACCGTTGACCAGAAACTCATCTGAAACAGCCACATAAGTACTGTGGCCACAAGAACAGGGCAGGGAAGTTCAGAGTCACACTTGCTGAATGATGGAGGTATTATGAAATTGGAACCTAGCCATCCAAATATGGGGAACAGCAAGGAGTGAATACTCTGTAATAACTTAATTCATTCCTTCCCGACCCCTGCTTCTAGCTTCTTTCTATTTGGCACTTTCTCACTTCACCTCACCCTCCCATTTCCACTCTGACCCCTCCGCCACAAATTGCTCCAATATCTCTATGAACACAAGCTCTGCAGAGCAAAGAAATTACCAAAGGCAGGACAGAATTTTCATAAGATATTAACTTTTCTGTTTATCAATGCTTAGCCCAGTGTTGCTCATATTTTAAAACTAAAACCAAGGAAAGGAACAAGATATGCAATGATCTAAATGAAGGTTAATCAATAGCTGGCACAGTGAACTTATTAATTCTGTCTCTTAAAACGTAAACGCAGCATTTGAGAAGAAAAATAATTATCTTGAGGAAACATTTCGTCTATTGAAATATTCCTTCATAATTTGCACTGTAATAATATAATATTCATTATCTTCACAGGTACCTGCTGTGGAAACTTCAAATTTGGTTTGGAAGACCTTTTGTTGTCCTAATAGATCTCGACTAGAAGCACTAATTATAATTTTCTCAATTCCAAATTGCAACACAAACCTGTCAAACAAATGTACAGAAAATTGATTTCTGGTGCGACTCAACTTATTCCTCCTCCATTCAGAATCTGGTAGTACACATTCTCCAAAGGCTCATAATATCAGGGTTTCACAAGAAGTTGTACTTCTGAACACTATCCTTTACTCTCTGGTCCCTTCATTATCCACATGAACACTGATGTTTCTTACTGGAATGATTCCAGGGATAAGGATTTTCTACAATGGTTCCAGGGATGATGAGTTAAAGTTACAAGGTCAAACAAGAAAATCTGGGATTATTCTCTTTGAAGCGGAATATTAAGGGATGATTTGTATCCAACACTGATAGATTTAGGTAAGGGAAATCGAGAGAAAATGCTCTCATTAACAAAGGATACAAGGATCAGAGAACACCAATTTAAAGTCATTTACAAGTTATCCATGGTTGACACAAGGAAATTTTGTTTTATTTCTACACAGTGAAGAATAATTGGGAAAATACTGCCTGAAACTGTGATGAATACAAATTCAGCTGCGGCTTTCAGAAGGGAATTAGATAAGGATTGGAAAATAAAACTCTTAAAGGACCACACGGGGAATGGAACTGGTTTAATTACTCTACAAAGAGCTGGCACAGACTTCATGGACCAAGTGGTTTCTTTCTGTGCTGCAACAATTGTAAGATAGCATTTAGAAAACTTCAAACCTTATCTCACCTAAGCTTAATAAATTCAGAATAAACCCAAAAATGCATCTTCACAAATAAAATCAAAAAATGCTGGAAACACTCAGCAGGTCAGGCAGCATCTGCCAAAAGAGAAACAGAGTTAACACTTCAGGTCACAGAAATTTCATAGTTCAATATTAATATTCAGCAGTTTAATCCACTAAGTCTCCCTACTAAAGAAGTCTCTCTTTTTCCTCATAATAAATCCTTTTGAAGGAAAGAGCTACTTAATATTGACATCCATGAATGTTTTCACATTCTGAGACAAAGTTGACTTTATTAACTGAAAATAAAAAAATCCAGAGTTTATCCAAAGTTATTCATTCCATTATTCCATTATTCCAAATGAATTTTTGCACTTTACTTAGATATTTCTTACATTCTCTGCACCAAGACTATTGACTTCAGTAAACCCCAATTGCTGTAAACCTCAAATCCAATCCTTGTCAAAAATGCACACACACTTTCAAGCAGGAGCAATATGAGAAACCGGGTGCTCCGGTTTCCTCCCACATTCTAAAGACATACGGGTAGGTTAATATGGGTTTAAAATGGGCAGCGCGGACTCGTTGGGCCAGAAGGGCCTGTTACCATGCTGTAAATAAAATTTTTTTAAAAATTTCAAAAACAAAATGAGTGCAAACTAGATATTTCCACCTCTGGCAATGAGATACTAATTGCAGCAGGTCTGCCTCTGCTAACCTATCTTAGATTTAACAATTAACTTAAGAGTTACAGGCAGTGCAGTGGGACAACTAGTAGAGCTGCAGCCTAACAGCTTCACTGACCCACGTTCAATCCTGACTTTCTATTGTTCTCTGTGTGGAGTCTGCATGTCTTTCCTGTGACTGCGTGGGCTGTCACAAAGATGTGATGGGTTGGTAAATTTATCGGACACTGTAAATTATTCATAGTGTGTAGGTGAGTAGTAGAATCTGGGGAAAAGTTGATAGAGATGTGGTGAGAGTAGGCTAGAGGGAAAATTAGCTGGGTAATGGGATTGCAATGTGAGCCGGCACAATTTAGTAGTCCAAAATAGCTTCCTTCTACATTAGGGGAAATATGGAAATGGGGCAAACCTGTGTTCTTCCACAGTTCCAAACATTCAACAGTGATTCTACCAAGAGTGAATTTGCAATTTTCAAGACCAATATCATATTCCACTCAAGAAACTATAAAATGCTCCACATACAAATTCAAAAGTTTTGACTGCAAATTTCACTGAACATCATGATAACATTGTCTTCCCAGTAAAAGCAAATAAACCCGTGCAACATTAAAGTCATCCAGAGAAACCTGTCTATTCTACAGTTAAGATTTCTAGTGACTCATCACTTGACAAGACACATTTGTAAAGGTCAACACAAACTCTGGGAATCAGTGTTATTCATGGTATTCATCTACTATATACATTTTCAAAAGCATGACAATGGACACTTGGCATCATCCAAGGCACCCAAGGCGAGGGGTTTAGGGTCTGAACTGTTCCGATGAAACTTCATTGACCTGAAATACTGATGTGCTCTCTCCACGGATGCTGACTGATCTGATGAATATTTCATAGAGTCAGAGTTATACAGCACAGAAAGAGGCCCTTTAGCCCAACTCGGCCATGCCAACCAAAATGCTAGCCTGCATTTGGCCCATATCTCTCCAAACCTTTCCAACCCATGTCCTGGCCCAAATGTCTTTTAAACATTGCAATTATACCCATCTCTACCACTTCTTCTGGCAGCTCACTTCCTATATTTTTTTGTTTCTGTTTCAGATTTACAACATCTGTGGCTGTGTGCTTTCAAAGAAATTTGATGTTGTCTACTTGTGGATTTTTCATAATGTTGTGCACAGATTTATATCGGACTCAGAGATGCAAGTAATAACTTAAAGTGTGCACACATTACAGCATCTCAACTATTGGCTGATTCTGGTGCAATGCTGCAGCTTATGCCTTGGCATGCATGCTATTTGAAATAGTAATGGGAAATAATCAGTAACTAATGGCCTGAATAATAATGGCACTGAGAAAAAATATTTTAAAAAGTCAGAATCTAATGAAGCTGATATAATCTGATGCAGGTTAAGAATATTAAAACATACGTAAATGAGTGCCATTGAAATTATTTCCACTGTGCACCACACGTAATAACATGTGAAAAAAAGGCCAAATTAGTTCAACGTTTCTTACTTATACACGTGTGAGGAAGAAGCATTTAATTTGGAGTGTCGAGAGGAGGGATTAATTGATTTCCCTCATCTACCCTTGGGGACATGTGGCTCTGGATTTGGGGGACCAGGCAGAGGGCTGAAGTATTCATAGAAGGACAGCTGCAAGGCAGGAGGATGGAGGTGATAATGGTGTGGTTGCATTAGTCAGCAACCTGCCAATCCAAACCTTACTGCAAGTGTGCACCTGGGCAGCCAGAGGATGTTCAAGTCCTGCTCTGGCCTGTCCCTGTGCCTTTCAACTGCGTGGCATATTCTTCTACTTCTATAGATAATATCGAGGAAGACAACAAACTCGGAAGTACTGGAACCCCAGAGATACATCAACTGACAAAAAATTGTCTTTGCATTGCACAGGCAAGCTTTAAATGAAGACTGAAGCTAAAATAGAAAATGCTGGAAACACTAAGCAGGTTGAAGACCCTTCAATACGAAACATTAACTCTGTTGTACTCTCCATTGATGCTGCCTGATGTGCCAAATGTTTCCAGCATTTTGTGTTTTTATTTCAGGTTTCTACCACTGCTTTTTTAAAAAAGCTGTCAAGCTTTATACAAAGTTAAACTCAGCATGGAACCGAGTCTATCACTGTGCGTGGGTCTATCACTGTCTTCTTCCATTCTGAACTCCACCTCACTTGAGTTTCTTTTTCTTGGTTAAGTGATACATTTTTGTGCTTCTAATCATCTGGTTTTAAGATGGTGAAGTGCTGTAGCAACACACAAAAAGCAGGAAGTCAGCAGATCAGACAGCGTCTGTGGGGGAGAAAGGGATAGTAGACATTTCGGGTCGAGATCCTTCATTTGGATTGAAAGATAAAGATATGACAGCTGGTATACAAAGGTGGATGGAAGGCGTGGAGCTACACCTGGCAGGACCCAGGTTTTTTGTGGTGGGGGGGGGGGGGCGCGGTGCTAATAGGCCGATGGGGGAGGGAGGAGTGGGAACAGCATCAGAAGCTGGGAGGCAATAGGTAGAAGTGACAAAGGACTGAAGATGACAGTCTGATAGGAGAGCAAGGTGGAGCATGGAATGAAGGGAGGGAGGTGCTGCAGTGGTTTAAAGGTTATTTTGATTCTAAAAGTAAATGAGAAGAGAAATTATTCTAGCAATCAACATGATTCTGTGCAAAATAATGATCAAAACAGCAGATGGAAGATAAACAATTAGTAAAACAAAAACAAAAAAACTATGAAGCATCTGTGCTGTGTTATAACCTCAGAGACAAAAGTAAATTCATTACTCATGCAAAATTATAAGAGACCAAAGCAATGTTAACAGAAAAGACCCATTTCTTTTAGCAGTGTGGTCAGTATAAGCAGCCACAGATTAGAAATTGGGAGAAAGATTAGAGAAGCATTGACTCATTTATTTCACTCAGAGAATCATGGTGGTCTGGAGCATACTGCCTGTCAAGATGGTGGAGACAGAAACCCTCTGAAGGTTTATAAGTTATCTGAATAAGTACCTGAAGAGCAATAAACTGCAGTGTTATAGACAGAAGGCTACTGTTGGAGAGCTGGGAAATATATTAATCTTAAATCCCTTTCTGCTAGGATGAACACAATGGGCCCAATGTCATTCTGTGGTATAAATTTATATAAGACTCGGTACCATTAAGATTGCCAAATGAATTGCCAGCTGAGAACACAAGGGATGCTTGAAACTTGTGAAGCAACAGTGATACAAGTGATTAAGATTGACAGTTTCACAAGTGACTGTATTTTCAATAGAGTAACTGAAAACCTAATTCTAGGCTTGAATCACTTCCTTAAAATATGGATAACCAAGAGCCAAAAAAAGCTTCTTCTAATTTAGGTCAGCCACAGGAAATATCACTTTTACTGTGCTGAAGGTGTGAAGAAATAATTTGTAAAATGGGCAAGGCCTTTGGAATTTTTTTGAGACTTCCAGGGCAGCTTTGGTCACCAGTCAAACCAAATTTAAAATGGCACGTAGAGGCTGTAAACTGAGTGGCAGGTCAATGTTGCCAAACAATCTGCAGCCATTGCTGACTTAAGTGTTTAGAAGCTACTACTTTAAAATTTTAAAAACCTTAATGATAAAGAGGCATTTATTGAATTAAAATTATGAGAGGCTTAAGATCAGGTGAACAAGAAGTTGTTATTTGCCTCAGCAGAGAGGTCAACTACCAGGACACAAAAAAATTAAGGTAAATGGTAGAAAAATTGGTGTTGAGTTGAGAAAAAATATTTTCAAATCAGTGGTTAGGATGTGGAACTTACTGCCTGAACTGATGATGGAATCAAAATCCTTCAATACATTTCATAAAAAAATTGGTAAGGCCTTGAAGTTCCTTAACCTACAGAGCTATGACTGAGAGCTGGGAACAGTCTAGCCTAAAATAGTATAAACAGCTGAATGACGCCCTTCAGTGCTGTGAATTGGTAGGGGTATCAAAAACAAGAGGGCATAGGTATAAGTTAGAGGAAGGAGTCTTAAAGATCTGAGGGTAAGCTCCTTTACACAGTGAGTGGTTGATATCTGGATTATACTGGCAGCAGAGATAGTGGAATCAGAGACAATTAATACATTTGCATTTTGATATACAATTAAATAGTCAACACATAGAAGGAATATGGACATATGGCGGGCAAATGGGATTAGTGCAGATGGGCAAAAAGGCTGACATGAATGTGATGGGCCAAAGGGCCCATTTTCTGTGCTGTATGACTCCAGATCAAGTAGGCCAGCAGCAGCCAGTCAGCAGGAAAATTGCAAGGACTGGTGGTGGTGGTGGTGGTGGATCGTTCTTTCCAGCAGAGCCAACAGAATCAGCAGTGAGATGAAGAGGTGCCACAGTCAGGGAGTGAATGAGACGGTGGAAGTGGAAGAGTCAGATTTTCATGAATACATAAGTAAGAGCAAGAATTCAAGACACCAAAAGATGACTTCTATGTTTGGACACTCATGTCAAATTGAGCATTTAATGTTTGAAAGACATTTACTGCCACTTGTTTTGATGTAGTGGAAGAACTTTACAACAAGGAATAAATTCTGTGTTTAATTTCCATGACATTTGAATCAATACTTAGCACTTATAGTACACATCAGAAAATTCTACAAGAGGATTGCACTGAGAATAGCCAACTAATATCTCATGCCCTTCTTTATATCAGGATGCCACAGACCAATTATTAATATTTATGAATTTGTGTTATGTTTACTTAGGATATTGTTGCATGTTCTAGGACAAGAACATCACAGAGAAATAGAAGTTGAGATCTGAAAAAAAAGCTCACCATTAGTTACAACAAGGAAGGATTCAAGAATGTGATTCAGCTGGAGGAAGAATATACAAGTATTCAGCAACCCCAGTTAACCTTGTCCTACGTGGAAGAGCTCTGTGAACGAAGATAAATCCTGCCTCAGGGGTCTCTGCACTTCTGCACACTTAAAGGAAACAAATGAATCTATCAAATACAAGGCACAAACAGGTGTGCGATTATGACAGAAGCAGAATTAAAAGAATTAAAAAAATAGATGGAACAAAGGAAAATAAAATGTGTGCATACAAATAAGAGAATTATCTGGATATGGCTCCAAACACCTAGATTGAGTAGCAAAAGTACATTAGACATTTATCTGACCAAAAAAAACACAAACAGCACAATATTAGTTATCAGCTGTAGTTCTGTAGATCACCACATCTTTCAGAGTCAGAAGACTGAGTTTAAGCTCCATTTCCTGAAAACATTGTCTGGTCTGAAACTACGGTGTGGCACGAGAGCAAGTGCTACAGTGTTGAAAGTGGTCTCGTTCAGATAAGACTGAGGCCTTATTGCATAGAAAATTCTGAAGAACAGCTGTAGAATTTTCCCTCAACAAACAGCACACAGCCAATTATATTTTAACAGGTTACTGCCCATTGCAATTGAGATCTTCAAACTGCCTACCACGTTACACATTCCAACAAAAAATGCACCTCAAAATGTAGTTCATTATTCATAAAACACCTTTGGACATGACAGAATTATGAAAGCCGATCTCTAGGATCTGATGGAGGTAGACAAAAAGGAACAAATGTAAAACAAGCTGATGATTCGCCTTAAGAGTTTCATACTATTACAAGAAGTCAAAATAACCCTCATGAATAAATAAAGGGTATGGAAAGCAAAAAAGAGAATAAAGTTTGGGCTAGGTGGATCAAGTAGAAAAGTTCCAGCATAGGTTTGATAAACTGAATGCATTGTTTCTTCACCAAAACATTCCATTCACAATTGCATCTAAATTGACTCCATTGTCATAATTCTGGAAAGAGAATCAGACTTTCAGTATTCCTTAACATTTACACAACTATCACAAAACGGTACCTGTCCAAATTCAGAAGATACCAGCACAGGCTACAGAATCAAGTAGTCAAGAATCTGTCAAATCTTCAGAAGCATTCTGGATTTTATATAAGAACAATGAACTCCATACATTAAACAATCTGATGGGAAATTTTGAATACTGACCAACCACCAGAAGATATCTATGTAATCATGTGGTCTAAAAATGCAACATGGTCTAAAAACACTGAAGGAAAACTGTAGCGGAACAACAACATATTCTTTCACTGGTGTGCTTAAATTGTAATAGCACAGATATACTGGGGAAAAACAAATGAAAAACATCTGGGAATGAAATGGACAAAGGCTGAGAATTAACATTCAGATTTGGCAGATGATACCACTATTATGTGGAAGCTAATAACAAACTAAGCACCTGCATGGATGACTCTGTAAACACAAAATATAAACCAAAGTTATGACCTGAAGCACTGAGAACAAGGAAAGAAGTAATCTGCCAATATCTGCCAAAAGTTAATATCAGTGATGCACAGATCAGTGGGTTTAAAAAAAATGTTTACTGCTTTGGGTAGAATATTCAGTGGGAAGTTCTGATAAATTCTCCAACAAAAATATGATTTTTCTCTTCCAGATGCTGGTCAACTTGTTACAGGTTTACTGAAATTTCAGCTTTTATTTCAGCATTCTAAGAATCCCTTGCATCTCAAACATTTAGTGCACTCATAAAGATGACAAGATTGCAAAAGCTGTGCATACGTTATCTCGAAGAGCATATGTGTCAGGGCAGTTTTAAATGTGTACAACACATAATTATTACTAAATCTACTGTAAAGTGTGTGAGAGCATCTTTTGCTTAGAGGACTGTATATGGTGGCCTGAACTCACTGCTGACTGACAGAAAAAAATCCATACTTAGATAGATGGATCTCTTGAGGCCAATGTGCTCCACAAAATTGGCTCTGTCCTCAATAGCAAGGCCTTGCGCAGTAGCAGGGCCTTCTGGGCATAAGTCCTGTCATGTGAGTGTTGAAAAAAAATACCTTTGACAACCACCTATGCCATGCCTTTGGCTTAGCCAGATGTCAAAGCTGCAAAAGAAAACTATTTAACCATTTTTTGAGCCTTTCTGAGATTCAGAAATGTACTAAAATGTTTGAAAGTTATTATACATATCCAAATTATTAAAAATAGAGCAAAAGACTAGTAAAAAAAAACAAGTAAACAAACCAAAACAAGTAAAGAAATGTAAATTAACTAAATTAGTTAGTCCCTTGGAGAACTTGCTTTCCATTAAAATCAGTGTCAACTCTAAACTGGCACAGGATGCTCAGGCAGCTTCCTCAGTGTAAATGATGTGGAATCACTGCTCTTTTGTGTTCTGCTGCTGGAGTCCAACATAGACATGTTGTTGGGAAAATGCCAAAAAATGACAAGGTCAGAACCTTTCACATTTTGCCGCAAATGCAGGAACCCTGAACTTGACTGTAGCTTGATCCATATCTCCAAGTATCTATATTTCTCTGAAAGTTAACAGCGAGTTCTAACTTCCAATACTGGACAAACAAAGATTTACCGCAACATTTCAAAAACCAAAGCCATTATCTTAACTTCCCATCACATACTTTGTTCTCCAGTCACCAGCTCCATTCCTCCTGTGGCAATTGTCTGAAACTGAAACAGTTCACTAGTGAGTGAAAAATCAAAATAAAAACCTGCAGATGCTGGAAATCTAAAATAAAAACAGAAAATGCTGGATAAAAGAAACAAACTGCTGGAGGAGCTCAAAGGGTCAGATATCATCTGTGGAGAGAAACGGGCAGTCGACATTTCGGGTTAAGATCCTTCGTGTGTGGATGACTAATACAGACCGAGAAGTCAAGTTAGCTGAAGTTGCAGAATTTAGTGCTCAGTCCAGTAAGCTGCAACATGCCCAAATGGAAAATGAGGTCTATTCCTCCTTGATGTAATACTTGCCCATGAATTAAGCTCTGGACTACATGTCAAAGCTTTCTAATTCTACCTCCATAACTTTGTCTGACTCTACCTCTATCTCAGTTCATCTGCTGCTGAAACCCTCATTCAGACCTTTGAAGAGATTATCATTTCAATCAACTCTTCACTGGTCTACCCCATTCCACTCTCTACAAACATGAGGTCATCAAAACTTAGCTGCCCATGTCCAAACCTGCATCAAGTTCAAGTCACATTTCACTTTCAAAAGTCCCAGGGCAGAGAAAATACTTATGCTCAGTGGATAGTTACAATTTGAAGTGTATTGCCTGAAAGCATGGCAGTGTCAGGTTCAAGCGTAACAGATGTGTCTCACATTAGAAGACATAGGTTTAGGGTAAGGGGTCAGAAATTTAGAGGGGATCTGAGAAAAAATTTTTCCACCCAGAGGGTAGTTGAAATCTGAAACCCACTGTCTGAGTGCACAGTGGAGGCAAGTACAATCACAACATTGAACAAGTACTTAGATGATCTTGAATCATCAATGCATAGAAAGATATGAACTAAGTACAGGTAAATGGGATTAGTATAGGTGGGTACTTGATGGTCGGCATGGACATAGTGGGCTGAAGGGCCTGCTGTATTATTCTATGACTCAACACTAACTTTCAAATATAATTTGACATGATATGTATCTAAAGAGAAATTTATAGAGTTGTTAGAAAAACAGCAGGATTGTGACACTTGCTGGGTAGCTTTCAAAGAACTAACATACACACAATGAGCTGAATTAGCTTCCTTCAGAGCTGCAGGATTCCATGATCCTCACCTGTTCATGCATTCTCATAATTGTCTTTAATCTCTCCTGTCTGTCCTATTATCTGTTGTTTATGCTACTTAAGCCATTTAACCATTTTATTTTCTTCACAAGAACCCTTCAGGGTCATTCAATTTCTTCATGTGTTCATGCATGCATGTGTTTTCTCCACCCCTTCCCTTTGCTGCAATTTCTGGTACATATTAATTGGTAATATCTTTCTGTTCTGACAAAGGCTACACACTGAAATCATTAACTCAGCTGTTCCCTCTACAGAGATCGACTGAGCTGTTTTCAGTGTTCAGTTTTGTTTCTTCTTTCCAGAGCCCATTGGTGATTATATTTTCTGCTTTCTGCTTAGTGAATGTCTTGACTTTGCATCCATAACAAAGGAAATCAACCTGAATGGGAGAAAGATAGAAAACACGAAAAGTTCATTTGAAGATTGTGATGATGAGACAGTTAAAAGGAACACACAACAAAACATGTACTGTAAAAAGAAGGAGAGACGGGGAGAATAAAAAGCAAAAGAGCCCATCATCAATTGGTGATATGCTACACTGGAGGTGGGCTTTAAGAAAATAAATTGTGGATACTTGAAGGTAGTGTGTATTTCGCTATCTCTCCCTTGTCTCAATTTGCATAATTTATTCAAAATTGGAACTGAAGTCCATTTCCTCATCTACAGTCCCCAGAACTATGTCATAAAGTGCTGTAAAAACATTTAACAATTTGTCACTAGGCTAATCCAAATGTCTATCTTTAAACTCAAAATACATTTTAAAAATAATTGAGTTTAAAATCAGGAAAGTGAGAGATATTACTGGGGCACAGGATGAGCAGTGTTTCAGTACTTGACTGTTAGAATAAGGGTTCAGCATACCACCAATGAAAATAATAACATTCAGGATTAAAGAGTAGGCAACTGCAAGAGAGATAATGAAATGTGGCATAATTTGAAAATAAAACAAACCGTGGATGCCGGAAATCTGAAATAAGAACAGAAAAAGGTTCCGCACCTGAAATGTTAACTGTTTCTCTGACCACAGACACCTGCGAAGCAGTTTCCGTTTTGGTGCAATTATAGGTTGCATTTACTCATTAGTTACAGCTCTAAGGTTCAAATGAATGTTCTTCGGCCTGAAATATTAACTGCTTGCATTTTCCGCAGATGTTGTTTGACTGGCTGAGTTCTTCCAGCATTTCTGTTTTTATTTACAGTTTCAACTCAATACCAGTGGCAGCAGCAAGGGTTTGCTTACAAGACATGAGAAGTCAAGAAGAGAGCTAATGCCGCCCATTCTCAGTAAAACATAAGTGGTTGGCTGGTATTTTGCAATCACTGGCCCAGAATCTGCTGAGAAAAGGCACTGAATTTAATTGGTCTCAAGATTACCACTGGGGCAGAACTCCTGTTCTCGTGCTGGTATCTAGAGGAGGACTTACTCAATTTCCTTCGGTATCCAAGGGGAAATTCAGTTCCACTTAAAACAATTACATCAAATTTGACAAGTGTAAGACAGAGCCTTAACCATATTGGTCATTTAACACGTGACCAAGGACAAATTTTGTCCTTAAAAACCCTTTATCTCAGCCTTGAATATATTTAATGACTGTGCATTCACAGCTTCTACGTTAAATAATGGCAAACCTTCGGAGTTTTCTAACTGAAGAGATGTCCTGACTGACTGAGATTATGAAATAAAAACAGAAAATGCCCAAATTACTCAGCTGGTCAGACAGCCTCTCTGGAGACAGAAACAGAATTGACGTCTCAGGTCAATAATCTTTCATCAGAGCTGGAAAATTAAAGATAAAATATGCATTAAGATGCAGAGAAAAGAGAAAGGTGGAGAGAGCCAAAGGGAAGAATGGAAGGCAGGGGTGATGGTGCATGGTGGAAGGTGGTTGGATTGGGAACAGAAGGTCAGACTGGCCAAGTTTAAATGAAGAATAATTATCTGAATTCACCAGAGGCAAAATGAATGCATGAAACCTGAACTAAAAATGGAAAATGCTGATTACATGAAATTGTTGAGCTCAAGTGTTCAATGAGGCCAGAAGTCTGTAATGTACCATAACAAACAACAGGATCATATTTCTCATGCTTGCATTGAGGTTTATTGAACAGTGCAGGAGGTAGAGGACAGGAAAGTTAGAAAGGGAGTGGGATGGAGATTTAAGTGACAGGCAATCAGAACCTCATGGTCATGCTTACAGATCTACTGAGGGCAATTCACAAAGCAGTCATCTAATCTGCATTTGGTCTCCCAAGGCTGGCGGAGAGCACATTGTAAAAATGTGCAAGCAAACTGAAAACAATACATGCCAATCACTGCTTCATGTGGAAAAGGCATTTGGGGCCCTGGATGGTGAGAAGGGAGAATGCAGAAGTGCAAATGTTGTATGTTCTATGATTGTATGAGAAGAGAATGAGTGTTGTTGGAGGTAGAAGAGTGAACCAGTGCATGCAGGAGGGAATGCTTCAGAATCCTAAGCAGGTCAAAGGGACATGCATCAGGCAGTGGTATCATTCAAGGTTAGGGAAACTGTGCAGGATGATCTGCTAAACATGAACATTGAGGAGGTGCAAAATGCAGGCAAGGGGATCTTTATCCCCATTCTGGGATAGGAGAAAAGAAATGAGAGCAGAGGAACACAAACAGAATGGACAGAATTGAGGGCACCGCCATCCGAGATGGAGAGGAATCTATGGGTTAGGAAAAAGACATAGCAAAATCTATAGCCTACCTCCAGACTCAGCAACCTAAAGTAACAGCTGCTCAGCATTTACTCAGTCAAATCTCAGTGATCCCATATTCTTCAACAATACCCTCAGTTCCCAAAACTCGAGAGAACCTTCCCATCCTGCTCAATCTTTTCTCACTATACATTTTCAACATACCTCAAATCAATTGAGTGAATCTGAGTCAGGTTCCAGCTGTAGTTCAGGGACCACAAATGTGGTCTCAATGAAGCCCTGTATAACTGCACCAACTTCCTTACACGTGAAGGGAGCTCCTTTGAAATAAAAGGCATCAGACTATTTGCTTTCCAAATTGCTTGCTGTACCTGTAAATTAACTTGTATTTCATGTACCAGCACTCCCAGATCCCTCTGGACACCAGTGTTTACAAGTTGCTTACCACTTGATGTGTTTTTCCTTTTTCCACATTTACCCACATTATATTCCATCTACCGCCTTCCGAACAATTCACTTAACCTGCATTTACCTCAGCATTGCTTCCTCAGAACCCAATTCACCATTCAGTTTTGCATTGTCAGAAGACTTGGTTACATTACATACTAGACATCCAACGGATTAATATAGATTGGAAACAGCCAAGGCCCCAAGCACTGAAGCACATAGCAATCCATTAATAACAGCCTGTCAACCTGAAACTGACCTGTTTATTCCTATATTCTTTTCTGACCTTCAACCAGTTCTTTATCCACGGTAATGTACAGTTCCAATGGCAGTTCCAATACCATGAGCCCTTACTTAGTTCAACAATGAGTGTGGCATTTCTAGGAATGGTTTTTGATAATCCAGATATACCACATTCACTAATTCCTTCTTATCTACCCTTCCAGTTATACTTTGAAGAAATATACTCAATTGAACTAGTCAAACACTATTTATCTTGCATACTGACTCTACCTCATGATATTGTCATAACATTCTCTGGAAATCATACCTTTAAATTACAGATTCCAACATTTTCCTGACAGATCAGTTATGTACCCCGGTTCCTTTTTAAATTCCTCACTTGAACAGTTCTGCTGCATTTGCTGCTTTCCCACTGTTGTTTCTGAACCTAATGAATTATGGAAGATCAATACTAAAATGTCCTCATCTCGAAAGGTACCTTTTTTCAAAATCATAGGCTGTAGGCCATCAGATCTGGAGGAGAAACCAGCTTTTTTTGTTCTATTAGAATCTGCTGTACTTTTTCTAAGATAACATTGATTATTTTGCTCCTTACTCTCAACAGAATATTTTGCCCCACTATTCTTGTTTTGTTTCCTGTTTTTACACTCCTAGTCAGGTACAAAATATACGTTTGCCCTCTCAGGCATTTTCTCATTCCCCATTATAACTTCTTCTGACCTTAACTGATCACTTCCATTTTACATAGAAACAGAAGCCATTGCTGGCTTATTTTTATTATACTTTCTTCCTCTTTATCAATTGTCTTCATTTCTACAACTTTCCCAAACCTCAGGCTTACTGCTGCTCGAGACAATATTGTAAGATGATCCTAGTTTGACCACAACTCGGATTAATGTGTCCTGTTCTGGGCCTACACTTGAAGTTGAATGCATAGGATTTATAGAGGGTACAGAAAGGATTTACTAAAATGATTCCTAGGATAAGGGACTGTAGCTATTGCAGATGGAGAAGCTGTGGTTGACCTCCTTGGAACAGAAAATGCAAGAGGATCTGATATTTAAAATTATATTTCATACGATTAAATGCATGGACAGAGTAGATAGAGAGAATCTGTTCCCATTAGCAGAAGGGTCAAGAACCAAAAGATATAGAATAAAGGTAATTAGCAAAGAAACAAACATGATGTGAGGAAAATCTTCTCCACGCAGTGCGTGGTCCAGGTCTGAAGCCCTTCATTCCGAAAGGAACATATTGGCCCTGAACTCTATCTCCCTTCTGAAAGCCTCCTACTTGCCCAACACCCCTTTACCTGCAAACAGCCTCTCCCAATCAACCTTTGCAAGTTCCTGCCCCATGCCATCAAACTTATGAACCTGTCCTACCTTTTTGTATAACTATTTTAAAACAAACAGAATGATGGCCACCAGTCCCAAAGTGCTCCCTCGCTGACACTTCAGTCACTTACCCTGCGTCATTTGGCAATAGAAAGTCCAGTGTTGCCTCCTCTCTAGCAGGGACATCTGCATATCGCTTGAGAAAATTTTCAAATTCCACCCCATCCAAGTCCTAAGAACTATGGCAGTCCCAGAGAATATTAGAGAAGTTAAAATCACCTGCCATTACAACCCTATTGCTTTTACAGCCATCTCAATCTCCCTACAAATTTGCTCCTCCAATTCTCACCGACTATTTGGGAGCCCATAGTACAATCCAATCAAAGTGACTGCTCCATTCTTATTTCTGAGTTCCATCTATAGAGCCTCACTGGGCAATACCCCATGAATATCCTCTCTAAGTATGCCGTGATGTTCTCCCGAATCAAAACACCAGCTTCACCTCCTGCCTTACCCTCACCTCTATCATGCCTGTAGCATCTGTACCCTGCAACAGTGAGCTGCCAGTCCTGCCCATCCCTCAACCATGTTTCTTCAACAGCTATAATATTCCAATGTACCTATCCATGTCCTGAGTTCACCTGCCTTACCTGTCATGCTTAAAATAAATGCAGTTCAGCCGATCAGATCTTCCTCACTTTCTCTCCTGTACGTGCCTGTTCTGCCTACTGAACTTGCTTGCTCTAACTTCTATATTTGCCTCAACTTTCTCATCTGTCTCTCTGTTGCTTTAGGTCCCACCCCCTTCCAGACTGGTTTAAACTCTCTTGAATAGCACTAGCAAATCTCCCTGCCATGCTATTGCCACCCCCCCACCTTCCTATTCAGGAGCAATCTGCCCCTCTTGTACAGGTCACCTCTGCCCCAGATGACATCCTCTCAATCCCTCCCTCCTGCATCATCTCTTCAGCCATGCATTCATCTACCCTACCTTCCTATTCCTACCGTAACTAACATATGGCACCAGGAGTAATCCAGAGATGAAAACCCTGGAGGTGCTCCTTTTTAAACCTTCTATGTCCCCATATTCACTCTGCAGCACCTCATCCCTTTTTCAACCTATGTCATCGGTACCAATGTATACATTGACCTCTGGCTCCTCCCCCTCCCCCTTGATAATGTACAGCCGCTCAGAGACATCCTGGACCCTGGCACACAGAAGGCAATATACCATCCTAGAGTCTTATTCATAGCCACTGAATCTCCTGTCTGTCCCCTGGACCATCAAGTCTCCAATCACTCCAACTTTCCTTGTCTCCACACTCCCCTGCTGTGAAACATAATTTTGTTTAGTCACAGATTGATGTTCTTTCATCAATTAACAACTAAGATCATGACAATTATACGGTTGTGATAAAATGGTCTAATACCTCGAAGCTGAATTTCACCCTCCTTTGGTGTGTTTAGCCATCTTTGCATGGAGTGCTAATACAGGAATCCAGAAAAAAGAGACACTGACCAAAATAAAAAGGGTTGAAATGACATTATGATGGTTACCACATGGGGACACGGGTTAAAACACAACTTGAACCATTCCTGACATGACCATGTTGTTGGCACTTAGCTGTGCCGCAGTCTTTGCAAGGCCCCTGCCCTTAAAGGCACACTCCCCATGGAGTGACACAATGAAAAAAGACACACTGCCTGGAAAGGAGGATGGAGAGGCTGCAGGGGAGTAGGAGAGAGCTCCCATATTTGCAGAGATGGACATGAAAGTGTTCACGTGGGATATATGGCAAGTGGGATGGCTTGTGAATTGGGTTGGGGGCAGGTGACCAATCAGGGCTACCATCAGAATCCACAGACCAAGCAAATATAGTGCAAAAAAATTATCAACTGATGATATTTCAAAGTGAGCTCAACATCAAAATAAATGTTGCTCTCCCATGCAAACATTTGCTTCTAAGCACCTGCATTCACCTAATCTCACAGGAGGAGTAGGGAAGGCCCATTTATACCCCTGGCGAAGACACAATTGGGACACACTCGTCACCAGGGTGAAGACACAGCAATAGGGTGCACACATTGCCAGGCCTCCTTCATTCAATGTGACAAGATGCCTAAGGGAGTTCATCTCTGAGCATTCTCAGGAGATTGTGTGAAGGCAGGAGACTATGACCTTCAAACTGGAGGTCATGGGCACTTCTGTACTGAGAATCAGTGAAAGAAACCATCACACAGTGACTGTGCTTCAGTTGACAGACACTGTGGAGGCCACATGAAAATTTCCTGCTTCTATACAGCTGAAACTGCTTGAAGCTCTTCAGGAACAGTGATGCAGCCCATGTGCAGCTTGCATTTCTCCATCAGCAGATGGGGATTGCACAAGTTACTAACTGTTCTACTGCACACAAAGATGCTGCACCCCAGCAGATTGCACCTCCAAGTTCCCATTCACTTTTGTGAGGACGGAAAAGGACATTAAACAGACAGTGACACCAACAGGTGTGTGCCTGATACCACAAAAAGCACCACTTCACTCAGAAATCATGAGAGCGATCTTCGCTGAGGAGATAAATCAGTTTTTGTGCAATTTGGAATGAAAAATGGGTGTTAACCAATTCCGAGGTTTAAGTACCTCTTTAAGGATTAATGGTCCTACAGTTCTGATCAAGCTCTTCCACCTAGAAATATAAAAATGAAACTGTGACAGCTCAGACCTCTGGATAGTAAATGTTTAATGGAATGTTAAAAAATTTATGTTTAAAATTCCAAATTTTCTGTCGTGCGTGTCTCTTTTCTCTCTCAATCAAATATTTCTAATCCTCTCTGTAGCCAATTTGACTCTAACTGCCCTATTTCCTACTCTTTCATTCCTTTGCTTATTTCTCAACCCCTAAATCTCATTGGTCGCAAGTTATTCTGAGATAAATGGCAGGAGAACAATCAAACTCTTTGGGCACACAGTGCTCAAACAAATTCTAGGTCATTCCGTTGAAAAGAAAACAGCCATCTTTGCAAGAAAATATATCAGCTTACGACTTCAAATACCAGGAATTACTCTTCAAGAGGAACCAACTGCGATGTTTAATCAGTCATTGAAAAGAGGTTATTTTAAGTGTGGAGAAGGAAATATCAGATCAATTCCCTGCCTCAGAGTTCATGCAGCACAGGCATCTAATCTTTGAAGTCACTTTTTTTTACAACTGCAATAGACTCCACAAAAAACCTTAAAAAACAGAAATGGTTACAATGATCCCGGTAAAGCATCTTTTCACAAATACCAGACAACTTACAAAAAGTTAAAAGCTCACTCAGAAAATCTTATAAACGTGTTCCATCCAACATTTGGTCAACTATTAATAAAATCACATCACCCAAAATAAAGTTGAAATAACAATCTCATTTCCATTATCTTGTCTGCCCAGAAGACTCATATTGCAATTATTGGCTTTCTCCGGTTTGACGCATTCATTGTTAAGGTACACAATGCAGTAAATTGCAACATTCCATTCAGCACGTGAAGTGAACAGAAGAATAATACCATTACTATCTTTAACTGAATAGCTGTGATGATGATGGCTGCAAGTAATTGGGCTCCAAGCAGCCTGAATTATCAGGGGTCTACTGATACATTTTTATTAGTTTCTTTTGTTAGGACTAAACCACTGCAAGGTTGACACAAAGATTTGAAGTGGATCATATTACCAGACCACATATTTTACATTCAGTTGTACTTCTTCCAATTTAGCATTCTGTATTCAATGCTTGCAATGTGGTCTCGTTTGCGTTGGAGAAACCAAATGCAAAGCTGGGTGACCACTTTGCAGCGCATCTCCATTCAGCCTGCAGAAGCAACATTGACTTTCCAGTCAGCTGCTATTTTAATTTTGTCCCACTCTTACCTCTGTCTTTGATCTCCAACACTGCTTCAACAAAGCCCAAGATAAGCTTGAGAAACATCATCCATCCACGCACATTGCAGCTCTCAGGACTTTACTGAATGGAACAATTTCAGATGACCGGCCCATTCTGTTTGTGTCACAATGAGCCAGTTCTGATGCAAGATCATCCACCTGTAACATTATCTCAGTTTTTCCCCTCCATTAATGCTAGCTAATTTGCTCAGTATTCCCACCAAATGCTCTGTTCTGCATTTCACATTTTCAGTGTTTTTTCTTCTCTACAGCCCACATTCATCTTCCTCTATCTACAGATAGATCAGCTCTAATTAATAAGCATTCACCACCCTTTTTTCAGGCAGCACCAACAGCAATTCTCTCCCCTGGACAATCTTGGTCTCTATCATTCAGACATTCCTTCTGTTATCTCTGCACCACCCTTCATTTCTACTGCAACTTAAAACATCCCAGTTTTCTCTTTTCCATTTCCGATGAAAGATCACCAACCTGAAGCATGAACTCTCCACAGAGACTGCCTGATTTGCTGACTAATCAGAGCATTTTCTGGCCGACATTTTCTAATCTTTGCTGGCCACAAACGAGGTACCAAATGATTGGACGATGGAAAATGTGACCTCCACCCACCTTTGAAAAAGGGCAGTAGAGAAAAAAACCTGGCAATTACAGTGGAGACACAAGAGACTGCAGATGCTGGAATACCTCGAGCAGATTTTGTTCCTCCTAGCAATTACAGACCTGTGGGCCTAACATCAGTAGCAGTTATTAGAGAAAATTCAGGATTAATGATCACTTGGTCAGGTAGGGACTGAACAGAAATTGCCAGCATGGCTTTGTCAAGGGCAAATCCTGTCTGACCAATCTGATAGAATTTTTTTGAAAAGGAAACAAAATGTATTGATGGGGGCAGTTTATTAGATGTGGTTTACATGGACTTCAGTAAGGCCTTTGACAAAGTCCTAAATGAGAGACTGGTCCAAATGATTAGGGCTCAGTGGATCCAGGGCAAGTTGGTAAATTGGATCCATAATTGGCTTGGTAATAGGAGACAGAAGGTGATGGTAGAGAGTTGTCTATGTGATCGGATGCCTGTGACTGGTGATGTTCTGCAGGGATCACTGCTGGAACCCTTGTAGCTTGTAATATACGTGAATAACTTGGATGTGGATGTGGGAGGTATGATCAGTAAGTTCACAAGTGACAGGATAATTGACGGAGTTGTTGATACTGTGGAGGGTAGACTGAGATTACAGGGTGACATTGATATGTTATCAACTTTAGACAACATTAGTGAGACCTCAGCTGGAGTACTGCTCACAGTTCTGGTCACCACACAAGAGGAAAGATGTGACAGCACTGGAGAGGGTCCAAAGGAGATTCACCAAGATGTTGCTGGGGCGGAGCAGTTCAGTTATGAGGGAAGACTGGAGAAGCCGTTGTCCATTCAGGGTAAGGGGCAAGAGAGTTAGAGGGGATCTGAGAGGAACATTTTTCACCCAGTGGGTGGAGAGTACTTGGAAACAGTTGCTGACGGCACTTAAGTGTCGAGATGAGTACATGAATCGCCTAGGCACAGAAGAGTATAGGCTAAATGCTGGAAGATCGGATTAATACGGATGGGTGCCCATGGACATGGTGGGCCAAATGACCAGTTTCCATGCTATATGACCCCCTGCCATTATAAAACATTGCTTAGTCCATAGCTGGAATATTGTGTAAAATTCTGATTACTACACTATAGCAAAGACATGATGTGCTGGAGAGGGTGCAGAGGAGATTCACCAGGATGTTGCCTGGGATGAAATGTTTCAGTTACGAGGAGAGATTGGATCAGCTCAGTTTGTTTTCCTTGGAGCAGAGGAGGCTGAGGGGGAATGTGACAGAGGTGCACAAAATTATGAGAGGCATAGGTAGGGTGTTAGTAAAACACTTTATCCCAGGGCAGACATTAACCAAGACCAGATAGCACAGGTTGAAGGGGAGGAGCAGAAGGTTTAGAGGAAGAGGTTCAGATATGTGAGGAAGAATTTTTTCACCTAGAAGGTGGTTGCAATCTGGAACACATTGCCTGCGAAGGTGGTGGAGGTAAGTGCTTGTCCAGAAATATCAGTACGAGCACTTGAATTGGCAAGGCAGAGTGGGCAACCGACCAAGTATTGCAAAATGAAATTACTGTAGAAAGGAACTTGATAGTCAGCATGGACATGGTGGGCTGTAGGTTCTGTTTGTGACGTAATGCTCTTTGTCTCTTTGGTCCTTTTTGGGTGCAGAAGGCTCTTGAGATGAAACCCATTCATAATTTGAAAGACCTGTATTTGGTTGATGCTCAGCCTCATTTTTTTTAAAAAGTTTGTTCATCCTTCCATGCTTTTCCATTCTATACCTCTAAATATAAACCCAGTGCTTTGTTTGCATTTTATGGCTTTGCCTTGCGAACCCATAGCACAACATGAGTAGTTGGTGTATCTGAGACCCCTTTGTTCTTTCACCCCCACCTGAATTCGCATAATAAGTGATGTCTCAGTTCTACTTCTCAGCACTAGCTTGCATTTATCTGTGTTGAAATTCTTCTGTCAATTATTTACTGATTCTTCAAATTTAGTAATGTCCTCCTGTAATTTGTTGCAGTCATCTCAGCATTGATAATTCCCCTCTTCCTGAAGTTTTTGCTTCATCCATAAAGGTAGACGAGTATTTTTGATTCCAGACATTGGTCATTAATGCTGAGATTAGCACAGCTCCTTGGGGAAGACCTCTAACCATCTCCTTCTACTACAAATAGCTACCCCTGAATCACTTTCTCTGTTTTGTTTATATTTCAGAGTTCCAGCAAGCATAACATTTAAATTCAAGTGCAGATAAATCCTCATTATAATCATATATTTCACTGGCGTTGAATAAATGTGTTATTCAACTGTCTCAGCTGAGTAAATATTTCAGCTGTACCTCCAAACAAGGACATAATGCCTGCACCAATAAAAAAATTATACACAGCCGTTACTAAGCAACATCTTTTCCTTGTAAGACATCAGCTCTGACACAATGAAAGGCTAACTGTGAAAAAGCTCTTGCTAACAAACTCTGAAAAGCTCCACAGGAATTCAAAGCACTTGCCAAACATCCCTTTACACTGTGACACTGAACTAATTTCTGCCATAGAAAGATTATCAAAAGAAATTATTGTGAAAGCATTGTTGTCATATAGAAAATTTGCCATTTCTGGTCTTTAATATTTACAAACAATATGCAACATTTTTTTTCCAATGCCTTTTCACAAACGAATCCAGTGTATAAAAACATACGAAACCTCTGCAAGTGTCATAGAGCACTACAGCACAGAAATAGACCCTACGGCCCATATAGTCCATGCCATCCTGGTTGTCTGCCTCATCCCATCAATCTGCATCTGGACCATAGCCTTCCATACCTCTCTCTCATCCACGTACCTATCCAAATTTCTCTTAAATATTACAATTCAACCCCCATCCACTTCACTGTGCAAGTCTTACCCTGGTTTGTCCTCCCACTTGTCTGCATTAAATTCCATCTGCCATTTTACAGCCAATTTTCCCAGCTGGTCCAGTCCAGATCACTTTGCAAGCTTTGATAGCCTTCCCTGCTGTTCACTACGCCACTAATCTTGATGTCATCTGCAAATTTGCTGATCTAGTTTACCACATTATCATCTAAATCATTAATATAAATGATAAACAACCACAGACCCAACACCAATCCCTGCGGCACACCACTACTCACAGGCCTCCAATCAGAGAGGCAACCACCTACTACCACTCTCTGGCTTCTCCTGCTAAGCCAACGTTGAATCCAATTGACTAATTCATCCTGAATACCAAGTGAATTAACCTTCTGGATCAGCCTCCCATGCAGGACTTTGTCAAAGGCCTTGAAGTATCTCAGAAAACATTTTTTAAAATGAACACTATTGGTGTATTTCAAAAAATTTAAGTGCGTGCACGCACACGTGCGCGCACACACACACACAAATTTAATTAAATCAAACAAAATGTTCAACCAGTGGCTGAATTTCCCCTATTCATTTTCATGAGACAACCTTTCTTGGACCATTTCTAACCTAGCATAGGTCCAGGGGAAAGACTTCCCATTATGAATTGAAAAACCTGCAGAATTTGGTGCTTCCCAAATAGATGTCAGCTGAACATTTACCACTGTGTAAATTTTATTGAACATCGTAAACTGATTGTTAATGGATGACTGGAAGTTTTCTCCTTGGGTCAACAATAGATTCATCACACCTCTTTTAAACTGAAGCAGTGCCAAGGTAAATTTGCAGAATCTTGGTGTCAGTACTTCCCTTAATAATTTCTTCTACAAGTTATAAATGCACCTCATATTCATTGAAAGGCACAAAGTATCTGCTAGTCTCTCAAGTTTCTACAATATACTTGGGGACAAAAAAGTTGAACTTAATTCTATATTACCACAGAACAATTTGTATTCATATGGCACTTTTCACGTCCTTTTCAGGATATACCAAAGTGCTATTGCACTAATGAAGAACTTTTGAAGTGTAGGAAAATAGTGCCTCATACCATCAAACAGATGCTAATTTATCTACTTGTAGAATACCATTCTTCACATCTTCCTCCTCAAAGCACAAGTAAACTAGCTTTCCAAATTACTTGCAGTACCTGCAAGCCAGCCTTTTACTAATCATGCACAAGGCCAACAAAATTCCTCCAAATCTCA
The DNA here is from genome assembly GCF_009764475.1 of Pristis pectinata. NCBI lineage: Eukaryota > Metazoa > Chordata > Chondrichthyes > Rhinopristiformes > Pristidae > Pristis > Pristis pectinata. Next base: position 24,797,233 of record NC_067409.1, on the reverse strand, counting down.
GAGAACTGTAATCTATCACCATTTAGATAATAGTCTCTGTGTCTCCATTGTACTATTCCACTGCAAAGTCTCTTCAAGGTATGCTGACTTTGAAGAAATTTTCCAACTGTCTCCGATGGGAATTCTGTGAGACCCTCACTCATTGCTCCCCTTCTGTGGTTTCTACTACTTTTTATACTGACCACCTTCCCTCTCCATTCTCAGTCCTGATGCAGGTTTTGACCTGAAATGTCGACAAGTACTTTCCTCCCAGATGCTGCTCGACCCACTGAGTTCTTCCAGCAGATTGTTTGTTGCTCTAGATATTATGCTTCATTTGTTTTATTTTTCCTGCTGAAATAGACAATTTCACATTTTCCAACATTACATCCCATGATCCAGATCTTTATTTCTACATATCCCTCTGTAACCTCCTTACTTCCTCTTCACAACTTATTTAACTTCCTATCTTTGTGGCATAAGCAAAGTTATCAACCATACCTTCAGCGTTTTCATCTAAATTATTGGTGTTGGTTTATTTCTGTCACAAGTACTAAGATACAGTGAAAAGCTTTTTGTTTTGCGCGCCATCCAGACAGATCATGCCATTCATATTTACATTGAGATAGTATAAAGTAAACAGAATGTAGAATATAGTGTTGTAGTTACAGAGAAAATGCAATGCAGGTGGACAAATAAAGTGCAATTTTATATTCTGTTCTGTAACTTGTGAAAAGTTGAGGCCGCAGTACCAGTCCCCTAACGCACACCGGTCAGTACACTGATGGTACCTGCACTGCAGGCAGCCAACATTTCTCTGTGGAAGCATTGGCTAAAACTCAGTGCAATATGGCCTGTTAAACTGTGAAATGGTCCCAACTGACACTACTACAAGAGTATGTCAAGGAGAAAATTAGCTCTGAAACAACAAAGAGAGAGAGACATTCACCAAGTCAGAAATGGTTCAGTATTTCACAATTTGCTTGTGGAATAGGTTTTTCAATAGTCCACTATCAGAGACTTTGGCAGAATATCATTAGGATAAAACTGTACATCAGCTCTTAACTTTCAATATGCTAAGGAGTAATTGCTCAAAGAAATCATTCATTTAACTCTTTTTATATTATAAATTAATGTTGTGCATATTTAATGAACAACCAAGTATATACTGTACATGGAAACTACAATAAATGACCCAATGAAGCATAGAATTACATAGCAGAGGAATTGACTTAATTATCAGGTCAATGAATTTAAATAGCATCAACTGTAGTTGACAGCTGTAGTTAGTCAAAAAGACAAACAGCAGCACACTTGAAATGTACCTTGAATTTCTCTTTCAATACTCATTATTCTTCCAGCTTAAACTACCTGGTCTTTGCTAAATTTGATTTGAAGTTGAGAATTGACATTTATGTGGAGGTACACAAATGTCTTACACTGCAGAAGTATTCATCATTGAACTCATATTCTTCAATGTGCTTTTCTTTGACTAAAGGGAAACCTTTGACACATGTACATCCAATATGAAAAAATGACAGCAGAGTTCCTGACATATCTTAACATTTTCTCTTTTATGTGAGGAGCAGGAAGAAATACGTAGAGGAGGCGAGTAATTAATACACAAAAAAGGACCACATAATTGGTGAGGGTGTGGGAAGAGATTTTTTTTCATAAATCTGAAATATTATGAACAATTTTTTGCAAATTCAATAAAATATCATGTTTTAATATCATAATCACACCCTCGCTTTTAATATTTGAAGTGTGATATATAAAATAATTAAGGACACTTCTGCTTCATGCAACAGTTTCAGTTTCCCAAGTTAATGGTGTTTTTTTTCCCACAAGTCCAGGAGGCAAATTTATTTAACTTGAAAGTGAGGCCACTCAATTTTTTACAGAGCAAGTAACAATCACAGTGCCATTGATTTATCCAGTTCCTTTGCTGGCTCAGAACTGATGGCAAGAAGACTATAAGCAGTCAAACATAAACTTGTAATCGGAAGCTCATGCCCAGAGAGCTGCCCATTAGGATCACGAAGAATTATTGGCTCTTCCCTCTCACAGACTTAACCACATCTTCACTGCAGCCACGGCTGACAATTACACCTAGAATCCCCAAAGAACCCCAGGTTGTCATTTCTTTGGGCATTTCAAGTTAACTGGGATAATTTGTTTCAGGAATCTACAATATTTTAAAGAACTATTCAGATAGATCTCCACAGAGTCAGAAAGTTGTACAGAACAGAAACAGGCCCTTTTGCCAACCATGTCTATGCCGACCATCATGCCCATTCACACTAATCCCACTTGCCTGCATTAATTCCATATCCCTCTACGCCTTGCTCAATCAACTACCTTTCCAGATGTCTCATAATGTTGGAGGAACTCAGCAGGTCAGGCAGCATCTATGGAGGGAAATGAACAGCTGACGTTTTGGGCCGAGAACCTTCATCAATACCATTTCTCGGCCCGAAACATCGACTGTTCATTTCCCTCCATAGATGCTGCCTGACCTGCTGAGTTCCCCCAGCATTGTGTGCTCTCGCTCCATTTTTCCAGAATTTGCACTCTCTCTTGTGCCTCATGATGTTTTTACTCTCTCTGCCTCTACTGCATCCTCTGGCAGCTTTACCAACTATTCTTTGTGTGAAGAAATGATCCCTCACATCCCTTTTAAACCTTCTCCCTCTCAACTTAAACCTATGCGCTCTACTCTTAGACACCCCTACCATGGCAAACATACACTGACTATCTACCCAATCTATCCATGGAGTACACAAATACGTACTTGCCTTAAAATGTATAAATATTAGCCAGAAAAATTTGCACATTTCCTTTGGTTTGCAGAAACAGCCAAAAATACTTTTTGCTTACTTTGAATCTAGTTTATCACAGACAATAAGAAAGCCATTTTATCAAATCACACCCCCCTCACTTTCCCCTAAGTCAGCCCATGCCAAATTTCACTGCTTATTACTGCAATTACTGCGCATGCCCTGACAAAAAATATGCAGCGCATAGATGGGTAGACAGAGACGAGAGATCTCAGCTGTAAGAGAATCAATGGTGGATCTTCAAGTAGGCCAAAAATGCACTTGGGGTTACAAAGTGTAGCCTTAAGATACAAAAATGTTCATTATATAATAACTATGGGACTTGAACAAAAATCTACTCACTCGCTCACACTCAAATACTTAAATGACAGAGAGTGTGATCATATCATTAAACACATCACATCAGGCATGGAACAAGAAGTTGGTGGAAAAGCAAAATTACTGATCGTCAGAATGTCCTATTTGTACAGGAGTACAAGAGGTCCTAGTTTAAGAAAGAATATAATTCTTAGTATCACCTGGAAATTTAAATGTTGTTCAAAGACTTATGAAGAGATCTCTGCAGAATGGATGAATGAGATGGAAAAGGAACATACATTTAGTTCCATATTTTCAAACAAATCACAGAAATTTGTTTTTTTAGATGCTGGATTCAAAGGTGAAACGAGATTTCTACGAAGATCTGCATTTCTACAAAAAGAATACTTCCAATTACCATTACTACACATTTCACAAGTATTTTTGTTAGTCAAATAAACTTGCATTTGCATTGCATTGCATTGCAAACATACTTCATCACATATTTTACTTTAAGTGCATCATCGCGAATATGGCTGCAATTTTGAGAAGTAGTGGGTGGATTATCAATCAGCACACACACAGAACTTTGTTCTCAAAGTAGGGCAGGAAATTTTAAACAACCACCAGTTACAGAACAAAAGGACAGTTTAACCCAAAATCAAAATAATGTTGATGCTGGGAACCTGAAATAAAATAGAAAATGCTGGATATACTCAGCAAGACAGGCAGCATGTATGGAGAGAGGAACAGAGGTAATGTTTCAAATCACTCATCTTTCATCAGAAATGAAAAAGGCACAAGTAAAATGAGCTTCAGATTGCAGAGAATGGGGGATACAGAGGGCTGGAGAGAATAAAAGAGAAAGTCACCACACCAATTTTAATCCAGAAAATTTACCATGTTTCTTTCCACAGATGTTGCCCAATTTGCGTCCTGTTTCACTTAAGTGCAGCTTAATGCCAAGTTCAAAAGCAATATCCCCCAAAATGCACTGATGAAATATCATCCTCAAGTCCTAGACTGAAACTCGAAGTTTACTCAGCATAGCACTTCTCAGTTGGCACCTTTTGCGGAATAACAAAGGAATTATCACTGTGGTTCCAGTCAATATTTTCCCTTCGTCACTAAAAACAGATCTTTTCCTGCAAGATGACAGTGACTACTCTTCAAAAATATTCACTGTGTGTTTCGACGTACATGTGACTAATACATAAATATAATATCTTATCCATTTCACTGACTGCAAAATATTCTGTGGAGTGTGAAAAGCATTGTATTTTTGCAATTCTTTCGACTTTGTTTTCAGCTGATTTCAATTGGCCCAGTAGTACAATTGTGACAAACATCTCCCTCCTGTATATTGCCTCTCTGTGCTTGGGAGCAATTAAAAAATCCTCACCTCCTGTTGTTGTCCAGTGTATTCTGCCAAAAAGGCTGGTCATGTAGACAGCAGATGATCCAGCCACCAGATCCCCAGCCAACCTCTCTCCCACAAAGGGCCACTGAATTTCCCGGAAGAAATCAGTATTTTGTTAGGTTTTGCTTCAGCCATTCTCTTGCTGAATGATTGGACCAAATCTTAATGATAACTGCATTTCATGGAAAACAAAAGTACAAATGCAGAAAATCGAAGTGATTTTCAAATTTATTAAATGCAATACATGCATAGGCAATGAGGTAATAAAAAGGAAAGTTGTACCATTTTCTGATAGTGGATTGCTATGCTGTAATTAGTCCTTAAATAATTGGTACAGCAGTAGCACTGATAGGCAGGAACCAGTGGCACAGAAGTAGTTGCTTAGTGAATAACTCAACATCTGTTGTGCAATGGGCCAGGCCTGTGACCTTTGAGTGCTAGGAGAAAATTGCCATGTTGCTTTCCCAATACTTATTGGTGAATTCCTCTGTCCATCTGCTGGAGTAGCACCTTGGCAAAATCAGATATTTAGATATTTATTTATTTGTCACCTGTACATTGAAACACACAGTGAAATGCACCTTTTTGCATTAGTGATAATGTGCTGGGGCAGCCCGCAAGTGTCGCCACGTTTCCGGCGCCAACATAGCATGCCCACAACTCCTAACCTGTATGTCTTTGGAATGTGGGAGGAAACCAGAGCACCTAGAGGAAACCCACGCAGACACGGGGAGAACCTACAAACTCCTTACAGACAGCGGCAGGAATTGAACCCGGGTCGCTGGCGCTGTATTAGCATTACGCTAACCGCTACACTACCATGCATCCCCATGTCAAATAACTGCAGCTAAGGCGCTTTCTTTCATTATACGTTCTTAAATGATAACCATTCATAACAATAAAAGCCTTTGGATATAAACCACAGTCCAACTTTGACTTGTTTGTTTTTGCCACTGTAAATACCCCTCTACCAAATATAAGAAGAGGACAAACACATGAATAAACTGAGAGTGTGTCTAGCATTGTATAACTGGAAGAAATGGTCTCAAAAATCTGAGAATCCACACCCCCATAACATTCAGTTGCTCTGAAGTATTACCTAACTCTATCCCAGGAAGATCAAGAGTAACAGAATTATCACTTCCCCACTCTCGACCAAAACACAATGAAACCCATATGGCAATACACACAATGCTCCAACCTTGCCTCCTCTTATGTCTGGCTTGGGGCCAACCTCCCTTAATTTATATACAGTACCACCAAGCCACCTGTGTACTTATCCTTTGTGAGCACTTTGTTCCACTAAATATACTCTGCATTAATCAGATATGTAAACTTTAACAGATGGCAATGCAATACATACATTTCAAAATGTTACATCCAGTTTTCCATTTCTCTTTCCCTCACTTACTAAAAGTTAAGTCAACCAGCATGTCAAATTGGATGGTCAATCTGATCCTGCTACTTTCCTGCCTTGTGGATTAGGATAAAATCATAGTGCCGTAACTGCTTTGACCAACAGTCCCTCATCTACACTTCCATGTCCTTCATTACAAGAGAGACAACATGACCATGTTAATTCAAAATGAAATGGTATCTTTGGTTTCTATCAGTACTTGGGTAGGTAGAGACCAGAGCTATTAGGTCCAGTGAACAAGAGATGTGCAAATTATTCTCCAATTGAATCCACAAGATTATAGTGGCCGATGATTTTGTCACTCCTTTCCAACAATTTCTAATTTATATGGGGAAATTCACATTCAGACACTCTACATAAATTGATCAGGCTTACCGGTGAAGAAAAGTCTGCAAATCTGAACAAGATCAGTGAAGAAACAGTAATGGCAGATAGAGTTCCATACAAACAAGCTTCAAGTATGGAACATAGAAAGAAAACATAGGTAACTTAAGTTACATGAATGGTGTCAAAATAGCCAGGGGGGTGAAGTTGCAAGCAGGATATGAATACACTTGACACTCAAAGTTGACATGCAATCACTGCAAACAAAAATCAATGTGAAAGGAGAATTAGAAACAGAAAATGCTGAGAAAACACAGGTCAGTCTGTGAAGAGACAATCTTATAGTTAATGCTTCAGTTTGATGACCCTTCATCAGAACTGGAAACAGTTCAAGCAAGTTTTAAAACACAGAGGAAGGGGAGAAGAGTAGAAAAGGGCGAATGAAAAAGGATATGGTAGCGTGGAATGGTTCCAAAGCATATTGTCAAATTATATAGTCAGAAGTGTGAACTGGAGAAATTGCAAGGATGATCACAAAGCTACGAACTGTGAGGAAAATAGTAATGCATTTAAAGAAAAAATATACAGGCTCTTAGGGGGGGCAGACACCAGACAGTGAAATTCAATGCAGGAAAGTATGATAAAATGCATTTTAGTAGGAAGAAAAGCAAGAGACAATACAATTTTAAAAGCAATGCAAGAACAGAAAGACCTGGGGGAATTTGCACACCTGGGGAAAGGCAGCAAGACAGGTCAACAAACTAATTAGTTAAGGTAACGAGACACTGGACACATTTTTCTTAAAAAAAGAGAAAATGGTCACATGAGGTAATAATACTATGGTCAGCCCCAGTGGAGAGTTGATACTCCTGTCAAACAAGTTTGTTGACCACCACACAATAAATCAATGAGCTTGATTGATTTTTAATGCACATAATTAATATATCACTGCATTCTTCTGGAAAAATTATCCCATCTTGAGTGGAAGGTCTCCATAGTCTGTTTCCTCTGGCATTTGAACAATTTGCTGAGGTTGTGTCGGCATAGTGTACCAAAGCCATGGCATTACTCCAGCTCCTCTTAGTTGCACTGCTTGAATAGATGGTAGAAACAGACCCGGAAATAGCTTTTAAAGGGAAATTCGATAAACAACAGAATGAGGAAAAAAAGGCAGGGATGTGAAAGAGGAGCCAGAAAGCTGGATAAATTGCACTTGCTTTTTTAAAAAAAGTTGACAGACTGTTGTGTAATTCTATAAAATCTTGCCTTCATTCATCTCATTTCATGACCCATGCACATCCTGGCAGTTATGCTGTAACATACAAAATGCAGAAGCTGAAATTTGCTCTCAGCAACATCCCACAAACAATGATTCTGAATCTGCAATTTTCTTTTTGAAATGATTGAATGAGGAATAACTATGATCAGGAGTGGCTTTGCTCTACCCAAGAGTGCAGAGGAAGTCTCATTTTGACTTCTTATTGGGAAAATGGCAGCTTGATATCCAAACACCCCTCAAAAGAAAATAAACAGACTGGAAATATTAAGCATCTGAGGAGAGATCAGTTTTAATTTTCAGTTAATGACTTTTCATCAGAACTGGGAAAACTGAGAAGGGTCACCAATCTGAAACATTAAGTGCTTTTCTCTACAGAGATGCTGCCTGGCCTACTGACTATTTCCAAAATTTTATTTTTTGTTTCAGATTCGAAGCCATTGCAGTATTTTGCTTCTGTAACATTCCTTAAGTACTACACTGGAGCAATAGGCTGAATTTTTCTATTCAAGTCTTTGATGTAGAACTTGAGTGCACAAGTTTCACATCAAAAGGCAAGAGAAAGTGTTCCTAATTTAGTCTCACCGGCACTATGATTCTCCAAATCACTTAAAGCTTACATGGTAGTGCAGTGGTTAGTGTAATGCTTTACAGCGCCAGCGACCCAGGTTCAAATCCGGCCACTGTCTGTACGGAGTTTGTACGTTCTCCCCGTGTCTGCATGGGTTTCTTCTGGGTGCTCTGGTTTCCTCCCACATTCTAAAGACGTACGAGTTAGGAAGTTGAAGGGAATGCTATGTTGGCGCTGGAAGCGTGGCGACACTTGCAGGCTGCCCCCAGAACACTCTACGCAAAAGATGCATTTCACTGTGTGTTTCGATGTGCATGTGACTAATAAAGATATCTTCTAACTGGATCACATCTTGATTATCATTTTGAATCTGGTCACCAAAACTCAGAAGATAATTCAATACTATAGTCAATGCACAGAAGCATCTCAAAATTAATGTCCAGTAGTCAAAAGATTGGGTTATGAAGGAAGATCAGAGAAGCTCATGTTTTTAGGCACAGAAAGGAAGGTGCACAAAGGTGATCTTTGATGTACATAAAGCTACAGAAATGCTAAGTGCAGAACACTGCTTTAACGCAGTGGCACTACTTCAAACCTAACAAAACAGAAAACTTAATCACATCAGGAAGTACTCCACACGAAGATTAATCACCTGTGAATAGGTTTCTACGTTGAGACAGTGGAGGCAAAATCCTAACACAATTTAAGATAAAGCAGTTGCATGGTAAAATATGGAGATAGGAGACTGTGACTTTTGTTAAAGATAAACAAAGATTAGTACAATAGCTTTCCTCTGCTGTATCCATTTGTTGATCAAGCCAACTCTTGCTGGGTATGGCAGTTCAAGGAAGCGAACAACCTTCCAGTATTCTACCCAAGTGCTCCTTTCTTATTTTTGGTGCCAATATATATTTTAGCAGGTTATGGAGCCTTAAGCCACTGCAAGTTTAACCTCCATCGCATCATGCATCCACTAATTTACACTTTTCAATTTGAATCACTAAATTGGTTTATTATTGTAACGAACTGAGATACAGTGAAAAACTTGTCTTGCATACAGTTCATACAGATCAATTCATTACACAGTGCATTGAGGTAGTACAAGGTAAAACAATAACAGAATGCAGAATAAAGTGCAACAGTGACAGAAAAAGTGCAGAGTAGGTAGATAATAAGGCGCAAGGTCATAATGAGGTAGATTGTGAAGTCAAGAGTCCATTTTATCGGACTAAGGAACCATTAAATAGGTTTATTACGGGGATAGAAGCTGTTCTTGAGCTTGGTGGCACATGCTTTCTGGCTTTTGTATCTTCTAGCTGCTTTACTGAGGCAGCGAGAAGTATAGACAGACTCCATGGAGAGGAGGCTGGTTTTCGTGACGTACTGAGCTGTGTCCACAACTCTCTGTAGTTTCTCTCAACTAATGCCCGCTAAGATCAGCCAATTCATCAAAGATCAAGAATCAAACCTGAAAGCCTGTTGCTTAAATGCTCATAGTACTACACTCTGAGGATTTAGCTCACATCTACAAACATGTCACTATGCCGATTTTTTGGATGGCTTGCCATTCATATTGGGACTGCTCCTCCACTGAGACCATCCCATACGTATTTCAGACTGATTTTGCCACTTTAACTGCATCTTTTCCAGTGATTTAAGAATGGTGGGATTTTCAATTTTATTCCTTCAAGAATATCAAGCATTTCTTTTGTGTTTCAATTGAGACAGGAAGAAAACCAACAGCAGATTTAGTAGTTCAATGTAGTTCTACCAACTGAATATTTGTTACTGATTTTAGGCACTGAAATGAAGACCCAAAAGTGAAAATATACACAGTGCAATGACTAACACTGCCATGATCATTACCACTTCATGGTCCTCAGTTTAAGAGAAAGTTGAAGTTGCCCTGCCAGCACCTGTCCAAGAGGATCACACACAAGTTCAAACATCAGGCATACCAAACAGAAGGTTTTGTCCAGATCACACCAGGATCATGAGTATGTTAACAGGAGTAAATATAAAAGACATAGAAAGCAGAGAGAACGGATATACTTGTGACCTTTATTGGAGAATGCAAAAAAACTCTCAAAATCTATTATTCTCAAAAGACAGAAGCAATAATAGAAAATGAATGAATCAATCCCCCACAACATACACACAGATGAGCATATTGACAGAAAGACAGAAAGGGATAACGAAGCACAATAGATATAAGTTAAGAGACTTCAGTTGACAGATTCCAAAGAGTGACGTAGGTTCATTTGTGAAATACTATTCTTTTTCAAAATGCCATTCCTTTCTAAATGAAAATTAGTTCCTTTTCAAAAACTGCTTCATTTCTTTTTATAAAGTTACTTGCACAAATATCTTTCTATTTATTGGTGGCGTGCTATGACAAACTACCTTAACCACTATGGCACACAATCTCTCTTAGACTGTTATTACAATGACTGTTGTGGAATGGTGGCCATTACCTCCCCAAGGATACTTTTGTTGAAGGCTCACTTCAACCTCCCCAAGTAACAATTGGTCAATGCGGAGACCAGAATAAAAAAGGTGATGCATATCTGCTCACTGAACCTACACAGGTTCAATGACTCCTATCAGTTTAATGGAGTTGAACAACTATGACAGATGAAGCCAAGTATCACGTAATTGAGTTAATGCTGATGTATTTAATTGTTAGTTTGAAAACGGTTAGGCATATTTAAGTGTTTTAATTTTTTTTTATCTTTTTAGAATTTGTAATGATCAATTTTGACAGCTAGTTAGCTGTTGGGTAAGTAGCTTAGCTGCTAATAAAACCATTTCTAGAACTATGGACTGTCATTTACATCAACATGGCCATCTACTTCACAGAACACTGTGATCAGGAGGTGGCTCTAGGAATTTGTTTCAGTTAAGTGCCATTAGGAGAGCAGACAAGAATAGATTATTCACTACCTACACTGGCAAGTTAGTTGGAAATATCTTGTAGGCCAGATGTACCCCACAGGTTGCATAAAAAACATAACAGTCAGGAGCAAGGATAAGCCATATGGATCGTCATGCCTTTCAATGAGATCATGGCTGATCTAATCTTGGCCTCAGCTCAGCTCTACTGCCTGTTCCCCATATCCTTCACGTCCACTGTGGACTAACATCTGCCTTATCTCAGCCTGAATATATTCAATTACTTTGGCTCCATTGATCTCCAGGGTAGAGAATCCCAAAGGTTCAAGATCCTCAGAGAAGAACTTCCTCATCACCTCCATCTTAAATGGGTGGCCGCTCAGTCTAAAACAATTCCGCCTACTTCTACATTCCCCCACACGCTGTGCATTACTACTTCAAATTAGTGCCAACTGACAACCTCTCACGTTGCTAGAAATTTAAGCTAAACAGTTTGCATCTGCATGACGACATCTCACACACTTACACACAAAACTAAGTGGAAAGATGAAACTATAAAACTCAGTATGATAGCATCAGAAAGATTCAAGTAGCAAAATCTAGACAGCATATATAAAGCATATGTACACAAATATTGCAGACCAAACTCCTGATCAGAATTAAAATCATTTAATTAGCACAAAATTTTAACAGGCTATTTTGCAGCTAAAAGCCCTATTTGTGTTTTGAGACTCCTAATCCATTTACAAAAGTGACTGCATTCACTCCAAATGTAATAAAAGTGATACAAAACCTCCTGGGCTGCAGTTTCATCATAATGTGTCTGTGAGCAGGGATGTGACAAGGTTGGAATTTGCAGTGTGGGGTATTAATTGTCAGACTGCCACATTTGATGCACGCAAGGCAAAGTTTGTGAAAGACCTGATCTTGTGCGTAGATTTATCTTTAAATAGAGCTCCTCACCTACAGGTAAAGAGAACAGTAAACAGGGTCAAAAGCTAGTCTAAAACATAGACGATTAATAGTTCCCAAATGATACCAGGGATTTTACCCCCACCCTCCCCGGAAGATTAGCCATTGATAGAATACTAGACGACATCTCTTAATTGCTCCAGAATAATGTTAACACTCATTCAAATGCTAGTGGCTGAAAAAAGCTAAGCTTCATCGAGCTTGAATTCAGCATAAACATCAAACTAATTTATTTACAAAATAATAAATATTTACTACATTAAAGCCCAACTGGCTGTTTACAAACCATGATCAAAAGAAATAATGCAACAGATACACAGTAACTTCTGCATTTACACAGAAAGATCGCAAGTAGAGCTGGGGATGTCAGATGGCTAATATAGCAAATAAACAAGAATGATGGATTTTAGTGTTACAAATAAGATTAGGACCATTTGTGAGTTAAAGCCATCTAAAATACACAGAGCATGTTCAACACAACCAAGCAGTTGTGCACAAATGTGGACAGTATATCCCATTTCATATAAATAAGACCAAAAATTTAATTAAGGATTTCCTTTGCGGGACTGAGTAAAACATAACGCCAGGAGACTAACCCCAATAACTCAAAATGCAATTACACTGTTAGATTTTGATGCCAATACATCTATATTAGATTTGTATTGGATTTACAATGGAAAATGCTCTCTACCCTACCAGGACCTTTGGTTAAAGAGCAGAAGCAAAAAGATTGAATTTATAAACTAGTTCTGAGATTCTCAGGAGTTACTTTTTATTAATATGAACATCAATTGGATGAAAAATGCCAGCGATGTAGTGGTTATTCCATGGAAGTAATAATCCAGGGACCTGGACAATCATCCAGAGAAAGCAAGTTTAAGTCTTGCTAGGTTTGTGAATTAGAACTTATTTTGTTTTCAAATCCAAAAAAAAGTGACCAGGAATAAAGCCTTCAGAACAAAAGTGATTCATTAGCATACTTTTTAGAGAGAAACCTGCCATCTTTACTTGTTAGGACTGGTGTCTGATTTCCACCCAATTGACTCTTATTTACCATTCAAGAGGTCAAGTAAACCAGTAATTCAATCAAACTACGACAAATGGTCCAAGTGAGCAGCCCAGCTTCTCGGGGCAAGTTGTGCTCTGTCTTGAGAATGCATTCCAACAAAGCAAAGACATATCCAGAAGAGGTCCAGGTTTATTTGCAAGGCAGCAAACTATTGACTTACAAATAAACCTGGGACGTTGAGACTTTAAGACTTGCTACAAACCAAGTGTTCCAGACTGTCTGTGAAACTGTTATAATGAAAGATAGGTACAGCATATGACTCTACTGTCCAATGGGATCATAATATGAACACACTCATGTCCACAGTTCCATGCTTAAAGATACAAGAGGAACAATAAAATCATTCTAGTTACTATTAGGAACAAACTGAGAATCATTTAGTTTTAAAATAAAACTACAGGAGTACTTTCAACATTGCTCAAAGAAATAATGGGAAAAAGAACATTATAAATAAATAGTTAATACTGCACATTTACTATATGCCAGTGTCAAATGGATAACTACATCATGTTGCAAGATCAACATAATTCTCATCCACATGAGGTACATTTGGAAACTCAAAATCAGATCACATGGTAAGAGGTTTTTCCTCAGCTGACGGACTCGACAATTAATGTTCATAACTCACTTAAGCAAATTCTACTCATTCTGGGATTTTATCTGGACTTCTCACTCACTTGATTATTTAAAACCCCATAATATTTGAGAAAGCCATCTCTCAAGATGCATAAATGGAATTTATACGAATTATACTGGTCTACTTTAAACAAATTACCAAATTCAAACATCGATGTCTTTCTTTCTCCATCATTAGAACAAATTAGACAAGTGCCTCCTTTGGGATTGTGAAGGGAAAATAAGGGGTGGAAAGCAGGTCCATCCATGGATAACCTCAGTGCTTTACAGTAACTTATTTATTTTGCAACCAAGTACTTTGGAAATCATAATATGAATCACAGGCTGACTGCTGAATGTACTTTATGTTAGCCGCTATGGTACTCATATATCATTAGTTAATATGGCAATGAACACATGATAACCAGCAACACCAATGCTTTCATACTTGCAAGCCACAAATGCTAACTTAAGTTGCAAACTGCAGAGTTAAATAAAGTACACAATGCATCCTCAAGGCAGCTGATTCCAGACCTAAGATTATTTACAACTTTGTCTGGGTTAGGCTGCAAAATACCATCATAAGGTCAACAAATAGGAATGAACGCATTGTATCTTGTAAATAATGCAAGTAAGCCTCAGAAACTGCTTCATATACTGCATGAAGAAAATGACAAAACATTAGCCTTCCCCCCACTTAAAAAGTGAGTCAAAGCAGATTACAAAGGAGTTATCCTCCTCATGAGATTCATTTTAAATAATTGTAGCAAGCTGGTTTGGTCCTTCTGTATCAGAATTATATGTCAGTGATTCTATCACTAAATCTCCTGGTGAAATAGATATCCAAGTTGGATGGAGACACAAGAGGCTGCAGATGCCGGAATCGGAAGCAATAAACAAGATGCTGAAGGAACTCAACGGGTCAGGCAGAATCAATGGAAGGAAATGGACAATCAACATTTTGAATCAAGACCCTAATGAAGAAGGCCATTTGACCCATTTACCTTATCATTCTACTTCTATGATTTAATTTCCAATTAGCAAACACTAAACTACAAACTGACAAATAATTTAACTATCTTTATTAGTACTTCAATTTTAAAACAGAAGTGTAATTAAATATTGTGTAGTAAATAACACAAGTTGATCTCGAGACAGGAACTTGTAATGTTGGTATTATATACTACAAGATGCATTGTGCATTTAGAACCAAACCATAAAACCATTACAGCCACAAAAACAGGCCCTTCGGCCCACCATGTTGTGCCGTCCATCAAACCACCCTCACACTACCTAACCCCTTCCTCCCGCATATCCCCCCCATCCCACACTCCTCCATATGCCTATCCAACAAGCTCTTGAACCTGTTCAATGTATCTGCCTCCACCACCACCCCAGGCAGTGCATTCCATGCACCAACCACTCTCTGGGTGAAAAAACCTCCCCCCTGACATCTCCCCTGAACCTCCCACCCATAACCTTAAAGCCATGACCTCTCGTCTTGAGCATTGGTGCCCTAGAAAGGAGGCGCTGACTGTCTACTCTATCTATTCCTCTCAGTATTTTATATACCTCTATCATGTCTCCTCTCATCCTCCTCCTTTCCAGTGAATAAAGCCCTAGCACCTTAAGCCTCTCCCCATATTCAATACTCTCCAATCCAGGCAGCATCCTGGTAAATCTCCTCTGCACCCTCTCCAACGCCTCCACATCCTTCCTATAATGAGGCAACCAGAACTGAACACAGTACTCTAAGTGTGGCCTAACTAGAGTTTTGTAAAGCTGCATCAATCACCTCGCGGCTCTTAAAACTCAATCCCGCGACTTATGAATTTAACATTGATCGCCATAATAGGATGACTCATAATGAAGTTTGAGAGTCACTATAGCAATTATTATTTATTTTTAAGTAGTGAAGGGATCCTACACGGAATTTCAGTCTCTGCAAATTAAATCACATTTGATGGCTGTTAGTATAAACTGTGGTTTGGATTTATCAAGAACAACTGTTCCAATATCAATAACTGTTCAACTTCATTCTGGCATTGAAACCCCTCTCAGCCTGCATCAGAACTGCTGTTGTGATGGCAGGAGAATCACAGGCAAGAAACAAAAGCCAGCACAAAATTTACAGATCATTATAGCAGCACACTCCATACTTGATATATATGTTGGCTCATGGAAATAAGAATGATGCAATTAGGAAGTTTAATAAAACCTCACAGCTTTGAACTTTGCTCATTTCCACAGGCTTTAAAGTCAAGTGTTCAAAATCTGATCCATTTTTTGTATTTTATATTGTGTCAAGTCTAAACCTGGCCTGATTTCACTCCCCTGATTTTCACACCTCTGAAACATGTTAGTCTTGTGTGTGACTTCCGCACATCCTCAGTTTGATTCCATCTCTTCGATTATCTCCAGTATCAGCTTTAATTTCAAACTCTTCATTAAAAACAAGCCTCCCCCAACAATCATACAAATAAGGTAAACTTTCAGCACTTTGCCTTCTGTCTCCAAACAGTTAATGGAGCTCCTCAGAGGCTTTATGGTCTAACAGCAATAAAATGAGCCTGATGCTTAAAAGCACAAATATGTCAAAAAGATAGAAGTAGTGTACTGTAAATATTGGCTCTCTTTTTCAATCAACTTTCAGTTGTAATATCATAAATACTTATTACTTCATTTTCCTTACCCTTTTTACCTGAACTCATTAGATAATGTCTCATCAGAAATTATTTACACGGTGTTCTTCTTTTATGAGAGAATTTGGTTCCAAGTACAATCCATTAACATAAATATTCTTACATTTTCAATAGTGGAAAAGAAGAGACAGTGTTCCCAGTTTCTTTTTATTACTTTAATGAGCACAGATTTTCTTCTTTCAAGTTTGTTTAACTAAATTCCTACTTTTGTTCATACAATATATTCAGCCCACTATAATTGCTTTCTAAGTACAGAGGTATAATAAGTATATTTGACCTGCAATTTTCACCTATTTTCTTCCTCCCTCTATTCACTTAGTTCAAAAAGGTTGTCACTTCTGGGAAAGATTTTGAACCACACAATTTTCTTTCTTTTTTTCTCTCTCTCTGCACTGTCCTCTCCTCTCTTTCTCTGTACACCCAAGGCTTTCTGTTTTCATTTCCTCACATTTTATTTGTCCCCTTGTTGTCAACAGTTCAGTTGGTCAAGGTTTATTTTTGCAATACACAACAATTTCTGCTCAATGCAAAAATCAGCTAACACTACCCATTTAACATTTTCCCACCAGCTTTCCACCGAAGTGATCTAATTCCCATATCAAGAGGAATATTATTGAAGAGAAAAACTGAAGTAAGCTCATTCGCTATATCATCACACAACTAATGTAAGTAATTAAAAGTGCATTCATATGAGAAACCTTTATTCAGTTTATTTTTAATATTAATTTTGAATATTTCCAACTTGCTCAGCTTTCCCTCTCAGCTTTTATTTTCCATGGTGTTCTACATACTTTATACATTATCATACCATTCCTTTCTCAATTGTTTTCTGATGCTTGCTCTTTCTTTCATTTTGTTATCCTTTCCTTAGTTAATTTCTGACTTGTTTTCTTTAAAGCATATCTGTGCCACTTTCCACCTCCAGCTGTCTCCTTTTTTCTCTTGGTCTTAATTTATTTCCTTTTGCTCTTTAAATCAACACTTATCACCCACCTGCTCCTTGTTACACAGAATCTACAGAGTCTAGCTTTCACACTGTTACATTCAGGAGAAAGCAGTCATGCAGTGTTCTTTCAACTGGCCACATTCCCAAGTGTAACAGCTGAAGGCAGACCCACAGAAATGTGAGTCTATGAGCCTGGTGCCAGTTCATGACCATCCTGCTGCGAAGTAAATGTGTGAAGCTCACTCCCACAACTGCATTTTTGGGTCTTCGTATTCCACTGTTGAGCCCAATCCACATACAACAGCTTACTCTCAATGTTCAATGCAAAGGTGGGACTAGAATACTGCAGGCTTCTGCTCTTTAAACTGATGAAGTAGAAGAAAATTAAAATATTTTATGCTATCTTATCGACCACATCAAGTTTTATGCCAAACAGCATTTACAGTGTTGGGAGAATGAGAGTTCCTTGCTGCTTGAATCTCCATTCAAAACATTCATTGCCACCTCTCTCCTTCTGAGTGAAACTACTCTTTGTTTAGATCAAATAAAAGGTGGGTATAATCAAACAGCGATTACTAGACTAGCAATCCAAAGGTTCATGAGTTCAAATCTCACCGTGAGAAATCGTAAAACTGAATTTAATAAATCTAGAGCTAGCAGCACCAAAGGAGATTTCCCATTAAAGCTGTCAAAACCCATTGGCTTACTAATGTTCTTTTGGGAAGGGAACAGAGACTTGGTTGATCTGGCCTAAATGTGAACTCATGGTTTACACTTAATATCCTCAGGGAAGCTACAGATAAGCAATAAAAAGCCACTATGCATGTGTCTCCACATTGCTGGAAACAAACTCTTTTTTTTAACATGTCATGGATAAATCAATCATAGACAGCAGCAACCTCCACCACCTCTCTGCCCAACCTCAAGTATAATTACACGGGTAATTCCAAATACTTCTTAAACAAAAGGTGCATAACCAATCATATAACAAGCAAAACAAAAGAAAATTTAAATAACTCATTTTCCTATGTTTCATCTCAATATGATTCTGAAGTGCTGAAACCCATCTTTCAAGTCAAAATTTTCAGTTTACAGCTGCCAAGATATACTTCTCAGTAAGTGCAGGCGATTTTCCAATATAAATAGGAAGGAGGGTTATTCTAATTAGAGCTGAAGACAGTTAATTGGAGAGCTGTGTTGGAAGAGAAGTCATACTACTTCTCAGACCATCTACCTATTAGACGAGCTCATCAATACCAATTCAGAATTGCAGCAATATTTTAATCGACAAACTAAAAGCAAATTGCTTGAACTTTTCTCATTTGCAAATGGATGTATGTCTAATTGTATCCACATGGTACTCATCATGGAACTTTGGCCTATAATTTTAGGTTGCATAATGGTCATATTACATCAGCATAAATGCACTAAACACACACACACACACGTGGGTAAACTACACACAAAATTTAAGCTCTTATTTGTAGCATAATTTTAAATCTGTGAACCCTATTCATTAGAACTTTAACGTAGGAAAAGTCACATTTCCTTTTTGTTACTGGGCTAAGTATAATGAAATTAGTGTATGAAAATAAAGCATCCTTTAAACAAATACCCCTTTAAAAACATCTCAATTAATCACTGACAAGACTTGTATTAATTGGATATACTTCACATGAAAAATTAGCAGTCTTTGTGCATGAAATAAGATAATAAAAACGCAATAGTGCACAAAGATACTATGCGTGCTGATCAGCTAGTTTACTGTCCAGATCAACATGATTTCCATGGCAACCACCAGTCAAAGCTGGCAACCCTGGTCATCACCATGGATATTCATCAGTTTAACCAATCAGAAGAGGGACTGGTAACACACACCTAATGAACCTGTATGAACACCATGTTCCCCTGGCTATAATGATATTATTTTGTAATTAAATGCGTTTTGTATCCAATTTATTTTTCTTGTCATTCAGCAGCTTCTTTTATGCAGCATAACTGCTCCACAACAAATGTGATTATTAACTCACAACTATATTCCCCCTTTTGCATCAAAGTAATCAAGCTGCTTCAAGTTGGTACTGTCAGAGAAGACTGAACAACTGAGCAGCTGTATCACAATAACAAAAGAAACTGAAATGCATGCATAAGTTGTATGGTGTTGAAGCACCTTTGGAGTTAATTTGGAGCAATTCAATAAAGATAAAAGCATCCCTGCCCTGTTCAAGGCTATCCTTCAATCAACACCTGTCCAGAGCACTTAAAACAGCTCCAATGTTATAAGTCTTAGAAATATATTTTGAAAATCTATCTTAAAATGTGATCACAAGGAAAATCCTAGCTTCCATTAGAATTTTATACATTCACTTCTTGCAGCTACCATCAGGCCGGAGATACAGAAGCCTGGTCCCACACCACCAGGTTCAAGAACAGCTATTTCTCTTCAACCGACACAATCCTAATCACCTACAGTTGAGCAACACTTTTTTTTTGTTATACTTGTGTTCTTTCTTTTAAAATTGTTTAATTTATGTTTTTCTTGCAAATGCTGCTTATATCATGCCATATGCTTATGATCCCGCTGCAAGTAAGTTTTTCATTGCACTTGTGCACACATGTACTTATGCAAATGGCAATAAACTTGACTTGGATTTTGACTGTGACGTATCTTCAGTAATGACAGTGTGTGAGCAAGGAATACCTTTGAGCACCTGAAAGTAGTTTCAGACAGTGCGAATGGGCAGATTGTACCCAATATACTCAAGTGCCATTCATTTACCCTGGATACTTTGGAACAATGCTCCAATTTAGTCAGGGATAGTAAAATTTCACCAGGAATAGCGACTGCAACTGTAAAGAGAGTTCTTTGTTGAACAAGTTGAGTTTAAGACTGCCAACAAAATTAGTAAAAAGCTGGATATATATGCATTTTTATTTTCAAGACCTCAATGGATTAACACAACTCTTACCTGAAAATACTACTCTGGGGGAGATTCTAAAAGCAAAACTGTGCAAAATCATCCAGGAGCATCTTTTTAAAGGCAAGGTGGGCACTCTTCCCTTCATTGAATTATTGTCACACTGATTTTGGGTGGGGCTTGGGAGGAAGTATTGTGCAATGAACATCTCAGAAAATCCCAACTACAGGGAAAAAAACATGGCAACTGGGGGGGCAAACATATTTGATATTTTTTACCAAACCAAGTAAGATGACTGTAACCTGGCTTTTATTCTGTCCTTCGCTCAAACTAAACGGTGCTTGTTTATGGCAATATGTATATTGCACTGACAGTTCACTGTCCTCTGCCGCTGAAGAGATTAGGCTATAAAAGCTTTAATGTGCTCACTGCATCTCACTTGAGTGCTTCAATCACTTGTCTTCTGAAAATAATGGGCAAGTACAGGTGTTCTGGCAATGTTGTTAAAATGTCTAATACAGCTTTTCTTTTTGGTTGCAATTAATTTCAATCCCCCTGAGCTTGCTTCATTCCATGCCTTCCTGAAAATTCATCATAATGGCAAAATAACAGCATAATCATTTCTCAAGTTTATACCTTCATGTCTTCCAGCAAATCCATCTGGGAGACTCACAATAATGATTCCGAGCTAAAGTGGGAGCACAGTATCATGCTTCCTCTACTGGGATTTAGCTGCTAATACCGTGACTTAATGAAGATCCGACCACAAAAACCTGTGATTTTAATTGAGGAACGAAGACTTACTTCAGCACAATATGTGGGTGCATGTATAGAAGCTGTCAAATTCAATCACTATATAAAGAGTCCCTCGGCAAAACACAGGTCCTAACCAAAACCTAGTAGTTGTAAAAATTCTGCCTTTAGAAGCCATCTTAAGAAATTCTTTAAAAAATTAATAAAAAATTATTTGCCTAAATAAACCAGTTAACAGTGCATAGTAGAAGTGCTGTTCAGATATTTAGAGTCTGAACAAAGAGGAATATGTATGTTTTGTAAAGATTGTATGAATTTTCGATATAGATCATTAACTGCAACGTTTTAATGCAATCACTTTCCTTGTGGTCCGCTGCTTTCCTCTGTTCCAATAAATGACAAACCACAATCAGGAACTGTCCACAGTAAACACAAGTTAGTCATCCGGAAATTCTACATAGAAAGGCTTAAGTCTTGTGAAGCATTGGAACTTATCATATATATGCAATGCTGTTGAATCCTTAAGAATTAATCTAAATCCATTCACCATTTCCAACAAATGGCAGTACATAATCTAAAGCCATCAAAGAGAAACATTTAAAAAATAAAATCTGTGAAAACCGAGCATTTGTTCTGTTAATTGCAAAGCAGGTTACATCAAGTAAATGAAGGACAGCATTTCTGAGTTCAGTATTGTTACACACAGACATAATATATATTAATAAACATGTACTTATCTCAATACAGACAGACAAAAAGTGACATCAAAGAATGCAAGGTTCAAAAAGTTCTTAATTTCATTATATTAGTTCCCATTTGCAGAGATCATTTCTTGCTGCCGCTTATCATACAAAGCTGGACATAGATTTTTAAAATGAATAATTGAGTAAATATTAATTAGCTTCCCTCCTCCATGCCAAATGAAATGGCAGACCATTGTGCGCTCTAAAATTCACTGATGTCCTGGCAGTCAAACAACTAATGGTGCTTCCAAGTATATTTCTCCATGCACTGTATGGTTTAAGGGCATTGCAAAGAAATCACTTCAGTTCTTGAAGATCCACAGTAAATACATGAAATGGGGCTAAACACTTGTTGCAAAAGCAATAACCCACATTTCAATATTAATTACAAGAGAGTGCCTTTACCTGAACATGTCTCCAAGACCTTTCAACATCCCTTTCTTTGCTTTATTCTTCTCTTTGTCCTTTTCCTTCTCTTTGTCTTTGTCTTTCTTCTTTTCTCTCTCTTTTCCAGGCTTTTCTTTCTTTCTGTCCTCCTTGGTTCTTGAACCATTGACCTGTTTCTCCATTGTGCCCGACAGCTGCCCACTGGCCAAAGATGGTTGGTCACTTGCTGTTGATACAGACTCTCTACCCGATCTAGAACTCTCCTCAGTGTCTTCCTCCACTGTGAATGAAATGTAGAACATTAATATTAGTAAAAGTGTTGAAACCCAAGCTGAGACCAACTTAGAAAAAAATACCAATACCATGTTCATTTGAAAATGTCAAGATTTTGAAGTTATGATCATTCAGAAACACTGGCTCCAGAAACCACCAATGATGAAACTGCTAAGGTGGTGCTGGCAGGTTAAATGACGATAAGGGGATGTCCCAGGGCACTCAAATTTTTCCTTGCTCAACATGTCATAGAGTGTCACTTCAGAATAGCCAGCAGCGGGAAGTCTCACTTACATTCCTATTGGGGAACTCAGGACCAATTCCTACCCTTGCGAATTCAGCAAGGGAACTGGGCCTGAAATTTACTATGCAACTCTGCTGTACGAGTGCCTCACTCTCTGACCTGTACCAGAGGGTAATGGGTTCAAGATCTTGCCCAAAGTCTAGGCTGATGTGTGTGCAGGATGTGTGTGCAGGACTGAACAGGTTTGCTCTTCAAATTAGACATAAAATGGAGGCTCTTTCTATTGGACTGGGGGAGGTCAAAGATCCTGTGGTACCAACTGAACAGGATCAGGAGTTCTCCAACATTTTTCCCCTCATTTATCTTTCTAACAACACAAGTATCTTCGGCTCACTGGAATAAAATAGAAAATGCTGTAAACACTTAGGCAGAATCTGTGAAGGGCAAAATCGAATTAATATTTCAAGTCAATGACTTTTCATCAGAACTGAGGAAACACCTGAAACAATGATCTTTCATCAGAATTCATCAACTCAAAATGATAATTCTGTTTCTCTCTTCACTGGTGCTGCCTTACCTGCCAAGTATCTCCAGCATTTTCTGTTTTATTTCAGGTTTCCAGCATTGTTTGTTGGGTCCAGTTTCTTGAAATACCAAAAAACCGCAAGGTCTTTCTTTCTTAACCCATCCTTTCAACACATACTTCATAACAGTCTGCTCTTCAACCTATGGTTTTCTGCTATCTACAAACTGGCAATTGAAACACTGTTCCTGTGATATCAGTACTTTATTTAACCTGGCAAAAGCAAAGTAGTGTTCGTACAGGCTCAGAAGAGCTTATTTTACATTGCAGTAGGGCACATCTGAATGCCAATTGCTTCTGAAGCCCAAATTTTCCTCAGATAATACCAGAAAATAAACTTTCGGGGAAACCAATAATATAATGGACCCAATGCACTGGTGCATTTTCCTGACCATGATCTCAAGAGAATCCTGATAAGTTTACAGTAATGATTGAGTTGGCTGTGCAAGACCCAGGTGTGATAAGCTGTTACAAACAAGGGCACAAGTGCATTATAAAACTAAGCCAAGGGCAACCAACAAAAGAAGATCTTTCTGTATACTCATAATGGAAGGGAAGCCAACATCACCAATGTTATAAATGGACCTTAAACAAAGTAAAACATCTAAGCTGCTCTGCAGGAAACGTTAATGAAGAAAAACGATACTGAACTCCATAAGGACATATTAAAAACAGGTTAATCAAAAGCCTGCTCTCACAGGCAGAATTTAAAGAATTTCTAAAAAGCACGAGAGATGTGGAGAGACAGTGACTGGGAAAGGGAAAAATTTACAGAGATTGGGCCCAGCTGCTCAGGGAACAACCAGGAGTCATAGAGTGATTAAAATCTGAGATACAAACAAAGCCAACATCAGAAGGTGCACTTTAATTTGATTAAAATGAGCAGCATAATCAAAGCTTTTCCAAGTGTCAGGAATCAAATGGATGACTGTGAAGATATTTTGTTGTGGAAAGTCATCATACCACCAGCAGCAAATATAACTGAGGCACCAGGTGGGAAAACTACAAGACAAACACAGAATAAAGAATAACTTGAACACTCAATCATCAACTGCTAGAATAGACTGCCTGTAAAAACAGTAAATTCCAAGTTGCTGAAGCATTCAAAAGAGAATTCGATCAATTTCAGATTTACCAGGGAGCAGACAGAATTATGTTTGGGTAGGATTTTAAAAAGTTGCACTGGATTCTGAAAGCAACTTGACTGATGAGAACTGGGTGGGAGGGCTGAACAATCTCATTTTTTGTGTTTGTACCTTTAGTCAGGGATTATTTCTTGGTCACTTAAAATATTATTAATACTCTCTTTGCTGACCACCAATTTATCCAAAATTCTGCTCATATCCAGCAGCTTGCTTTCTCTTCATGAGATTTAAAACCCTTGTCCTCGTCTTCAAATCCCTCATTGACCTTGCCCTAGTGCATCACCAACCCCTCCTTCATCCCTCCATCTCTGAAACCCAACTACCATCTTCACCACTCTAATTATGCACTGGAATTCATCATTTTTCCCTCCCCAGTTTTATGCAACTCTTTACAATGTTATTGCCAGCTTCCCAGGTGGAATTCCTAGCTGCAGTCCCTGCCTCTTCACCTTCCGTCATCCTCAGGATCTCCCTTCTCTCAGCTCTACATCAGCTTTCAGTCTTAAACAGTATTGGTTTTTGTTAGGATTGCATTAACTTTGAACCGCAAAGAAACATATTACTTTAAGATGATGACGGCAACAAATCATTGTCCAAGTTTCATGCAACTGGGGAAAAAATCAACATAAAAAGTGTGAGAAGTAGGCAAATCAATCAGAAGTGTAATAAAATGCCGCAGACTTTAAAGTAACAGACCTGCTGCACTGCCAAAGCATAATGTCAAAGAAACTGCTTTGAGAGGAATAAATCAAAAGGATATAAAATCCTCATTATAGGAATGAACTGCACTGGTTGGGCAGAATCAAACTGTCAAACTGAAGCCCTCATCAGTTTATGAATAAAAAACCCTCATAATTTAATCACTTATATATTCCATGTTAAGTAAGATTTGCATCTCAGCCAGTTGCATTTTTTGTTTAAGGAGTTACAATTTTTTCACTTTCATTTCAACACGTCATTTTTTCTGAGGTTCTCATTTGTTTTGATAAAACGGATACACAACCAAGTAAAACATGTACAATGTTATTTAAGCTTCAGCTAATACATATTTTGGAACATTTGGAAATGAGAACCTAATGATTCAGTATCTCACTAATGTTTCTTGATCCTAATGATTTGCTCTCAAGTAATGCGAGGAATTGTAATCTCATCTCTCTTGGGGCTCTTGTACTGTATAAGGGCAAACACTTCTCCTACTTTGATACAATAATTCGCCTGGTAACTGCTGTCACCGCCAGTATAAAGAATGAAACAGTGAAACTCAAACAGAATATTATCTGTATTCAATAGGATAAGATTCAATAGGATAAGATTTGGTGTCCACTAAAAATGTTACATTATGCTCATGGTTCCTTGGCTACTTTAAACAGCCTCTTAATCAATGAACTTTTAGACTTCAGTACACCAAACAACTAGTTTCAAAACCTTACCATGCTATAACTGCTCATTGTAAGACATGTCTTTTTACCATAAATGCTAACTTTTAAGCGTTTTCCAAAATAAGTATTAAATACAAAAAAAAATCAATTACAGCATTTAGTTCATGGGATCTATTTTACTGCTTTACATTTAATCGAAGGACAAGTTCCAGTCAGGAAAGGATTTTTAAAAGGAAATATTTTAAAGCTTCAGACAACTCCTTTGCTGCCCACTCAGATGTTACTGGAGAGCAAGTCTTCAAAAATGTCTATTTTGCAAAACTGACAGGTGGCATTATCATTTAATCCACACTTGAGGACTGAAAGGGGAAATTATAATCTTTGAGCCCAACAAAATTCTCGTACCATTCTGCTCATGCGTCCTGGGCATCAAGAATTCACTGCAAGGGTCAAATTACTCTCTTAGCCACTTCACATTTATGATCGGTCAATAATTACGTTAAAACTGACTCTGTCAGCACAATAATGTGACAGTGCTTTTCTCTCAATGTTATGGCTAACAGCCTAATATGATTTTGTTTACATTTTGAAAACCAGGCTACAATCCAGAGTGTACAATGACATTAAAATGAACTTCAGCTGTCATGATTATTATCACAAATTGTATCTTCAGTGATAAGACTATATTCAATAATTTGGAATAAAAGTTACTAATTTACTTATTCAGTTTTACCAAAGAAAACACAGAATAAACCTTATTAACGAGTGATCCCAAAATTCAAGTTGCTATGTCAAAGAAAGGCAAACTCCCATTTACTTTATCTTACGTCATTTTCACCAGAACTTTCTGTTCCTTTCTCTCTCATTAATCTATCTGGTTTCCCCTTTAATGTCTCTGTACTATTCACCGTTACCATTCTCTGAGTGAAGATATTTGTCCTTGATGGACACTTGAGACTCCTGCTTGAGTAGTCATATTGCTCAGTACTTGCTACGAATAGGTGGAGCATGAATGACGCATCCATTTCACCCCAAGATCAGCAAACAAAGGCTTCCAACAAAAAGGTTTGCACATTCAAACAATCTCCCAGCAGAAAAAGCCAGGTACACTGCTTGCCCAATTACGCGCTTGTGTTCAATGAATTTTCTCCTTAGCCACACCTCTGATTTACAATTGCCAGCTATTTTGCAGCACAAAATGTGAAGCTGACAACTAAAAATTGTCTCAAGGAATTCTTCAGTAATATAACTTGCACAAAGCATACTATGTAATGCTAATTAAAACTCCAAGTAAAAAACACCTCAAAATTTTTCTTTCAGTGGATCTAAATAGATATGAGCATTAATGATCATTCTGATTAGTCTACAGAGTAAATTGCTGTAACCAGTTTTATTACATACATGTTTCCATTCCTTCATCATCGTCATCATCTTCTGCTGGTTTGTCATATGACTTGTCAATGGCAGCCCGGAAACTTTCGTTGCAACCTCTTCCTCGGATGATGCGTGGTCGTGGGCGATGAAAAGGAATATCACTGTTCAAAGTTACTTCAGCAACTGCTGTCTGCAGACTTTCTAACGAGCTTGATTTCTTCAGCCCTAATGAAGGCCCAACATCCCTGGTCGAGGAGCCTTGGAGGTCAAGATGCAAGTTGTTAATTAAGTTTGCTTTGGTAATTGAGGACCAAGTCTAGATATTTGGTATTCATCACTGACATGCAATTCCCTGGGGTTGTTCACACATAATTCGGATAACGTTCACTGCATTCATTTGCGGGCTTCTATAGGTTCATTGCTCTGAAGTGATATGGGGTCTTTATCATTGAATGTGACAGTTTAGCAGTGCTGTATCATTAAAGTTCAGACAAACACAGAACACTGGGACTGAAGTCCTTGTTTAGATTTCTTTAAAAAGTTAGCTTGACAGTTATTGCTCACAAGATATAAACCACTGGAAAGTTTGCAAAAGTTAACCTTTGACATTACCCTCGTGTTTGGTTACTCATTAAAATACCTGTCCACTGGCTAATTGAACTATTAATTGTTCCTCCATTAAAGTCTGGCCTCAGTTAAATGGCACCAGTTTTCTTAAAGTCCATGCAAACATTATGAGGACTCAGTAACTGGAGTTTCCCAGGAACATGAACTTCAAGTCAAAGTACATGTTTATACTTGTCACAGTAGTCTATAGGGACACTCATTTGGATTATGAACTTATGCTCCCAGCAGAGAGTAAAACCAATGATGGATAATATAAGTAAGCATGGTAATGTTGTAGTTGGGTGGTCGTAGGCAGAGGTTCCTCTGTGGTATAACAGAAAACTGCCTTCTGGATCCCCAAATGAAGGTGGATCAACAAAGTTTTAGACTTAAAATACATATGTACTATTTCTGCAGCACATGATGAATGTCAGAGAAACTGAAATCAGCTTGCTGGGAAGAAAGATTAACAGGGTATGAGATTACAACTCAGTCTGTAGTTTTAGGACATTCTATACTTGGCCAGTGCCTTTACAAAAATCCTGATGTGGACACCAAGCAAAATTTGTAAGTCCCCTCATCTTCACTCAAAAACCTTGCAGTTACATCTGATCCATTACAAGACCATAGATTTGAAAACAGCTTTGGCTTTATATTTGTACATTGGCACATGACTTTGAAACCTGCTGAAATTATTTTCTACATGTGCTACTTTTGATTGATATCATGTGCAACTAAAAGAGGCTTCCAAAAATGTCATCTATTGCTTAAAAGGAGTCATTCCATTAACCCACTTGTTGCACCTTCAGTAGTGTGGTCGGGGGCGGAGGGAAAAGTTAACTTAAAATCTGAAGCTAGCACCAGCAGGAAAGGGAGAAGTTGATTGTTACGTTGAATAATACAAAAGGATGTTTTATGCTGCTTCATGATTATAAAATAGATCTACAATGTGGGATAATATCTTTTGCTTTTGTCTCCAGGCAATACAACATTCAGTTAATGTTTTCAGCTCCCACACAATGTTTCAATAACACAGCCATTCAGAGGAGCTGAAATGTCAACTTGATGATTTCCACAGGGGGCAATAGGAAAGCACAGAATCTCCTCCTTGCTATGTGGAGCATGTGTGTTTGAAGGGCCTGGGAGAAAAAAAAATTCAAAACTGTATGCATTTTATTAATCTATTTCTCTTGCCACACGTTATGAGAACATAATGATTTGCAGGACCATGAGGAAAGAAAAGGTGTGTGACAGAGCTATCAAGCAGTTCCAAATTGCTGGCATAGGCACATTGGACCAAATGGTCTATGATCCTCGACTTAGCTTTTTGTTATACAGTATTTTGTCATTCTTCTGACTGCACATTTCTTATTTTAAAAACTGCCTATTTCCATCTTTCTAATGACTGCTTTTGCCTCTACCCAAGTCCAACAGTTACTTAAATTATCATCATGTCATTCTCACCTCCCAATGGACCTTTACAAGTACAGGGGCACATGTTCTCCACTTCAAAGAGGTGCAGCTTCCACCAGAAAGTTTATCCATTCAGTATTTTGCAATCTCTAAAACTTTTCAACTCATTACTTTTATCTTTAGCCATTTCCCCACCTTTAGTAAGTGCCATTTCCAGCTGGACGTGCAGAGCATTTAAAAAATAAGGACACGTGCTCATTTTAAAATGGACCAAAGGAATCTGAGTTCCAGTCCAATCTAAGCAAGGGGTAAAATGTTCCCTTATGTCTGGTAACTGGTAAAGGTAATCATTTTAATAAATATTTAGAGTATAAACAGTAATTAGAATTACCAAATTAAATTGCATTAGGGAAGTTAATTAATCTCAGTTATGAGGTTACAGCAGCAACATCAGCAATCAAGTCATTTTAACTTATAGGTTAGTTATTTCCATCCTCTCACCATAAACTAAGTTTTGCTGAGAAGCCTGTTACCTCAGTCTCACTGAGGATGAAATCCTAGCTGCGGGTCAATTTACCTGTTTGTGGCCAAGTTCACAAAGCACAGACCCGCCTCGTTGCCTTTAATAAGCATATTCCCATCAATTAAAAAGACTTCAATCCAGGAAACCAGTTAAGGATAGAAGAGAAATCCTGCATTTCTGACCAGTCAAAAATATGGATCGTGATGAACTCAGACTCTGAGATTTCAGTGAGACCCAAGTGGTTTGAATTTAGAAGGCAGGTGAGACAGTGTTTTTGATGTAACATAGAAATCTTATTATAGAAAGGACAAACCACAGAAAATCTTAAGCTTGCCTTGTTTCTTCACTCCCATGTCACGCACAAGTCTTAAAAAGTTAAACTCACATATCAAGTTTTCAACTAAAACATTACGAAGTCGCTAATCTGTATTTGCACAGAGCCACTGGGCAGCAGTAAAAGTGCTTTTCACTGTACTTTCTTATTTTAACATGTCATCTTACAGCACAAAAATAAACGCTGCTTCATTTTGCATGGTGTCAACAAATCATCGGAACCAGTTGCCAAACTAATCTACAGAAGCTGCATACGACTGGCATCAGCAGTTTGGCTTCTACATTCAGGTGCACAGCAGATGTTAGGAAATTCCACAAGTTGAGAGCTGGTAACTTATGCAAAAACAACAATCTAGGAAAACAGTTCATTCTATGTTTTTGACTAGATCTAAACACAAGCAGTTTAAAAAAAACAATATTTACACACACGTATTGACTTAACTGTCACAAGAGCAGACTCTGTCTCAACCATAACGAGTGCCAATCAGTGGATCTGAAGTCAGTGGATCCCACTTACTGCCCCATTTATCCTCACTTTCTTCCACAAAAGAAACTTGCCACAGAAAAAACAAGCAACAATCTAACAGCTAATCTAATGTGGCCATGACACCTGGATTTGTTTTCGTAAAGTGTTAAATGAAGCGTGTTCAAGTGCCAGTAAGTTTGCTCTTTAGCATTTTGTTGAAATGTAAGTAAAACAGAATTCAATCACTAAGATAATAAACAAAAGCTGTCTGGAGTTACTTCAAAAAAAACTGGCAATTTAAGGGATTAAGGAAAAATATTCCTGAAAAAAAGTATTTAAATCAGAGTACTATTTTCTTAATAATTTTACAAAATAGTTTTGCTTTGCATACCTGTGCTTTATTCAATGTATTAAAAAATTATGCACTTATTAAACAAGGGCCAAATAAAGGTCTTTTAATTCTTATAGTGGATGCACTACTGTTGCACAAAACACTGTTCAAATTGGCAATACATCTGTTTCATCCTTTTCCTGTAACTAAAACTGAAATTAAATATTTATCTTGGAAGACACAGGTGGCTTAGTGGTTAAGGGCACGGCTTATGACCTCTGGCCATTCAAGTTCAAATCTCTGAAGGAATGAGGCAAGAACTTATAAAAGACTAGTTCACAACCTGAACACTTGGCTTTTTGGATGTAATTTTTTTTAATTGGTGCTTTAGGATCATGTGAATTTCTCAGTTATAATTTCTTAAACTCAAAGCAAATGTTCCTGCACAACTCAAATGAAAGCTTCCGCATTAACAAATGAACTGCAAGATTCCTGCTCCTGCTTCAGCTGTTAACACAGGGCACAGTGCCGCAGCTAATAGAGCTGCTGCCTCACAGTGTGAGAGACCCTGGTTCAATCCTGACCTCGGATGCTGTCTGTGTGGAGTTTGCACATTCTCCCTGTGACCACGTGGGTTTCCTCCAATTTCCTCCCACATCCCAAAAAAACGTGTGGGTCAGTAGGTTAATTGGCCACTTGTAAATTACCCTTAGTGTGCAGATGTACAGCACAATCTGAGGGTAGTTGATAGAATGTAGGGAGAATGAGATTAATGTAGAGTTACTGTAAGTGGGTATTTAATGTTCAGCGCAGACTCAGTGGGCTGAAGGGCCTGTTTCCATGATGTATCCCTCTATAACTTTAGTAGGAACAAAACATTTTGCCATATATGACTGATGTTTAGCGATTTACATGACTAAATAATAAATAATTTTTCTTCCAATTGCTCATACTGTATGTGGAACTAAAGCCACCTTTGAACCAGTACAAGAATCACTGAGACAAAGTTAAATATCAGAGTGACCACAAAATAGCTTTCAAGTGATACAATAAGTAAATGTGTGCCTTTAAAACAAACTCTGTTGGTCTATAGCCTTTAAAATATTTACTGAATTTCACGAGAGTCATTTCTCTTCCCCCATTATTTTATTCTCACTACAGTAATCACTTCGCCATTGGTAATGATTTTCACATCAGCCCCAGCACACAAATATCACTGAATGGCTTACTCTGAACATGAAATCAGCTTCACCAAGATCATCACCAAGTAAAGGTGTGCACACAGCTGAACACCACTACAACTAAATTTAAAAGAAATAAAAATTGTATCTGTACAAGAATATTTTTTAAATGGCTGACTACAATGTGCAACAGAAAATCTGATTTGCTTGAAACTACTAACAATAAAACAAATGGAGCTTCAAAACTGGTTTAAGTCAGGATTTTAGAAATTGCTTTCAGCACATTTTTTTCAGTTGTTCATTCAAATCAACGTTGATAATAAGGAAACAAAAAAGTTCATTAATTTCAGATTCTGAGTGGTTTTCCTTCAACCATGATGAATTTTCAATACAGAACTGTCCTTTACAGTGAAAAGGTGCAAGCAACAAACTTGCACACCAAAACTAGAAAGAGTACTCATGAGACATGACAGGTGGAGGGACTGGTTGGAGGGGGTGTTATTAAGTGGAGTCCCAAGAGAGTTAGTAGTTGGATCTCCAATTTTTCTAATGCACATTAATGAACAGGAAATCAAACAGGAGCACAAGTATGTAAATTTTGATGAAGACACTAAAATAAAGAGAGAAATAGGGAGATGTGACTTAAAAGATTTGGTGAAGGATTTAGATGAGACAAATAGCAACTGAATTTAAATGTAAAATATCACACATAAGATGAAAAAAAATCTGCTGTAAGCAGACACGTGGAACTGAAAGGGCAGGCTTAGAAAGAGGCTTAGCAAGTGGTGGCAGGCATAGAATAATGAATGCAGATAACTGAGTTAGAAAACCTAAAAAGTTCATAGTCAGAATAGTGTTCTTTTATGCTAAGACTTGACAATTTGTTAACATCCCTGACAGATTAAACCAAACATGAATTACTCTTTGGAAAAAAAAACTTCTTCCAAGTATCTGTTTTAATTTTATTTTTCACTAATTTATATTCAAATCATTTTGTCCTACTTTTCTGCCTTGCTTTGAAACATCATTCCAGGTTTATCTTATGCCACTTTAATATTTCATCTCATCCAATATATCTCCTCAACAGCCTTCTTTATTAACCATACACGAGGCCTAATTCTGAACCATCATCAAACAAATGTATGCCTGAATTAGAGGTAGCAGAGAAGAGCAACACTGTTCTCAAGAGGTTAACGAAAGAGGATACATTAGAAAATCACAAGCATTACATACAAGAAAGAAAACAATTAATGTGAGAATCTCATAGTCTATAAAATACTAAGGTTGGAGATTTAGCATAAAACAAGATTATTACTTCAAAGCAAGAAAAAATAAACAAGGCAACTGAATATTAGTGAAAAGTAAATTTGAAGCAGCTATTGGTTAAATATTTCTTTATTCAGGGAAAGCAATTATGCCTTGGATAAATCTGCCTAGCAGGAGAGCAGAGGCAAAGATTTTCCAAATGTAGCTGTATGCTATAATATAATAAATCTGGACATTTATGACACAGAGGAGGCCAATTGGCCCATTGTATTAAGAGTACTCCCTTTTTCCCAGCTCTCAGTCTGTAGCTTTGTAGGATATGGCTCCTCAAGCACTCACCAACCTTCTCAAAAAATTCCATTGTTAGTCCTTTAAACCTCCATCAGCCTTTTGGGCAGAGAATTCAAGTGCTCCACTGCCTTTTGTGAAAAACCTTTTTCCACAACTCCCTTCTAATTCTTCCATCAATTCTCCAAAGTCTTAGCTTCCTCGCTAGCAACCTCTCTGCCCAGAAAATTTGGTCCTTCATGCTCCCCCTGCCTACATTTCTAATCATTTTGCACATGTCAATTAAATTTCTCCTGGGGGTACAATATTCCAAAACTAAAACCCCTGCCAAATCAGTCTCACCTTTTAACTATCATTCTGTAACTCTGGCAACATCCCTGTAAATTTCCTCTGCATTATCCCCTGTGCGATAGTGTGATGACCAAAACCGAATTGAGGAATTAAACTCTGGATAAACCATAGTTTAAATAATTTCATACTGTTTTCCATATCTTTGCTCACACATTCAATCGATGTATACTCTTTTGTCACTGCCTTATGTCCTCTTCACAATTTAATTTCCTACCTATTTTTGTGTATTTAGCAAATTTAGCAATAGTACGTTTGGTGCCTTCATCCATTTTAATAAATTGTGAAAAGTACAGACTCCAGCACCAACCCAATGGCACACCACAAATGACATATTGCCAACCAGAAAAAGGCCCATTTATATCTGCTCTGCATTTCCTGTTGACAAACCATTCTATTCACACCAAAATATAGTGTAGGGAAGTGTGGGATTATGCACTTTGAAGAATAAAGGCGTAGACCACTTTCTAGATGGAGAGAGAATTCAAAAATCAGTGGTGCAAAGGGACTTAGAGTCATACATCACAGAAACAGGCCCTTCAGCCCAACTGGTCCATATCCCTCTGAACCTTTCCTATCCATGTACTTGTTGAAGTACCTTTTAAATGTTGTCAATGTACCTGCCTCAACCACTTCCTCTGGTGGCTCATTCCATATACTGATCATTCTCTGGGTGAGAAAAAGTTGCCCCTCAGTTCCTACTTCTCCGCTCTCACCTTATCACTTGGGAGTCCCAGTTCAGGATTCCCTTAAGGTTACCTTGCAGGTAGAGTTGGTAATAAAGAAGGCAAATGCAGTGTAAGCATTCATTTCAAGAGAACTGGAACATAAAGGCAAGTATGCAATGCTGAGGCTTTATAAGGCATGGGTCAGACCACATTTGGAATATTGAGAGCTATTTTGGGCCCCATATCTAAGGAAAGATGCACTGGCCCTGGAGAGAGTCCAGAGGAGATACACAGAAATGACCCCAGGAATGAAAGGGTTAACCTATGAGGAGCATTTAATGTCTCTGGGCCTGTACTTGATGGAGTTCAGAAGGATGAGGGAAGATCTCTTTGAAACCTTCTGGATACTGAAAGGCCTGAATGGAGGAGAGTCTAGGATCCAAGGGCACAACCTCAGAATGGAGGGACATCAAAAACTGAGATGGGGAGGAATTTCTTCAGCCAGAGGGTGGTGAATCTGTGGAACTTATTGCCACAGAGGGCTGTGGAGGCCAAGTTGTTGAGTGTATTTAAGGCAGAGATAGATGGGTTCTTGACTGGTAATGAGGTTAACGGTTATGGGAAGGCGGCAGGAGAACGGGGATGAAAAAAAGATCAGCTATGATGGAATGACAGAGTTGATCAAATGGCCGGATGACCTAATTCTGCTCCTATATCTTACGGTCAAAACATTACCTGTGACACCACAACCTTTAATGACCCACCTTATCAAATACCTATTGCAAATCTAAGAATAGTATTCACTTCCAAAAATACTTGAGTCCTTCACGTAATCTCTCTGTTTATCATTAGCAATACTTCACATTGTTCTTCCTTAATGTCAATGTCAGTTTAATAGCCATCTGACTGATATCTGGAATATATAGAACAGCATACACAGGAATTGGCCCTTCAGCCCACAATGTCTGTGCCAAACATGATGCCAAATTCAACAAATCCCTTGTGCCTGCACAATCTCCATGTCCCTCCATTCCCTGCATATTCGTGTGTCTATCTAAAAGCCACTTGAATGCCACTATCATATCTGCTTTGAGTATAACTTCTAGCACCGTGTTCTGGGTATCAACCACCGTCTGTGTAAAAAACTTGTCCCACATATCCCCTTTAAACTTTCACCCTCTCACCTTAAAGCTATGCCCTCTACTGTTCAACAATTCTACCCTGGGAAAATGCTTCTGGCTATCTACCCTATCTATGCTTCTCATAATTTTAAAAACTTCTCTCACAGGGAGCCACACGAGTGACATCGGTGCTGTGTTTTATATAAAAAGGTAACACTAATGATGGCTCCATATACGAATGTATACACTGTTTTATTGTTGTATATAGTTTGCTTTTTATGATGAATAAAGTTTATTTTAGAATTAAAAAAAACTTCTCTCGGGTCTCCCCTCAGCCTCCGACGCTCCAGAGAAAACAACCCAAATTTGTCCAATCTCTCCTCATAGCCAATACTCTCTAATCCAGGCAGCATCCTGGTAAACCTCTTCTGAACCCTCTCCAAAGCCTCCACATCCTTCCTGTAATGGGGCGATCAGAACCACGTGCAACACTCCAAGTGCAGTCTAACCAAAGTTTTGTACAAATGCAACGTGACTTCGTGACTCTTATATTTTATGCACTTAGTGTTGAAGGCAAGCATGCCATATGCCTTCTTTACCACTTTATCTACTTGCATTGCCACTTTCAGGGAGGTATGGACTTGGACCACCAGATCTCTCTTTATAAGGGTCCTGCCATTAACTGTATATTTTCCCTTTACATTTGACCTTTCAAAATACAACACCTCATACTTGTCCAGATTAAATTCCATCTGCCATTTGTCTGCATTTAAATGTAGCTAATCTATATCCTGCTGTATCCTTTGATGACCTTCTTCACTATTGCGACACCACCAAT
The DNA here is from genome assembly GCF_009764475.1 of Pristis pectinata. NCBI lineage: Eukaryota > Metazoa > Chordata > Chondrichthyes > Rhinopristiformes > Pristidae > Pristis > Pristis pectinata. The sequence goes on along the minus strand of NC_067409.1, from coordinate 24,760,732 downwards.
TTTTATGTTGTCTGCAAACTTCCTAACCAACCCATCTGCATTTTCATCCAAGTCACTTATATAAATAATCACAAACAACAAAGGTCCCAGCACTGATCCCCGCGGAACACCACTGGTCACAGACCCCCAGCCAGAGTAACACCCCTCCACAACTACCCTCTGTCTTCTATGAACAAACCAATTCTGAATCCAAACCACCAATTCACCATCGCTTCTGTGCATCTTAAACTTTCTAATCAACCTACCATAAGGGACCTTGTCAAATGCCTTACAAACGTCCATGCATACAACATCCATATCTTCATTAATTGCCTTGGTCACCTCCTCAAAAAACACAGTCAAGTTTGTAAGGTGTGACTTGCCCTGCACAAAGCCATGCTGACTGTCCTTAATTAGCCCATCTTCTTCGAAATGGAAATAAATCCTATCCCTAAGAATCCTCTCCAACAGCTTCCCTACCACTGATGTGGGTCTCACTGGCATATAATTTCCTGGATTATCCCTATTTCCCTTCTTAAACAAAGGAACAACATTGGCGACTCAATGTGCTGCCAAAGGTGGTTCTGGGATCAGATACAATGACGAGGTTCAAGGGGCATTTAGACAGATACTGAAATAGGCAAGGCACAGAAGAATACAATGCTAATGTGGGCAAATGAGATTATAGCGTAGATGGACAAAAAGGTCGGCATGGACATGAGTACACAATTCTGTGCTGTATGACTCTATGATGAGAGACACCAAGAATTCACTTGGAGCTGTACATAGACATTCTACCTCAACACGGGTTTTCATTTGATCTCTGCACATTTAGAATTAATCTCAGAGGTTTCCTCTTTACATTCCTAACTTCAATACAAAAGAAGAATCTTAATAAAGCAAGTGATGTAACCAGAGAAGCGAGGTGGCAATGGCAGACTGGGAAACTACAGTATATTAAAAGGTAAGACAATAACCTACCAATGGCCAACATTTAAAGATTTGATACATAGTTTAGAACTAATGGCAGAAACAAACTAAAGGGAAAAGAAATCCAGCTGTGGTCATCAAAAGAAGTTAAAAGCAGTTACAAATAAGAAAAAGATATACAATGCTGCCAAAACAAAACCCTGAGAAGTGGAAAATTTCAGGATTCAGCAAAGGCAGACCAAGACTTCATTAAGAAAAGCAAAAGCAGAAAATGAATGTAATCTGGTTAGAAACATAAAAATAGGCTGTAAGACTTGCTATGAATATGTAAATAAGGACATAGCATTTGCAATAATTTATGAGTTGGCAGCACAGATAGCAACACAAGAGTATTATGTTGCTATTATGGATCTGTGGTTGCAGGGTGATCAGGACTGGGTGTTGAATAATCCATGTCAGATGATGTTCCAAAAGAACAGGCCAAAATGGAAAGGAGGCAGGGTAGCATTGTTATTCAAGGAAGGTATCAGAGTGGTGTTGAGCCATGATATAGAGGCAATGGACAGTAATATTAAATAAGTTTGGGTTAAAATTATGAACAGCAGGAGAAAGAAGAATTGGGTGAAAATAGTCTACAGACTCCCAAAATGTGGCCTCTTAATAGGGCAGCGCATAAATGGGGAAATATCTAGCATATGTTTGAAGGGAATTGCAATCGTCATGGAAGATCTTAATCTACATACTGATTGGGCAAATCAAACTGGCCAGAGTATTGAAGAAGAATTTGTGGAGTGCATCAGGAATTGCTTCGTAGAACAGTATGTTAGGGAACCTACCTAGGAACAGGTTATTTTAGATTTGATCATGAGTGATGAGGAAGAATGAATAAAAGACCTTGTGGTTAAAGATCTCAAAGGAGGTAGTGACTACAGTAATGAGAGAATTGCAGATGCAGGGGTGAACATCACAGAACCACTGTGTTCAACTTAAATAGTACAATTATAATGGTATGAAGGTGGTGTTGCCCAAGGTGGAGTGGGAAAATAAGCTAAGAGACAGGTCAGTAGATGAACAGTGGCAGATATTCAAACCGTTGATTGAAAACATTCAGCATGAATTTATCCCAATTAGAGTGAGGGTTTCCATGAGAAAGAGGCACAATCTATCATTTACAAAAGAAGTCAAGGATAACGATAAACTGAAAAGTCGGGCATACAAAGCGTCAAGGGCTGGTTTTAAGTCTGAGGATGGGGAAGTTTTCAGATCCAGCACTGAAAGACTAAAAAACTCATAACAAGGGAGAAAATTGATTCTGAGAGCAAACATCTGTGGAACATCAAGTCAAACAGTAAGAGCTTCCATGGATAGATAAATAGGAAGGCAGCGGCAATGGTATGTCTGGGACCTCTAGAGAACAAGACTGGTGACTTAACAGGAAACAAAGAAATGGTAGGTATGTGAGGTCAATTTTTTGTATCAGTTTTCACTATGGAGGACACTACAAATAGCTCAATCTTAACAGATGGGCTAATTTTAAATTGCAGGGAGGAACTTGTAAAACTCCCAATTGCAAGGCATAGATAAGTACAGCTTCAACAAAACTCAGGAAGCTCAACACCATACAGATCATAGCAGCCCCCTTGATAGACACCCTATTCACAACCATTCACTCACTCCACCACCAATGCACAGTAGCAGCACTTTGTACCATCTACAGGATGCACTGCAGCAACCCACCAAGACTCCTGAGACAGCACCTTCCAAACCCATTACCTCTACCAACCAGAAGGACAAGGGCAGCAAAAGCATGGGAAGACCACCACCTGGAAGTTGCCCACCAAGCCATACACCATCCTGACTTGGAAATGTATCGTCATTCCTTCACTGTCACTAGGTCAAAACAGTGGAAATCTCTCCCAAACAGCATTTGGGAGAAATCTCTCCCAAAACAGACCCACACCTGAAGGATTGCGGCAATTCAAGGAGGCAGCTCACCATCACCTTCTCAGGGGCAAATAGGGATGGGCAATTAAATGCTGGCTCAGCCTATGAAGCCCAGGTCACTTGAATGAACATATTAAAATCTCACAGGGCTAAAAGTGGACAATTCGCTGAAATCCAATGGCCTGCACCCAAGAGTTTTAAAGAAACTGGCTGCAGAAAGTGGACCCATTAGTACAAATTCTGCAAAACTTGATAAATTCTGGGAGGATACCAGAAGATTGGAAAACAGCCTATTCATAAATAATCATGGAATCAAACCTAATGAACATGGTTTTATGAAAGGTAAATCACATCTGATACACTTGCTCAAATTCATTGAGGATGTGTAAGGGAGAGTTGATGGAGGGGAACCTCTAATTGTAGTGCATTTCATTTCTGAAAGACATTTGACAAGTTGGCTGGTAAGAGGCCGGTGTCTCTTTATGAGCCCAAGGCATTGGAGGAAATGTGTTAGCTTGGATTGAACACTGGCTGTCACAAAGAGTTCAAATAAATAGGTCCTTTCAGGCTGAAGGGATATAAATAGTGGGGTACTTCAGGAATCATCTCTAAACCCTCAACAGCTTACTATTTACATTAATACCTGGGCGAGGGTTTTCAAATTTGCCAATGATATGAAAATGGGTGGAAGGGCATGTTGTGACAAGGACATTGTGATTCTGCAACAGGATACAGATAGATAGTGTGACTGGGCGAAAACCTTGCAAATGGAATTTAAACATGGGGAAGTGTGAGGTCATGCTATTCGGTAAGAGGAATCAAAAGGTAGATTATTATCCAAGTGTGGAGAGATTGCAAACGAGTCATAATCAGAAAGATCTAGGTGCTCTCATGCATAAGTCACAAAATGTTAGCAGGTTAAATAAGTGGATAAGGCTCACTTCACGTTGGCCTTTATTATGAAGGGGTTGGAGTTTAAGAATAGGGAGGTTTTGTTATATTTGAACAGGGTGTTGTTGAGGCTACTTTTGGAATGCAGTGCACAGTTTTGGTCCCCTTACATCCAAAAAAAAATACAGTAACAATGGAGGCGGTCCAAAGGAGGTTCATCCAGGCTAATCCCTGGGATGTTCTATCATGAGAGACTAGACAATTTGGGTCTGTATTCCTTGGGGTTAAGAAGAATGAGGCGTGTCCTTATTTAAACATGTAAGATCTTAGGGGGGCTTGAAAGGGTAGTTGTGGAGATTATTTTCACTAGTGGGAGAATCACGAACAAGAAGACATACCTGCAAAATAAGGGGCTGGTCATTTAAAAGTGAGAATGCATAGAAACTTCTACTCTCAGACGGTAGAGAATCTCTGGAATTCTCTGCCTCTGAGGGTGATGAAGAGCAGATCATTAGATATATTTAAGGTGGAAATAGATAAATATTTGAAAGATTGAGGAATTGAGTGTTATGGGGAACTGGCACTGAAGAGGAATTGAGATACATCAGCAACAGTCATATTGAAAGGCGGGGCAGGCTTGAGGGGCCTGGTGGCCTTCTCCTGCTCCAATTTTATTCCATTCCTGTGTGTTCTTCATCAGGACTTGCAAAGCATATGCCCATAAAGTTAAATGCTAATTGCAGGAAATTTGATTTTCCAGCTCCTTTTGAAGAACTCAAACCCAGTAGGTTGAATCGTCGACTTTGTTTCTCTAAATCCTACAGAGTCAGGCTATTTCAAAAGCAATGCTTTTCATTTTTATCCTGAAGGGAACCAAATTATAAGATTATGTCAGGAGTAAATACAATGTTTAAATAAGACTGGAATTGACAAAGACATTCATGAATATTTTCCAATTATTGAACGAACTTGTGGAGATGAGTTGCTCGGAGCTTCTCCTGCCCTGACACACTGATTTGGCAGAAACTGTGGTTGCAGCCTTGAACAAAGCTTCTGCTGAACTTGTGCCAATGTTACAGCCTGAGGAAATGCACCTCACCAATTTCCCATTTGTTCAAAGGATGTATGAATAAATTGGTAACTTTGATAACAGTCTCATAACAAATATAATGCTCACAAATGATTCTTATGTATATATTTTACCTCAATAGTTAAGTTATTATGAATTAATTGATTCATGGAGTTATACAGCATGGACACAGGCCATTCAGCGCAACCCATCCATGTCTATCTATGCTAGTCCCATTTGCTTGTGTTTGGCTCACGTGCCTCTTAGTCTTTCCTATCCACGTACCTGTCCAAATGTCTTTTAAGCATTGTAACTGGACCTGCCTCTACCATTTCCTCTGGAAGCCCATTCCATATACCACCACCTGTGTGGAAAAACTTGTCCCTTAGACCCCCTTTTGAACCTTTCCCCTCTCACCTTGAACATATGCCCACCAGTTTTAGACTCCACCACTCTGGGGGAAAAAGACTGTGGTTATCTACCCCTTCTATGCCCCTCACAATTTTATGAACCTCTTTAAGGTCACCCCTAAGCCTCCCACGTTCCAGGAGAAACAGTTCCAGCCCACCCAAATGCTCCTTATAACTCAAGTCCTCCAGTCCAGGCAACATTTGTGTGAATCTTTTCTGTACTCTCTCTGCATGGCAACTGGAACTTCACACAACACTCCAAGTGTGGTCTCACCAATGTATTATACCACTCTAGCATGACATCCCAACTCATATTCACAATGCCCCAACCGATGAAGGCATGTATGTCAATTCACCTTCTTCACCACTTTCAGGGAACAATGTACTTACGCCCCAATGTCTTGCAACACTCCCCAGGCCTGCCATTCACTGTGTATGCCCTGCCCTGGTTTAACTTCCCCAAAATGCATCATTTCACACTTGCCTGGGTTAAATTCCATCAGCCATTCCCTTGCATACTTTACCAGTTGATCTAGATCTTCTTGTAACCTTGGACAACCTTTTCCACTGTCCACCAGTTTTGGTGTCAACTACAAACTTCATTGTGAAGTGGGAGAGTACTTTGGTTTGACGGAATTGATTAACATACAAAACTACAAAGACAAAAAAATTACCTTAACTTTCGCAATCAATAAGCCAATTTGTAGTTTAAGAAATTTATTTTCCCCCTTGGCTATGATTTATTTGAAATGAGTGAAAAATCAGTATGTGTGAACTAACTCATTCAGCAGGCGGCAGGGGTGATAAACACAAACAATGCACAACTCAAGCATTTCAATGACTGTTTGCTGTAGCCACGGTAACCATGTTTCTGCTGCATCACTACAGCAACTGCGTTGTTATTGACAATCCTTACCTGGGGTTATCTGTTCAGCCAAGGAATCAAGATTAGTCTCATCAGCTACTGCCAAAAGGTAAAAGGTCAAAAATTAATAAGGTTAGTATCCCCATTCCACGTGCTTGATTCCAAATCCCCATATTTCAAGTTAGATATTCTAGAGGTTACATTACATGCAGATCACATCCTTTGACAAGCAGGCATTTAGATTATAATTGTCATTTTTCAGGAGTTTATTCATCATCATGCATTATTTGCAGATTTTTTAAGCTTAATCTGAAAATGATGGCTTTGAGTTAGAGCATTATTCAAGCTTAAGCCACACACAGATCTCTGTAGTTTTGACAATGACATCAGCAGTCTATCATTTCACTATTTGCACTGAGTTGCAATAATTCAACATGGGGACAATTTCAAAAATCCATTTTCATCTTCCCATGGCCCAAAGAATGTGTGAATGCTCAACAAGATACCAATCATATTTGTTGAAAATCTGTGAAACTCATTTGGAAAAAGTAGAGGCATCTGAGACCACTAGTTACCTTAAAATAAACTTCACTCAATATAATTGCACTGTGACCTGTTTATGCTTTGCAGTTGTGTGGCTGTGTGATTGAGTCTGTTTTGGATTCCTGCACTCCTTTATCTGGTTCCTCAGTGCTGAAAGGCACTTGAATCAACTGATTAATCAGCAACTCACCCTCTCATCATCACTGGAACTGATTAAACTTCACTGATGTGCTGACTTAGGAGTAAAGGCTGGGATATCAACTACCGGTCAAATGAAGTATCACATAAAGTGCCTTTCATGTCCCAAAAAGATTTACAATTAAGTAGTTTTAAAGCATGGACACTATCGGAGTGCAGGCTAGTGAGAGTAAGTATGCACACATGCAGGCAAAAGAGTAAAAGATGAGAAGGTCTGTTTTAGTGATAATGGATGAATGATTTATGTTGGCTTGGAGAGCGATAGACATTTTTTCCTTTGAAGTGATTTTCTTTGAAAATATTTTTTTCCATCTATTTCGACAGGTAAACAATTTAATGCCTAATCCAAAAGTTTTGAGTGTGTACCACTTCTTCAGTGCTGTTCAGAAGCTTTGGATTTAAATCACTGAAGTGGAACACTGGTTTATTGGATCATAGGCGGCAGGGATATCAATGAGTGAAGAGCAACAGTTATAAGTAGTACTGGCAGCAAAAGAAGGATGAGGTACTGATTAATCAGTTACTGAAAAGGTTAATTCAAGTCGGGAAGCATTAAACCTGGAAGGACTCATGATTATTCGTGCTACGAGTCAGATCAATTACTATACTAGAGCCAGGTGGAATCAGCGGGATGGTCGATGTCTCAGGTCAAGACCCTGCATCAGGACCGAGAGCATAGAGGGGAGATAGTCTGTATAAAGAGGTGAGTGGGAGGGGTGAAGCGGGGACTCGTAGGTGACAGGTGGAAGTAGATGAGCAGGGAATGAGGAGGTGAAGATGGGCAGATGGAACCAGATTGGGGGGAGGGAGGCAGATGAAATTGGGAGACAGCAGCTGGTGGGTGATAGGTACAGATAGATAAGGAGAGAGGGGAAAAGAAGGGCAGATGGAGCCAGGCTGCAGTAGGGGACGGTGGAGGTGGAGTATGATGTTGGAATGTGATGTGGAACCAGATAACGGAGAGATGATGGGCAATTTAAACCAGGTGGGGGAGGGGAACAAAACTGGGTGATGGAGGACTGAGGAAGTGTGGGGGAAGTTGAAAAAGGAGGATCAAGAGGAAAGAGAAAGGAACATAGTGGTGTGCACGTTACCTGAAATTGGAAAATGCGATTACTATACTAATTCTCTAAAGTTAATTGACATATCAACCAAGTCTTATGAGCAAAACAGAAACATAATTGATGGAACCAAGCATTCTCAAGTGTACCATTCAATTCACTATCCATTCAGTTTGTCTTAGCCACTGTAGTCCTGACTGAATGGAGTTACCAATTGTTCTGAATCACATGATCCAAGATATTCAGATCAAATCTATCTTTAAATGTAACCATTAAACTTAGTGATTCCAAATACACTATTTGATGAGGTCCCGTTCTACTATTTTCTCAACATTAGTTGCCAGGTGATGCTGAGTAGAGATAAAGCTTCAATCCATTAATGGGCACAAGGAGTCTCTCATTATAAGTGGTTCCAAAAGGTTCATTCAAGGCCAACGAGGGTAACTGCCTGGAAGTATCAGTGAGATGGATTTATTTATACCACTCATAGCCTGCACTGCACCAGATAGACAAAAAAAAAGTCCAGAAATTTGAAAACTCCAATTAATCCCTAGAGGCCATTATTTTTTCTTGACTCCATTCCCATAGGATGCAACTCAAACTGAATCTAATGGGGAGTCAGTCGTCTCTCCTATGTTATGATGCACAAAGCAGGAAAGCGGATGGCTTAGATTACTGAACTATTACTGTTGTCTAATATCTAATTTCTGCATTACAATGGATCTAGTACTGGGTACAGTTCTATCATGTCATTTTACTTGATTAAAAGGTTTTACATCCACACTGGAAGAGCTACGATGGTGGGAAATTCAAGGGAGATTCCAAGATGGAATGTTGCCTCCCAGGTGCCAGGGTCAAGGATATCTCAGAGTGGCTGCAGGATATTCAGCTAGTGGCTGTGGTACATGTTGAGACTAGTGACAAAGGTATAAAAAAGGATGAGGTGCAGCAAAGTGAGTTTAAAGAGTCAGGAACAAAACCAGAAAGCAGGACCTCAAAATCAAGTAATTTCAGGATTCTCCTGTTCCACATGCTAGTGTGCAGTGGAACAGGAGAACAGATCAAGTCAATGTGTGGCTGAAAAGGTGGTGCAGGAGGGAGGGATTTAGATGACCAGGACATTGGCAGTAGTCCTGGTGAAAGTGAAACCTGTACTAGTGGAACAGTTCCACTTGGGCAGGAACAGAACCAATGTTCTCACAGGGGTATTTGCTAGCACACTTGGGTTAGGCTTAAACCAGAATGGTGGGGGAAGGGTTGGTGGGAAACTGAGCAGTGCGACTGAGGAGGGAACAAGAATGGAAACATAAGACAGGAAACTAAAGGGCATGGATGGAGGACAGAGAGATTAGGGGCATGAGGCAAGCAGGGCCATTATGCAAAATAATGTTAAGATGACTAAGAATGTTAAAGAGGCAAACGTGAAGGCAGTGTATCTCAATGCATTAAGTATTCACAGTAAGGTAGATAAATTAATTGTGTAAATAAATGGAAATGGAGAGAGACACACACACAGATGACAACTGAACATTGAAAGGTACCTGATATTAAGGGCAGGCAAAAAAAAATAACAGGAAGAGTAGGTAGTTCATTATAAAAAAAGGAAATCAAGAAAAAGGAGAGATACTAGCTCCGAGAAACCTGGTGTAGAATCTACATTGGTGGAGTTAAGGAACTTGAAGAGATTGGAAATGTTAGTGGCATTCCACACATAGTAGTGGATGGCATTAAATGGGAAGTAAGAGATGTGTGTACTGAGGGTACAACTAACAAAGAGTGACTTCAATCTACATAGAGATTGTACAAACCAAATTAGCAATAATACTGTGGGAGACGAACTTCTGAAGTGCACTTGCGATGCATTTTTAGTCCAACAATTTGAATAATCAACTGGAGAATTGGCCATCCTAGACAGGATACTGTGCATTGAGAAAGGAATAATAAAGAATCTTGTTGTGCAGGGTTCCTTGGGGAATTACAATCAAAGCAGAATAGAATTTCTCACAAAGACGGAAGGCAAGAGAGCAGACTTTGAGATTAGGGTTTTGAATCCAAATAAAGGAAACGATAAAGGCATGAGATGCAAGATGGCTGTGATAGATTGGGGAATGTTATTTAAATTGCTTTTAAGTACAATTTTATTCAAATATAGGATCAGGGATATCTTGCTGCACTTGTACAGGGCATTGCTGAGAGTGCATCTTGGTTCTTGTCTCCTTATCTGAGGAAGGATGATTTTGCTATGGGAGTTGGGAGGGGTGTTTTGGGAAGGTTCACCAGACTGATTCCTGGGGTGGCAGGACTAACATACAAAAAGAATTGGCTTATGAGTTTAGAAGCCTGAGAGGAGATCTCATAGAATTCCAGAAAATTCAAACAGGACTGGTCAGATTAGATACAAGATGTTCCTGATTGTGGGAAGTCCAGGACCTGATGGTCACAATCTGAGGATAAGAGGTGACCACTGAAGACTGAGATGAGGATTCTCTTCTTCTCCCAGACAGTGATGAACCTGTGTAATTCTTTTCCACGGAAACCAAAGGGCCAAATCATTAAATAAATTCAAAAAGATGTTCGGTATTTTTATTAGGGCTTGCGGGATAAAGCAACGATCGTATTGAATGGTGGACCAGGCTCACAATGGCTGAATAGCCTACTTCCATTTGTATTTTCTATGTTTCTCTCAAAATATTTTGATAAATTTAATTTATAATCTTATCTGTTTGGTGTCATTCAGTATTATAGACCTTTGCCATCTACACACTTCATTACATAGATCAGATGAAGGTACACGATTCATATGTATTTTAATATTCATATACACAAATATTTCCCAACTCAAAATTATTTGTACACAATATGACCTGGAAATTCTCCAGGTCTTATAAATTGCAGGGAACCACAGAGAGCTGGGCCAAGTGGGAGGTGGGAGCAGTAAAAGAGAGTGGAATTAAACTGTTGAACATTTATGTTTGATATTTCAGTTTTTTGAGTGAACTTAAGCAAATTCTGTGGCCCTGGTAGTGTGCAGTCAAACAGGTCAAACTACCAGACATCAATCCTCTGGTCGGGATACCAAGTAGTTATGCTGCAGACATGTTATTTTCACTGTTGCTACTTCCAGTAAATGTCCAGCAAGGTCATGGATTCTTTCACTGGTGAACACATTGGTTTTGGTTTATTTAGTGAATGGCAATAGCAGGATTAACAGTCACAAAGACTCACGGGGCCCTGATGCGGAGGGTCCTGCTGTATGAAATAGGTTGACGTGTCAACATCATCTACAGTATACTTGCCATATACATTCAGGTGTGAAGTCATTGCCTAAAATGGGCTTTCACAATTGTGAGAAAATCTATCTGATATATGCTTAATGGACTGCAGCAACTTCTGGTATGTGTTTCCTGGTGTTATGTCACTGTCAATAATGAAAACCCATGACAAGGTTAACAAGAGGAGAACATCACTGCACAATTCTAGTGAACCAACAAAGGAAATCTATCTGAATCGTCTTTAGCTGACGACAATAAAATGTTCAAAATTGGCAAATTATTATAAATTTCTTATTCATAATTAATTAAACGTGTCTTTTTATATCTCAGTAGCATAAAAACCTGTCATTCACCAATCTGTTGATCAAAGCAGGGATACTGAGGTGAACTACTAACAAAAAAAAGTAATTACATCTATACAAAATAGTGATTTCTACCTAAATCCATGCTCTTAGATTTCCGTGTTTTGACAAAGTCCAGCTGATTGGCATCTCCAAACTGCTTAGTACGTTTTTCAGACATGCTCTGACGTCCAAATCCCTCTCGCTGAAAGGCAATGGCAGGATCGACATCTGAATTTAAAGCGCTAGAAAAACAAAAAAGGACAATTCCTTTTAAAAAGACAACAAACAATGAATCAGTATGATAACTCTTAACACTTGGGAGCAGCAGCAGGGGGTCATAGTCCTAAGAGGCACTGCCTCACTGAGGATAGAGCGTTTTTATACTGTGCTTTCTCAAATAAATTGGCTCAGAAAGGGACAAGGAATTAAAATGTTGAAGCTGCTCATCGGTATCAGCACCGAGTGAACCAGATTTAATAGACAAACTCCTGTCCTTAAACTGCACAAACTAGTGTTGAAAATGTCATTTTCACTCTTTGCAGGAAAAGTGGCTTGCTGCGTTTGAATTCGCGTGTGATTACTTGTGATGTCAATCACAGAATATCCTGTCACTGCACGTTAAATGAAGATGTCCTGCGAAATTCAATGCTTTTTTATGACGCTGACCTTTTGTGAAAAGAATTCTGCTCAAGTAAACATAAACTTAAATTAAATCACCGCAGAACATCCTTCAACAACTGAAAGAAATAAATGGCTACTTCCATGTTTAGTTCAAGGGGCTAACAACCACAAGTTGCAGTTCATTTCTTCTATAGGTTTGGATGGTGGGAGAGTGAGAGTTTACGAAACTGAAGAGAGATGCAGACAATAAGGATGGGTTAGACAAAAGAGATGCATACAGAAGGAAAGACAGATATCCATCTTTTCAGGACAAACATAAGCTTGTTGAGTGGGACGGCAATTTGAGAAATGCAGCGTGCCAGTGTTGAATCATGGAGATGTGTGAAACTGTGGTGAACTGCTCAGTTACCTTAGTGACTGGCAAGTATTTATGCAGAATTTTCCATCAACTGATTAATTGAGTGTGATAGGACATGATTTGGTTGATTACACGTTCTGTGAAAGAAGTGGGCTTTATGTTCATATAATCAACTGACTAAAATATGTACAACACTCGCACCATTCAAATGATTCTCCTCCCAGCAACACAATAAACACAAAGTGCTTCAAGATACCCCCATTCCTTTCATTACTACAGAACTCCGCAAATTAAGGAGGGAGAGAGTTATACAGAATATCTGGTTCCAAATCATGTGGTAGTTGTAATTCTAATACATAAAACATTGTATTAAAGGACACATGACATATCAATACATGTCCTGTTCTTTTAAGTAATATTCTAAGTCTGAAGTGAAAACCATCAACATTAAAATGACTAACATTTTTCCATTCTTATCAAAAACTTGCACAGAAAGTCATGGGGTAAATATGTTTTTGATAATATGCATTGAACAAGTTTGATTATGATATTTGATTTTGATTCAGGTATGATTAGATTCAAAAGCATAACTTGACAAATAAACCATCAGAATCTTCCATCAAGTGCTGGCATTCAAGCAAATAAATTCTTCACGTGCTCAGTAGTAAGCCTCCTGGTAAAAACATATCCAAGAGCATAAGGACTTTGTCCAGGCAGCTAATGCGGAAAACTATGGATACATAATACTATGGAATAATTACTCAACAATTAGGTAAACAGTGAGTTGACTTGGGCATAACCTTTTACAGGACAATGGACAGACATTAAGGAAGAGTTGGTTCAGGTGCAAATGATGTACATTCCATGAGGGGCAAAGGAAGAACAAAGTCAGAGCTGCCCGGATGGTAAAGAAACAAAGGAAGCCTGCATAGAAGAGACCGGTTTGAAATACCAGGTGAAGCACATGGAATAAAAGGGGCATTGATAGCATGGATATCAAGCTGACTGATGAATGGTTATTTTCCTAATGGGAGAAAGGTAAATAGTGACATTCCCCAGAGATTGGTTTTGGGCCATTGCTTTCTTGTTGTGAAGACGAGTTGGGGGTGCATGCCACTATTTCTGAATTTTCATATAACATAAAACATAACAGTATTGTGAACTGTGAAGAGGATAGCAATAAACTGCAGCAGGATATAAACAAGCTGATGGAATGAGTAGACACATGGCTGAAGTTTACTGTGAGATAATAGGAGAGGAGGGAGAATGAGGAGGGGCAATACAGTAAACTGTGCTATAAGCAGTGCAGGACTAAATTAAAGTGGCAGGAGAGGTTGAGAAAGCAGTTAATATGACACACATAATTCTGAGTTTTATCAATCGAGGCATAGAGTATAGAAGCAGGGAAATCTGAACCTTTACAAAACATTGATTCAGCTGAAACTGGACCTTAATTCTGATCGTCACACTATGGGAAGGATGTGAAGGTATAGGAGAGGATTCATACATGTTACAAGCCAGGTTGCTGCTTGATGAGTGTCCCTTTAAGGCACCCGGACGGTAGTGTGGTAGTGTGTGTGTGGCTTTATCTGACTACTGCGAGTGAAACAGAAAACGACTATAACTGGAGCATACTGGCAGTTGGGGAGAGAGAGAGAGCAGTACTGACTGCCGGTCTCTATATCTATGGATGAAGAACAACCGTTGCGACTATCAATGTAAAATCCACGTATGGATTTGTGGAGCAATCTGTGGAGTCCACTTTGTCGTTAACCTGTACTGGAAAGCAGGTATATCTCTGGCAGCCACATGTCGAATGCCCTCAGTGTGGCAGATACTTCGGAACAAAGCAATGGAGATCTTTGGTGATTGAAGCGTCGTATTGGTTGCATCGCAGAACTTGTGGAATTCGTAAACACTTTCTCTCTACATTCTAATGTGGTTTTCAAAAGCCTTTGCTCATCGTTCTACTCCGTGACTTGCTGAACTGAACTTTGAGAACTGTTAGACTTGGGGTTTGGGAACCAGCCACACACACACTTTGGGTTTATTTTGGGGTCAATGTCTGATATCTAATGTTTTTATTTCTCTTATTATTATAAGTAGTTATTAATAAATAGATTCTAACATTTAAACATGACTCGTTGTGTTTCTATTGTTGCTGGTACGAAACAAAGAAGAATGCTTCATGGGAGGAAGGACAAGAGTAATAAGTATAGATTAGGGATGCTGGGACTGTTTTCTCTGGAGACAAGACCAAAGGAAGATGTGATTAAGTATATAAAATAAAAAAGAGTGAAGAATGGACAATGGGAGGCTGGAGGTGGAGGGGCAAGGACAAGAGGACAAAGGAAGAAAATAAAGGGAAGGAATTATGAGTGATCGAAGAAAACTTTTTTTTCCATGCAGCACATGGTTGCAATTTGATTGGAAGCTGGAGGTTCTATTCTGGCCTACAAAGGAGAGAGTTTGATAAATATAGTGGTGAAAAATTAACAGTATGGAGAAAGGGCTGTTTGCTGGAATTAGAGAGTTGCTCTGGTAGAGGGCTAGCATAGACATGATGGGCTAAATGGCTTTCTATTGTGCTATAACCATTCTACAATCCTAAACTGGATCAAAAATAGATTCAAACTTGCATTCTACCGATTTTCTCCTGCATCCAGGCAGCCCAAGCATGCTGCCAGTATTATGGTAACAATGCAAAGTAAATGTGTGCTCAATGTGAAAACAGGCATTTTTATAACAATCAGTATGGAAGCACTTATTACACACAAGTTTACTAGTTTGCAGTAAGGGACAGGAACACTGGCCGATTGTTCCCCTGACTCCCCAGTCCAAATATCAGCTTTTTAATCATTCCCAATACTTTTGTTTTAAATTATATTACAAGGGTTCTAACTTGATTTGAACTGATTCACTGTCAAATCAATAACACACTGGCACCAGAATTCAAGGAAGAGAAAGTTATTCTGCAAGAGTTCATGTCCTGGTGCATCAGATAATTTGGGCCTCAGACAGGACTTCAGACTGATAAAGTTAGAGAAAAAATGATAGATTTAAATAGAAAGTGCATCCATAAAACAAAGCTGCTATTTGGATAATGATAAGCAGAGTGGAACAGGAAGGAACAGAGTTTAATGGCAATAATGCATTGGGAAACAAAGTCAATGCAAAGGAAAGACAATAACAAGCTAAAACTGAACACATTGCATCTAAATGCATGAAGCATTTTTACCAAATGGAACTGACAGCCGAAACAGAGACAAACATGTTTGACCCAACAGCTGTTACATAGATGCGGCTGCACGGTGACCAAGGTCAGCAAATGAACAGTCAGTGAATTTTACATTTAGAAACATAAATGATATATTTCGTGTATGTGCATACGATGATTTAAGTAAGTAAGTCATTGTGGTCAAAGGATGTGGTAACATCACCGATGATTGGCATAAACTATAAATGATGTAAGCACCATGTGTTGTGCAAGTCCTTGGTGTGAAAGCTAAAACAAACATCCTTGTTCCAAGTAATTATTACAGTGTGCAAAATGCATCAAAATGCATCAGTATCGAAGGTCCACCTCAGGATTAATTTCAATTGTCAAAGTTCTGAAAAGCTTTATAAACAGATTTTTAAAAAACCAAAAAAAGTTTTGAAAAAAAGTGTTGACCTTGTGTACTCTTAAAAATGTGTGGAAAAGTAACAGAAAACAGCAAATAAAAGGGGTAGAAAATGGACCTTTAAGGTTCAAGCTCAAGACTACAGGCCAAATGAGGCCACAATATGTAGGTCCCCAGGGTCAGATCAAAGGGAAACAGAGCTACAGCCAAATATTCGCTTGGAGTGAGCAGCAAGCTGCGCCAAATGTTTTTCAAGCAAAATTAAAGCAAGGAAGAAAATGTCAGGCTTCAAATCATAGAACCAGCTGTAAGTAAAAGTGGAAATACAGGGAGCATGAGTACTGTGACACTGTTTTGTTAGGAAAATTAAGAAAATGGCAGCTCAAGCACGAGCAGACTTCAAACAACATGGGTTGTACAACAAGGCAAGTGAGTCATTCTCATCCTACAGAAGGAACTTGGAGTTCTTTTCCCATGACCAATATTACTTTTGAGCTGGAAAACAAAGCTGAAAATGCTGCAGTGAATGAACATAACAAAATAGCATTATTAAAGAAAATTCATTTCTAAATTCACAGGTCTGCAGAAAGATGAGGATATTTCATATGCAGAGGTAGTCTAGAGTTGGCAAGAATATCCCAATCTAGAATCTTGTGAAATAGTGAAGAGTCTGTGCAATCAAAAGTTGTAAGAAATAGTGAATGATAATGTCAGTGCACTCAAAAGACCTATCAAGGGTATTGGAACTTTGGAGAGCTCTTGGATTATCCATTCTAAAAAAGATTTGTGTATGGCTAAGAATACAAAAGAATTCAGCTGAAGCCATCAGGCAACAAAAACCATTACATTTGATGCGGCGTGTAGGATTGCAATTTGCATGGAGATGGCAACCAAGAAGAATGCCAGATGTTATGCTATCCTACATTCAAAGGACAACTCCCAAAAGCAAAGCAATACCAGCTAAGACATCATTAGGACCATGGAGCCCATGGTTATTAGTCAAAAGTAGATTAAATCATTTCCTTTTGCTCATCAACATGCATTCAAAATGCTTAGAGGTCAGACATGTAGATACATGTATAACAATGGAACATACCATTGAAGAATTGAGATGGATTTTTGCCATGCATGGAATTATTGATAGAAATAATGCCCAATAGTTCACTTCACGTTTATTTAGGACTTTTGTGCAATGTAATGACACTTTGGGGAAGGCGAAAGTAATTTCAACTGAATGAAAGAGTCAGAGTTATTAGACTAGTGAGAAAGTATGAGACATGGCGATGAGAAGCAGTCCAAATCTGCAGCCCAAAAAAGTACTCTGATCCAATTGGAAATTACAGCAAAATCAGATGATCACAGCAAGAGACATAGCTGAAGGAAATGAAATGAAGCACAGTGATTAATCTATTCCAATTATCAATTGAAAAGTCAAGGGTCAATTAGTGTTCAAGAGTCACAGAACCCAACAAGTCAAGATGTTGCAAGTTCCTCACCATCAGAAATGAGTCCATGATTGAAGTTAAACCATCTGACCAAACCATTCAACAAGCTGAAGAAACAGTAACTGTGCATAACTGTGAACACCATTTGCACAGGTCCACTTCAAAGTGGGAAAGCAGTGCAATGTATTGTTAAATATGCGTATGAAGCACGTTCTTCGTTTTAACAGTTGAAACAAACATTGATGTTCAAAGCTCCTGTGTTCTGCAATCAGTACAGCAAGTAGAACTTAGCAGAACTCAAGCAGTGTCTATGGCCCATCCTAGGATACATTATAAACACAAAATGATGAAGAGAGGGGGTGGGGGGCTGGGGAAAAACACCCTCTGTTCTGGAAATTCTTCCACTGTATTTGAACCAGATTAACCAAGTCTAAAGAGTCCTTTGAATTCAATTTGAAATATAACTGCTGACAGAAGGACACAGTGACTTCCTTTGATATCTGATTTGAGTTCAATTAAGTGTATTTAGTGACTTGACTTGGGTTGTAGCATTCATGAGTGTTTTAATTTTAACATTATTTGGAAGTATTTTTAAAACAATTTTTAAGTGATTTTGAGATTGAATGTTCAGAAGTATATTTAACATTGAAAGATATACACAAACATTCCACCCAACAAGAACGTTGACAGCCAGCAAGCCTGGGGTCAGACCTGTCAGTTATGCTTGAAGAAGGATGTTCAATCAGCTGGGTGTCAATTTCTTTGCACAAGACTGCACCCAGGGGCCACAACGAGAAAGCAGGTTCTGGGGCAGTCAACTGCCAAACTCAGGTGACTTGATTTATCAGCAGAAAATCTGGTTCAATAAGATTACATAGTATCACGGTTTTATTTTGAAAAAATGGGGAAATCATATTTGATAAATCTAATACAATCTCATGAAATGTGGAAAATTGACAATCAGGTTGCATCAAGTAACTAGAAAAGTGCACGTACATTAAATGTTCAATGCCGGGGTGGAGCATAAAGTCAAGCAAGTCTTGGGTTTAGTGTGACTTCATCCTGTGAATTGTTCTGGTCTCTGTAATTTAGGAAGGACTGGCTTGTCTTGGAGATGTGTGACAAGATTGATTCCTAGAACGAGGGGTTCAATGAAGAAAAACCAAGTAGATCAGCATTGGATTGGTGGATATCCACTGTGGCTTAGGAAAGGTTCTAAATTGGAGAAAGGCCAATTTTGTGGAAATGAGAAAGGATCTAGGAAGAGTGGATTGAGAAGTTGTTTTCTGGCAAGGATGTGCTCAGTAAGTGGAAGGCCCTCAAAGGCGCAATTTTGAAAGTGCAGAGTTTGCATGTTCCTGCCAGGATTAAAAGGCAAAGTTATCAAGCATAGGGAACCTTGGTTTTCAAGGGATATTGGCAATCTGATTAACAGAAAGAGGTGTATAGCAGGTATAGGCAACTAGGAACAAATGAGGTACTTGAAGAGTATAGAAAAAGTAGGAAAATACTAAAAAAGGAAATCAGGAAGGCAAAAAGAAAACATGAGGTTGCTTTGGTAGATAATGTGAAGGTAAATTCAAAGGGTTTCTACAAGTATATGAAGAATAAAAGGATAGTAAGGGACAAAATTGGTCCCCCAGAAGATCAGAGTGGTCATCTATGTGTGGAGCCTTAGGAGATGGGGGAGATCTTAAACAATTTTTTTGCATCAGTATTTACACAGGAAATGGGCATAGTGGATATGGAAGGAAGGGAAACAAGCAATAGAGTCATGGAACATATAGAGATTAAAGAGGACGAGGTGCTTGCTGCCTTACAGCGAATAAAGGTAGGTAAATCCCCTGGGCCAGATAAGATATTTCCTCGGACATTGAGGGAGACTAGTGTAGAAATTGCAGGGGCCCTGGCAGATATATTTAAAATGTCCTTAGCCACGGGTGTGGTGCCGGAGGACTGGAGGGAAGCTCATGTTGTTCCGTTGTTTAAAAAAGGATCTAAAATTAAGCCAGGTAATTACAGGCCAGTGAGCCTGACATCAGTAGTGGGTAAATTATTGGAAGGTGTTCTGGGAGATCGGATATACAAGTATTTGGACGACCAAGGGCTGATTAAGAATAGTCAGCATGGCTTTGTGCGTGGTAGATCGTGTTTAACGAATCTTGTAGAGTTTTTCGAGGAGGTTACCAAGAAAGTAGATGAAGGAAAGGCTGTGGATGTTGTCTACATGGACTTTAGTAAGGCCTTTGACAAGGTCTCACACGGGAGGTTAGTTCAGAAGGTTCAGTCACTAGGTATCCATGGAGAGGTTGTAAACTGGATTCGAAATTGGCTGTGCGGGAGAAGACAGAGAGTGGTAGTGGATGATTGTTTCTCAGACTGGAGGTCTGTGACTCGTGGTGTGCCTCAGGGATCTGTGCTGGGGCCATTGTTGTTTGTTGTCTATATCAATGATCTAGATGATAATGTAGTAAATTGGGTCAACAAGTTTGCTGATGACACTAAGATTGGAGGCGTTGTGGACAGCGAGGAAGGCTTTCAAAGCTTGCAGAGGGATCTGAACCAAATGCAAGAATGGGCCAGAAAGTGGCAGATGGAATTTAATGCAGACAAGTGTGAGGTGTTGCATTTTGGAAGGACAGATCAAGGTAGGACATACACAGTAAATGGTAGGGCACTGAGGAGTGCAGAGGAACAAAGGGATCTGGGAGTTCAGATACATAATTCCCTGAAAGTGGCGTTGCAGGTAGACAGGGTTGTAAAGGAGGCTTTTGGCATCCTGGCATTCATAAATCAAAGTATTGAGTACAGGAGTTGGGATGTTACGGTGAGGTTGTATAAGACATTGGTGAGGCCAAATTTGGAGTATTGCGTGCAGTTCTGGTCACCTAACTATAGGAAGGATATCAGTAAGATTGAAAGAGTGCAGAGGAGATTTACTAGAATGTTGCCGGGTCTTCAGGA
The DNA here is from genome assembly GCF_009764475.1 of Pristis pectinata. Taxonomy (NCBI): domain Eukaryota; kingdom Metazoa; phylum Chordata; class Chondrichthyes; order Rhinopristiformes; family Pristidae; genus Pristis; species Pristis pectinata. Next base: position 24,740,215 of record NC_067409.1, on the reverse strand, counting down.
GTTGAGTTACAGGGAAAGATTGAACAGGTTAGGACTTTATTCTTTGGAGCGCAGAAGAATGAGGGGAGATTTGATAGAGGTTGACAAAATTATGAGGGGTATAGACAGAGTTAATGCGAATAGGCTCTTTCCACCTGGATTAGGAGAGATAAGTACGAGAGGACATGGCTTTAGGGTGAAAGGGGAAAGGTTTAGGGGGATCATTAGGGGGAACTTCTTCACTCAAAGAGTGGTGGGAGTATGGAACGGGCTGGCATCTGATGTAGTAAATGCGGGCTCACTCTTGAGTTTTAAGAATAAGTTGGATAGATACGTGGACGGGAGTGGTCTGGAGGGTTATGGACTGGGTGCAGGTAAATTGGACTAGCGGGATAATGTTTCGGCACAGACTAGAAGGGCCGAATGGCCTGTTTTTCTGTGCTGTAGTGTTCTATGGTTCTAAAGTGAGAGATGATCTCACCGAATCAGATAAGAGGAGTTGACAGTGTAGAAACTGATGAAAGTTTGCTCATGCTTGAGAGTCCAGATGGGACACCGTCAGAAAAAGGGGTCAATTATATAGGACTAAGATGAGATTTCAGAAGGCCATGAATGCTTGGAATTCCCTTCTCCAAAGCACTAAGGATCCTCAATCATAAAACACATTTAAGATCAGGACTAATAGATTTTTGGCTCCAAGGAAATCAAGAGATTTACAGAGATCTACAGCTAACTTAATTATACTTCTTCCCCACCCCATCACACCCCCCACCCTGCTTCCTATAAAGTCTGTACTCCATTGTCAAAGTTCCTCCTCCTCCAGGGCATTTTCTCCAATAATAAGACACTCCATAGAGGTGCCTGTGAAATATCTCATAAACTCCCCATACCTTTGCTCAGAACCTTATCCTCCTGCACAGAGCAAGAACAATGTTATCCTGGTCCTTAACTCCCACCTCACCAGCCTCTGCATTCACAAGTTCTGGCTGCTCCAAAAGGATTCCATCACATTCCACTTGCCATTCAGCATTTTAAAAGGATCGCTCCCTTTGCTACTCACTGGTCTGCTCTTGCACCCTCATCTATCAATCCCTGTCATTTGGCACATTCCCAAGCAATCACCTGTCTTCCCCTCCTACCATCTGGTGATACACTTGCACTTTTTCCAATGCAATGCACACTACATTCAATGCGGCCTCCTCTACAGTGGACAAACCAAACACAAGGCAAAATTCTGGGGAGCAATTGTGTTCAGTCTGCAGAACTGAACATTGCCTGCCGCTTTAGTTTATCATCCTACCCCGACTCTGACCTTCACATTTGTGGTGTCTGGCACTGTTATAATGAGACCCAACACAAGCTTGAGGAATAATACCTCATCTTCTGATACCTCATGCTGCATCCTTCAGGATTAACTATCAAATTCTTCAACTTTAGGTAATGTTCAGGCATCAGGTTAGAAAATCTGCCCATTATTACAACACCCCACCATGGGCCAACACACTCGTTATCACTGATCACCTCAGGCAATCTATTGCTTGCTTTCAACCATTTTCCTTTCAGATGTCTTATTTTAAGTAACAGTAGAAATGTTTGCTTCACAGTTTGCCATTTTGAGGTCCAAGTATTGCTGAGCAGATGCATCTGCAGTTGATAAAAAGACTTCACAGGAAAATAAAAAAATATATAAATGTCAGCAAAGGATGCCTTAAGTTGAACTGTGAATTAGTTGAATTTTTATGGACATGAACCTTGCAGCAGTGAGAATGTATAAGTGCACAATGTGAAGGATCAGATTCTTTTTTTAAGCAAATGAAGCATGATTACAATCATTTTCTTCCTTTTGATTTATTCCTATTTAATTAATCCTTGGCCTTACTCTTTAATTACAAAAGAATTTTCTTCAAAGAACTGCCATTACCCTCTGAAGGGCTCGATCTCCTCTTGAAATTTAGAACAGATGTCACTCGTTTATCTAACCCCTTTGCCCAAATTCACATGATTATCCCAATACTTGGTGGCAAATCCCATCACTTACCTTCATTTCATCATGTCCTTCATTAATAACAGGAAATTAAAAGCAACAGTAGCTTTCCTATGAATTCCTCGCAAGCTTTGGACTGTGAACTCTCCAATAAACATTCTTTTTAAAAGCTCTAAGTTTTCAAATCCAGCTCTACAGAGGGATTAGAGTAGTACTGATCAAAACCACCAGAAGTTTCCTTGTTCATTGCCGAGTCTGTATTGTTAGTTTATCTTAGCCAAGTCAATAGTTGACATGTCCTCAGTATCCTGATGTACAAAGGATACAAAAAATCTTCCATTATCCAGATACATGTTTTGTAAAATCTGCTTTGTCAGATGAAGGTAGCATTTGTAAAACCAATGATGGCTTTCACAATGAAATAGCTGCTAACACTCATTGTCTAGGTTCATAAATTTAAAATTGGTCAATGCTGTGAGGCACAAGAGGATGCTTAAAAGTGGCAGTATCCTCAAGAGAGTGGATGGGAGAAGAAAAGGACATCAAGACATTGGTAAGGTTGCATTTGGAATATTGTGTATAGTTTTGGTCACCCTGCTATAGGAAAGATGCCACTAAGCTGGAAAGAGTGCACAGGAGATTGACAAGGATGTTGCGAAGACGTGAAGGACTGAGTTATGGAGAGAGGTTGTGCAGCTTGGGACTTTCTTCATTGGAGCGTAGGAGAATGAGGGGTAATCTTATCAAGGTGCACAAGATCATGAGAGGCACCAACAATAATGAATCTAGTTAGACATGCAACATCATCAATGAATCTAATTAGATATGCACCATATCTAATTACGCACAGTCTTTTTCCCAGGGTTGGCGAATCAAGAAATAGAGAGCATAGGTTTAAGGTGAGAGGGGAAAGATTTAAAGGGGACCTGAAGGTCAAATTTTTCCACCAAGAGGGTGGTCAGTATATGGAATAAGCTGCCAGAGGAAGTGGTTGAGGCAGGTACATGAACGACATTGAGAAGGGACTTGGACAGGTACATGGATAGGAATGGTTTTGAGGGATATGGGCCAAATGTGGGCAACTGGGACAAGCTCAGATAGGAATCTTGGTCGGCATGGACCAGTTGGGCCGAAGGGTCCTTTACGTGCTGTAGGACTCTATAAATGATCCATTTCTTGAATGCACAATAAAAATACAAAAATATGCAAACTGGTTCACAAAGTGATGCTTACAGGGATTAGATAATTTGAAGAAACAAATCTAAATGTGATAAGAATTCATGGTGTGATTCAGGCACCGATAAATCCTTTAAAAATCCTTTGATCTCACCTTTTCACACTTATTGCAATTTTGGAATTCCACAAGCAAGGTTGCACTGATTTACTAATGCCTGCTTCACACCCAAATTTACAGGAATTCAAGTTTACTTCACATCACAATTTAAGGTTAAGCAAGGTGTGGAACGTGAAGCTTATTTATTCTTTAGTGAGTTGACATACCTCTGTGAATGCAGCAGAGCTCAAGTGTTTCAAAAATCATCCTCAAGCCAATGCAAGCACACAGCCTATAATGAGACCTGTCAGAATCGACACACTTAAGCTGAAGATCAAACTTTTTATGGTTGGTTCTTGAGAAATGTAAGTCAGTCCAAACTTTCTGAAGCATTTCATCTTCCAGCTGCCATTAGCTGAAAATTGAGTTTGTGCATTATGTATATAAGATTTTGACTATCTCAGCAGAAGGCCAAATTCCATCTTAGTTGTAAACATGCAGTCTAGCCAGGAATGGACATTTTTCACATAACTTAGGCATGAGAGAATGTTGTTAGTATAGCAGCAGAACTGGTTTTGGCCTTAAAAAGTGAATACATCTCTCTCTTATTGAAATTAATGGCTAATGAAGCTTCATCTGAATTTCAGAGTTCTGAGTCTTTATAGCCAATGGCTTGATGAGTAAAGAATTTCTTTTACACGCAGTATGAAATTATTGTGAAGCAATCAAATTAACAATGTCAAGAGTTATGTTCTCCAGACTCAAGGCAATCATCTGAGGTAGTTTTATTCGCCCATCTCATTATGCATTGCCTTGCCTGCTTCATTGCTGAGGGTTACATTGCTCTTGTGGCTGAAGGCTAGTTTTAAACCTGACATCATGAGCTAAAATCATTTATGTGACAGCTCAAACCAACTGGGCCACTGTGTCTCAAATCAGCAAGTCAACAATGTGGGAGTATCTATCAAATGTGCTACTATGACACACCAGTGCATCAGTATGCTGTGCTGGCACAACCTAATTGGCCTTTACTTGGTGTTTCAGAGATATTAAAAAACATTTTTTAAAGTACTATATTGCTTATGGAATCATGTACCCAAATTAGCAGGTGATGTCTAAAGGGAAATTAACTATCTCTGTTCTAGACAGTCATGATATATAACTCAACTTCCTATATAATTGCTCGGAAAATTTAATAGACGTGGTTACATTACAACTCATGTAAAATTCAACCTAATAATGCTAGTTGAAGGGTCTACAAAAGTCAGAAGTGACACCGATAGCTGATCTGTAATGTGCATAGAATTCCACACATTATAGTGCAATAAAAATGATAATTAACAAAAAAAAACAGAGCTTAAAACCTCTCATCAGGACTCCAAAATCAAATTTTAATGAAACTATTATGGAAAAGCTGCAGCTACTGTGGTCATAATCCCCATTGTCCAGAAGGCTTGTTTTCAGTTCGCAGCCTGTACTGATTTAGCCCATTTGGGTAATTAAGTGGGAACAATGCTAGCAGGTTGAGTTACCAGAACATCGACAAACATTGGTGAAGAATTGGAATAGCAAAAACAAATAATTTATAATAGTTTGCAAAATGTCTTTCTGATCTCTATCAAGTGGCTCCTGAAGCATGTACAGTGCACTGGAGATCATAGTTCAGATAAACTCAGCTGTGGCATTTTCACACAGAACAGAAATCCAACCAACAAGTAACTGATGACTAGTGTTTCAATACCTGTTTGCAGGAAAATAAAATTGGAATTATTGTGGAGTGGGAGAGGACTGAAAAAGCATCACAGAAAGCCATTGGCACATATGGTCAGCTTTCATGGTTCCTACTTTCTTTTTCAAATCATGATTCAAACATAGAACAGAAGTAAAATAGTTTGAAGGAAAATAACACTTTACTTACCCATCTGTTTTATCTTTATCAGGTTCTTTCACCCAAAGACAAGAAGTTACAGAATTCATTTCTTGATGGTAACCCAAAGATGACTGATTAGACAGTCGAGGAAGATTGCCAGGTGGTCTGTCATCCTCAATAATAACTATGTCATCTTGGGTCATGTTCACTGTTGGGGACATTTGGTAGTTACCTGTTTACAGAAATATAAGGTTTATAGCACAAGAGTTATATAATGAATTATACTTTATGCATCATTATAATATTATAAAATATTTCTACAATGCACAGATATTTAATTTTCTATTTACTCTTCATTCCCGTCACTTTTTTTGCAATGCTAAAACCCCAGTGTCCTAATTAAGGATGAGAATGTACTTTACATTTTTGGTACTGAATCTCATAAGCTCATTTGATGATCAACACAAATTTCCCTTCAATGAATGAATTTGCAAATCCCTTCTCCAGTTTGAAAATATTAAAAGTAGTAATGAAGGCAAGGCTGCATGCATTTTATACCAGACTTTTGATCTTGTGTGTACTACTGGGAGAGCTGTGGAACAGCAGCTGGACATTTCTCCGCAGGGAGGAAAAGGAAAAACAAAAACAAAAAGTTAGGAGCTGGGGTGCACTGTAAAAATAGACCAACAGGTGACTTCCCTGAATTACAGGGAAAGGTTGGACAGGCTAGGACTTTATTCCTTGGAGTGAAGGAGACTAAGGGGCAACCTGATAGAGGTGTATAAAAACATAAGGGGCATAGAAAGGGTGAATACACACAGTTTTCTTCACAAGGAAAGAGAATCAAAAACCAGAGGATATACATTCAAGGTGAGTGGGGAAAGATTTAAAAGGGACCTGAGGGGCAACTTCTTCATGCAGAGGGTGGTGCATTTATGGAATGAGCTGCCAGAGGAAGTAGTTGAAGCAAGTACCTTAACGTCATTTAAAAGGCACTTAGACAGATACATGGATAGGAAAGGTTGAGAGGGATATGGGCCAAACTCAGGCAAGTGGCACCAGCTTAGATGGGCATCTTGGTCAGTATGGAGAAGTTGGGGCAAAGGGCCTGTTTCCCTGCTGTATTACTCTACGACTAGTATATGGACTTCTCTTCTGGAAATCTAAGTTCAAATCCTGCCACAGGTTCTTTGGAATTTAAATGCAAGTTATTAATTAAATTTCAGATGAAGAGCAAATATTAGCAATGGTTCACATTCAATTATCAATTTTTAAAACGAAAGCCAACAGGCTCTTGTAAAAACCCTTCTAGTTCACGAATATCCTTAGCTGGTTTGACTTGCATGCGACTCCAGACCACAGCAATGTGCTTGACATTTAGCTGCCTTCTGAAATGGCACCGTTAGTCATTCAGTTCAGGGGTAAGTAGTGATGTCAATGATGCCCATATCACATGAACTATTAAATGCTAATAAAATTGGCTAAAATCATTAAACAATTATTTAAAAAGGCTTGTAACAACCGAATTATGTACATTTGTTTTGGTGGGTTAAAGTAGATACTCAAGTCTGCAGTGCTGAAGAAAAAACAACTGAGGAAATCAAACATTTATATGCCAGACTTAGTACAAATTCAAATTAATTAGTGGTTTAAATGACCAACAGATGTGGGGAAATGCTCTCTCTCTCTCTCTCTTCCCTCCTCAACAGATGTGAAGCTATAGGAATCAGAAGATACAAACATGTTGAATCCACACAGAAATCTATTATTCTTGAGACAATACTATACCCTTATAAACAACGTTATTTACTTAATGACCACCTGCCTATTGAGAATGGGAGAGATGCCACTTTGGGCGATACTCAGATTCGGTCGCCGCACTAAAGTGCAAAAGTCATATTATGTCAGCAGAATGGAATACATTCTCTACAATATGATCCAATGATGATTTTAAATCTCTGTTCTCTCCTGCCATGTTAAGATTGATTGCATGTAATAAGCAGGTAGTGTTCTGAATAAAACTCCAATGTACCTGCATATTGCATATTACATCAAAATAAAAAGGATGCAGTTGATCCATGTTTCTGAAAACTCAATTTATTCATTGACATTCTATTCGTAAATTCTAATAGGCTCATAACCAAACAGTTTTTTTTATTTCAACGGTCTTCAGAAGTAACTCAATGTGTCTGGGGGCTGGGTGACAGGAATGACAGAACTGGAGTAATTTGCCAGCATTTGTTCTAAATATTCAAAATTCAGTGCTCCAGAGGCGGAGTTAAAATCGATGCCCAAGTCTGTAATGTCAGAGTAAAACCATTTGGTGTGTTCGAAATTGGTACTTTAAATTAACTTGGTAAAATTGGTAAACAGCTCCACCTTCAATGCCATAATTCCAAGCAAATTCATCTCCTTACTCCTAAACCATAGAACCATACAGCACAAAACAGGCCCTTTGGCTCAACACCTGGGACTCAACACCTCCCTTTGCAACTAGATCCTTGACTTCCTGACCAACAGACCGCAATCAGTAAGAATAGGCAGCAATACCTCTGCCAGGATTATTCTCAACACCAGTGCCCCACAAGGCTGCGTCCTCAGCCCCCTAACTCTACTCCCTATACACTCATAACTGCGTGGCCAGATTCTGTTCTAATTCCATCTACAAGTTTGCAGATGATAAAACTGTAGTAGGCCGTGTCTCAAATAATGATGAGTCAGAGAAAAGGAAGGAGATAGGGAGCCTAGTGACGTGGTGACATAACAATTTTTCCCTCAGTGTCAGCAAAATAAAAAAATCTGGTCATTGACTTCAGGAAGGTGGGTGGTGCACGTGCTCCTGTTTAATTCAATGGTGCTGAGGTCGAGAGGGTTGAGAGCTTCAAGTTCCTAGGAGTAAACATCACCAATAGCCTGTCCTGGTCAAACCACATTGACGTCACAGCAAAGAAAACTCATCAGTGCCTCTACTTTCTCAGGAGGTTAAAGAAATTTGGCATGTTCCCTCTGACCCTCACTCACTTCCACCAATGGACCATAGAAAGCATCCTGTCCAGATGCACCATGGCTTGGTTCATCATGGCAACTGCTCTGCCCAAGACTGCAAGAAACCTCAGAGAGTTGTGGACACAGCCCAGCACATCACGGACACCAGCCTCCCCTCCATGGACTCTGTCTACACTTCTCGCTGCCTCAGTAAAGCAGCTGGCATAATCAAAGACCCTACCCACCCCGGACATTCTCTCTTCTTCCCCCCTCTCATCAGGCAGAAGATGCAAAAGCCTGAAAGCACATACCACCAGGCTCAAGGACAGCTTTTATCCCGCTTTTGTAAGACTATTGAATGGTTCCCTAGTATGAAAAGATGGACTCTTAACCTCTGCTAAACCAATTTACCAATGTAATTTTCCAATTTAAATTGGTTTGATATCGTCACATGTACCGAGGTAGTGGAAAAAAGCTTGTGTTGCATACTGTCCATACAGATCATTTCATTGCAACAGTGCATTGAGGTAGTACAAGGTAAAACAATAACAGAATGCAGAATAAAGTGTTACAGTTACAGAGAAAGTGCAGTGCAGGTGGACAATAAGGTGCAAGGCCATAACAAGGCAAATTGTGAGGTCAAGAGTCCACCTAGTCCACAAATGCCAGTGGACAAAGTGTCCCCTATCTGAGTAGGCACTCCTTTTGCATGCAACAATACAATAGCATGTCCTTGTGACCCAATGCTTTAAAGCCCCTTGGGTTAATGTAAATTACACGACATAAATCAAACATGAATGTGGCACGCTGGCCTTCATCAGTTAGGGCACTGAGGAGAGAAGTTGGAATGTTATGTTGCAGTTGTACAAGATGATGGTGAGGCCGCATTTGGAATATTGTATTCAGTTTTAGTCACCCAGCTATAGGAAAGATGCCATTAAATTGGAAAGAGTACAGAGGAGATTTACCAAGATGTTGCCAGGACTTGAGGTACTGAGTTATGGAGCGAGGTTGAGCAGGTTGGGACTTTATTCAATGGAGCGTAGGAGAATGAGGGGTGATATTAGAGAGGTGTATAAAATCATGAGGGGCAAAGACAGGGTGAATGCGCAGAGTCTTTTTCCCGGGGTTGGAGAATCAAAAACGAGAGGACATTGATTTAGGGTAAGGGAGGAGAAATTTAGTAGAAACCTGGGGTACAATTTGTTCCACACAAAGGGAGGTCTGTGTATGAAATGAGCTGCCAAAGGAAGTGGTCGAGGCAGGTACACTAACAACATTTAAAAGGCAATTGGATAGATACATGGATAGGAAAGATTTAGAGGGATATGGGCCAAATGTGTGGAAGTGGGACGAGATTAGATGGGAATCTTGGTCAGCATAAACTAATTGGGCTGAAGAGCCTATTTCCATGCTGTATGACTCTATGAATGGTTGAATTGTGCAGAGTTTCCAAATTACATTCAGCCAAAACAAGTTAATCACTTTCAAACAGCCTTTCTCATCAATTCTGATGCATTGAAAAAGAAAAAGCATGAGAGCAGCTTATTTGAAGCACTGAAAGGAGACAAATTTGACACTAAGTACTGCCAATCCAATAAACAATATTAAATGAATATTTCCCAAAAAGTTGCTCCTTTAGTTTCCATGGATAATAGGAACAGCATGAGAACAGGTTACTTTTTGCTTCTCTTTGCCAATAATGTTGTTTGGCATCTATAAAGGAAATAAAATTCTGGATGCTCAAACTTAAAATGTCCTGAAGCAGGCTTCAGCTTGAATTTCCATTCTAGCACAAGGCCCAAATATTTGTCTTGATTTTCCAAATGGAACTAGTTATTTTAACTCATTCCACAATGAATTTAGTTATTGGGTTTGAGACCGGCTTTCCTCTTATGTTGTCATTTAAAAATGGTAGTGCATGTGTTTAAGGGTCACAGTAATGCATTTGAATCTGAGGATTTAACTCCATGAAAACATGAGGCCAGACCATTCCACCCAAATGAGCTGAAACTAACTTCTGGCAATTATTGATTTCAAAGTGAAGGAGTTTGGATAGTAATGAAGTGGTATTCCACACATATTTCCTGATACTAAATGAGAGCTGTGCTATTTTATGGAGTCCTGTGAGGTTGCTGCAAGGGAGAAATATACTGCCCTGAACATGAGGTACCAGCACAATTCTGTGTGAAGGGAATTAAGGTACCAACAATGCCAAGGCATCTATTGGTGACAACTTCAGTACTTATTCTAAAGGAAGAGAAATAAATAAGACCATAAGTAGGAATAAGTGTAACCCGACCGTTAAGCTTAAAATGATTTTGGGGGCAACAATCTCTTCAGAATCACAATGTAGTTTTAAAAAAAGGAAATTCAGTCCCGAATCCATGCCAGCTATCTGCACCAATCTACTCACCTGCTCTTTCCACAATGCCCTGGATGTTATGTTCACCAAGTAACCATCTCATTCCCTTCTGAAAGACTGGCTCTGTTCTGACATCATTAAAAAGCAGCAAGTTCCAGTTCATAACAATTCCCTGCATAAACAACATTTTCCTCACATGACCCCCCTGTACCTTTTGCCCAGCACTTGAGATCTGTGCCCCCTGGTACTTGAACATTCCACTCATGGGAGCAGCTTCACTCTGTTAACCTTAAGTCTATCATGATTTGTACACCAAGACTCCTCTCCTCCAAATGTCGTTAGCACCAAAGAGAATAATTCCAGTAACCTTGCAGCAAAAAAAAATCAAGATTGTGACAACTAAAGAATCTTTCATCAGGAAATTTGTTTGGGCCAACTTGATTTATAGTGTCATAGAGTAGTACAGCATAGAAGGCGGCCCTTCAGCCCACCCTGTCTATGCCAACCATTATGCCTATCTACACTCTTCCCACTTGTCTGCATTAACCACATCCCTGTGTGCCATGGTCGTTCAACTACCTGTCAAGATGTCTCTTAAATGTTGTTCCTGTTCCGGCCTTCACCACCTCCCCAAGCAGCTCATTCCAGATATCAACTACTCTTTGTATGAAAAATTGTGCTCCAGTGAAAACAGACTGAGCCCATTCATTTTTTCCTGATAATTCAAGCCCTCCAATCCAGCTAACATCCTTGTGAATCTTTTCTGCACCCTCTCTAGCTTAACCATGTCCTTCCAGAATTGCACCCGAGTGTGACATAACCAACAGTGAGCTGCCATTCCTGCCCATCCCTCAACTAGATTTCCGTCACATTTGTAATATCACAATTCCATGTGCCGATCCATGCCCTGAGTTCACTTGCCTTACCTTCTTGCTGATAAAGTAAGCAAGAGGCTTCTTGCTTTAAAGTAAATGCAGTTTATAATATCAGACCTTCCTCACTACCTTTCCTGCTCCTGCCTGTCCTGCCAAATGGACTTGTTAATTTCCTTCAACTTTCACCTGTTAGACCCGTATTTTGGGTCCCACCCCACTGCCAGACTAGTTTAGAACCACCCAAGTAGCACCAGCAAATCTCGCCACAAGGATAATGGTCCCCCTCCAGTTCAAATGCAACCGTTTCCTCTTGAACTGTTGATTTCATTCAGCTTGGTTTAATAGAACGCTCGCCTTACAAACATTTATACAACTCAGTTTAGGAGTTTCCAAGCACAGATTATAATCTCGTTAACACTTTGGCAGAACATGGACAATTTTCAACTCTCACCTAAGAGCCTGCAGGTTGGAATGCAATTTTGGCAGCTCCACGTTATTCCTTATATGCACAACTAAGTATAAAGATCTTCAGTTTATTTTTTGTAGGCTCTCCAAAAAAAGTGAGATAATGCATGATAAAATACAACATGTTACTGATTATAGCACCATTAAACTGAAAATTAATTTCTTGTCCCAGCCAAGCTGAAAAAAATTGTCATCTTGCCCTTGCTTCACTGTTTTTGTAACCTCCTCCAGGCACAAATACCGCTCCTCCAATTCTAGCCTTGTGTATATCCCCAGTTTTCTTTGCTCTGCCATTGGCTGCTGCATCTTGATACAGCCTTGGCCTGGAGCTCAGAAATTTCCTCCCACAACCACATTGCACCCGCTATCCTCACTTAAGACACAGCTTTAAAACGTACTCCCTATCACTTGTCCCAATGGTGTCAAGTTTTGTTTGATGATCACTCCTGTAAAGAATGTTATGTCATTTTAGTACATTGAAGGGTCAATACAAGTGTGAGTTGTCATTTTTAGCAAAAAAATTAGCAAAAAGGAAACATGTTTTAAATTAACATATTCAGGATTGGATCATCTGAAAATGGTAATTCCTTTTAATTGGCTGCCACAAAACAACAAATTTCACAACATACAAGTCAGTGATAATAAACCTGATTCTGATGATATTCCAGGCTACATCACTAAATAACTAAAACTAAATTGAATAAATGCATTCCAAGAGGTTGGGGTGAAGAAAATTAATTGGACAGTTAGACAAAGTGAATCTGTATTAATAAAGTACAATAGAATTTAAAACATTTCCCAGCAGTTCCAGCACAGAAACTGTTCACTTACTAAATCTTGCAGTGACAAGAATGTAGGATGCAAGTCTCCTCTTGGGCACAACTGCATGATGAACAATTAATTTTTAAAAATCTGTTCACAGGATATGAATATCACTGGCATTGTTGGCATGTATTGTTCATTCCTAATTTTTCCTGCACCGAGGAGACAGTTAAGAATCAACCACATTAATGAATCTGCAGTCACAATACGGGCCAGTGCAGTTAAGGGCATCAGATCTCCTCCTCTGAAGGACATTCATGAATCAAATGGGAGTTGACAGCAATCCAGTAGTGTCTTCATGCCCATAATGGAAACAAACTTCTTTTTCCTCAAATTCCAGGTTTATTTCATATTTCCTGAATTTTAAACTCATCACCTGCCATTGTGTGATTCAAACATCCCTACTAACACTGTACAAAAGTGACATAGATCAAATCATGTTTTTCCACCAAATAATTAGAAATATTAACTCAACTGTAATTTTGAAATCATCAGCTTTGCGTTAAAACTTTAAGGGCCCAGTACAGCTTCCAACATGGCTATGCAAACATCTCCTAAATCTATCAAGACATGTTCATGGACTCCATAATTGACCCCATAAATTTTCTATTACGAAACAACTGGACCCTTTCACACTGCCACATATGGAACCAGTATTGCATGCAAGTGGTAGCACAGGGGCACAGCTAGCAGAGCTGCTGCCTCAAAACACCAGAGACCAGGGTTCAATCCTGACCTCTAGTGTTGCCTTTGTCAAGTTTGTATGTTCTCCCTGTGACCACATAAGTTTCCTCCCATATTCCAAAGACATGCAAGTGGTAGGTTAACAGGTCACTGTAAATTTCCCCTCATTTGTGGCAGAATCAAGGGTGATCTGATGGGAATGTGGGAGGATGGATTACAGGAAAAATTAGTGGGGAGTGGGATTGCTCTGTGAGCTGGGATAGCTTTGGTGGGACAAACTGACATTTCAAATTGTAAGGAATATGGAATAAGGTATCTGTAAACACTAACTCACTGTGAGAGCTTTTAAAAATCATTTGAGATTTCCTCAAACACAAACAAGTGGGTTGTTGTTTAAAATTACTCATACACTTTCTATTCCTGGTGTGTGCTAAATTTGTGCGGACAACCTAAACCAAGGTTCCTCTCCTGATCATGACCAGTGATTTCAAACTCATATAATCAGTCATCCAATTGCCACCTGACAGGTTCAGCATCTGGCTCAATCATTAGTTTGGAGTGTGAGGCAGTGGCCAGAGCCTGAGTGGGGTGTGTGGCCAGAGCTGGGGTCCAAACTGTGGGCCAAGTTGCAACTGGACCCTCGGTCGGTGTCTGGAGCACAAGGATCAGGAATAGGTCCTGTGGGCAGGTTTGTAGCTGAAGCTGAGGTCCAGTGTCTTGTATTTTTCCCGCTCCCTGTATACCCACAGTGTTCACTGGAAAATTTATGATTGTACTGTGTATCATACAGGAAAAATATTGAAATAAAAATATGTTTGAGTATTACTAGGAACAACATCCAATAGTTTGGAAAATCGGCAAGCCCAGCATCACCAAAATCCCTAGCGTGCCAGATTATCAGAGCTTCACTTTTGATAAAGATCAAAATTGACAGTGATGTTACATCACCACCCCACGACACACAGTGTAAAAAGTCTTCCATCATTATCTCAAACATGATTTTTTAAACACAAATTTGTTGAAAAGATTTCAAGTTTTTAAATATAAACAGACAACAGTACCCATGGACTGACTACTATTTTCCATTCTCTCAAAATCTCATTGACACATAGCCCTTCACCAATATTTCAAATCAAGATTGGATATTATTTGATATATTGGGATCCTGATAAATGCATAACAGACCTGGCAAATAATGATTTACTCAATGAGCATTCCTTTACACAACTCTGAAATGTAGCTTGCTGATAAATATGTGTAGTATCATCTGTGAACCATACATTCAGCAATTAGGTGTTCAGAACACTAGGATATTTAGCAACCAAAAACAATTGAGCTTCCAAAATGATCACACCATCTTCAGCTGCAATCAAGCAATGACTCCATTTAGTTTGCAGAACATCAAAATGAGAATAATGAAAGAGGTGAATTTATTTAAAATAGTCACCATCAAGCCACTACACTCCAGCAGTAGATGTTGAGAAATATCTCAATACATCACACAGTGCAGAGGATCAACAGAAAGTACCACATCAAATATTGAATGGCTTGGGTGCACATGTAAATGAATCATAGGAGAGGAAAAGATGTCATTAAGTACAGTCAGGATGCAGACAGCTCTTCTTTCAGAAATTCTTTCTGAAATCTAACAATCACTCTTTGGAACAAATTAAATGAGAATGAAAGGTGAGAAGCTGTCATTCAGCCCACCATTGCTGCAAAAGTGTTAGATGTTCAACAGGTGCCTTCACAAGTCCTGAACTCTTCTACACAATTTCTTTACAAGCTTCCTATATCCAAGTACTTTCTACCTTAATTTCAACTGGGACTGTCCAAGAATTCGCAATTGAATGACTGCAATATTCTGTGAAAATAACAGCAGCTTCTGGTGTCCTGAATCCAGAAGATGCTGTCAGTAATACCTTCCTCCTCATGCAATCCCCTACTGCAGTATTTGCTGAGGTAATCAATACAGCATTAACAACTTGATTGAAACAATGATATTAACTTAAATCCTTTGTGTGCAATTCTCACCCTAAAAACACTGAAAACTTTGTGAAGTTTGATGAGCTACAACTAATTTTTTTAACATACCAATGAAAAACAATCTGGTTGCATGTGTGGGGGTTTTGTGAGGTGTGTGTGTGTGTGTGTGTGTGTGTGTGTGTGTGTGTGTGTGTGTGTGTGTGTGTGTGTGTGTGTGTGTGTGTGTGTGTGTGTGTGTGTGTGTGTGTGTGTGTGTGTGGTGTGTGTGTGTGTGTATTTCAAAATTTGACCAAATTTAAAAAATTGCTATTCCCTTAGCAGTCTATTTAAGAATGTTTACAATATTTCAACATCCAGTTAAATCCACGTGTATGTTCCAAATTACAGCCTTAGAATTCATCTTTGTTGCTGGGTGCTATAGATGAAAAAGAAGTGACTTTGCAGCAACTGACATAAAGAAAGAGGAAATCCAAGATCTAGATATTGCTGAAGCTTTCTGGGCAGGTTTCTTCAAGGTCAGCAGCAAAATTCTATCCCTTCAATTGCTGACTGGAAAATACAGCATCTCAAAAGTAACATTAGATCTAAAACAAAAACTATGCAAGAAAATTTTTCTGATATCCATCTTCCTCTGTGCAGCAATAATTCCATGCCTTTTTGCGCCTATTAAGCAACAATTGGGAATCTTTTCCTCTCTCAAAAATCCCTTCAATTACTCCAATGACCTCAAAAAAAGAGATAAACAATGATTAGAATTTAGAATATAAGGGAACACTAAAGCAGAGACTGTAAACTTGTGATGGAAGGAAATAGTACGAATATTTGAAAAGCAAGAATAAATACATGTCAGAGATAAGAGCAAATTAAGCTGAGAGTTGAAGGGTTTTCAGCAGCACTGGTGTGATGCCTACATTGTGAGCTATAATTTTGAGGATTCCAAATGGCTTTGTAAACAGCATACCAGAAACAAAATAATGCTGGAAAATTGAATTAAAAATATTGAAGTTCTTGAAGAAAGATCAACTTTGTTTTGCTCTTGTTACGGGCCAGGTTGCTATTTGGTGAATGTTCCTTCAAGGCACCTGGACAGTAGAGTAGCTGTGTGTGTGTGTGTGTGTGTGTGTGTGTGTGTGTGTGTGTGTGTGTGTGTGTGTGTGTGTGTGTGTGTGTGTGTGTGTGTGGTGTCATCACAACAGCAAAATAACTATGTGCTGGCTGCTTTTTGCTCAGTGAGTCAAAGAAAAGCAAGGGGGGAGGGGAGGGGAGGGGGGGACTGACTGACTGACTGCTGGTCTCCATAACAATGGATGAAGAACAATAGCTGTATCTGTCACATACAATCCATGTATGGATTTTTGGAGGAAACAAGTGGAGTCCACTTGGTCATTAACCTGTAGTGGGAAACAGGTATTTATGTGGGTGGCCATGTATCGAATGCCTTTGGGGTGGCAGATACTTCAGAACAAAGTAAATGGAGATCATCAGTGATTGAAGTGTCATAGGGGTTCCATCATGGAACATTTGGATTTTGTAATTTCTCTCTATATTCTCTCTACATTTTCTCTTCAGTCAAGGGTGGTTTTGCAAAAGCCTTTGCTCACGTTCCACCTCATGACTTGCTGAACTGAACTTTGAGAACTATTCCTGGACTTGGAGTTTGGGAATTTGCCACACACACACACACACACACACACACACACACACACACACACACACACACACACACTTCGAGTTTAGTTTTGGGGTTAATGTTTAACATGTAACGTTTTTAATTTTCTTATTATTACAAGTAGTTATTAATAAAATAGTTTTTAACACTTGTACATGACTCA
The DNA here is from genome assembly GCF_009764475.1 of Pristis pectinata. Lineage (NCBI taxonomy): Eukaryota > Metazoa > Chordata > Chondrichthyes > Rhinopristiformes > Pristidae > Pristis > Pristis pectinata. Next base: position 24,723,095 of record NC_067409.1, on the reverse strand, counting down.
GTGTGTTTCTATTGTTACTGGTATGTGACACTCTCCACAGATGCTACCTGTCCTGCTGATTATTTCCAGTATTTTTTGTTTTTATTGTAAACCCGGGCACCAAAAGCAGTTCACTAATATGAACTGCACAATAGGAAGTGATTTGGTGGAAGAGGGTTCAATGGTAAAATAGATTTGCTTGGAGACAATTCTAAGTTCATTCCTGCGAACCAGGAAGGAACTAGCAATGTAAAACACTTGACTCAAATGACAATTCAACCCACTATAATAATTTTGCTGCAGATTTCTACCCTATAAACACAATTTTGCAATCCCTTTACATGAATGTTGTTTGTTGGCAACATGGGCACAGAGTGCTTATTGCCAACATCATACCAGCAATAGAAAGGCAAATCCAGAGGTGTGCAATACTGCATGTATTACTCAGCAAGGAAAATAACACTATAACCTGCTGCTTCTGAAAAACACATGAAATTCTTTCCTTCACTGTAATTATGTACTTGCCTGATTACCCTCTCCCACAGGTTTCTTTTGTTCATCTCTTCAAAGGTATACAAGGTGTTCATTTGTCTTCCTAACATCACTCCTGTCAGTTCTTATAATTAGGCAAATGCACATGCCATTCATTATAGTACATTGTACAAGTTAACACTGAAGAAATATTCTTCACTGTGTAGTTATTTAAAACACACTGTTGCTAATGCATATTATATTCTTCCAGTCAATTGCCAAAACAAGTGCTAAGATTCCTCAAGCTGCCAGTGATAATCAGGATCTCGGCAGTAAATACTCAAAATAAAATTGTTATTTGCCCATTTACCATCCTGCCCCCAAGAATTTTCATGGGCACATTTAGAATTATAAACTGAATTGACTATATCATAATCACCCACAGGTTTATATGTGTAATTAACATAACAGTAAATAGCTCATATCACATTAGGAAAAACATAACTGGTTCCTTGACATCATAAACCACAAAAGTATTTATCCATGTCTGATTGTGCAAGTGGAATTGTAACTATCTATGTTATTACACATAATATAGTAACAGTTTCAGGCAGAAGAGGCTCTTCAGTACATTCAGCTCATCACAACACAATGTTTCGGTAACAAAACAAAGAAGTTGACCAGAATCCAAGCTTGAACCCAATTAAGAAATCTTGTTCCTGTCATGGAGAAATTCCCCTTGTGAGTCTCTTAAATTGTACATAATTTGATTCACATGTGCTCAACTATTGTCCACGGTGGTAAAACCCACTACATCCAATTGTCCAAATCTTAATCATTGTCAAAAGTTTTTGCCATATTTCTACCCAACCCATCTTATTCCAAAGAGAAAAAGAAACAGCTAGAAAAGTCAACCTATTCTCACACCATTCCTCGAGGTTCAAGTATAAGCCATGCAGCCCTTCCCTGATCATTGCCGTTACATAAGTGACTTGGAACAGAAACAACATTATTAAGCTATACAGATAATACCTTGAATTGGGGAGGTCAGTTCAAATAAATCCCAAGGATTTGAGCAGCTTGGATCTAACCTTCTCAACTTATTTGAACAAGTGACAACTCACACAGCAGCCAGTCGAGCCACTGTCTCACAGCACCAGGCACCTGGATTCAATCCTGACCTCGGGTAGAGTGTGGAGTTTGCACATTCTTCTTGTGGGCACGTGGGTTTCCTCTGGGCGCTACAGTTTCCTCCCAGATCCCAAAGTCACGCAGGTTAGTGGGTTAATTGGTCACTGTAAACTGTCTGTAGATTGTAGGTGAGTGGTGGAATTAGGGGGGAGTTGATGAGAATGTGGGGAGAATAAAAATAACAGGATTAATGTTGGGTAAGTGTAAGTGGGTGGTTGATGGTTGGCGCAGACTTGGTGGGCTGAAAGGTCTTTTTTCCATGCTTTATCTCTCTGCGACGAATGGATTGCGGCTAGTCCTCTGGCAGTTGTGTAATTAAGAATTCTTGAAATTCAGTATGGCAACACTAATTAAACACAAAACTGGAAATTCAGACTACGCTTTGAAAAAGGATCAGAGATTGATTAAAAGGTATAAGGGGAACAACAATCAAATTTTGTTTGATAATACTCCTGTGAAATGACTTGGAATGGGTTATCATGCTAAAGCCACAAGCTAAGCATAATTCAAGTTGCTTAGCCTCTGGATCCACACCACAGAGTTAAATCCTCTCCCTGGTCACACTCTCAAGCTGAATTCCAGCTGGTAAATTTGGCATCTCCTTTGGCCCTGGAGTGAACTTCCGACGACATTCTCCACAACTTCCAGTTTACTGACATTGGAGCAAGTTTTCCATTCTGAAACCAAAGCTAATGGCAGAGCATTTAGATGTATCTAGCACTGGCATCAGCCTAAGTTGGCAATGGCATCTTTCTTTTAGTCCCCACTGGGTGCAGCTGCCACCTGTGTGCAACTCCAGTGGACTCCTCAAGGAGTCCATCAGCGTAGTGTAATCTACCTCAGACACTCTAGTTGTCATGCTGAGACATTTGCCCTCACCCTGTGCCAGGTTAAATCTACTAGGCAAGCACGGGCATTCCTTATTCGTACCAGACCATGAAGAATGGTAAATAGTTATATTTTTATTCGTTATTTTAGTTTCAAGGTTATTATTTTATTTTGGAACATGCACTAGATTTGCAGTTTTTTGAAATATAAATTTTTGAACATTTTTAACATGATGATACAAAGCTACATGGCAGAGTGAGCTGTGAGTGGTATGGAGAGGCTTCAATGGGTCGAGACAGGCAAAGTGAATGGGAAAGGATATGGCATATACAAGAGCAGAGATCACTTACTGCAATGACAAAGGGCTTGGGTTACACCACACATGGAAAATTGACTCAAAGGAGATGATTCAAGGATGTTCTCAAAGCCTCCTTGAAATAGGACAATATCCCCATTGATTCATGGGAATCTTGGCTGCTTAAAGGGAAGCAGGAACATTCAAGATGACATTGAGAACCTTGAGACAATTTCATTGGGAGAACACAGAAGTTCAGCATAAGTGGCAGAAAAAGCATGCACACACACTGCAGATCCCACATTGGCTTTATGAGCCACAGCAGAACCCATCACCTACAAAATTGAAATGTAATCAAGTCACTGAAGTCATCTTCAATCTTGAGGAAAGCTTTAAGAGAAAACTGAATAAATGGTTTAGTTTTTGGACCTGACCAACTTGACACCTTAGTCTCATTTGTTTGTTTAAACGAGCAAGCAGGAACATCTGTGCCCCAGAGATCACTGTAAGCAAGTGGTCTGCAGTTGAGGTTTATACATGAAATTATGAAGACGTGAAACAAAATTCTGAAGAACACAGAACAATAACAGAGGCATTTGATCCAAAAATGCCATTTTGGAATCATCTGAAAATTTGTGGAGGGTGGGATTAATGAACAAAGGATTTGTGGCAGAGAAGCACGAGTCATTAAAAGCTAGGTTTCAAGCACAAAGGTTAATGGAAAGCTGGGCTTCACTGTAAGGTACAAAGAATAAATCAATGAAGTATTATTTTTGTCTTATGAAATAGTAGACTGATAAGGCTCATTACTGCCCAATCAATCGCTTCTCAAACAACAAAGTTATAGAAGGTGTCTGACTCACCAGAGGGTGTTTCACAGAAGAGACCACAATGCCAAACACCTGCACTTTGTAGCAATGGCCATCCTGAGCTCCCAGTTGCATGCCATTTCAACTCCTCTCCCCATTCCCACACCAGCCTATCTGTCCTCAGACTCCTCCACTGTCAGGGTAAGGCCAAATGCAAACTAGAGGAACAGAACCTCATATTCCGCCTGGGGAGCCAACAACCCAAAGGCATGAACATTGAATTCTCCAGTTTCAGGTAACCCACATCTCCTTCGTTGTTTTCTCTCTCCTCCTGATCCACCCAGGTCCTCTCGCACCCCGCCTTCTTTCCATACCCAACCCCACCCCCAACTCTCGGTTTCCCAGTTTCTTTCCCCTCCCCCCACCTACAATCCACATACTCCACCCACTCAGGCCCCTACCCCCTCCTCTCCGCGTTCCCCTTTTGCTGAGCATCCCGTCCTTATCTGGTTCCACTCACCACCTTCCCTTTTTATCAGATTCCATAATCTACAGCCCTTTGCCATCTTGACTATCACCTTCCCAGCTCCTCCGTCACTATCTCCACCCCTCCCACCCTCACTCAATCTGTCCATCAACCGCTCCTCATCTGGAACCACTTATCGCTTGCCAGCCCCTGTCTCACCCTTTATACTGGCTATCTCCCCTTTATACTCTCAGTCCTGATGCAGGGTCTCAACCTTGAAACGTCGACTATCCCCTTGCTTCCACAGATGCTGCTTGACTTGCAGAGTCCCTCCAGCAGTTTGTTTTCGGCACAGGTGGTGGTGGGTATTTTCACATGGAGGGTACTGGGTATATGGAAAGAGCTGCCATAGGAAGTAGTACCAGTGGGTACAATTACGTTAAAAAGACAGTTAAGCGGTACATGAAAGGTTTAGAAGGATATGGGCAAAATGCAGGCAAATGTTACTAACTCAGGTAGGCTCCTTAGTTGGCATGAAGGGCCTCTTTCTGTGTTGTATGACTCCATGACTCAATAACTGACGGCCAGCATGGGTTTCCCCAGGATCACTTGGCTGTGTGAAGTATCAAGGAGCATTGGTAATAATGAAGTTAATGGGCACCAAAGTGCAAACAGTATCATACCTCACACAAAGGAAGATGGTCGTGGTTATTCGAAGTTGATCACCCCAGTCCCATGACATTACTCAGGACTGAATTCTAAGCCCAACCACCTTCAGCTGCTTCAACACCGACTCTCTTTCCATCATAATGTCAGAAATGGGAATGTCTGTTGATGGTTGCACCATATTTAATTCTATTCACAACTCCTCAGCAAGCGAATGACTCCAACAGTCCATGCAGCAAGCCCTGGGCAACATTCAATCGTGGGCTTATAAAAGTGGTGTAAAACATGCCAAAGAATTTACAGATAATGAGCATCTGCAACAATGGAGACAACCATCTACCCATGACATTCATAGAACATAGAACAGTACAGCACAGTACAGACTCTTCAGTCCACAATGTTGTGCCAACCTATATAAATGTACTCCATGATCAATCTACCCCTTCCCTCCTGCACAGCTCATAACTTTCCATTTTTCTTACATCCATGTGCCTATCTAAGAGTCTTTTAAATGTCCCTATTACATCAACCTCTACCACCACCCCTGAAATTCATGTCAGGTTCCCCCACCAACAACATCCTGGATCACCAATAACCAAAAGCTCAGTTGGATCATTCAATAAAAACTGTGGTGACAGGAGTAGGGCAGAGATCTTTCCCAACCCACTGAGTTCCTTCAGTAGACTGTGCGACACCCACACTGTTTAACTGCAGTTTTCCTATTATACTACTGCTTATTTTAAATACATTCTTTGTTGGGTAATGCTTTGGGCAAAAAAAAACATACAGGACCATGGATGCTGCCCCACTCCTGTTCCAAGTTCACTCTCTTTCCAGGGTAAAACTTGATAATGTACCAATTAATCACATCACTACACCAAGAGCAATACAATTTCTACTTTACCCTTGACAAATACTCAATCAAAAATAAGTTAATTAAATGAGTTGCATTTTTATTTTTGGGATTATGGATTTATAACCAGCAGAGCAAAATCATTATTTAAAATAATGTTCACTTTTAAAATAAAACTGACTATAATTGTGTAAAATTTATGATTAACATCAAAGTGAGTTGCATTGTCTGCAGGTTTTGGATTATAGAATGTCAATTCCATTGGATTCCCTGAAATTTCTATAAAACAAAGGAGTTGCATACATGATTATAAGTATTGATCTGGAGAAAGCATGTGAAAATTTGCAATGTGAATTGACAAGTCAGATTTTTCAGACTTAACAACTAAAATGTTTCAAGAAATAAAAATAAAATTTAAGCTGATATACACTGCTTGCTCCTGACTTGAAATCAATCTCTCAACCTCCTTGTGAACAAAAATAAAACTGACCAATGGTTCAAAGATCCTTTCTAGTTTTCTTTCCCAATATTTACAACAATCATAAATACCACACATTTATGAAAGAGTCTTATGGAAACCTCTTTTGTACATTTGCATATTTAAACATCTGCAAGTGATATAAAAATTCACATGGCTGGACACCTCTTTAAATTTAGAAGATTGAGAATATGGATCGTTCACTGCAATCAGTTAGAGAAAGCATTCATACTTCAAAAAAAATAATGAGAGCAAGCACTCACACACGAGAGGGGTAACTCAGTGAACTCTCAAATGCACGATAATGATTAGTTTTAGGAAGCTCTTAAGTGGTCAGTTACAGATATGTGGTAACAGTTCTCCTACATGATCATCTTGTTGGAGAGTTAATTATTTATAGAACTGAAGAAATGATTACAAAACAAATAAATACATTTCCTAGCAGGTTTAAACACTGAGTGCCAACTGGATGGCCTACAAGCACGCAACATTACTTTTTTTAACCTATGGGACCTCTATTTAAACCCAGGTGCTGAGATGAATGAATCCATTGCTTCCTGAAGTAAAAGAGCAAGGTGAAGGAAGCTGAACCATTCTCATTTTCATTCTTAAGTGGTTCAGGTTCACAAAGGCTGCCGTGACAACCATTCAAGAGTTGGAACTGACGGTGTTTTGAAAGCTGACCATAAAATGCGAATAGGCAGCCAATCCAAAGATGATAGTCATACTTCAACATGTGAAATATTGATGTGTAACTGTCTTATAAATAGACTGGCTGCAGCTGAAGTATGATTCACTTCTTATCACTGCCATAGCTAAAATAATTTATCCACCTGACAGTTTCATACAGTTTATGCAAAGGTTTATCCATGGAAATGGAAAGTGTCACAACAAATTAAAAAAGAGACGAAAATAACTGTTCAATGCAGCACAAAGACATTTCCTTATTCAGTCTCAATTTGAAATAATCATTTGTTGTGAGCAGTTTGCAGCAGTGAAACAAAGAAAATGACTTAGACTCAAATAAACAACATTAATTAATTCTAGATAAAACCTTCTTGAGATGTAAAATAGGAGGAAAAAAACACAAACACAACCAAATGTGACTATACTCATTTCTTTTTTACTTGGATAACATTTATTGGAAATACAAATAATGCCAAAGCAGAGCTGTGACAACATAATCCACTGTACCACTTCTCCACACTTCCAAAAAAACCGAAAAGCAGAATTAGAAAACTGCCTGTTATAGGCAAGATAAAGAAAGATCAAGAGAGATGGATTTATGTTAATGAAGAAAGCGTAAAATTTAACAAGTACTGGGAACATAAACCGCCTCTGCATTTCAGAATTTATCATGCTGTGCCTAAACCTTCACAGCAATGGGCTCCTACATCTACAAAAAAGTTTCCAGAATGCACAACAGCAAAGAGCTATTGTCCATGAGTGAGGTAACAGAATGCAAACAAAGAAAAATGCCCAAAGAAGAATGACAGAAATGAGCCAGTGGCAAGACCAAGCCAAGAACCAGGAAGCTCAGAATTATGTCTCTTGAACATTTGGTTCATACATGCCCCATGGTTGGATGGAATACAATACTACACTGACTTTGTACTCCAGAGAACAGAACATCATACTGTGACGAGCAAATGAGATGAGAAGATGATGGAAATCCAAAACAAAAACGGCAAATGCTCATATTGTTGAGCAGGTCAAGTGACCAATAAGACAAGGAACAGTTGAAGAGAGGGATCAAGGACCTTTCAGCAACAATTGGCACTGGAGTCAAAAAAAAGGTAGAGTTATATATGTGGAGAGGGAGATAAAAGGGAGCTACCTGAAAGTGTTAAATTCAATATTAAATCCCAATGGCTGTCATATACCAGATGAAAGTTGAGGTACTGACTCTTGAGTTGATGTTGGTCATCCCTGTAGCAATGTAGGAGGTTGAAGAGAAGTCAGTGCACTATTGGGACAGGACGTTAAAGTGACAGGTGACTGGAAGTTGCAGCTTGAACAAAAATGCTTTGCAAAGTAAACATCTAATCCGCACAGGATAAGTCCAATGACAAGGAGACTGGTTGGTGGAGATGGAAAAGTGGACCAAGGAGTCATGGAGGAAATTGATCCTTTGGAATACTGAAAGCAGAGGGGAGGCAAGACAGATCTATTGCTGGGATCTCAATGGAAATTATGAAGAATGATCATTTGAATTGGAGACTAGTGGAGTGGAAGATGAGGAAAGGAGAAACCATATATGTCAGTCATGGTGCTGTGGGTAATATTTTTGCATTTGAGTCAAATGGTTTAAAATTCACATCCAGAGACTCAGACTTCAACTCAAAGCTGACTCTCCAGTGCAATACTGAGAGACCGGTGTCAAAAGATATATCTTTCACATGCATGAGCTCTCAGATGAACACAGCTGATACCATGATATTAGTCAAAAGACTACAGGAGAATTATCCCTGGTGGTGTGATCATACATCCTCCAACCAAAATCACCAAGGTTTTAATGCTGTTAATTGGATACTGAGAAAGGCACGTTATTAACTTGCCACCATGCTTCTGCAACAGTGACTAATTTTGGAAATACTTCATCGCCTACAGTTTGCTTCTAGGCATCCTGAGCTCATGAAAACTAATAGATAACTGCAAGTCTTTCACAAAGCTGCCAACTGATCGCTCCACATTCCAGATATCAAAATGCAGTATCATGCCACACTGGTCTTGACAACTGCACATTTAAATACCTAATCCAAACTCAATTGAATTAGGCCATGCCGGGATCAGAGTGGAGGAAAATAAAAATTGTGAATCATTGTAAATGTTCTTCACTAAAAAATAACCTTCCATTGAATGTGCATTGTATAGATCGCTGCTGAAGAAATGGCCAAATTTGAATGTAACAACTTATCCAAGTAAGAAGTTTGCCAAAAGTTAATAGTCAGTCTCAAAGCACAAAGAATTGATGTGGAGTAACAGAGACAGCGTCTGTCAAATAGGTCAGAAACTAATCTGCATGAATGTCTTTATTTAGAATTCCAAGGCAAAGTTCTCCAGGCCTCACAACAGGAAATAAGGAAGGAAGTAAACAGAAAACATTTTCCATTCCCATGCCAGATACAATTCTCAAAACATACAGCTGAATAATTTTACTTCCATGAAAAAAATCCATTGATATTCAAAAATACAAAATTTCCAGCTATAATATTCAAAAACTTAAAAGCACTACAATCTCCTGATGATATAGTTTAGCCTGTTTATTGATCTTAGAGTCAGTCATATAGTATGAAAACAGACTATCTGGCCCACTACATCCACGCCAACCAGTGGGCACACATCTGTATTAATCCCATCTTCCAGCACTTGGCCCAAAGCCTTCCATGACTCTTCAAGTGCTCATCCAGACACCTCACAAATGCTGTTAGTGACTGGTTCCACCACTCTCTCTGGCAGTACATTCCAGATACAGTACTCACCACTCTCTGGTGAAAAAGATCCCCTTAGATCCTCTTTGGTTTTAAATTATAATTTGAAATTCTTTGATTGCAAAAATGAACAATGGAACATCAAACAAATGCCCCGTTAAAAAAAACACAGAATTTGGATTACTTAATTATTACTTCCATAGTCATAGAAATTCCACTAGCCTTCACTTAAACATGTAACTCTTACCCTCCATTTTTCAGAGTTTTGTAAAGTTAGTTGAAATTTTATCAAAAATGAGTCCTGAGACGGATACTTGGCACAAGGCAATTCAACAACAGTAAAGTATCTACACCCTTCTCAGTACCAAGTCTAATGGGTGATTGAATTTCCAAAAAAAGGTTTTGCAACTCATTCATTTAATGAATGAAAATGTTTCCCTAAGCCCAGTGTTGACCCAAAATCTAACATCTAACACAACCTTTATTATTAAGATGCTTCCTTAAGCATTCTGTAGCATCTCTTGGGAGGTGACAATAACCAGTGGAAGTTGTGTCAACAGTGCTGCCTCAAGCTGCATGAAGTTAAATTTTCACCATGTCCAAAAAGATTTTTTACTTCAGTTTTACTATATGTTCGCTTTGTTATTTTTAACATGTCATTGAAAACTGGAAAACTAAAAACAGACCCTGTTTCAATGTCCGTGCATTAGCAAGTCTGAATAAACCAAATATCCTGCGACAATCTTCGCAAAGAATGAAGTTGCTGAAATGGTTAATGAACTCACCCATCGACCTGTTAAACCCAATATTCCTAGTGGGTGATTCATCCAGCCCCTCGATTCCACTGTAAAGTGAATGTGAAATCCTTCGTTCCCTGTCTTCCATCACGGCATCAATAGGCAACTCAGGCCCAGGGGGACTCCCAGGTGTCTCGAGCTGGGGAGGGAGAGAGAGAGAAAATCTACATTGAAGGACTATTTAGCAGCATGGGGGAATGCAACGAGTTGCCCTCGGCCTGCACCCAACTGGGTACCCAATGAACTAGAACTCCTCACCAAGGTTCAAAATAATTTGCTATGACAGTCCTGCTTAATGACTAACTTTCTATGCCACTTTGTACAATACCTCCCATGGTGCCTTGTCAGATTTCAACACACTGGAAAGAATACAGAAATTAAAAGCTGCCTTTTGGCTGTTTCGGTGAATTTTTTAAATAAAAAAAGGCACTGGAAATGCAAAAGGTTGTAAAATGTACAAGGTTTCACAGATTTTTGTTTTCAGAAATAAGTCACTGTATAATGGAGACAGAATGTGCAATCAAACACTGATCTTTTTCCTGAGGTTTAAAGCTCATCAAATTTTGCCTTAGCTTGGTTCTGAAACAGAAAATAGGCTTATTTTTATTGGACTGAGAAAATTCTGGGTTATTGACATATGTCACTCAAGTTAATCCATGCAACTCTAAACAACAGGATATCATTGTTCTTAGATTAAAAGTCGAGTTTTATGATAAGTAGCAAGCCGCTCTTTCCAGTGGGACGCTGGCTATTCAATCTGTAGATGTCATTATCTCAGGAGGGATGAGAGGAGTGGATTAAACCCATGCAGTTCATATCTGAGTTACCCAGCAGAGATTTAACAGGATGAGAGTTTCTTATGTCTTCTTGTTGCAACAGGCCTTCATGAAATGAGCTTGGGCAAACTCACCTCACTCACTGCAACCAAAAGTTTGGCAATTTGGTGGCAAAAAGATTTTGCCACAAAGGTGCTCTTCCGAGGGTGGGACTGGACGACATTGCAAGCACAGAGAAAATGTAACATTTGGCTGCATCTGATCCTACTGCTCCTTTCTAAACTGAGTGGCTGAAGTACAAAGTCCCTCAACTCGAACATCCAAATTCAAAAAAAGCACAAGAATTGTATTTACATTAAATTTAATTCACAGCTATACAATAGTTAACCGGCATGGGCGACGAACACACTAGATCTCTCCCCTGAACTGGCAGCAATCCGAATGATTCAAATTACATTAGATTCAGGAGGACCTCTCCCCTTTGAAAAGAATGACATCTGTTTTCAAAAGGATAACATCCTTTTAGAAGTGTGATATTTGCTATTCCTGCACAGATGGCATAATGTTCTCCTGTGCATGCATATCACCATTTACAATTTACTACTATTAGATTTCTGCCATTGTGGTCAGCAGTAGCTAGTATCTGTGAGTATAGCAGCATTAACAAGAATCAGACAGGTTTTAAAACAAGAGATTTATTTGGTATTATTCAAAGACAATAAATAAGTTGGATGCATATTATGGGATAAGTCACAGATTTCCAAACAGGTGGATGTAGACATTTCTTGGTAAAAGGTTTGACCTTTGGGAATCTGGTAATATGACTGATGACATGGTTTGTATAAGTAACTGGAGTAGTTATGTACTTAGTAACTCTGTGGTAGCCTTCATTTTCATTGATCCAGTGAAGAATAAGCATAATGAAAACTGGTGATGTACGTCCAATGCGTCCACAGTGTTACAGCTTACGGAAAATAGTTATGACCTCAAATACAAAAACTTGCATATTTTCATTGGCAAACCAAAAGTCTGAATAAAATGTTCATTCATTGAATATTGAAATTTTATTCCTTATACCCATTTACACAAGATGTACCAGCTACCCTGAAATATATCCTATAAATACAAATTAACAACACGAAAAACTCTTGCTAACAGTCAGTAAATCAATTCTGCAGCAGGTAACTTCCACAATGGAAGTACACTTTTGCAGGCTCAAAATAACTTATCCATGGCTGTTCAGAAGTCAATAATTTGCACACAATGTAAAACATCCCAAGAGACCTCTCAGAAGTGTACACTTTGAGGATCTGAATGTTGAGGATCAGCTACCAGATAGGAGAGGATACAAAAGGCAAAGTTCAAGAGGACTTGATTGAAATCTTTATGCATCTCACCAATAAATAGAACAGCATACATCTGGTTGGATTCTGTCCATGAAATGTTGCAGTTGATATTGGAGTAGGCATTGTAATGTATTCTATTGCTCATTTCTTTATTTGATGACAACAGAACATTAGAATGCACCTCCCCCCCAACAATGTAAAACTTCCAAAAATTGTTATTTGTTTTTCAATAGACCTCCATTACTATGGCTCAAAAGAAAACATGTTTAATTTATTTGTTTACCAAATGCATTATATGGATTTCCATAAATGGATGTCAAGGTTTTTGAAACAAATATTTGAGAAAACTGCCATTTTAATTTGAGAAGCTTTTCACCTCATCTTGCTTGAAAGTTAAGACCACCCATGCAGAGATGCTCTTCAAGTTATTGCTCAAGATGGATAAAGTGTTAAGAACCCCACATTATATTCCAGCTGTAACACGACCTATTTGTAAAAAAAAAGGGGCGTCATTCAATTACATGTGCAACAAAGCAATCCATCACTCTGTTCCCTGGAGGATCTGAAGAGGATATGGGAAGCGGAACAGGAAGAGATTAACCGATGCTTTTCCCAGACTTTAACAGTCCTGGGCATAGGCATACAATGTCACAACAATAACAAACTGGTAGCACATCCGTGCCCATGAATAGTCACTTACAACAAACAGCATGCGATACAATGTGAACAGGAAAAACAAGCATCAACTCTCAGATGGACGTGACAGCACTCTGAAGTCTGCTTGATATATGTAGCATCACTATCAGTTAAGGGATGTCAATCTAAATTCTCTGAGAGTTTCACAGATGGTGGCCACTAAACGAAGATTGCATGAGAAGTAATTCTAATTCCAAACTTACATAATGGAATAATATTTTTGCAATCAGGGCTTTGCATTTATCAAACAAGTGTCAAACAAGATTGCCAAAGCATATTTTCAAGAGCCAAGCATTTGATCAGTTCATTCTTAATGCCTCACAGGGAAAAATAACCACATTGTATCATTTTAACAATAAATCTATTTTCATTCCTTACATCAAAATATATTAGGTGTTTGAGCTTCATTAAATATTCTGGTTGTGTGCTGAGACAATCAGTGCTGCACCTAAATGTCATGGACAACAATTCCACAGTTGCTGTAATCAGAGTAACTTTAATACTCTCACTTTTTACTTCACTCTAAGCGGATTAACATTTCATATAGGATTTAGTTAAATTCCTGTCCATTTTGAGAGCAGGACTAAAAAAAGAGAAATGAACAATCGGAAATCACAGCAACAAATTCACTTTTGAGGGACCAATGAACTCAGTTTTTAAGAAGTTAATAAATTCTATTGAACTTTAACAAAAATGATAAATGCAAATTATTTTACAAAAAGAGAAATCCAAATCAAATGAGATACAATTAGCATTTCAAGGATAGAAAGGAAGTAGAATGGCAACAGGATTGCGGGAATGAGTTCCAGAATCTGGTTTAGGTAGCTGAAGGCTTTGCTACCATTGACAGGAGAGGTGCTACACGGGATGGTGAAGTCAAAGGAAAAGTGACTTTTGGAGCCGGAGAAATTTACATAAATGGAAAAGCAGCATGATGTAGAGTTTGAAATTGAGGACTGGAAGCAACGAGTGTTAGTGAGGACAAGAATGATTGGACAGGGGGAAATATGGAGTAGAAATTTCAGCATAAAAAAGAGATAAGATGCAACCTGGTAAAGTTTTGAAAAAATTATATAGGGATATGCGGATGAAAATTTCCATGTCAGATAAGCCAAGGCTGAGGCTGACGTGTAATGTTGCAGACTTGGTAATGGAGATGATCTATGGTTAAGTTGGACTCCGAGGTTTAAGCAAACTATAGTAAGTGTAGATGTTAAGTTTGTAGTGGAAAAGGCAATGGTTTCAGTCTTCCAAAAATTTTCTCTTTGTTCCACCCATCAGCACCCCCCCAACCCCACCCTCTCTGCATTTAAACAAGCTTGTTTCTCTTTTTCTCAGTTCCGTTGAAGGGTGGTAAGCCTGAAACATTAAGTGTTTCTCTTTCCACACTTGTTGCCTTACCTGCTCAGTTTTTGAAACATATTCTGTTGTCATTCTAAATACTTAGTCGGAGTAAAGTGAAACTAATTCAGGCACTGGTTGCTAATGATGCCACTGTGCAGATTTTGCAGATGATGATAAGATGGACAATGCTGTCAAGGGATTGAACATGGACTTAGAAAGGAATATACCAACTATTAATCCTTGAAACTCATTTGAAATGATAGCGCGAGGATGGGAAAAGATAATGATAAAAGTGAAACCATAAATAGGTAGACCCATCAACTGGTGTTGGAAAAAGATGCCGCTGTTAACTGTGTCATAGGTCTTAGAGACATTGAGTAATACAGGCCCTTCAGCCCAACTTGTCCACACCATCCAAGATGCCCATCTAACGAGTCCCATATGCCTGCATTTGGCCCACATTCCTCTAAACCTTTCCTATCCATGTACCTGTCCAAATGGCTTTTAAATATTGTTATTATTCCTGCCTCAACCATTTCCTCTGGCAGCTCTTTCCATGTACACATCACACTCTGCATTAAGAAGTTGCCCCTCAGGTCCCTTTTAAATTTTTCTCCTCTCACCTTAAACCTATGCCCTCCAGTTTTTAGTTCCCCTTCCCTGGGAAAAAGACTGTGCGTTCACCCATCTATGCCCCTAATGATTTTGTAAGGACAGCTCTACAAGGACAACCCTCAGTCCCCTACATTCCAAGAAATAAAGTCCTAGCCTGCACAACCTCTCCCTATAACCCAGGCCCTTGAGTCCTGGCAGCAGAGTGTACATGGGTACTTGGATGGTCGGCACAGACGTGGTGTGTTGAAGAGCCTGTTTCTGTGCTGTATAGTCTCTACGAGCAAGGAAGCAGCACCTTCAGGCCACTATTTCCATGCTGACCTATCTTATTCTGCTTCCAACCATGAAGCTCTCTCTATGCCCCTCATTATTTTAAACACATCCATAAGGTCACCTATCAGTCTCCTACGCTCCGAGGATTAAAGACCTCACCTGCCCAACTTCTCCTGAAAACTCAGGCTCTCAAGTCTTGGAAAGATACTCATAAATCTTCTTTACACTCTTTCCAGCTTCATGACATCATTCCTATAACAGTGTAACCCAAACTGTACACAATACTCAAGTACACAAAGTGTAGCCTCACCAACGTCTTGTACAACTGCAACATAACATCCCAACTCTGACACTCAATGCCCTGACTGATGAAGGCCAGTGTGCCAAGTACCTTCTTCACCTCCTTGTCCATCTGTGATGGCACTTTCAGGGAACTAAGTACTCCTTGGTCCCTCTGTTCCACAACACTTCCTTGGGCCCTATCATTCACTGTGAAAGTCCTACTCTGGTTTGGCTTCACAAAATGCAGCACCTCACACTTATCTGAATTGAAAACCATTTACACTCCTGAGCCCATGCACCAAACTGATCAAACACCCCTCCACCACTACCCTCCATGTTAAATGGCCAAGCCAATTGTAATCCAATCTACCAAGTCACCAGAGATCTCACGTCTTGATCTTCAAGATTAGCCTGTGCTGAGGGACCTTGTCAAATACCTCAATTAAATCCACATAGACAACATCTGCTGCCCTAGCCTCATCAAACATCTTCATCACCTCAGGCACGGAAGTGTAGCGGTTAGCCTAACGCTATTACAGTGCCAGGGTCCTGCATTCAATTCCGGCCGCTGTCTGTAAGGAGTTTGTACGTTCTCCCCATGACTGCATGGGTTTCCTCCGGGTGCTCCGGTTTCCTCCCACATTCCAAAGACGTACGGATTAGGAAGTTGTGGGCATGCTCTGTTGGCGCCGGAAGTGTGGCAACACTTGCGGGCTGCCCCCAGAACACTCAACGCAAAAGATGCATTTCACTGTGTATTTCAATGTACATGTGACAAATAAAGATACCTTATCTCCCTGTAATTTTTGATAACCTTCTTCACCGTCTATGATACCATCTATTTTAGTGCCAGCCGCAAACTTACTAACCATGCCTTGTGCATCGCTTATATAAATGACAAACAACAACAGGCCCAGCACCAAACCCTGTTCCACACCACTAGACACAGGCCTCCAGTCCGTAAAAGAACGTTCCACCATCATTCTCTGCTTCCTTCCATCAAGCCAATTATGTATCCACTTATCTAGCTTTCCCTGGATCCCATGCGATCGAACCTTCCAGACTCGCCTTCCATGTGGGTCTTTGTCAAAGAGCCTGCTAAGATCCATTTAAACAATATCCACTGCCCTGCCTTTATAAATCCTTTTGGTTACCTCTTCAAAAAGATGTAACAGGTTTGTGAGGCTCAATTTCCCATGCTCAAAGGCATGTTAACCACCCCGAATCAGTTCTTACTTCTCCAAATGCTGATAGATCACTGTCCCTCAGAATTCCCTCCAGTAACTTACTCACTACTGACGTCAGGCTCACCAACCTGTAGTTCCCTGACTTGTCTCTGCTGCCCTTCTAAAATAACAGTATGACATTAGCCATCCTCCAGTCTTCTGGAAACTTCACCCAGGGCTAAAGATGATACAAACATCTCTGCAAGGTCCTCCGCAATTTCTTCCCAAGCTTCCCACAAGGTCCAAGGATGCACTTGGTCAGGCCCCGGGGATTTATCCATCTTAATGTGCTTTAGGACTGCCAACACCTCATCTTCACTCACTTTCCCTGCAACTGTCTGCATTCTGTTAACCTTTTCCCTTGTACTACCTCCACGCACTATTGTCATGAAATGATCTGTATGGACGACATGCAAAACAAAGTTTTTTTTACTGTACCTCGGTACATGTGAAAATAATAAACCAATTTACCAATTTATTTAATAATTTGTATATGGTCCAAGACATCATCACTCATTTGCCTCAATTCCTTACCTTCTCTGATCTTCCCCACAGTAAAAACTGATGGGAAATATTTATTAAAAACCTCATCCATCTCCTGTGGCTCCAACATAAATGGCCCTGTTCATCTTTAAGGGAACCTATTATCTCCAGAACTACCCTTCTACTGTTAATATACTTCTAGAATCTCTTGGGATTTTCCTTAACCTTGTCAGATCTATTCGTGCCCTCTTTTTACCCTCCTGATTTCCCTCCTACACTTCTTATGTTTACTGAAGGATTCACTTGATCCTAACTGCCTAAATCTGATGAAAGTCACAGGAATGGTTCAACAGGGTCAGCATTGATAAAGCATCAGAATCACAATTCATGAGCTTGGTAAGAGAATTTCAAGGAGAGAGAAACGTGGCTGAAAAGATCAAATTTTGAGTTGGACAAATGGTCAAATACAGGAGGATTTCAAACCCTGTTTATTACCCAGCAACCCTGCCAGCGAGTCAATCAGTGTATACCTACCAGGACAGTGGGAGAATCATCAGGTGAAAACAAAGGCAGATACTCAGTTCTGATACACCCCATCCCACAGTCGAGTACATTACTAACAATGCTGGTTCAAATTCACACTTGAGGTACACCCATTTTGGCTGAAATACTAGATGATGGCTGTCACCCACAGCACTTCAACCTCATACCAAGTACTGTGTTCAACAGAAAAAGAGAGAAAGCTGAAATAAACAGAATGCATGCAAATTAACACTGATCATCATAATCATTACATCCTCATTCACTGATTTCATACCCACTTGCTCCAAAATTGTTATTCTTTCCAGAAAATAATTTAAAGTGCTTTATAGCTAAATAAGGCTGAGAACCTCTGAGCATTGCAACATCATTTAAATCACATTCAAAAACAAAATTTTATTCATCACCTACCATAAAAAATAATTTTACTCCGGAGCTTATTCTGGATATGATAATAAGCAGCAATCTCTGATAATGAAACTATTAAAACAAATTGAAAGAGCCTGACCTGAGAAGAGGAGGAGAAGAATGAGAGGGGGAGGGGGGGAGCCTTCACATTCAAAATGATCAAAACAGGGTGGGTACCATATTGAATGAAAGGTCACTGTAAAGCTTAGAAGTTTCAGAGGAGAGCAGCTTTTGAACTATCAGAATGACAGCCAAATCAAATACCACAGATACATCATTCCAAATTCTCGTTAACACCAATTATGCTATTCCACAGTAAAGTGTCAAGATAAGCCCATCTGCACCATTTCGAAATCTGAAAGATGATAGTGCCCAGAAGAGAAAAGATTAATATATTATTTTTATTATAAATTAGTTCAATATCTACTACATTGATATTCTAATATTTTAGTTGTCCAAATCAAGAGCTTATGGCTTAAAATTGTGAAGGGTTATTTTCCTTCAGCACATGATGAATTTATTTTAGTTAAAAAAAATGTTGAACAAATTGCATTACTGAACAGCAATAAAGTAGTCTCTGTAATAAATATCTTAAGTGTATGTGATATAGTGCAGTTACTCTTTCAGCTTCTAGGCAAGGCCAACAGCAAACTGAAATAAGCCTTCATGACAAAGACTTTGAAGTCAATACACTGGACTAATTCCTCCTGACATTTGAAAGTTGGCCAAATGCCATCAGCACTCGAGGGGGTATGAAAAATCATACCACGTTCCAAACATATGAGACAGATGTCTGGGGAGGTCACATGCTTGCAAAAATATTTTTTTGTTTCAAGTATTGTTCAATATAAAGAAGGTTATTTAATGAAAGTACAAAGTGTAGACTTATCTGGTCCATTCCTACATTATTTATTCAAATGAATGGACTGGTGGTGGTGGGGTGGAGCCAACAAGAGCTGCAAGAATATTGTAGAAGCTTGCAGTTAAGTTAATTACATTCAAAGATTTAAAGCATAAAATAGAGATTTCTTTAATAGTTTAATTTGGAATTAAGAGGTGACAAATGTCTTCAATCCTATCTTTGACAATTAATTTAAATGACACATTGCTGCAGATTACATTAAAGCACATTTTTTAAAAATGATAAATAGCACAGCTCCTTATTTAAACTCATCCACAATATGTCAGATACAGACTATACTTGTCAATCAGAATAAGATCCATCTTTTAAGAATCAACTTTCACCCAATATTATAATAGCCATTGAAGATCTAATTATGAATTGACAGGATCATTTTCAGCACAAATAGGGTAATACTGAAAGCATATTTAAATTGGTCCTTTTCTAATCAATTGTTACATTAGAAGCTTGAAATGACATTTCCTTGGGAAACAAATCAAGTCAAAAGTATATTAATTTCTGTCCTCAGATCACATTTGTCCTTTTGTTGCTCTATCTTTTACACTGAAGGCTTTGAGATGATTTGCTTTTAGCTCAACTTCTCATAACATAATAATGAATCATAATATGAGCAATATACTATTAATTAGTATTCTTTGTGCAAGAAAACTTGCACATTTAAATATATTTTTAAAAGGAGCAGTTCATTAAACACACAAAAAGTTCACAGACCATGATAATTATGAGCATGTGAAAAAGTGGAGCCCTCTCCTGATTGTCTCCATCAGTAGTTATAAAACATAATTTAGTAGCCAAGCCAATTGATAACTCCTTGCAGAAAAAATCAATGAACGGTGCTTCCATACACTACCTTTGATATTGCCAACAAAATCAACTCTTTTCCTTTAATCTGGCAGCCTTCATTTCAGCTTCCCTCCTGCCACTTTTAAATTAGTCGTATCTGACACGTCTGTTAAGAAACCAATTGCAGCAGCTGCACAGAATTCCTTTTACATTTGGTAATCACAGATTGTGGCAACCCATTGCAATGAAGCAAAGGTGTTTTGTCCTGGATATGGCTTGCACAAGTGCCAGGAAAACAGGCAAGTGCTGCAGGCAACGAATTTCAAAATGCGAGACAATAATGCCTTTATTTTAGAACAACAATATCAATCAATAACAGTCAACAAATCATAAAAAAAACTAGCTGGCAGTTCTGCAGAATAATGCAAACTTTTCTAATTATCTTAAAAACATTCACTGAAGGAACTGGGCAAATCTGTGCTAATGTTGTGCACTCTGGCTCAGGTACAGGTTACACAGAGATCACTGGGTGGGTAGCTATGATCTCAATCAATGTGATTTGCGCAACTGATGTCACTGTTGCAATACTGAAGCAGGGATACATGAGTGAGCCTTAACTGGAGGGTGAAGACCTCCTCTAGTATTAAATAAAGGACACATTAGACCCATGAACCTTCATAGGGCATAGAGAAGGATAGAGTGAGAAGAGCAGGATTCTTCAAGGACTGTCTTGCAGTCACCCATTGCCCCAATGAGTCCTCCTATCTTGGTGGGAGGTTCTGAAAATGATTCCTGACGCAGACATTAAAACTCAACTTTATCATGTACAATGATGATCCACAATGCTGTCAACAGAACTTGCTTGCCACTCCCAGGCAAACCTAACCATTGTAGCCCCATCATTTGAAACACTAGTTCTGCTGTGGAACCAGTGCTTTAAGAACTGTCATTGTGACACAAGCTTGCAGGAACCAATGCTCAGTTTGTGCATGATTACATTTGGAAGGCCCAAGATTCACAAAAGAGATGCACGCAAAGCACACATGCAACAGTACATTTTCCCACACCTCTCTAAGCTGCAAAATAACTCTACTGAGAACATCAGACAGGCATGTCACTTTCCCCCAGGTGAGAGTAGACCTGAAATAAAATACCCTGATGCAGAGCAGCACAGAACACCGGGCTTAATCATCATCCACCACATCGTGAGCCAACATAAAATCTCATCCAAAGAAAGCCAATGAATTTCATTCCTCAAAGCCAAGTAGTAGATCTTAACTGAGATGACTCTCTATAATCCAACATAAGGGACTCCACAGTACAGGACTCTATCTTTGGGACTTCGTAGTTCAGCAATCTTACACCACTGCAAGAAATGGTCAATCTCAAATGATGGTTAATGTTATACATAGCAAGCCAAAAGAACTCAGATCCATAAATCCAATTGCTGAATTGGATTCAGAATTGCATAGCAGTTTGATACAGGTTGGAGGAACAACAACTCATATTCCACCTTGTAAGTCTCCAACCTGGCGGCATCCACATCGATTTCTCTAACTTCTGGTAACCCTTCCCCTCTGTTTTTCCCTACCCCCCTTTTCCTCCCTTTTGTTTTCCCTCATTCCTGTGGCCCCCTCACCACTTCTCTTTCCCCTCCCCATCCTCATGACCTGCCCACTGCCTCCCTCCTATTCCCCACCTCCTTCCTTTTATTCCATGGTCAATTGGATTCCATCTTCTTCAGTCCTTTGCCTCTTCCACCGATCACCTTTCAGCTTCTTGCATCATCCCTTTCATCCCCCCTCCCCCACCCACATATCTTCCCCATCTCACATGGACTCACCTATCACCTGCCAGCTTGTGCTGCTCCCCTTCCTCAACCTTTTGATTTTGGCTTCTGCCCTCTTCCTTTCCAGTCCTAATGAAGGGTCTCAACACAAAACGTCGACTGTCTATTTCCCTCCATAGATGCTGCTGGATTCCTCCAGCATTTTGTGTGTGTTGCTCCAGATTCCAGCATCTGCAGAATCTCTGCGTCAGTCTTTGTTAAAATTCAGTTCCTTTTTAAGTTTAACTCATGAAGAGCAGAAGTACTCTGAGCCTGAGTAGTAGGCCTTGTAAACTTACATGAGAAAACTGTACACCCTGCAAACACCTTAGCTTCACTTTTTTAAAATGCTCTTAGGAGACCAGTTAGCAACATTCACCAACTGCAGAAGGCACTCTGATGTGAAATCATGAGAGAGAATGCTAGTCACATTCAGAATCATGAGGTCACACTCGGGCGAATTCTGTGAAACCAACTCTACCAACCACACTAGGGTGAATTCTGTGAAACTAGGCCAACTCTAATTATCACTTTAAATAAATTAAAACAAGAACTGACCATAAGATGCATGCGTGAAGATATTAGAAGCTTGAAAAGAAAACAACAGTAACAGAATAATTCTATTTTTTAATTCATGCTTCCTTCTACAATTGGCAGTCAAAGTAACTCATTCAACAAAAATGGAAATTAAAAAATACTCCACCCCCAGGGACTACATTTTCGTCTGACCTATATTTGAATGCATATTAGCATCTGCAATAAAGATGGAACAGGCTTCGCCTTTCAAATCATATTTTATTCATGCTATAGAGTGAATGCCACATTTCTCTACCAATGCCTGTTTGCTGCACTCTTTGATATTGTCTAGCTAACTATAGTGACATCTATAATAGACAAGCGCATAATTAACATTTCAGAATTAAAAACATAACAAAATATGAATTATTGGAATTAAGTGCATTGTTATATATAAAAACAAGAAATAGAGTAAATGGTGATTCATAATTGGTGATCTCAGTAATTATTAAATTCTACATTAATCATTACCTCATTGTGTTTTGCTATCCTCCTGGCAACAATCAACTGTATCATCCCCCTTTTATTTCCCTCCGTAGACATAGATCTTCGGAGTGTTTCCATGGCATCTTGATTTGTCTTCCCCAGCAATGATTCACTGTTTACTGCAATAAGTTGGTCATTCACATTAAGTCTTCCATCCTAAATGGAACAAAAAGTTTTGATGAGTTTCATAGAATCATTCAGTTGTTACGGATGACAAGGAGGCAGCAGCTTTGCAAATTATTCTTTCACAGCTCTTTGCTGAAGGCATCGATTGATTTTTTTCCCCACTACTCCCACAGGTAGAGAATTTGAGATCATCAGAAGTCTGTGTAGAAAAAACTTTCCCTTGTATCTTTTGTAGAAAATTTAAAATCTGTGTCCTGAATTCATAAACCTGTACATTAATGGAAACAACTTCACTTCAGTGCCACCTTCCCGCACTAATCTCATATTCCTTGAAATCTGAAGAAAAAAAAAATAAACATTTTAAATCTTGCAAGAAGAAAGGTGAAAATGTTCATTGAAATAAGTTTAAAACATTTATGAACACATTGCAGTATGGTCAGAAACCGGAGAGAGAAAAATACAATTCCCTTAATAGGTAAAAGTCCTAACATCCCTCGTGAGGAAACCCCTGAATATTTCCCAAATCAAATCATAACCTTTCTAAGATGAAGCCAACAGTTTCCTACCCGTGAAATGCTTTCTTAGCCAGCTCTTTGTTTTATCCCAGAATTTGCACAACACTAATTTTAAATCGAAAAAGATTTATCTATTAATCTCTATAAGTACACCATTTCACATACACTTCATTAAGAAAAGCATTTTTGATATAAGTTGAGGAACCTAAATCCACGTTGGCTCACATTAACCAGCTTCCAAATCAAATGATAACCGATTCCATAATTTTACATAGGATTGATCCTAGAACAGCTGATATACCTGGGCCTTTGTTACTAATTCCTTAATACTCTCAAAGGACAAATGTAATTCATTCCCCAGATTTTATCTGTATGTTTAACTTGAGTCCTTTTCGACTGGCTGGGGACAAATCTCAAAATAATTCCACTTGTATTGTCTGACCATTTCAGTGATATGTGTTTGGATCATATTCCAGTTCTCATGTTTATCCTCATTTATTTTTGTCTTTTTGGCTTTTTTTTTTGAAAAGGCACTTACCTGGTAGATTAGTGACTGTCCTGATATTGGATGAGTTTATTAAGATTGTGTCTTCAATTACATTTCCCTTTTATACTTTCAGTCAATCTTTTACATATTTCTGCATGTTTTAAACATATTCCAATGAACCTTTTCATCTTTCTTCTTACAGGCTCTAAAAAGGTAATTTTTTTTCTATATCAGATTTCACATCTGACTAGCTTGTTAATTCATTGTTCTTATTTGTTTACTGTAATTCTGGATAAAAAATCATGACATTTTCATGTTAAATATGTATAATTAAGGCATATAATGAATTTCCTTCGGGAAGAAGAAAAATGCTCCAGTAAGCCAAAACATTCCATGAAACTTAAAAATAATGAAGCACAGATCCTTAAACCAACGCAGGAGGATCTCCTCACTGTTCAAATCTTCACTAAGTTTAACACCAGTTGGTCAGTGGGCTCTTCCAATTAAAATTCATTTGTCTGAAACAAGATGCTCAGAAAATTCAAAATCATTTTGTTTTTCTCTCTCCATAGATATTGCCTGACCTACTGAGTACATCCATCCTTTTTTGTTGCTTATTGCACAGTAGCTGCCAGGTATGGTTTGGATTTCTACCATCTTAATCCATTGTCTGATTAACATCCACTGTATTTTGCTGATGGAATATTTTGTGATGTTGCTTCAATCAGTGAGAAATTATACCACATAGGATACAGATTCAAGGTCTGGATTGCTGTTGTCAGTATTTCCAACAATGAAGCTTCTCCAACTGATTTCAGTTACCTTGGAATAGATGAGAAAATCAGTCAGGGTGTAACACCCATCTTTCCACAGTGATTGCAACAGGATCCACACTTACACAAATCACTTGTGAGGATAGGACCAGCCTTGCCTAATTTCCGAGCAATTCAATAAATGAAAAGCACTATCAGGACATGCATGACTGATAGTAATGAGTGAAGTACCAGAGAGTCGCTACTGCCTCACTTTCACCTGACAGTCAGTGGTCTCTGGAGAGAGGATAACATCTATATTGACCTCTTATTTTTTGTAAGAACTTCTCATTGTTACACAACACAACTCACAAGATTCTGAAGAGGATCGATATGAAGATGCCAAGAGGCTATACCTGGATTGAGCATCTCAAATGAGGGAGCTAAGTTCAAGTTTAGAGGATGCTGACTGAGGAGTGGGATAAAAAGGGCTTTATTTACTCTAACGGTTACAAATTCTTTGGAAATTATCTGCCTCAAAGGCCTGTAACTGCTAAATCATTCAGCACATCCACAGATGAGATTGGTAGAATAATGAACATTAATGAATCAGAGAACAGAGGTAAAGCACAGAAGTGGACCCGAGACACAAAATATCAAAGGACTTCAATACCTACTTAGCTTCTATTCCCTAAAATCATTTGCCCTCTCATAAATAATAATTATTATTCAGAGACTAGGTACAAAATTGACCTACCTTAGATGCTGCTCCTCCATTGATGATAGACTTCACAAATATGCCCAGGTCAGCATGGTTCTCTTTTGATCTATTTCCTTTGACACTAACCCCAAGGCCAGCAGATCCGGTGTCATTGAGAGGGATTTCAAAAGTCAGGAACTCCCTGGTGCCATCAGGTGTAAGGACCAGGTCATCATCCTCTGCTTTCTAAAATAGAAGACACATAATGTTGCTACTTGAGAAGCAAGTTATATTAATGAAAACATTGCTGTTTATCACTGCATCAGTTTTGAATCAAGACCAGATCTTCCATCATTGCCCAATCATAAAAGGACACTGAAAAGCACTCTTTCATATTCAATGCTGCAACAAATTAACATCTAACATTAAGAGATATAATTATTCAAAACATGAAATGCATGTACTTTGCATTTTATAAACTTTGCTGTTAAACAGTCCATTTTAATTTTATAAATGAAAATGCTACTTCATTTATGATAGAAATAATGACAGTGTTTTCATTATGTGCACAACTTTATTTGCAACTGTGAAAATAGGATGCTCATAACAGTGAATGAGGGCAACACTCCCAGCAAACAGCTAAATGTTGGAATGCAAAAATAACAGGAACTGAGATTCTGGAAGATCTAAGTTGGACAAAAGAACAGCTTCACATCAACTATTCCCTTCGATATTATGATGTCAAGATGAAAGAAAAATGAATGCCTTCTGCTCAAAAGTCTTTACACTTGCATCTGAATTTCAATAGACTTTGAAATTTCCACTGCTGTGTCGAACTGCCAATGCAGCACCACTAGTGATGCAAGGTTTTAATTATAACATGTTACCTTTTTGAGGTTGATGTGATTTAAGAAGTTATGTTGGGAGTATAAAAATAGGATCTTTAATGTGAGCCTGAATTCTATTTGCATCTCCAAGTCCACTTATTCACTGCCCTCTAATCAAACCTCATTTAAAGACTACTGTTTTGAAACACTGTGCAAAACCACAAGATAGAATATATACTATCATATAAAGACTCACACATGGACATAAATGCTGCAGATTAACAACTTTTCTGATACTGCACTTTATCAGCAGACAACAACTATTTCAAGAGCTATTGGAACAGAAGTAGCATACCATAGTATTAGTTCATGGCCCAATGAAGCTTAAAATGAAGGTTTTCAGATCCTAAAAAAATGAGAGCACTTATGACACAAGTATGAAGAAATAGTTTATCAAATTCAGAAATCCCCTGCATTTATGAATCAACGACTAGCTACAGCCACAAGGGAAGAACAATTAACTAGAAGCAAACAGTTGTCCTTTTTTTTCCGAGTACATTTTATGAATCTTACTAAAGTTTAAAGCATGCAATTCTATTATATCCCATCAAACACCTGAACCAGCAAAATATCAGCCCAGATATTCACATTCACCACACCTTGCAACTGACATCAACTTTGGAATTTTCCAGCATTATCACAAAGTACATCAATCTTGAAATTACACTCAATGATCCAACATGCCTTAATTCAAAGGCTGCACTAGTTGTAACCTTCTCCAGTACAATCAAACTAAAATCACTTGAATGAAGACACAAGACTACAAATGCTGTAATCTGAAGCAAAAAATAAACTGCTGGAGAAACTCAGTAGGTCAAGTTGCATCTGCAGTGGTAAAGGGATAGTCGACGTTTTGAGCTGAGACCCCAGATCAGTGACGTTGACCATCCCTCTGCCTCTGCAGATGCTGCTTGACCCGCTGAGTTTGTCCAGCAGTTTGTTTTAGCTCACTTGAATAAATGCAATTTAAGCGTTTTAATAGTTAGTCCTGCTGTAAAATATCCTGTTACGCTCAGTTTTGTTGGGTCCTAGTAAGTTTCTAAATGATGTGAAAAAGCTATAACTAATGTTCAGTAAACTAGTTGGCTCTGAAAATTCACTTAGAAAACTTGTACTCTAAGTTCCCTGCATGACTACTTTAAAAAGTCATCTTAAATTAAATATTTAAATTATTCATTGCGATATTTCATCCTCTAATTATCTGTATGTTTCAAGTTTCATTTAGCAACTTGCATCATGCTTAAAAGACAATTTAAATAATGCTTTCTCTGCTTTCTCTTGTTTGACATAATTGGGGCTCAGCTAGGTAGGTTTTTACCTCACAAAGTAAAACAATAGGATTTCCATGAACTGATCACTGACCACAAACAACCTTTCCACAAAGACTGTCCTGTCCTTGTGGAGAGTGCTTTTCCCTCACCACCCCCACCCCCCGAAATTCAGCAGGAAGTGTCATCATATCAAAGTCAGCCTGGCTTTGCAGAAGGGGAATGTTTGAGCAATTTATTCGGAGTTCTTCCAAGAAGTAACATGTGCTATGGATAAAAGAGAACAGATGAAAGGCATTGTGGTAACAAAATGATGTAGACAGAAGATTGGTTGGCTAACAGGAAAGAGAGAGTAGGCATAATTGATCTTTTTGTGGTTTATAAGATGCAATACGTGGTGTGCCACAGGGACAGTGTGGGAGCTTTAACTTTGTGCAACTTGCATTAATGACTTGGTTAAAGTCTCTGATGCTGTGCCTGCTAACTTTAAGTCATCAGCAAATTTAAGTTGTGAGAAAGTAAGTTGTGAAGATAACATAAGGAAGCTACAAAAATTCACGTGTACAGTCAGCTTAAATTTGGTGGAAAATTGACACTGTAATTCTCAAGCCAACGCAAAGTGCAGTGAGACACTGGACCCAGTGGCACAAATCCAATCCAAAAGTCTACATTGAGGAGAATAGGGCCAGAAATCTACTCAAACTGCTCAACTATTCTGTATTAATTTCCTCAAAATGTCACCAATATGGGAGGTATGTCTGTACTAAGTCATAGAACATATGAAACAACACAGCACAGGCCCTTCAGCCCAAGATGTTGTGGCAACATTTTATCCTGCTCTAAGATCTATCTAACCCTTCCCTCCCATAGGACCTCCATTTTTCTATCATCATGTGGCTATCTAAGAGCCTCTTAAATGTCCCCAATGTATCTGCCTCCACCACCTCTGCCAGGAGTGTGTTCCACACACCCACCACTCTCTGTAAAAATAAAACTTACTTCTGACTTCCCCTCTGTACCTTCCTCCAATCACCTTAAAATTATGCCCTCTCATGTTAGCCATTTTCACCCTGGGAAAGTCTCTGGCTGTCCACTCGATCTATGCCTCTTATCATCTTGTACACCTCTATCAAGTCACTTCTCATTCTCCTTCTCTCCAAAGAGAAAAGCCCTGGCTTGCTCAACCTATCCTCATAAGACATGTTCTCCAACCCAGGGAGCATCCTGGTAAATCTCCTCTTCACCCTCTCTAAAGCTTCCACATCCTTCCTACAATGAGGCGACCAGAACTGAATACAATACTCCGTGTGGTCTTACCAGAGTTTTATAGAGCTGCAACCTTACCTTGCAGCTCTTGAACTCAATACCCCAACTGATGAAGGCTAACACACCATAGGCCTTCTTAATAACCCTATCGACCTGCGTGGCAACCTTGAGGGATCTGTGGACGTGGACCCCAAGATCCCTCTGTTCCTCCACACTACTAAGAGTCCTGCCAGTAACCTTGCATTCTGCCTTCAAATTCGATCGTCCTAAGTGTATCACTTCACACTTTTCTGGGTTGAACTCCATCTGCCACTTCTCAGCCCAGCTCTGCATCCTATCAATGTGCTGTCATAACCAACAGCAACCTTCTACACTGTCCACGATATCAGCAAACTTCATGTCATCAGCAAACTTACTACCCTTCCACATCCTCATCCAAGTCACTTATAAAAAATCACAAAGAGCAGGGGGCCCAGAACAGATGCCTGCTGAACAGCACTGGTCACCGACCTCCAGGCAGAATACGCTGCATCTACAACCACCCTCTGCCTCCTATGGGCGAGCTAATTCTGAATCCACACAGCCAAGTTTCCCTGGATCCCATACCTCCTGATTTTCTGAATGAGCCTTCCATAAGGAACCTTATCGAACGCCTTACTAAAATCCATGTACACCACATCCACTGCTCTACCTTCATCAATGTGCTTTGTCACATCCTCAAAGAATTCAATCAGGCTTGTGAGGCATGAGCTGCCCCTCACAAAGCCATGCTGACTGTCCCTAATCAGCCTATGCATGGGAGGTTGTCCAGCTAAAGTAAACTTCTAACCCATTTTTCTGTTTAGAAAACAGATACAAGGAAGGATATTCTCAGCCAAAAGGAATTAGAAGGGATAGGTGGTCAGCAAATTTGTCAAGAATAATGGCCTCAGACTTCCCAGTGATTTGTCACATTATGACAAATTCATCACTGGTTTCTGCAAGAAAGGTTGAGCAAGGAAAGAGAAGGGATGCTCAACAATGCCACAGAAACTACTGTGTAACTCAGGCAACGTCGATAGGAAAATACTGTGTGACATTTCTGTTTAATATATAATTGGGGAAAAATTCCCAAAATGCACTTGGAATTGCAATGGACGGGTAAAACACCAAGTTTTGGTGAAAGATCCTTCACAAAGGAGAAATCTTCCCAGAATCAGTGCAATTGTACAGTAGACCAGAATGCAATCACTCCTTAATTTGGTTTTCAACTGAAGAACATGCCTTGATGTTTGCGTGGGACCTTACTGCATTTTTAATACAGATGCATTGGGTTTATTCACGAAATTAAGCAACTTTACCAATGATGCTCAATTCTCCACTTGTGTGCAATCTGATTTCATATCAAAGAAAATTACTTTATAAAAATGACACTTATCCATGTAATGGCTGTATTGATGTACAGTAACATTCTTAGCAAATTATTGACAGGGGGAAAAGCAAATCTTACTGGCTGTGCACCTAAAAAAATTAGTACAGTTTGAAGCGCCAGCAATCTCACAATTTCAAGAGCAATCTGAAGGATAAAACCAGATTTAGCTGACTGGAAAGTGGAGTCAAAAAAAGCATAATAGAAACTTGAGCTTAAATTTTAAAAATTCACAGATTTTGTGCTGCTTCAGTAGATTCTCACCCATCACTCCACCCATCCCTAATGCACTTGCATAACCAGCAATGAAGATTAAATCCCATTTCAATTTATTGTGAAGCTGAATTCTATAAATTGGATAACGACTGTGAAGTCTGGTTTACTAACTCAACCGGTTCATTAATGCCCTTTGGATATGGTGTAGTGATGATATCCCTACAAGTGCCTGTGTGCAAATTCAGTCCCACACCACCAGGGTGAATTAATGCCTTCAGGTCAACTTTAAATGAGCAATAATTGCTGCTTTTGCAGCAGCGCCCTCACCCCAAGAAAAGAACGACATACATTTGCCTAAATGATGCAGATACCATGAACTTCACAACAAAAACAGAAACTGTAAAGAACACGCAGCAGATGAGGCAGCCTCTCTTTCAGGTTGAAGACCTTTTGTCAGAAATGGGAAGGGGAGAAATCAGGTTAATTTTAAGTTGCGGAGGTGGGTATGGGATAGATAGAAAAAAAAACACATCTTTCATGGAAATGAGGGGCGAGAGTGGAGGTGTGTGAAATAGACCAGATGCAGTTAAGGGCTCTGTCCACTATAGCAGAAGGAAAGCCACAATTCAGGAATAAGGAAGATATTGCAGGATACACCTGTGCGAAGCCTCATCATCAGAGCAAATACCAGGGTGGAGGAGGAACTGGGAGACCTTATAGGAGACAAGATGGGAGGAAATATAGTCAAGATAGCTGTGGGAGTCTGTAGATTTGTAATGGATGTTTGTGGTGAGCAGTAAGAAAGATCCAAGATGGGAAGGAAAGAGTCAGATGGACCACATGAAGGTTAGCAGGGTGAAAATTGCCTGCAAAAGTAATGCAAATTTCATGCATAAAGGCAGGAAACAGCACCAATGCAGTAATTAATATACCAGAAAAAGTGTTGAGGCAGAGGGCTCAAGTTGGACTGAAAGAAAGGCTGTGCCACATATGTTTAACTTTAAACCTCGCCTAAGACTATCTAACCCCTTCCTCCCACATATCCCTCTATTTTAAATTCCTCCATATGCTTATCTAGTAATCTCCTGAATTTGACCCATGTACCTGCCTCCATCACCGCCCCAGGCAGCACATTTCATGCCCCCACCACACTCTGCGTAAAAAACCTTTCTCTGATATCTCCCTTGAACTTCCCACCCATTACTTTAAAGCCATGCCCTCTTGTATCGAGCATTGTTGCCCTGGGAAAGAGGCGCTGGCTGTCCACTCTATCTATTCCTCTTAATATTTTGTACACCTCTATCATGTCTCCTCTCATCCTCCTTCTCTCCAAAGAGTAAAGCCCTAGCTCCGTTAGTCTCTCCTCATAATCCATACTCTCTAAACCAGGCAGCATCCTGGTAAATCTCCTCTGCACCCTTTCCAACGCCTCCACATCCTTCCTATAATGAGGCGACCAGAACTAGACACAGTACTCAAAATGCAGTCTCACCAGAGTTTTGTAGAGCTGCATCATTACCTTGCGGCTCTTAAACTTGATCCCTCGACTTATAACTACCCTATCTATCTGTGAGGCAACTTTCAGGGATCTATGGATATGCACCCCCAGATCCCTCTGCTCCTCCACACTACCAAGAATCCTGCCATTAACTTTGTACTCTGCCTTGGAGTTTGTTCTTCCAAAGTGTACCACCTCATACTTCTCTGGATTGAACTCCATCTGCCACTTGTCAGCCCAGCTCTGCATCCTATCAATGTCCCTCTGCAATCTTCGACAATCCTCTACATTATCCACAACACCTCCAACCTTTGTGTCGTCTGCAAACTTGCCAACCCACCCTTCTACCCCCTCATCAAGTCATTAATAAAAATCACGAAAAGCAGAGGTTCCAGAACCGATCCTTGTGGGACACCGCTAGTCACAGCCCTCCAATCTGAATGCACTCCCTCCACCACAACTCTCTGCTTTCTATAGGCAAGCCAATTCTGAATCCACATGGCGAAGCTTTCCTGGATCCCATGCCCTCTGGCCTTTTGAAAAAGCCTACCATGTGGAACCTTGTCAAATGCCTTATTAAAATCCACGTAAACCACATCTACTGCACTACCCTCATCAATCTGTCTGTCCTCAAAGAACACTATCAGGCTTGTGCTGGCTGTTCCTGATGAGACCATGATTCTCTAAATGTCCATAGATCCTACCTCTAAGAATCCTTTCCAACAGCTTGCCCACCACAGACGTAAGGCTCACTGGTCTCTCATTCCTTAGACTATCCCTGCTATCTTTTTTGAATAAGGGGACAACATTTGCCACCCTCCAATCCTTCAGTACCATTCCCATGGACAACGAGGACTCAAAGATCCTAGCCAAAATGCTCAGCAGTCTCCTCCCTCGCTTCGCGGAGCAGCCTGGGGAATATTCCGTCAGGCCCTGGGGATTTATCTGTCCTAATATTTTCTAACAGCTCCAACACATCCTCTCTCTTGATATCAACATGCTCTAGAACATTAACCTTACCAACACTGTCCTCAGCATCATCAAGGCTCCTCTCCTTGGTGAATACTGAAGAGAAGTATTCATTGAGGACCTCACCCACTTCCACATCTTCCAGGCACATCTTCCCACCTTTATCCTTAATAGGTCCTACCTTTACTCCCGTCATCCATCTGCTCTTCACATAAGTGAAAACTGCCTTGGTGTTTTCCTTAACCCTACTCGCCAAGGCCTTTTCATGCCCCCCTCTTGCTCTCCTCAGCCCCTTCTTAAGTTCCTTCTTTGCTACCCTATATTCCTCAAGAGGCCTATCTGATCCTTGCTGCCTACAACCTCATGTATGCTGCCTTCTTCCTCCTAACTAGATGTTCCACCTCTCTTGTCAACCATGGTTCCTTCACCCTGCATTCTTTCTCTGCCTCACTGGGACAAATTTATCCCTTAACATCCTGCAAGAGATCCCGAACGATGACCACATCACCATTGTACATTTTCCTTCAAAAATAACATCCCAATTCACACTCGCAAGTTCTAGCCTTATAGCCTCATAATTTGCCCTTCCCCAATTAAATATTTTCCTGTCCTCTTTGCTCCTATCCTTGTCCATGACAATGCTAAAGGTTAGGGAGCGGTGTTCACTGTCCCCCAAATGCTCACCCACTGAGAGATCTGTCACCTGACTCGGTTCATTACCTAATACTAGATCTAATATGGCATTCCCTCTAGTCAGCCTGTCAACATACTGTGACAGGAATCTCTCCTGGACACACTTAACAAACTCTGCCCCGTCTAAACTTTTGATACTAAGCAGGTGCCAATCAATATTTGGGAAGTTGAAGTCTCCCATGATAACAACCCTATTATTTTTGCACCTTTCCAAAATCTGCCTCCCCATCTGCTCCTCAGTATCCCTACTGCTACCGGGGGGCCTATAGAATACTCCCAGTAGAGTAACTGCTCCTTTCTTGTTCCTAACCCACCCATACTGGCTCTAGAGAGGATCCTTCTTCATTATCCACCCTTTCTGCAGCTGTAATAGTATCCCTGACAAGTAACACCACCCCTCTTCCTCTTCTCCCCCCACCCCATCCCTTTTAAAACACTAAAATCTGGGAATATTCAGTCTCCATTCCTGCCTGGTGACAGCCAAGTCTCTGCAAGAGCCACAATATCATAGTTCCATGTACTTATCCAAGCTCTTGGTTCATCACCCTTATTCCTGATGCTTCTTGCATTTAAGTAAATCCACTTTAGCCCATCCACCTTGCTACTTTTATACCCTATACCCTGCTTCTCCTTCCTCAAAGCCTCTACGTGAGATCTGCTTTACTCCATGCACTTCCACTGAGTTCCCATATTTTACACAAAGACCCAGCCAAGTGCCACAGCAACATCTTGGTTCTGGAGATAGTGAAGGAAGTTGAGGAAGTTGTTCAATGTGAGAATGAGCTCAGCCTAGCAAGTGAGTGGGATCGCAGCGGGGAACTGTTTCAAGGAAGAAGCTGAGGGCCCTCAGACTGTCCTGATGTGCGATGATGGTGAAGAAGCATTGTACATACATGGTAAAGATAAGCCATTTCGGGAATCTGAACTGTTGGCGTAATGATGTCTACAGCAGGAGTGGATTACCATGACTATTGTCTTTCTCTAGCAAGGTTCAAATTACTATTAAGGTTGCTTCATTTGAGATATTTACAAATACTTACTCATGTATTAGGAAAAAGTAGTTAAGTGTAATAAATTAACAGCTTTAAGATGATCAAAAAATGCTTGTTTCACCAATTACAGTAGAATGAGCCCTCTCAACCAATCTGAAAATCTTAGCCAGTTTCCATGACAAGAGGTTATGGTCCAAAAGACACCATCAGTTTAGGATCAATGGTGAAAAATCTTTCTGCCACTGACAATATGTGAGGCCGAAACTTGGAAAAGATCCAGTGGTTAAAGAGATCACGTCAAAACTTGAAACCTGTTCAAACACAATAATTAAACCTCCAAGGTTGAAAGTGGACACAACCTGGTGAACAGAAAATATTTGTTCTGTCTCAAGAGAAAAATACAAATGCAATTGGGTGAGATGCAAAAGAAATACAGATGGTCATGTATAGTAAATGGGACAGGCAGAGAATGACTTGCATTATTCTAGCTGGAAAAATCGTAAGTGAGCAGTCATGTGTGTTAGGTTTTTTTTGACCAACACTGTTTTTCCCATTGGAAGCTGGATTTAAAAATAAAAATTTGAATGCTGCTGGTTACCATTTTCAATGTGCTTCTTTCTTCAGCATATATACATTTGGAAAGATCTGATTATACACAATAAAGGTTGATAAATATTTTCCTCTTGCAATTCATCATTCCCTTTAGTGAAATGATGACAGTACTTTAACACAGCAGTAATTTCAGCTTCAATTCAGTTAGGAGGAATCTGTGTGAGTGGCATGGTCACACACCATGGCATGACAGAGAGTGTAACTTGTGCTCTGCATAATGGAATGGATTTCACCAATTTTTTTTTGTACTTTCTTAAATGGGAAGTTCTGCTTTCATGTAGCGTTCCATCAAGCAACTCAGTCAAGTACCAGCAAAACTACACTTAATGAGTGCAGCGAGCAGCAGTTCTGATCAAGACAGCCACAGCTGGAGGCAGACTGTAAAACCTTTGAATTCTAAATGCAACCCTATCACAAGAGTAAATGAATGGATGACATCAGCCAGTATATTACACATCAGTAACACTCACATCCTGTAGACCATGCAACTGGTTCACTTATGGGAAAATAAACTTTCCACAAATATACTGCAAAATCCAAAACCTTGCCTTCCTGTAATAACATTCCATTTGGTCCTTGCCAACATAGAGCAAATATATTTTTAGCACTGTTCCTGAAATGAAGGTTTTCTGTTTTGCATACAATTCCTCTATCACATTGAGATGATAGACACACCTGTCCAATTACTGGTAATCCAAGTCTAATGGAGCAATCATAGCCAAAGGTCTGAACTATAAAGGGGTTAAATCTATCTTCACTAGTGGAAACATTAAAAGTTTTAGTTATAATTCCACAGGGTGAATAGAAATTTTAAATTATATGCAAAATTTCTGTGGGTATCCTGATATACAAACTTGTTAATAATTATTTATGAGATGCAGATTTATTGCCCATCCCTCATAAAACCAGAACACCAAATTTTCAAACAGAATTATAAAGTACACCAAAATAACATTCCTAGAAGGATAAAGTAATTTAAGGAAGATGAAAGTAAAAGCTCAACTTTTAATATGTTTATTTTTCTTCCAAGAACAAAAGGGGATTTGGTGAAAGCTTCTTAAAAAAATAGAGAGATTTCAATAAGGTAAAAAATGATAGACTATTGTTCTAGGTTGTTTATTCAATGATAAGGAACTTATCACTTTAAAATTATTTGTAAACAGATCAGGCAATAGATTAGAAGAAATTACTTAAGAGGTCTGTTGGAGTGCTGACTGCTTTTTCACAAGAGATCATTGTAGCTTCTTGGGGAAAACTAGTTAAAATATTTGAAGCAGAAGAACATGCAGAATCATGAGATAAAGGCAGAGAAGAGAAATTAGCTTTGGTTGCTTCAGCAAACAGATGACATAATTTTATGTTAATTTGAGTTCATGCAATTCATATTTGTCGTGTTTGTAATGTACTGCTGCTGCAAAAGCTAATTTTCATGACATTTATACTCTGGGTATGTATGCCTTAGACAAGAAATTTGAACTTGAAGATAAGAAATGAAAGCCCCTTGTAGTTGCTCTACCATTCAATAAGGGCATGATTAATCTTTTGCCTCAATGTCACTTTCTGGCACGAACTTGATATCCAAATATCTATTAATTTCTCCCTTGAATATGCTCAACCACTAAGCAGCCACAACTTTATTGGGCAGAGAATTCAAAAAGTTGACTTCTCCCAAGGAGAACTAATTTCTGCTCATTTAATCCTGAATGATTGATCCCATATTTTGAGACAGTGATCCTTTGCTCTACACACTGCAACCAAGAACATGTCCTCTGCCAAATCGCACAGGATCATTATGTGGTTCAATAAGATCACAAGTCACAAACATGCACTCTTGCCTCATGTTACCAATTAATATTTGATGGGTAACAGTACATTTACATACTTCTCAGCAAATATATGTATTATTTCTAAAATAAGATAATGCAGCATTCATCATTTTGGTTAAATTTAGATGTTGCCTTACATCTTATAAATACACATTCCATTGAGGCAAAATACCATTTAGTTTATTGAAGCTGGCATCCACAGTAGTGAATAGCATACACAATCTAATTTGCTCACATGATTCTTTATCAGACAAAACTATGGAATGTAATTAGGAAGGAATATAATTTAAATATCTATGAAACTGATCATTCCACTGACAATCTCTTGGAACAGCGCAGGCTGGCAGCAAGTCACTAAATTACCATGTTAGTAACCCAGAGACCTGCACTAAAAATCCACAGACAGGAATTCAAATCTGTCCATGGCAATGGTAGAATTTAAATTCAGTTAAAAATAATCTGGAATTTAAACAACAACAATGTCTTTGTAATGATGACTATTGAACTACCAAATTGTCATAAAAATCCATCTGGTTCACAAATACCATCCAGGGTACCAAAGCTGCCATCTTTAACCAACCTGCCCTATACATGACTCCAGACTTCCAGCAGTGGTGGTCTCTTGACTGCCCTCTGAAATAGTCCAGCAAGCCATCGAGTTGTATCATCACTGCTATGTTAAAATAGAACAAAGATACGACCAGTACCTCGCACTGAATTCCAACACGTCAAAGTCAGTCCCAACCAAGGTAACCTTGCAAAGTCCTCTTCAAACACATTTGGGCAATGTGCCAGATTCCTCCATCATTGTCCCTGGCTACATCCTATCACACAGAAAGGGCAGACCCAGCAATAGGTGGCAGTAAAGAGGCCAACAGGTCAGAGAGGATGTAATGAGAATAGTTCTCAACATTGACTCCAGACCCCAAGAATTCTCATAGAATCAAGTCAAACATGGACTAAGAAATCTCCTCTTGATTGACTATTGACCAACAATCCACAGCTGATGAATCAGTGCGAGATATTGTTCCACAACTCTTAAAAGCACTGAATGTTACTGAAAAGTACAGAATGTATTCTGTGCAAGGGCTCAATGTCCATTCGAGCAGAGTGGCTTGGCAGCACCACCACTGACTGAGCTAGCTCCCAGACTGGTGATGCAACAGAGAGTTTCTTGACCTTGTTCTCACCAATCTAGGTTTTGCAAGATGCATCTATCCACAACAACACCGGCAGGAATACCCACCACAGAGTCCTTATGGAAATGAATTCCCATCTTCACTGTGCGGATACTTTCCACTGTTTTAGTACTAATGATATGCTAATTGGACAAACTTCTAAGCTGACAACCCAATACTGGGCATCCATAAGCCATTCTAAACCATCAGCAGCACAGAAATGTACTCGGCCAAAAACTGTAAACTCATGAACAGCATACCCCTCACTCTTCCCTAAACTAACTCCTCATGCCCTACCAAAAAGAATAAGAGGCCCAAAAGTATTCTAAATGGTATCTTAGCAAAGTCAAGAACAACAGCAAAATGGTGCACTCTATTTTATACTACAAAATTGCCATAAACACAATTGAAAGTGCTTTGAAAGTGGTTACACTGCGTTGGTGATAAACCTTCAGAGAGCTGTGAACTACAACATAGAGATCTTTGTACATCTTAACCATTTTCAACACTGTTCCATGCAACATGCAATTATAAGTTGATGTTGCTGTTACTCTGATGGATAATTCCACATTTATCTAGGTCAGAGCAAGCTAGCACCAAATCTGATCGACAAGGTATGATAACATTTTTGATTGAAGCTCAGTTAAATAACATTCAAATCTGCAGTATGCACAAGCCTCTGATTTTCTCGGCATTGATTTCTTTCTACACAATTTATTTACATTTCTTTTCCCCCCTTATCAAACTTGTTTCTCTCATCTTTGTACATTACCAAGGATTTTACCCATTTCCATTTCTCTTCATCACATCTATTGCTGCTCCCTTAAAGCCATTTTCATTTTAATTTAACTTGCACAAGAGAATGTAGAGCAAGCAAGTCCAAAGGAAAAAGAAAAATCATCAAGGGAATTTCTGTTTCAAATTTCCCCAAGTTTTATGAAACAGGCAAAATGAAACAGAAGTGGACCATTATGAAATTTCATCTTCTAGCCCAAAAACATACCTATATTTGTGCAAATCTGAATTTATTAACAGATTAACAAGTAATTAAGAAATAATATACGGTACCACCAAATTCAAACAAGTCTTTCTCCTGTAAGAGTCCAAGTATGCTGCCCCTGATGCACACTCACATTTTCCGTTCTGTTTATGAAGAATTCTTTGGATTAATTGACAGTTGGATTGCTTATTTCATCTGGGGCAAAGGCAAAGGTGCAACAATTAATCTCAGCATGCACAGACCAGAAACTGAACCAGGCCTTCCTGCTTACTATCTGCTGCTAAAATAGTTCTTGGAGGATGTCAGATGAGAACTACCCTTGGCATAGCTCTAATTTTCCTTCCTCCATGGTCACAAGTAACCTGCCAATATTGTCTGTGCTGTCAAATAAAGGATAGTGGCTTGCAGAAGGGCTACTCCTTCTGTGGCACCATAACTTTACATGGATTCCACTCATACAGGAGAAAAGTTAAGGGTGAAAACTAAGGACAGAAAAATGAAAAACTGTACTGCACATTACAGCAATTGTACAGGATGGAATTTGAATTAGTCCTAATAACAATGAACATTGGGCAACTGCATCTCTTCTCCATTCTCAAATTAAAATACTTCACTTGAAGCAAACAGAATTTTTCAAATTAAATCTAATTTTGATTTTAATAGTTTGAAATAAAATGCAAGGCAAACTTCATCACAACCACAAATATAGGAAAAGCTGTACTCATAGGTAAAACACAGATTTCGCCCCTTTCACTTGAAATGATGGGCTGTGAGAAGTCTATCAACTTCTTTCGGTATGCCTGACAAATTTATCACTGAAAGATTAATTTTAGCCACAAAATGGGGCCTCAACATTGTGCCTGTATTATTTTTTAATCAAATTAAAACACTTCACCACACAAGGCCATCTTTTCATTCATTGAGTTCAGAAAAAATTTGACAGGGAATGAGAGATGTAAAGAAAGGGTTAAGGGCACTGCCAGATCTTACATAAGCAGCATATCAAAGTGTTCCAACTCAATTTCAGTCAGCTGTTCTAGAGCTACAAAGGTGTTTCAACAGATGTGTTCTATATTATTTTAGCATTTTTCTGAAACAGTTTGGAAGTATAGAAACATTTCAACAAGAAAAATTGCACCAACAACTACTGGTTACCATGGCATCTATATTTAGTTTTCACACAGGATGCAGAACACAAAAGGGAAATAACTTCCACACCAGCTCCAAAGACAAACTGCCTAAGCATATGATAACCACATTTTCTTTCCTCTGGACTTCAGTTTAAAACATAGAAGTCTGAGTATTTCCACATGCTCCATCTTTCTGAGTCGGCATAATATATCATAATGTGCCTGGCTGAAATATTATTCTTTACAGTGCCACCACAATGTGGTAAGAACGTTTTGTTCAAAGTTGCCGCAGCTGATCTATTTTGGTGTTATAGTTCAATGGCCATGGCCCCCAATTTTCTATTTTCACGCCATGAGTTTCTGGAACAAGAGATCAGGTCTCATTATCATGGTGCTGTCAACATTCCATTCTTGAATAGCTTTCCCATTCTGATGTATTTCACTTAATGCATCCTAATACAAACAGCTTATGAAAAAATATACCTTTCTTTCAGGAATATTTTATGAACTAGATGAAAAATGAAGCCTATTTGTCACACCTGATATGATTATGTTATAACTTCCGAACACTCTCAAGCCAAGTTATTTTCCTATTTGTATTCAAGCAGCAGAGTTCATGTATACTTTACTTCAAAAATTTCTGATTATTAGCCCTTCGAGAACTGCAACAACATGACTGCACGATGATAAATTAAAGCTCCTGCAGCAATGACTAGCACCCGGGCAGAAATTATTGCAGGAATAAATTCTTAGCACACTTATTAAAAGAATAAAGTTGATTTCCAGTATATTTAAATTGCAGCTGTAAATATTTTGGATGACTTCAAAATATTTCTATGGAACTGAATAGGATGAGTGAAATATAAAACACCTGTGGTACAATGGATGGGGCACCAACGTCCAGTGTTGAAGCTGTGGCACTGCTTAAAATTTACCTCTTCCACTCTGCTGTGACATCAATCACATGTGAGTGGAATAAGCTGGTACATGAGAGACTTATTCAGCTGCTATATTTTGTTATTGATAAACAGCAAAGCCTCTTCCCTGTTCAACTAAACTCCTAAAATCAATCGACAATGTAGGTCAAGAAGAGAGCCTTTTCTTTTCAAAATTTATTTTGTTGATACTTTCAGAAATTCTATCTGCCACAGTCAATTTGTAAAGCCCACTGTAGCAATCTATTCATCTTCATTATGTCAGCACCTGATATATTCAGGGGCTATAACCTTCCAGACTCAAAGCTTAAACATTCTCATCTAAAATCAGGAAAGGCATGGTTTGTCTTGTTGTTAAATAAGAGCTTTTTGCCTTCTGCTTTCCCCCAACTCTTTGCCAGTTTATACTGCACTGTGCCCGATATTCCCCAATGTCTGACAGTGCACTTGGCTGTAATGCCACATTATGGCAGTGCTTGCATCAATGCTAATAATCTATGCTGCTCAGTCATCAGTGCATAATGTTCAATTCGATTTGGAAATCCCTCAGCAAAGGATGGAGTCCATGTCTGCATGCAGCAAGACCAAGAAAACATTAAGGCAGGGGATGGCAAGTAACATCTGCGCCACAGAAATGACACGCAATGACCATCTCCAACAAGTGAAAGACTAACCACTAACCTTGACATCATCACCATAGGACATAGAGTACAACAGAGGAACAGACCTTTCAGCCCACTGTGCTGACCATGATGCCAATCTAACCAATCCCATCTGCCTGCACATGGTCTGTAACCTTCCATCCCGTCTGCTCATGTGTCTGTCTAAATGCCTCCTTAACGTTGCTATCATATCTGCTTCTGTCACCTCCCCTGGCGGCACATTCCAGGTACCGACCACTCACTGTGTAAGAAAAACTAACCTCACAAATCTCTTTTAAACTTTCCTGCTTTCACCTTAAACCTATACCCTCTGGTATTTGATATTTCCACCTGAGAAAAAGACTCTGAATGTCTACCCTATCTGTGCCTCTCATAATTTTATATATTTCTATTTCGTCACCCTTCAACCTCTGATGGTCCAGAGAAAACAATCCGAGTTTATTCATCCTCTCCTTCCAGCTAATACTCTCCAATCCAGGCGACATCCTGGTGAATCACTTCCGCATCCTCTCTGAAGCATCCATATCCTTCCTGTACTGTGGCGATCAGAACTGCACACAATTCTCCAAATGTGGCCAAACTAAAGTTTTATACAGCTACAACATGACTTCCCAACTTTTGTACTCAGTGCCTCAACCGATGAAGGCAAGCATGCTGCATGCATTCTTTACCACCCTATCCACTTGTGTTGCTGCTTATAGGGAGCTATGGATGTGCAGAAAATACTGTTTTTATTCCACTTTCAGCAGATCAGGCAGCATCCGTGGAAAAAGAAACAGGGCCAGCATCTCGGTCTGAAACATGTCGTCAGAACTGACAGCAGAAGCAGGAAAGTGGAGATTTGGCAGCATAAAACCATAGAACCATACAGCACAAAACAGGCCCTTCGGCCCACCATGTTGTGCCATCCATCAAACCACCCTCACACTACCTAACCCCTTCCTCCCGCATATCCCCCCATCCCACACTCCTCCATATGCCTATCCAACAAGCTCTTGAACCTGTTCAATGTATCTGCCTCCACCACCACCCCAGGCAGTGCATTCCGTGCACCAACCACTCTCTGGGTGAAAAACCTCCCCCTGACATCTCCCCTGAACCTCCCACCCATAACCTTAAAGCCATGCCCTCTTGTCTTGAGCATTGGTGCCCTGGGAAGG
The DNA here is from genome assembly GCF_009764475.1 of Pristis pectinata. Classification (NCBI taxonomy): domain Eukaryota; kingdom Metazoa; phylum Chordata; class Chondrichthyes; order Rhinopristiformes; family Pristidae; genus Pristis; species Pristis pectinata. Next base: position 24,679,967 of record NC_067409.1, on the reverse strand, counting down.
AGGCGCTGACTGCCTACTCTATCTATTCCTCTCAGTATTTTATATACCTCTATCATGTCTCCTCTCATCCTCCTCCTTTCCAGTGAATAAAGACCTAGCACCTTAAGCCTCTCCTCATATTCAATACTCTCTAATCCAGGCAGCATCCTGGTAAATCTCCTCTGCACCCTCTCCAACACCTCCACATCCTTCCTATAATGAGGCGACCAGAACTGAACACAGCACTCTAAGTGTGGCCTAACTAGAGTTTTGTAAAGCTGCATCATCACCTCACGGCTCTTAAACTCAATCCCGCGACTTATGAAAGCCAACATCCCATTGGCCTTCTTAACTGCTCTTTCCACCTGTGAGGCAACTTTCAATGAACTGTGAATATGAACCCCCAGATCCCTCTGCTCCTCCACACTGCCAAGTACCTTGCCATTCACCCAGTACTCTGCCCTGGAGTTTGTCCTTCCAAAGTGTACCACCTCACACTTCTCCGGATTGAACTCCATCTGCCACTTGTCAGCCCAGCTCTGCATCCTATCAATATCCCTCTGTAAGCTCCGACAGCCCTCCACACTATCCACAACACCGCCTATCTTAGTGTCGTCTGCAAACTTACTAACCCAGCCCTCCACCCCCTCATCTAAGTCATCTATAAATATCACAAAAAGTAGAGGTCCCAGAACCGATCCCTGCGGGACACCACTAGTCACTGCCTTCCAATCCGAGGGCACTCCTTCCACCACAACCCTCTGCTTTCTACATGCAAGCCAATTCCTAATCCACACAGCCAAGCTTCCTTGGATCCCTTGGCCTCTGACCTTCTGAAGAAGCCTACCATGAGGAACCTTATCAAATGCAGACGACGATGGCAAGAGAAGTGGGTTGAAGAATATATTGCTATGTCTTTCCATGAAAAGTCTGTTCCATGATTGTTGTTATTCTACTGCTGATCAAGAGGTGACTGATCAAGAGGTGACACAGAGAATCATAGAAACAGAACAGAAACAAGCCTTTTTGGCCCACCTTGTCCATGCCGACTGTGATGCCTATCTATGGTAATCCCATTGGCCTGCATGCCTTTAATGTCAAAGTCCCTGTCCAAATACCTTTTAAACATCGTAATTGTTCTGTCTCTACCACCCCCTCCAGCAGCTTGTTCCAGATATTCACCACTCTGTGTGAAAAACTTACTCATTGGTCTCCTTTAACTTTCCCCCCTCTCACCTTAAAACTATTCCTTCCAGCTCTAGACTCCCCTGTTCTGGAAGGAAATCTATTTATCCTATTTACCCCTGTCATAATTTTATAAAACACTCTAAAGTCACCCGTTAACTTCCCATGTTCCATTGAGGATAAGCCCACTCTCTCCTTATATCTACAGCGCTCAATTCCAGGCAATATCCCGCTGAATCTCTTCTGCGGTCTCTCTATTGCAACCACATCCTTCTTATAGTGTGGTGACCAGAACTGTGCACAATCCCCAAGTGCACTCAAACCAATGTTTTGTACAACTTTAACATGACGTCCAAACTCCTCCACTCCATGTCTCAGTCTATAAAGACAAGCACACTTTGTTTTAAAAGCAGTGTTTTTAACTACTCCATCCATCTGTGTTGCCACTTTCAGAGAGCAATAGACATGCAATATGTCTTTGTGCATCCCTGTGCTCCTGAAATCACTGCCATTTATTCTTTATGTCCTACTAAATTTGACCTCACACATACCTGGATGAAATTCCACTGCTCTGTTCAACTTTCCAGCTGATGCCCTGCTGCATCATCAGACAACCTTCTTCGCAATCTACAATTTGGTTCATCTGCAAACTTACTATTCTTACCAGGTACCTTCTCATCCAAGTCATACAATTACGAACAAACATATAAAACATTTATTTATTAAATGACACATGCAAAGAATTTCCTGTGCTCAGAGCCGACAGCCAGTAATCATGGTCTGTGCCTTCCTGAAAATGCATGAAATAGAGACCAAAGTGGCACATAAGGTCCAGATGGCTGTGCAGAGCTGCAGCAAGACAATCTTGTTCCTGTACTCCATCTATTCCCCACCTCCTTTCCTTTATTCCATGGTCTACTGTCCTCTCCTACCAGATTCCTTCTTCTTCAGCCCTTTGTCTCTTCTACCTATCACCTCTCTGCTTCTTACATCTCCCCCCTCCCCCACCCTCCTACCTTCCCCCTCTCACCTGGACTCGCCTATCACCTGCCTGTGTGTGCTCCTCCTCCTCCCCCCCCCAACCTTCTTATTCAGGCTTCCATCCGATTCCTTCCCAGTCGTGATGAAGGGCGTCAACCCGAAACGTCGACCGTCTATTTCCCTCCATAGATGCTGCCTGACCTGCTGAGTTCCTCCAGCATTTTGTGTGTTTTGCTCCAGGTTTCAGCACCTGCAAAATCTCGTGTGTCTCCTTTCAGATAATAATGTCTTTCTGTATTTAGAATCTAGTTCAAGTAGGGGCCCAGATCAGCCTTCTGCCAATGCTTTATGCCTTTTGTGGGTGTGATTCCATGAGCCCCATTTCCTTTAAGCTCCGAGACCCTACAACATGAACAATTGTCATGAAGAATCTGCCCTTGGGGAAGATTGCATCAGGTTAGTGTGTGTGTATTTTGGAATTCAGCAGCTTAACAATGACTGTAAATTCCCACTCATTAATTGTTTTACTATTATTCACAAAAGAGAACATATACATAATAAATGCACAGGTCAGTTTTTCAGGATGCACATAATGCAGCATTTTCAATATTTATTTAATAAACTGCTGCTGGAGGGGAAAAAACAAAATCCCACAAGTGGAAGGCATTTAAAAGCGAAATAGGGAGAGTTTAGAGTCTGCATGTCCCTGTAAGGGGAAGAAGCAAAGATGTTAAGATTAGGGAAACTTGGTTATAAAGGAAATTGAGGGCTTGGTCAGGAGAGAGAAGTCCATGTCAGGTCAAGGAAATTATTGTCAAATGAGTCCTTTGAGGTTTATAGAGGATATAGGAGAGAGCTTAACAAAGCAGTTAGGAGGGCAAAAAGGGGACATGAAACAGCCCTGGCCAGAATTAAAGAGAATTTCAATACCTTTTATAATTATTTTTAGAAGAGGGTAGCTTGGAAATGAGTAGGTCTCCTCAGGGCCAAAAAGAAAGCCTTTTTGTGGAGCCAGGGGATACGTGTGGTGTCCTGAAAGAATACTTTGCATCAGTATTCAACAAGAATACTGGTTGGACAGTTAGGGAAGGTGTATGCTGTTAGTCTGAAACGTGTATCAGGAAAGAGGAAGTGTTAGAGATATTGATGTACATGAGGACCGTCAAATCCCTAGGTGTCTTGAAATCTATCCCCAAGGTGTTATGGAAAGCAAGGGAGGAGATTGCAGGGGCTCTGACAGTGATTTTCACATCATCCTTAGCCAAGGGTGAGGTACCTGCAGAATGGAGAGTAGCTAATGTTGTCCCCATATTCAAGAAGGGTAAAAGGGACAAGCCAGGAAGCTACAGGCCAGTGAGCTTTATGTCAGTAGTAAGGAAACTATTGGATAAGTATTCTTAAGGTCAAGATTTAATGATTATTTGGTAGGGCAGGAAAAGGTGGAGTCAGCCTGCTTTTGTGGAGTGGAAATGCTGCTTCACAAATTTGATTAAGATTTTTGAGGAGGTTACTAAGAAAATTGATGAAGACAAGGTGCTAGGCATGGTATATAAGGACTTTACCATGCTTCTGACAAGGTCCCACTCTGTAGGCTAGTCCAGAAACTTAGGGCACATGTGGTCCAATGTGTTTTGTCAAACTGGATCCAAAATTGCTTGGTGATAGAGGCAGAGGAGGGTTGTTTTTCTGCTGTCTGTAACCAGTGGTGTACTGCAGGGATCAGTGCTGGGGCCTTTGATGTTTGTCATATAATATACGTAAATAAATGACTGGGATGTGAATGTCTGTGGTCTGATAACTAAGTTTGTTGATAACACACGGTGGAGTCAGAGATAGTGAAGATGTTTGCCTTAGGATACATTGGGACATAGCACAGATCAGCTGGAAAGCTGGGCGGATCAGTGGCAGATGGAGTTTAATCCAGACAAGTGTGAGGTAATACATTGTGAGTCATCTAATATTGGCTGGATATATACAAAGAGTCATAAAGTTATCCAGAGTGGAACAGGCCCTCCGGTTCAACTGGTGCATGCCAACCAAGGTGCCCATCCAAGCTGGTCCCATTTGCCAGCATTTGGCAGTAAACACTATTTACAGTCAACAGCAGGGAACTCAGAAGCATTCATGTACAGAGGTACCTTGGGGTGCAAGTTCATAGTTCCCTGAAAATGGGGAGACAGGTGGACAGGGTACTGAAGAAGGCGTTTTGCTTGCTTGCCTTCATAGATGGGGGGTATTGAGCGTAATAAGAGTTGGGATATTGCAGCTGTACAAGACACTGTTTAGGTCACACGTGGAATAGTGTGCGCAGTTCTGGTCACAAAACTATAGGAAGGATGAGATAGCACTAGGAAGAGTGCAGAAGAGATTCGCCAAGATGATGCCTGGAATGGAGGGCTTTCATTACAAGGAGTGAGTGGATAGGCTGACATTGTTCTCACTGGAGTGCAGGAGAAAGATGGGCGACTTCGTGAGGGTTTATAAAATCATGAGGATATCGATAGTCACAGTCTTTTTCCAAGGGTAAGCGAGTTGAGAACTAAAGGACATTGGAAATATGAGAGAGAAATTGGAGAGGGGAAATATTTAAAGGAGACCTGAGAGACAATTCTTTCCACACAGAGGGTATACAGAACAAGCTGCCAGGAAAGGTGGTAGAGGCAGGTACAATTACAGTGCTTAAAAAAAAAGCATTTAGACAGGTACACGAATAAGAAAGGTTATGGACCAAGTACAGGAAAATGGGATTAGCATAGATTGGCATCTCAGTCAGCATGGACATGTCAGACTGAAGGGCCTGTTTCCATGCTGTCCAACTCAATGACTCCAAACAGGAAACTGAATTTACAGGCATAATGTTTTACTAAAGGTAAAGCAGAAAAAGCTTTTCCATTTATGTTTAAGAGTTTGACTTAATGCTGTACAAAAGTATTTTCAGTAATTCACAACAGACTGTATTGGTCACCTTCAGCTGTTATTGTCAACAGGACATAAGAACAAAACAGCACAGAAGGAGAAGCCCTTTGTTCCTTCTCTGCCATTAAGTTGGACCATGGCTGATCTCTTAGCTGACACTACTTTCCTTCAACAATCCCATATTCCTTCATTCCTTTTATATCTAAAAATCTATCCATCTCTGCATTGAATATACATAGTGGCCTCACCTTTACAGTACTCTTGGGTACAATACTGCAAAGATTCATCAACTGCTGGGTGAAGAAATTTCTTCCCATTTCAGTCCTGAACACCCCACGTCTTACTTTGAAACAGTGACTCCTCATTCAAGACACCCAAACCAGGGGAAATCTTCAACTCTGCATCTACACTTAAGGATTTAATATGTTCCAGTGAGATCACCTCTCATTCTTCTAAACTTAAAACAGTCTGCATCATTTCTTCTCATAAAGCAAACTAACCTTTCCAGCAATCAATCAGATGCATCTTTGCTGCACACTCTGCACCGCCAAAGGTAGGGAGTCCAGACCCATCAATCCACATACTTACCAGGGATCTACATAATTTGGGCAAGGCCTCTCTACCCTTTTACACTAATCATCTGGCAATGGAAGCCAACATACCATTTGACTTCCTCATGGGTTGTTGAACATTAACTTTCAATGATATGTAAAGAAGGACATCCAGATCCCTCCAAACATCAACACCTGTCAGACTCTGACCATTACAAAAATATTCTGCCTTTCTATTCAGGCAAGCAAGGTGCTCAAAACCACTGGTCAGCAATGCTACAAGGGATCAGCTCATTTTAGAAGCAGCTTTTACTAAATTGTCAAATGTGCTACATCCCTGAGAGTAACTATAACTTTCAATTTTGGTTTCCTTCATGTGACTTTGAAACATTTGATGTTAAAACAAAAACGGAGGATTTTTTTTCTCCACATGTATGGCACCTCAACTCTGGTTTGGGACCCTACACTGCTTTCCAAGATTGCATGGTCGCATAACAGAAAACACAGTTTCTTGCCACTACAGTGCTGGGATATTCAGTACATTGCATTCATTGCTAGTTGCACTATGATTGATTCTGCAGGAGAGAGACAACAAAAAGGCCAACAGATAGTCATAAAAAGCCAATCAGTATTTGCAATAAACTTGGTAAATAGTTCATTTATATCTGAGATTATGTTCACCTTGCTTTAATGACCAAGTGGGTTCTGATTCAAAAAATAACATGATTAACTGGGACAAAAACTGCAATGGAAAGTACATTTTGGTGTGGTACATGGTGATTTTGTTTTAATTAAAAATTAAAACAAACTATACCTAGATCAAATAGTGGAACCTATGAATAGATTTTCCAATTCAGCAAATATTTCAGTGACAATACAAATAAGTATTACCAGCAGAATTGAACATTTCTTCCCATCGGTCTGACTAAACACCTAATGCAGCACATTTTTCACTCAACTAATGGACCATTTGGGGGAGGTGGGGGGAATAAAGAAACATGATGAACATTTAAGTATGGTTGCCACTCCTCTCTCCACTTTCATGCACCATCTGGTCTATTGTACAATGGAAATAATTAAAGACATATTTTGCAAACTAAGCACCTAAAAGTAATTAGCAACCCATTTTCAAATCAAGAAGGTATAATACAAAATGATATTTACAAAGCAGACAGTTAAATCAGTCTCTTAAATGAACCTCCATTGAACTAATATGCATCACACAAATACCACACGAACTGCATTATTGTTTTTCAGTGAAACAATCACAGTAGTCAGTAGTATGGACATGATGAAAAGTTAGAAAATTTCAAATCAAAAATACCTGGAAAATAAATGAAATATGCTTCACTCTGAAAATGGTCTGGCATCTCCTTACAAACATACAAAGCATTATAAATAATCACTAATTTCAGTTCAAGTTACAAAGCAGCTTGTGACATTGCTGCCTTGGAAGAAAAAATGTGCCTTTATATATATAAAAAAAAATCAGCTACACCCACAACTTTTGTTAGCACCCTTATGAGTGATCTGATAGAGATTTCTATTGTCAAATGTGGAACAACAAATTTCTAATCAGGAATGCTAAATTGAATGCATTGACTTCCTTAGTTGTTCCATTTCAGTTGTGGTGCTAAAATCTGTAAGAAATTGAGACTACACTTCAGAAAAATACATTCAGGATGTGTATCTGCAAAACTGATCTTCTGCTTCAGTGTCAGATGTTCCCCATCAATTTGTGTGGCTAAAAACACAGAACTCTTACCAAGTCACTTGGTCCCTGCATCTGACTTGATTCTTTTTTCTGGAAGTGGAGATAACAAAGAATAAAAACACATGGTGTAAGAGGCACTAGCATGTGTGCTACACAGATGAACAAAGTAACAAAGGCAACCCGTGTTTGAATGTGAAAGATGCCCTTGAATACTTTATGTTTTATAGCTGAGATCAATTACTATGGTGATGAAAATAGATCCAAGAATTTCCAAAATCTTAAAATCCTTTTTTCAATTCACTTGAAGGTTAATGGTCTCAAATATGTGTTGAACAGACATCAAAATGGCTTTACAGATTTTATTTGATAACTATTTCTATTTAATTAAATTAGAAATGTTAACGAGTTGCACTTGCATATTTGTTTGTTTGTGTTAAAATTGCATTTGTAATTGCACCCTTAAATTTTTTAATGGCCTTATGACAATCTACAGTCATCCAGATCAGATATGTCACTAATAACTTTACTTGGGCTTCAGTGGAATTAAAATTAGTTTGTCAATATTGGGCAGAAAAATTTTGAAGTTGGGTTATCTGAGACAAAATTATAACAAATGCACCCTGATTCATTTCAGCCCACCAAACAAACTCTATGACTAGCACTGCAAGGAAAACTGGTTCAGACTGTAGTGATGTTCCGAAGCAATTCCACCCTCTTCTCCCAGAAATAGCTTGAAATACAAAGCCCTTCTTCCCATTCACTTAAAAAACTTGCAGTACTTAATTGACTAGTTAACTTTCTTTTAACATTAGGAAGCTCATTACTTTGTAACTAAATTAAAAACTCATCATGTCAGAGAAAACTAAATTATACTTTAAGAATTGTCAAAAGGCTGTAAGGAATTTAATAAGAACAAGTGATGTGTTTATATCAAAATAATAAAATTATTCTGTGATGGGCACAAAATAAGACAAATTAAAACTGTCTTGCAATTTTAGAATATTCACCAACCAAAATAAAACTAGCACACCGATCCAAAAAAATTCAGTATATAAGTGCATTCTCAGTGTGACAGCTCAAGAATTTCAGTGCCAAAGAAAGAGTTTCAACTCCAGCTGTGATTGGGATGTATGATCTCAGACCCCATGGGCAAGTTTCACTGGTTCTCAGCTGTGCTGCAGGTTGGAGTGGCTTACAGCACCAGAAAACTACATCTCAAGGGGGGGGGGTGGAGTTATTGGCAGGGGGATTTGAGGCTCTGAAAGGCATATCCTTCATCCACTGTACAAGAAAGTGGCAAGCACAAATCTTTAGCGCATGCTATTCTATCCTCTCTGTTGAAAAAGGACTGTATAGTGGGGGCTGTGTAAAAGCATTACAGTTTCTTTCCACACACTGCCAACCCTGTAGTACAATTAAGCAAAGCTTAATTCCTTTTAAAGATGAAAAGGATTGGTGCTTTTTTTCCTGCAATGCTTCTGGAATTCTATTCATCAATACGAGTACTCAAGAATTTATAATGTACATGCATGAGGAATGAGTTTATTCAGCATGCACGCACATTCACATCATTTTTATGAAGCCTAAGAAACAAATGTAAGCAGGGTATTGACAATAATTGCAGAAATTGACTTGTTAATATCACATTGCAGGCTTCATTTATGCTCTTAATGCAATGTTTTAATTCTTCTTTTGCCATTTATTTGACTGCACAATAACCAAGCACTTTTAGACCACCCTTTAATTTAGCAGAAAACAGTTGGTTTCCAAGAGGTTTACCATGACAACAATTATGGATCTCTGTGAAGTATGTGTCAATGACTGACAAAAACTCAGTCCTACAAATTTAAGTTTAGCAATCAATGTGACAGAGAATCTTGATCTAGATTAGAATTTGTACAAAGTCACCAGGCGCAAAAGTTTACATCCTCAATTGTTGTCATGCACTTGAAAGACTAAATCAAGCCATTGCAGCATGTTAAGTTTGCAAACACACAGCGATCAAATAGAATTTCGCACCCACTGAGACATTACTGCTTTGAATAGTTTCAAGAATATGAAGATGCCAAAGACATTGAAATCTGAATATAGTTACAAGGAGAAAGAGAGCTGCCTACCCACCCCCACTGGTTGGAGATGGATCCAGTCAATCAGCAAAGGCAAAAAGACAGCAAAAAAGCACCCATATATTTTGGCATTTCTCCAAGCTACCAGGTGTTCTACGCACCAGCTCTCTGGGGAGGAAGGTTTCTTCTTGCCGGAGGACCAGCAGAGTGACGCTACCACCCATCTTCGTATTCCTCAGCAGGGCCACCACTTCTTCTTGTATTTTTCCCGTTAAATCAACACCATTTACCTGAAATTACACGAGCCAGTAAACACATCCAGTATTTACAAAGACACATAAACCAATAAGTTATTGTTTTGATTGGTGAATTTCTCATAGCAGGCTATAAAATTTTGTACACTTTTGTTTTGAAAAGTAACTATTTCTAGTGTAAAGAGAACTAAAATGGAAAAAGGACATCATAAGAAGCTTTCAATTCCCGCGTTTCTGCTTCAATACACATTTCATTAATGACCTGCTATCCATTAGTCATACATTATCTGGCAGGAAAACTCAACAGGTTCAGGCATGATCCAAAACTCCAGAATCTGTGAACTCCATCATGTATTGACCACATCTGAACCTCTCAACAGGTGATTCACAGTTTGTTATGCTGATTCAATCATTAAAATATTGTACTTGTGTTAAGCACAACTGTAATCTGGCATGTGGAGACAATACAGGTCTTATTTTACAAAAATGGGAAAATAGACAGAACTACATATTCCTTAACTTGAAATAACTCATGGGATAAACAGAATTACAATATACTTCCAATTTTCGATGGCATAAAATGTCACAGTCCTCAAAGCAATCACTGACTAGTCCACCACACTGGACTGAAAAGTTTGAGTTACAAGCAGTGACTGGATATTGAATTGGAAGACTTGACTTGTAAGGAGAAATTGGATAGGCTGGGTCTGTTTTCCCTGGAGTAAAGGAGGCTGAGAGGTGATATGATGGAGGTATATACAATTATGAGAGGCACAGACAAGGGAAATAGACACTGTTTCCTATGGCAAGTGTGTCTAAAACTAGAGGGCACAGGTTGAAAGTGAGAGGCAGAATGTTTAAAGGGGATCTAAGGGGTAACTTTATTAAAACGAAGAGTAGCTGGTATCCAGAATGAGCAAGGCATAGAAGGACACGGTGTCAATGCAGGCAAGTGGGACTAATATAGATCAGCACTGACAGAAGCGATGGGCTGAAGGGCCTGTTTCTATGCTGTGCAACTCTATGACTCTATTTTTCACTGCAGTTTGAAAACTGTTGGTAATTAAAATGAGCTGTTGCAGCCAGATTAGCCACAAAACCAGTGTATGCATTTGCTTATGGCATTGCCTCCTTATTAGTATTAGTTCTACAAGCTATCTTCCACTTAATATCAGTTCATCTGGGATTTCTCAAAACATTGGCATCCAAGTGGAAGTTTGATTGGAATAACCAGGATTTCTTTTTGTTTGCATCATTTCAAAATATTTTGAACCACTGACAAGATAACAAAATACATCTCAACAGCAAAAGTGCAATGCCAGCTGTGTGGGTTACTGCAGGAGCAAGAAGCTGGACTGGAAGCACTTTGCTCAACAAACTGATCTTTCATTCAAAACAGACTGAGAAACCTTCTGCCAAATTGAAACAAAAATTGCACAACGTCTTTCAACCTTGAAAATTTATTGGTAATTCAAAAGTTTTATTTTTGTTCTTCACTGAGATTTTCTTAAATTCATGACTATTTGTGATTACTCCAGGGTATTTTCATTATTAATATTTGAACTCGACCAGCCAAAACAAAATCCAATTGCCAAATTTAATCAGATTTCAAATTTGTCATCCTAAGAATTTTGAATTAATCCTTCATTGAAAAGGTGGAGGTGTTAGAGGTTTGTCAAATAGTTTAATCCTTTGATATATTGGTCTATTCCTGGACTCTTCCAATGCAAGGTAATCATAGTTCCCAGCTCCTGTAGGATTCCCTTACATAAGGACACAAGAAAGTAGAAGCAGCAGTTGCCCTCAAGCCTGCCCTGGCATTCAATATGATCATAGTTGATCTGCCCCAGGCCTCAACTCATCTTCTGTGCCAGTTGCACATCGCCCTCAGTTCTCAATCTTCCAAAGCTTTATCTAACTCCTCTTTGAAGACCTCCAATGATCTAGCCTCTCCAAGCCTCTGAGGTGGAAAATTACAGAGATCTACTGCAATCTGCAAGCAGCATTTCCCATATAGCTCACGTTTAAACATCACCACTTATTTTGTCACCATGTCTCTTCATTTGAGACTTGTGAAAACATTTTAACATCTACTCTGTCATGCCCAATTAGGATCTCACAATTTTCAATAAAACCACCTCTCATTTTCCTAAACACCAAAGAATACAGATCCAACTTGTTTCATCACTCATGATCCTGTCATTCCAGGAATTAGCCAAGTGAATTTCTTCCAGACTACCTCCAATTTGAGTATATCCTTTCTTAATTAAGGGGACCAAAATTGTGCACAATATTCCAAGTATGGCCTTTATAATTCACTACTGTCAAACTCAAACCCCCTTGCAATAAATACCAATAAATCATTTGCCTTCCAAACTATTTGCTGCACCTGCTTGCCAATCATGTACCAGTCCTGCACAGGAACACACAGAGCCCTCAATACTGCACTCATTTGCAATCTCTCTCCCAGAAGGATTAAAAACTCAAGGATAGGAGAATTCTATTCCAAAATCCAACCCACTTCGTCAACATCTACTGTCTCTGTTTTTATAACTTAAGTAAGAAAATACGACCAAGTTAAAGATGAACAAGCAGAGGCAAAAATCTAAAGCAGACAGGGCTGGAATAATCCCAGCTCTGCAGAGTGTTTGTGGAAACATGAGTGAAAAGATGATTTAAGAGTTATGAAGTCAGAAAGGACAGGCAAGAGATCGACACAAAAACTGGGTGAATACGAGAGCATGGGGGATTGTGGATTGCCTGACGTAGGTCACAATTAGTGGCTCGGGGTTAGGCAGAGTAGATGAAATGTGGATGGAGTTATTAGTGGTGTGGAAATTATCAGTTAAAGTGATGCCAAGAACACGTACTTTGATGCTCACTGCACCAGTTATGGTACAAATGTTGCCGAGATCTAAAGTATTTTTCAAAAATGGCAGGAAAAGAGAAGTAACAGGGGCTGAAAGCAAGAGCTTTGCTATTCCACTAACTTTCTTCTCATCCAGTACTGGATATCATACAAGCAGTCCTGTGGAGGAGTCGAGATGATAAGGGAAGGTGGGGCTAGTATCCATCAGTATATCCATGGAAACCAACAACGTGTTTTTGTTTCTTTGCTCTTATTTTTGATATCTCACCCATGTATCTTGTGCAGTCACATGAACTTGCTTACAAGCTAGTCCAGTGCAGAATACAGATGGGTAGAGAACGTGCTGTTTTCAAAGTAATGTGGATCAATTTCAAAGAATTATCACCAGAACATGGCTGCTGCAAACACAAAAGCAACAGCACCTATGCCTTCTTCTCCATATGTTTCTCTTATATGGTTCATAATTTACAAGGTAATAGTTTTATAGAAATAAAAGTATGAAATATTTCAAATGGTCTGCAGGTCAGGGAGAATCTGTAAAGAAACAGAGTTAACATTGCAGGTCAATGACCTTTCAAAGGTTAAAAGTTAGAGAAAAACAATTTCAAGAGATGAAAACACAGGCAGTGGAGGAGAGAAGAAAAAGAGAAAATCTGTGTTGGGAGAAAGGCTGGACAGATTAAATTACAAAAGGGGTAAAAGTGCCAGGTGAAAGAGGGTTGGTATGTAACAAGCAATAAAATAAAAAGCTGGCTGGAGGAGATCTGTACTTCAAAGGGGAAACAGACACCACCTGAAATTATAAGAAAATACTAAAAATACAAAATAAAAATGTTGGAAATACTAATGATAAGAATTGTTATTTTAAATACAACACAGAATCCTGGCTGTAATGTAGATAGTCAGAAGATAAGGTCCTACGCCTAAACTTGTAGGTTAGCTTCCTGAGTGTCGAAGGCCAGAGACAATGTCAGAATGGGAATGCAACAACTTCATTTTGCTCCCAATCAGATCTTTCTGTGATCTGTTCCAACAGAGCTCAATGGAAGCTACAAGAACACAAACACAACCTCCAAATGGGAACATGGCAGCCTGATAAACTCAATATTGAATTCAACAATCTCAGGTGATCAGCTTTCCCAGCATTTTATTTTTCCATTTTAAATTTCCAGCATTTGCAGTCTTTTTGGTTTCATATTATTAGAAACTTGTGTTATGCTCTTCCAGTACAGGCACTGGTTTCAGATCAGCATCAATCAGGAGTGGGAAAAGGCTTTCAGTGCTCACTCTGCTCTACTCCAGTAGAGGACTAAGCTTGATTCCAATCCCAGAGAATCTTTAAAATATACTCTGACATGCCTGGTCAAAGTATGAAAGTGGTTCAAAAGAGTGACTTAACATATTCCTCTCAGGATAATCAACAATGGTCAATAGGTGTAATCCACATCTGGAGAATACCACTGAAGAACGACTGCCAGTGACATATTCTTTTGTAAAATTAAACAGAGCCTCACTGATAGCACACAAGCAGTTGGTATAATTTTTAACCATCAAAAAGCAAGCTGACAGTCGAGTCAATCCTTTCAAAAAATTCAATACAATTATAATTTGTTTGCTTTCATCAGATCTTATTACACTGTAGAGATATGAATGCTGTTTATATTTCAACACATCATAAATACACAACAAAATCATAAAATTATTTTTTGAAAAAACTGCAGAATAGAAGTTAACAACAGAAGACAATATACAACTGCATAATAACAGTAACCAACAAATCATAAAATACACAAAATATACTACTGCTGTTAAATTTTTTGTTGATTTTATATATAGTGCAAAACACATCCCAAATCACATGCAGCTGAATACCAGAATCAGCTCTGCACACATTCTACTTGTGCATTAGCTCCACCTACAGAATAATGGACATGCTTAAAGCTCTCCTGGGACACAATCAGCTTTGAAGTAAAAATCTGGCAGTGAATTTTTGCATCCACCCACCTCTAGAAGACGGTCTCCTGCCTTCAACCTGCCATCTTGGATGGCTGCACCTTTCGGAAGGATGTTTTTCACATAAATTGGTGCTGAACCACCAACAGGAACATCACGCGATGTGATGCTGAATCCAAGACCTTCAGGACCTGACAGAGAAAAACAGAAATGTTAGTTTGATGTTTTCCTGGAGAGGAGATTGAATGATCATTAATAATAGAATAAAAATATAAATTCTAGATGGTGGAACATAAATTCTCTCTGAAAAATACAAACCCGCAATTTTTAGCAATGTACAAAATCTATGCATTTACTAGTACCATGTCTCTTATATGTTAAATGAGAGGAAAAAGGAAAGTACATTGTTGGCCTTCAGGCAAAATTCAATAAAGTTTCAGAACATATGCAGAAAGTTGTTCGCTGTTGTTGGGTTATACTATCGTGTTTTTTCACTGCAAGTGGTTGACTTTTATTTTCAGACTTTGGAGGCACATGGCTTAGATCACAGCATGCTGCCAGCCATCTTTTACACGCTGTACAAATGTCAACAAAATTGTAAAACATCAAGTTATACTTCAAAAAAAAACCTGGAAGATGATGCACAAGAGCCTTGGACATTGTTGGGTCCCAACAAAGTTACGAGAACTATGAAAGATAACGAGTTAGTGATTAAGTCACAAATGTGCTCTAAAACATGAAGATTGAAGAAATCTTGAATTATCCAAGTTGTTAAGTTTGTGGAATGGGGTAAAGTTTGAAGGAAAAATTAAATGCAAATTATTGATTTTAACAATTTGGCAAGAAGTGAATAGGAGAAGATGAAGAGGCAGAAGGAGAGCTATTCCAACATTTTGTCGAGTTTTTGAAAAGGCTATGTAACTTGTATTAGATGCACAAACTCAAAAACAGCAAATGCTTTTGCACAGCTCAAAGATCTGCAAACTATAAAGTTCACAATCTGACCTTTCTATGAGACAAATGAATGACAATTACCCTCCATCATGGCAGGTAAACATCTCATGTTGACTGAAATGGATCAGTGACCTTATTCAATAATTAGAATAAATATATGTGAATTTCTGGCAAGATGATTGCTTGCATGAAATACCAATGAAAAACTCAAACATGGTGCATCTATAACAATTACAAACACAGCTCAGCATGTTTTAATCTAAAACAAAGTCCTTATTATAGTTTAACAAGCATGTTTGAAGTGGATATGAGGTATATTAAGAAGGCATTTAAACAAGGATTACTGTCCACTCAAGTTGAATTTATTTCAGTCAGTGGCAGATTCTGCTGCAACTGGAATTTATTTTGGTTTACAAGTATATTGCAGGATTTCAATGCAATGTCAGAAGATAAACTATCTTTTCCATCTGATCTTTCCAGGTTCTTCTATGAAATTAATTTGGACAGCATCAGTCTAGCTTGCAGTAATTAAGCACCAATTTCTGACTGCAGTTCAGGTGGGGAAAGGAATTCTCACACTTGTACAGCAGGTGATGTTATTTTGAGGTCTGAATTAAGGCGAATGGTCATAAGTGGAGCAGGATCAGAGAAAAGGAGACAAGCTGGATACCAACTTCCATATTTCTAACAAAAACATGGATTTGCATGGCACCTTAAATATATTTTGGCATGACAAAGCTGGAACAACGAACAGAATTAAACAACTGTGCAGCTGAGAGAACAGGACAGATGAACAAAGACTGGGTGAAAGAGGTAGGTTTTCAATGGGGGGGGTGGGAGAGAAAGAGGAAAGAGGAGGGCTATGGGTAACTGATATGGCGGAGGGGGCTGGGGGGAGGGCAGGTGATGGGGAGGTGGGCAGATGGAGGTAAGCAGGAGAGAAGAGGTGCCGATGATGCATGTCATCAGGTACTGGGGAATCTATTACTTTTCAGTCCTGTTAATTCCTCCATTACTAGTTTTATACTGATGTTAATTTCTTTAACCTCCAGATTCACTCTAGATCTGTAGCCCTCCTCAGTTTTTCTGTCTCCTTCCATGAATGCAGGCACAAATGATTTGCTTAATTTCTCTGTATTTGCCCCAGTATAATTAACGTTTGTTAATCTTTTCCTTTTCACATATATCTGCAGAAGCACTTTCAATCATTTTTCATACCAGCCTATATTCATATCACTTCCCTTCGTCCTCCTTTGCTGAACTCTAAGATTTCCCCAATCCTTAGGCTTACTGCATTATTAGCTTTTTCCTTTGATCAAGTTCTATCTTTAAACCTTCATGATAGCCACAGCTGGACCAGTCTTCCTATTGGGCTTTTTTGCCTCAAAGGGATATGTATTACTTGCAAACTGTGCACTAATTCTTTAAATGTTAGCCACTGGCAATTTACTGTAATACCTTTTCATGTGGTTTTCTAATCTACCACAGCCAACTCCATAATATTAAGTTATTCTCCGAGCACTTTAATTATCCGTCCCACTCCCAACTCTAACCTCTGCACTGTTCCAAAAAGGCTTCAATCAAGTTCAAGGAACAGCACCTCTTCTGACTGGGTACATGACAAACTTCAAAGCTCAAGACTGAATTCAACTATTTCAAGGTATCAGCGATTCCAAATTTGTATCATATATTTCTTGCATTTTGTTTTCTTTTCCTCTCCTTTACTGCTATTTCAGATTTTACTTGTGTCCTATTTAAACCTCCTTGAGATATACGTTTCATTATTCACTCACATTCACCAGGGTCTTTCCAGTGACACCAACACCATCTGTGACACTCAATCCCTCATCAGAGCTTCCCTTTTGCTCTCTCCCCAGTCAAACTGCCCTTCTTTCTTTGCAGCTTTAAACCTGTTGCATTCATAACTTCTCCCAGTTCTGATGGAAGATCACCAACCCAAAACATCAACCCAATATGTGGCTGCAGATCTAATATGATTAACTCTTAATCATCCCCAGAATTCAGTGACAATTAGACACGAGTAAGAAATGCCAACATTGCCAATAATATCAACTTCCCGTGAATCAGTGAGAGAAAAAGCTGATCATTCATTGCATCTTTAATGCAGCCATTTGAATTGATTCTTGTCAGCTTTACAGTGTGCATCTGTTTTTCAATTCACAAAATCTCTGGGTGTCTTTCAATTTATTCAACAGAAGCAAAATCTCTTCAATACTGAGGTTATAAGCAGTACAGCGCCTATCAGTTTCTTACCTTTTTTCAACTGAATATTGAGTTTCTTCCCAACTTTTTTGGTGCTAAAGCTTGTGGTAGGTGTGGAGCTCATTCTTTGGGGAGTCAGGTTCTGACCTGTTGGAGGTTTCGACACTGAGTTCTGATTGTGAGGTAGGTGAGAATAAGAAGCAGTCTGATCTGCCTCATTGCTTGTTCGAGACAACCTCTGGGGTGTTTCATCAAGATTTGCATTAATAGCACTCTTTCGATCATTGCCCTGAGTATCCATATTGATTCGATTGGAATAGCTGGCATTTTTATCACCCAAAGGAAGTTGTTCATACTGCTCTTTATTTGCTGCAGGGACCACATGGAACCAAATAACATGTGAACGCATGGCTTGGCGAAACATATGTTGCGCTCTGGATTTAGGAAAGAAGAGAAATTAACAAATTAAGACCGTCAGTCTTGATGGAGATTATTAACATAATTACAATCTTTAATTATGTAGTATGGAAGGCTTTTTATGCAAATGCACCAACTCGCTAAATATTAAATTGATTGAACTTTTATTTACATAAGTGACATTTAATATTTATGTACGCTTTGAGATTAGCAGTCAGGTACCAGTTAATGCACATTAAATAAAGGTGAAATTATATTGAAAGATAAAAGCAGGTGCAATTAATTAAACTGAACGATATGTAAGGTATGGATCTACCTTGTCATAGGAATTAGATTTAAACATACACCATGTAGATACGTACTGTTCAAATCTTATATTTCGCAAATCACCACCATTTATTTTGACGATGCAATCATTCTCATTAAACAGTTTTTCCCGCTCAGCCTTGCCACCTTTTTCTAGGCGCTTCACCAATAACCCCAGGGTCCTACAAGAAAATGATTACAGCTCTTCATTTAAGACTTGAATGTACAATACATCAAACACTAGACAAAATTTTCTCCAGTTATGGCAATATATCAATATATACATTCAGTTTGGCTTTTGAAAACCGTGTTACATTAAGGGAGATTGGGCATTCCAATGTGACACAATCCTCATCTCAGTCTATGATAAGTATATTGAACTATGTTATCAGTTAGAAAAAATCTACATTTTGTACATGCTTTAAAATAGTAATGCTGTACCAGTGACAAAACCATTTTTGCCAAAACACTGTCTCAAGTTAAAGACAACCTATTCTATTTGTTCTAAAGTGATGCAGATAATTATTGCTGTTCTGCAGCTTACTTAAATTTAGAATTTCAAGCCAAGTTGGTTAAAAACATTTCAATCCTTCATATCACACAAAATTAAATCTAAAAACACAGAACAGCAGAATTTCCAGTTCACTCCTTGTGAGGAATGGCTTCATAAATGACTCATGGAATATAAGAGCTATTTAATTAAGTCAAATTCCAAGCCCATAGCACACAACTTCAGCTTGTACATCACAACAGTATTTACAATCAGTGTTTTTGGAGGTGCTGATTTTTAATTGAATTGAGATCACATCTGCTTGTACAGGTGGACATAAAAGATCTAAGAGCATTGTTTGAAGATTAGGGCTTCTCCAGGTGTTCAGATAACATTCCTTCTTCAAACACCTTCAAAATGGATCAACAAGATAGGCATTTCATTTGTTGTTTCATTTACCGTAACTTGTGCAACTCATGGTTTCTAAGGGTCTTGGGAGACATCCAGAAGACATTGCATCTGAGCAATGATCTTCTTTGCCATTTCAGGTTTGTTTTTTTCATTTGGTAAATTTAGTTATCAGTCTTCTGCATATTTAAAAAATACACACTTCATTCACAGGAAAGTGTTTCTGAAGCCATTCCTCAGAATAAATATATTGGATACTAATCTGTACATTTAGATTTAAGTTTGTATGGTAGGAAGGACAAATTATTACTTTATAGCAATATCTCTACCCTTAAGAATAAATAATTACTTTCAACATAAGCAGTAAATGTATAACGGATACCTGCACAAAATATATAGTATAGAAGTTCTTCCCATCTGCAAAGTATCAAGAATCAAGGAATATAAAATGAAAGAACCATAATTAACAAGGATATTTTTTCAATTTATATGGAGTTTGGTTAGGGTACAGTTCTGGAGGCAAGTTCAGTTGCAATATTTAAAAGGGACCTGGGTGTAGATCTAAAGGAAAAGAATTTGCAGGGCTCTGGGCAAAGGATGGGGCAGTGGAACTAGCTGGCCTGCCCTTGCACAGAGTTGCTTTGAGTGGCCAAAGGGCCTGTTTTGGGACTGCAATCATATGGGATTCTGTGAAAACAGGAAGAGGCAACATCATGACCAGTACAAGAAAGGAACTATAACTTTATTTCTGAAAAGCTAAGAATTTATTTTTAGCACCTTCTTATTGAGTACTTCACTGAACACCTTACACAGAAGATAAAAAGTCCTGACCCTTAATTCAGTTGATATTTCCTATCCTGTAAAATTACTCTAAACTAGTGCAGCAGGCAGCTAGTGTTACAGCTTAATTAGTGTAAACTATATCAAGTCACTTTTAACAATTCACACAAATTATTTCTGCTGACAGCAGTTAGTGCCAGGAAATTGAAACATTTTTTTTAAATAAGGATTGGAATTGCCCGAGGTAGACGCCAAGGCTTAAAAAGTGCGAGTCACATAAATTAACTGCCTAACCAAAGTAAAGTGATTCCAGTTCATCTTCATAAATGATGACACGAGGTAAATAGTACGATATGTGATAGGAGCACTGCAGTGAATGATTGCAAGCTGGGACTGTAGCAATACTTGGGATGTTTCGCACAGCTGGATGTAACACGGCATTTGTACACATCACTACCAGTTTAATCCACCTCAATACCTCATGGCTATCAATTCAGGCTGTCAAGTGCAATTTAAAGAATGGTGATTCTGTAGAAATGCAGGTGAACCAGCTATAGTCACCCACATGTTGTTCCCAAGTGCTGGCCATGATGTCTTTTGGCACTTGATTAGCACACCTGTTTGGTACATGTGCTTGAACTTCATTACTCATCAAATTAAACAAGTATCTTGCAAACCTAAAAGGTGTAATTTGTGTACTATTTATTTGTCAAAGTGAACAAAAAATAACCTGATCAATATGTAACTTCAATTTATACCAATTTCACTATTAACAAATCAATGAAGTGCATTTACTGCTTTATACAAAGGCATGAAATTTTAACATGGTCAAAATTTAGAAATTGTAAATGAATGATGGAATACTATATTTTTATTAAAAGGTGTTAGCTGAAAGATTCTCTAAAACTGAGAGGACTTCATGCTCAGGATGGTGACATGGAAACTTCTTCGTACCTGAACAATTAAAAGAAGGCTTGCATTTGCACTTCATTTGGAAGACAGACCTCAGACAATGCAACTAAATACCCATCAATATTCCAGTGTCTTAATCACATGCCCAAGCCCGGAGAGGATCCTAACTTTCAATCTTCTGTTTTGGGTGAAAGTGACACAAACAATCTTCAGAAAAATGGGTGCTTGTAGACATGTAACATCGGAGGAACTTATTCTGACATAAAGAGCAAGGTAACAGATAGAAATGATTATAAGGAACAATATTTTATAAATCTACACCTTGAAGGAGCAAGCAGCATTCAAGATTAGCCCTGTGGAGGCATGGTGCAGATGGAATTTATTCCTGACAAGTGCAAGGTGATGCACTTTGGAAGGTCTAATCAGTGTTGGATCTTCAATGAATGGTGGATCTCTGGGAGTATTGAGGGACCATGATATACAAGTCCAATGATCCTTGACGGTGATGGCACAGGAGTGTAAGGTCTCGACCCAAAACGTCGACCATCCCTCTGCCTCCACAGTTGCTGCCTGAACTGCTGAGTTCCTCCAGTAGTTTGTTTTTTTGCTCCAAATTCCAGCACTGGCACTGTCTTGTACCAACCTTTGATTAATTCCTGCCTGTCCAAGTACAGAATAATGTAATCTCTTCGAAGATTTTCCAATAACTTTCATACCACTGGTATTTGACTCAAAGGCCTGTAAATACTTAACTGTTGCTGCCCTTTGCATAAAAGCTGCTGAAGGTCTCAGAGCCCATCAAAACCTCCAATAGCTCCTTTTTTTAATCTTAATGTTCCAGGATTTCACCGATCCTCTCCATGAATTCTTCAACTACCCTCCTAATTTACCTCCCTCCTACATTTTCTATCTTCTTGAAGGGCCTCCCCTGTTTTCAGTTCTCTATAACTGCCATAAGCTTCCTTTTTTTTAATCCAACTTTTAACTTCCCTTGGCATGCAGGGTTCTTTAGTCTTGTTCATAGTGTCATAGACTTGTACAACATGGAAACAGGCCCTTCGATCCAACTGGTCCATGCTGACCAGGATGCCCCATCCAAGCTCGTCCCATTTGCCAGTGTTTGGCCTATAACCTTCTAATCCTTACCAATTGATGTACCTGTCCAACAGTCTTTTAGAAGTTGTTATTGTACTTGCCTCAACCACTTCCTCTGGCAGCTGATTCCACATACATACCACCCTTTGCATAAAAAGGCTGCCCCACAAGTTCCTCTTAAATCTTTCCCCTCTCACCTTAAACCTATGCCCTCTAATTTTGTGATTCCCCAACTCTGGAGAAAAAGACTGAGTGCATCCACCCTGTCTATACCCCTCATGATTTTATACACCTCTCAGTCTCCTATGCTCTAAGGAATAAAGTCCTAGCCTGTTGGCCTTAACTTTCACCCTTACGGGAACATATTGGCCCTGAGTTCTCACTATTTCACTTTTGGATTATTCCCAAGTGCTGTGTCTTGACCAACCTGCAAGTAGCTGCTCCCAGTCAACCTTTGCCATGTCCTGTATTATATTGAATTCAGCCTTCCCCCAATGCAGGGCCTTAATTTCTGGACCATTCAAATCCATTTCCATAATTAACTTGAAACATAGAGTTTGGGTCACTATCTCTGAAATGTTCTCCCATTGGCACTTCAACCACTCGCCTATCTGAATTCCCTGTGATTAACTCCAGCACTGCCCCTTCTCTTGCACTTCTATTTATATATTGGTTCAAAAGGTGTCTTGGATGCACTTGAAGAACTGCACCCCATCTAAACTTTTCACATGATGTAAATCCCAATTAACGCTGGGGAAACTGAAATCCCCTAATAGTATAACCCCACACTTGGCTGCCACTTCTATGTGTGTGTAGTCTGCTAGTCTGGGTTCAATATGCTTTTTGATGTACAATATGCAAAGTACCTTTCCACAATCTTTTATTTACCTTCCATCAACCTGGCGTTCTCAAGTGCATGGTCAACAAAAAGATTCAAATTGACTAAATTTCCTCCAGTTTAACTGTGGGATGATTGTAGCCAGTTTCTCTGGACCGACCACAAATTCCATCACCATAGCATGATCCCACTTCTTCTCTGATCATCATCTCAGGCAAAATGAGATGGCTCATAACAATAGCAATCTATATAATCATAAGCTGAGCTTCCGATTCCATAGTTTTGTAAGTCCCATCTTTGCCTCATTGCCTTTGTCCTTTAACTCACATTAATGATTGATCAATCCTTTTCTTTGTCACTTTAAGAAGGAACTATTCCACAGTTTCAGGCTATTCTCGGCAACCATCAAATTCTCTACAACATTTACAGCTGGTTGCAATACTGCTGCACCAAATCTTGCTCCTCATCACCCCTGCTCTCATTGGTCTACAGTGCTCCTGAATTATCAGATTCATTTCCCCACACTTCCGAGCTCCCACGTCTAATTCCAAAAACCCAATGACACTAGTTTTGTGCAATGATCCATTTTGCCGCATCATATAAAGCCTTGGCTTCGATACTTGGATTCCATCTTCTTTAAGATCATCCTGAAACCTGCTTCTTTGATCACTTTTGTTTATCCTTAATTCCTTTCTTGTTCTTTTGTCACGATCTCCGATGCCTCATGAAGCACCTTAAGTCATTTTTCTGTTTTAACCTTGGCATTAAAAAGGCAAGTGTTGTTACAGATGCTGGAAACTGTATTACATTAGCTCCAACAACGACAAAAGAGAGATAAGCCCATGAAAAATTTCATGCAACTTCTAATTTCAAGGGAAGTTCAGAAGAAAAGCTAATAATTTACTGTACTTAAATTTTTAAATCAAAGAACTCATAAAAGGCCAATCTGTATCTTTTTATCATCTAATTTCATGCAGAAAAACAATTATACACAGGCAAAAGGCTTTTTGATGATTATAACTTTCTTTCTGCTCGCCTTGCATTACTCTTGATGTATTTGTCACTAAATAACTTTCCTGACCTTTCCAAGGTTCAACACCAATGACAAGGTACAACCAATATCTGAATATTCAGTACATATATATAACACCAGGCTCAGGCTTTTGTGGAACTGCACAGATGCTTTCAGTTATCAAAGCTGTGGTAAGCTCTTGTGCATCACCGGAAAAGATTTATTTTGCAGTTGTCCCCATTATTAGAATGCAAATAACATATATTTTCCTACTACTAAAAATGTACATTTACAAAACCAGTTTTGCTCAGTCACACAAAGAAACAAATAGAGACAATTTCTTACAAATTGGAAAACTCATCAACCAAAACCACTTCATCCAAGTCAACCTGGCACAACAGATGAGGTTTAGTTGCTGTCTAAATATAGTATTTCAAGGTATAATAGTTGAAAGTTTTTCTGAGAATATAATTTCAAAATGAGGTTATTCTATTCAACAGCATCTTCAGAAGTTAGAGGAAACCCACTTGTTATGAAAATGATATTCCCAGCCACATTTCTCTTTGCAAAATTTTACATGGTGGGGGTAGTTTGCTTGGATTGCAATTTTGATTTTAAAGCTTTGTTTGATATTCATGAGCTGAGAAAGACCTAACATCAAAACTCATAGGGGCAAAACACTGAGCATAACAAGCCCTATTAGTGGATTTCAGCACCATCTATCCATCTTAGCATGGCATTATTCAATCAATTCTGACATTATTCTCATGCACTGAAGTTCTTTTGGTAATATTTCTACATTTTTTACACTTGACATACATTATCAATTGTATGCTTCTGCCTCAAGACTGCTTTAATGAATGCTTCTCTTGTGATCAAAGCTCAGAGAGACTGCTGTTTAAAAGGAATCATGTGGGTTGAGTAGGAAAAAACATTTTGCTATGTCTATGTTCTCAAGCCAGTTCAGACGCAGACAGTCTGTCACATAGGAGTTAGAATGGCAATAATATGCGTGACCTAAAAGCTCCCAAGATAAAGCACAAAGAAACTGATGAATTCATGAGGGTATCAAATTTAAAGCTGCAGTGTTTGTTATTATTTCACCCAGGATATTTTCCAAACCCAAGGCAAGGGTATATACCTTCTTAATGTCAGTGGAAACAACATTATTGCTGTTTTGTCCCTTGTTTCTAATTTGATTAACAAATCTTCAGGAAAGCATAAAAAAACACTAAAAGTAAAATACCACTACTCGAAATAAAGGAATGCACTCAAATATCATTTCTGACATGCGAGCACAGAACTTTCCAAATGTATCATTTATTTTAACCACAATATTTATTAGACACTGCAGATTTAACTGAAATCAAATGCAATTATAAAAACTAAAAAAAAGCATGCAGAATGTGTTACTTTACCTTCCACCTGTGGAACTGAAAGGCACTACATGGATCCCCAAAGGTCCTCCATCATTGGAGACTTCAACCAGCTTTAGCACGTCACTGTGAGACAATGATGAATGAAGTAACATAATGTGAAGTAAATGACCCAAATGAAAAACAAAGATACCTTACAACTTATGCATAACATACAGGGTATTAATCCAATTACATGAGAAAAATGGTCAATGAGCAAAAACTTTTAAAAATTAATAAAATAAATATGAAAACATAATGTGAAAATTATCTGACAACACCAATCTAAGGTGAAAAACGTCAGCGATCAAAATCCCTTGTTGAATTAAAACTTATCAGAAAAGCTTCTTCACTAGAATAATTGGTTATTAATAGGCTGGTCTCCTTGAATTTGGTTGAAGGAAAACAATTGTATCAATTACAAACAAAATATGCTGCTTTGTATAGCAGAGGCATCAGTAGTCAAAAATGTCAGGAAGGGACTCGGATGAAAAGTTAGCCTCATTTTGACATAGCCTTCAGGATAATGGGCTTGGTCTTCAGGATTTTCTGGGGAATTTTGCTCATTTTTTAAAGCCTGGAGATTATTAAAATGTTTTATCTGAGTAGAGCTAAATGTACATAAAAGTCTAGCAAAAATATCACCCAACAAATAATAATTATACCAATAGAAACACAAACTTCAGCCACCAATTGTATGCTGTTGTTTCCTACAGTACTAAATAAACATGATTTAGTACCAATGTAATTTTTGCTGCTATTTAGGCAGTTTTGAATCAGCAGGTATTACTGTCCAATAATAAATTTGCTTATCTGCACAATGGCCATTATAAACTGATCCTTTGTGGACTACCAACATATAAATAAAAGAGCATTCAATAATTGATATGTTACTCATGCGAGCGTACCCAAGTGAAAAATTCTGCCCATGCTCAAGGCAAGAATCAGCACGAATAACTGGCTCAGTCCTGTTGTTCTCCTCCTCCGTCCCTTCATCCTCCTAGAGGAAATAAAGAAACTCCAGTCACAAAAACAAGAGTAATCACTTCAATAAGGTGCACCACACTCAGGTAGCACCCCAAGTCCATGTGGAATTCCTCTCCATAGTGCATGAAAGATATAGTCACAATGCTTCTGATATAATGCTGCACCAAACACAATTTACACTATGGTCCACCTTTTTGCTGGCACAAGAACAGCATTATTTTTCTGTGGTTCCCATTTTAAACCACAACGCAATAAGCTTTATTTCTCTTATAATGCATGGAAATCTCTGATATGAACTTGTAACAATGTACACGAGAGCCAGTAGTAAACTCAATATTTTATTGTTAATAAAGGATTTCAGTGCAACCACAATGCTCAAAAATAAATAAGGTCCTGACTGGAAAATTTCTGGGATTCCTTTCTGCTATGATTTAATCATCAGGGTCAAGATAAAAGATCATTGTTAACTCACAATTCCTCCTTTCATTTTATTGTCCACAGCTGTTTTTTCAGTACAGCTTTAATAATGGTAACACAATGCTCTGGGTAGACATTTAAACAGGGAACTAGATTTCATCAACTAAATTCCCTCTAGCAATGACAAACCACTGACAGCATCTTAAGACAAACAATTCAATATAAACTCTAACAATTCTGCCCAATTAAATCCTTAGATCATTGCGCAAACTGAGACAGCATAACAAGTCTGCATTCACTATTCCTAAAAGGAACTGAAATTTGGTAACTATCAATTAAAAAACATGCAAAGAGCTCTGTCAATTACTGTCGTTTTCATCCTTACTCTCCAATTTAGTTCACGTTAATTTGAAGCCTTGAAATTCACATCGTTCAACTAACAAAAAATAACAGCCAAGTTTCCTTTATCAAAGTTATGGTCCCATATCTAAACAGTATTATAAAAAATGACTGATTGAAAATACTGGACTTAATTTTGATAATGCTAATGTTCTGCGATCCTCTGCAGATTAGGTTAATGAAACACAAAATCTTTTGACACAGCCAAGAATACATAACACTTAATCCTATCCTCCACTGATCAGGTGGAATGCCAGGCTGTCAGACAGAGTGTTGTGTCACCTTCTGTATTGGGGAAAATCAATGGCAATGAAACAACTGAACTGCATACTTAGTCAGCTGACCCTG
Organism: Pristis pectinata; assembly: GCF_009764475.1. NCBI lineage: Eukaryota > Metazoa > Chordata > Chondrichthyes > Rhinopristiformes > Pristidae > Pristis > Pristis pectinata. The sequence goes on along the minus strand of NC_067409.1, from coordinate 24,652,498 downwards.
GAGTAGTTGCAAGGAGCAAAGATGCCTGTAATTCATGTCTTTGCACTCTTCTACATGAAGGGGACTTTGAAGAAAAGCTGATGAATGCAGTATTGGTAATGAGAATAACAGATGAAAAATTATTCATGACTTTAATAAGAGAAATGTTATTTCAATATTTCATGCTCATTTTGTTTTTTATATTTTCAACAAATCATTCAGTCTAACTTAGTTTACTGTGTGCTCTATGTTCCCATAAAACGTTTCATTGCATTCTTTTAAAAGCTGAGATGCAATATCTTTCAGCAAATTTTAGAGATCAGCAAGCTTAGACTGGGCATTACCCATGGGCTTGGGCATCAGTCAGCACAATGATGAAAAGAGATGGGTTATGAGCCAGGCACACAGCAACAGACAATATATTTAATAAGCGGGAGGATATTAAAGCAAAGAATAAACTGGATATAACCACTGATGCAAATTTCCTCGGAGAAGCTTGAAGAACAAAACCTTTGACACTCAGACTCTGTACTAAGCCGCTACCATTTTTTTCTTCAATGTTATACATCAGGACAGTGAACTGAAAAGGGAAAAAAAAGGAAAAAACCACGAAAGCTCTATTACTTCAGGGTGATGATATTTTCTTTCATGAATACCAGCATTCATTTCTGTTCCATCTGTCAAGCAGAAAGAATCAAGCAACTTGGAATTTTTGGAGGTCAGACTGTGCTTTTAAAGTTGTACAAGTGCAAACCTCAAATAAAATAGGCCAAATAAAATGCTGAGGTGAACTTTATTAAAGCTTTTTCAACAAATATTACAAAAATAATCACAGTCCTTCACTGTGCACCAAGTTAAAAATCAGGCATTTAAACAAATGTCTTCACTCAATGTCTAAAAGATAAGGCTGCCTGCAAGCTAGTCACTCATTCATGCCAGACATACTTTGATAATGCGTTTGTCATAATACTTAAATATTTATGTGCTGACACAAACTCTGCCGCTGACAGTATTTCACAGATTGGCATAAAGGTTAGTGCTAATGTAGGAACTCAGATGAAGCTTCAGTCTAAGCAGTCATGTCATTATTTTTCATGCTCAGAAAGCTGGCCATATCAAAAAAAATTAATTTTTTTTAAAAAGAAAACAATAACCATGAGGAAGGGCTCTCTCCCTTTGGACTGCTTGTCCCCCAGGTCCGTACAAGTAATACCACCATTTCTCCCACTTATGCAATGGATTGTTATAATTTAGCACAAAGAATTTTCTGCATATTTTTATAAATTATATTCTAATATGCCTATAAAGGCCTTGTGTAAAATAGAACATTGCTCAAATGTGCTGATGCCATGGAGTTCATCACCTGCAACAAGAACTTAGAATTGTGATACAACAATAATAACGTGCAGTTACATTTACAAAATGCTTCATATTAAATTTGCTGAACATAATTGGATGCCAGGCATCAGGAGAGAAAAGCAAGATTTTAAGGAGCCTCTGTAAATAGGAGATAGAGGATATAGAGGTTTGGGACATAATAGGAGATATAGAGGTTCAGGACACATCTTCTTCATCTGAAGCAGTCTGACGGGATTGAAGATGATCTGACGGGATTGAGGATGATCTGCTTCCACTAAAGTTCTGGGGACTTGAAGATGTTGGTGCATTATTTTTCTTTCAGTCAAGTTTATTGTCACGTGTACAGGTACAATGTAAAATTTGTTTGCAGCAACATCACTTGCACACAGATCCAAACAATACACAGAATATTATACAAGAGAGTGAAGAGAAAAGAAGACATTAAGAACAACAAGACAAAAGTGCAAAACAAAAACAATCAGAGTCAAGTCCATGGTAGTGCAAGAGGTGGTCTGTAGAGTTCTGTTGCTGAGGTAGGATTAGGGTTGTGGAGGTCGGTTCAAGAACCTGAAGTCTGCAGGAAAATAGTTGATCCTGAACATGGGGTGGCTTTGCCAAATGGCAACAAGATCCAAGCCGATTTGAGAACAGACTTTGTTCCAGAGATATGCAGCATGAGTGCGCACGCACACACACAAATCACACCCACATCCTTTCCCTCAGCCCCCCTCTCTTGCAGCTCCTCTCTCTCTCCCCCCCACCATTCTTTCATTGACCAGATAACCTTGTTCACAGCTTATCCCAATGGTCACCCAAGTTTTACGCTATTAGAGACATCCCCCTTCACCCACCCTCTCTGCAGCTTAAGAAGCTTCTTTTGTCTCCTCCCAGTTCTGATGAAAGTGCTGCGACCTTAAAAGTTCTCTCTGTTTCTCTTCTCACAGGTGCAGCCTGACCTGCTCAGTATTTCCAGCATTTTCTGTCTTTATTGTAGATTTACAGAATCTGCTGCTTTTTAATTTTTGAATATCTCACCTTTTTTTTTCCACAATTCTGATCACTCAGGTTTTTGCTCCACCACCCCACTCATCAAGGGAGTTCAATCTTGCACAAGGTGGTGAGGTCCGATGTGGACTTTCATTTCTAATCCACTCTGGAGTTCTTGGATAACATTTGATTCAGCACATTGGAATCCATAGTCAGCAAATGTCTAACTATTATAATAATTTTGTTGAAGGCATGGCTGCCAAAACCAGCTGGACATATGAAAGTGCCCAGAATTATCACCTTATGTATGCAGTTGATTGGAGTGCATTATTGATAAACTTTGAGCACTGGAAGTGGGGTGAAGGGAGTCTGTCCAGGGTGGGAGGGGTCTTTGATTGCACTGGCTATTTTTCCGAGACAGCAAGAAGTGTAGAGATAGTCCATGAAGGGGAGGCTGGTTTTCATAATGGGCTGAGCTGTGTCCACAACTCTCTGCAGTTTCATGCCCTCAGAAGGCTAAGGAAATTCACTATGTCCCTGTTGACCCTCACCAATTTTCATAGATGCATCACTTCTTGGCAAAGCAACTGCCCTGCCCAAGACTGGAAGAAATTACAAATCTTGCTTACTTGGAAAAGCAGCCAACACAATAAAAGATCCCTCCCACCCTGGACTTTTTCTCTTCACCCACCATCCATCGGGCAGAAGATGCAAAAGCTTGAAAGCACGTCCTCAAGGATAGCTTCTATCCTGCTGTTGTAAGACTAGTGAATGGACCTCTTGTACGTTAATGATGAACTCTTGACCTCACAATCTACCTCATCATGGCCCTTGCACCTTGTTGTCTGCATGCACTGCCCTTTCTCTGTAACTGTAACACTGTATTCTGCATTTGGTTATTGCTTTTCTCTTGTACTACCTCGATGTACTGATGTGATGAAATTATCTGTATGGATGGCAGGCAAAACAGAGTATTTCCACTGTATCTCGGTACATTTGACAATAATAATCCAAGACCAATGACAACTACAATGGGCCATCCTTGTCGGCAGTCCACGTAATCCCCAAGCTAACTGAAAATGCTTTTATATCACTGTGCTGCTGCTGGCTCCTCCTGCGAAGGATTTGCACCAGTGGGAACTCTCATTAAGACTCCCTTCCCACTCCACTCTCAGAACTGTTTCCCTACATATCCGACCAGGTCATCGGAACACAAGAGATGGATTGTGAACATCAAGGGAGGAGGGACATTTTAAGTTTATTCTTCACATTCCTCAATTTACAAAAAGAATGCATTACCAGAAAATGCCTTGTTAGGCAAAATTCATAAATTGTAAAAATTTTAAAATTGAGGTTGCATTCTCAAGCTCAAATTTTCAGTCAAAACAATCCAAACACATAAGTATGCATCAATATAAGTATGTAAAATAATAAAATATTAATTCAGGTTATTTCAGGTTATTCACATAGTGGTGGCTATGCAGGTCGAAATGGCAGAGAGGAATGCGAGAGGCAGAAATATTACAGGCGTGTAGATGGTGGTGGTGGTGAATCTTGGCCTGATGGCGCCAATGTCCTCGATGGCGCCAATGTCCTTGATGGCGAGAGTTCTTCATGTGGCCTTTCCAAGGAGGCTATTGAATGAGGCTTAAAAAGGTTTCAACAAAAATCTGGACATCTTTCTTGTATTTCATATGATCAATCTCCTTATAGCAAATCATGGCATTTCCTATCAGGCAGGCACATTTAATGCTGGGTTCCACATTGGGATCATTATCTTTGAAAATGGTTATCATGTTTGATTTCAAATAACTTTTTTTGTACTGAGCTGTTTTGGCGATGTTATGTTGGTGTTTGCAGCCTCTTCTGTGAAGTCACCAACCCACACCAAGGTAAGCTTATGAATGTCCATTTCGTCGAGTTCTTTGGATGATAGACTATGAGAGGCTTATTTTTACTTCACCCTCAGCATTGTCTCCAAGGAGGACTACGGCAATGTTTGACTGCCTCGAAGGCAGTAACAGTTTTCTCATACTGAAGATGCACATACTTCCCAACAGAGCCCTGCCTCACCTGTGTTCAGCATTTATTGAGGAGGTAAGCCATCTGCCTCGAAAATTTGTTTCAGTTTCTTGGAAAGATTTTCTGGCACCAAACAATCTGCACTTGCTGTCTTTTGTCCATCGTTACCCCCAAACCCCTGCCCAAGACAAATATTAAGCAGGTCTGCACACTTCTTGAAAATGTTCAAACAAGCTATGCCTTGACATGGACCTATCAGCACTTTCAGAAGATCAAGCACACCCCTCATTCTCTTTCAAACCTTGCCATAATGATCTCGCTTTTTCCTGAATTATCACCAAATATGGGCACACGCTGCTAATTCTGATCTTTTAGCCACATGCCTAACTAAACCTTTTTCCACCCCTCCATTGGAACATCTCTGCCCCTCTGTAAATTGTGCTCATAATGTTCCCACTGGCAGTGCAGAAACTTTTACTTTGTCAACGTTGCTAAAACTTGTATGCACAATCAATACTTCAAGCTTTCATGACAAGGAAAACATCCACCATTTTTACAACTATTAATTAAATCCAGCTTAGAAGTAATTGCTGGAGCTTGATGTGATTTCTCAGCACAAGTGCCATCTTTAGATGATGTTTTGAAGCCAGCTTGAAGAATGCACAAAATAAATTGTGATAAATTGCAATAACAAGCAGAGTTTTGCAATCTCTATGTAAAACACAGCGGCATGGGAGGATGTCATGAGACATTGTGAATTGCATTACAAGCATTTCGTAATCTTGTGTGTTATTCAATATACTGAAAAAACAGCTTTGTAAATCAAAAAACACAAACCACAAAGAGGTTTGAAAGCAAAATGGTTTGAAAGCAAAAATTCATGATTTGAACAGGCAAACAGAAATGCTATACTTTGAATAATATGGAAGTATGAGAAGAAGCTTTTCACTCTTCCATCAGATTTTGATTCATAGTTACACATTATAAAATGTTAATTCATGGACAATGTTATTCACAGCCATTTCTGGAAATATTTCTTTTGATATTTATAGTGATGGATTTTAAAAAGAAAATCAACAAAGAGTGCAGATGCTGGAAATCTGAAAAAAATATATCAAATGATGAAAATACTCAGTCAGTAGAGAGCATCTGTGAAATGAGAAACAGTTAAGGTTTTAGGTCTAAGACCCTTCATCAGAACAGAAAATGCCTGTAACACTCCACAAAGCAGGCAGTATCTGCTACCGAAACTAACTTGTTTTCTCTCCTTCCCAGTTCCAATGAAGGGTCTGGACTTGAAATGTTATAACGGTTTCTCTTTCCTCAGATGTGGCCTGACTTTTGAGCAGTCATGCACCAATCAGAATGTTGACTCCTTCAATGAAGTTTGGAGTACTTGGATCTTACTTCTGCCTGCATTTTAATTTCTTCCTGCAACTGAGCTCAGAGTTAAGTGTTTATTTGAAGATTCTGGTGTTGGGCATGGCAACTCCTCGCTAAATGAGTGTCAAGGGCCTCAATTCTGGGGACTTTGGCCTGGGAGGGGTCACTGACACTGCTGTTGGTTCGCTTGTCTTGCACTGAATTTGGAGGATTTTCTGGATGTATCACTGGTGCTATTTTTCCAGTGTCCTGAGATGTCAGCTGCAGGTAGTCTAGGTTTCAGAAGCACATTGGAGGGCTGCAATCAAAGCTGATTATGTGCCATATCTGAGGGCATGATCTTCAAATTGAGCAAAGACTGTGTATTGAAGGCAGTGGTGAATTTCATCAACAATACCCGCTTTCACACACAGGTGTTTCTCCAGATATGAAAAGTGGTCCATGATTTTCAAGAACCTTGTGGTGGGTGCAACCTTCACAGTCAGCAGGCAGTGTGGTGCAGCAGAGCAGACTGATCAAAGACCAAGGCCTACCCTCTCAAATGCTTTGGTGAATGAGTTGCTGATGTCTTGGAACTCAGTCTCTGAGCATTCACAATCATAAACATCATCTACGTACTTTAGCTCTGCGAGCGAGGTTTGGATAACCTTGGTTCTGGAATGCAGTCACCGTAAGTTGATCAGTTTCCCATTAATTCTGAAGATTAACTCCAATTCCAGAGGATGACATGTTTGAGGTGAAGTACCAATCTGCTGTGAGACAGATTGAGAAAAATATTGGGGCAATGATACAGTGTTTGTTTTACACTAGTTTTCATTTTGATTCTCTGCAGAACTGTTGGTGAGAATTACGACTTAACATGCCATTGTACAAAGTATGTAAGATGGAGACAAATTTCTGTGGACAACCAAATTTGAGGAGGGCATTCCACAGCTCCTCCCAATTATTGGAGTTAATGGCTTTGGTGTGATCAAAATTGGAGTGCTGCTTCCTGCATTTTTCTAAGTATTGGCATGCAGTTAAGATCATGTCCTCAATGTCTCCAAGTGGACAGAATCCACACTGTAATTTGGCAAGCAGCTCTTCAGCCATTGGGAGGAGGAGTTGAGAACCCAAGCAATGACATTCACTGTGCCAGACAGCAGTGAGACCTAATGACCACTGTCAGACTTGTAGACAGACTTCTATCCTAAATGGTCACAAATGCAGCATCTATGAGGTCTCCAGGTATAGCCTCCTCTTCCCAGAAGCAGATAAGGAGATTGCGGATTTGTGACCGAAACCCTTCACTACTGCATTTTAGGATTTCAGCAGGGATTTGGTCTGCTCTTGAAGCCTTGTTATTTTTGAGTTTAGCTATGATCTTCTTAAATTCTTGTCGGTCATGAGTGCCAGCAAGTTTGGCCCACATAAATTGCTGTGAGATGAAGCTTTTAAGCCAAGGACAGAGTCATAGTAGAAGTATCTTCAAAGTGTTCCTTCCAGTGGGCGTTGACTGCCTCTCTGTCCCTGATGAGCACAAGTTCATCTTTACTTGATTCGCAGTGAGGTGAAGCCTTGGCTGTTTGGATCACAAATGGTTTTCACAGCACTGAAGAACTCATGCACAACATGGCTATTAGTGAGCTGTTCTCTACATCCACTATCTGTTACTGAAATTCTGCTGGTCCTCAACCTTCAGGAGCTTACAACATTTGTTTCTTCCCCTTGAACAAAAGGTAGAACTTCCACTCCAGAATCACCTTACATTTGTATAGATTAAGGTGAAAGAGTGATACATTTAAAGAGGGTCTGAGGAAGAACTTTTTCTCATTCAGAGGGTGAGTAGAACCTCAAATGCACTGACCAAGTGGGTGGTGGAGACAAGTACTCTCCCAACATTTACCAAGTCACTTGAATTGCTAAAGCACTGAAGGCTATAAACCAAGTGCTGGTAAATGGGATTAGTACAGATAGTTATTTAATGGTCAATATGGACACGGTGGGCCAAAAGGCTTGTTTATGTGCTGGGTGACTCGATAACAAAGCAGTCCTAGTTCTGCTTGGGAGAAAAGATAAGAGTCTCTTCATAGGTGGACTTCAGGGCAGTTCATAAGCAATAGACACTCTGTGGCTCCTGTAAACTGGGAGTTGACAGGTTGTCTGTGAGGCTCCATCTGAGAAAAGCTGCCTATCTGCTTTTTTGCAGCAATGCTTCTTTGTGGTTCCTTGTGGTTACTAGAACATGTTGGATAACAAAGATTTTACTGTATTAGCATTTGCTAATTCCAGCAGATTCTTTGCAAATGGACAGACAACTCCAATTTCCAGAAAATGGCAGCAGTAACTCAGATCACATGCTGTATGAAGATGAATGTCAGTGAAGGACAATAGAATCACTGACTCAAACAGCAGAGAAAGAGGCCACTCAATCCACTGTGCCTATGTTGGCTACCCAATTAGTCCAATAAACTTTCGCCATAGCCCTGCAATTTATTTCTCATCACGTATTTATCCAATAGTCTTTTGAAAGTTACTACACTTAGGGCAGTGGAATCAAGATCGTATTACTTGGGGGAAAATGTGGAATAAAATATTCCCTTCATTTTACGCCACCTGGCTCTCAGATTAAGTGAGAAAATTTCACAACAGACGGCTGAAATGAAAGGAACAAATGTATTCATCAGTGTCTTGACGGCAGCTCAAATTGCACAAAGTCATCTTCCTGTTCAGAAAAAATATCACTGAAGCCAAAGTGACGTTTTTCCATTGCGACCTACGCATATTAAAGTACCAAGTGTTAATGTCCTTTGGATATTTAGCAGTAAGTTAACGCTATTTAAAATGCACGTGTATCATCAGCTGTAAAAGCTAATTCATTGTGATTAACTGCAAGGTTAAAACTGTGATAGATCCAAAAGCAATCATCTGTAAATAATAGCCTTTACTGATGGTGATGTTGTTGATTGGCTTTGCAAGTTTTGTGATACAAGCTAAATCAAAACATAAAAACTAATGAACTGTAACGTATAGTTTCTGAATGATAATTAAGAAAAAAACAAAGTGAATTTTTTTTTAAAGTGGTTTACTCTCATCACAGTCCAAATATTCTTCTTTAGTTATATCCTAAATGATTACTCAGGAGAAAAAAGATGTTACAACTATGTTAAACTGGCGGGGGGGGGGGGGGCGGGCAGGGGGGACTTTAGAATACCTTGTTTTAATGGCTGAACCATCTCTAGTCAACACTCTTTCTTTGACACTGGGAAGGCAAATTCATTGCATTAACATCCCCACAGCATGAATCAGCCAACAGGAAATAAATTTCTGTACCGAGAGTTGGTGTTGCTCCTTCCTTGAGATAGAGGAATCTAAGTACTGTGGTGGTCTCAGTTGCTCAACTGAAAAATAGAGCCTCAAATAACAAGAGCTTGAATTTCAAAGAAGAGAATTCAGAGGGATATTTACATTGGAAAGTGGTCACTTGTCAGCGTGGCAACTTTGAAACTCAAGCAATTCATCAATGCACATCGCCAATGAAGAACTTTTTAAAGTCCATTCTTTCAAACAAAAAAGCTTCTGTTCAAAGATGAATTTCCTGCCTTGTTTCTTTCTCAGACACTGTCACAGAATAAGTCACAGGCACACATCCCATGATCTTTTTCTTCTGAATAAATCCTCAGGATTATGGATGACTGGCTTCCACTCCAATTTTATGGGTTCTGAAGAGGTTCTGAGGGCATGACTGAAGCTGCAAACCCTGCCACAGTTAAGGCAAAAGGTACTTGCAGTATTTATGCAGGGCTTCTGAGTGCTCCTGGCAAATGGACTTCAGTACTCCTCCATCTTGAATGCTCCTCAATTTGAGCAGTCATGTGCCAGGTATTCCTGTGGAAATGCCAGGTATTCCATGTAAAAATGCCAAAGGGAAATCCCAGGAGAGCTATCTAATTTTTCCACATAGCTTTAATTCTCCAGTCCTGGCAGCATTATTATACATCTCTACACCCTTTCCTGTATAACCAAGACCTTTATGTAATGTTGTGACCAGAAGTGCACCCAGTTCTCTCTCTCTATGGCCTTTTGTTGAGATGGCCTATGGAGTCGTCCTTACATTTGGCATGTTTGCCCTGTTTTTGTATTCCATGTCTCAATGCATCTTATTTGCCTTATGGGACTCAAGGACAAGCTTATTGTTCTTTGACACTTCTCAATACGCCACCATTTTTTGTATATTCCATTAGCTTTTTTGCCCACTCCCATTTTCTGCACACCTGACTGCTATAATAGTGCATTGAAGAATTTTTTGAAAATCATGGTCAATGAGATCCATACTTGTTTCACATCCGTTTTGTGTGTCTGCCACAAACTCACATAAGGTTCAACATTTCATTTCTAAAGATACAAATCACAATAGCAAAGAACAGAGAGTCCTGTGAAAGCTTATTCACTACACACAGCCTTCCAGTGAACAAAACATTATTACTTCTTGTTTCCTGCACTCAAGTGATTTTGGATCCACACCTACTAATTTCCCTTGGACCCCACAAAGTTCTCGTTTTCTGATGAGCATGCCACTTGAGACTTTGTCAAAAGACTTTCTATATTCCTTCTGGACTACATCAAAAACATATCCTTCTTTATGATCTCATCAAAAAACAGCATCCAGTTAGCAAGGCATGGCCTCCTCTTAACACATGCTTCCCAATGGTCCTTGATTAACTTGCAGCTTTCCAAACAATGACTCATACTTGGTCTCAAAATGTTTTCCAACAATTTGCCCATTCCCGCCCCATCACAGTGAGGCTAATTCCCATGTAATTTGCATAAAATCCACCGTATAAGTAGCTTCCACCTTTGTTGACCTCGGCTTTTGAAAAGATGTTTGCAAAACTTCCCTGGCTTCCCTGAGGAATGTTCACGGTCCAGGTTGCAAGGAATTGATCACTTGGCAAATTGTTCACAGTAAGAAAAACTTGCCATCTTGATCATAACATTAGAAAAACTTCCAAAACCAAGCTTCAAATTTACGAATTTAGCTTCAATCCATGGATAGTGGCCAAAGAACAGCAGAACTTCACTATCCAGGCAGTGGGAATGAAAATACTTCAGGGAATTATGTAGAGTAAAATCCAAAATTTGATGCAGAAAAAATACAATGTTCTGCAAAAATTAATGACTGTTTTTCTACAAATTACACTAAATACAACATCATTTAACTTACTTTAGAAATACATGCACAAATACAACTACATAATGTTTAATCACAGAATCATGGGCAACTCATTTTCTCCATGGATCTCACCCCACAAATAAATCTTAATTCCCCATTCTTCATATGAACACATCTAAAATCCTGAAAACTCTTCACCACCGACACCCTGGTAACCACAGGAGACGCAACAAGAGATAACACTTTTTAGTTCTTCCAACCATCCAGAGACCCAAATAGTCCCTCCAGATTGAGCAATGATTCCCTTGTGAAGTGCTCCCTTAATCCCATCTACTGCATTCACTGAAGTTCACTGCATGTTCTTCTTCATGTTGAGAAACTAATTGGGTGAATGCTTTGTGGAGTAACTCCATTCAGTTCACAGGAGTTTCCCTTTGCTTGCCACTTTAATTTTCCTTTCCATTCCCACTCTGACCTATCTGATTACAGCCTCCTGCTCTGTTATAATAATGCCAATATAAACTGGAGGAACAGAACCTCATCTTCTGCCTAGGCACATTGCAGCCTTCTGGATTCAATAATATAAACAAACTTATTTTCTCTCCTTTCTGGTTCTGATGGACCTGGAATGTTAACTCCATTTCCCTTCCACAGATGCCACTTAACCTGCTAAGTGTTCCCAGCATATTCTGTTCTTGTTTCAGAGTTAAACTGCTCATTGTTATCTATAAAAATACTGTCCATGGACTTCAACATCCTACCGCTTTTGGTCAAACTGTCTGATTCACCTTGGGAGCCCTGGTAGGTTCTGCTGCATGAACAAGCTATTTGTCTGGATCACATATTGCAAAGGAGATAACAACCAGGAGGAAAATGAGTTGTTGGGGATGTGATGCTGGGAGGCATGGGAAAGGCCAGAGAGGAAGTGTTGGGAAGCAGATATGGAGGATGTGTTGGGAAGCAGATATGGAGGAAGTATGTGAGTGTGTGAATATGTGTGTCGGTATGTGTGTGTGTGTGTGTGTGTCTGTGTCTGTGTGTATATATCAGGGGAGAGGGTGGGAGGAGATGGTCATTTCAGAATGAGGAAGCATTGTGAGTGGAAGGAAAGAGTTATATGATATTTGGATATGGGACAGGGCAAGGGAGATGGAGAGGGATGCCACAGCTTGATGGTTCTCTGAGAGTTGTTTCACTTCCCTTCTTCCACCCTCCCCACCAATCTGTCACACGCAGTCTCACCCCTGCCCATTGTTAATTTGTGGTCAGTTAAGAGAGTTGAGCGCACAAGCAGTTTGTTGGAAAGTATGGATATTAATGAGAAAATATCAAAAGCTGTCTTTAAGAAAAAAGTATTTGACATGCAAAAGAAAATTGTTAAGAGTGAGAAAAGGGAGAAGAAATTGAATGGAGCACTTTGAAATACATTGGATTACTGTTTACAAAAGAGGATATTGTTTATGAAATGAACATATGTTAAAAGTGAGACTGCAAATCCAAGGTAAATCAGGATGAAGTACCATTGTATGGACAAAGATCCTGAGGAAAATTGGAGGACAAGCAAGAGGTAGATAACAGAAGCCCTACAAATTACAATTCAAGATCCTATTGAGTGCTGAAGGTTTAGAGAACAGCCTATTTTCAGGAGGCTAATCTCAATAATTCCAAGCCAGTTAATATAATTCATAAAATATTGGAATTTTTAATTAAAGCTGAAATGACTGAATATCAAAGATGAAAGGTCGTATTCTGCGTGGAGGTCAGTGACCAGTGGTGTACCTCAGGGATCTGTACTGGGACCCTTACTCTTTGTGATTTTTATAAACGACCTGGATGAGGAAGTAGAGGGGTGGGTTAGTAAATTTGCAGATGACACAAAGGTTGGGGGTGTTCTGGATAGTTTGGAGGGCTGTCAGATGTTACAGAGGGACATAGGATGCACAGTTGGGCTGAGAAGTGGCAGATGCAGTTCAACCCAGATAAGTGTGAAGTGGTTCATTTTGGTAGGTCAAATATGATGGCAGAATATAGTCTTAATAGTAGGACTCTTGGCAGTGTGGAGGATCAGAGGGATCTTGGGGTCCAAGTCCATAGGACGCTCAAAGCAGCTGTGCAGGTTGACTCTGTGGTTAAGAAGGCATATGGTGTATTGTCCTTCATCAATTGGGGAATTGAATTTTGGAGCCAAGAGATATATAGGTTGCAGCTATATAGGTCCCTGGTCAGACCCCACTAGGAGTACTGTGCTCAGTTCTGGTCACCTCACTACAGGAAGGATGTTGAAGCCATAGAAAGGGTGCAGAGGAGATTTACTAGGAGGCTGCCTGGAATGCGGAGCATGCCTTATGAAAGTAGGTTGAGGGAACTCAGCCTTTTCTCGGAGCGACAGAGGATGAGGGGGGACCTGATAGAGGTACATAAGATGATGAGAGGTATTGATTGGGTAGATAGAGGCTTTTCCCCAGGGCTGAAATGGTGGCCACAAGAGGACATAGGTTTAAGGTGCTGGGGAGTAGGTATAGAGGAGATGTCAGGGGTAAGTTTTTTTACTCAGAGAGTGGTGAGTGCATGGAATGGGCTGCCAGCAACGGTGGTGGAGGCGGATACGATAGGGTCTTTTAAGAGACTGTTGGATAGGTACATGGAGCTGAGAAAAATAGAGGGCTATGGGTAAGCATAATAATTTCTAGGGTAGGGACATGTTCGGCACAGCTTTGTGGGCCGAAGGGCCTGACTTGTGCTGTAGTTTTTCTATGTTCTATGAAGAGGGGAAAAAAATTAAGTACAGCCAGCTTGCTTTTCATAAAGGCACTTGCGCTTAAAAAACCTGAGAAGCAAGTTAAGGAGTTCAAATATGGTAGATCTGGCAAAGACAATGAACATGGTGTAAAGGACAAGGCAAATTCAATGAAGATTGCATATGCAGTGCAGTTCATTGAACATGCATACTGGGCAGGGCAATTCAATGGATCTGGTGTTCATGGATTTTTGTTTTGAAGGATTCACATGGTGTATGACTGGAAAATTTACTGGGATGGGATTGGGGAGAGAGTCAGTCAGAAGGTCAGGCAGCATCTGCAGAAAGAGGAACAATTTACATTTCAGGACTGAGACCTGTGAGATCATTCTGGAGTTATGAAACTAGGGCAGGCATGGTAGCGTAGCGGTTAGTGTAACACTATTACAGCACCAGCAACCTGGGTTCAATTCCGGCTGCTGTCTGTAAGGAGGTTTGTATGTTCTCCCTGTGTCTGTGTGGGTTTCCTCTGGGTGCTCCAGTTTCCTCCCACATTCCAAAGACGTATGGGTTAGGAAGTTGTGGGCATGCTATGTTGGCACCGGAAGTGTGGCGACACTTGCAGGCTGCCCCCAGAACACTCTACGCAAAAGATGTATTTCACTGTGTGTTTCGATGTACATGTGACTAATAAAGATATCTTATGTGGATAAAGCAAGCACGAATTAAAATGAGCACAGGTCTTCATAAATAAAATACATTAACAATTCAACTTCCACTGACCTTTTAAGGCCATTGAAACCAATGTTGGGTGTGGGACATTCTGATTCTGTACAATTGTAATTACGCAAGGAAGGACAATAGATTGTTCATGTTAATTTTCGCTCACTGAAACCATGATGAGATTAGGCAAGCCATTAAGTGGCCATCTCCTGTATTAACATATTGTTAAGGACGTATCCCTGCCACTCCATGAACAGTTCAGGACATGTCTGTTTTGTCACAATATTCTAACTGTTCATATATTCAGGGAGCCATCCCACAACACTGTAACAAAAGAGGTATATTTTGGGTGTCTGGAGTTTGTGCTCAGAATAGTTTAGACCACCCACCAGTATTTGAATATTCAAAGTGGTTCTCCCAGTTAGGATATGCTCCCATTGTAAATATGTTATTTGCCACAAGTTACCTCTTTACATTCAAAATGTTGAAGCTAAGCAGGTAAATAGAGCCTTTGAAACTGTAGTTAATCACTTACTTTTGTCTTTGTGTTCAAAGGGTTGAAAACATCACTGTCCCATTGAGTGGGGGGAGAGAAGTAGATTTTCCAGAAGATTTGCTGTGTTGAATAAAAACTTTTCATATCTCTCAGCTGCAGCCTCCATGTGGCTTTCTCACAGCCACAAGACGACCATTCATCACAATTGGAAAAGAGAGAAACACAAGTTTGTTTTTCATAGTACAGAAGGTGGGGGAGGCATGGGTAGAACCAAGGGGAAATCTCTTAATAGGATGAATTCACACAGCAGTTGGATAAGCAATTAGGATCAGATTATGCTTCTTTGTCTATGTAAAGTGTTGTTAATAGCAGCCCTGTAGAAAAAGAAACTTTGAACCAAAATGATGATCGGTAGAAACAGCCAGTTCTCATAGATATAGACAGAAAGAGCAAGTTACTGGAAATTAGAGAACTCATTGAGCTTAGAGGGCTACAATGTATCCTGACAGAAGATAAGGAGCTGTTCCTCACGCTTGTATTGTGGAACATGACCAGATTTCCAGCATCCGCAGTTTCTTGATTTTCTATATTGAATTATGTCTGGTTCAAAGGGAGTAAATGAAGGGCAAAAATCAAGGGCAGTTACTCCAAATGATTACAAGTGTCGGTGACAGTATTCAACAGGGTTCTTTTCAGGGACCACTTGGTTTATCTTGTTAGGAAAGCAAGATAAATACAAGAAGAGATTCTGCTAATTGGTTCAGATGAATTAAAATGGGAGAATGATTATGTTATGCACAAGTATGGTCACAAACCAACTGACCAATCTCTGTGGCATATTTCTGTGCAATTCTGTCCACACCCATGTGTTGGATGCAGATCCGGAGGCCTCTGTCTATAGATAAAACTAGGAAACACTGAAAATAATTAGAATGTAAGGAAACTGCAGAGTATTTTGATAAGGTGACATGATCACTCATGTATTATTGCCTTAAAGATAAGGATTCAACAAGCAAACTGATCCAACGACACACCACAATCTGCACTGTATTTTCTGAGTGACTCTCTCAATTTTCTCTGGAAAATTCCAAAGAACACGTCTAAAAATTGGTCAGTCCAATAGCAGTTCACTCAGCAAACTTAATACTGTGAAATTGGATTCTGTGGTCAGTGGCAAAGCAAAAGACCGGTGCTGACATCAACTAAAGCTGCTCACAAAATATTTTTTTTAAATTGCCTCTTAAAAACTGTTTAAGCCTCAACCTTCCGCAAGTTCCATTAAATTTTGAGAGATGCAGCAATGCATGCCAATGCTGGGAATGGCAGGATGCCTTCTGATGCTGACAGCTGATGCTGACAGCTGATGCTGAAATAAAATAACAAGCAGCAGCCTGGCACAGCAAAATACTTGCGCACCTAAAACAAGGGGACTTTGCATGGCAGATTAGGCAAAGCTTCAAAGTGTGGCACCACTTTAAAGCAGGCAATTAATAATTCCTTAGACTGCAGACAATTTATGGGAGACAAGCAATGGAGAATTCTTGATAATGAAGTGGTGAGATGCTTTGGCATGGATGGTGGAATACAGATTTTATTTCTTCAATCTGCTCTGTTTGGCCATTTCATACAGCATGAATAGAAATTCAACAGGGATTTAGAACAGAAGGAAAATAAATAAAAAAACAGGAGGGAGAAGAAAATGACCATTTGCATAATTCATTTTCAAAAACTTTGGTGATATTTTCCTTTAACTACAGGGAGCGCTATTAAGAAACACAAAAGAGATAGTTCATTGAATGAGTAATTGTTTAAAGAACAACTTTAACCATCTTTATCCTTCTGCATTATTGCAAACATGATATCCTATCAGTAGTCATTATTCTTCAACGCTTTGAAGTTCTCAAATCCATTGAGATGTTCCAGCAAAGTGTGGTGCCTAATTTGGGATTATAAACACACATTACGATGTAGCAACAGCAAGAGTCATGATTTTTAAGTAGTTATGAACCTTGTACAGCATCAAAGTCAAGTTAAAAGCTGTTATTCATATGAAAGGAGTTTTCATTTATGTAGTGCCCTAAACAACCTCAGGGTCCCAAAACACTTCACAACAAATGAAGTGTTTCTGAAGACAAGGGCAACAATAAATAAGGCCTGATTTTAGGGTCCCTCTGTTGCTAACTGGAAGCATATGGCAAGAATTACTGGATGGAAGATGAACAGTTGTAAACATATGATTTTTCATTGTCCCTTTTTCAAGGCGGAATCAGCTCGATGAAATTACATACCCACTTTCCTGATGATTCTGCTGGGTTTGATGGAACGGAATTGTAATTGGAAAACAAAAGATGCAATTCAGCTATTCAATGAACAGCATAGACTAAATAGAATATTTTATCCCACTTAGGATAAATGGGTATATAACGTCACTGATCATGACATAAAATTCAAGTGGTCACTGGTGCAAAAATAGAAAAAGGCTGATACTTGAGGGAAAATTCTAAACTTCAGTTAATCCTATTTCCACAAGCATGGTATTAGCCTTCCCATTCTTACATTCAATGAGCAGCACAAACAATGGACCATAAATCAATGCCTTAACAAAGCTATGAACACTTAGAAACAAATCTGAAAATAGCACCACACAAGAAATCAAAAGCAATTGTTCTCCTCACTGGGCAAAAAGCCCATTTTGCTACATTAAAATCTGCTCTGTACAATGATCCTGCATTCTACAATGGTAACTTTAAACTTCAGTTCATACATACCAAGGTTTTCAAATTGGTTCCCATTATACAGCATTGTTGATAAAACTGCCATCTAAAATAGCAAACCACAAAAAGAAAAGGCCAAAAGAATATGTTCCCATCAGAAATGACTCCTGAATCATTGATTACTACTTTGGAATGTAATAAAATAAACACCAGAAATCAGGAGATGAGGATGGGGGTTGCAGAAATGAGAAAAGAGAAGTTCCCAGATTTGCTTGAAGTTTAGGTATTAAATTATTTTCATTTATTATTTTCCCATTTTCATCTTCCAAATGGTAAAGTTGCTTTTTACTGAGAACCAAGTAAAATGGCAGCAGCAAGAACTATGACTTTCAAGAAGCCCTTCAGCCCACCTTGTGCACCAATCAGCAAGCATCCAGTTACACTGATCCAATACAAATCCCGTTTTATTCTCCCAATATTCTCATCAACCTCTTCCAGATTCTAACACTCACCTGGATACGAGGGGCAATTTACCTTGGCTGAGTACCAAACAACCTGCACATCTTTCGGATGTGGGAGGTAATTGGAGCACGTGGAAGAAACTCACATAGTCCAAGGGAGAACATGCAAACTCAACACAAACATCACCTGAAGTCAGCATTTGAACCTGGGTCGCTGGAGCTAAGAGGAGGCAGCTTTACTCGTGGGTGCATGATTTTACCCTATGTTAATTAAAAAATGCCAGCAACAGAAAATCCATCATTTGTTCGAATGACAATGCAAACAGCTTTCATTCAGATAACTCATTCTCTGTTTGTATCAGAACTGGCCATTTCTGCTGCAGATTATCCATATGATATTTACTCAATTTCTCTCTCTCTCTCTACTGTAACTGCCAGATATGCTGGGCATTTCCCAGAGCTTTGAGCGACATTTCACTACTTTTATATATCCCTTTGTTATCTCTAAATCTAATTGCCCTCATTAATCTATCAACAGCCTCATCAGCATATTATCAGCAGGGTAACCCTGGCCCCAACCCTCTCAGAGATACTCCCTTTGCTCTATCCATCCTTCCCCTTCTTCCACAACCACCCCCATCAGCTAACTTGTTTCCTGTTTCCCTTTCCACAGATGCTGCCTGACCTGCTGTGCAGTTCCAGAATTTTCTGCTTTCATTTAACTCTGTCTAATAATACTGAAGACAAATTTGAATCACTACACATCTTTGAAAGTGGTTTAATAGTAAGGAGCACCCTTGGCCCATGCCACTTGAAATGATAAGCAAAGAAAAAGCTTGCCAAATCAATTTATCCATCAACCTCAGACAAAGAAAATTCTTCAATAACAAATATAAATTTCATGCTATTGAAACAAGAAAGCAACCAGGAGTTGACATGCTATTGCACTTTCACACGAACATTACTTTCAAAGAAAAACATGCTCAGTTGAGGAACACGTATAAAATGACTTCTCATTCAATTGTAATAGTTTTTATTAAAAACTTGAGAGAAAACTGAAGGAAAAAATCTAATCCAATGAAGGTTGAACATGGGTTAAATACAATTTAACAATGATATTAACTTTGCTGTGAGCTGGCAAAATCCATTACATTTTCTATTCTTAGCCTTTCTGTCTGATAAGAATTGATAGGATAATATGTAATCCTCTGGGCAACTACAGCAGCTCAAGCCACCAAGACAAATATTAAGACCTACATTTGTCCTTTTTCAAGATTCAATACTAATCTATAATTGAATAGATGATGCTAAGGTAAAAATATCTGTGCAAGGGTACTTGCTTTTATATGACATGTCTCTTCAATTTACTTAGATCTTCTCTATTGCCCTGCACTTAAAATATAAACTTCTTGAAGTGAAGTCACTTGTACACATGCTACATTACTGAGTCACCATAATGGGGTAGATCTTCCAATGAGATCAGCCCAAATCTGCTGACAGACAAGCCCTAAGTGGCCTTATAATTCATGAAGGCAGGAGAATGCAGATCCTGAGACAATTGTGCTGTGTAGGTGGACTGGACTGGGTGCTAATTACTACAGACATCACAGCCCTCAGACCAGAAGTTCAGCCTGCCCAGCCAGCAGCAGGTTAGATCTGGTACAAGTCCACCTGTCTAATTAAAATGAGTGGAAGAAATTGGCTGGCAGGAGAAAAGCAAGTTGAGTTCTTATTTTGATTTCGTTACACAAGTTTAAATGCTTTAATCTTTTTTGTCTGAGTGTATCCATACATTTGACTTCCACATTTGAAAACAATTAAACATTACTTTCTAACTTTCTTTAAACAGTTCCCAAGTGATGTTAAATGTTGTGATTGTCTAATATTCGCCAACGTTCAACAATGGTGACAGTTTTGACAGCCAATAAGCCTGACAGAGGAAGGGGTTGTTACAAGGCCTCAGTGGGACGAAGCAAACTGTTTAAATAAAGTACAACTCATGGAGAGGCAGCAAGTCAGTGAAGATCTGTCCAAATACATAAGATTTCATTTTCTGGATCTCTTTTACTTGATGCCCGTGAGGAAGCTCAGACAACTAAATATTCGTGAAATGCAGTCACTGTTATAACGTTGAAATTGTTGCAATGCTTTTTCCACACATTAAGGTCTCACAGACAGAATATCAGGCAAGTTACCAAATGACTTGTTATAATTATGTTTGTTGAAGACCAGACCACCAGAAAGAATACTCCTCTTCTACTATTGCCATGGGATAAATTAGAACCAGGGAAGAGGTCCTCTCTGTAATGTTCCATCAAAAAGATGGAGCATTTGACAGCACAGTTCTCACTCAGTGACTACACTGGGGTTTTAGCCCTGGTTTTTGCGCTCACAATTCCCAAAACCTTTTGGGTTAAAATTTAAATAACCATAACTATGCAATGGATGATATATTATGAAAGCAGGACAACACACTGCAGTTACCAAGGTTACTCCAACAGCAGCTCCCAAAATTGCAACTTCCACCACCCTGGTTAAGGACTGCAGGTGCACCATATTCCATTCCAAGACACACACCATGCTAACTTGGATATATATGCCCTGCGCTTTTGTATTACTGGGTCTAGGTCCCAGAATCCCTGCTCTAGAGCATCACAAGGATGGTAAAATTTCAAGCTGGCAGCTCGCCACAACCTTCTGATGGGCATTGAAAGATGAACAATAAATGCTGGCCAGATCTTGAAAAATGAGTTTTTTTTTGAAGAATGAGTACTGAACTTGGAAGTAAGAACAAGATTTTGGAATTCTTTCTCACACTAACCAGTAAGAATTAAGTGAGTGTGACGATGAATTAAGGTGGTGACATACTTCTCTGACCAAATCCATCCTTTTAACTCTCACGTGGGGAAAAAATGCAGAAGGCAGGAAAGAATGGCAGGAGGCAGCTGCAGAATTGTGGCCCATTAAATTGGTTTATTATTGTCACTTGTACCAAGGTACAGTGAAAAACTTGTCCTGCATGCCATTCATATATATCAATTCATTATAGCAGTGCATTGAGGTGGTACAAGGTAAAACAACAAGAGTGCAGAATAAAGTGTTACAATTACAGAGAAAGTGCAGTACAGTTAGACAATAAAGTGCAAGGTCATAACGAGGTAGATTTTGAGGTCAAGTGTCCATCTTATCATACCAGGAAACCATTCAATAGTCTTATAACAGCGGGATAGAAGTGGTCCTTGAGCTTGGTGGTACGTGCTTTCAGGCTTTTGTATCTTCCATCCAATGGGAGGGGGGAGAAGAGAGAATAAGTGGTGGGCAAATGGGATCTATTTTTGACTGTCTGCTTTGCCTGATGAATTGAGAAAGATGCTAAAAAGAATGACATTGAATGTGTCATATAATCCACAGCACTCGCAACCAACCAGCACATGATTAACTTCAACACAGTTCATCATATGACCTTGGATCCACAAGTTTCACTTGCCTTCAAAAATTAATTCAACCTATCCAATACTTGAATCTTAATTGCACGATACTGTATCAGTGGCTGGACAATGACTGCCACAAAACAAAAACAATAAGTGGTTTGGAAATCAATTGTTACCAACATGTTTGACGAAAAGGATTTACAACTAATCATTACTTGAATTCCATAAATCCTTCAGTTGTAGAAACTGATTGCATTTAGCATATTATTTTGATTACTCAGTTATTACTTGCATTGCAATGGATGGTCTCAGTCTAGGGCAAAACAGCCTTTACCTTGCGAAATTATTGCCTCAACTACTCTGGCCAAGTCTTTCTTTCTCCATTTACATGTATTTTATGTATGATTATGCTTTAACGGGAAATTCTTACAGTTACCACTCACAACACAATTATTATGTCATGGTACCTTAAACAAAAATAGGGTCCTTATGACAGTGAGGAAAGGAGATGTTGTTTGCAGGGATAAGAAAATTTGGTCAAAGTCATCATAAATAAAAGGAGAATGAAGGAAATGGATGGTGAAAGAAACTGTGATGAAAATTCCAAATCTGAAGGCAGTGAAGCAAAGAATAGTAGGTATACAGGAAGTCCAAGTCAGGGGAAAAGAGAATTCGAGCACAGTTTAGTACTGAAATGGGAAGATGTGAGAACATGGTAAGAGTTAAACAAAAGAATCAGAATTTTCTCATGGTGCAAGTCAGTGAGGACATAGGTGATGGGTGTCCACAACATTAGTGCATGATAGAATTGAATGAAAGCAATTTCAAGCAAGCTACAAGGCACTTCATTACCTAATTTATCCCTTTTCCTAATAACAGGTATGCTCAGAACTCCTTTGCTACTGCCAAGACATGAACAACATTCTAAATTTCTACCAACTTTACCTTTTACCAGCCAGAGGACAGGTCAAAACATTAAGTTGAAATGAGGTACATGTCCACAAATAAATATTCAAAAAAATATTCCAAGTTCTTTTGTCTATAAAGTTTTGGTACTCTTGCCCAAACTTTATTTGGGTGGCACAGTAGTGTAGCAGTTAGCGTGACACTATTGCAGCACCAGTGATCGAGGTTCAATTCCTGCGCCGCTGTCTGTAAGGAGTTTGTACGTTCTCCCCATTTCTGCATGGGTTTCCTCCAGGTGCTACAATTTCCTCCCACATTCCACAGACATACAGGTAAGTTAGTTAACAGGGGTGTAATTGGGTGGTGAGGGCTGGAAGGGCCTGTTACCACGCTGTATAAATAAAATTTCAAAGCTTTCTAAAAGAAAAAGCTTTATTTGTAATAAAGGGATAGCAAACTGTTGAGGCAATTGCCTCCTCAGCACCTTTATAGATCCACAAAATACGTCTTATTGCCTGAGGTCCCATTATCAGCCACATGCTTTCTGGCCCCCAAGGTATCTGTATATCTGCTGCCATTCAAAGTAGCTGCCTCAATAGATTAAATAATCTCTAATTATCTGTGATATCTTGAGAGCACTGTAATTATTAATCATCTTCCTTTGGCTTTTGGGGGTTTTTCTTCAAGCCGCTCTTCACATCTTTAGCTCCATTTGAGAAGTCATCAATTTTCTGCAGAAGGGTGATAACAGCTCTCGAAGGAACCAAGGAGTGCTGAGAAGGAAGTGTGACAATGATAGTTTGGTTTTGGCAAGTACATTTCTTCAGAAAAATACCGTACTACATTTAAATGACAAAGGGAATTATAAATCATTTACAGCATAGAAACATGTATTTGGACCAACAGGTCTTTACACCATATGACATTCCTTCTGAAACATTTTGGGTAACCATCCTGCTATTCTATTTCCGTCATGTACCTATTTAATACATCAACATGTTATTCACTTCAGCTGCTTGATGCAGCAGCAAGGTCCACATACTGATCACTCACTGGATAAAAAGATCTCACCTGAATTATCAACAACTATTTATCATGCCAGGTTTGAAAATATTAACTAAATATAAGCAAAAAGCATGTGCTGACCAGATAAGTGAAACATCTTCCCCACATTTTCTCATCTGCGGGCAAACAGAATTCAACATGCCACCTGGAGTGCGAGGATGCTTTTTCATGCTGTTGGTAAAGTTAGTTCTACTGATCAATGTTCTGAAGACATGAAAAGCAAGTCCTAAATAATTTAACAGGACAACTGCCAGTTATCACTTCAGTTGTCACCTGCAGAATGTGGAGGATGCACGTCAACCACCTTTCTATTATTGTAATGTAATTATTTTAGTTGAGTCAGTCTCTATTCGTGACAAACTTTTATACTAAGTTCTCTAAGAACTTTATAATAAAATGAAGTTACTTTTGTTCATCCCAAGCCTTCTATTTGCTTTCATTGGACAGAGCATTGAGTATAAGAATTGGCAACAGTGCACTAGATCTATACAAGACATTGGTGAGACTGCACCTGGAATATTGTCTACAAGAAGGATGTGATTAAGCTGGAGAGGGTACAGAAAACATTAACAAGGATGGTACCCGAACTGGAAGGCTTGAGTTATAAGAAGATACTGGATAGACTAGGACCATTTTCACTGAAGTGAAGGAGGCTGAGGGGTGACCATTCAGAAGTTTATGAAATCATAAGGGACATAGATAAGGTGAATGGTCACAGTCTTTTCCCTAGGGTGGTGGAATCTAAAACTAGAGGCCATAGGTTTGGTGGGTATATGGAATGAGCTGTCAGAGGAAGTGGTAGAGGCAGGCAAAATTGCAACATTTCAGAGACATGTGGACAGGTTGAGAGGGATATGGGCACAATGCTGGCAAAAAGGACAAGCTCAGGAATGCATCTTGGTCGACAAGGATGAGTTAGGATGAAGGGCCTGTTTCCTTGCTGTAGATCTCTATGACTCTGTTTAACAAGAGTAACCTTTTTAACTGCTTCCAGTCTGTATCTACATTCTATTTAAGATTTTGAAAAGGTGAAGAGATTGAGACATTAAGAAAAGTGCTGGAATGAAGCAGTTGTGAGTAAAGGTGTTCTAGTCAAATTGAACGAGAGGCTCTTGGAATAAAATGGTCATGGGGAGGAACCTGGAATTAAGTGGAGAAAAAAGCCAGTCCTCCAGAAACTGAAGGATCAATTTACAAGGACATTGAGGTACAGAGACACTTGAATTAAATGAAAATCATCTTGCTTTATCTGTGAACTCCTTATCATTTTGGACATCCTGCATGCCAAAAGTTTTAACAGAGAAAAAAGAATCAAAATGACTGGAGCCTCACCAGACTTAAGCACAGTTTCTACCCTCACTGTGATAAGACTATTGAACGGTTCCCTTATACGATGAAATGGACTATGCCCTCACGATCTACCTTGTTGTGACCTTGCACCTTGTTGCACTGCACTTTCTCTGTAGCTGTGACAGTTCACTCTGTAGTGTTATTGTTTTTTTTACCTGAACTACATCAATGCACTCTGTACTACCCCAATGTAACTGCACTGTGTAATGAATTGACCTGTACAATCAGTATGCAAGACAAGTTTTTCACTGTACCTCAGTACAAGTGACAATAATAAACCAATACCAATACCAAATATAGGTTTTTATCATACACCTCAAGAAAACATGAGAAATTATCATGACAGTTAATCACACTTTCAATCTTATCAAACAACAGTTTTTCACAGAATTTTAAAAGATCAAGAACTAAGTAAAGCATGTGTGATGTGTCAATACACTTAAAGTTTCTTCACTTACCTAGTGAAACAATAACTTAATTACTTACTTTAAGGAAGAAACATTTTTCTGAATTTCAACCATCAACCCTCTCTCACTTTCACTGGATGGCAAGTGAGAAAGAACAACAGTCATGGAGTTGCACAGCATAGAAACAGGCCTTTTGGCCACTCTGTCCACGTCAACCATACTGTAACCACATTTAGTCCATTATCCCTCTCTGCCTTAGCAATTCAGGTGCTTGTCTAGATGCTTCTTAAATGCTGTGAGAGTACCTGCCTCCACCATGTCCTCAGGCAGTGTTCCACATCGCAGCCATTCCTCCTCAGATCCACTCTAAACCTCCTTACCATGGGAAAAAGATCTTTAGCATCTACCCTGTCTCTCCCCCTCCTCACAATTGTGTACACCACTATCAAGTCACCTCTCGGCCTCCTCCACTACAGGGAAAACAAACCCAGATTATTCAGACCCTCCTTATAAATAAAATGCTCCAATCCAGGCAACATTTGGTCCATCTCCTCTCTACCCACTCCAACGTAATTACATCATTCCTTCCGCCTGGTAACCAGAACTGCACACAATACTCCAGGTGTAGCGTAACATTACATCCCTGCACTTATATTCCATGCTCCAGCTTATGAAGGCAAGCATCCTGCATGCCTTCTTCACCAACCTATCTACCAGTACTGATACTTTCAGGGGTCTTGGACTTGTGCACTAAGGTCCCTCTGTTCATCATCACTTGATAGGACTCTGTCATTTACTGTCTACATCCTACTTTATTTGACTACCTTATACGATGAGGTGGACTCTTGACCTCACAATCTACCTTGTTTGACCTTGCACCTTATTCTCTACCTGTAATGCACTTCCCTATAGCTAGGAAACTTTAATCTGTATTCTGTTATTATTTTTACCCTGTACTACCCCAATGCAGTCTGTACTAACTCAATGTAACTGCACCGTGTAATGAATTGATCCGTACGAACGGTATGCAAGACAAGTTTTTCACTGTACCTAAATACAAGTGACAATGATAAACCAAAACACATCACTTCACACTTGTCAGGATTAAATCCCATCTGCCATTGCTCCATCCAATTTCCCTGCTGATCACTACCATGTTGTTGGCCAGTACAATCTTTCTTGCAATCTAAAACACCACAAATTTTCATGCTGCAGGGTTAATGGGATTGCTCTGTTGGAAGCAGTAAGAAAGTACAAGTACGAGGATAAATTGAGAAATGGTCTTTGTCAGAAGAGCAAAACTAAGTAGGGAGCAATGCTTAAAATCACAAAAGAATGGGACAACAAGCAGGTTTATTCTGTAAGTAAGGGGTGAAAAACCAATCAATCAAGTGGATTAAAGAGGAAATATTTGGAGCAGAGGACAGGAAACATTTTTTTTAAAAACACAAAGGTTTTAGGCTGTAGTATTCACTGCAAGGCTGTGATTGCTTATATGGAGGCAAAATCATTATCAGCATTCAAAGTTAGACAAGACAGCAAGATGAAGGAAAACAAAGAATTTGGTAAGAGTGATGACAATGATTCATATGGAAGGTAAACCTCCCCTTGGACCAACAAGGCCAACTAACATTATTCTGTGTTGGAACTTCGTTTTTTAAAGCAGGATGGCAACAGCTTACAAACAACAGAGGGATTTTCAGCCAGCTAAAACACACAAATACTTTTATGGATACACTGGCAACCTGGGGCCTTGGCTTTTTGTTGTCCCCATGACAGTTCTCTGTGCTGATCTCAAGGATATATTCATACAAATCATGC
This sequence comes from Pristis pectinata, assembly GCF_009764475.1. Classification (NCBI taxonomy): domain Eukaryota; kingdom Metazoa; phylum Chordata; class Chondrichthyes; order Rhinopristiformes; family Pristidae; genus Pristis; species Pristis pectinata. The sequence goes on along the minus strand of NC_067409.1, from coordinate 24,625,505 downwards.
AGAGAGGCACTCTGCATTCCACAACAGCCAAACATAAAATCCATCACAGCTTGCGTTCAGCAGCTTTGTTTGAAGACCCATTTGTGGCTTCCACAAGGATCAGGGATCCAGATAATCAGAACAAATCATTCTGATTCTAACATGCATGACATCATACACAAGTACTTTCCCTATTTTTTATGCAACTGACAACAGTTCTGTCCTCAAGAGCTGGAAGTTGGATCACTGCCCATATTTTGAACTTCAGCAGGGACCCAAGACAGGTAATAACAGATCGTCCGTCAACTGTACAAATCAGCCTAATTTTCATGGCACAGAAATACCTGGCAGGGTGCATAACGCAGGGTTATTCAAGCATTGCTTGTTTTACGCCTCCTCCGTGAAAATCTATTCAGTGCATTGCCCTTATGGGAAGGCTGAGGTTACTGATTTGCCACTGTGTATATTTTAAATAACAAACACACTAACTGGCTGAAAACTGAAGTGAAGGTTCATTATTGAACAATACAAAGCTGATAAAATAAAGTTCATGCATATGTGCATGAGAAAATTAAATGAAAAGTGATGGCCATTTAAATATTTCGAAGTTCACTTCAAGGCAGCATGGAACACTTTGGGAAAACAAGTGAAGAATTTATTATTTTCATGATATAAAACTGCTGATGCTGGGGACATTATCAGCAACATGTATCACCACAGTTTTCATTTAAAATTTGCATTTTTATCAGGTGGATGGACACAGACCAGGACATAGTTTTATTCAACTTCAAGAATCAACAGGCAACATGCTGATTGCACTAACTTATGCTTGCCCATCGCAGCATCAGAAAAATATTCAACCCTTGTTTTTGTAGTCTCAAGATCCAAATATACATTCATTTTCTGTAATACTAATAACAAATATATTAGGGTTTTATAATAAATCGACTTTGGGATTTACAATCTTGCTGCAATCCAGTGCTATGAAATACAACAATATTTTAAATTGTACATGGGGAAGTAAAAGGCTAATACCTAGAAACATACATAGCTCGTAGGTCATTGTAAACATCCTTATCTCTTCACTGAAGCCATATGCTTCCCCTTGCAAAACAAGAACATTCGTTAAAAGTGTTGACATGCAAGGATATGCTTGACAATATCCACAAAGCAGAAAAATGCCAGATTAGAGGGGTCATAATGCTGAAGCACGTAGCAAAGTGATGACACTCTAAATCATTGCCAATTTTCTTATATTCCAGACCTAAGATTAGCAGGAATTAACCAACACCTGTGCAAGATTATGCAGTAAAATTGACTTTCAATTTCACAAAAGCTCACTGATCATGACCAGACTTCTTTATGTGAACAATTTTAAGTTTAATAAAAGTAAACATCTCCTGTATATCGGAAGTTAGTGTCCCCTATGGTAGCACCTCACCTCAGTGTTGCGTAAATGGACCCAATCCAGGAAACTGAGCACCTAATCTAGTTGACACTTCAGTGCACTCGGGCAAGGAGGGAGTAATTGTCAGACGAGACATTAAACTGAATTCTGGTTTATCCTCTGACATGGATTCAGTAATCACATGGCATTATTAAAAGTAGGAAAGATAGATTTCCCAAAGACCAAGAGTCATATAATCTGAGAGCATCAATTCCATTCAACCCATGGTGATTGGACCAGTGCTCAGAAAGGGATGGCCAACCTAGTTTTAAACACCACAGTTCTGCTTCTAGATCATAACCATGTCAATTAAGTTCATATCAAATCCCTTTTCTGAAGTTACCACAGCATCAGATTACCCCACACATTTACAGATTCACATTGTGCAATTCTGGCCAACGTGAGTGCATCAAACAACATCATTAAAACAGATTAGTTACCACCATTACCACTCAAGAACATACTGTGCACAAATTGGCTGATATATTTTCCTATATTGGAACAGCACTGACATTTCAAAATACAGCACCTCATTGGCTGCAAGTCTTATATTGTCTCCTAAGACTTTGAAAGTGCAATACAAGCTGATGTTCTCTCTTTGGCACCTTTCATTTATACTTTACTAACATTTAGAATGTAAAAGCATAAAAAAAGTAGGAGTAGCCTATGCAGCTCTTCAACCTTTTGAATTTCTCCACCATTCAGTGTGATAAAGGTTGGTCCTCAATATCATAATCCATTCTTTCCTCATACCTCTTGATGCCTTTTGTGTCTAAAATGTATCTCCTTCTTCAATATATTGTGATAAGGCCTCCACAATTACACAAGTCCCCACCCTTTGAGTAAAGATTTTTTTCCCCATCTCAGTCCTAAATGACTTATCCTATATCCTGAGACTGTGACTTCTGGTTCCTAACCCAATCCCAGTCAATGGAAACATCCCTCAGGCATGTAGCCTTGTCAGAATTTTGTACACCTTGTGCTTCTGTGATATTTTTGTGGCAAATATCCCAAGATGTTTAACAGTAATATCAGACAAAATCTTGCACTGAATTATACAAAAGGACATTGGAGAGATGACCAAAGACGACTTTAATTATGTGCCGACAGTAAGGGAAAAAGACAAAGAAGTGGAATTGCAAAGTCCAGAACTTGGACACAGAGAGCTGCAAATATCAAAACAATGAAAATCATGCATGAGCAACATGCTAAAACAGGAGGATCCACAAAGCTGACAAGGAAGTTACAGAGACTAGAGGGGTGAGGCCACTGAGAGACTTCAGAGTAAATTCATTAATTTTACAACTGAGACACTGCCTTGGAAGAGATAGAGGTGATGAGTAAATGGGACTTGGTTCCCACGAGCACCATAGTTTTGGTAGCATTTATGAAGTTTGGAAAAATGAGAAGCTAATGTGGATAGTATTAGAAGTAATGAGTCTGAAGGTAACGATGACATGGATTCATGTTACTGCAGCAAATGGGCTGAGACAGTTATTATTGCAGAACCAGTCCACTTCAACGGTCTTGGCGATGGAGTAAAACATGCTGATATCATTGCCATTTTGCCAAGTACCATGTAACTATTTTTCACAAGGCTACCTTTTTAATTGAGACCAATTATTGATTCAGGACAAGACTCATGACTGAAATTAAAAACAAAAAGTGCTGGAAGTACTCAGCAGGTCAGCCTGCATCTGTGGGAAGAAAAACAGAGTTAACGTTTCAAGTCGATGCAGCCTGACTTGCTGACGATTTACAGCTTATCCTGTCTTTATTTTAGACTTCCAGTATCTGCAGATTTTTTGATTTTCAGTCATTAGTGAAGCTCTGTAGTGCAACAAAGTTTTAATTTGTAGAATAATTAACAAGCTCTTACCCTATTCCTCAGTGAAAGTGGAACTGTTCTCAAAATCTAAAATGAGTTGGATAAGAACACATAAAACTGCATCCAGAGCTAGGATTAGGAGTCCTTCAACCTCTCTTGCTTGTTTCACCATTCTATAAGATTGTGGGCAATATACATCTTAACTTCATTTCCCTGCCTTGATGTAATCTCCCGCAATTCCCTTGCTTCACAGAAACCTATCCATTTCCATTTTAAGTCTTTAGCCAACTACTCCCAACAAACAGTTGGTGGGGACACTATTCATCAGATTCAAATACACCTCTGTGTGATTAAGTATTTTGTGATATCATCCCTGAAAGACTTTGCTATAATTTTAAAGTTATGCTTTCGAGTCCTGAATAGTGCCCCAGTGCAAATAGTTTCTCCCTCTCTATCCTATCAAATCCTTTAAGCTGGAGTGCAGAGTCTGAGCAATTTGAAATATAATTCAAGGTTCTGTTTAATGTTCATAGCTGCAACTGATCTTATTTTTTACAACTGGAAAAATCATTCAACATTGCCCATAAAGTATGGTGGACAAGCAGTATCAAATTTAATGCCTACATAACAGTAATCATTAAAGATAAACAAATCAAAATATATTTTTATTAGTTATTTTCACACAAAGAATAGCAGTCAATTTTACAATCATTTACTTCTGAAAAGTGACGAAGAAGATGCCAAATGACACGAAGGCAAACAATCTGCACTATAATCCAATCATCAGTCAACTTTAAAATTTTGAAAAGCATTTCTTATGAACTGGTGTCTGATTTATTCAGCTTAATTTTGAGTCGGTTTAATATAATTGCTTTGAGGTTGGTGTATCACAGCTAGCATGTTTAACATGAGTAACACAATCACACACATTAGCAATTCTCTCCAGAGCTCACCTAAAGTTCTGTGTCCTATGATTATCTTCATGCATAGTGATTTACACTGATATACCCAGAGCCGTGCATTTTGGGAGTTAATCCAGACAATCCAAGTTCATTTGTTCTTCCAATATCCTTACAACCACACCTAATTTACTTCACTTCTTTCTCCTCCATTTCTCCTAAATTTTCCATGATTGCTTTTCTCATTAGCACAGTGCACATCAGGAAATTACATTTGCCTGACTACATTCTTTTGTCATACCACAAATTAGTAGTCCCAGCTAATGATTTACAGTTCTTACTCTAGACCTCACTTGTTCTCATCATCATCTGGCTCAGTTTCCAAATCCACATGGCAGAACCAAGTGAAGCCACAAATGCAGTAGCTCCTTGACATCAATTTGCTACTGTGCAGCAAGAAAAATCAGCCCGACTCCCCTCACTGAACAGGGCCAGTAAAATCATTCAGTATAAAATAAGACCCATTGAATTGACTTGAGGTTCCATCAGATATTACTTGTTTGAAGCTGTCATTATATCGACGTTAGGCAGGTGTTTGCACCAGCAGTTACCAACACATGGGTCAGGTCTTGCGCAGCTGGCATCAGCACAATGAACAATGGATTTGATTTTTTTTGTAACAAGTATCAGCCCAATGGCCTTCACCAGCACCTAACCATGCTGCATCTGACATGTTTATTTTGAGCTTGCCAGCCAAAGAATTTTGCTTTGTGAACTCACGGTATCAGAAACTCATTAAATTCGATGTAAAAGCAGTTGGCAAAAATACAAGGAGGAAAGGTTTAACTCATTGTAATAATTGGAAGGAAATGCATTTATTAAAGTGGCATTGAAATTTGCTGTCCAACAGCTGAAGGATCCGATAAAAGAATAGGTTTGTACTTCGAGAGCTCTTCGTCATTATTTTGAATTGTCTTTGAAAACAGTCCCCACTTGCAGGAAGACAAATGTGCACATTTCCAGATTCCACCAGTCAGTTAAAAAGAAAAACAAATTAGTTCTTTTGTTGTGAGTGATGATGGGAAGAAAATTACAAAAGCCCTAAGGCTTTCTTCAAATAATGCCATGAGACCTTAATCTCCTCCTCCCTCCCCCCCCCCCCCCACTGCATTTTTTGCAATGCAGGCATTGGGGCAAGACTAACATTTATTGCCGGCCCCTAACTGCCCATGGGAAGGTGGTGATGAAACGTAGCCAGTCCTTCTGGTGAAGCTACTCTAACATTGCCATTGGGTAGGGGTGTTCCAGATCTTTTTTTATCCCAAGTGATAAGGAAGGACTGACAAAATATTTTCTAGTCAGGGAGGTGTGTGACTTGGAAGTGTGCTTGTATAATTTTGTCTAATTTATGTTGCTAATTTATGTTTTTCTTGTGAACGTTGTGTACTGCTGCCTTTGTCCTCCTTGGTGGCAGCATTTATGCATTTGAAAGTAGCTGCCCAAGTTTTTTTTAGATCGTACAAATTCTTGCTGAAGTATGCAAGTAGTGGAAGGACTGCATGTTCAGGGTGATGGATGAGGTTTTAGTCAAGTGGCCTGCTTTGGCCTGGATTGTGCTGAGCACCTGGATCATTGTTGGACCTGCATGCATCCAGACAAGCAAAGAGTATTCAATCATGCTTAATACTTGTGCCCTGTACATATTGGAAAGACTTGGGGTGACAGAAAGTGAATTACTCACGACAGGATACCCAGCCTTCAACCCGCTCTCATAGTTACAGTTTTAATATGGTTGGTTGAGTTAAGCTTCTACTCACTGGTAATCCCTCCAGGATATTGATGGTTGGAAACTCAACCAAAATAATACCAGTGAATGTCAGGGATTGGTGGTTCAGACTCATATTGAAGATTATCATTGACTGGCACTTCTGTTTAATGTCAGTGGCGTTTATCCTATTTCTGCAGATGAACAGAGTCATAATAGCAAAGGAGGAGTTCATTTGGCCAATCAAGTCCATGAAGGCTTTTCCCAGAGCAATCAGGTCAACATCATTCCCCTGTTCGATCAGCATGAACCTGCAAGTTTATTATGTTCCAATGCCAATCCAACTTCATTTTCAAATCATTGATCATCCCCACAACCACCACATTTACAGGGAGTATGTTCTAGGCTATCAGTATTCGTTGTGGTGCTTTGCTCACATACCCCTGAATCCCTTAGCCCAATATCTACCCTTGGGCCTTGAATCATCAACTGATGGGAACAGCATCTCTTTATCTACCATACACAAATCTGTAATAATTAAGTACACATGCATCAAATCTCCTCTCAAACATCTTTGCACTGAGACAAACTATCCTGGACTCATTAAACTAACTTTTTATCCAAAATCCCTCATCCCTGGATTTATTCTACCATTAATCATCCAAATCCTCTCAAGGGCTTTTACATCCTACCTGAAGTGTGATAACCAGAACTGGAGGCAGTACTTCAATGGTGGCCTCACCAGAACTTTAAGGTTCAATAAATTTCCCTGATTTTGTACTCTATTTAAGAACAGTTGGAACATATATGCTTTGGACCTCCAGGTCCATCTGTTCATGCAGATGTCTGCTGTGGTGTTACCTTTATTGGAACAAAGAATAAGACACAACCTGAGGTGGTGTGCTTGACTGATTGCAGTGATACAGATTAACTATCTTAATCTTCCCTCATCTCCTGTGAAATACACTTATTTCTCCTGTCCTGAAATCATCAACACTACAATTCTCTCAACCCTCGTAATGCTGAACAAGAAGATTAAGTTGTCCTTAACGTATTTGAAACTCAACATTGCTGAACCAATTCAGGTTGATTTAATGTATGCACTACATCAGGATGCTTTAAGTTAAAAGACATAGCTAAGTTCAAATAAACTGCTGAAAAAACAAACTGCTGAAGGAACTCAGGGGGTTGAGCAGCATCTGTGGATGCAAAAAGAACATCCCTGTGCCTTCAAAGTTGCTGCTTGACCCACTGAGTTCCTCCAGCAGTTCTCTGTTGGCTCCAGATTCCAGCATCTACAGTCTCATGTCTTCAAATCAACTGCTGTTAATTTCAAATAAGGTGAAAACTCAAATGTAAGTGGGATAAGTACTCTCAAATTCAGATCAAAATTAATTTCTCTAACAATGCAATTACAGCATACACAAATGTTTATAGCATTAAAGGAAGCAGGTCACCACTTTCACCTTTGTAAACCACATTATCTTGCCCAACTCCCAATCACACTTAATAAAATGTCATTTATGTAAATATTACTTTTGAAGTTCCTCTGAGATTCAATTAAATAACATGTCAGTATTTGCTGAGTCACTGGAGAAACACCAGTCATTTTCCACATCTTTTCTCTTTGAATGTAATATTTGTGGATGAGCAGAAACAGAAGTGTGTACGCATGACCAAGTCCAAACAGGATGCATCTTTCCACACTTCGCACACCTTAAAACCCTCATATTAATTAATGAACAATAGGCTACAATAATGGTGAACTCCATAACAAGGAAAGATTGATCTCAAAAATATCTACGTCACCCAACAGTATTTGAAAATACAAATAAACTGCAAGCACTTGTGGGAAGAATGGATTTCCTTCTTAGTTCCCATGTTCTTTGAAAGGCCATGACAACAGATGGGCAAGTCTATCAGTCCTTTGCCAATGACATTATTAAGTAATTTGCCCAGAGGCAACTTAGAACGAGAGAGAGGAAAGTAAAATCCCAGGAATGCTTTGTCTGCTTCCCTGCATCTGGTCTTCGCTGAACGAAAACCTCTGCCCCACTGTTCAATTGCAAGTCAGTAAAATGCCAAGACCACATTCATCCTCACTGGCACACTAATCTGCTCCACAGAAAAAATATCAGGACATACCCCTATTCAAATTTCGTACATAGTGGGGCAAGATGATAATAAACGTGATGAAATGAAAACAGCTGCCAAAGGCAGTCAAAGGCAAATACTTTTTCAAAAAAAATAAACTTTTATTTAAAAAAAACCTTTCATCTTCAATGCTGCCAATAAATCAAAAATAACCATACTTTGCCATCAAAAGTTGAATTTTCTGGATAATCAGGTTCTGGTGAACCATGGTCTCAGGTCACTAAGAACTCTTAACTTCACAAGCCCAAATGACGTTGGATCTAACACTTCAAGAATATGCTGCTGGCATGGGGTTACAGCTAGACGGATGAAATCTTGCTTGAATTATTTAGGGGTGTATTTACATTGCAGCTACAGATATGGTTTAGGATAAAAATACCATGACATAATTGTTTCACCCTATTACTGCAATTTTTGGATTACCAAGGATAGAGTCTGGCCATTTATCTGCTTCCGCTTACCGTATGATTGCCTTTGTTACATTAATGGCCAAACGATCTATTTTGCTTAAATGGAAGGATCCAATACCCCCTACTACTTTTCAATGGTTCTCTCAAACTATATCATGTTTAAACTTGGAAAAAATTAGGAGTGGTACGGTTAAATTTGAAGATATTTGGAGTCCATTTATTCAATATTTTCACATGATATAGATCCCTTTTCAATTTAGAGGAATGGAGTTGACAACATAATATTGTTCTGTTTCTATTGAGAAATTTCAGTCCAGTCTCCTTTTTTTCTTTTTCTTGGTCTTTTTTTAATTCTTTTTCAGTTTGGTTTGATATATTGCTTATAATTTTTCTTACTGATTTGGGGATTTTTTTTTCCTTTTATATACACAATAAATCTTTTTCTTTCCTTTCTTGTATATTATACTCATTTACTAAGAGATCATGGGATCTACAGATTTTTTTTTATATTTTACTACTCTTTGTGATTATCTATGCCATGATTGTTCTCCTGATTTCTTTGTATTACATGTACAAACATCGATGTTATATATTAATCTGTATTAATTTGGAAACTAATAAAAAGATTGAAAAAGAAAGAAAGAAAGAAAAAGACATAATTGTGGACTGGCAGAGGTTCCCATTGTCTTAAATACATTTGCTACCATTTGGGGACAACAAAAATGGTTATTAAATGTAGACACTGCAAAAATCAGAATCAGATTTATTATCACGGACTTAGGTGATGTGAAATTTGTTGTTTTGCAGCAGCAGTACAGAGACATAAAATTACCATGAATCACATAAATAAACAAATGGGTGGATAAATAAATAAATAAATAAATAAATAGAAAGGGTAATGAGGTAGTGTTCATGGACTGCTGAGAAATCTGAAGGCGGAGGGGAAGAAGCTGTTTCTGAATCGTTGAGTGTGATCATTAAATCATTAAAAATATTATAAGAACTTAAATTAATGTCAAGCAGGTTTAACAAGAAGCTCAGTTGGGTGAATATACATTGAATACATTGTAAGTTCATTGATTCAGCGAGTTCCACGGCACAGAAACTGGCCCTTCAGTCCTCCTCATCCATGCCAACCAAGATGCCTATCTAAACTAATCCTATTTGTCTGTTCGGCCCATATCCCTCTAAACATTTCCCATCCACGTATCAGTCCAAAAACATCGGAATTGTACCTGCCTTTACCATCTCCTCAGGCAGTTTGTTCCATATACCCACCACCACTGTGTGAAAAACCTGCCCTTCAGATCCCCTTTAAATCTTTCCCCTCTCACCTTAAACCTATGCCCTCTAGTCTTAGCCTCCCTTGCCACAGGATAAAGACTAGTTGCCCTGTGGCTCTCATGACTTTATATCCCTCTATAAGGTCACCCCTCAGTCTCCTTCGTGTGGGAAAGAAGTCCCAGCCTATCCAATCTCTCCTTATAACTCGAGCCCCCCAATCCAGGCAAGAGCCTCATGAATATTTTCTGCACCCTCTCTGGCTTGATCACATCCTTCCTATAGTGCGGCGACAAAACTGCATACAATACTCCATGACCACCCAACATTTTGTGCAACTACAATACTCCAAGTCTGGTCTAACCAACCACACTGCAAAGACAGCATTGGTTGCCCTTCACCAACTGCCCTTCAGATAGTAGTGGCAAATGAACTTCTCAAATTGTTGCTGCTGTCAGGAGAAGGTAACTCCACAGTGCTGCAAGGTCAGGAGTTCCATGATTCAGACCCAGACACAACAATGCGATGATAATATTTTAGCAAGCCAGGATACCATACGTCATGAGGGAAATGTGTGTTCTTTCAATGTGCTTGCTCCCATTGTACCTCTTAGCAATAGGGATTGTAGTTTTTAAAAGGTGTGCTCACATCTAAAGCACTTGGATGTGCACTTGGAAGAGCCGTGTCCTGCAGGGCAAGTGCTGGAAGCTGGGATTTGATTGGGGATTTCTCTTTCCATCAACATGGACACCATGGGCTGACTCACCTACACCCAAGTGGTAAGTCTTCCATGATTCTATCGAACAAGTCTGAGAAAATAATTGCTGCGTATTTTGTAGGTGTTGCATACCGCAACCTTCAGTTGTGGGGCAAGTGAGTAGTTAGGGTGGTGGATGGAGTGCAGGATCAAGGTTAAACAGCATGAGTCTTAACCTCCAGGAGACATTGTTTTACTTAATCCCTGGACCCAGCTGCATCCCAGCACTGGATTTTAATATTAAAACTCAGGGATGGCGCAAATCAGAAATCACTTTCTATCTTTGCTAAGCTTGCAATACACATTGCCAGACAACCACCGTAACAAAAAACACATACATCACAAGCTAATAAGGACATCTCTATAAACTATAAATTGAAAACTTCAAAAGACATTAAAGAACACTTGGGTTCCAGAGAAGGCTCCAATGAACTGTCAAGCCTCATGTGAAAAAAGCACGACAAACCAGGCACAGAAGAGCTTTAAGTTTATCTAAACTATCGTCAGTTTGTGAAGAGTTATGCTTTGATGATTCAAAATATTAGAAGATATTTACTTATTAGTCACATTACATCAAAACACACACTGAAATGCATCTTTTTGTGTTATTGAGAATATGCTGGGGCAGCCCATAGGAGTTGTCACTCTTCCGGTGCCAGCATAGCATGCCCACAGCTCCCAACCTGCATGTCTTTGGAATATGGGAGGAAACCCATGCAGACACAGAGAGAACGTACAAACTCCTTACAGACAGTGGCAGAATTGAACCTTCATCAGCCTCGACTCAGATTTGCCCTTAGTTACAAGGCCATTGACAAAGGTAAATTCTGCAAATCATTTAATTATATTGAGAAGAATCAATGCCCGTGCAATCACAGAATCTTTGCAGTAAAAAGGCCACTCCTTTATTCCTACTTGCAAGGAACTCTCTGGACATCCCACTGAAAATGTTTCACAGAGCATCCATTTTGAAGCACAAGGCAGAGCCATAAATTGTGATATTCATTAATTCAGAGCACACTTCCACAACAGTATATCTTCAGATTTTACTGCAAATCCATCAAATATCAATACATTGGACCTCACATTTGAGCATGATAAGAGGCATGAGAAATATTAACATGGTGACCACATATCAGAACAGTCAATGTGGTAAATTACTCTTGTCAAGGCTCCATATTTCAAACCACGCTGTGTGCACAGAAGATGAAAGTGTGTTGAATATCCTTCTTTCCAACTAATATCTGAACAAAGAATCCAAATTAAGCAGAACAGAAGGATACATCTCATCTTGACTTTCATGCAAATGATCAAACAGAAAGTAGACCTTTCTGAGGTGTATATTTAAGCTTTTGCCAGATCTCAGACTCAGTGTAATTACCAAGTCTCAAGCAGGAGTCTGTAACATTCAACGTGAACAGCCAAGCCAAACATTTCTCTGAAAAGTAGATGACCTTACCTCTAAAAGCCATTCTTCCCACCTATATTTTTTAAAGAAATAGCCATGGCTCCAGCCAGCTTTCCAACTTCTGAACAGAAAAATTAACATGATATTTCAGTGCAGTACTGAGGGAACCCTGCACTACTGTTAGAACTACTGTTTTTCAAGTGAAGTGTTAAATTATGAAATTAGTCCCAGATCCTGAAGGCAAGAAAAATACAAGGGCTCTTTTCCAAGAGGAAATGGCACATTTTCTGGTGCCCAGGCAAATAATTATCCTTTCTTCCATTTTATTAAAACAGGTTACAGGTTGTTGTTTACAGGATGAACTGCAGAAATTGATTGCAATAATTTCCCATGTTACAATAACTGTATTTCAATAATACACAGAAGGCTGTAAAATGCTGAGGTTACCAAAGTCCTGAATAAATACATTTTATATCCTTATCCTACATTTCTCCAAAACAGAAGCACAGTTTAAGTTAAACATTACTGAGGGATTTTTGTTCCATTTTTTTCTTCTTACTACAAGACATGAAATATAAGGTTTGTCTTTCAACTAGGTTTCTTATTGTGAGGCAAAAAATTAAAATCTGACAGATATCAAACAATTACTTATTCCTTCTGCCTGCAAAAAAATTTCCTTACTCAAACAAAAGTATTCGGCAGTATTCAAAATGGTTTGTCCACAATAAAATTGCACAGACATAAACAGCAGAACCTGGAGCTGGGAGCTGCTCTGCAAGCTTGCAGAGGACACCAGAATTGGTGGTATCATGGTCAGTGAAGAGGGTTACCAAAGATTACGACGGGATCTCGAACAACTGCGGAAATGGGCCAAAGAATGACAGGTGGAATTTAACTCAGACAAGTGCAAAGTGTTGTACTTGGTAAGTTAAACCAGGGCTGGACTTGCACATAAATGGCAGGGCCCTGGAGAGTATTGTAGAACAGAGAGCCGAGAGATACAAGTACATAGTTTCCTGAAATTGGGGACACTGGTAAACAAGGTGGTGAAGAACATGTTTGGCATGCTTGCCTTCACCAGTCAGGGCAACGAGTACAGGAATTGGACTGTCACGTTACAACAATACAAGCCGTTGATGAGACAACACAGAGTATTGTGCAGTTTTTTGGTTGCCCAGCTATAGCAAGGATGTCATTAGCTGGAAAGGGTGCAGGAAAGATTTACTAGGATGTTATCAGAACTGGAAGTTACAAAGAGAGGCTGAATAGGCTGTGACTTTTTCCCTGGAATGTAGGACACTGAGGTGTGACCTTAGAGAAGTTTATAAAATCATGAGGGGCATATACAAGGTGAATGATCACAGTCATTTTCCCCAGGGTAGGGGAGCCTTAAACTAGAGGGCATAGATTTAAGGTGAGAGGGGAAATATTTAAAAGGGAACTGAGGGCAAGTTTCTCCCCCACACAGAAGATGGTGGATATATGGAATGAGCTGCCAGAGGAAGCTGTAGAGGTGGATACAATTACAACGTATAAAATATAGTTAGACAGATACATGGATAGGAAAAGTTTAGAGGGATATGAACCAAACGGAGGAAAATGGGACTAGCTCAGGTAGACAACTTCATTAGCATGGATGAGTTGAGCTGAAGGGCCCGCTTCCTCACTATATAATTATGACTCAAATCGGTCTCCAAAGCTGGCCCCAATTTGATCAATAATTCAACTGTAAATCCTACAGAAATGCTTCACTAAGTCCCAAGCTTGATCAACTGTTGAAGTTGCCAAATAAATTGAATGTCTCTGATGCTCACAAATTCAAAAGCTGATAAAAAGTCTTAAAATATTAAAAAAGGAAAAAAAATTAAGTACAATTAAAAACAGTTAAATGGACTCGTTAATTATGCATTGCTCTCTCTCAGTAATTGCTCATCGATGAAACAAACAATCTTATGAAGGTTCAGCAGGTAAATTTCTCAGTATAACTGCTTGCGGGGGGGGGGGGGGGGGGGGGGTGCGGGGTTGGTGTGGTGGTCTGCAGAAAGTTGACATAACTTTTGGACGAGTCCAAAGTCAGAGCTGACAAATTTCTATCAGAAGTTTCCCAAGCAATTCAGAATTTAAGCAGTTATGCAACAGTCCCAAACTTGTGATTAGTTACATGGGGAAATGTCATGGAACCATACAGAACTGTCACCATTTTTCAGGAAAATCTGGAAAGATAATTCAGATTTTACAATCATTATCCTCTTAATAAAACTGAAATGAATTTCCGAATTACGTAAAAAGGTTACTACAGGATGGACTATTTCCCCCATCAATGGGTTGCAATCCCAAACATAATATCCCATCAAAATAGTTGCAAATCTGATTCAATTCAACTGTTCAATTATCCTATTCCCATTGTTGTTGTTTTTCCAGATCATTTCAGTCCAGAAATAGTCCAAGGTAATTAATAAATAGTGTCAATAATCCAAAAATTCCAGAGCAAATTAAGCAAAAGGGCTTACAATTATTGTTCCTTGATGTCTTACCCTAGACCCAAGAAAGTCTAGCATTTACAAGTGAAAACTGAACTCAATATTCATTTTACTCAATTTTATGGATAGCTTACCATTGCTCAAACTACACTAATCGAATTCAGTGAATGTTATCATAATTTATAGGTTCCTCAGAACAGAAGAAATTCTTCACAGTTTGTACATGAGTTTGAAGAAAAATGTAATTCTTTGACAAAAAAAATCATTCTTTGCCTGCACTGCTACTTATACTAACTTAGTCTGTACTCTACCTGTATGCTCAGGTACCCAATTGGATTCTCTTTGTAAAATTATTGTACAATCTTCCGACCAAAACACAGCATCTCACACTTATCTTTGTGGAAACCCTTACAAATTAGACACTCTGTTACGGACTCAGTGAAAGTCCCTTTAAGATAGAGAGTGTGTGTGTATGTGTGTGTGGGGCGTGCTTACGTCAATAGAAGATAAAGGACGTAATGACGTTGTTGAAGAAGTTAGAAGAAGAAAGAGAGAGAGAGAAGGGAGAGAGACACCAGCCTGCTTGTTTTCTCTATCGATGGATGAGAAACAATAACTGTGTTTGCCACTGAAATCCATGTATGGAAGTTGGAAGTAATCCGGTGGAGTTCACTTTGTTGCTGACCTGTAGAAGGAAACAGGTATTTGTGTGTGGACGACCACGGTTCGGATGCTTTTCGGGGTGAGGAAGTCACTACCGAGTAAACACTGAAGTGTCGTTTGGGTTCCATCGTGGAACATTTGGATTTCGTATGTACTCTCTCTATGTTTTTCTACATCTACATCTTATCTTCAGACAACGGTGGTTGTTGAAGAAGCCCTTGCTCATATTTCACCTTATGGCTTGCGGAACTGAACTTTAAGAACCATTCCGGAACTGGGAGTTTTGGACTTTGTCACACACACACACGAAGAGTTTAGTTTTGGGGTTAACGTTCGAGGTTTAACATTCTTGAATTCTAACATACTAACATTTTTTTTAACTTTTATTTTACGTATTACCATAAGTAGTGATTAATAAAATAGTTTTTAACACTGAATCATGCTCAGTGTGTTTCTTTTGTTGCTGGTTTGTGACAAAATTGGGGGCTCGTCCGGGATAGTTCCCAAGGTTAACGAGTGTCGTCTGGGATTGTACCCCAGATTGACGAGATTTGTTCGGGATTCAATCCAAAGATTTTTGAGGGAGGTCTGATAAATTCTTTTTTAATTGGCTTGTGTGTGTGGAAACCAGCAGCAATGGATATTAAGGCATTTTTGGAGTCACCAACCCAAAAGGGATTGGAGGTGGCGAAAAAGGATGATTTGATAAAGATTGCTACAAGGCTAAACCTTACAGAAGTAAAGCAGTCTATGAGAAAGGCAGATATTCAGAGATTGATAGCTGGCCATTATGTGGAAAAGAAGGTGTTTGAGAAGGAAGTGTTAAAACAGTTTCCTGGCAGTGAAATAGCAATTTCTGAGGCACAGGTGCAGCTGGCAAAGATAGAGGCTGAACGAGAGCAAACCCAGTTAAAGATAGAAGCTGAACGAGAACAAACCCAGTTAAAGATAGAAGCTGAACGAGAACAAAAGAAATTAGAGGCCGAACAAAAGAAATTAGAGACTGAACAAAAGATAACTCAGATGAAGATAGAAGCTGATCTAGCAATGAAGCAGATGGAGCTGGATAACGAGGAGAAAAAGAGGCAGCATGAGTTACAAATGAAGCGTAGGAGTTCGGAATCTGATTCTGATGATGGTTTTTCAGCCAGCAGGGAGGTTCGATTAGTCCCTCCGTTTGAAGAAGATCAGGTTGATCAGTATTTCCAACATTTTGAAAAGGTTGCTGTGAGTTCAAACTGGCCAAGGAAAGGATGGGCTCTTATGGTACAGAGTGTGATTAAAGGTAAAGCTCAAAAAGCTTATTCTGCTTTGTCTGTTGAGGATGCAGCTGATTATACCAAGGTAAAACAAGCTATTTTGAAGGCCTATGAATTGGTCCCTGAGGCTTATAGACAAAAATTCAGAGACTTGAGGAAATCTGCAGATCAGACTTATATGGAATTTGCCAATGGAAAGAGAATATGTTTTGAACGATGGTGCCTGGCTAAAAATGTAGATGGGGATTATGATAAATTGACAGAATTGATACTAGTGGAAGACTTTAAAAGATGTGTTCCAGCTGAATTAACAACATATTTAAATGAAAAGGCAGTGGAAACTTTACAAGAAACTGCTAGGTTGGCAGATGATTATGCTTTAACCCATAAATCCAAATGGGGACAACCTAAAACCTTTCAAAAGAGTTACAAAGACAATCCAGGTAAACCAGAGATTAAATTGGGAGGTAATCAAAAAGGAAAAGATGAAAAGAAGCCAGGGCTGGAGAAACCTGTTGAGCGTACTTGTTATTACTGTAGGAAACCTGGCCACGTGATATCTAATTGTGCCCTTTTGAAGAAAAAGAAGGAAGCTGGGCCCAATGCTTGCTTTCAGGCAATTAAAAATCAAGAAGGTTTAGGAGATGCTGTTAAAGATCAGTCCTTGCAAGAGGGAAAAGCGGAAAAGTTGGAGGAGGTGAGAAAGGAATTCCGTTCGTATGTATCAGAGGGTTTTGTTTCACTGAATGATGAGTCACCCCAGGTGCCAGTGAAAATTCTTAGAGATACTGGGGCTAGTCAATCTCTCTTGCTGGACAGTGTTTTAAATTTTGGTGAAGAAAGTGACACTGGTGAAGTAAATCTAGTACGAGGCGTTACAGGTGAGACCATGTCTGTCCCTTTTCACAGGGTGATTTTAAAGTCAAAGTTCGTAGAAGGACCAGTCGAGATAGGGATAAGACCTAGTTTGCCAGTGGAAGGAGTTTCTTTGTTATTGGGAAATGACCTTGCAAATGGAGAAAGTGATCCTGTGGTACGGTTAACAACCAAACCAAGGATTGATGAGTCTGAGAATGATCAAGATGTTTACCCATCATGTGCGGTGACTCGAGCTAGAGCTAGAGAATTAGCCAAGACAGACAGTTCGGTGCAGTCTGATGTGGTTCCTTGTGACAGTCCTAAACAGGAAGAAAATTATGATGCCTTATCTGAGACTTTTCTATCTTCACTGGAGGATCAACATCCTTATAGTGAGCCTGAATTTAAAGATTTGTCTTTGTCAAGGAAGGATTTTATGGTGGAACAGACAAAGGACCTTGAGTTGACAGAATTGAAAGAAAAAGCACTCTCATGTGAGGAGATTGAAAAGGTGCCAACTGGATACTATGTCAAAAATGGAGTGTTAATGAGGAAATGGAGACCTCCTCATGTTCCTGTTAATGAGGAATGGGAAGTTATTCATCAGGTTGTTGTTCCAAAAGTTTATAGGGATGAGATTTTAAACCTGGCCCATAGTATGCCTTTGGGTGGTCATTTTGGTGTGAATAAAACTGTAGGGAAGATCTTGAAACAATTCTATTGGCCTGGTTTGAGAAAAGATGTGGTGATGTTTTGTCGAACCTGCCACACATGTCAGATGGTAGGTAAACCAAATCAAAAACCCCCTGTGGCTCCTTTGAAACCAATTCCTGCTTTTGGTGAACCCTTTTCGAAGGTGATTGTGGACTGTGTTGGCCCCTTACCAAAGTCTAAGACTGGAAATCAGTATTTGTTAACCATCATGTGTGCCACTTCTAGATTTCCAGAGGCAATACCCCTTAGAAATATTAAGGCCAAGACGGTGTCAAAGGCTCTTGTAAAATTTTTTACCTTGTTTGGTTTGCCAAAAGAAATCCAATCTGATCAAGGTAGTAATTTTATGTCAAAAATTTTTCAACAAATAGTCTATGAGCTGGGAGCAAAGCAGATTGTATCATCTGCATATCACCCAGAATCTCAAGGAGCTCTGGAGAGATTTCATTCTACTCTCAAAAATATGCTGAAGACTTATTGCTTTGAAAACACCAAGGATTGGGACGAAGGTATCCATTTACTTTTGTTTGCCGTTAGAGAATCGATCCAGGAGTCAATAGGATTTAGTCCGTTTGAGCTTGTGTTTGGACATAGGGTGAGAGGACCTTTGGAGTTGTTAAGAGAGCAATGGGTTAATGAGGAAGTTCACTTGAGTCTGTTGGACTATGTCCAAAAATTTAAAACTCGGTTGGAGAGAGTCTGCCAGCTAGCGAGAGAGAATCTGAAAACAAGCCAGATAAGAATGAAGACATATTTTGATAGACGTGCTCGGCCTAGGACATTCGCAGTGGGGCAAAAGGTGTTGGTATTTTTCCCTAGCCAAAATAATCCCTTGCAAGCTCGTTTTTCTGGACCCTATGTTATTGAATCTCGAGTGACTGATCTAACATATATAATCAAAACACCAGATAGACGCAAGAAAACACAACTCTGTCATGTAAACATGCTAAAACCTTATTATGAGAGGGATTCAGTTGTGGCCTTGGTGGATGGTGTAAAGGTTGTTTCTAGAATGCCTGATGTTGATGTTGAGGAAGGCCAATTTAGACCAAATATTGTTCCATCGAAACTGAAAAACCAAAATATCATGGAGAACCTTGAAACGAAGTTGGACCATTTACAAGTTTCACAAAAACAACAGATGAGAGAATTAATTTTAAAATTTAAAAATCTGTTCCCAGATGTTCCAAACAGAACATCGATAATTACCCATGATGTTGATGTTGGGGAGGCAAAACCAATCAAACAACACCCATATCGAATGAATGTGGAAAAAAGTAAACTTGATCATCAGGAAATAAAATACATGTTGGAAAATGATATTATTAGACATTCTAGTTCAAATTGGAGTTCGCCCTGTGTTATTGTACCTAAACCTGATGGAACTGTTAGATTTTGCACAGATTACAGGAAAGTGAATGCTGTAACAAAGTCAGATGCTTACCCTATTCCTAGGGTGGATGATTGCATAGACAGAGTGGGAAAGGCAAAATTTCTTACAAAGATTGACCTATTAAAAGGGTACTGGTGTGTTCCATTAACAGATAGAGGAAGGGAAATTTCAGCCTTTGTAACCCCTTCTGGATTGTATGAATACAATGTTTTGCCATTTGGAATGAAAAATGCTCCGGCAACATTTCAAAGAATGATTAATTCAGTGATTCATGGGTTAAAACATACAGATGCCTACATTGACGACTTAGTGACTGGGAATGATACATGGGAGGATCACATCTCTGCGTTAGAAAGGTTGTTTGAAAGACTTTCCAAGGCTAACCTTACAGTTAACTGGGCTAAAAGTGAATTTGGCCATGCCACTGTGACGTATCTTGGTTATGTTGTAGGTCAAGGCAAGCAAGCTCCTGTTCAGGCAAAAGTTCAAGCAATATCTGAGTTCCCTATTCCCACAGGTACGAGGACTGTTAGAAGATTTTTGGGAATGGTTGGATATTATCAAAAATTTTGTAAAAATTTTGCTGATATTGCTCTTCCCCTAACTAATCTTCTGAAGAAGGGAGTAAAGTTTGTTTGGACAGATTCTTGTCAAGAAGCATTTAAGAAGCTGAAAGCCATTTTATGCTACCATCCTGTGCTCAGAACACCTGACTTTGAAAAGCCATTTTCATTAGCAGTAGATGCCAGTGATGAAGCTGCAGGAGCTGTGTTGTTGCAGAAGGGTGACCTTGATGATATTGACCATCCTGTAGCTTACTTTTCAAAGAAATTTAATGAGCATCAAAAGAATTATTCCACCATAGAGAAAGAATTACTGTCGCTTGTTTTAGCCTTGCAACATTTCAGTGTATATGTTTGCACCGCTCAGAAACCATTGACTGTGTATACAGATCATAACCCATTGGTGTTTCTGAGCCGAGTCAAAAACAAGAACAGAAGGCTGTTAAACTGGAGTTTAATTTTGCAAGAGTTTGATCTCATGATAACTCACATTAAAGGCAAAGATAATGTGATTGCTGATTGTCTTTCTCGATGTTAAATGGGAAACATGTATCTGTACTAATCTGATAGTCTGTAGTTGTGTAGCATGATAATTATTAACATTACTAACTGTATGCGCGGTTAAAATTTTCTTGGGAAAATTTTTTTTTAGGTGGGAGGTGTTACGGACTCAGTGAAAGTCCCTTTAAGATAGAGAGTGTGTGTGTATGTGTGTGTGGGGCGTGCTTACGTCAATAGAAGATAAAGGACGTAATGACGTTGTTGAAGAAGTTAGAAGAAGAAAGAGAGAGAGAGAAGGGAGAGAGACACCAGCCTGCTTGTTTTCTCTATCGATGGATGAGAAACAATAACTGTGTTTGCCACTGAAATCCATGTATGGAAGTTGGAAGTAATCCGGTGGAGTTCACTTTGTTGCTGACCTGTAGAAGGAAACAGGTATTTGTGTGTGGACGACCACGGTTCGGATGCTTTTCGGGGTGAGGAAGTCACTACCGAGTAAACACTGAAGTGTCGTTTGGGTTCCATCGTGGAACATTTGGATTTCGTATGTACTCTCTCTATGTTTTTCTACATCTACATCTTATCTTCAGACAACGGTGGTTGTTGAAGAAGCCCTTGCTCATATTTCACCTTATGGCTTGCGGAACTGAACTTTAAGAACCATTCCGGAACTGGGAGTTTTGGACTTTGTCACACACACACACGAAGAGTTTAGTTTTGGGGTTAACGTTCGAGGTTTAACATTCTTGAATTCTAACATACTAACATTTTTTTTTACTTTTATTTTACGTATTACCATAAGTAGTGATTAATAAAATAGTTTTTAACACTGAATCATGCTCAGTGTGTTTCTTTTGTTGCTGGTTTGTGACAACTCATTCTGGGGATTTATTTATGTTATTTTGCATGTAATCACATTTTTCCTTTGAGCTAACTAAACATGCAATTTGTTGTGGAGTCATACACTTTGGAAGCAGCTCCTTCGAGCCAACATGTCTGCACCAACCATTTACATTAATCCCATTTTATTATCCCCACATTCCCATCAACTTCCCCAGATTAATTTACTCACCTACACATGAAGAGCAAGTTACAGTGGGCAATCAACCTCCTAACCTGCACACCTTTAACATGTGGGAGAAAACTGGAACACCAGAGGAAACCTATGCAAAACTCTAACTGACACCATTGGAGGTCAGGATTGAACCTGAATCTCAAGAGTTTTGAGGTAGTAACTATCCAAACAGTGCCACTGCGCTGCCAACTTGATGTCCTTCTCAAATGTTCTTTGTACAAGTTGACAATACAAGTCAAGAATAACAATATCCCTTGACACCAGATTCTATCTTCAGCTAGTCTGCATGTCAAAGATGACTCTGCAGCTTCACTATTAGTAAAATTGAAGGTCATGGAAGGTCAGGAAACAAAGGCCATCAGGTTTTCATTTTATTATGAAAAAAACCAACATGAAACAAATCGTCCCTTATCACAAGGAGCAGGAAATTTCATTCTGAAGACAGCTAAATTTCTCCTGGTCCAGTAAAGTCTCAATTTTAAAATTCTCCATCCATCCATGGCCTTGACACACTCATGTATGAAAAAGGATACAAGCAGGCCAAGTATTATAAGAATACCGTAAATACTTACTATTATCCCACCTCTACTTTGACAAACAGTCTGAAGTCCCCTGTACAACTGAGTACCTAATCTTAGTCATTTCAATACGGTAGGTTCAAACAAAAGTAAATTGCTTCCATACAAGAGGAAACCAGTGTTCTTCCTGGAGACGAGAACTGGCAAAGGTCTTGGAAGTGACCTCTGTCACCCACTTAACTTCAGATGTTTAATTTATCAGTATGGAAAAACAAATATAAAACTGATCTCTTAATGAAGAGAAATGCTATGCACAGCATATTATGACCAGGATAACGCTGCCTAAAAGGAAGGAGATTCTACTGTAATTTTCAAAGGGAAATTGGATGGATAATTGAAACAGAGAAATTTGGTGATTTATGGCAAAAAAAAATTGAGAAAAGGACAAATTAAGTAGCTTAACAAACATGATGGACAGAGAGGCTCATTTTGTGCTTTATTATACCACATAAAAGTTGGTAACCTGCAGACAGATGAAACATGGGCTTCCTTCATCAACAGTGAATTCACATCCTTAGAAAACACCTGATGAACTTAAACTATATAAAAGAAACATAAAGAGAACAGAGAATCACATAAAAATGGGCAGCTGAAGAAGCAAGAGACCCAAAATTATCATAAGATTAACAGTGTTGTGCATTGCCAATGAAGGAGCTGACTTCTGCAAGAACACAGCCCAGTAATAACCACAGAACAACGTCAGCATTGGCTCACAAAAACTTCTTGAAATAGACAAGTAAAGGACTTCCTTTTGCCAAATGACCAAAGGGTTTAACATTTTAAAATGCACATGTTTTTAACATTGATGCACCTCCAAATGAACAATTGACCTGCAATGACTTAGATTTTGAAATAAAATTCAACAGAAACTTTGGCCTTATACATGCTCTACAGTAATAATCCATCAACTAATCTCATAAGCTACCGTCAATGTTGTAAAAGAGAAACTTAACTGCTTGCACTTTTTTTAAATTTTTAAGCTTCTTTGAATTTTTTCCTCAAGTACTTGAAGTCATTTCCCAACAGATAACCATTTGAAGATCCCAGATATCCCCTTGAAAAATAAACACACAAGGGCAAATCATGAACAGGAATTTGGGCAACCTTGTACTAATGAAAGAAAATGCCTTGAACCTTATTCCATATAAACATGGCGATAACTCACAAATGTCCTTCAAGAAAGGATTTCTGCTGTCCTTATCTGGAGTGGCTGTTACACAATATCAAACTCTCAGTAACGCAGCTGGCTCTTAAGTGCCCTCTAAAATGGAAGATTACTGATTCATGTGCTGAGGCGTTTTGGATGGAAATTATTGGCAGATCTCCTTTGAATGTACTTTTAAGTTTTAGTGCAAACTCATCAGACTGTGGTTGAAGAGTTACCTTAAAATTCACCAGTTTAGACGCGAGTGGAAAGCAGGTGATCTATCCAGTTTCATTATTCATTGACATTTTGCTGTTTGGTACAACAGAGTAGTAGCTACTTCATCACTGACATTCCTTCCATCATAAACTCAGAAGTGTGCATGCTCCCTGATGATGGCAGTTTTCTGTTCCAATCACAAACCCATTGTGCTGTAGGCTAGCACTGCATCAATATCAATCTGAACAATGTCAAGGCCTGGTCTGATCAAGTGGCAAGTAACATTTGTACCTTAGAACGCCGGCAATGACTATTTCCAATGGGAGGGTGTCTTTCATCCCCAAATCCCCACCATCTACATGATTCGAATCATTATTCTCTGCTAAATATGCTAAAAGAACAGGCCAGAGTGACTCATCTCCCAACTTCCCACAATCACTCCACCATCTCCAAGTCACAATTCAGGGACCCCACTTCCCTGGATCAAAGCAGATTTATCAATGCACAAAAAGCTCAGAGTAAAGCAACTTGCTTGATTGACATTGAATCCATCATGCTGAACATACATTCCTTCCGCCACAGCTCCGTGTATATGATGTCTATAATCCACAGTGTAAAATGTAGCAACTCATCAAGGCTTCTTCAACAGAACCTCCAAAACCAACAACTTCCAGCTGATCCTCCAAAGCAAGAGAAGCAGTCACATGAGAATGCCACCACAGACATGTTCCTCTCCAAACAGCACAGCTTCCTGAATGTAAAAAGAGCATCACTATTTCACCAATCATTTGTTCAAAATCCCACGAATATCCAATGAGGGTCCTTTATCACAAGGATTGCAATTGTTCAAAATGGGGCTCATTACCATCTCTTGGTTAGAGAAGGGCATGAAATTCTAGGGTATTCAAGAATGCCCACTTCATTTATGAATAATAACAAGGAAGTCTCAGTGTCTGTATTCATGTAGCACAGTGGGCCAGGCCAACTGGTTTAATTTTGGTTAACCTAATCACACAATAGCAAAGCAAAGATGCAGCTTTAATGGGCCATAAGAGGTCTTGGTAAAAGTGATTCCTTCAAAATCAAATTCTCCTTGAAGTGGTGCGCCAATGTTACAATTGATACAGTAGTCTCAAGTGCCTTGTTACGGACTCAGTGAAAGTCCCTTTAAGATAGAGAGTGTGTGTGTATGTGTGTGTGGGGCGTGCTTACGTCAATAGAAGATAAAGGACGTAATGACGTTGTTGAAGAAGTTAGAAGAAGAAAGAGAGAGAGAGAAGGGAGAGAGACACCAGCCTGCTTGTTTTTCTCTATCGATGGATGAGAAACAATAACTGTGTTTGCCACTGAAATCCATGTATGGAAGTTGGAAGTAATCCGGTGGAGTTCACTTTGTTGCTGACCTGCAGAAGGAAACAGGTATTTGTGTGTGGACGACCACGGTTCGGATGCTTTTCGGGGTGAGGAAGTCACTACCGAGTAAACACTGAAGTGTCGTTTGGGTTCCATCGTGGAACATTTGGATTTCGTATGTACTCTCTCTATGTTTTTCTACATCTACATCTTATCTTCAGACAACGGTGGTTGTTGAAGAAGCCCTTGCTCATGTTTCACCTTATGGCTTGCGGAACTGAACTTTAAGAACCATTCAGGAACTGGGAGTTTTGGACTTTGTCACACACACACACACGAAGAGTTTAGTTTTGGGGTTAACGTTCGAGGTTTAACATTCTTGAATTCTAACATACTAACATTTTTTTTTAACTTTTATTTTACGTATTATCATAAGTAGTGATTAATAAAATAGTTTTTAACACTGAATCATGCTCAGTGTGTTTCTTTTGTTGCTGGTTCGTGACAGCCTTCTAAAAATAAATGAACCACTGCCCTCAGCACATTTGGGCGAGTTTCAAGCTAAATGTACTCTATAACAGTCTGGGAAAAAATTTCACGAATTTTCAATGGAGCAATAAATTTTGTCTTTGATCAACTTAACCAGAAGATCATAAATAGAAAGCAATAACCAAATTAACATTTTCAGATAATAACATTCAGCAAATGTGAACAAGTTCCCACACTCACTGGTGTGTGACCTCCTAAGTTCTTGGCATGATTTCTTGTCGTGATCATTAACTACAGAGCATGAACCTTGGAGTGAAATACTTTCACAAATCACTTTCATTTGCTCAACAACCAAAAAAAGAGCCAAATATGCAACAAGCTCAGAACAAAACCAGCTCCGTTCAGCAGTACAGACAACATCAGTGCACCCGAAAAGGTCACAGGGCTGCTTGACTCACCTCCATCATTCAATAAGATCGTGGTTGACAGTGCAGGTGAACTCCGATGCAATCAGCAATGATAAAAAAAACTAATCCTCAGTTGGAGACACAAATTGCTAAGAATTACCAAGGAATTTCCTACCATCCTCCATATCTATCCCTGGATAATGGATTAACCATAAAGAACAAAAAACGAACCCAAATCATTTACCTTCATCTGGTGCCTCGTAGCAGGGAAGAGAGTCAGGAACAGGTTATTTTCCAATTTACAGATGGAGGCAATTCATTCATCAAATCCATGCCAACTCCCAGTAAAGAAATCCCAGTAGTCTCCTAATTTGTGTTCAGCCTCTCTCTCTCATGCCCATCAACTTCCCTGTAGCCACTTACCAACTGCGATGGGTAACAGTCAGTCACTAAATCAACCAGCACGAGAGGAAAACAAACCACCTGATAGGAACCCAAGCAGTCATAGGAAGTATTAGCAAATTCCAGAGACAGGCAACACCAAAGATTCAAGATCGAACCTAGGGCCCTGGAGCTGTGAGGCAACAGCACTAGAACAGCACGAGCTAATGGGACACTTGACTACAGCGATCTGTTTTTCTCTTTTCCACCCTAGGGCAACAGCAACTTTTCCCATCATTCATCAGGCCAAAGGATGCACACAAGAACTTCATGATGTTAAGGTTTTGGTACATTGACAAAGCTGCACACACCAAAAAATTTATAAATTCTGTTTTGCAGACACATATTTTAGCCAAGAAGATAGTTCACTGGATGGTTAACTATATGGAGTCATTGAACAGTCTTCTAAGAGACATAAAGCATATTCATAGTTGTATCACAAAGCTTATAGAGGCTTGAAAGCATGAGCAATGGTATCCTTGCATTGTGATATTTTCTAACAACCACTGCATTACTTGAAAGTTTTGCCAAACTCCAGGACAATTATGAGCAGCAAAACTATTAATAATTTCAACAAACTGCTATCTTGAACAGTTCCTGACTACCTTTCCTGCAGCTTAGTCAAACAGTTCAGATTAGCTCTCTGGGACTCAGAAATCAAAACATAACAATGAATTATTTTAATAAAGAATGAGCAATTGCACGTTTCTTCAGTTACAAAGATAACCAGCACAAGTATGATCCAAATGCAAAGTAAAATCATCAAAACAGGATTTCCACCTCAATATACCACCGCATGTAAACATCTGTAATAGTCACTTGGACTGAAATAGATTTTATTGAAATATAATGAACTTCCTTCCACCATCTCTGCCCATTGGATGTTTTCATTGCCTAATTACTCGGCATTTCTATTTTAAACTGTTTTGAAGTGAGCAAGCACTAAATTGTGACTGTACATTTTGGCAGGGCCAATTTAGCCTGTTAAACAAACATTTTCTCAATTGCACCTACTTTAAGTCAACTTAAATCTCAACTTCACTAGAACTTGCATTTCTGGAATTCTGATAGAAGTATCCTGAACTTTAAAGAGAGAAAATGGGATATACACAGAAAGATTTCACAGCACCGTATTGAAAGAATTTGGCCTGGAAATTCAAGCAGAGTCACATTAAACATTTACGATACAGTGGGCCAAAGCATTGGTCATGAGGCAGTCATCAGGAAATAGGAGTCCTAAGCCCAAGAGTTCAGGTGTAACTGAGTGAACCTTGAAGGAGACCTCTCCTTCATATCCTGTGCAAAGAAAATTAGTGCCATGGCAATGGCTCATGGGAGTGAAGGGCTTGGGGAGGGGGTGCAATGCTCCCTGTAATCAATACTGCCACTCCTTTCCCTTTCTTCCCTTCCTAATTTCCTGGACACGATGTATCCAACAATATTTAGAATGAATTCCTGCTCTTTTTATCATCCAGGTCTCCATTGTTGCCAGAACATCAAAATCCCATGTGGTTGACTGCATCTTCAACACACTAAGTTTGTTACTTCTCCAAACATGCACAATAAACCTATCCAAGTCCTTCTCATATACTCTCTTGGTCTGGTCCTGCATAAGAATTTTCTGTTTCTTCACCGGGTACAATTTCTCTCTCCCAATCCTTTGTGTAATTTTTTCCATTTCATTGCAATCTTCCTGTGTTCAACTTCCTGCCAAATTCATGCCAACATTCTTCCCACTCCTAACCACAAGCTAATCTTCCTGCAAGGGCATTATACCTCAACAGAGATGTAAACAATCTATCTACCCTATACAGGTCCCACAGAACAATCCAAATGCCCCAGAACAAATCACCCTCCCTCCTACACATCTCTCAAGCCATGCAATCCACATAACTGTAAAGTCAAATGACACAATGCAATATGACTACAAAAATACTCGTGTCCTGGCTTCATACAACACATATCACATGAACTCATCCAATGAAGGAACAACCGATGTCGATATGTAGCAGGAACAAGTGACAGGCAATACTCACGCTATCTAATTGGCAGGCAATGATCAATTCAAACAAGATATCTCCCATCACCTGCTTCTGACCATGAACAAATCATCATTGCTGATGCCAACATCACCATCCCAAGGATTCAGTGAAAGCTAAATTTTAACTGAAACAACAACATGGCTTCAAAATACACATTCTACCATTAATTCAATACAGTTGCACTGCAGGAACTCAAGCTGACTTTATCAGCATTTTCAAGCCCAGCGAGCATCATGCAATCTACCACATTGGCACACATCACCTCACTGCCTCCTATTTAAATAACTGTTGTTCAGTCGTGGTGTTTTAACGACTGGGAGCGGCATGTCGATCTAACACTAATACTCAAGTAGCTTGAGAAAATTTGGTCAACATTAAGACCAGTCACCACCTATTCTGCACAAATATAAATAACCAACGCAGCCCAGGAACAACTCAATGCACACAGTACTTGCAATGAGTTAAATTTTCCTGGTAACAAGAGGTAGGTTGAGGCAAATATTTTCATTTACCATACAGTGAGGTGGTAACAAAAATCAATATTAACAGAAAAAGGCAATTAGATACAAAGAATCATTTCACACCCATATCATTGGATTGAATTAATCTAAAAATGCTCCTTACATCAAAGTTTTTATTTTATCAATTCAAGGCAAGTCATGCAATTTTGAGTCAGACTGCCCAGTTCCACGCTCAATGATTTCAACAAAAAGGAAAATTATTGAGGTGCAAATTGGACCTCTGATCAAAGGTGAACTGCTCCTACTTGAGGTGGCATGGAGTGGTTCAATCAAAATTAGGTGTGAAGGAAAAATAATACAAACATTTGCATTTGTACAATAACATTGTAGTTCAATACAATAACTTCGATGCAGCCCCAATATTACTGCATCCGTGCCTAAATTGCAAGAATAACCAAAAGGACTATATTGGCTGAAAACAGTTCAGTTCATTAAGTCTGTGCAAGTTACTACTTAAGTCTTTTATTTAAGATTGAGATATAATTCCGTACTGCTTCTCACAATATTTGAACAAAAGCAAAATACTCCAAATACTGAATGTATGAAATAATATCAGAATGTATTTCAAATACAAAGCTGATCATGCAGTTTCAGTGGGGAGAGAAACAGAATTAACTTTTCAAGTCTATGATTAGCATCAACTTTGTTTCCTTTGCCACAAATGCAGCCTCACTGATTGCTGTGTGTACAGGAATACCCAGGTGTTAATTCCAATGTGACCAACTGTCAGATTAGCAAGTGATGATTGCAATTATGAATATATTAAGGGAAACAGAAAAAACATATTAGATAATTGCATATTTGGTCGACAGACCTCCATGAAATAGGATTACTTTTGCTAATGTGCCCTTAAAGATTTCTCCTTGTTTCCAAAGCAAATTCTCCGTAAGTGTCACCTGGACCTCCCACAAAAAAGGATGAACTAACCCATAGTTACTGTTGTCAATGTTACTACATGTTACTTTCATTCTTGCATGATGAATGACAAATGACTCATTAACTCTCACTCTTCACCAGAGCAGGACATGAAATCACAGAACCATCCCAACAGCCACCACTTTTATCAAAAGTGAACAGAATGTTTGTGACCAAATAGTTTGTTGTGGATTTCTATCATTATCCAATTTAATTTTATTTTGCGAGATTCCCTTCATTGCTATGAAATTTATAAACATTCATGCCATTTAAACAGAAGTAGCTTTAAAACACAAGGTTTTTTCAAAGTTATGGAAATCTTTCATGTGATGACGCAGCCACTATCATTTGGTTCATGACTCTGCCCTCAAATGTGTACATTTCAAAACATCTGCACATACCCTACAAAGATGATGAACCAATGAAGTTGTATACAATTTAGAATCAATATAAAACATTTTGAACCTATTTCACTGAGGTACCAAACCGTTAGTTTTGTTTTAAAGAGATACAATAGACTGCAGGTGCTAGATTCTGCAGCAACAAGCAATATGGAGAAACACAGCAGGTCAAGCAGCATCCGTGGGAGGAAAGAAATTGTTGACATTTCAGGTCAAAACTCTGCATCAGAATTGGTGCAGTGTTTCGACCTGAAACGTCGACAATTTCTTTCCTCCTGCAGATGCTGCATGACCCGCTGAGTTCCTCCAGCACATTGTTTGTTGCTTGTTAATATTTTTTCCCCAAACATTTGCCTCTCAAGTCTTCAAACACAAACCAATTCCAAACGACCAGCATGTCTTACCAGCTACAACTTCCGGTATACATTAGGCACACCCAAACGCAACAGCATCCTTGAGCGCATAACCAAAACGCTTTCTTGCTTGAATAGTCGGATACAATGTTATCAGATCAATGAATTGATTTTCTTTTTAATAACCACTGCACTAATCTGCTCACATCCAACAAAGAATTCCGGAAAATATTCAAGAACACATTCTAAAATGGAATGGTAAACGTGGAACTAAAGTAGGAAACCCACATTTGAGCCAATGCCACATTTGTCTTTCAATGTTACATACAAGTGGGCTAAATAATGAGCCAGGATTGCTTGAAGTGATTTTCACCCATTTTTTTGGGTTGGTGGCAGCTGTTGGTGAGAGGTGGTTGTCAAGAGAGTGGAGAGAGTGTCCAATATAAATAATGTAATGTGAGAACATTCTTAACATAATATTCCCAAATATGCATTTATTGTAAATACATTGCTGCTTGTACAGCCTAGCACATTGGTAAACAACTTTTGGGATCATAAGGCATCAATGAAACATCAGCTTTTCAGTACTTTGGAGAAGCACGTGCACTTCTTCAAATGCTGCTAAGTGACTGAACCTGTATTGTGGGATCCAGTATTTATGGCCCTCTAAATTTACATGTCTTTCACACTGAAAATCACATTTAAACTAAACCAAATTTCATTTCATTCCAATCCCATTTTGTTTCAAACACTAAAGTATAACTAAACTTCTTCAGCAGTCCCATGGTATTGAGGATGACTTTTATTCCAGCTTTTTGTGGGTTCTGAAACGACAATTGAGAACAATGCAGGAACTACAGACTCTTCCACAGATAACGAGGGCTGGTGGGTAGTTTGTGAGAAAGTCTGCTCCTGCCACTACTCGCACAAGGCCTCAGTGTGCTCCTGATGCACGGTCTCAAGTTTTAAATGTGATCTCGGATGTGCCTTTGCCCTTTGAGCAGTCAAAAAGCTGAGATTTCCAGGAGTTAATGAGGAAGTTGCATTTCTTCAAGGAAGTTTTTCAGCAAATCATTGAATCCTTCCATTCATGAAGGAGGATTCATTCTGGTCACACACAAAAACGTGGCATCAAACTGGATCAAAAACTGAGCAGCAGAAAGAGGATTCAGTTAAGGATTATGCAGGTACAGAACATTCAAAGTCAGTAATGAAGTATACTGGTGAAACTCATATGGAGGAAATCATTTCTTTGCATAACGAGTGGTTCTTACTCATCAATCCAAGATGAAAAAAGAAGTGCTGCATATAGTTCTCCTGGCATTTGTTTCATTGTTGAGGAAAGTAGTGATTAAAGCCCTGATTTTAAGGGGATTGCATCTGTATACACTTAAACCCTGAAGCGGTTGGCACTTTCACAAAGTCTGGACTGATAAGATACCCAACCAACTTCAACATCTGGACTTCACTTGAAATGATTTACATATTTTAAGTCCTGCTAAACCCAAGACAAATCCAAACACAGTCAAAGCTCGGTTGTCTGGCACTTCACTAAACAGTGCTTTCCAGTAACAAGCACTCAGGCATCCACTACTGCTATGCATTGCTCATCTTTTATCATGTCTGCGGGTAATGCTGATTGCCAATTCCTTCATGAGTGCAACAGATAATGCATTTAATTTCCCTTATTTGACAACTTTGAGTATTACTGATCATGTTAAAACATGTTTAACTCTTGACTAACCAACATATTTGATGGACCAGCAGACCACATTCTGCATGGTTGCTGAATTTACTGTACTGGGTGGCAGCAGGAACTGGAATTCAGTGGCACGAGGGCTGTATTTAAATTATTCCTTTGATGAACTTGGCAGCACTTCTGCAAACTCAACAACCAAGCCAACACTCATGAGAATGCCAGAGGCCTGTAGGTTCTCCTTCACCATCCTGACTTGAAACATTGGTGTTGGTTTATTATTGTCACTTGTACTGAGGTACAGTGAAAACCTTGTCTTGACAACCGATCATACAGGTCAATTCATTACACAATGCAGTTAACACTGAGTTAGGACAGAGTGCATTGAGGTAGTACAGGTAAAAACAATAACAGTACAGAGTAAGGTGTCAAAATTATGCAAACCCCTAATCATGCGCATTGTGGGATTACCAATACTGGAAAGACAGAGGCAATTCAAGGAGGCAGCTAAACACATCCCATTAAATGAATATTTTGTAAAGAAAGCCCTATCTCCAAATTAGAATGAAGTGATAAATACTCATTTCAGTCCACCACCAAGATAACCATTCACAGTAACAGTCAGCAGCTCCACCATTTATGTACGAGTTACCATGGAAGACATGTTTAAGAAGCAGTGCCTCAAGAGAGCATCCATCATTAAGGACCCTCGCCATCCAGGACATGCCCTCTTCTTGTTACTCCCATCAGGGAGGAGGTACAGGAGCCTGAAGACCCACACTCAACGTTTCTTCCCCTCCATTACCAGATTTCTGAACTGTCCATGGATCACAAACACTACCCATTGTTCCTTTTTTTTACACTATTTATTTGGTAATTTATAGTAATTTTATGTCTTTGCACTGTACTGCTGCTGCAAAACAACAAATTTCACATCATATAAGAGAATGATAATAAACCTGATTGAGAAGTAGGATTCCTTTTGGAAAGCTGGCCATGATAACCATTTTAACAAGGATGTAATCTTAATGTGACTAATTATTTCAACCTGAAAACAAAAGCAGTTGAGGAGCGAATGACTGATGAAAAGGGGAAAAAAGTAGTTTTCGTTTCTCTTAACTGAGGTCTCAATAAAATGGCAAAATTCCTAAGATGGGAGTCATAGCATGCTATCAGAACTGACTTACATGCCAAGCCAAGAACAACTGTTTCAGGTCACCAAAAGCAGTAAGGATGTTACCAAGTATTAACCAAATGAATCAACACAGTCCTTGTTCAAATGCGGATCACTTACACGAACAGTATTGGGACTGGTGTTTCAAGTTTTTAAGCAGCCCAAGGTGCATCTCTGCACATAACCCAAATCTGTTCACATCAACTCCTGCACTGTTGTTAAGCAAACCTCAAAATTGCTCCATGCTATGGAAGTTAAATGTGTGCTTCTTGGCAAAATCAGAAGTAAAAATCAAGCTTAGAAACTGTATAATTTGGAGATTTCCCCAATGAGCACAATAATCACATAAACTCTCATGCAAAGAGACGACACAGACATGAAATGTATCAATCTGATAACAGGACATTAGATGGCATTCATTGGGAAAGATAGTTAAAGCACATTTTCACACTGATTGCTGGCACAGAGAAAAGTCAATGGAATCAAAACCATATTGGACAATCAATACCCAGAATTTGTCATTGTATTAGCAGTAAGGTTATCAGCATTTGTCATCAAAGCAGCAACATCCAAAG
Organism: Pristis pectinata; assembly: GCF_009764475.1. Taxonomy (NCBI): domain Eukaryota; kingdom Metazoa; phylum Chordata; class Chondrichthyes; order Rhinopristiformes; family Pristidae; genus Pristis; species Pristis pectinata. The sequence continues at coordinate 24,591,763 of NC_067409.1, read as the reverse complement.
AAGACACACATACATAAGCTGCAGAGACCCAGAAGGTGCAGTCAGTTCCTTGCGGTTCTTCCGCCAGCATTATTTTGCAGCCTTATCCAACCTAATCAGCACCAGAGAGGTATTGATGAACTACTCAAAATGAAACAAAAATAGCAAAGCAAGGGCTAAGAAATGCAGAAGGTAAATGTGCTGTTTAAAGAACAAAAGTGAAGTTTAATAACAATGTTTTGAAAATTGTACATCTTTAAACTGGCTTATTTAGAGGGAAAAAACTTTAACTTGGCAAACAAGTACACAAAACTGCTTCCAACGTTGGAATAAATCAGCCACAGATGAGATCTAGAGACCTCGGAATGAACAGATTTAAGGGAAACCACATGACAAAGCTAGCAGCTTAAGGGTAAGGCACTGCAGAGTAAACAGCAAAAGTTTGGATCACTGATCCAGAGGTATGAGTTTGAATCTCACTATATCAGCTGGGAAATTTAAATTCATGTAATTAAATAAATCTAGAAACTAAAAAATGCTAGTCACGGAAACTGAAAGTACAATGGGTACTGGATTGTCATTAAAAACCAATCAGATCCATAAATTTCCTTCACCAAAGCAAAACTGCCACCCTTACCCTGGTCTGGCCTACATGCGACTCCAGACTCACCAATGTGGTTGATTCTTTACTTATTCTTCAGATTAGGTGCAATTAGGAATGGAAAACACTTATCCCTATCCAGTGAACAAACAAAACAAACCTTGAAGATTATGTCCTTCTTCCACACAGCAATAGGTCATTGGCTAACTAATGAGAATAAACTTTTAATTAAATACAGCATCAGGCAACACAATATTTAAAAAGAAGCAATTCCACTGCTGATAACCGTTAAATGATCTTGATGAAATAATAATCATTTCTGAATTCAGGACTCTGTCAAATAAACCACACAGAGGAAGTGTGCACATAGATAAAATGAGGTTCATCCCTTGGACCTATCAATTTTGAAGTGATCAGAAGATCATTAGAAAATTGGTTGAAGTGGGAATTGAGGTAAGGTATGTCCATAAGGCTCTAAATTTTGAAACTATGCTGCAGGTAATATGCATATAACATAAGCAATCCTATAACACTAAACTATGAGTTAGGTTGCCCTCACCTCACTGGTTTTAGTTATGAATTATTGACCGTATTGGCTTCATAAGATCTAAACATGACATGAACTGAAACCCTTCATTAAATTCCAGCTCCATTGTCCACAATTACCATAGGATTAAGTTCCAAGTGTAAATAATAACATTTAGTTTATTTCTCTCTGAGCACTTATTAAAAAAACAATCAGCAATATTTTAAGTTTGAGTAAGGGAAACATAGAAAATATACACATTCCAAATAAAATATTTGCACATGGAAGTCAAGTGACAGTGAGCGAGACTGAAGCCATGAAACTCTGCAGTTGTCATACATTATTAATAATGACGAGTACTGGATCCACAATAGACTGTCATTCATTCACAAGGAACCATCAATTCTGATAGCTGGTCAGAACCAAACATTACAAACAAAGCCCAGCTGATAGAAAAGCACATCGACTTCCAACACGTCCAGTTAAAATTAAGTGTGTAATTTCTCCACGCTGTCTTTGTCAGCGAGTCCAAGCAAACCAGCTGGAACAACTTACTGCCATAAAACTAAACAGATTTATACTCTTACTTGGCACAAAATGCAAGGCCAGACAGATATGGAATTTGCAAATAAGGCCCAATTGTAAAAAAAAATCCTCTTAAGTATTACGTTACATGGAACACACACACACACACACACACACACAGAAGGTTGAAACTATCTTCAGCTAGTTAGAGCAAGGGGGAAGAAATTTAGAGGGGATCTAAGGGGGACCTTCTTCACCCAGTAAATGATAAGTACCTGGAGTGCATTGCCCATGGAATGCAGCGGTTGACAACATTTGAGAAATGTCTAGATGAGCACTTGAATTGCCCAGGCATAGAAAGCCACAGACAAAGTACTGGGAGATGGGATTAATACAGAATGGTGCCCACTGGTCAGCATGGAGAAGTTGGGCCAAAAGGCCTGTTTCCAAGGCATATGTTTCTCTGACTTTAATACTCACATTAAGTGATGCAACTGAAGTAGCTGACAAGACCAGGGAATGGAATCAATCAAGAAACCAAACATCCATAAAATTGAAGGCTGCCATAATATTTCTGTGCCAAAAAATAAATTCATTTATGTTCAATTATTGGCACTTGTGGATTCAGTTTCACTCACTGTCACCTAATTTCCTTGTACAAATATTTTATTTGGAATGTGCATACTTTTCACATTTCACTTACTTAAACATAAAATATTGCTGATCGGCTTTTTGTAAGTGCTCAGAGGGACTAAATATTCTATTATTTACACTTGGAATTGAATGATAATCCTGTGGCTTTGTGGATAGGGGAGCTGGAATTCAGTGAAGTGTTTCAGTTAATGTCATGATTGGATCGAGTCAATAAGTGTGAAGACCCAATAAGTGTGAAGTCAATAAAGTCTAACTAGTCAATAAATGTGAAGACCCTCCAAGATTCCTGGAAAGCCTCCTGTCATTGGATCTCTCGGGCACTGCTGCGAGCACCCTGTTTCATATGATGGGGAACTGTGGAATGGATGTTAGGAGAGTGAGAGGGAGTCTAAGACTGGGGGGGTGGGGGGGGGTGGAAGTGCAGGAATAGATGGAGGAGAATGTGGCTTAAAAGAAAAATTCATTAGACTATTCCCAGGAATGGAGGGTTTACAATACTTGGAAAGAATGAGTGGACTGGGATTGTATTCTTTTGAGTTTCTAAAAATGAGAGGAGAGAATTCTTCCATGGTTTGGTTTTTTTTTTTGGAGGGGGATTCACATAATGCAACATTTAAGGGGATTATTTTTTAAATAGGCCTCATTTGCAAATTCCTCATCTGTCCAGCCTTGCATTTCATGCCAAGCAACAGTACAAATCTGTTTCATTTTATGGCAGTTAGATGCAGGGCAGATGTTTCCCCAAACTGAGGAGTTTTGGACCAGTAGGCACAATTTGAGGCCAGCCATTCGGCAAGTGAGATGAGCAGAAATTACTTCACTCTAAGGATGGTGAACTGTTCAGAACAGATATCAGAATGTTTCTTGGCATTATGGAAAGGGATATGGTAATAGTGCTGGAATATGGCACTGAGATGGAAGATCAACCATGATTTTGATGAACTGTGGAGCAGGTTCTAAGTGCCGCATGGCGTACACTTGCTCCTATTTGTGTTCTTACAAGTGGTTCCAAGAAAGAGGAGAATATTGGTTCAGACAAAATGAATGAGGAAAGGGGAAATAGGGAAGGTTTTAGAAACAATATTTGCCAGACCATGGCTAATGAGATTGATACAAGAACACAATTCAAAAAGAAATGGGACAAATCTTTGCAAAGGAGAAATATATTAGACATTGGTTGAGAGAATACAGTTAAAGGTGAGGGAGCCAGCAAAGTCCCAGAGATACAATGGTCTCCATCTGTACAGTACGGTCCCCTGGTCAATAAAAACTCTCCTTTACTCAGAGATAAACTCTGACAGGGCCTCATTACAGTGGTACAGTACACACAGTGATTTTGCCAGAATTCTGTTTGTTTGATCCAGATACATGGTTTCAAATCCCACCATAGCAGTTAAGGAATTTAAATTCAAGTAATTAAATAAACCTGGAATTTTAAAAATGGTTTGACTCAATAATAGCAACCATGAAGCCAACAGATGGTTATAAAACCTACCTGGTTCACTAAAGCCCTCAGGGAACTAAATCTTCTGGCCTCTATGTGACACACACCAATGCAGTTGCCTTCTAAATGCCACCTCAGTTCAGGGTAAATTAGAGATTAACAATAAATAAAACAGTATGTTCATTAAGAACACAGGTCCCGATAGACAAAACATCAAGGTTATTTTAAGTCACACTGAGAAAGAGATTCTGAGCCTCTAAGCTGAAATCAGGAAACCTACAACAAGAAGAATAGAGAAATCTAACCCAAAACTTCTTCTGCCATGGTACCATATGTTTATGTTCCTATAACTTGCAACAAGCCTTAAAATAAGGAGGAGTTACCATTTCACTTTATAAAGTTAGCAAGTCTGAGTTACAGGACAAATTTATTCCTTGACAATGTGTACATAAAATTACAATTTGGCATTCTATGCTGTCTGCAGGTATGCATGTACCTCAAAGTCAAAATAAAATTTATTGTCATATGCACAGGTGCAATGAAAAACTTACTTGCAGCAGCACCACAGGCATATAGCATCATATAAGCAGCATTCATTCACAAGAAAAACATAAGTTAAACATAAATCAAATACTGTTTACAAGAAAGAACACAATTAGAACAAAAGTCCATTTTAGTGCCAAGTGATCACAAAGTGGTCATTGTGTTACCAAGTTGTGGTGATTAGGTTGTTGGTTCAAGAACCAGATGGTTGAAGGGAAGGAGCTGTTCTTGAACCTGGTAGTGTATCATGAAGATAGCCATTTTTTTTAAGTGTGCAATCCTTATCAATGACATGTCTGCCACAACCTTTCATTGCTATAAAATAAGAACAGTAAATTGCAGTAGCTAGCTCACAAAACATTGTGAAATCAGCAGTAAGCTCTGCAGAAACCCAGATCTTAAAACTCCACTTCCTTTATGACAATGAGCATACCTTTTAATTATTTCAAGAATGAGCTCTGGACAGGATGACATTAATGCACAGTTTGCTTCTGAATGAATTATAAAGTTACATAACACAATAAACAACATAACCAGCACTTCCTCACACCAATGGAAGGATGTTGTCAACAGAGGCTGTTTTTTCTATATTTACAAAGCTGAAGTTTCCCCCAGGATTTCTACTCAAGGAAAAAAACTTCTAAAAATGGCATTTGAAGATATCACCAATCATGGCCCTCTCACATGCATCTTTGCGAACTGAACCCTCTCGAGTGAATTTATGTAATGTGCCAACATTAATAATTCAAATTCGATTGAGGATCAACATTGTAATGTTAACAAAACTGTCAAATGTTTCCACTGCCTTCCATTTTTGTTTCACATTTCCAGCATATGCAGACATTCACTTTCTGTTTAACTTGTTTATCTTTACACAGAATATACTTCATCAGATTACCTGCTCCTGCCGTTCCAGCCATTTGTCAACCATAGGGTGGGTGGCACTTAAAGAAGATCGGGCATTGTCTCGTTGAAACTGATTTGACCAATGGCCTGCATCTCTTGGCAAACTCCTGTAGTTGTCCTGTCCATTCACTGGATTCCTCTGAGTCAGTTCCTTCTACACAACATGGTAGACAGAAAGAGACAGCATTATTTTGTTTCTCGACACTTAAATAGTCAATCCACATGCCATAATACAATGCAAGTTCACTCAGCTAAGATTACAATTCATGCATAATTTCAAACAGACTGGAATTTTCTTTGTCCCTTTAATTATGAATGTCACAAAATTTAGAGAACTTGATTTTGTCAACATAGACAGAAAGCAGAAACAATTCTCCTCATCACATTCATTCTCGCAACAGCAGCAAACTTTCTCAATTAAGAAATTATTGCCAGTATTTTGCAGGACAGTGACACAAATTATAGATGGATTGCAGAATAAGCCTAGAACTTCCCAGGAATCTCTTACTATCAAGAAAAGATCTCACAATCTGAGAGGAATAAGTTGAGCTGATGGGCAATGCCAAATCACCAAAGAGAACAGGCACTTTAATACCAGACATCACTTGGTTCTACACTGTTGCACCATCCAAAATTAACTGGTTATCTTCATTTCCCTAAATAACAATTATGCCATTACTTTCTATACTTGTTTCAGATTTCCTGTATGTGCAGACGTTTGTCTTCTGTTCAATCAACTGTCCTATTTTGAAGCTTGAGTACTATTTTTTAGCCAAGACTGGCATGGAAAGATAAATATGGACTCCTCATAACAAATCCTTTACTACTCTGTTGCAGCTGAGTGCAATATAGTAAAACCTTGTCAAAATAGCAGACTTCCTTTCCATTTATTCAAGTGCAAAATCCCGCAGATGTTGTAAACACAAAACAGAAAATTCTGTAAATCCTCAGTGAGTTACACAGCATATGTGGAGAGAGAAACACCAATCAATTGCCTTCTCTTCTCATGAAAGATCTTTTTTTTAAAAACACAGAGAGTGGTAGGTACCTGGAACAGGCTGCCAGGGGGAGTGGTGGAAGCAGACACAATAGAGGCGTTTAAGGGGCTGTTAGATAGACACATGAATATGCAGAGCATGGAGAGGAATGGATCACATACAGGCAGAAAAGAATTAGTTTAATTCAGTATGGGATACAGCACAGGCATTGTGGGCGTAAGTATGTGTTCCTGTGCTACACTGTTCTATACATGTTATCTGTGTTTCTCTCCCCACAGATATAGCCTGAGGTTCTGAGCACTTCCAACATTTTTTATTTCCACATGGACTCCATTTTATTTTTAGTACTTTTTGAGCTGCTACTCTGAGCAAACGAGCAAAGTTTGTATCATTGAGCGCAACTGTTTTGCTCCTCCCTCCTGTCAACTTATGGCCCAAAGGGACCTACCATTTGAATTTCTCCTACCCAACTCCCAAAGGGGAATGAGGTTAAGAAAAATTAATCCTATGAACATTTGTCCCTCATTGTGTGGTTACAGATGTGCTTAATTTTCATTAATGCGTAAATCTGCAACCACACTATGATGGACAATTTATTCAGTTCTACGAATTTCTGAAGTTGTGGATGATGGGGCAGCAGGCGGTTTGAAAAAGAGCAATTTTCCTGCATGCACAGATAGTTAAAGAAACTAATATATAAACCATTGTAAAAGCACAATGTATTCAACAAGAATGTGAGAGGGCAGGGGACTCAGGCTGTTAACTTTACAAGAGCAACTCTCAAAATCGGTTGCCTGCACCAAAGCTGTCATATGGATATTGCTGACCTCAGAATTACAAACATATCCAATAATCCAGTCTGTTTAGAGCAACACAAATGAGTTGGGTCTCAAAATGAATCTATTATTTGGGTTTTTATCCACTGAAACAAAACAAATATGAGGGGAGATCTGTCAAGTTTTCAATATTATTAAAGTTTTGAAAGACTAAACTGTGAAGGATTGTTTATCATGGAGTGATAAATCAACAAGAAATAGATCGAGAATGAGGATTATCACGAGAAGATTAATGGGAAAGTTAGGAAATTTCTTTTCTCAGAGAGGGTTACCAGAACATAGAATGTTTGATCCCAAGCAACCACAGAAGCTAAGGTTTTAGCGTGAAGGGTATTGGTTAAATATCTTAAAAAGAATAATATATAGGAAGGGAAGAGCAGAGGAATGTAATTAGGCATTTGTTTAACTGACATCACAACATGACTGAATGGCCTCTTTCTGTAATACATTTTCAAAGGTTGTTATGAACCAGGCTAGAAAAAAATATAATCCACAATCCAAGGGCAGGCTTTCCTTCAAACTCAATTGGATAACTACTCCACAGAATAGATGAAAAAGCATTTTCCATCACAGTCCAAATGATATACAATCATTTTCCAGCTATATTTCATATATTGATCAGTTAAACATTACAGCATTCTGTTGGGTACAGTACAGCCTCCTGCAGCAAACATTTCTTTCCAACCAACTAAAAGCCAAACCCCAAATAGAACCCACTCCCATTATAAATAATGGAGTTCATACTCAATCATCTTAAGTATTTCAGAATCACCTCACTACCTCATTTAAGCCTCTATATTTTAGCACCAAATAACAATACTCAAGTCATTTTTACTGCAGACATATGAAATTTTAGTGTTTCTGAAAATTTCCAGTGATTGTCTTGTTACATAGCTTAAGGCACTTAAAGTAGATTTATGATTAGATTTTTACTTAAGTTACAAATATCACTGTGAAACATTCCATTGCAATAGCATTTGATTCAGTTAGAAGATTGTAAATTAAAAAAAATAATTTGAATTAAAGGTTTACACCATTAGAGTTCAGAAATAGCAGCCATTTAGTGAAGGGAATAATCATTGTGCAAGATTAGAGTCTGCATTGACAGATAATATGTATTGAAACAGGACTACAGAAGTGATATTTTTAAAAAGTAAATTAATCATAAAAGGGTCAATATGCATCACTTTACTGAACCATCTTCACAACAATTTAGCATATTGCCATTTTCAAGGCAATGTTTTATTGCCACAGTCCTATAAATCAGTCTTTGCAGTTAAGTAAATTACATGGTCTCATTCCCTTGTCCTTGGAGAATGCAGGCTTCACTATTTTCTTACTCAGTCAAAACGCTATTTGGACATACGTACAGGTGTTTTCATTCTATTAATTTTATTTAGTCTGAGTTCACCTAAAATTTCAATACTCAAGCCCAAGAAAATGGAGCGGCAATGGTTCTTTCATAACATGTCATAGAGTCGTATACAGCACAGAAACAGGCCCCTTAGACCAATTCATCCATACTGACCAAGGAGCCCACCTGAGCTTGTCCTACTTGCCAGCATCTGGCCCAAATCCATCTGACCCTTTCCTATCCATGTACCTGTCCATATGTCTTTTCAACATTGTAATTACATCTACCGCTACCACTTCCTCTGGCAGCTCATTCCATATACCCATCCTCTGTGTGATAAAATTGCCCCTCAGATCCCCATCAAATCTTTCCCATCTCAGCTTAAACCTGTGCCCTCCAGTTTTCCAATACCCTGGGAAAAAGAACGTGGCCATCATGATTTTATAAACCTCGACAAAAGTCACCCCTCAGCCTTCTTCATTCTCGGGTAAACAGCCCCAGACTATCTCATCTCACCTTCCAACTCAATCCCTCTCGTCACAGCAACATCCTTGGGAATCTTTTCTGCACCCTCTCTAACTTAATCATACCCTTCCTACAGCACGGCAACCAGAACTGCACTCAATACTCCAGCTGTGGTCTCACCTATGTCTTGTACAGCTGTAACATGACTCTTGTGCAGCTGTAACATGACTCCAGTGCTCAAGAGGTTCCAACTCATGTACTCAATGCCCCAACCGACAAAGGCAAGCATGCCACACACCTTCTTCACCATGCTATCTCCCAGTGTCATAACTTTTAGGGAACTGTGCGCTTGTACCTTTAGGTCTCTCTGTCCTGCAACACTCCCCAGAGCCCTGCCATTCACTGCGTACATCCTGCCCTGGTTTAACTTCCCAAAGAGCAACACTTCACACACATGTCCGATTTAAATTCCCATCTGCCATTCCTTCACTGACTTTCCCAGTTGATTTAGATCCTGTTGTAACCTTAGACAATTTTCTTTACTATCCACTACACCACCAGTTTTGGTGTCATCTGCAAACTTACTAATCATACCACTTACATTTTCATCCAAATCTTTAATATATATGACAAACAGGGGACCCAACACCAATCGCAACAGCACACCACTGGTCACCAGCCTACTGTCTGAACAACAGGCCTCCACAACCACCCTACAACTCCTTCCACCAAGCCAATTTTGTATTCAGTTGGCCAACTCACCCTGGATTTCAGGTAATATAATCGTCCGGATCAACCTTAGCAAAGGCCTTGCCAAAGTCCATGTCGACAACACTTACCACCTGCCCTCGCCAGTCCTCTTCGTCACCCCTTCAAAAAACTCAATCAAGTTCATGAGAGACACTTTCCCATACACAAAGCCATGCTGATAATTCCTAATCAGTCCAAATTCATGGAAGTCATGTACCTTAAAATCCCTTCCAGTAACTTTCCCAGCACTGATACGAGGCTCACCAGCCTTTCTTAAATAAATGCATAACATTGCCACCCTCTAGTCTACCAATACCTCACCCGTGGCTAAGAAAGACACAAAAATCTCTGCTAGGGCCCCAGCAATTTTTTACCTTGCTTCCCACAAAGTCTTAGGATGGACTTGGTCAGACCCCAGGGATTTATCCACCTTCATTTGCCTCAAGACCACCAACATGTTCTCTTTCGGAATGGCGATATGTTTCAAGACATCACTGTTTTCTTCCTTGAGATCCCTAGCTTCCATGATCTCCTCCAAGGTAAACACAAATGAGAAGTATTCATTTAAGACCTTACCCATCTCCTATGGCTCTACACACAGATGACCACAATTATCCTTAAAAGGGACCTATTCTCTCCCTTGTTACCTTTTTGCTCTTCATATACGTATAGAATCTTTTTGATCTTGTCTGCCAATGATATCTCTCAGCCTCTTTTGTCCTCCTAATTTCCTTCTTAAGTGTACTCCTACATTTCTTGTAGTTCTAAAGGGATTTGCTTGATCCCAGCTACCTATACTTGACATCTACCTCCATTTTTTTCCTGACCAGAGCCTAACATCCCACGTCAACCAGGGTTCCGTTATCCTGCCAGTCTTGTCGTTCACTCCAACAGAAACATTTTTAACAGTGACAGCGTTTCAAAACGGGCACTCCATTGGGAGGAAAGTGCTTTGAGACATAATCAGGCTGTGAAAGGTCTTGAACAATGCAAAACTTCCAAACACAGTATTAAGAGAAGGTTGCGGACACCCACCTTTTTTCTGTCAAGACTACTTGATGTTTGGCTAGGCTTTGGAAAGCCTGATGTTGTTGACCAACGTGTAGGGTTCTTGCGAGATGGTTCTGCCGAGTTAAGATTAGGTCCCGTTACCGAGGACAAAAGACCAACCAGTGCAGGGTCACTGCTACGTCGCACATGGAGTGGCATATCTAATGGGAGAAAAGGGCAGCAGCAATTTTAACATTTTAAAAACGACAATCAGCAAAAGGCTATGAATAACCATCAGTAAACTTCAAAAGCAAGTCACTGGCAACTGCTACATTGAGATTCTGTGATCTCAAAGAGCTGTAGACAATGTAAGCTATCTTCTCGAGAATGCAGAAGAAAAATGACTTCAGTATAATGCATCTTCTTCCTTAACAAATTTATGTCCATTATTTCTGATGGAAGGGGTCAGTGAAGTGAAACAGAGTTGGTTTTTCTTTCTCCACAGATGCAGCCTGGTCTCCTGAGCATTTTTTTATTTTAGATTTCCAGGATCTACTGTTTTTTGATTTTCTTCTTTTCATATCAATTTCCATCAAAGTTCCTAAATCATTTGCAATGACTTTTTAAAATGACGTTAGTACTGGATATTTCCCAAATGCTATTTTTAGTTTTATAACAACTGGCATATGAAACTGGGAAGGACACAATTCCACACCCACAGAATAAGAGGTGTCCACTTGCAGAGTTGTTACCCACATCAGTGGAGATGTTCCTTTTAGAAGAATTCATGGGCCAAAGGGACTGTTCCTGTGCTGTACTGTTCTACGTTCTAGAAGGGAGCCATTAGGCACAACGGGGTCTGCAGCATGAAGATCCTTGACTGGAAATGTTTCGCCACAGATCATCAACAGCAAACTACAAAACTAGAAATTTCATCTACGTTCATCATGCTGGACACAGGAACACTACCAGGATGTGTCTTGTGTCTCTGTTGAGTTAGCTGGTCTCAGCTAAAACACTTCACAACCGACATCAGGATCCCAAAATAAAGCAAGAGGAAAACTAACCAGGATTTCTGCTCCAAACCTCAACCTGAAATGCACAAGGACATCATGTCAGGGAGGAAAAGGATGGATTATTCCCAGTCTTTTAACCTGCTCACACTGAATGGTTCATCACCAAGACAAAACACTTAAGGGTGAATCATATGTCATTAATAGTCAACTTGTTCAAGATTCGGGACACATTGAGATTAAAGATGAAGGAACAGGAAAATAAGTGATTCACATTGAAATATTTTGCATTCGATAAAAAGTTCCCTAATGCACTGTTTATTTTAAGCTTGCACGAATCTAGTGATACAAAGGCAATTTTGGTCATAACTGAAGGATTGCATGGACAAATACAGTTTTATCAATCCATACCAAGTTCCACCACAATGCACAAGGCCCTTATAACACAAGATGGAGAACAGCATAATCAAAGCATACTTTATTTAAAAATAGAGGACTTTCCCTCTAAGTATAGAAAAACAATGCTTCACTGTAGTGACTAATCCATTCATCAATGCATATTTAATGCAATCAAACTACCTAAATGGCTCATCAAATTATTTATAATTCATCACCAAACAAACCAATTCACAGATTGACTAAACACTGCACTCACACTGGTTAGAATGCCAGACTGCAGATGCTGGAATCTGAAGCAACATACAAAGTGCTGAAGGAACTCGCTGGGTCAGGAAGCATCTATGGAGAGAAATGGACCGTCGATGTTTTGGGTCCAGATGAAGGGTCTCAACCCAAAACATTGGCTGTCCATTTCCCTCCATAGATGCTGCCTGACCTGCTGAGTTCCTCCAGTGCTTTGTACTTTGTATGTTGCTGTGGTAGAATGCCACATTAGTAGTGTGGAGAAGATGGAGCATGCTCATTTTCCCGACAATCGGTGAGAGCAGTCCCAAGATGATTAGGAGCAGGAATAGAGCCGGGTGATGGTGGGGATGAGGGTGTTAGCAAAAGGGAGTGTGATAACAGAAGATCTTCGAAAGCTTCAAAAGATAAAAAGCAATGTTTTAAAATTTGAAACACCAAATATGAATGTGTTAAAGGCCCGGAATTTCCGGTCAACTGATGGTTCCCCCACTGACCTCACAGAAAGATACTCACAGTGACCCAACTGCAGCAAAACTCAATTAATTTGGCATACTTGGGACTTTGGTGCATCCGGACTAGCAGATTTTCCAAACCATTGGATGTTACTTCTTTTAATACTCCAGCATACTTAAAAAATACTTTTTTTTGGATATTACAACGTGGAATAATACATTTTCCAGTGAACTTGGTGCTACGTGTAAAGGCAGCATGGAGAAACAAAGCCCCAGCAAGGTTTAAGGGAGCACGGAAACATGAGCCCCAGTGAGTGAAAGGGAAGGTGGGAACCGGGGGCCCAAGTGAGTGAAAAGGAGCAGAGGAACTGGAGGGCCCTGGTGAATGGAAAAAGATTGTGGGAATCAGAGCACAAAGGGTGAAAGGGAATCATGCCCAGTGAGCCAGATGTGAACCATTGATAGTTCCGAATAGTCAGATGACAAATTATCAGAGTTTTACTGTATCTTTGTGGATAGAACTTCTTTAACACCACCTGCTGCTATTGGGCATCAGTTCAACATGATCCCTGGTGCCTAATAACTGTGATTTAATTAACTTTTTAATTAAGTGGTTTTAATTAACTTTTTAAACATTATATATTGCTTAAAAAGATTGCATTATGCATATGATTTAAGGAGAGGCTGAAATGTGAATAAATGTCAGGTTTTTACAAAAATTGCCTTTATTTAAAATCCCTAATACTTTGAAACATTCACACAATGTAATTACACTAGCTACACATAATGTTTATCTTAGGGCCAGATAGTTTGCTAAGCAGTAATTATGGCTTAGTATGCCATTAAATAATCAATTGGACCTCAAGTAGCTAACTGTAAGATTTTCTGGATATTTTTTCACAGCATTAGTTCATAATTAGCTTAAATTCACAATGGCTTTAGTCATTTCCCATGAGTGCATGAAGAAGGCTACAAACATAGCAGCCCATGGTGATGCACTGAATCTTTGACAGCAACCCTGGGATTTCCATGTTAAACTATAAACTATATATGCCTTAAAATACAGAGGTTTCTTTCATTTTCACCAAGCAATATTTTGCAAAAGAAGTTCTTCCAGATCTAATGCAAACACTTTCTCAACAATGAAGATTTTAGGCTGGGTCAGCAAAAATGAATCACACCACAGTAAGCCTGTTACATCTATCCCCATATTACCCGATAACTGAGTCAGACACTGCTGGGTAGTTTCAGCTTTCTTGATGAGATGATGATCAAATTAATGAGCCAGGCTGATGACTTAGAAAGACAATTTTTATAACTAACTTAATATTTTTAGATAAAACTGATACTCTTTTAGAAAGGCTGTGATAATGACTTGATCACAAATATAATTGGGGCATATTAGTGTTTTATTCACAACCAGCAGTATTCACTTCACTGATACTTCCATTACTTCAAGTGCATGCTGCTTCTCCCCCAAAATATCTCGTGCTTGAACACGTAATAAAATATTAATACCTCAAATGATTAGCCATGCACAAATAACCTCCGAAGTATTTACTGCATAAAAATTTAAATGCCCGATGGAATCTCTTGCAGACAGACTACATTCAGGTTTCTCAAAACTAGGTTTTCATGAGACAGTGAAACAAGGGAATGCAGAACTGTACAAAATATTGCACCTTCAGAAGGAGCAACACAGCATGCCTCCAGTTTGTGTAACAAATGGGCCAGGAACACAAAGGCCATTTCAGTGCTGGATCCATCAAAGTTTTACAGAGACATCACAATGTCACCTGCAAGCTCCCAAATTAGAGGTATATTTTTGTCAGGAATGCTCTTGAGGACAAATAGGAACTTTAACAGAAGATATCAATCTAGGAATTGATCTCAGATGCATCACTTGGAACACTGACCCAGATATACTCTACTTGGTTACTTTAATTCATTTTGGTGAAAGATTTCATTGACTTTTGTTTTGTTTACTTCCTATTCAGGAAGTTATTGTATTTTTTTCAAGTGCCCAATTTATACTCATTTTCAGCTTTTCTGCTCTGAGGATGACAAAATATTTCTTCCAAAAAAAATTCTTGCAGAGTTTGAATATGCTGAGCACCTGTGCCCACATTAAGTGAGACAACACTCCAAAACTTTCAAGTGCAAACATAAACTCCATTAAATTAAACATCATATCACTATCATCTCTGGAAGTTACTCAAAAAGGTGACCATTTTAAACATAATTTAGAGACCCTCTTTAAGCATGGTTGTTTGGCAGCAGATGAGACACATCACAGCAACAAGACGGTTAGAAAAGAGATGTTAACGGCATTCTTCCAGTGACAAGAAGGGTGGGTGGCCAAAAATGACAGGCCTATTCCTTCAAAAATAAGGTTAAGGCACATGAATATGCATATAACAAACATGTTGTTAACATTTTAGCAACCTCAAAACAGACAAAGACTTTAAAGTTCTGGATAAATCTCCATAATCTGGGTAGGCTTTATTGCAATATGTAAAAATTCAAAACAAAAGCACTTCTTTGAAATTTGTGAAGTCAAGCAAGATTTTCTGCAATCATACAAGATTTTATTGGGATAAGTGCAGTGCAGAGAAATTGTATAATTCCTTTAATTGAACAGGATTGAGCTTTGGGCAAAAATAATTGTTTGGATAACCTTTTCAATAACTTAGAGTTCAATATCGTTTGGTTTAATAAAATAACTAGCCTATTAAATATGAAATCATTGTTTCACTTCAGTATGCTTTACTTCTAATCAAATTGATTTTATATCATCAATCCAGATGGTTGAAAAGGTCAGGGAACTGCAGACATACGTAACAATTTGTTTCTTCAAAAAACAATGCAGAAATACGGGGAGATTTTGATGGCATGCTCAAAATGCAAGGAAAACAAATGACCGATAATTGTTTCACTCCTTGACTAAATTGGAACCTGTACATTAAGACCTACTACTCTGAAAACACACGGTTATTATGCTTCCAATTTTGTTCCACAACTTCTTTTGTATTTTTTTGTTCTAGTATATGGACTGTGTTTAGTTGCGATACGAAATTGATTAATTCAAAACTTTCTTCTGAATGCACTGCTTTGTTCACTTAACTAGGTTTAACAAGTCATGCATGCTACTTGAAGAATCAACATTAAGGACTGCAGAGTCTGCAGACATGGAAATAATGACATTGAAACAAATGTACAATACTCTGTATGGGTTAGCCCACTTCTCAGGACGAGATTTGCACAAAGTATCCTAGAGAGTGGATAAAGGTCAGGAGTCCATAAAATGCATGAAAAGGAGGGAATTTAAAAAAATCTGTCCCTTATGAGGAAATCAAGCATCAGGCACAGAGGAAGAGTAACCATGAGCAAAATTATGAACATTAAACAAGGGATTATCCATTGGAATACATGACAATTACAGGAGAAGAAACAGGCTTCAAATAGTAAGAGAGTAAATAGAAGATGAATGAGTGTTTTCCTTCGCTAGGACCAAAAGAATGAAAAAGACTGAGTAATATATAAGCATTTCTGGAAATGAAGAAGTGCCAAAACCTGCTGCTACATGGAGTACTTCTGATAAATTGCAAAGAGGAAGACAGTTACATAAGATTGCCAGCTATTCAAGAGAGAAAGCAGAGAGTGGGACTAAGTGGAAGAAGGTGGATTATTGTGTCCTACCAGGACCAGTGCTGGAATCATTGTTCTGTGGCGACTCACCGTCTAGTCGGGCGAACCGGCTCGGCAGTCGGGTCGCGCGGCGTCGGAGCGACGAGGCCCAAGATGGCGGCGGGCCTCGTCTTTCCGAGCGACGGGGAGAACCCGCGCGCGGGAAAGTCCTGATGACGTAGGACTTACGTCATTGCCGGTTTTTTTGGGCGGGAGTTTTTCTCCCTTAAAGGGCCCGCACAAGACGGGAAAATAAACCAGTTCTGTTTGGCAATCCTCCGAGTAGAGTCTTGTTTTATTCCGCGGTAGCAACCGCTACATTGGTGACCCCGACGGTCCAAACGGCTTTTGGACCCGCGAAATGGACGACAGCGCAGCAGCCAACGCAGTGGCCCTCAAGCTGCCCACCTTTTGGACACTTCGGCCCAGCGTCTGGTTTGACCAGGCCGAAGCGCAATTCCACCTTCGGCAGATCACCTCCGACTCCACGAAGTACTACCATGTGGTTAGCTCTCTGGACCAGGAGACAGCCGCCCAGGTTGGAGACTTCATCCAGTCGCCTCCGGAGGAAGATAAGTACCCGGCTTTCAAAGATCTTTTGATCCGGACCTTCGGCCTCTCCCGTCGTGAGCGCGCCGCCCGCCTGCTTCATCTGGACGGCCTGGGGGACAGATCCCCATCCGCCCTAATGAATGAGATGCTGGCATTGGCCGAGGGACACAAGCCATGCCTGATGTTCGAACAGGCCTTCCTCGAACAACTCCCCGATGACATCCACTTGTTGTTAGCTGACGCCGACTTCAGCAACCCCCGTGAGGTGGCCGGCCGGGCAGATGTCCTGTGGAGGGCCAAGCGCGAGAGCGGTTCGTCCGTCAGTCAAATCACCAGGCCGCGAGCCCAACGCCTGCCTCGCCCGGCCCCAGCAACCGAGCAGCCACGCCCCAGGAACGCAGACGACGACACGGGTGACCAGCTGTGCTTCTACCATCAGAGGTGGGGTGCGGAGGCCCGTCGATGCCGCCCACCCTGCAAGTTTCAGGGAAACGCCAGGGCCAGCCGCCGCTGATGGCTACGGCAGCTGGCCGCCGACAGAGCCTCCTCTTCGTTCAGGACAAGAAATCTGGACGGCATTTCCTCGTTGATACTGGAGCGGAGGTCAGTATTTTGCCCCCGACAGGCCGCGACACTCGTGACAGGCCACCAGGTCCTCTACTCAATGTCGCCAACGGTACAACGATACGGTCTTTCGGCACCCGTACGCTTCAATTACACTTTGGCGGCAGCCGTTTTACCTGGACCTTTACCCTTGCCACCGTCGCCCGACCACTCCTAGGAGCCGATTTCCTTCGGGCCCACAACCTGTTAGTCGACCTGCGAAGGAAGCGGTTAGTCCACTCTAGCACTCTCCGGACCTATCCCCTGGGAGAAATCAGCCCACCAGCCCCGCGCCTGGACTCCATTACCCTTTCTGGCGACGATTTCGCCAAGCTCCTAGCCGAATTCCCATCGATTTTGGCACCTTCGTTTACAAATTCTCGGCCCACACATGGGGTACGACACCACATCATTACCACAGGGCCACCCCTTCATGCTCGAGCACGACGATTACCTCCAGACAAGCTCCGCCTGGCAAAGGAAGAGTTCCGTCACATGGAGGAGCTGGGGATTGTTCGCAGGTCAGACAGCCCCTGGGCCTCCCCACTGCACATGGTCCCCAAAGCCACCGGAGGGTGGAGGCCCTGCGGCGACTACCGCAGGCTGAATGACGCCACCACCCCGGACCGCTATCCCATCCCTCACATCCAGGACTTCTCAGCGAACTTACACGGGGCCCGCATCTTTTCCAAAGTGGACCTCGTTAGGGGATACCACCAAATCCCGGTCCATCCGGATGACGTCCCCAAAACTGCGATTATCACCCCATTCGGCCTGTTCGAATTCCTTCGGATGCCGTTCGGCCTTAAGAACGCCGCGCAGACCTTCCAGCGGCTGATGGACGCGGTAGGCCGAGACCTGGACTTCGTGTTCATTTACTTGGACGACATACTGATCGCCAGCCGTAACCGCCAGGAACACCTTTCCCACCTCCGCCAGCTGTATTCCCGCCTCCGCGATTTCGGCCTCACGATTAACCCGTCCAAGTGCCAATTCGGACTTGACTCTATCGATTTCCTCGGCCACAAAATCACCAGCGAAGGGGCAACACCCCTACCCGCCAAGGTGGATGCTATCCGCCATTTTGCCCGCCCCGACACAGTCAAAGGCCTACAGGAATTCCTTGGGATGGTCAACTTTTACCATCGTTTCATCCCTGCAGCAGCCCGTATCATGCGCCCTCTGTTCTCGCTGCTGGCTGGTAAGGGCAAGGACATCACCTGGACTGACGAGGCTGCGGCTGCTTTAAGGCCAAAGACGCCCTGGCAGACGCCACGATGCTGGTACACCCTAGGACTGACGTCCCGACTGCCCTCACGGTAGACGCGTCCAACACCGCGGTGGGTGGGGTACTGGAACAGCTACTCGAAGGCCGCTGGCAACCCTTGGCATTTTTCAGCAAACACCTTAGACCGCCCGAACTGAAGTACAGCGCTTTTGATCGGGAACTTCTAGCGCTGTATCTGGCGGTCCGGCATTTCCGATACTTTCTAGAAGGCAGGCCTTTCACCGCTTTCACCGATCATAAGCCTCTGTCCTTTGCCTTCTCCAAAGTCTCCGATCCCTGGTCAGCTCGTCAGCAGAGACATTTATCCTACATTTCCGAGTTCACAACTGACATCCAACATGTCTCCGGAAAGGATAATGTTGTTGCTGATGCACTTTCCAGACCAACCATCCACAACCTATCCTTGGGTGTCGACTACACGGCCCTGGCTGACGCACAGCAAGCCGACGACGAACTGCCCAGCTACAGAACCGCAGTCTCGGGTCTGCAGCTCCGAGATTTCTTGGTTGGTCCAGGTCAGCGGACCCTACTTTGCGACGTTGCGACTGGTCAGCCCCGCCCTATTGTCCCTGCAGCCTGGCGGAGACGCGTTTTTGACTCGGTACATGGGTTGGCGCACCCGTCCATCAGATCTACTGTCCGACTGGTCGCCAGCAAGTTTGTCTGGCATGGTCTGCGCAAACAGGTCAGTGAGTGGGCCAGGACTTGTCCGCACTGCCAGACGTCAAAAATCCAGCGACACACCAAGGTCCCACCACAGCAGTTCGAGCCTACCCGTAGGAGGTTCGACCACATACACGTCGACCTCGCCGGCCCTCTGCCGGTTTCAAGAGGAGCCCGGTACCTCCTTACCATCGTGGACCGGTTCACGAGGTGGCCTGAGGCAACCCCCCTGACTGACATCACAACTGATTCCTGCGCCCGAGCGCTGCTCACAACTTGGGTCTCACGTTTTGGCGTTCCGGCCCACATCACTTCAGACAGAGGCACCCAATTCACTTCCAGTCTCTGGGCTGCATTAGCGAACCTGCTCGGGACGCAGCTGCACACCACCACGGCCTACCATCCTCAATCAAACGGGTTGGTGGAACGTTTTCACCGCCATCTAAAATCGGCCTTGATGGCCCGCCTGAAGGGTCCTAACTGGGTTGACGAGCTGCCTTGGGTCCTGCTCGGCATACGCACTGCCCCCAAAGAAGACCTCCGCACTTCGTCAGCTGAGCTTGTATACGGGGCGCCACTAGTTGTCCCCGGGGATTTCATACCTGCCCTTCGGGACCAAGGGGAACAACCCCCAGCAGTTCTACAAAGACTGCGCGAGAAGCTCGGCGCCTTGGCCCCGATTCCCACCTCATGGCACGGTCAAGCCCCATCCTGCCAGCCCAAGGAACTACGGGACTGTAAGTTTGTTTTCGTTCGCAGGGGCACACCTCGGGCGCCATTGCAAAGACCATATGAGGGACCGTTCCGAGTCATACGGAATAACGGATCCACTTTTATTTTGGACATTGGAGGCAGGGAACAGGTTTTCACGGCGGACCTCCTCAAACCGGCCCATTTGGATCTGCAACAGCCTGTCGAGGTTGCCACGCCACGACGCAGAGGCCGCCCCCCTAAGCGGCAGCTGGCACAGCCCACGGACCTTGGGGACTGTCTCGCCGGTTCTGGGGGGGGTTGTGTGGCGACTCACCGTCTAGTCGGGCGAACCGGCTCGGCAGTCGGGTCGCGCGGCGTCGGAGCGACGAGGCCCAAGATGGCGGCGGGCCTCGTCTTTCCGAGCGACGGGGAGAACCCGCGCATGGGAAAGTCCTGATGACGTAGGACTTACGTCATTGCCGGTTTTTTTGGGCGGGAGTTTTTCTCCCTTAAAGGGCCCGCACAAGGCGGGGAAATAAACCAGTTCTGTTTGGCAATCCTCCGAGTAGAGTCTTGTTTTATTCCGCGGTAGCAACCGCTACAGTTCATGATTTACATTAACAATTTAGAATTTGGAATCAAAAACACAGTTTTAAAATTTGTACACAATACTAATCCTGAGGAAAATTGCAACAAATTATAGGACGATATTAAACTTGAAGGAGCAAATATTTGCCAAATGAAGTTCAGCACAGATAAACGCAGGGTAACACAATCAGGTAGGAGAAACAGAAAACATGGAAGTAGATCTGTGGAGGGGATTATTAAACATCAAAACCTCAAGGACTGAGTGCATGACTGTTTATCAATGGGACAACAGTGCGCACAAAGCCAAGAGGATAAGAAACTCATAATGAGGGGAGGATGGGTGGAGTTATTGGCTGGGACATTACAGAGGTGGAGAGTGACAGTTGCATGAATATGTTTAAATAGGCACTTAGATTGAGTTTCTATATTTCTTGGCACATTTTTATTTACTTCTCTTCACAGTAACACAGGAAAGGCTCCAATTTCTACCATAACTCACTCTCTGTAACCAATCATTTTGCAGCATATGCTGAGGCTACAGACTGACAGAGATTTTCTACATTCCTTTTTAAGAAAGCATTTCACTTGCACTCTGCAAGCTGGCAGCTGAGATCACAAAGTGTGCAACATAGGAAGAAACATCCAACCAACCATTCTGCGACAGTGCCACTTGACCTCCTCTGAGACTTCTGATTTGGGAAAACCACTTCGGCAATCAGGAATGTGATTGAGAAAATACGTTAGCAGTTTATGCTTTGCAGCAGTAACAAACATTTGGACTTTGTTAACTTTGTTAACTTAACATCATGTTTAGCACATTTAAGTAACTAAAATGATGTAATATTTTTTCAAGATGTGTGAACATGCTCTAAGTTCTTGAAAAATACTGATTGATGACAGGGAAAATATACCATTAAAATCTGGTGAAGCATTTTGCTATTTCATTTACAATACCAAAGAATCAATAATCAGTTCAATGACGTCAAGAAGCCCAAACCACTGATTTCAACATGATGGTCCTGACTGTTTTCATACACCTTTCTCATCAGCAAGACTTTTCCTCTGGAAACACAGAGATTGTGTCAATATGAGGTATTGTGTGTATCTGGAGGTAATTATGCAATTTTGTTTCTGTTAATATCAAAGCAAATAGTGCATACAACAGGATAGAAGTGACATTAAGACCACTCATGTTTGTGCAATAGGTTCCAGAGCTGAATGACCACCTGCTGTAGTCACATTGCCCATTGCTTGCAGACAAGCACCCATGTTTCTGCAGTATTCAGTCAAGCAATGCTAAGCAGCGTTCCATACCATACACTAAAGTAACCAATGTGGAAGCTGGAAGGAGTTATCATCTTCAGGAGTGGCAAAGGAGAACCAAAAAAGAGAGATAAGTGGCAGGACAATATTTTCCTCATTTACTTAATTTGTGAAGACACAAATGGAATCAAAGAAAGGGTTAAGAAAAAGAATTGGGGAAAAGAAGGAAAACAATGAAAGTATAAGACAGACTTACACCCATATAGCACTGTTCCTAAAAAGTTTGGCAGCCAATTTGAAATTTTCAAATGTATAGTAAAATTGGCAACCAATTTGCTCATAACAAGATTCCACAAACGGCAATGTGATATGGACCATTTAAACTTTTTTTTTTACTATTTTCAGTGAGATGCAAGGGAGAATTTCTGTTCACTGCTTGTACCTCTACTTGTCAAAGGGTCTCTTGATTTAACATTTTGTCCATTAATTAAGAGCAGACATATACATACTTCAGAAAAAGTGCAAAGTGATTTTAACAACTAATGGGTTTGAAGGGAATGCAGCTGTTGATTACAATGGACATTACATGAACAGAAGTGTGCAACCATATTTAAATAATGCTGGCTGAAGTGCTGATCAGGACACAAGAATACCTTTCCAAGCTTCTCTGAGAAGAACAAGATCTTGGCCATTTAACCCCAAATTCTAGAGTGGGAATTGAGAACTTTCTGACTAAACAATTCGTAAAAGATGCAGTTTATACTTTTAGTATTAAATTTGTAATACTTTTTTTTAGTTGCAGTAATTTTTTTGAAAAAGGTTAATGCCCTATCACACAGATATTTCAGGATGAAAGCACCAATCGTCTTTTTGGAACTCTGCAGACTTCATGTTTGCAGTTGAAAACTATCACTCAGTCACAAAGTAAATTCAAGATAGATTAATAGATTTTTTGAATTTAAAGGGAGTTGAGGCGTATGGTGTTTCTGCAGGGAAGTGGCACCAAGATAAAGGATCAGACAGATCTGAGTGAATGGTGGAGCAGGTACGAGGGGCCAAATGGCTCATTTCTGCTTCTATGTCTTATATGCTCTGTTCAACTTTAATTATGAGAGGCATGGATAGGATAGATAATCAAATTCTTTTTCCCATGATATAGGTATCAAAAATAAGACGGCATGGTTTTAAGGTGAGAGGAAGGAATTTTAAAGGGGATCTTTGGGGGACAACTAAGGTAGCCAGTTGATTTCATGCCATCTACAAATTTAAACTGCTAATTCACTGTTTCTTCATCCAGTCATAAATATTACCTGAGCACTCAGTAGAAACATTGATTTTGTTAGCTACAGTGATTTTGCTTCACAAAAATAGTACAAAATATACAAGTCCTCACTTCCCACAGAAGAGTGGAATTCCCTTAGTGAAAAAAGCTGCTTATTAACTACGAATAGCTGTCAGCATAGACATTTTAAGGAAGGGACCAAAGGCTGTGGGGAGAAATTCAAACAAGATTGAATTAGGATTTTGCTCCTTCAGGGATTATGAACTCTACAGGTAAAGTGTTCCAATCACGGGAAAGGTAGATTGAAAAACTAGATAAAAAGATGTGGCTGCAGATAAGCAATGGGTAACATTTTAAACATAATGCACAACCTGCAGCAAATATAGATTCTTTCTTGGGAAAAATATTGAGGAAAGTGGTCTGATCTTGGTTAAATGAAGTTAAATATATTATTAGGTTAAACAAAGATACTGATAATGTTCTCATAAAAGGCTGAGGATTGAAGAATTTTAAATTTCAAGATTTCAACTGATGAAGAAAATGGGATATAAGAGTATAACAACAAAAGACAGAACAGATGATAAAAACAAAAAGATTCTGTTCAGAAAAAGTGGATCACTAAAAGGCAAAGACAGGCAAAATTATGAAGAGGAGAAAGGAAGTGGCAGAAACATTCATCAAATATTTTGCTTAAGTCTTCAGAGTTAAAGATACAATAAACATTCCAGAAATAGTGGGTAACCAAGTGACAAGAAAGAAAGACAAATTTGATGATATTAGTTGGTGAAGAAACAGGCTTTAATTTCCATTAATCAGTACTAAATCCCTTGGATATGTTAACTACATCAGTGGCACACAACAACTGCAGAGAGGGACAGATGGACAATCTGAATCACTTCTGTGGGCCACTCATATGAACTCTGTTCCAAACTTCCTGAGAGTCCCTTGCTGCTGTCATGAGAGTGCTCCAACACAGGACATTTCTTGGACTCATAGAACAGCATTTTGATGGAGAGGAACCACCACGAGAAATGGAAGTATTTTGTTTTAACTAAGTCAAATCATTATTTTTAACTACCTCATTTGTGTTCTGACATGAAACATTTTACTTTTATATATTCCAAAAGTTGAATAGAATGATTAATTTTTAGTTGTATATAAACATTTGCAGTGTTTATGAATATCATACGGTTTAGCCAATCAGCCTAGGGTTGTGGCTTAACTAATCATCAAAGGATTTCTGGCGTTTTCTACTTACAGTTTGAAAGCCTTGCACCACACTGGGCTTCACCAATCAGCAGCTTACTCCAGGTAAGCGCAGGTTGGGCAGTGGCAAATGGTGGTGGGTGGTGGGGGGTGGGGGGTGGGGGGTCGGGGCGGGAGCGGAGGCTCACTCTACACTGACGCAAGCATGAACCTTGGGTGTGCAGGGGCTACCTACATCACACCACTGACCTACTTCCAAGCATTTTAAAAGTGGTGACTGCAAAAACTGGAAATGTAATTTCACTCAACAAAAATGGATGGAGAAGCAAGATTAAATACACCAGTTAGCTCAACATTGGAAGCAGGGAAAATCTAACAACCAACAGAGGCACGGTGATAAAATACTATGAACTAACTGGGTTCCTTTTTTAAAGAACCAGCACAGAGTCAAAGGACTGAATGGCCTTCTTTATGTTCTAATATTCAAGGGTCCGAACTTTGCAATTGTAACTGTTGGTATTTGATGTCATTAATCTGTCAAACAGATAAGTTTCTGTGCCCGCAAATGTGTAATCAGTATGAAGTTCCACTCGCTATACCCTGTTTATGGTACGTTATTGGCCCCTACATTCTTCGCTATAAAATCAACAATGAGAGAATGTAATGTTGAACATCATTGTGTATTATTGCCAATGTAAAACCCCATAACATTTTAAGTCTTACTCCTGAATTTTTCCAATAATACAGTGCTAAACAAACTCGCTGGTACTGAGAAACTAATTTTACATGTGAGGAATGCAATTTCCTCAAAATAACACCAAAAAATACAAAGATTTTCAAAATTATAAATTTTCAAAATCACTGAGGTATTCCAGTCTCTCCCTTAATCCCCTGTTGAATTCTGATTTCAGCAAATCATTAACAAAATACTGCAATTCGTGCATTTTGCTTCCTGTCTTCATGTCCTGCAATTCTTTAAACTTATTGGCTGTTCAGCAAGCTGAATGGTTTCAGTCCTGCTGTTTATCAGGTGGATTCCCCACACACAGCACTGGATTCATCGTGATTGTAGAAGTGGGAACTCAACTCTCTGAACCCCATGCAAAAGCAAGAATTGTCCCTCCACAGCTGGGCTTCTGATCTGACATTGGATGAAGCAGGAGAAAGCTTGCAGCAAAGTGTTCTTAATCCTATCAAAGCTATTATTTAAATCAGCCAAAGACTCTACAAATTATTTGCATGATGTTAGGAAGTGGAACTGACAGTACAAATGTTAAGTGACTTTGAGTAGGAGTGGAAAGGATACAGTGTGGATTGTAGAAGGAAATCTACATAAATCCTACATTGAAAATTAATGACTGGTCATTCATGTCACTGCTGCTTTTGGGTCCCTTGTGTGTGCAAATAGGTTGCCTCATTTGCCAGTTTAATACATTAAGTGTATGTCCATGGCCAGGTCATCACGAAGACTTGAATACTATGATAATCTATTCTACTTTATTTGACAGAAATAACAATTTTGATTAAAATAATAAGCATGATGCACAACAAAACTTTAAAAATGATTTAAATCGTTGGTAGAGAGAGAGAAAGAGAAGGAAAGAAGAACAAACCAAGTTCCCAAGCTGAAAACAATCCAAGAGGGTCACTCATAGACCTTCTCAAGCATTTACATTGCATTCATTTTCAAGAAAATGAAGTTGTCTTATTTGGTTGAGCAAAATGACAACAGCTTAACTACAGCCTGTCTCATAACCTTTTCAATTTTCTTAAAATGATATGTGGACAATAAAAAAAGGAAGATTTGTTTCAATCACAAATTTATTCAAATGAATGTGAAAATAAATGGCTTGCACTTCTACAGGAGCTATTTAACATGGATCAACAACTGTCTCGACTTTAGACAAGTGTGTGTAACTAGCCAGTAGCACGATTTAATATTCCACTTCACGTAAGTCTCCAAGTGTGGAGCAAATGCACTAATTTTATCTCTTCCAAATGTTTTCTCTCAAAGGTGCAAAACAGCTAATGTTTCAGATTATTAATTAATCACAATCAATTTGACAGATTGAAAGGAGACGGGGTAATTGAAACAAATTGTGGCCTTCATGGCCTTTTTTATTATTTTTAAATACATGCCACATTGCAATGCCACACATATGGAATCTAAATATATGTCCCTTTAGATAGGTCAGAAGATAAACTTTGTTGTTTCTTTTATTTAACTGAAGTACATTGCTCCATTTGCCAGTGTTCTCAAAGCTCAGCTCTCTTACAAGCAGAATGCTCAGAACTGTCAGTCACCAAGATGAAAACATTCCATACCTGATGGGCACGGTGCAAACTGACAAAGCTATTTCGCAAAGGGGCCATCCTTTTCAGAAAAATCTGCCAATTTTAAAAGATAGACCACAACACAGGAATTACTTCAACTCATGTCTCCTGAAGCTTTGCTGACAAGTATACTCCAACACATGCTGATGGAGAATTAAAAGCAGGGTATGAGGTAATGTATTTGACATTGGCATCCTTCTGAAAATTAACCAAATTGTTTGACTCATCTTTCTCTCCAGTGATCAGAGAATTTTTTTTTTAAACAGAAAGAGCACAGGTACCCAAGGGAAGAACAGAGCAGAACTGAAGCCTTGTCGGGCTGACCATCCCAATGCCACATTAACACCATTTGTGTTGTGATGCTGCTGGGAACTGCTCAGCTCTACGGACTGTTTGGAGATAACAGACCCCCCCCATGATGCATGGAGTGCCAATTATTGTTCTGAAGTAATATTTATTTATTTCCTGATATAAAATACCAGAAAAATATCAATTTTTTTGAAAGGCAAACATTCAAAAAGATCAAATTTTGCTCTGATTCATTTCCAAAATATTTTGACCAAGGTTTAACATTTCAGCAAATTTGCTGTAATGCACATGCAAGGTTTTTCACAAAAAGGAAATCCCGAAGGCTTCAATGTTCAGTATGGCTTCAGTATGCATCTGGGGTTGGTCTTATGTTTGGAGTGCCAGATGTGGGGACCCTGGGAGACTACCAGACTCCCTGATAACTACATCTGCACCAAGTGCACCGAGATGCGGCTCCTCAAGGAACGTGTTGAGAGTCTGGAGCAGCTGCTCGATGACCTTCAGCTACAAAGGGAGAGCGAGTAGGAAATAGACGGGAGTTATAGAGTTTGTAGAGAGTACCTCTGTGGCAGTCCCCCTCGAAAATTGGTATCTCATTTTAGATTCTGTTGGAGAGGATGACCCGACAAAGGAAGACCACGACAACCAGGACTTTGGCACCATGCCTGGTACTGTGGTCCAGCGGGGAAAGAGTAATGCAGTGGTTATTGGGGGTTCTATAGTGAGGGGAACGGATAACAGATTCTGCGAAACCGACAATGAATCCCGGATGGTGTGTTGCCTCCCTGGTGCCAGGTTACGGGATGTCACAGATCGGGTCCAGAATATTCTGAGGGGAGAGGGTGATCAGCCAGAAGTCTTGGTACATGTAGGTACCAATGACATAGGTAGAAAAAGAGAAGAGGTCCTGAAGGAGGAATACAAGGAGTTAGGAAGAAAGTTGAGAAGTAGGGCCTCTAAGGTGGTAATTTCAGGATTACTACCTGTGCCACGTGCTAACGGTAGTAAGAATAGAAAGCTCTGGCAGATGAATGCGTGGCTGAGTGACTGGTGCAGGTGGCAGGGCTTCAGATTTCTGGATCATTGGGACCTTTTTTGGGGGAGGCATGACCTATTCGCTAAGGATGGGTTACACCTAAACTCCAAAGGGTCCAATATCCTGGCAGGAATGTTTAATTTAGCTGTTGGGGAGGGTTTAAACTAATCTGGCAGGGGGATGGAAACCAGGATGTTAGGATACAAGATGTTAGGGTGAGGGAGGAGGTATACAGAAACAAGTCCAAGACAGTGTGCAGTGAGGATGGCAAGAAGGACAGGCAGGTGAAAAGTCAGGATAATTTGCTGAACAGTAGAAGTACACCAAAATCAATAGCAGATACTGGACTAAATGTACTATATTTAAATGCATGTAGCATTCGGAATAAAGTAGATGACCTAGTGGCACAACTACAGATTAATAAATACGATATTGTGACAATCACCGAGTCATGGCTTTGTGACAGATGTGATTGGGAACTAAATGTCCAGGGGTACACAGTGTATAGTAAGGATAGGCGGGTAGGCAGAGGGGGTGGTGTGGCCCTGATGGTTGGTAATGATATAAAATCAACAGAAAGGAAGGACATTGGGTCAGAAGAGGTGGAATCCTTATGGGTGGAGCTAAGAAATAGCAAGGGTAAAAGGACAATAGTAGCAATTATATATAGGCCCCCTAATAGCAGTCAGGAAGTGGACTATAAGTTGCAGTTAGAAATAGAAAAAGCATGTCAGAGTGACAACGCTAAGATAATTATGGGGGATTTTAACATGAAGGTGGACTGGGAAATCCAGCAAGGCAGTAGGTCTCAGGAGAGTGAGTTTGTGGAATGTCTACGGGATGGCTTTTTGGATTGGGTGCTGTATTAGGAACTAGTGATCACAATATGATTGAGTTCAGTTTCAAATTTGAGAAGGAGAAGCTGGTAACTGGTGTATGGATATTTCAGTGAAACAAAGGAAATTACAGTGGCATGAGAGAGGAGCTGGCCCATATTGATTGGAAGTGTAAGCTAGCTGGAGGGACGGAAACTGGATGGAACTTCTACAAGAAATAAGGAAAATGCAGGATAGATATATTCCAAGAAAAAAGGTTTTGAATGCAAAAAAGGCACAAATGTGGATAACGAGAGAGGAGGGCGGCATGGTAGCGTAGCGGTTAGCGCAACGCTATTACAGCGCCAGCGATCGGGGTTCGATTCCTGTCGCTGTCTGTAAGGAGTTTGTACGTTCTCCCGTGTCTGCGTGGGTTTCCTCCGGGTGCTCCGGTTTCCTCCCACATTCTAAAAGATGTACAGGTAGGTTAATTTGGGGGTTTAAAATGGGCGGCGCGGACTCATTGGGCTGGAAGGGCCTGTTACCACGCTGTAAATAAAATATATAAAAAATAAAAGCAAAAGGGAGGGCATACAAGGAAGCAAAAATTAGTGGGAAGACAGAAGACTGGGAAACTTTTAAAAACCTGCAGAAAGAAACTAAGAAGGTCATTAGGAAAGAAAAGATGAATTATGAAAGGAAGTTGGCAGATAACATTCAAAAGGATACCAAGAGTTTTTTTTAAGTATATAAGGAGTAAAAGAGAGACACGGGTTGATATAGGACCAATCGATAATGGTGCAGGAGAGATTATAATAGATGACAAAGAGATGGCAGAGGAACTAAATGAGTATTTTGCATCAGTCTTCACTGTGGAGGACATCAGCAATATACTGGATAGTCAGGGGTCTCACAGAATGGAACTGAGTTCAGTTAAGATTACTATAGAGAAGCTGCTAGGAAAGCTAAATGGACTAAAGACTGATAAGTCTCCCAGACCGGATGAGGTGCATCCCCGGGTTCTGAAGGAGGTGGCTTTAGAAACAGCAGAGGCATTGGTGATAATTTTCCAGGAATCGATAGACTCCGGCATGGTTACGGAGGACTGGAGGGTCGCAAATGTAGTTCCGCTGTATAAGAAAGGTGGGAGGCAGCATAAAGGAAATTACAGACCTATTAGTCTGACATCAGTGGTGGGAAGATTATTAGAATCGATCCTCAATGATGAGGTTATGGAATCCTTAGAGGTGCAAGGTAAGATAGGTCCAAGCCAACATGATTTCGTGAAGGGAAGATCCTGCCTGACCAACCTATTGGAGTTTTTTGAAGAAATCTCAGGTAGGGTGGATAAGGGAGAGGCGGTAGATGTTGTGTATTTAGACTTTCAAAAGGCCTTCGACAAGGTGCCGCACAAGAGGCTGATTAATAAGATGAGAGGTCATGGAATTACAGGTAGGATAGTAGAATGGGTGGAGCATTGGCTGGTTGGCAGAAAACAAGGGGTGGGAATAAAAGGATCCTGTTCTGGTTGGCTACCGGTTACTAGTGGTGTTCCACAGGGGTCGGTGTTGGGGTCGCTTCTTTTTACCCTGTATATTAACGATTTGGATGATGGAATAAATGGTTTTGTGGCTAAGTTTGCAGATGACACCAAGATAGGTGGAGGAGTAGAGAGTATTGAGGAGACAGGAAGGTTGCAGAGAGATCTAGATAGTTTAGGAGAATGGGCAAGGAAATGGCAGATGAGATTCAATGTTGAGAAATGTGCAGTTGTACACTTTGGAAACAGAAATAAACGGGCAGATTATTATCTAGAAGGGGAGAAAATTCAAAGTACAGAAGTACAAAGGGACTTGGGGGTACTTGTGCAGGATACCTTAAAGGTTAACCACCAGGTCAGATCAGTGGTAGGGAAAGCAAATGCTATGTTGGCATTCATTTCGAGAGGTATAGTGTATAAAAGTAAGGAAGTGTTGATGAGGCTCTACGGGGCACTAGTGAGGCCTCATTTGAAATACTGTTTACAGTTTTGGGCCCCATATCTTAGGAAGGATGTGCTGATGTTGGAGAGGGTTCAGAGGAGATTTACGAGGATGATTCCCAGAATGAAAGGGCTTACATAAGATGAGCGTTTGTCTGCTCTTGGAGTACAGAAGAATGAGAGGGGACCTCATAGAAACATTTAAAATGTTGAAAGAACTGGACAGAGTAGATGTGGTCAAGCTGTTTCCCTTGGTGGGTGAGTCCAGGATCAGAGAGCACAATCTTAGAATTAGGGGGTACAGGTTTAAAACAGAGATGAGGAGAAATTTCTTTCACCAGAGGGTAGTGAATTTATGGAATTCCTTGCCACATACAGCAGTGGAGGCCAGATCATTGGAGGCGTTAAGGAGGAGATAGGTAGATATCTAATTAGTCAAGGTATCAAGGGATATGGGGATGAGGCTGGAAATTGGGGGTTAGAATAGTTTTTTTTTGCTCATGGAACAGACTCCTCTCCCACCCCCCCCCCCCCCCATTTCTCATTTCTTTTTTCTTTTTCCCCTTTTCTTTGGAGCAGACTTGATGGGCCAAATGGCCTACTTCTGCTCCCTTGTCTTGCGATCTTGTGATGTTTTTGAACTACCAAGATTACCACAGTGACGATATTCTCTGCTGGACTGCCTCTATTCTAGTAATTGGTGCACTCCAATGTTGTCAGTTTTCTGCTCTTATGCCAGGGAATTTTAACTCAACAGGGAGCTGGCATTGATCTGTTCCTGCTGGTTCTCATTCTGCTCAGTTGTCTCCTCTGTCTGGCAGTTCTTTTGCTTTCCACTTGTTTCCTGTGGCCGCTGACTACATTCATAGCTCAGAATTCCTTCATCACCCTTGGATGGATGGGTCTGAAACAATTCTTAAAGACACAATGCTGCTCATGATCTGTGTTGTTCTCACACACTACACCTCTGTTTCAATGACCGGTTCCTTCACCTGCACAGTTGCCATGGGCTAACCTTCCACCAGACCTTGGCACTGATTTCCACTTACATAGGCGACAAAGTAGTTTCTTCTGATGGACCTCTGATTCAACCAATGGTAGTTTCTGGTCAATTCTGTACACCTCCTCTCTGTTCTGCAAACTCTCCATCAGTTGCCCACTGACACTCTGTACTTCAAGCAGCTCACGACTTCCAGAGTAGTATTTGAAGTCTGGACAGTTTGTCTACTTTCAAAGTTGATTCTATGCTGTCTACAGTTCACCTCTACCTCAAAAGTGCTGACTTCAAATTTCAGTTGTTCAACATCATTTACTGCTTCCCCTGTGTAAACAATGAGGGCATACCTTCCCTGACCCAATGTCACCAATTTGCCAGTATAATTCATGGCCACTCTCAATCTTCCATTCTAAGCAACAGGTCTATAAACAGAGCTCAACTGCAGATGAGCCCGTTCTCTGATCACATCTTTTCTATTGCTCATCATTCTTATCTCTATAACCCTTCCACAATTCCTCAACCACAAGCAAAATAACTCTCTCTCACATAACATAAAGCAACATTTTTAAAGTTCCCAACTATCTACCTTATTGCTGGCCTTTACCACAATATTTCTGCCACCAATCTTCAAAATTAGTCACTGACCTTAGCCTTTGCTGCTGACATCCCCTGTAACGCACAGTTTCATCCCCAATGATTATCACCCTTCACATATGGACCCAACTTTCTCCCACCTAAGGGGTACAGACTTGAGCATATCTGATGCACCAATGGTTAAGCTCATCAGGATGACACTGGCCCGAATGCAGGGTCTCAACCAGAAACATCGACAATTCCTTTCCCTCCCACAGATGCTGTTCAACCCGTTTAGTTCCTCCAGCAGTTTGTTTTTCACTTGATATCAATCCCTTATCTTACTCCAGGATCAGCAAGGAATGCAACAATAAGCTTGTGTTCACTGCAAATTTTCTTGTTCTGTGCCATTGAATTAGTGTAAGTAGTTGAATGGAATTTGTTACCACTTGGATTGAGATTCAACCATTAAGAGACATCTATCCCATCTCTTTCCCCAAATTCATCCTTTTACCTACCTTGCAGAACTTCCCTCAATTTTCCTCCCCACATGCCAGCACTAGAATCCATGTCCTTCTCTCACTTTTCTCCTTAAGTCCCAACTACATACATCCTATTCAAGGGGCTCACTTCTCTTACTCTGTCCACTGTATTCCCATGATATGTCCTTTTGGCTCCTGATTCCTTCACCTCTGATACCATGTCTCTTTTGTACAAAACTAACGATCCCCTACCATGGAAATACCTACCCACAACCTCTCAATCCCAAAACTGATGTTCCACTTCAACCATTCTTTCCATGATTCCTAAATGTTTAAGTGACATCCTTTAATCTTTCTCAATCGAATTAAAGTTAGACCCTCTGTTCTCTCAGGCACTTGGTCAAGGTCCAATACCATTGTTTGTTAGAGAGCGAAATCTGTCATGGTTGACATCAAGAAAAAATATTATCAAGTCATAATCACATTACTATTTTTGGACCTTGCTTTGAGCAAAACTGCTGTCTTACTTAAAGCTCCTGTATTCCACTTTGTACACTACAGCATGACTTCTCTAAGTACTTCTTTGGTCATAAAGCACTTTCAGACTTTGTGAAGTCATTAAATGCATTTTATAAACGCAAGCCCTTTCTTTTATAAATCAAATCCAATCAATTTTTCTCACAACAATTTGATTTATGCCTATTAGAAACTGCTTTTAACAATGTCAGGACGTTCACCATGACTGTGACCTTGGTACTGTATCCACCATCAATCTTCTCAGCTTCTCTGCACTCTTTGACATCACCCATTTCAAAGCCTTTCCTCAAATGTTTAGCACAAAGAGGGCCCTCTCATTTTGATCAGTCTAATCGTAGCCAGAGCTTTTCAATAGTGCATTTTCCATCTCCATTCCCCAAAGACCTTACATTTACTGTCTCCTCCTTCACCACAATTACTTTCTACCTCTTTGTGAAAGTTATCTGAGAACTCAGTTTCACATTCCATATATACCCTGTATGCAAGTCTCCATCTGACAGAACTCATCCAGACTCCCTTGCTTGCCAGATTTAATGAAACACAACTTCCCCACCTAAACATTAGGAAGACCAAATTCGATATTCTGGCCCCTGCCATAAATTCCATATCCTCACTTATCAATACAATTCCCTTTCCTTGCCCCTGCCCCATCGCTAATAAATTAGGGTAATCTGCATCCATATTTTGAATGCCTTTTGCAACCATTAAGGGAGAGCAAATTAATATCATGTACAGTCCACTATCAATGGAGCCTTTCTTCTCTCTTGGCCAGAGTCTTCCGTCCTTCTGCCAACAGAACCAAAACCATTTTAACTGCCAACTAATTTAATTTCTGTTTGTGAGGTCATGCTGTGTGCAAATTGGCTGCTGTGTTTACCCATATTTACAACAGTGACTTTATTTGTGCTTTGGGATATTCTGAAGTCAAGTCAATAAATTTTGTCAACAAAATTTAGTGTTTGTCACTGACTTCATTGAAACAAACTTCCAAGAGCATTTTCAAAACAATGGCACATTGCAAGGATCAGGACAGGACCTAGAGGGGTGCTGGTCGAGAAGATTTTTTTTACCATGATAACACAAAAATAGCAAGACATTCAACAATAGCATGCCTGATATGATGGTCTTTGTGAAAATGTACACACATCACTGATAAATGCCGGTTCTTAATGTCAATGAAACGTTTGTGAAACTGCCCAGACTATACTCCAGAGCACAAATTTCTGCATTGACGAATTCACATCAGACAACTCACACAGTCAAGAGAAACCAGCCTTGCCCAGTGATTTCAGAAAGAATTTCATACGTCAATGAAGTAAAACCCCACTCTTGAACTATTGCTCCTCAACTTCCATAAGCCCAAATTCTTGGCTGTCTTGAGCGCTGATATTAACTATTCAGAGGTGGTGGCACTGTCAAAGTTGCATCTAACACAACATCACATCATATCTGTTGATAGTCACAGCTTCATAGCTGGCAAGATAACTGGTGGGTCAGCATCCCTCATGTCTTGCATATGCAAAGTTGAATGTACTATTTTTGTGGAGGTTTTTAGGATTTATCAACACTTGTGAGCTTATCAATGCATGTAAGAATTTGTAAAAAAAACTGATCTTGTTTGTGCCAAGTTTAAGAACAGGACATCTTTGACTGAAGTCAGATAAAACTATCAACATCAATGAACAGTTTAACTTCCAATACATAATTGAAAAAAGTAATTTAAAGGCACTTATGGTAAGTGCTTGGGATACAATGTTCAAATTATTCAATGCTTTAAGGACATGTCTTCCCAAATCTTGCTGATTTTTTCAATTGAAAGGAACCTCACGTATGAGCTTAATAAAATAAAGTTCAAAAGCACCAGATTCAACCCACATTTTGTTTCAAATATCACCTTCACAAGCAGTGAAGCCCGGATTCTCTGTCATTGTTTCTAACTCTGCTCTAATATAAGGCACTAGACTTGAGGCTCTTCTCTGTTCAATCAACAGTCTTAAAATCCCTCTCTTTTGTCTCAGCAACCACAACTGGACACAATGCTTGACTATGGATTGACCACCATATAGATCTAAAATCCTTTTTTTTAAAAAGATTATTTTGACATCATATCATGGAGTTCACCAACTGATCCATTGAAACGGCTAGATATCGAATCAGAGAGAGTAAAACAGGACAGAAACCGGCCCTTCAGCCCATCGACTCCATGCTGACCATCAATCACATGCAGCAATATCAAATGGTGCGTGGCTCACGCTTTAACATCAGTGTTTGTTGGTCTGAAATCCCCTTTGCCAGGATGTTGCCAATGAAGGATATGGCAAGTTAAATAAAAATAGAAAAATGTATAAATTCACAAAAGGATATGTAAACTCTGTTATGCCAGTGAAAAGGTCCTTTGGCACACCAGGTCCATGCTCACGGTCCAACCATCCATTACGCTAATCCTACATTAACCCCTTTTCTTTGGCTCTCCTCACATTCACACTTCCGTGAACTCTTTCTTTCTTATTTCTCTCTGCAATATTTGTTGAGCCAATGTCTTTTTCTAACACTTATGTATTTCAGGAACTCCCGAAATCCAGTTGTTTCAGTTCTATACTTTTAAATCTAACTATTAGTTCAAAATTATATTACTGAACAAACTTTGCCAAACTACTTGATTTTACAAGTTCCCTGATAGCATTAACTTTACTCTTTTTAAAAAATTGCATGTCTCATATTTCGTAGTTCTAAGCTTGTGTTTAACTTTTATCACTCTGATGGCTGCACACCCTGCCCCTCCCCCAGAAGTCATAAAACTTTCATTTCCTTTATATTAACTGGATCATTTAAAAATGAGGTCAAGATCTGCACTAGTCCACAAAAGAATCAAATGGACTTTATTCCAATTCAAGTTCTTGTTCAGCATCTACAGAATACAGTTTTACAACACAGACTGATGCAATCAAATGTGTTAATTGCATAAAAGTATCTGAAAACCAAAAACTTGATTGACGCATCTCTCTTGAAATTCTCTTCAAAGCCTTGCATGATCTTCTGGAGATATTTAGATACAAGATGATGATCTTGAGGATGATAACAATACACAGCCCCTGAAACTTCATCTAGACATTGTAACTAACATCAGATTTTAATTACAGTGGTCCACTAATTAAACACAATGTGAAATAACATCTCAAAAGATAATTTTTCTTCTTCTACAAGGGGCACAAGGCCAATGCCGACAAACAAAGTGGTATGGCAGTGCTAATTAACTGGCTGTCATTTCTCTTGCATGCATGAACTGTGCATATTCCAGGCCAGCAATGCAAATTTTTGTTCAGAGAACAGAGGGTGTGTGACCTCAGTCTCACTTGATACTTGATAGGATTGGAACACAGACAAGAGTTGGGTACAGACTTAGAAAAATTACTGAATACTGTTTCTCATGTACCATCCCCCACTGTTCTGTCAAATTTGCCAACATTATCCTTCTCCTCAAATAAAATCACTCTTGACCTCATTCCTAATCGTGACCCTCATTAATTGGCATCCCATCTACAAACTTCCTTACCTCTCAAGACTAACAATGCCATGCATTACTTCCTTCATTTAGGATGTTACTCCATCACATATGACAAATTATAGCTTGAAACTGTGGTAAATAATGCTATCCAATCCTTACTGATATATCTGCAACCTATCATGCAGCTGAACACACCATTCTCCTCCAAGAGCTCTCCTCAAATTGGAGGACCCTTGCCCAGTTTAATTATATTCTATGGAGTCATGGCCAAGGAACAAACATTTCTGCATCCTAACTTCTGAAGGCTCCCGTGGATCTATCCTCAGCAATTCATTTGAAATCACATCAGGTTCCACAATGACACCGACATCCAGTTCTACTTGAGCACAACTACTCTCTATCCATCTCTCTATCTTTGTTCAAGAAGGGAAATAGGGATAATCCAGGAAATTATAGGCCAGTGAGTCTCACATCAGGGGGAGAAAGCTATTTGAGAGCATTCTTTGGGATAGGATTTACAAAAATTCAGAAAGCATGGTCTAATTAGGGACAGTCAACATGGTTTTGTGTGGTATAGGTCACATCCTACGAACTTGATTGAGTTCTTTTTGAAGTGACGAAGGTGACTGATGAGGGTTAGGCAGTGGATGTTGTCTCCATAGACTTTAGTAAGGCATTTGACAAGGTCCCTCATCCAGAAGATTAAAATGCATGGGATCCATGGTGACCTGGCAGTTGGGATTCAGAAATGGCTTGCCCAAACATGACAGACAGCAGTTGTAGGATGGTGAATATTGCGGCTGGAGGTTCATGGCTAGTGGTGCTCTGCAGGGATAAGTGCTGTGGTCAGTGTTATTTGTGAGAAACATAAATGACTTAGATGAAAATGTAGATGGGTGGGTGTGTCAGTTTGCAGGTGACACAAAGATTGGTGTAGTTTGGATAGTGAAGAAGGTTGTAAAAGGATACAACAGGATACAGATCAGTTACAGATATGGGCAGAGAAATGGCAGATGGAGTCTAATCCAGGCAATTGAGAAGTATTGCGTTTTTTGGAGGTCAAATGTA
Source organism: Pristis pectinata (assembly GCF_009764475.1). NCBI lineage: Eukaryota > Metazoa > Chordata > Chondrichthyes > Rhinopristiformes > Pristidae > Pristis > Pristis pectinata. The sequence goes on along the minus strand of NC_067409.1, from coordinate 24,553,620 downwards.
AGGGGATAAGTATACAGTTATTGGCAGGATCCTTAACAGCATTGATGTACAGAGACATCTTGGGGCCACACATGTAAATAGGGTGATAAAGAAGGCATATTCATTGGTCAGGGCATTGAGTATAAGAGTCAGGAAGTCATGCTGCAGTTAAATAAAATTTTGGTCAGGCCACACTTGGAATACTGTGTACAATTCTGGTCGCTCCATTGCAAGAAAGATGTGGAGGCTTTGGAAAGGGTACAGAGGCGATTTACCAGGATTCTGCCTGGATCAGAGGGTAAGAGCTTTAAGGAGAGGTTGAACAAACTTGGGTTGTTTTCTCTGGAACAGAGGCTGAGGGAAGACCTGATAGAAGTTTATAAAATTATGAGAGGCATAGGTTGGGTAGGCAGTCAGACTCTTTTCCCCAGGGTAGAAATGTCAAATATTCGAGGCATTGCATTTAAGGTGAGAGGAGGAAAGTTCAAAGGAGATGTGCGGGCCAAGTTTTCTCCCCCTCATAGAGAGTGGTAGGTGCCTGGAACAGGCTGCTGGGGGGAGCAGTGGAAGCAGATACAAGAGCGGCATTCAAGAGGCTTCTAGATAGACACATGAATATGCAGGGAATGAAGGGATATGGATCATGTGTAGGCAGAAGAGATTTAGTTTAATTTGGCATCATGTTCAGCACAGTTATCCTGGGCCGAAGGGCCTTTTCCTGTGCTGTACTGTTCTGTATTTTATGTTATGTTGGATCCAACTCATTTTCTGAACATATCACACTGTATAGCTGACCTCCATTAATGGATGAAAAGAAACTTTAAATTACATGTTGGGAAAACAGAAGCCAGTCACACACCACAATGTCTGTTCCTTTGCCACCAATTCAATCCCTCTTCTTCGGCTCCAAGCTTTGGAATCGCTTCTCTGAACCTCACCTTCAGGTCAGTGTTCATGGTGAGGGTCATGTGCCCCAGCATCATTTTTTTTGAAGCTTGATCTCAAACTTTGATTGACCCTACCCACGCAACACTTTGGAATATTGGACCATGTTACACGATTTTAAGACATTGTGCTGATGTGGTTAGAAAATCAGTCAAAGTGATATTTGTTAATCTCAGTATAATGAGAGGTGGGAGGTATATTGCTGCAGAATGGGAAAGGAACTGCTTGCCATCATTATTTCACCATGTTAGCAATTTGAGCTTTTCAGAATAAAGGCAAATAGAATTCCTTCAGCACTTGAGATGTCCATTGTGGTGAATGAATTTCTAATGCAACAGTGTCACATTATAATAGGCAATGAATATGATGAGGTTTCCATGTACAGTAATGTACCTTAGCAAATTTAAGCAATGCACTGAAAATCATAACACTCCTGCTCTAATTAGGGAACAATTTTGTTTAAATTGGGAATTGTTCTATAATATTCCATCTGATTTCTGCACTCAGGTTCTTCCTGAACTTGGTTCTTTTTAAGGAAATGATGAAGTAAAATTCAATATGCAGCAACTTTCTCACACTTTTTCAAAGTACTTGGGCAGCAAGTGCTTGCAGCTGATAAACCATCAGTGAGAAGCATCATTTAAGCTGTTTTTTTTTTGCCCTCATGATGAGAAAAAGCTAAGGGTAACCATAGATCATATTATCACTCCAGAGTTAATAATTCTGTAAAAATCAGGGCCAAACCTGAAATATTTATAGTCTGTATGACCAAGTAGCAACCTACTTTATATATATATATAAAATACAATTTATTCTGCCTTGCAAATTGGAGAATAATAATGTACAGTCTCGGGAAAGAAACTGATGTTGCCTTTGCACAAAGTGAATCAATCTAGAAGAATTATGTTTAAAAGTGACACAAAAGTACTTCATAATAACTGATTATGAGCTGGCAATCTACTTTTCAAATTAAAAAATAATAAACACAAACATAATAATTACAGCAACCACTTGTTAAACTAAAGGTGTAAATTTATAAAATGTTATGGAAGAAACATCTGAAGATGAGCATGATTCATGCATCAACCTTTAACTACTTATAACAGACAAGTCATTTATTGTTCTTGTATTATACTGCAATATAACACCTGCATTCTTTCGAACTATAGAGTTACTGTCTCACTAAATAAAGACCAAGACAGAACATGGAGGAGGAAATGCAGGTGAGAAAAAGCACAGAATGGAAGTGCTCTGAAACCAAACCCAAGCAGGAACCAGCAGAAAATGGTGTTACTTCTGTTAACTTCCTCCAATACAATAGGCAAAGCAAATAGGAGAGTTAAAAGGCTGGATCATATATTAGACATGAAGTTAAAGAAAGGAGTTCTGAAATGATTCACACTTCTGGCATCAGCAGTCTCTTGCGTCTCCACACAAGTGGAGACTCAGCTATGGAAGACTGGGGAGGCAGATGGATAGAACTTCGGATATTCAGAGAATTAAGGGATCACAAATCTGTGGAAGAACATGGCACTGAGATAAATGATCAGCAACAACCTTTCCAAATGGCACAGCAGGATCAAGCTGATTACTTGATGTTTGCTCCATCAATGCAGGTCGAGTTTGACTGCTTTAAGTTTCAGGCCTTGAACATTGCTTATTCTGAACCTCATTTGATGATGGGCATTGAGGGAACAAACGGTTCGCTTCAGCTTCTATTTCTCATGTTATTAATCTGTTCCCAATGACTCACAAACATGTGCAAAGGGGGTGGGCATGGGGGAAGAGAGGGTAAAGCAAGGGCATATGCCCCTCCCCATTACCACATTAAAAAAAATGTAAAAGGTGAGGTTATACATGTATACAACTTCACCAAACAAGAAATTGAGTATATGTCTTCAAACACTAGGCAATGAAAATTGCATTTAAACTCAGATAATCTAGTAACCTTGGGATTTTGGTTATGCCAGGCTGGCAGATTTTACAGACTATCACGTGATCCCACTTAATAGTGAAATAGTTTCAAATCACTTTTTTTTAGGAAGATGTTACACAGTCATGCAACAAATCTTCTAGTGAACAATGCAAATTTAAAACGGAATGTGGGAAGCAGAGCATGAATACTTTAAAGGGATCACATGAAATAGGCCTGGTGAACTTTAAAGCCACATGGGGAATGGTGCCGAGTTTAAAGCGAATACAAACGGTGCCAGGTGAGCAGGATGCCTGAACAGTGAGATAGTGGGTAATTGTAGTTTTACTGCACCTTGCTTACCAAACATGACTTCTGAACAGTTTGATGCAATGGTACAATGCCAACCACCAAACTATCACATCACATGATCGAATCAGTCATGTACCACACAATCAAAAAATATTCTCTCTTCCAATCAGTGAATCTATCTTGCAAACAAAACTTTTCATAGTCTTTACAAAAATTAAAAAAGGAGAGCCACTGTTTATGATTCTTAAACTTGAAAGACCTTTAGCCCTTACATATTTGAAATTTTCATGAAATGTTAGTAACTACCAGGAACAGCAATGATATTGTGAATCACTTAATGGAATATGCAATGAAAGCACCTGAACAAATTAATTCAGCTTCAAGGCACTATTTACAACTATCTGGGGAAGAATCAATCAGCAGTGGATTTTAACTTTCTACAAGCACAATGCACTGTTCTTAATAGGTACACTGGTACCACTGCAATTAGCAAAAAAAAAAATACATGATTTATAGCTATTTTGCATGTCTTTATATAACTGAAATGCATTTGTTCAGGCACATGTTTTTGAGTCATCATTACTGAAGTACAAGTCATCCACCAGAAGGGTGTCAATTTAATATTAAAACATTATTTGCATCACATGGAGGTTTTAAACAAAAATATCATGCTACAAAGCACATATACCCAAGCAGTAGGCTGAAATGAAACTCTGCAAAAATAAATGATCGAGTCAAAGTAACTATTTCAAGAATACAATTTGTACAAGATTACAAACATTCAATTTAACAGTTTGTGTTACTGATCATGTTCCACACAAAACTCATTCCACTTTAACCAATTGTTAGCATATCATTTTATTCCATTTTCCAGATCAACACCGAGCTTTCCATTAATTATATCAATGCTAAAAGTCTCAATTACTCCAAGTGGTATCATTCCACATTCAAACAATTTAGATAAAGTTTATCTTGAATCCCAAATAAGATTTACCATCATTTTATCCCGATGGCATTCAGTCCTGACCTCCCCGCAAGCTGAAACATCCACAAATACAAAAGCATCAAAAGCTTTTAAGAGCATCCATCTCGCTTCTCGCAAGCAAAACTACTCAATGTCAAATGAAGCCATCTGTAGTCAACTATTGGTTTATTTTTGTCGATAAAAAAGTGTCCTGGAAAAAAAGTATCAAGGAATCTATAAACACCCTTACTAAAATGATTTAGTTCCAGTTGAATGGTGTAAAAACAGGTACTTTGGGCATTGTAAAACACATTCCTATCATTATAAAGAGCAGCCCAGTCTGGCTCATTGTAGCAAATTCACCTGTGGCAAAAAAAAATCAGGAATATAAGGTCTTTTAGACAAATCAGCTCATAGAGAAGTTAAAAACATAACTTGAAATCAGAAAATAGTTCTTTATCAGGAAGTTCCTTTTTTTGTTTGTGAATTCTCTTTTGTAAAAAAAAGTTAAATATCAGGGTTCCATTTGGATACCTGCATTGAATTTCTGGAACCATCAAGGTAAAGGATTCTTGATGGTTTCAGGAAATCACTGCAACTCAAATTTGGCATAAAGTATTGACCACATATATATTTTCTTAATTTGACCATCATGTGGTAAGATATGTTTGACAGCAGGGCAGTTGAGGGAAGAGAGGAAATGCCAAGACATGTTGCATGTTTACGGCAATGTCTTTTATACCTCCTGCAGCATTTGTTATAGTTGGTGTTACTCCTATTATACTGTGAGGGAATCTACAGCCCTTGTGGTTGCAGATAGAAAGGTTAAAACTTTAAACAGGCTATCTTAGAATTTAAATACCTGAACTTCTCCGAGTGCTTGAGCTGAATCAGAGAAGGACACCATAATATAAAAACATGATCAGAGTTTAATCATAAAACATCATTCAGTTTCATATTTGTAAATATTTAATGCTTTACTCCTCCTTGCTAACTGGTCTCTCTATGCAACCATGTCTTAGGTTAAGAACCTCCACAGGTTCTGGTCAAGTGATTGCTTTATAATGTGCCCCACCAAAAATTATTAGACAGAATTTAGCAGCAGAGACATGGGCCTAACACAGATTATGCACAGTCAATTTGGATGGCAGACGGTCTGGATGAATGTTGATTCGGAGAGGCTGTTTCCAAATAAAGGGACACTGGGCTCAAAGAGGGCTTTCCAAAGTGAGGTAAGATGTTATGGGAAACAAGAGGGGAAATTGCTGAGGCCTTGGTTTAAATTTTTGTAGCCACAGGTAAGGTACTGGAAGCCAGGAGAATAGCCAACGTTGTGGCTTTATTTAAGAGTTGCAGCAGGCATAAGCCAAGGAACCACAGGCCAGTGAGTCATACATCAGTGGTGGGAAAGTTATTGGAAGGGATTCCGAGGTACAGGATTTACTTGCATCTTCAAAGGCAAGGTTTGATTAGGGATAGTCAGCATGGCATCGTGCATGGGAAATCATGTCTCATGAATTTGACTGAGTTTTCTTTTGAAGAGGTAATCAATGAGGGCAGGGCATCAGTCATTGCCTACACAGCCTTTAGCAAGGCCTTTGACAAGGTCCCAAATGGTAGGCTGGTCTAGAAGGTTAGAACACGTGGGATCCAAGGTGAGTTAGCAAATTGGGTACAAAATTTGCTTCAATGAAGGAAGCAAAGGGTTGTTTTCCCATTGGAGGCCTGTGACCAGTGGTGTGCTGCAGGGATCAGTGCTGGGTCCTCTGTTGTTTATCATATATATTAATGATTTAGATGAGAATACACGATTGCAAAAGATCCCGAAATTAGTGTAGTGGGTAGTGAAGAAGGTTGTCTCAGGTTAGAACAGGACATAGATCAACTGGGAAAGTGGACAAGGGAATGGCAGATGAATTTTAACTCAGACAAATGCAAAGTGATGCATTTTGGAAAGTTAAACCGGGATAGGACAAACACAGTGAGTGGCAGAGCCCTGGGGAATGCCGTAGAACAGAGAGGGATAGGGGTGCAAGTACATAGTTCCCTGAAAGCAGCAACATGGGGAGACAGAGTGGTAAAAAAGGCATATGGCACACTTGCCTTCATGGGTCGGGGCACGGAGTACAAGAATTGCAACCTCATGTTACAGCTGTACAAAATGTTGCTGAGACCAAACCTGGAATATTGTGTGCAGTTCTGGTCACTATACCAGAGGAAGGATGTGATAAAGATAGAGATAGTGCAGAAAGGATTCACAGGGATGTTGCCTGGATTGGAAGGCTTAGTTATCAAGAGAGACTGGATAGGCTAGTTCTGTTTTCCTTAGAATGAAGGAGACTGAAAGGTTACTGATGGAGGTATCCAAAATGAGGGTTGATGGTCATTTTCCACTTCCCATGGAAGGTGCACCTTAAACTAGAGGGCACAGTTTTAAAGCGAGAGAGAGGGTGTTAAAAGGGAATCTGATGGGTGAATAGTTCACTCAAATAATGGTTCGTGTCTGGAATGAGCTGCCAGAAGTGGTGGTAGAACAGTAGCAACATTCACTGGAAAGTGACAAGAACAGTAACAACATTTAAGAGGCACCTGGACTGGTACTTGAATGAGCATGGCATTGAGGGACATGAAATAAATGCAGACAATTGGGATTAGTGTAGATAAGTCCAATGATTGGCATGGACGTTGTGGGCCAAAGAGCCCATTTCTATGCTGTACAACTCTGACTCTATGACTCACTCCAATATTATCCCTGGTTGCAAACATTAAAGACGTGCCTAACAGTAAGTGAGTGCCATACAACAAGGAAGAAAATGAAAATATGTGAAACAAAACAGCAAAATTTTAAAGGCATATCAAACAAAAACATTTACAGGATAACAATGTTGCCAAATAAGTGCCTAAAAAATAATGCAAAACATCCTTTTACCAGTGCATACAAAAAAACTTACTTGCTCTAAGGACAGAAGGTGTGACCTCAATCTCACTTGATACTTGATAGGGTTGAAATGCAGATAAGGAGTTGGGTGCAGATTCACTGCTGAACATGTCAGGGCTTTGAGTGCCAGTTGAACTAGCACTGGTACCATCGCCAGCATGGTGGGGGTCTTGCTCTTCAAAGATGGCAACAAGCTGTCGGGAAGAAGAACAACAGTTCAAATTCAGAATATTAGTTTAACTTTGGATGTATTTTGAAGCATTTGACCGTGTCACCAGCATAAATCCATCCTCTGATTTCCCCCACCCTCCCCCAAAAGGTTGTCAAAACCAGAGTATTTTGGGTAAAATGCTTCATTGTATAAAGTAACAATTATAGCACAAATGCTGCATAATTAATATCATAATTACAGTACATTAAAAATGTTGAATGCATATCAAATTAATTCACCATTGTGGATCATTTGTGTTACAACTTTTCTATTATTGGAATGAACCACTATCAAATAACTGTCAAGAATCTCTATCATGTGCTCAATGAATCAACATATTGCTGGAAACCTTAAGTAAAAAGCTGGAAACACTCAGCAGGTTAGGCAGCATCTTTCGAAAGAGAAAAGGGTTAATATTTCAGCTTGAAGATCCTTCATTAGAATTGGAAAATCTTCAACCTGATAGACTAACTCTGTTTTGCTTTCCACAGATGGTGCCTGACCTGTTGACTATTTCCAGCAATTTGTATTCTTACCTATATTCTAGCTAGACCTAGAGATTTCATTTTCAGGAGTTGTTAAGTGTCCCCTTTAGCTTGGCTATCTGTCAAGAAGTGTCCCCTTTAGCTTGGCTATCTGTCAATCAGCAGTGGTGAAGGAAGGTTGAAAAGTGGGACTCTGTTTAAAGTAGCGAAGGAGCACAACTAATATAAAAATAATTCAACCGAATATCTCAGTTGTCACATTCCAGCCTTTGCTTTGCAAACAAAAAACTGCAGCATAACCCCTGTAACATGTTTCAAGAACTTCCTGCAGTTCACCAAAACTATAATTTCAACATTATTTAGCACACCGGGATTTATCACTGAATGAACAAATAACATCAGACTGAAAATTAATTTTTCCAATTTGAATTCATCTTTTAAATTGGATCAGTTACTGACATAATTGCTGCAGAACTTCTAACATTTTCTTGGAAGTACCAGCAGTGCTTTCTACTAAAAGGGAAGTTGCCCTGAACATTTTATGTTGATCAACAATGCATAAATATGTGTGGTATAAATTAAGCCAAACAGACATCAGTCTGGTCGTGGGCAAGAGCATGAAGCGGCTCAAGATGTAGTCACACACTTGACTAATAGATAATCAGCCACCATGTCTGCAGTTAAAAGAATATCCATACAAGTGCACTGGACCACCAGTGAAACGTTGATTGTGTGCCAACATCACAGTAAGTCTCTTACGAATATTTCACTGATCATTGCACCTGTGTTTAAGGGTGCATTTACACTACAGCTTAAGCCTGCTACTTGGAGACTGGCAGCTGCAGTTTGTGTTCCAGTCAGGCAAAATAATGTTAACATTGCCTAGAACTCTTACAACCCTGCCTGCATGTGCCTACATACACATCTGTGCAAAGCCTCTCACCAAGCAGTTAGGAATTAAATGCTATAAAAATGGGAAAAGGAATATTTCTGCTCTCTGAACAACTGAGCAGTATGAAGTTGAGTTCTAAAAGTGTTTGCAAGATCACCAAGCACTTTGCTGGTCAGGTCGGAAGCCACACTACATTTATATTTTGCGCACTGCCAACCCAAACCAAGCTTCAGAAACTCAGTTAGTTTCACGAGTTAAAATTGAGCCCCAACCTCAGCTTTCCACCTTGCCTCTTGCATCTCACGCAACATTCAACTTCATGTCAATGTGCTCCAAGAAGGAATGCACAGGACTATTCTTCAAATGCAGAAGAGTACATATGCCATTTGCTGCCAATTCACAATAAAACAGCAAACCCGCTAAATTCAAATTTAGCCCAGACGTGCTTTTTTCAGAAAACAGTTTCCCCCTCAACCCATTGCAATTGATGGAGCCCTCACCCACATTTCCTCTGTTTCTCGCATGTCTGCTCTTACTCAAAACCCCAACCCCTCCCCCCAAGCAGAACAGGGATAGTGGGGATAGAGTTCCCCTGATCCTTGCGCATCACCCCACCAGCTGAGGCATCCAGCATTGCATTCTTCACACCTTCTGCCAGCTACAACGTGATCCCACCAACTGCATCTTCCCCTCCCCACCCTCCACAGGATAACTCTCTCTGTGACTCTGTGGTCCACCCTCCCCACCCATCCCCTCAATCCCCAGGCATTCTCCCATTACTGTAACACCTGTCTCTACACCTCCTCCCCTCACTGCCAACCAGGTTCCTAAACAGCCCTTCCAGGTGAGGCAGTCTTCCACAAACAAATTCCTTGTCATTTATTGCATCCAGTGCTCCCAATGTGGCCTCCTACATTGGAGAGACCAGACGCAGACTGGACGACTGCTTCGTCCAGCACATACGCTCCGTTCGCCATGGCTGTCTGGATCTCCTGGTTGCCAGCCATTTCAATTCTCCTCCCCATTTCCACACCAACATGTCTGTCTTCAGCCTTCTCTACTGCCAAGATGAAGCTAAACGCAAACTAGAGGAACAGCACTTGCATAGTCTACAACCCGGCGGCATAAACATTGAATTCTCCAATTTCCAGTGACTGCTCCCCCTCCATCTCTCTCCTCTTGATCTACCTGGCCCCCATCACCATGTCTTTTTTCACTTCCTCCACACTCTCCATCTGCCCATCACCCACACACACCTCCCATTGGTTCCCCTCCCCCACTACTCCCATCTGCCCTCCCCACCTCCCTCCCTTCATTTCATGCGCCATCTTCCTCTCCCATCAGATTCCATCATCTTCAGCCCTTTATCACTTCTCCCTTTCACTTCCCAGCTTCTGGTGCCATTCCCACTCTCCCCTCCCCTATCTGCCCATCACCCACCCCCTCTTACCTGAACACACCCATCACCTGCCAGCTCTTGCTCCACCTCTTCCCTCTGTCTTTCAGTCCCATTGAAGGGTCTCGACCCAAAATGTTTACTGTCCATTTCCCTCCATAGATGCTACCTGTCCTGCTGAGTTCCTCCAGTGCTTTGTGTGTCTGAACTCAAATTAATATTTGATAGCTCTATATGTTCTATATCAAAGAAAAAAATTCAACCAAAATAAGAAAACCAAGCTTTTCAATGCTTTTTGTTTCTCCATGCAGAGAATTAAGTGTTTGCCAAACACTTGGGTACAACTGAAGCTTTTGAAATTGCTCTTCTTTGAACAGTGATTCCATCACCCAGGACCCTGAAGTTGATTCTTGGCATTTATGCAGTTAACATTAATTGGCCAAGGGGAGACAGTAAATTGGCAAACAGTTGTGAGCCTGACTCCACAACTCTGTCCACAGAGAGCAAATGGCAGGGTTAAACCCAGGGCAAATTAGTACGAAAGCCATTCTGGATGGTCAAATCTCGGGAGTTCCAAGACTGGATCCATAGTTCTTGGAGGTTAATTTAATGCAATGGATCAGACAATGCTCTTTGTCAGTCCAACAAATGCCTCGTGGTAGGAACTCACTTCCTTAAATTGGAATTCACGGTAGGTCATTTGTTATTTTTAAAGACAAATAAAACTTTCAATATCAGAGATATTGAAGGATTATGGAGAAAAAGGCAAATAAACAAGAATTAGTCAGGGATCAGCCCTGATCTCATTTCGTGGTAAAAGAGGCTTGAGGGACTAAATAGCCTACTTTGAATCTGTCGGACACGACGCTACAAACAGTCGACAATTCCCTTGCGATTTGAATTTCATGCTTAATTCCCTTAAATTACTGGGTACTGCTCCACTGAACATCCCAGAAGCCTTTAATACCACTACTATCTTGAATTTTGAAATATGCTCCCTCTCCACATTACTTACACCAAACACTACTGCTGTACGAGATTCTGCAGTCCTTGAATGTAAACATCTCCTTTGATACAAACATCTCCTTTCATGCATCCTCTTTGATCTTCTACAAGTCGCCAAGCAGCCAATAGCTTAACAGTGTTAGCATTTCCCCATTAATGTTTAAGCACCGTCTTTGATGAGAAACCATATGTGACTTAGAATATACAAAGGCTGGCTAAAATACAACAACTGCTCAGGCACTGTGACTGGAACCATCAATTCTGTCAGTGCTCCAGACTACAGCTCTGTGCTGAACTTTCCAATTAGTCACAAGTTCCCAAAAAAATTAAATGAAAGCGCTCATATGAATTCACTTGACCATGGCAGCGCCAGATGAATTATTTTGCTGCCTTTCAACTAAGGTCAAGGTTGTCAGAGCGGTCACAGAATCAGCCAACATGGAAACAGACCCTTCACCCACAGAGTCTACACTGACCATCAAACACCCACTTGCACAAATACTTCATGAACCCCATTTTATCACCCCACATCCCCATCAATTCCCCCCAGATTTTACCAATCACTGAAGGTTTGAAGGCATTTTACAGTGGCCAATTAACATACTAACCCACATGTCAATGACATGTTGGAGAAAACTGGAGTATCCAGAAGAAACCCATACAATCACAGGGAGAACATGTTAACTCGACACAGTACCAGAGGTCAGAATTGAACCCAGGTCAGTCCGGGAGCTGTGATCAGCAATTCCAATGAAAGGGAAGAAAATTGTACCCAATGTGCCCTCATCATGGCCAGGCATTAAACTGTGCCTACTCTATATGTCAAAAGTGTCAAGTGTCACCAGATGCCAGGGTTCCATCAGTCCCCAGTATTGCAAAGGATGGGTCTAGCCATGCTGCTGTAGAACATTACTTTCAGCTTGGCAGTGATAGCTGTACCTCACAGAAAAGTTTGTACAGATTGCCAACTTGGTGCACAAGTCAATCAATCTACCAGTGGTCTGAGAGGATCTTCAGGAAAAGGAGAAAGGAAATCCCGTCAGATGGGTCCAAGAGCAGACCATCAAAAGTTCATTCGGAGAATGCGCATCACCAGGAATTTCAAGTGACCACCAAAACCTCACTTGGTTAATGATGAGAAGGGTTTGCTTTGTCAAATACTTCATGCACAGCTGTTCTCAGGGTGTCGAGCATGGGCATGACAGCCATCCATCTCCTTCTGGAATATGTTGGGGAAAGAAGTGCAGCAATTTTTGTCAGATATTCAGCACAAGATTGAGTTCCATAAGCTGCAAATATTATGGAGTCTACCTTTGGTTAAAAAATTGTTGGTGTTTGGCAACAAAGGATTTTGGGAACCATGTCTTCAGGAACCCACTCCCAACTGTGTCTCGCATCAACCGCCTCTCATTAGTTATCCCCCTAACTGCAGCGACTCTCATTTCTATCCATTTGCCAACCAACCCACTTCCCCCTCCTTTCCCAGATCATCTCCTTGACCCCCACTGAGCAGCTTCACAACACAATCCTCTCCACAACTACCTGCCCCACAATCACCCCCACCATCTTCTCTTTCTCTCATACTCCATGGTCCAAGATTATTCTGCATATGAACAGGAACAACTAATTATCCTTAACTTCCTAATCAACCATGTTTGCAGACAAAATTACGCACGGAATCTGCAATTACCTATCCCCTCGTGATATCTTTCTAAAAACAGTCATTATACTCTTATTGGAAAAAGTTGCTACGATTTTGAATGGGAATCATCCTTTCTCTAGTTCACAGGGACTCTTCTTAAGCAGACACCATAGACTATATGGTTGAATACCATATTAAAACAGAACCTTCTGTTGGCAGTTTTCTTTGGTATTCCTTCGTAAGAAAGATGAGTAGATCCAGCCCACCTCCACTGACCAAGAGTGAAACTTATTTGATGACAGCAAGATGTCAACAGAGACTCTGAATTCCAAAACACAATGCACAGCCAATTGAAGGACCAGCTGCCGATGGTGGAGGGAAAGGAAATTTAGAACATACACATACCTAAAGTCAGAAGAACAATGATCTGAGAAGAGGTTGAAGAATTGGCACTGGGTCGGAATCAGGGACAGGAATGTGCAAGTCTGTGAAGGTTTAAATAACAGTATGAAAACTTTAAAACAAAACCTCTGGGAAACAAGGAGACCATGTAGGTTAGAATAAGATAGGTAGACAAGACAAAGTCAAAAAGAGTAAAGTTCTCAAACAAAATATGGATTTGAGGGAGGTAACATTAGGTAACAAACTTGATCTTAGCCATACTGATCAAACTGCCACAGGGATACACATGGAAGTTGTAACAAGCACTTGCGAGGACTGAACATAGTCTCCATCACAAGCTTATCTTCTCTTGGAAAATGTTGTGCAAGTGTGAGAAATTAATGACAAGTAACGATTCAAAACTGAGTGTCAGTAATGGTGCAGGATATCAACAGCTGAACTGTGTATAGAACAGCTTTAAATATTGTAATTCAAAGATCACAATAATCCAGGACACAAACCCACATTCAATGCATAGTTTTTAAAAGCAAATCTGGAACAGCACCAAGCAAGATGGTCCAAATTAACTTAAAAGCAAAATAAAAACAAACAACTGAACAGTTTGTCAATAAGAAATCATCAAATACATCAATTAAAAATAAACATATTCCTACCAGGAAAAACGGAATATTTCAAAAGAGAGTTCTTTGAATAAATAGGAAAGGTTAAACTAGTCTAAGACTTACTGGAAATATTTACTTTAAAGGCCTTCCGTTCACTAACATTATGCAGACCTCTACTGCTATTGCATTGAATGATCCTCATTTTGCCAGCTGGCATGTTCCACTTCTCTGAATTCAATCATTCAACCACCAGCAGTCATACCATCAGTTGCTGAGACCCTAAACACAGGGGTTTTCTCCTTGTGTTCTCTGCCTCACTACCTCTCTCTTCTCCTTTAAGAAATTCCTTAAAACCTCCAGATCAAGCTTTCACCCATTTGGCACAATATCTTTGGTGATAGGATTAGATAGGTTATCAGGCAGAGAAACAGGCATCAGGCCCATTCACTCCCGACTGACATCTCTGCCCCAGTTGAGCCTCCTCACACCAAGCAAATGTGGGAAAACGTTGGTACTATTTGTCTCATACACTCCATTTGGCAACACATTCCACGTTCTCAATACCTTGCCAAATTCGGTAAGATAACTACTCCTTGGCATATTCTATTGCATTAAAGATGCTGCAAAAATCCAAGATTTTGCAGCAGTTGTTACACTTAATATTGGTTAACAATATTAAAGGTAATGCTGTATAAAGCAATTACTGTAGGGAGGTAAGAAGGAAGTGAAGAGCAATAAAGGGGAATAAAGCAACTGATTTTTCACCAAAATGATTATTGCAAGGCAATAAAATGATTTGTTAAAAAGGCAGTGATAAAGAATAGAATATAATTATAGGGAATGCAACACAATAGGAATTAAAATACTTAGCAGCAGTTTTTTTCTCAGGCAATAAAGTAAATGTCCAAGTACTCAGATTGGGCCAACAAGGGTCAAGAAAATATCTTTGTATAATTTCATGGACCTCAAGGTGGAAGAGTTTCTGAGCACTGTCAACATGCACTGCAGGGCAATGGAAGAAATCAAAAGACGCACATTCCATCCCTCAAGAGAAAAATGTACACTTGAAGTGCAGGATAGACAACTGATCCTACTTATCCAAAATTGGAAAGAAAAATTGGGTCACCACAGTTCAGTCATCCAAACTGTGGTGACAGCCAAGATCTTAAGTGTCCATATTTTGAGATAAAATTAGAAATTCTGGGTCAGTTGGGGACAACAACTGGGTTTGTGGAAAGCAAGGCATGTTTGATGAAGTTATACAACAGATACAGGCACTGTTGCTGTGTACAATCCACACATTCAGATTTTCAAAAAGGTTTTTGCTAAGGTGTCTGCACGATGCTCGATCAACACTGAAAAGGCAAGGGTGGAATTTGAGGTGCAAACACACAGTTCCATCTAAAGTGCAAGTACAGGTGAAAATAAATCTATTTCCATATCAATTATTCTGTGCATACAGGCACAGCAAACCAAGGAATTAAGAGAATATGCTACTGACAGAGTTACTTACCAGTCTGCTACAAGCAGACTCCAATCCCCTGTCATTCAAAACTAGAATCCAGAGAGAGGTTGTGAATGAGACTTTATGCTTTGGGAGTGGGATGGCATTGCATACTATGTGGTAAATATAAACAAAGAGCATCCTAGAAGCAAAGAGAACACAAGTGCAAAATTCACATGATCATCTGTGAGAACATGATGAGACAGGCATAAAAGACCAACTTTTTGGCCGTTAATATTCTTTGGTAAATATAAATATGAGCATGGCACATTGAATGCACATATGATAACAAACCATCTGTGATATATTAACAGTGCAAGTACCTGTGGCAATTACAACCTTGCCAAGAATCTTTATGTGCCAACATAGAAAACAGTGCGAAAATATAAATGGTACAAAGGGAAATAAAAATAAATCCTTAATATAACAAAACTGTTGTGATAATTAGAATTTCCATGGAAATGAAGGTTTGACATTCTAATAAAGATATCACAGTTAAACAGCATTTATTATTTAACTGGTTGAAGTGGTGATCTTTTCAGTTCAAACAAAAGGCACATCAAGTTATGATCATTGCAAAACTTGTTTATATTGACGATTGGAATCAGGCCAGACTCTTAATTTTCAGAATCTCTATTCCTAAGCACACTTCAATAAACATCATTGAAGATCAACTTGGACAGAACATTTAATATGTTTGCAGTCACATTTCCCAAACCACAATGTTCTATCCCAGCTCTTGGCAGAGTCATTTTAAAATTTTCAAACTGGGTCTGAGAAGCAGAAAGTGCACAATGGCCTACGAGTGCATGTAAAAGTATGCAGACACAAATACAAATGTTTACATCTCTAGAGCTCTCAGCTCAAAAGTCAACACTATAAAATAAGGAACAACACTCATCCCCCTCATGGATTTATAGTGTGCTTAGATCAAGTCAGAATAAACAACATACTAGACTGTAGAGCATACATATTCTATTAGGTTATCAGTGATGTTAATTAGAAGACAGTTGTCAGTAAATGAATCATGACAATAATATCACTGCTTATTTCTGATCACCATTCTAATTACACCTTTGAGAGTTCTCTTTTATATGCATGGCCACTGTTAGCCTGGATTTTAATGAGATGCACTGCCTCCTTGGAATTTTACCACTTTGGACATTTGTCAGTAAATTTACATCCTGTACAATTTAATTAATTCTATTAATTTTAAAATTTCTCTAATGTTTTGTTGAAAAGAGAGGACTTGTGCGGCTATTTTAAATGCATATTGGCTCATTATTGTCTGCACAAGGTCATGCTATAATTTTAATGAAGCAACAGGAAATCCATCTATTCTGATGTAGCATATGTCAGCTTCTATAAGCATTTAGATTAATGCAAACTGCAGATGTTTCCTATTGGCTACTTCCAAAGAAACTGTGGGAATATCAGACCTCAATAAAATCAAATCCAACACCTGCAGTTTCATTGTGCATGCTGCAAAAAATCCAAAGGCAAGTTAGAAATATTGAGCACTTGCCTTTTGCCAGACAGTTGAAAACAAAATGATCTGAAATAGAATAAAATCTCCCACACCAATGAATTCATTGCTAGCAGAGATCTATTAAATAATTACATCAATTGTCAATGTGTACAAGCTAAAGTACTGCAACAAATAAAAGTCTACTCAAACAAATTGCCTGCAGAGAGGGTATGCTAAATAAAATGGTTTCTGAGCTCCCATTAAATAACTCAATATTATTATGCTTCTACCAAATGCAGCAAAACTGCAGTGAATGGGAATCACTACAAACTGCCCTCCAATTTTTAAAATTGCCCTCAGAGCAAACTGATGAACTTTTGAAGCTTGCACACAAGTCATTCACCAGTTCCCTAAGCAGTTACGAGTTGGGCCAAATAGTCTGTTTTGGTACTGGAACTTTTGGAAAACCTTTCATGCAGCACAACTTTCCACATTCAATGAGAACTTGGCTTCTTGTGGCATATCCAATGAGCTGAATTGAACCTCTCCACAGCATGAAAACATAAATTCATAATGAATGATTCAAGGCTTTGCCATCTCATTACAACATCTTTGCAGGTGTTCCTCAAGCTTATGCATTTCATTCCATAGATTCACTGAGAACATGTTGGATGCCAACCAAAAATGCATGGCTCTCTCAGTTCACATCACCTTCCAGAGAGTGCTGAAACTTTCACCACCAAGATGCCCCAAGTATTTTGACAGAACTCTTATCAGCTTTTAATCTAGTCCCTCTTTGATATTGAAAGTACTGTTACCAGTCTGTGCACAACTTCCACAAACACCATGTTTTTGCAAACAAAATCTGGACTTTCTTTTGCAATTATGGATGTGTGATGTGAGTGGTGGTTAAACATGGGTGAAAACAGAAGGCAGAACTAACCTAACCATTATCCAAGGTGCTTAGACCTCGTTCAATTTTAGACTCCTTATGCAGTTCAACAAGAAAGTGGACTAATACTGAGAAATAGTCAATACAGTGGCACAAGGTTGAGTGCAGAGGTGTGGTTGGACACATCAAGACTCAGTTTTCCTCTGTGATATATAAATTTACTCATGAATGCTAGAAATCAAAGATGATTCCGTTTCTGCAACACTGTCACTTCAAATCGGGTTTATCAAGTTATCCCCATGACCAGGCCTTGCTTACCCATCTGCTTTGCCCTGACCTACAGTGATCCTTATTCCTATAGGTTAAACAACAGGATAAATTTAACCTTGAAGTCAACTAAATTTTCCATAGGCTGATATTTTGTTTTAAAAAGCATTCCAGTCAAGTTATATTCAGGTAATAAATCTGGGCCTGAGGAAGCTCTTGCACTAAATACAACAATTTTAAACTGAAAACTTGAATGACAAATATGCCAGAGGAGTGGAGTTTATTCAACTTTGTGTTCAAATTCCACCTCCATGATTCCCCTAAAAAACAAAGCCTTCAAGTTGAGAACAGAGGTGTGCATTTTTTCTGCTCACACACTAGCACACTGCAACCTCTTGAAGTGTCAAAGTTTGATTAGCAATCAGAATTACAAATGATTTTTGCTACGGGGAACAAGATAGTCTAATAGGTTGCTCACTTTTTCACTGAGCAACAGTCAAGAAGACAGGAGCCCAAACAGCCTAACTCTGCCAGCTAGTGGAGGTTTTTTGTGACAACAAAAAAAATATCTGAATATATTCACAAAAACAACAGACCAACTATCAGCCTATTATTGAGTGGTATTAACTTCATTCTCATATCAAAATAAATACTTTTCCAAAATAATCAGTTTATTTAGTGACTGCCCAAGTCATTGAGATGGGAATGCTGCTAGGACTGGTTTGTGCCAAGCCTTTGAAGAATTCTTCAAATATTACTGTAGCAGTAAACCTTCATTTCTGTCTCCAAAAATAATTACATGGCAAATGATTTATAATAGCCTTAAATTGATCAAAATGACTTCCATCAGATTACACTGGGAACTTAAGAGTAGTATTGTGTAACTAAAGCTTTTTATCCTGTTGTTTCATGGTGATTGTCCAGCTGCCTTTTACTCCAAACACTGGCTAAAATAACATGCCAATTTTTCACTACAAACAACTGTGCCTCATGTCCCTTTGAAGACAGGCTCAGTAAGTTTCTATCTTCCCTTGAATGGATCGTGGACTTGAATTCACCTCCCAGGGGAAAAAAAATCAGAAAATGATCATGTGCTCATTGTTGTCTTTGAAGACAGCCCCATGATCTATTTCCAATTGGTTTTCAGAACTCAAACAACTTTGAAGACCCTAATTTTTGCAAGGAACGTTTCCCCTCTCAAAGGACTTTACAATGTTACACTGATCCAGGTGCTGCTCTTTCTTCAAGTTCATCTCAGTTCTCCATAAGCATCTTTGATGCAGCTTTCTTCAGGCTTTGCTGTTCACCAATTACCCTGATGCTCATTTGCCTCCTCATCTACCAGTGCCCAAGATCTTAAAATTCTCACCTGTTTTCAACACTCTCATCGTCTCAGCTATTCTTTTCTCTCCTAGAGCCACACAACCACCCAAAATCTTCATGCTCCCTAATTTCTGACTCAAAGACCCTAGATATGAATTTCTCTACCATAGATGGGTGTCCTGCTGGCTCCCGAAGCTTCAAGTGACAGTACTCCCTTTGTAAACCTCTCCATCTCTTTTTCCATGGTCTTAAAACATAACTATGCCCGATTCCAATCTTTCCTTGTGGCTAATTATTACAATTTGTTTGATAACACGTGAAGTGCCTTGAAAAGTTTGCTTCATTAAATGCACTACTTAAATCAAGTAGTGCCATTGGGAATAAAATTTTCCCACTTCTTCCTAACATAACAATTAATCAACACATGAAAATCAAAAAAAAACTGAAGATGCTTGAAATCTGAAATCCGACTGCCACAAAGCCTCACTGTAGAGTACCATTTTGTACATTCTAGCATTATTCACTCAAAATCGATGACAACACTTTTTAGTAGTACCTTAATTGATGTTTCCTTGATTTCTTGGCTGTCAGTGCCCCAAATCCAGTGTCCTTGGTGAATTTTGAAAATCCTTCTGAGAAAACCCAGAGGCTGAAGTTCACTCTGTTTGCCACAAGATACCAAGTCAAAAAAGCCAGTGACACCAAATGAAATCCTTTGGTGCTTTGGTCCTCACACAAGTTCTGTTCTGTTCAGTGCAAAACTTGACAAAACTCAGGTGCTGAAAAGTCATCAACCTGGAACCTGAACTCTGCTTCTCCCTCTCAAGATGCTGCCTGACCTGACATGTTCTGTTTCATTCCCTCGATTGTCATTTGGGTTAAATGCAAACAGTACAGTTAAACTTCAGTCACCCAGCTCCCTTAGCACTTTGGTGCTGCTGAACTGGCAGATTTTCTGGACTATTGCATGTTACTCCTATTAATGCCCAAACTCACCTTTAATTCATATTTTTCTTTTAAAAAAAGATATCAAATAGTAATATAATACATTTTCCAGTGAACATGGTAAGCTTCAAGAAGCCCTGGTGAGTTTTAAGAGAGAGTGGGAAATGGCACCAAATGAGCCAGGTGCCGAACCATTGGGATTTCTGAACATTTATTGGAGTTTTACTGCATGAAGCTCTTATTGAGCATTGACCACGTACCCATCAGATTTATGAAGAGCAAGAGATTTGTATGGTATTGGCACAAGGTTGCCGGGGCACATTAGCTGTATTGATATATTAAAAAGTTCATGCCTTGAGGAGAATGGAATAAAGATGATGGCTTACACCACCATTATCCCAAGGCAGTACATGGAAGCATTCCTCAGAATATAATGCCACTTAATGAGCTTTTGGTTCTGGAGTAATCAAAACCCTGATCACTCATTCCAGTCATTCAGGAAGATAGAAAAGATTCGAGAGTACAATTTGACAGTTTTTCTATTTTCTGGAAAACGTTAACAATAGATAAAGAATGGGTGGTCTTTCATTTTATCTGCTGTGCAGAGATGATCAGTGCATTGTTAAGCCCAATATTAACTGCACTGCAAAATATTTCCATTAGTTGCAATATACTTTGGGAAGCTAATCACGTGTTACAGAAATAAAAATCTTTCTTTTGCCTTGACAATACTCTGCCAGAAAATAAACCTCACCATTAAAAATCTAAGTTTAAGTGAGCAACAACATGAGATCCAACTGAATGTGAATCTCCAACTGTTTGGAAATTTTGGTACAACTTAGATATTTTTAATGCCCTTGAAGTATATAGAACCATACACCTACCACTGCATAAACACAGCTGCTCTTCTTTTAACTGGGACTACAATGACGCTGATTTTAATCTCAAATGCTACACTGGATTAAATTATACACTTGTGGGTGTTGCATTCTGGAAACCAACCACAGGTTTTTATCCACAGTGCTACCAACCTCTGCCACCAATCTCTGTCAAATATTTTAGTTACCTTGATTCAAAACTTCATTCATCTCTGCCTCAGTAATTTAGTCAGTTTCTGGTTCAAAACTATAAAATGTACAATTAATTAACATTCTAACACCACATATATTGCTGTGATCACTGTTTAACGTTATTTGAATAATTTTTAAATATTCAATCCCTGAGAGCATATGCATCTTTGTAATCACCATATTTTGAAAAAAAACCTGAAAATTTTAGAGTTGGAATGAGAGGCAATTCTTTTTGGCAATCTGTGGTCACCCTTCGTTCATAATGGTATGCACAAAGCTGGAAGATGACAATTAAAAAAAAACACATCGGGGACAAAGATGAGAAACTTCAAAGATTTTTTTTCTAGTCCCTGGTGTGCAGCTCCTTACTCCAGCAGTTGTACCTTGATGCACAAGGACAGAGCGTGTATGTCCTTGACATTCTGCTTGAACATTCCATTCACTGTGGTGAACCACTTCTTTATTAAAAGCTACTCATTGCTTATAAATGCTTTAGACAATTCAACTATTAGTGTTGTAATTCTGATTGGTCATTAGACAATCAAGGAATGATGCAGCGCAGAAGGCTGGCATTCTGTACCAGCCCTTCAAGATTGTTTGATTGCATTGCTGTGAAGAGCTTTGGGTCAGTATACAGTTTTAAAAGCATGACATAAATGTAAATGACCATTGTCATGACTGAAAGAACAGATTAGTCCCATTCAAATCAATAAGAAAAATTATAAACAATATATCAAACCAAACTGAACAGAAAAATTTCAAAAAAAAAGACTGGACTAAAATTTCTCAGTAGAAACAGAGCAATATTATGTCATCAACTCCATTCCTCTAAGTTGGAAAGTTACTGAAAGGGGATCTATATCATGTGAAAATATTGAATAAATGGACTCCAAATATCTTCAAATTTAAGGATCAACAGTAACACTCCTAATTTTTTCCAAGTTTAAACGTGATATAGTTTGAGAAAACCATTGAAAAGTAGTAGGGGGTATTGGATCCTTCCATTTAAGCAAAATGGATTGTTTGGCCATTAATGTAACAAAGGCAATCATACAGTTAGCGGAGACTAATAATTTTTCTTATTGATTTGGGGATTTTTTTCCTTTTTTTTTATTTATATAATAAATCATTTTTCTTTCCTTTCTTTTATATTATATTCATTTACTAAGAGATCGTCGGATCTACAGATTTTTTTTATATTTTATTGTTCTTTATGATTATCTATGCCATGATTGTTCTCCTGATCTCTTTGTATTTCATGTACAAACATTGATGTTATATATTAATCTGTATTAATTTGAAAACTAATAAAAAGATTGAAAAAGAAAGATTAGTCCCATTCTCTTTCCCCCATAGTCCCGTAGACTCGGTCACCTTTTTGCCTTTATACAAGCTGCTATAGGCTTTAGGAAACTAGCTGATAAACAAGGTCCAACTAATTTAAGGTCTTGCATACAGACATCAGAGAAACAATGCACAGCATCTCGCAATACAGTGGCACTGCTAGTTTAAATTTGCAGAAGCAGAGAACAGGTAACAAAGGAAATCCTGCTGTCAGACAGAAGGGAATGATATTAAAGATACCAGCTTGATTCTGGGAAATGTTTCAGTCTGGTTGCCAGGTACTATTGGAATGGACAAGATTCAAACATATTCAAGAGACTCTGACTTGCCTTTTAATTCCTATTGCTTTGTTCAATTGAGGTTTCTGTATTACCATGCGACATTACTTCGGTGCGTCATTTAAACTAATTTTGTCTGACATGCTGTTTCCTGCTTTTCTACCTTGTTTATGATAATGATTTGTCAAGACTTAAAAGTTACAAACATAAAAGATATAAACTAAAATGTAAACTTTTAAAAAATATATTTTCTACTGTTGTACTGTGCATATACATTACATAATTTGGTACCAAATGACTAACAACAGACCTTGGTCAACAAGTAAAATCTTCTTCTGTTTCAAGCTGCAAGCAAATACATAGGGAGTCTACTGACATCTGAAAGATTGAAAAGTCTCATGAATGTACACCGAATTATTTTTTCTCCTTATAGGTTTAAAGACATCGTGTATTTCCAGAATATTGATTTAAAAGAAACTGCAGGAAATTTAATTCAAATATTCAACCCTGATGAAATAAACCTTCCCTGTCACTTCTGCAATACAAAATCCCTGACCAGATATATTAGCACTTATAAGCATCATCCTTATTCAAGCATACAATTCTTCTCAATTAATCATGTTCCAATGTTCAGTACACTTAATATCAAATCACAGCCAAGTCTCAATTTAAGACAGTGGTTCTTTCTCACATTAACACCTTCTAGTAAAAGCTCACTTTTGAATTCTCCTTCAAGTAATAGCATCACATTTATTTTACTTTAAGCTACACTGAATATCAAATGATTGAGCAAGCTGAGGTACAAATGCTGCAAATTGGCCATTTTTACATAAAGCCTCCAGGAATCTTTATGTCAGTGCACAATATTGCTGCAAATTAGTGCTACATCCAACAGGCCAGCAGAGTTGCAGCAACCGAGTTCAGTGAAACTGGGATAACTAGTTAGGAGCATTCTTCATTTAATAAGGCAAAAAAAATTTGCCAGAAGAGACAGCACGCTAATGACTAAGCAGTAATGCTTTCAACTGTTCAGTGTGTTAAATACACACCTGGCCTCAGATGTTTACAACTGAGATTAACAAAAGACTTAATGCGACAATAAACAATGATCATGGCTTCCTACCCGAACAGCTAAATTCTAACAGTTAATATACTTTGTCTCATTAGAATTGTTAGAATCTGAAAGTGACCTGACATCAGGAAGTACATAATTGGAGGAGAGCTGGTGCAGCTTTGAACCTAAGTGAGCAGAAAAGCAAAGTGTCACTATGCCAATGATCCCTATGGAACTTGAAGATTAAAGGTCATGATTCCCTAATTATAATGAACAACCAAGCTGAAAGGTTGCTTGTCATTATACAAGGTTCACCTGTGTTCAGTTGCAAAAAAACATGCTATTGTATTCTACAGGTATTTTCCTAACCTGTGCTTGAAAAGCTCTTTATTGCTTTTTACATCCAGTTTCCCCTTGTGATCTTTCTTGACAGCAGTGGTTAATGCTGAGGGACAGTTCCAAGCACATAGGC
The DNA here is from genome assembly GCF_009764475.1 of Pristis pectinata. Lineage (NCBI taxonomy): Eukaryota > Metazoa > Chordata > Chondrichthyes > Rhinopristiformes > Pristidae > Pristis > Pristis pectinata. The sequence goes on along the minus strand of NC_067409.1, from coordinate 24,529,318 downwards.
AGTATTTCAGTATCTCAGCCAAAAAGCCATTTATCATGCATAAACCAGCAAAGCCAGTGCGATGTGTCATCACAGGGACATTTGAGGGAAGCAAGACCTGCCCCCAGTAAAAACAGAAAATGCTGGAAACACTCAGCAGTTCTCATATAGTAATAGAGTTATATAGCATGGAAACAAGTCTGTCGGCTCCACTCATCCATGCCAACCAAGGTGCTTTCCTGAGCTAGTCCCATTTGCTTCCATTTGGCCCATGTCCCTCTAAACCTTTCCTACCATGAACCTGTCCAAATGTCAGTTCAAGGGTCTTGAGCTTGAACTGTTAATCCTGTTTCTCTTTCCACAGAGGCCACCTAACCTGCTGAGTACTTCTAGCATTTTCTGTTTTTATTTCAGACTTCCCACAGCTGCAATTTTAATTTTCAGAATCTTCCCACATCTGGCTTCTGTCTGAATTTCCATAAAACAAACAGAGAGGGGGTGGTGGAGGGAACTGCTGGCATGTTTGAGTGGAGGCAGAAAAATACACACATTTATAATAAATTTAAATACGTCTTTGAACTTAATGTCCAACATAGGAAATGATGCTGGGCAACACGTGCACAATGAAATGAACACAGTAATTCTCCTATATTCCTCTGAATAAATTAGAATAAAAACTGCAGTGTTACAGCAATTCCAATTAAAACTACTTATGCCAGTTAGTTTAAAGTTAGTTTAACCTAAACTAACTGGTGGAAGTAAGCTATTTCATGTGGGTCTTCTGTTCTTAAAGACCAATAACTGTGGAAAAAGGAAAAACATGTCAGCAAAAAAGAATTACTTCATGTATTCTATGTAATACATAAATTCAGACTTTTATCACAACCCTAACAGCTCATAACAGTTTGCATGCTTAGAAACACACCAACTTGTTCTCAAATGCAGAATTCATTTGGTCCAAAAGATCCTATAAGGAATGGTGTTTGATGTTGTTTGCAACAGGAGGGAACTTATTCTGCTTGAAATAGTGCAACATTATCTTTAAACTCATTAGGTCTAGTTTAAGGATCACACCTACAGCAAACTGTACAGAAATGTCACTTCTGACACAAATTCAATTTCCTGAGATTGGTCCTCAAAACACAAATGTGTAATGAAGGGTATATTGAAGGCCCCTAACTGAGAATCTTGGTTTTCAAATGACTTAAATAGTTAATGAATCGATAACATTGCTTTTGTGTGCCAACTAGCTTATCATTGCTATCGAATTAAAATCAGCTCATACTTTTCTGTAGATGAACATTTGCTGGAACACTTCCAAGCTGTTGTACGCATCTTTCATGCAACACCTTACTAATGACGGTACATGCAAGCACAAAACTGCACTATATTTGTTTTTACAGGGTTCCCTAATTGCTCAAGCTCGACTTATTCAACATTCCACAGCAATACCAGCTTTCTTTTAAATGCTTTTAGTGCAAATCTTTACGTGTTAATTAGCAATAATTTACTTAAATGGAACATCAGTTCTGCGGTCATATTTTAAATTAAAATAGAAAACACAATAGAAAAGAGCAGGACATGGCACCTTTGCCAGCTCCGGGTCAGACAGCCCTGCTCAGTCCTATGCTCTTAATTATATGTATCCTTCTACTTTCCTCCCCACCAGTAGCATGACTGTATCTGCATTGAAAATCTATTGCCAGCTGCTGCAACATGACGGGAAAGCGAGGACAAATGTTGAGAAGAAATTTATGTCAGGCCTTAATGACTGAAAGCTGCAATAATTAACTGTGGATTGATTTTATGTTACTCAACTGCATTATTAGAGATGGCACATCAACTCATAGCTCACCCAAACTACACAACATGGGTGTAAATATAATTGTTCATAGTGGTATTAACGCAGAAGAAAAATGTACCCAATTGGCTTAAGTTTCAGTTATCTGCACTTCAAAAGTGAATTGCAATGTTTGTGTATACTTAGCTTTGAAAGTAATGCACAAACTAAAAGATCTTGCACAATTAAAATAAATATTTTAAACTCTTCACTTGGTACTGTGGTGAAATGAACAATTTAGGACACTGGTAAAAATTGTTCTTCAGCTATGAAGGAAAACGGGCAAAAGAATTCTTAATGATTACCACATTCAATTAACAGGAAAAAAAATTGTATTTGTCATCTCGGGATGTCCCAAATTCTTTTACTAACACCGAAAGCTCAAAAGGACTTCTAAGTGTTCTCGTGAGGTAATGAATAAAATTAACAAGCAGCAAGAGTTCTCACGAAAGTTGAAACAAGAAACATGAACATTTTCTCTCCACGGAGCTGATGCCAGACCTTCGCCATTTTCAGCGGTTTCTACTTATTTCAGACTTCCAGCATCTGCAGATTTCACTTTCAGATTAAGAATTGACCAACTTAATGATGAGTTAATTAGAAGTCATCAATATTTTCCACAATAAGAATGGACCATTAGATATAATACCAAATTACACAGAGTTGGGATGTGGTACAATTACTGTAATCTCACTGCACTAACAATCAGGAGGCCACAAATTCAAACCCCACCACGTACCCCGGGGAATCAGAAACGAGGAAGAGGACTGGGGAGGCTTTTCAGCCCTTCAAACCTGTTCCATCATTCAATACAATTGTTCTATCTCAACATCATGATGCCTCATAACTTTTGATGACTTTTTAACTAAATGAATATATGTCCCAAGACTTCTTGGTAAATGGAAACAATTCTCAGGGATACACTGGGGGAAATCACCGCAAATCCAAATCTGATATGATATTGATTTCACTGGGTATTGTACAGCTGTGAATACATAAGAGTAGGCAGATATTTTACTTTAAAAACTTAACAAAATTATTTTGCTTTCAAGTTTCATTAATTTATCTGAACTGTTTTTATTTGCTTCATTTTCAATAAAATTTCAATGGATTGAAAAACCATTAAAATAACACAGCTTTGACAATATGCAAAGCAGATGCCACAGCTTCAACTGTCAAAGCTTTCAGGGAATTTTTGGAGCTGGGACCTTCACAATGTAGTGTTGGAGGAGTTGCTACCACCTCAACCACATCACTGGGTCAGTAAGCCTGCCATATCAGGACTGGTTAAACATGGGAATGGGGAGGGGAATGGGGAGGGGGGGATCAATTATTGATGGCAGGTTGGGCCAATAAATGGCAGCATTAGTCGGTAATGGTGTTAAACTGCCTCAGAACTGCTTTCCAAAATGGCTGAGCAAGACACATTGGCACTGAAAACAACTTATTTTTCAACAGGAAAAAAAATCACTACACTGACCATGACAGCTTGGACAGCTTAGCAAATTATCAAGGCAACTAGGATTCGTCCTTGGAGATGACACCCATATTCTGAGAATGAATAAAAAATTATCAAAGTAACCACCAGGTTGGTACCTTGAAAACAGAACAACCCAAGGGTGCAGCAAGTGAAAAGGGCATTTCTGATGGATGAATTTTGATGAAGTATTTGGGCACACAATTACTCATATCATTGTCAGATCAGAATATTTAAAACAGATCATTTGTAAGAAAACAAATGTAAAATTAAGTGCAGCAGATGCCTGTGCTTAAAAGCAGGGAGGTGTCCTCAATAGGATTAGAATATTAGGGTTACAGAGTGGTCTGAAATACTGGGCTGCAGCAAGCAATCCAGCAACACCACATAATTAAGCAACCCTTTTCTGGAACTTCATTGACTGCCTGACCCCAACTTGACTGATAAGTCTGAAAGTGGGTTCAGATTTGATTTTTTTTAAATGACATCTCACCTAAATCAGAAACTGATCCCTCTTAGGATGCAAATATTCCATGAATCGTTTGTCAATCATCCTGTAATTTTAATACAAACTACCCCAACTCCAGCTCAGACCGAGTTCCACTGTACATTTTTTCTATTGATTGTTATGCCTCCTATAAAGCAGGATTGCTGAATTATACATGTTTGAAAAATATAAATGCTTCATTTATTCCTTGTATAAGCTGAAGTGAAATGCTCCGAATGCATTTCATTTAGATTTGGTGCACTGAGAGAGGGGACCTTCTCCCATCAAATTTGAACTATATTTAAACCCAAGTCTCATTGCAGAAAGGAAAGCAAGGAGTAATTACAATGGTTGTAAAAGCAATTTATACAAGTGCAGCAAAAAAAACTCAAACTCTCAAGTTTTAGACTTCTTGTAATTAAACATCTCCAGCTTTACACATGGCTTTAAGTGGATGCCAAAAATTAAACCAAGCAGAGAAAATGGAGAAAAAAAATGTCATTTATACAATGTGTTCTTATTTTGTGGAAAGCATCACCTTTTTGTTTTAAATTGGCTGCTTAAGCTTGGCTGATAGGACACTAACATCAAGTCAGCTGCATAAAATGCAATCCCCAAAATACCACCTCCGAAAACACACCTCAAAAGGAAGTACCAAGGGAAACATATCTGTGGCTCTTTGTTTAGAAAGATCTTCAGTCAATTCTGAAAGAAGGGAACAATAAAAGTGTACCATGGCAACTCATATCAACATATTTATTGAGGCAAGTCAAGGCAAAAACCATTTCAAATAAATTAGTCACAGTTACGAATATTGACTGGAAGCCCACCAGGGTCTCATATTTCATTCCATTCTCTACATCTTACACATCAATTTCCTGATTGCTCTTCTGATAAGACATGTCTTCCAGCTTAGGGTTCGTGGGGAAAATTGCATTTTGTACATCAAGAACCAAATTTTTGCAGGGAAATATGAACAGCTTCCTTTGCAGATGACCACAACTTCAGGGTTTCCACAAAAATGCAAAGACCACCAACTTGCTGTGAATGGTTCAGAGTCCATTTCAAGAATGTGATCTAACATCAGGCTCTGCAAGGAATCAAAATGTTAAGTGCAACTTTGTGGCAATAGACCAACAATAATACATTGAAATTTACCGAAGTATCCCACACCAGGTTAGAACTGGTATTGAGAAAGCTTTTCCATTCATTTGAATGGAGAGGGGTGGCTGTTGGTGTCAAAGATAAATATGGGCAATATTTACACACAAAAAATCCAAGGCCTCCTTGACAATTAGGATATGGAGTCTCACCAACAGCAACAACAAAGCTCACTCCAGTTTGTCTGCACAAGAAAAGAATGTCTTCATTATCCCATTTTATCAATGGCACTTGGGATACATTTTCCCGAAGCTATCAGCAATCATTAGTTTAAAACCTAACCAATAATTATAATTACCAAGCTGATATCTTCAGGAAAATTTTACATAATGTTTTGCTGAGTTACCCATTTTCAGAAGGGACTCTGACTTCATCTGCTCATATTCCACAGTTTGCTGATTTAAATGTAATTACAATAATCATAGCCATCCAATCAATTTAAGTGATACAAATCACAGAGCCATTTTTGCAATATATTTGTTGGCTCTTATCCTGAGAACATATCTCATTTACAACATGAAGCAGAATTCAGACCAACTGAACAGCTGGTTAAAACTGTGGTTTAGTTTTTTGTTGCTATATGGTTGTGTGCATAAAGTTAACTGAAGACAAAAATCGGAATATTGCATCCCTGGCATGGACAGGTTGAAACAGTGGTATCGCTCATGGCTGAATGGTTGCTCTTTTGGTTGAGACAGAAGTTGTGGGCTCAAGTCTCAATCCAGAAGATTATACGTATCGGCATTGAATCTTAAGAGAAAGAAATCAGAAGAAACATGTTTGAGAATTTCTCTGAGTAATCTACCAGATTCAACAAGTTTCAATTGGCCACCTCTGCTAAGTGTGAGGACTATACCATTCCTCTCACTAATGAACTGAATGATTTGGTGCAAGGAGAGGAAGGGTACTATAACTATCTAGAGGATGAGGAGGGGTACCACCTGTCAGAGGATGTGGAGAAGTACCAGTCAGAGAATGAGGAGGAGTACCAGTCGGAGGATGACATCAACCACTCCCAGCACAAAATGTTTTCAGATGAGGATCCAAATGATACCTCAGCCTGGCAATTCTCTGAGGCCACAACATTGTTTGTACTGGCATCTGCGTGTCTGTGTGGGTTTCCTCCGGGTGCTCCAGTTTCCTCCCACGTTCCAAAGCCATACAGGTTCAGAAGTTGTGGGCATGCTACTTTGGCGCCGGAAGCATGGCAACACTTGTGGGTTGCCCCTAGAACACTCTATGCAAAAGATGCATTTCACCGTGTGTTTCAATGTACATGTGGCTAATAAAGATACCTTATCTTGTCTGATCATATGACTGAAAGTGACACTCCAGGGTAGCACCAGATAACTACTGCATGGTTGCAGCTGCCTGTACAGTACTAAAACCAAGTCCCCATCCGCTGTCTCAAGGTTAAAAAAAATTCCACTCTACAATTTGAAGAACAGAAGTTGCCACAGGATGCAAGTTGACATTTATCTCGCAAACATGCATCCTTAAGCCTTAACAATACTGTTACGAGTTAATTGGTCATTTAGCTCATTGTTCTGTGTGAAATTTTCTTGCGTGTAAAATGGCTGCCAGATTTTTTTCATATCAAGTTATCCAAGTGTTCTATGACATTCCTGAGTTGGTGAAAATCACTACATTAAAGTTGTTTATTTACATCCAGGATTAGGTGGCAGCAACAGATGCACCAATTTATCAGGAATGGTGCTTTCCTTTGTGATATGAAGATAATCCAACTTGCTTGACAGAAGGCTGAACTTAGAGAGGCACATAGTTCATATAAAACAGCCAACAGATTGCTACCACTGTCTGACCAGCTGAGCCTAAGAGGAAGGAGGCCCCAAAAGCAATTTATAATAACATTTACCATTTCATTTGAACTGATGGCCTGATGGAGTACTGAAGCAGTTCTGGACCATTAGATGGGCCATCACTCAGATGGGATTTTCAACTGAGTTCCCATCTGCCCTCTGAAGTAAACATAAAAGATCCCACTGCAATACTCAGAGGAGGATAGTGGGTATTCTCTCCAGTGTGCTTCTATCTCTTCACCAAGTCTTAAAATTGCACAGGCTAAGGCAGCACACCACCGATAGCCAGGAACAGGCTCAGATGCAACAACATTTTAACTACCTTTTCTCCCCCCAGAGGTAACATACTGAGGTTTCCGAATCTGAAAGTAGAAGGACACTAGACTGAAAAGCAAAACTGATGACTTTTCACATTTAAACAAGGCAACATTCATTATCTCATTGGCAGTCAAAGTGCACTAACAGGCAATCCATCCCCTTATCACTTGCCATCTTCTCCACTTACTGTGTAGATACAGTTCTATCAAAAATGATCAACCAATATCTCACCAAGTAACTGATTTCTGTGCCAGAGTCCTGAGACTAAGGTTCAAAGGCTACTCAACCACAGGTGACTTCTCAGTGGATCCCATGGACAAAACACTTGCACTTGACCAGGAGTCAATGGAAAGCCATTTCACGTGACTACCTAACCAATTTGCTCATTCCCCAACACAAGCTTTAGGTTGATTTTAAGCACCCAACTACTGACACAGCATTGGCTTGGTATCAAAAACTCCATTGTAAACATTGTTATAAACTAAAGCTGGAAGGGCGTTGAGATATGAACAAGTGACCTCCCACTACAAGGCTCTTCACATCACATGATATAAGGTGGTGATAGCAGTGATTACGATGACCCACTCCCCAAAGCATGGCTACTACATATCAATTGTAAATCAATCCTGGAAAAGTTAGCCATTTTCAGTCTTCAAAAATAAAATCCAACCATACAATCAACACAAACATGTCCCTCTCTCCATGACTTTTAATATGACAAGTACTGCAGTTACACTGTGACAAAAATTAACACAAGAAATAATTGAAATATTAATTAGGAATTGGAGAATTTTCCTCAGATGTTATAAATTTCTGTTTGTCAATTAAAATTTCAACAATTTCTTAATGACCACCAAAACTGAAAGAATGAAAATATATGACGGCTGTTTACAAGATTAAAAATACGCTGGCCTAAATAAGTATTGCCTGTCGATTTTCCATACAAACAGAAAAACTAAATTGCAGTTTGGTCATACTCAGCAGTACATGAAACACTTCACAAAACATTTTTTGTTAAACAAGGTCGAGGGATGGAATTCTCAAGTTGCTACTGCAAAAGAATAATTGAGAAGAATATAAAGGCTATGCAAGCTAATCTGATTAGGTCTACATATACTCCATTTTGCATCACACACAAAGAAATAAATTTAAATCCTTTGTGGCAACCATGGAAGCAGGTGGAATTACTGGATTTTATTGCAGCCCCAAACACCAACACAGGGTTATGTCCTTCGATAGTCAAGAACTGACAAGAGAAATGAGGAACATTCTCAAAATGGGCAAAGATTTGAATACTTCAAAAGGAATTTTGTCCTAAATTGCAAGTATAATTATGCATTAAGCTCCCTAAGTAGATGAAAAGAGGTTATTTTAAGATGTGCTGTAGTAGTAATCTAGTATATTTCAGAACAATTCTTAATCTGAAATAATTCAATACAGACTAATGTTAATCAGCTAATATCAAGAAATGTCTTGAAAGAGCTTAGGAGATGTTGGAAGAGTTATCATGAACTTTATCAGTGGAATACTTTGCATCTAGGATCGACAGGAGAGCGAAGTAAACTAACCAAGCTTTAATTCAAGTGAAAGTACATTGTGTCCTCATTCTTAATTCACAACTTCACATACACAGCAATAAAGAAAGTATTAACTGATTTCTTAGCAGGTTTCTTTTGAAGTATTACAGTTTTTTAAACCAACACAGCACTTCTAAAATATGAGGAAATGCTGCCGTAAACAAATTGTGAAGGCATTTTTATTTGGAAACTTAAAAGCAAGGCATCGGAAGTGGTCTCCTGCTACCTAAACTATTTTATGAAAGCCTTATGGAACATATCAAAAGATTTCTGCTAATTAGTTTGACATGTATGCAGTTAACTTGAATTCATTATGAACATGTAGAAAGTTAGTGTGGTTTCAGAAAATACCCGTTCACTTAACTGCATTATTCCTTTCTATTAACAGTCTCAGACACCAATTAACACCTTATCAGTACTTTAGGCTTGTGTCCAAGATTGTGCTAATGATTACAAGTCAAGGAAAAGCACCATTTTAAAAAAACAGGAAGGAGACTTTCAACAACAAGGAAATGGCAATTAGGATTTAAAATTAATATAAATCAAACATAATAATGCATTTTAACTTAAATTTGCTTTTGAAAAGGCAACTTATTGTAATCAGGCCCATCAACCTTTTCCTTGATAGAAGAGGGAAGTATTACACTAAATGCATATTCAGGTTAGTCAAAACAAAAATAAGGAAAACATTTAAAGAAAACGGAAATCTGAAACTTGCTTTCCTCGCTCCCCTGCTACCATCACCAATGTGCACATTTTAAGCCCATTGAAGTTTGCACATTTTTTCAGCAAGGTTATCCAGAATGAAAGAAAAGCTTTGTAAATGGGGCTGAGGCATTGTCTAACTGAGGCTGAGGATCAAGCAACAAAAAAGCCATCTTTTGCTGTGTTCGTTTCAAGGAAACGGAAAAAATGTAGACTGAGTACTGTACCTGCTAGCTTGCTTCCATTGCTCAGCAATTGCCATTGGAAGTTGTTTCGCAGCTGCACAGATGTTCAATAATGTGACATTAAACCAATTGCGCCTAAGACTAGACATGAATGATTGCTTCATGTTGCATTCACAACTTAATGCTTCTGACTGCAGAGATGATTCGATGCAGGCCAGCAAAGCCAAAATTGAATGATAGTATTAAAAAGTTGGTCTGTGCTGGCAGTCTAAGAGCTCTGCCTGTCCATAGCCAGATCAAATTGGGTGGCACACCCAATTCTCTTAGATTCTCTTAGATCAGATTTGTCCCACAAGCACCACCACAACATAGATGTAGTATTACAGGGCTCTGCAGTACAAGAATTTAAAGCAGGAGCAGAGAATCGTGATTGAACAACAGCCACAAACAGGAGTAGAGCAGCAAGAATAAGCACAACGGCATTCATTCCTATGTGACCCATATGTTCCTTTTTTCTTATTGTCTGCCTTCTTTCTCACAAACCTGTTTCATCATTTTCGTCTTACTACTGCTCGTGCCATAATTGGAGATACAGGCTGATAACAAATATTTTGAACATGTTGTAGAACAGAGAGACCTATGAGTACAGGTATATGCTTCCCTGAAAGTGGTGACACAGGTAAACAAGGTGGTGAAGGTGGCATTTAGCATGCTTGCCTTCTTCAGTCAGTGCATTGAGGACAAGATTTGAGATGTCACATTGCAACTCCACAAGTCATTGGTGAGACCACGGTTGGGATATTGTGTGCAGTTCTGGTCACCCAGCTTTTGGAAGGATGTCATTTAGCTGCAAAGAGTGCAGAAAAGATTTATGTGAGTGTTACTTGGACTCGAGGGCTTGAATTCTAAGGAGAGGCTGGGATTTTATCCCCTTCAGTGTAGGAGGCTGAAAGGTGATCTGAAGGAGATATACAAAATCATGAGGAGTATAGAGAAGCTGGATGGTCAGTCTTCCCCCCACCCACCCACCCCAGAGCAGAGGAGACTAAAACCAGCAGGCATAGATTTAAGATGAGAAGGGAAAATTGAAAAGGGACCCGAGGGGAAACTTCTTCCACAGAGACAGTGGTGCGTTTATAGGATGAACTGCCGGGTAAGCTGTGGAGTGGGGACAATTAGAATGTTTAAAAGACATTTGGACAGATGCATGGATAGAAAAGGTTCAGAGGAAAATGGGCCAAACACGGGCAAATGGGACGAGCTCCAATAGACTTCTTGGTTAGCATGGACGAGTTGGGCTGAAGGGCCTGTTGCTGTGCTATATAACTCTCTCTAACCCAGTCTGCCACATCATTCGGGCACTTGTCATTTTCCAACAAACCTTCTGACATTTCTTTGCCATCAGCAGATATCTTGACTGACAACATGGACAGAGTCAGGCCAAGTGGATGCACCTCTCACTGATGACCCCATAAAACATCTACCTTACTCTGACTTACCGCGATGTTAGTGGGTAGTCTTAAGCAATCTGTGGAAAGGTGTCAGCCAAAATGCAGCCAACCAGATCAGACATGGATACCACAATGACCAAAATGTGGAGCATTCAGACTATTCCTCCTATTATCTGCCCACTGTTCAAATGGGAGGACATGCTAATGCAATGATGCCTTGTATTTATTGCTGCTGTTGCATGGCTACATACTAATTTTCAAATGAACTACTTATGCAGGCATACTTTTCATTTCAACCAACTGGAAGAGTCTCCAAAAGAGAGGCAAGTCGGCAGGACTGCAGTTGTAATAGAGTTACATGCCAAGGCCCTTTGCTGACAAATCTCATAGAACAGGTCACCTTTGCTTGTTGACATAAATGTAAGTATTTTTTTTAATATTGCAGCTTTGTTAATATCAGATCTCCTTCAGTTTTGGAAACTTGTTAACCAAGGACAAGTTTAGCTCCTTATTCAGCACTAAACACACCGCCAAGCACAACAAACTGCTTAGAATACCTCAGGCTATAGGGCAGAGTCCAGCCAGAAAATACATAAATGGAATATGTGCAGCCTTGAAGGACTTTCCTTGGAGAAATAAAGAATCCTCTTGTATGCTTAAAAGCTGCACTTTACCCCAGACCATGAGCTTCAAACCAGCTGTAACTATCACATGCTTTGGCAGACTGTTATAAATTATAAAGACAGATTTGACTAGAACCCAGTGCAAACAAATGAATCACAATTGCTTTCAGCTTATCTTTGGGCAAAAATGAGGAATGTTCCATGAACCGAGACCCTGCTCCTGGCTTCAGGTTAATTGTAAATTTGTCTTTTTCATAGCAATTAATGGGATGGCTATTTACCAGTCTATTGTATAACCGTCACTATCTCAATTTGAAGCTCAAGTCCACAATGCTGAGATGGCTACGAAATTGGATGCAAAAATATAATAATTTAAATAATGGCTGGCAATCTTAATCTTGCAACCAAAAATTTCATAAAGACTTTCCTTTACTCTTTTTGAAAATAAAATGAAAATCTGCCCATTGTACTTCAAATTTTAAAAAAATCATGGGTTTGAGCTGGTGTAGAAATGCACAGCACAAAAGCTGTTTTGTTTTTTTTTAAACCTAGTACTCTTCCAGTGAGTGGCAGAGTTCAAATACAATATGGCACTCTCTCTGTTAATGCACCTTTGAAGTGTGTGCAGGCAATAATAACTATTATTCAAAAGCAAACATGCCCAGTGAAAGGTTTACAGCAAAAGCAGTCAGATAGATGCTTTCTCTCATCCAAAACTGTCAATAACCTACCTTTTAGAAGTTCATCAATTCGGCAGAATCACACAAGTAGCCAAAATGAGCCATGTTGGCAACCTTGTAACTATATGAGTTGAGGAAAATCAAATGCTTAGACAGAGCAATAAAATAGCTCTAGGGAGAATATTACTGAGAGTTCACCAGACAAGGTGAACTCTCAGTAATACAAGATCATGAGTAATCTTCTGTCTAATGGTAGCTACCTTCTATCTTTAAAATAAGGATACAATTAATGCAACACAACCAATGTACCAGGGAGCTACACACAAATGCAGGAATTTATTTCTCCAGAAGGAAATGCTGATTTTATCTTGTATCACCAAGTTCTTCATAAATAAACAGCAACATACTTCCAAGCAATTATAAGCACGAGGGAAGTGCTGGGTACTAACGATATCTGTTATAACCAGTGCATTTACATTAAGTTTAAAGGAAAATGCTGCATACCATGAGGGTTCATGACCAATGATTTAGGCACTTCCTTTAACAATGTATTGTTTGTGCCTTAATGATCATTCCACTAAGAATCTACAACATACACACAAGGGTAAGATTTGCTTTTTGACTACTTAAATTACAGAAAAAGAGGAAATGTCCAGAAAACAAATTCATGTTCACTGTGCATCTATCACTATTCAATAACATCTGTCAAGTGATTCAGTGTAAACCAAAATGCTCTGCATTCATCTGCATTTCATGTGTAGATTCCAGATCTGCAAGGGATGCTCTTTCAGAATAATCTTCTGCTTTACAAAACAAAATCAGGAATGGGAGAGTGGAGGGGGGAGTGTCCAGATTGGACAGATGCTTGTCGTGATATTTTTAAGAAAAATAATCAGTGTAGTGATCTCAAGATTCATTCAAAACTTAGGATACACAAACACCAAGCATGAAGAATATATATTTGCTGCGTGATGTAGACTTTCATCAAAAGATGCTGAAACTATCTTAGCGGTTGCCAGAATAGAAAAGTGAAAAGTAACTTTTTTCTCCAAATCCAATTGACTCCTGTGGGAGGAAAATGAAACAACTAATTTGTCTGGAGACTCCCACAAATTCATCACATCCCCAAGCAATTCACAACGTGCCTGCAGTTAATGGACCACAATGAAGGAAACATAGCAACCAATATACACACAAGGTCTCGCAAATAGAAATGAGATAAGTAACCAGATGATTTGTTTTAGCTATTGTAACTATTGGCCAGGATACTAAGAGAATACATCTACTCTTCTTCAAATGGTGCCAATGAATCCTGAGAGGCAAGATGGAACATCGATTCAACAATTCATTGTTAACATTATATCTTTGATTTTGCAGCAATGCTAAAAAAAATTGCTAGCCTGGATTTCATGGTCATGACTTTAGATTGAGACTTGAACTTGAAACTTCTTGACCCAGGTAGGAGTAAAAATGCTATTTGAAAGCATTTGTAGGGATAAATTATGTCATTCTAGCCCCATAACAAAATAGACTGTTGCCGTTTACTAAAACCCATTCATCCTGGTCAACCAGCAAAAGGAAGGATGTTATTAAGCTGGAAAGGGTGCAGAAAATATTCACGAGGATGCTACTGGGACTGGAAGGATTGAATTAGAGGCTGGACAGGCTGAGACATTTTCCTGGGAGCATCGGAAGCTGAGCAGTGACCTTACAGAGGTATATAAAATCATGAGGGATGCAGATAAGGTGGATGGCCACGGTCTTTTTGCCAGGTTCAAGGAGTCTAAACCACAGGGCATAAATTTATGAGCAGGGAAAGATTTAAAGGGAAAAGTTTACCACATGGACAGTGGTGAGTATATGGAACAAGCTGCCAAGGGAAGCTACAGAGGCAGGTACAATTACAATGTTTAAATCACATTTAGACAGGTACATGGATAAAAAGATTTAGTGGGACATGGGCCAAACGTGGGCCTTCTTCTGAGCTTGATAGTGTCCACCCTTTTGCTTCCTTCCACTTTGGTTAATCATTACATCTTCTTTCCCTAAAGCATTTCTTGGACCAGAGGATGACATGCTTTCACTCTGGGTAGTGAGGCCAATATGGAAGCTGCAAATTCTTCTACAAATGAGGCCAATGGGGCAGACGGGTGTGCAGTTTGCAGAATGGTCTGCTCTTTCCACTGCTTACAAGGGCTTCCGTGTTATTCGAGTGCTTTTGGCCTCAAGGTTCTCAACAGCATCCTCAATGCTCCTTCTCCACTTTGACCAGTAAAGTGCCAGAGATTGCCAGCAGTTGATGAGGACAACACATTTCTTCAAAGAAGCTTGGAGCAAGTCCTGCAATCTTTTTCTCCATCTGAGTGGAACCTCGTCCTGTGATAGGGTTCGGAACTGAGTGTCCCTTTTGGAAGTCTGGTGTCAAGCATGCAAAGGACATGGACAGAGGACATTCACCGAGAACAGAGGACTCGATGGAAACTAAGGCCTCTATGCTGGAGATTTCATCTCGGAGAGGACACTGACAGTGGTTTGTTTATCCTTCCAGTGCAATTGGAGGATTTTGCTGAGACAGTATTAGTGGTATTTTTCCAGCACCTTAAGGTGCCGACTGTGAATTGTACAGATCCCAAGTGCACAGAGTAGGGCAAGGATCAGCTCCACCCAACAGACCAGGAGTTTTGTGTCAGGTCTGAGGTCTTGATCTTCAAATACCCCTTTATTCAACACCCTTTACCTCAAATAATCGAAGTCACAATGCACAAGAAGAGTAAGGAATTCACAAAGAGACAAAAGCAGCAAAAATGTCGAAGCCTGATAGGAATATTCACTGTAACAGTGAACATTTAATTATCACAAAATAAAAGTCACACTCTAAACACTCGAGCACAAAAACCATTGCTGAGGGTTTGCTGCACTGTTGGAAACACTGTTATATGGATGCAAACCAAGACTCTTTCTGCTCTCTCAGATGATTGTAAAAGATCTCAGTGCATCATTTCAAAGAGGTCTTTGCCAATTATCCTTCAATGAACATCATTAAAACACATCACGGTCAGAAGCATGCTGTATTTCTGGGAGCCTCTTGATGGTAAATCAGGCATGCTTCCTACATCGCAACAATCACTCCACTTCCACAGTGCTTCATTCACATTAAAATAAAAATATACATCCCAATATCATGGAAATACATCTGAAGGCAAATCAACTCCTTATCAACTTCCAGATCTTGGAAAAGAAATCAACAGAGTACTCACTTTGTCATTATTTTGATTCACGGGATGGGAACATCATTGTCAATGTTGATATTTATTGTCCATCTCTAACTTCCCCTGAACTGAGGTGGCAATGGTGAGTCAACAACATTGGTAAGTCTAGGGTCACTGGGTAACAATAGCAGATTTCCTTTGTGGATTTTGTTTTAATGACAATGCCATTTTTCATGGTAATAAGCAAAGAAATGAGTTTTTCATTTAATTTCCATGCTTTTTTAATTACTAGCTCCCTGTGGTGGGATTTCAACTCGCGTCTCTTGATGAGTGGCCTTGCAACTCTGGTGCTTAGCCAAAAACTAACTTACCCCTGGTTGTA
Organism: Pristis pectinata; assembly: GCF_009764475.1. NCBI lineage: Eukaryota > Metazoa > Chordata > Chondrichthyes > Rhinopristiformes > Pristidae > Pristis > Pristis pectinata. The sequence continues at coordinate 24,513,424 of NC_067409.1, read as the reverse complement.
AGCCACATTTAAGCCAAATTCACGTACAAGGACACAAACTTGCTCGGACCTCAACATCTAAATATCAGCACTTAAGCATCAGGAACCTCAAAATACCACCCGTAACAACAGGAGTTCCAAACTTGCTGGATGTGCTACCCCCAACTCCATACATCCAAAATAAGGCCAGCTGTGAGCACGGGCATCAAGTTCTGGCCAAGGTGTTCTCGTGTCGGCAACACTTCCCGAACTATATATCTGGAAAGTGCGTGAATCTAACAGTAAGCTTGTTCAGTGCAGTAACGTGCTTGCAGTATATTTTATCATTACTTATTTATAAAGTATCTTGTACTGCACCAATGAAAAAATTAGATAACAGAGGAGCTCTGTGGATTACAATAACACAGCCAAGCACTGAGATTGAAAAAGATCTCAAGAACAATAAATTTAAGACTTGCACTTCAATTGCAGTTTTCATGATCTCAGGGCAGCCAAAGCCACTTAATGGCCGAGTAAATGTTATTTTCAAAACAAAAACACTGTTTCTGGAAATGCAGCAGCCAATTTTACGCATTATATTTCCCCACACAAATTAAGAAAATGACTGGATTTTCTGATGATTAAGCAACTTATGCTGCCCCAGGCATATGCAGAACTCCCATGATCACCTTCAAATAATGGTATATAATCTTTTACATCCTCAGTTGTGTGTAAATGGGGCCTCGGTTTAGCATCCCAGCTGCAAAATGACACCACAGCTAAAATAGCACTGCCTCAGTATAGTAATTAGTCATAAGATTGGACTATACATTCAAGCCCATCGGATGCTCTTATTTGTGGGCGAGAATGATAATGCCAAGACAAAGTTACAGGCTCTGGAATCAATGCCATAAAATTTTGCAATGGTTATCAACCAAAAGAGAACAATAAACTAATTGGCCAAAACAATATCTTACAAGCTGAAAGAATTAATGCTGAAATTGTGCAGAACTCCACACTAAGTCCACCAGAAAAGTGTCCTAACTACAGAAACAAGTTCTCATGACAAAACTTATTGCCCATAATCTAGTCATTCAATGGTTCAATATTTTTCAGGCTTCTGTATAGAAATGTCAGTGTAGCTTAAAGGTTAAGAATTCCACCTCTGAACATCAGTACATTAACTAATAAACTGATACTTGCGTGAAGATCATCGGATCAAGTGCTATATTGGCAGGTGCATTTCCTTGCATCAGAAACAATATACAAGCTAAACCTGTCTTTTTGTTTTGCAGATTTAAAGATCTTTTGGTACTATTCAAAGAGTAGTAACAAAATTAAAAAGTCTTCCAATACAGCTCAACAGAAACACACCATCTACATCAAGGTGACTTTAAAAATATAACTGTCATAAAGTACCACATTTTTTTTTGGAGTTGCAATAAACTGCAACTTAAATGCAAGCTTTTCCTTCAGGTGCTAAAATTAAGCACATATTGAAGATAAAGGTTTACACAACAAAATATGGTTCAAGCAATTCAGGGAGCAAATTAATGAAGACTTATCAGGTGTAAAAAAACTAAACATGACAAAGTCCCTGATGGTGGGTTCTGCAAATAAAGCTGCAATGTCAATTATTTTATAAATATAGGACTCAGTAGGAAAGAAATTGTCAAATACAACAATTGGATCTATAATTCCTTGGCTACACACTAATTTCCTGGTGTTGGGAAAGTCGTGGGATTGCAGTTAACAATGGTGTTTGCTTTATTATTCTCAGCCACTGGCTGCTAAGCAAACATTAGGCAGTGATGTCACACGGAAGCTGGGCCTAACGACTCCAATAGCAGGAAGAGCAATTCCGTAAGGCAGTTCACAGATGTCTCTCAAAAGCATTCTTCACCTGGGAACAACGTTAAATTAAATGCAAGCCTTATCCACAATTCTGATGATTTTCCGATAGATACTGCTGTCACAAACCAGCAACAAAAGAAACACACTGAGCATGATTCAGTGTTAAAAACTATTTTATTAATTACTACTTATGATAATACATAAAATGAAAGTAAAAATGTTAGTATGTTAGACTTCAAAAATGTTAAACCTTGAACGTTAACCCCAAAACTAAACTCTTCGTGTGTGTGTGTGTGGCAAAGTCCAAAACTCCCAGTTCTGGAATGGTTCTTAAAGTTCAGTTCCGCAAGCCATAAGGTGAAACATGAGCAAGGGTTTCTTCAACAACCACCGTTGACAGAAGATAAGACGTAAATGTAGAAAAACAGAGAGAGAGTACATACGAAATCCAAATGTTCCACGATGGAACCCAAACGACACTTCAGTGTTTACTCGGTAGTGACTTCCTCACCCCGAAAAGCATCCGAATCGTGGTCGTCCACACACAAATACCCGTTTCCGTCTACAGGTCAGCAACAAAGTGAACTCCACCGGACTACTTCCAACTTCCACACATGGATTTCAGTGGCAGACACAGTTATAGTTTCTCATCCATCGATAGAGAAAACTAGCAGGCTGGTGTCTCTCTCCCTTCTCTCTCTCTCTTTCTTCTTCTTCTGCTTCTTCAACCACGTCATTACGTCCTTTATCTTCTATATTGACGTAAGCACGCCCCACACACACATACACACACTCTCTATCTTAAAGGGACTTTCACTGAGTCCGTAACACTGCATAAAATGAACAACTTGTATTTATGCAACACCTAATACACCAAAAAAAATCAGCCACAATCGAATGGTTGAGCAGACTCGATAGGCCGAACAGCCTAATTCTGCTCCAACATCTTATGGTCTTATAACATGTTTACCTTTCTAAAGACTTTTCAAGACTGTTTTCAAAAAGAACAGCAAAACTTAGTCAAGTCAGTAGGTTTAAAAGCACTTTCAAGAGAGATAGAAGAGTATAAATGGTGAAGTTCATGCAGGGAATTCCAAAGATAAAATGAGTGGCTAATCTACCAGTGATGCAGCTTTAAATGCTGAGACATCAGACAGTTGAATGGATGGAGGAGGACACAGAAATAGGAACAATCAAGAACCGTGGCACATTACTAAAAGCAGAAGGCAAAAGGAATTCATCACACTAGGGTTAAGCATTCAGATTCAAAAATCTGAAACTTATAGAGCAAAGCAGCATCAGCAACAAAACTGGACACAAGTAATTAAGCATACTGTATATGTAAATGGATACACAGCGGTAAACCTCACTTTAATCATTTCAACTAATTATGAAATTGCCCAAATCTGAATCACACAATATTCCAAACTTACCATAAAAGGATAGATCTACAACCCAATTACATTAATCATTGTTTATGTCAAGCCATTCTGGCATTACACCAATATAAATGAGAATGCATGAGAATGAAGTCATAGATTGAACTGAATTGAATAGAACAGAATTCTGTCAAATGTTTTATTATCATCAAACACAGTGAATTTATCCATGGAGAGAAAATCCAAAATGTTTTCTCTTTTCTACAAATTGTTAACTGATACAGAAGTTTAAAGAGAACCAAAAATAGCTTCAAACTGCAATGAAGAACATGGGTGCAAATTTCTGCTTGTGACTGCTGTGACAGATCATTGATGAAATTCACCACTATCTTCAATGTACCAGCACAGCCTTTGGTCAACGAAGGGAAAGAGGATTTGCAGATCAAGACTTCATAGCTGGCACAAAAGATATATCCACTAGAATAAAAAAAACAAAGCTAGAATAACTCAGCGGCTCGTTAGCGACCCGCGCAGAAATGAGATGTTGTTCTTCTAATTTGCGTTTGGTCTCTCCGTAGCAATAGAGAAAGCAAAGGACAGACAGCTTCCTTTGGTTCACAAAGGTGTCACCAGGACTGTTGGGCTTGAGTTAGAAGGAGAGACTGAATAGGATGGAGCTTTTTTTTCCCTGGAGTGTAGGAGGCTGAGGAGCGACATCTTATAGAGGTATATAAAACCACGATGGGAGAAGATAAGGTGGATGCTCACAGTCTTTTTCCCTGAGTAGGGAAGTCTAAAACCTGAGGACATAGATTTAAGGCGAGGGAGAAAGATTTAACGGGGACCTGAGGGGAAACTTTTTCACAAAAAGCGTGTAGGTATATGGAACAAGTGCCAGAGGAAGTGGCAGAGGCAGGTACAATTACAATGTTTTAAAGACATTTAGACAGGTGCAGGGATAGAAAAGGGACATAAGCCAAATGCAGTGAAATGGGATTAGCTTGGATATCATATCTCAGTAAAAAAAATTAATTACTATCCATCAGGAGAGAAGGGAAAAAAAACCAGCAAGGAAAAGAAAAGCCTCTGGAGAAAAGAAAATCTCTAAGGAGTCATCTCACTCCAGTTTCACCAGAAGACTGCAGAGTCATTTCTTTAAGCTTCATTTTTAAATTTTGTTTGAATATGGGCAAAAAGTTGTTGTCCTATTGATTGCACACCAGCCCACAGAACAGTACAGCACAGAAAAAGGCCCATTGGCCCATGAAGTCTCCACTGAATATGATGCCTAATTAAACTGAATCTCTTCTGCCTGCAGATGTCTATATCGCTCCATTCTCTGCATATTTATGTGTCTATCTAACAGCCTCTTAAGTGCCACCATCTTATCTGGTTCCACCACAACCCCCGGCTGTCCATTCCAGGCATCTACCACCTCTTGGTTTAAAAAAAAACTTGCCTTTCACATCTCCTTGAAACTTTCCCCCTCTCACCTTAAATGCATCTCATCTAGTACTTGACATTTCTACCCTGGGAAAAAGGTTCTGAATTTCTATCCTATCTATGCCTCTTAGTTAATTTTATGAACTTCTGTCAGGTCTCCCCTCAGCCTCCGACGCTCCAGAGGAAACAATTCAAGTTTGTCCAACCTCTAATCCCCTCCAATCTCGGCAGCATCCCAGCAAATCTCTTCCGCACCCTTTCCAAAGCTCCCACATCCTTCCTGCAACGTGGTGACCAGAATTGTACACGATAATCTTCAATAGGCTCTGAACTCCAGTAAGTTTGTATCGACATGAACCGTTCCTACTTTGCTTGGCCTCAGAGCCATGTGAAACCAGTACTAATTCAACATAACTATGTCTGTCCCACTCTCAAACCAAATACCCAAGGGGCAAAAATGTCAATTTATTCAAGATGGGGTAAAACACTGTTTACATATTACTGAACCACAGCACAAAAGCTTTTCGATGACATCTTTTAATTTTATTTCAAGCACAGAAAGTTGCTTCTTTTTTCATTTGTAAATCACCAGAAAATAATCAGCCAACCAGTCAAAATCTCTGAGCAAAACTTGAAGGTAAATGGCAACCAAACATAGAAGTGACAGAGGCAAGCAAATTGATTGCAATTTGGAATGAAGCACTGTTTTCCTTACTTAATTGCAATAACTTGTCTCTGTAGGTCATTGGCCATTACTGTTTTCCCTCTCCTCAACATAAATTGTTATAAAGTGAAGAATGAATTTTAAGAACAGCCCAATTTTCATGCATTGATTCCTCAATATCTTTCATATTCTTCAATATGTAGAATTTAACTAAGTAGAAATAACAAGTAAGAAAATACTAAAACCATATTTTTATACCTTTTTTCTTTATTTGTTGCATATCTGCATTAGTTTATTACAAGGGTCAGATACGAATCGACATTTTCTATATGACACCATTACCTTGAAAAGTTTTTTTAACCAACATCATTTCAAGTACATTTCAACTAAAATGTTTAATATTTAGATGAGTTTTATCCCCACAGAGAACAATTTAACCAGCCAGACGTTTCCAAAGTGCTGGCTTCATCTGACAATTCGTTCTGCCTTTCTGAAAAAAAACAGGGAGGGTATTTGAACAATAAACTTGAGACTTCAGTCTAATGTACCATATGTTTAAGTAATACATGCTCCACTTACTTTCTTATGAAATGTATTCATTCCTATTTTTAAATTTTCATATAAAGCTTCTGCAGATGTCTATGTTTTAAACTTTGTATTTTTCCAATGCATCCTTTGCAAACAATAAATCAGTAAGAATGACAAGACCTTTGGGACACAGATGCTCCCAACAGATTCCTGCACATATGGTGTATGCATAGGCACCTCAGACTAGCTGAAATGGACAGGACATTGAATATTAAAACACACATCAATAGGAGTGCTGCATTTTAGTCTGCCTATCTTTTGAAAATAGTCCTCAACACTAATTCTTAATCTGGGAATAAAATTCTGTTACTGGGATTCATTTTAACATTCATAAAATGTCATTAAACATTTCATTACCAAATCATGCAGTTTTTAAACTGACAGTCATATTAACAATTGATCAACTATCAACCATCAACAGTGGACAGTGGAAGACTGATGTATTACATTGCATGTCTTACAAGGTTACAGTAAGCTTCAGCAAATCACAGTTTTGAACATGTTTAAGCATTACAATCTCCATTGACCCTCACACTCTCCTCAGCACCACCAGGACCTGCCAGTTTCATTGAAAATAGCAGTAAACAACCCATCCGAGCTCAAAAAAAACCCAGTAGTGATTGTATAGAGAACATAGTGAGTAGTTTAACTTTACATTCTGCAGTTTAAGAAGACAAATGTCTAAATTTTGACATGAGTTCAGTTTTGAGATTAATGAGATCACTTTATTAAGCTTTTCTAATTCAAACAGCCTTTTCTCTTCACTTTCTTACATTTTGTAACAATTAAAGTTCCATCACTTTCTTCCAGACCTGCATCTTATTTCCACAATCAGAACTGTACTAACTAAAGGAGCTGGAACCAGACTGTTCTTAAAAAATAATTTTCTCATTATTTGATCACTAATTAATATTTTAGATGACTTCGCATGATTCAGCTCATTACTTGAAAAAGATCAAAATCCAGGCAAATGAATCTTGAACCATCAAGTGACCAGAGAATGGAGACTCAAGAGATGTTGGAATCTGGAGCAAAAAACAAACTGCTTGCACGGTCCAATCAGGATGCAGGGTCTCAACTCAAAATATCCCTTTGCCTCCACACATTCTGCTTGACCCACTGAGTTCCTCCAGCAGTTTGTTTTTTGCTGCAAGTGACCAGAGAACTTTAGTTGTCTCCATGACACTTCAATACATGCTGAGACACAAGAGATTCTGCAGATTGAGAATCTGGAGCAACATGCACAAAATGCTGCTGGAACTCAGCAGGTCAGGTAGCATGTATGGAGGGAAACTTACCATTTCCTGAGTTCCTCCAACGTTTTGTGTGTTGCTCCAATACACCCTGCACAGACTCCATCGATTTCAACTGTCTAGCAAGTCATATTGCACATTGATTTCACTGACTAAAGCCATCACTGATCATTAATAATATTAAAAGCTTGAAGAGAGCAGGATTTTCACTATTTGAAAAATCACAAACATTCCACCCATTCTTTTCCAACTGCATCAACGAATTCAACCAACTTAGAGGAACAATCATAACTTTTCCAGTTCTTTCTCTTGGATATACAGGACCTTTCTCCTCCATGTCTTCATCTCGAAGTTTGCAACAGAATTTTACTTGTGCAAGATGACAATGCTGCTTTCTCCATCTGATCCCCAATGAGCCAGACAACACCACATGAAGTTAAAAGAATAATGCCATGCACTGTCCTTGCTCTTCATTCTCTGCTTTGCTTGATGCACATTTCTTTTTATCCAAAATATTTAGTCTCAATTTCTTGGATTATGACATGGGAAGCTCGAAGCTTCATTAGATCTTGAGGCTACCTGCACTGTTTGATGTTTTTATAATGAGTATTTGAGAAGAAAGCTGTTAAGTGTAGCAGATCCACTGGGGAGCTCATAGAATCAGAGTTGTACAGCACAAAAACGCACCCTTTGGCCCACCATTTACAGATAATCTTTTTGCCCATTTTCACTAATCCCATTTTTACTAATCCCATTCACCCACTTTTGGTCGATATCCTTCTATGCCTTGCCTATTCAAGTGCCTGTCAAAGTGATTCCTAAATGTTGTAAATGAATCTAATTCTACCGCCTCCTCTGGCAGCATGTTTTTAATATCAACCAATGTTTAAAATATTCCCCACAAGATCCCCTTTAAATCTCCTACCACTCACCTTAAACCTGTGCCCTAGTTTTTGATACAATAGCAACATTTACAAGGAATTTAGACAGGCACATGAACAGGCAGGGAATGGAGGGATATAGACAATGTGCAGACAGATGGGATGTGTTTCAAATGGCATCATGGTCGGCACTGATACCATGGGAGAAAGGACCTCTTCCTGTGCTGTATTGTTCTATGTTTTATACCCCTACCATGGGAAGAAAGATTCTGACTGTTTGCCCAATCTAGGCCTTTCATAATCTTATATACTTCTGTCAGGTCACCGTCAGCCTCCTTTGCTCCAAGAAGCCCAGCCTATCCAATCTCCCCCCATAACGTAAGTCCTCCAATCCAGGCAAGGTCCTGGTGAATCTCCCTGCAATTCAGTTCAGGTTTGTTCACCCATGCAGCAATACTGGCTTTGTGCCCCCCACAAGACAACTGATGGCATCAGGAAAGGTGCTTCCTTCAATGTTATCTTGTTCAGTCCAAAACTCAAAGGGATAAAACCCCAAGAGCATGAAACCGATCGCATAGCTGCAATACTTCACACTGTGGTCATTATTTTTTTCTCAGATAAATACCTCACCGATCTATATTCTACAGAAAAACAAGCCACTGCATTTCAGGGCAGGTCAAAGACATTTGAAGCCAAAGATTTTAATGATTATTCTGCTGTTTTTGTGCTCATCATTGTACTTATTTTCGTATTTGTATTTATTATTACCATGTATACTGTTTATTCTACAAGCTTCGTGTGAACGAAGAATTTCATTGCACTCAATAACAATAAACTAAACACTGATGCACAGCAAAATTTTTAGAACTTGCGCAATACAGATGGCTACACAGGGAGGTCCTCTGTTTACAGCAAAATAATCAACAATGCGTGAAGCATTAAACTGCCTTCTGAAGAGCAATATCATCAATGCAACATCAGCGTCCAAGTGGAAATACTTCTTTACCAAAACTGAATACTTGGGTTGCCAGAACAATTTTCTGAGGTCAATGGTTCAATGCCCTGAGACCAAGTTACACAGAACAAAGTACTCGAGGAAATCAGTGGGTCCCAACCTGAAACATTGACCATTTTTTGCTTCTACAGATGCTGCTTAACCCACTGAGCTCCTCCAGCAGTTTGTTTTGTCTTGCTCCAGATTCTGGCATCTGCAATCTCTTGTGTCACCAAGTTACAGACCTGGCCCGAGAGTCAGTAATGTCAAATAAAGCACTCATTTACATTTTTTTTCCCAACTAAAAACTCATTTGAGTCGTAGTATGCTTTACTCAGATCAGGAACATAGGTCTAAATACGTTCATAGATTACTGCAGGAATTCACACCAGGTTAAACAAATAAAATAAACTTTCTCCTTCATTGCTGACTTACAGCCCTAAACACTTAAAGCATAAAAGAGAATCCAATGTTTACACGGTGACCAGGCTTGAACTACCGCCACCAATATGCTGCTTATGCATATACCGTCAGATGTCTCTCTACTATAACTTTAGAAATTGACATTACTGCCATTCAAGCAGCCCATCACAAACATGCCATGCTCAAACATGCCACTTTTATAACTTTTTTCGTGGTAGCACCTCCACCACCCCCAACTCATTCTCAATAAAAAGTATGAATTCATGACTTCTTGGCATTGGCATTCAAATCAGACACCATCTTTCTGATCATAATTGACTTTTCAATAGAGGAAAGAAACAAAGAAATTCTGACAGCAAAGCCAGACACAACTTGGAGGAAATGGGGTTTTGTCCCATTTCAAGGTGCTTAACTCTCCCTTAAAAAAACAGATGATGCTGGAAGCACTCTAAAGGTCAAGCAAGAGAAGAGTAACAGTTGACATTTCAGATCAAGGACCCTTCATCAGAATTGAAAAGTGAGAAGATGAGCATTTTAAGTTGTAGCGAGGGGGAAGGGTGGAGAGAACAGGGGTATGTCTGTTATATGGGGACTGCACAAAAAAAGAAACATGTTGGAACAGAAAGCTACAGTCACATCTGTGTCAAGAGAGAAAAAGAGGGCTACCTAAAGTTTTGAAATTCATTATTCAGCCCTGTTAGTTCCAATGCAAGGGACAAAAACTGAGGCACCTTTCCTCGAGCCAATTCTGCGTGTTGATGAAACAATGCAGGAGACCAAAGACAGAGCTCAGAGTGGAAGTGGGGTGGAGAAATGACAGCACTGTTCAGTCAGAGTTTCGCTTGCACATTTAATGGAAGTGTTCTGCAAAGTGGCAACCCAATCAAATGTAGAGGAGTGCACATCATGTACACTGATTGCAATAGAATTGCTAACCTCACCTGGAAAGACTGTTTGGGTGCCTGGATGACAGCCGACAATAGTTAAAAAGGTGTTGAATCTCCCACAGTTGCATGGGAAAGTGCCTTGAGAAGGGGAAAGTGAACCAAAAAGTCCAAGTCATATTTGCGCCTTGAAAATGCAAGGCAACAACCATTTCCAACAACAAAGAACTTAATCACCTACCTTTGACATTCAATGTCATAATCATCACCAAGTCCCCCACCATCAACATCCTCGAAGTCACCATCGACCAGGAACTCAACTGAATGAGCCACATTAATACTAAGGCTGCAAGAACAGGTCACTCACCACTGAATACTCCAAAGCTTTTTTTATCATCCACAATGCACAAGAGAAGAGTGTGATGGAATACCATCCACTTGCCAGGATGAGTGTAATGCTCAAAACTCTCAAGCTCAACACCATAGGGAAGTAGCCCATTTAACTGGCACCCCATCAACAGCCCTCAACATTCACTATTGCATAGTGGTTGCATTCTGTATCATCTACAAACTGCATTGCAGTGATTCACCAACAGTACCTCCAAGTTCATGACCTGTACAACCAAGGTCAAGGGTAACAGGTCCACAGGAACTCCATGACCTGCAATTTTCCCTGCAAGTCACCTATCATCCTGACCTGGAAAACATGTCATTACCTTTCTTTCTAATTTCCAACCAGCTTCCACATGACTTCTCTTCCATTTGTTGACATCTGTCTCCAAATTAAGTTAACTACCAAAATCCATTGGAAGCCCACCAACCCTCACAGCAACATCAACAACACTTCCTCCCACTCTGCTTCCTCTAAAGACTCCAAGTCCATTCTCCCAGTTTTCTGTCTCATCCTCTCTGTTCTGGTGACAAGACCTTGTACACCAGTGGGTTTACATTTTTTTTCTTTGATCGTGACTTTCCCTTGACAACAGCTAATAAGCTCTCAACAACACTTCATCTATTTCTCACAGTTCGGCTCTCTCCCTCCCAGTTGGAACAAGGAGAGTTCCTCTTGATCTCATCTTGCATCCTCCACACTGGTTAACATCCAGAATTTCCACTTCTTCCAACAAGATTCCACCACTGACTCATCCTCCATACCTAGCAGCATTCTGAAGGGACTGTTCTACCCAAGATTTCCTGATCCCCTCTCCCATCTCCACCAAACACTCCCATTCTCCCAGCACTTTACCATGCAATCACAGGGAGTGAACATCTGCTCTTTCACTTCATTCCTTCCTGCCATCCTTCCTGCAAACAGTACTTCCACATGTAGTGGCAATTCCAATCTGGAGTATTGCATTCTGTGCTCATTATACAGTCTCCTTTACACTAGAGAAAACACTATTGATTGGATGACTGCTTTGCAAAACATTTATGTTCAATCTGCAAGGGCAATGCTGAGCTTTGAGTCTCCTGTCACTTCAGTTCTCCATCCCCATTCCCACTCCCACTCAGGTCTGCAACAATGCCCAACATAAGTAGGACAAGCAGCACCTCAGCTTTTGTCTTGGCTATGCGACAACCCTCAGGTAACACCTCTCTCTCTATTTTCATGAACTTGGCTGCAACTTTGTCTCAATTTCTTTTATTTTGCTTTTCTGCCCACTTTTAGAAGTGATTGTTATCTTGACGACTTAGTCTACACTCTATAACATGCATTCCATCTCTCTGTTCAGCTCGAGCAAGTGAAAACATACTTGTTATCTCACTCTTCTACCTCTGCTGAAGAATCCTTGACCTAAAATGCTGATTCAGTTTCCCTCGCTACTGATGCTGTTTGGCCTGTTGAGTGCTTCCAGTATTGTGTGTTTTGGATTTCCAGCATCTGCAGCTTTTAGCTGCTAACTCTCCGTTTCTTTGGTCAGGGTGGCTCTGTTTTTTTTACATGAATTCCAGCATGTTCTGAGAAATAATTTGTGTTTTGCTTCCTACTCAAAATGTCATCAACAACAAAATTATTTAAGAGAGCTCAATTTATCACTAATGAGGACTGGTTGGACATCATCCCATTCAATTCAGCAATTGTGCACTTACGATGCAGTGCATACATTTTGTCATGAAATCTGTTGCAGTCTCATGAAAATGCATTTGCATCTTACCTGATAACTTGCAAACTGAATTCAGCACTGCAAAATAACAGGCAATGTTGTTGTTTCATTAACATGAAAAGCCCAAATGCAAAAAACATAGGTCAACCAGTTTAGGAAAAGGAACTGATGCATCAGTTATCAATATGAACACAATTTAAAACATGTCATGAGATAACAGCTGGATGGTGCATCGAGCATTAACTGAAGCTTATAGCAAATGGAAAACAGTCCAAACTTTGGATCCCCAAACTTACATTGCTGCTTTCTACCAGAGGTCTCGTTTTCTAACACTAATTTTCAGAGAAATAAAAATAGTTAATTACGTGCATTTATTTTTTTTTGTGTAATTGCAGAACAAACTATGCCGAATGAAACCTGTTAAACTTGGCAAACTTTGTTTGATCATTGAAAGTTTAACATTTTCAAAATGCAGAGCAACAATGTAAGCATCATTAGCAAGCTAAAATAACACAATAAGCTATACATCTTCCAGATACAAAGCAGCATCATTATCCTTTTGCAACTGTTACTAAAATCCAATAATCAAACTGAAGACAGAAAATCTGCATATCCTGTTTGGAAGCGCAGCCAGTCCCACTCTTTGTAGATCTCTGTAAACTTTCATTTTATCTGCAGTGCATTTTGATGGCAGCTCATTAACTCACTAGTAAAAATATGATATTGCTATCTCACTCAGCACTGAGGATGAGAGCACTACTGCTGAAGGGAGTCATTTTATAGCATTGCATCCAGAGAGATGCATTACTGATGTTGCTGCTTTACTGCTAACCCAAAAACGAACTTTTGTCCTGCTTACTGGTATGCCAAGAATCTGGCACGCACCCCTGCCTTCCCCACTGCTGCCCACTGGTGTGTTGGGAAACTGGCACGAAGCCAGCGATCAATTGCCCCACAGGTCAGTGTGGAGAAACTGGCTGGTGGTTGGTGGGCATGAGCTAGCGATGTGCCTGTTCAAAGCTGCACCCTGGCCACCAAAATGAATGTGGGTCATTGCTGGGGACTGGCAGTGCTTGCTCCCTATGTTGAATAGGATTCCTATAGTTTCTATCAGCAGTTCCATTTGGATGTGATGGAAGCTGCTGCCTCCCCCACTCTCTGTGATTGGCTGCACCATTAGCTCTGGGCTCGAGAAAGACAGTGTGTCAATACATAGAACAAGCACCGTCAGTCCCCAGCAAGGGCAGCCAGGTCTCCGTGTCAGCCTAGTTGCAGCCCTGAGCTCCACATCTCAACATGAAGTGACTGCGCCAGTTGCCAAGCTCACTCAACACCAATCCCCCAGATGCTGCCTCTCCACTGAGCCACATAGTGACCCTTTGTTGGGTGAACACTGCAAAAGGTCAAGGATTTGCACCAGGGTGTCATTGCAGCAGAACGCAGGCTTATTTTTTTTCAAAAGATACAGGGATATGTACTGCAGTGTGTTCGGACCGGAGGACTGAGAACAACATAATGGATCCGCGCTCTGCAGGGAAGCACAAACAAGGTGTCAGGCAGCTTTTGTAACTTGCATAACTTGATACATCTTCATTCATTCCCAACAGATTGATCAGTGCAATCTAAAATAGGCTGCAAAATGCAAGAAGTCTGACTAAGGAATTAAAGCCGAATGTGTTAATCTGTCCAAACTGATGTTTCTGTCCAAACATAACTTGAGTCCCATTTTTATGTAATGGAAGAGAATCAAGGATATACAAGGTTGTTCAGTTCATCGATGCTTACGCAAACCTCCCCTTTTAATGATTCAGCATCAATACGACTCCCTTGAAGCTTTGCCCTTTCTGTTCCCACAGAAGAAACTGCAATCTATCTGAATGCAGCAGATGAAGCCAACACTGCCCTGAAGCTTTTACTGCTCTCACCGACAGTTCAAACATCAGTGTCTTGCTGAGAGTGTAAATTGGGTTGCTCAGAGAATCTCACCGCAGTGGTATGACCAGCAAATGATGCCACTGAACTCCCTCTGACCAAACCTGGGCCCTTGGTGAAGCATCAAGTCATCCAGAAACACAACAACACATGGGTGAAATCTTCTGCAATACAATTACACGAATGGTGTGCAGTGCTCCTTCTGATCTTCGTCGTCTCAGAATCGGAGGATGAGAGTTCAGGTCACCTTCAAAGATTTGAGAACATCACCCAGGCCAATACATACTGCACCATATTTAAGAAAGGCTGGACCTTGAGAGAGGCTGTCTTCGGAATGACAAGCCGCCCTCTCGGGTTGCCTGACATTATGTTGAAAATGCAATTAGGAAGCAGCCAATTTTGCATAGTAAGGTTCCAGAAACAGAAATTTGATGATGTACAGCTAACTTTTTTCTTTTGTTGATTGAGTAGCAACGTCCCCCCCACCCCCGATTTCCTACGAGAGTGACAACACTTCAAGCAAACATCACTGGCTGTGATCTTCAAACCATAAAAGAGGAATTGAAAGACACTATGTGAAAATAATTTTTCTCCTTCTTTCTTCCCTTCTGAATAAACTTAACAGTAAGATAGCGCACTGCGAGCTGACATGTTCTATGTAATTAGGCCCCCATAGAGAAACAGAGAAACTCAAAACCTCAGATGGTAATTGCACTGTCTGCTGCCACTGTCTCATGCTGACTAGAAGTTGGAAAGCAGCAGAACTGGTGAGAAATTTTGGCTACTACCAAAGAAAAATGTAGAGTTGACCCAGTCTTGTATAATGATGGAGACAAGAAGGGTTGCTCAAGAGTCTAAAACAAGCATGATGAGAACAGAAATATGAAGTGTTACATGGAATCTTTGATGTAGCTTTTATTTTAAACTATCTCTAAAGACATGATAACTGCATGAAGACAAAAGAGAGACCGCAATGCTGGAATCTGGAACAAAAAAAATACTAGAAGAACTCTGAGTCAAGCAGCACACGTGGAGGCAAAAGGATCAAGTCTATGTTTTGGGTCATGACCCTGAATCATGACTGAGAGGGAAGAAAGATAGCCAATATATAGCAGCAAGGGGTGGGGGAGGTGGGATGGTGGCTCGTGGTGATAGCTGGAGCCAGATGGGGAGGGGATGATGGACAGATGGAGCCAGATGGGGGAGGATGGGAGAGGTGAACAAAGGGAGAAGAAGAAAACTAGGTGGATGGGTGAGTGTGTGTGGGAGGAGAACACAGTAGGTGTGGGTTACCTAAAACTGCAAAATTCAATATTCAAACCATTAGGTTGGAAGCTACCCCAGCAGACTACGAGATGCTGCTCTTCCAATTTCTGTTTGCTAATAGAGAGGCCATTCCTTTATCCCGTGAGAGGATGGGAGCGCCAAACTATTTTTTCCTCAATCGTCCCTTTCAACATTTTATTTGACCGGTAAACACCAGAATGCTCACTGAAAGGAATTTGTACCCATACCTTATATCCCTGAAACCTGGCAATCCATTATCAGATAGCAAACCTTTCAACCACACAGTTGTAGGTGCCAGAGATTAACATCTGTCTTTAAATGTTAAGCACATGCCAATAAACTTCACTGACCAACTTCTGGGGAGAAGCAGCAGCTCATCCATAAAGTCAATGGAAAGATCAACAGGGCAGCACTTATGTGATTAGACTCCACAATAGGAACTCTGTTGACTGTAGTCTTCAGATTATAAGGCACTAAAGCTTTGACCCACTCAGAGGCAGCTCTGAAACTGATACTCAATCAGCCGTAAAAATGAGTTGAGAAAGAAAGATAACAACCTGGTTTATTTATAACTTATTTAATAAAAGTGTTCAATTAACTGTAACAAGATTACTTGTGGAGATTCAATATTTCAGCACTATGCACCACTTCCAAGAGTTGAATTTGCATAGGATTACAGCACTGTTGATGTAGCCAACTTATCAGACATTCTGTAAAACGATCTCTGCATTTTCAACCAAATGCTTTTAATGCTCCAGATAACTCTGAGATCATTCAGTCAATAAACAGACTTCTCAGAGATTCAAATTAAATTAATTCTAAACTAAATTAAATTAGTATGTATTAACACTCATTTTCCTTTGATGATATTTTCAAACCACAGTGTCAGTTTTGTAACTGTAAGTATTACTAACAGATTTTTAAAGCACCATGTTACTTTTCCAAGTGCTTCACATGCAATGGATTAAATTATGCCCTGTTAACATACACAGGAAACCATTTGGCTCATTGCACCAATAGCAAACAGGTGCCATCAATTATGGCGGGGTTGTTCCCTCCCAGAGAATCCACGAGTTTGCTTGCCCACTGAATTTGGACATGATCATTGTTACGTTAGTTTGTTGCAACAGAGTCTTGGAACAGCGCTGTTATTCCCTTCATGGATAAACCCAAAATGACCTCTCTATTCATTTTGAGAGCAAGTGGCAGATGCAAATGAATGGACTTAAACTTGATAAATGACCTGTGAGAGCCCATGGTAAACACTGAGGCAGCCAATGAGATCAAAGTTTTGGACACCTCTCTGATTTGTTCGTCAAGGCACACAATTGGACCACCGCAGCTGACAGAATGCTTCAAACCTGTGATAAAATCTTCTTAATACCAGTTTTAAATTTCCCTTCTCACAAGCTTGACCTTGTGTCCACTGTGCTACATTCTGAACTCTCTTTTTGATTTGTTTGTCAATCATAGTGTTTATTCCATAATATCAGGTTCATTTCTCTTTCCCAAATCTCCAAATGCCAAGCAAGGCAAATCACATCGACATCTAAGCTGTTTTGGACTAACTATAATGCAAATACAACTCCGCCACAGGTTTATAAGGCACACCAGAGAAAATCTACATCCAAACCAGACATTTTTTTCTTTGAGATCACATAGTTCAAACATTTTCTTCTTTTAAAATGGAGATGCAATGCACATATTCATAAGTTATTAATTTGGACAATTTTGCTAAACAAACCAAGACCCAGCAACTGCAATGGATTTGCTTTCAATTTCCAACAAGTTGGCCAGACACACTGAATTCCAGTTCCGTCAAATGTCCATGAGCTGGGAAGAAGCAATACAAAGAGATGAATCAATCTCGTAACAATTAACTGTTGGTATTGTGTTTGGCAATGCTCTGATCAATAAAAATCACCAATCAAGTTTCATCGTATAACTCAGATGTAAAGATCAGAAAACACAAAAGAGATTGATACCTTGCCTAGTGAATGCATTGTTTTGCTGAGACAGGAATGTGTATCTCTGTCATGTCATCGTTCATTGTAATCAAGCACACAGAATAGTTCCAACAGCAGTCTGATTGAGTTGTGAATGAAGCTTGTGGAAATGGTGCCCTATTCTGAAAACTGGAGATTATTATTAAAGACATTTTGAAATGATAGAAAAAAAAGATAGATTTTACATTATTGAAGGTCTTTCTTCACTGATGGAGCAGCATGTTTCCTGCTCCCAGGCCTCTGATAAAGTGTACTAACCATTTTTGGCAGGGAGAGAAAGACTCATCTTCTCACCTCTGCAGTTCTCGTATTGGGTCTTCAGCGGGGTGCTGTGGTGCTTTGTGGTACAATCTCAAGGAGCTCCATCATCATGTTCTGCATGTTAAGTATAAATTTAACAAAACTTGCCAACCAGTCAATACAATGGAATGAGAAGAATTACTTTAACAGTTACACTGCATTCTTCACACCCTTCTGAATGATCCTCACACCCTTTTTGTCTCTGCCATTCTCTATCTGATAACTGGATTTAAAACATATTTGTATTAATTTACATTGAAGTTCATTCTCATAACTTAACAACTGAGATTTAATTTCGACATCTGGGAAAAATGAGAGATTCAAATTTCCAACCAGACTGTCACTTGTCACAAGATACTTCCTTGATTTTGGCAAACCCTTGGGATTAAGGATGACACCTGTTCTGCGACTTTATCAGAATGCAATGTGGGAACCGTAGACTATTCCACAGATAGGGCAGGTGGTGTCTTCAGGGACAGGCGAGTGGGTCACTTCTGTGATTCCTCCACTAATGATCTCTAATCTGCTGAATGTCCTGTCATATCTCTAGTGTCCTGTCATAAACAGTTCCAGCAGATACTTTTTTTCTTGTTTTCTCTCTCTCATATATATGACTCTGTGTGTGTGTGTGTGTGTGTGTTGTCTGTTGACTATATATGACTCTCAAATTATTGCGTCAGCTTCACAACCTTGGTTTGGTCTGTACTCCATCATTCCCCCTTGTTCTCTTCACTCCAGCCACTCTGTGACTAAAAACACTCTCCTCACTCTTCCCATTGTGACATGAAACATCAAATATGTTTCTCCCCACAGATGCTGCCTGATCTGTTAAGAATTTCTAGCATTTGTTTTCACTTCAGTTTTCTAGCATTTATGCTTTTATTTCACTTGGTGAGGAAGGCATTCTCTCCTTTCTTTTCTAAGGTCTCCTGAGTCATTCTTTTCAGTTCATCTCTCTACGTTTCTGATCCCTGAACCACAATTCATAAATGTAGAATGCATTGCCAGCCAAGGTTTTGACAGAATAATTCTGGATAAACTGTTCCCAGCGGCAGGAGGCTCAGCAACAAGCAGATACTATCTGCTTGTTTCATCAATTTGCATCATTCAGCTTAATCAGGCAACAGAATTTACCTAACTTGAAATGCTGCAGACCTTGTGTCAACTCAACTGCAGTCCATCAGATTTCAAATTCTCAAACTCCTGGTTGAATCCCTTCACACCCTGCCCATTCTTCTCCCATCACTGAATATCCTCCAGCATGCAGTTCAACACCAAAGACACTTTCTTCCATTAATTCCACTCTCCTGCCTTCCTTGCCCAGCAATATCCCACCATAAACTGTTTTCCCTTTCTTCTCAAGGCCCCAAAATAGAACTCGCCAATCAAAGCAACTGTTCACATTCAAAGAAACAAAACCAAGCAAATTCAAAAGCTTTCAACGAGTCACGACTTCAAATAAAATTATTAGTTGTATGTATCAACAATATGCCACTTCACGAGGCAATTCAGGATTTCAAACAAAGTAGGTTTCTGTTCTTTCCAGAATTATGGATTTGAGCATGTGTTTTTCTTCAAATTATGATACCATCGGTGGACATAAGAAACCAAGATTCTGTAACTTTGTTGTATGAAAGTGAAAGACAGAGTTACTCTTTTTGGGAGGATACCATGAGACCATTTAATTTTTAAAAAACTGGGTCTGCATTTTGCTGGTACATGGTGGCAGTCAAGAGTCAGCATTTATCTGTTGAAACAGAAGCAAGTCAGGAACATCTGCCTTTGACACAGAAGTCCCTAACTTACTGACAGATTCAGAATATTGGATTAGAGTTGGCAGAGGATACAAAACTCTGCTCATTGACAACAGTGGAGAATGATGCAAAGGGGAAGATTTTTAAATCCAAACTGAATTAGCAATTACTTCCATTTACATCATACCTGACAGAATATTGTACACCATATATCTCACTCAGCAATCCACATTGTGAACAGTAATTGTCACGCCATTAGTACTGGATTTCAACATTGAAATATCTCAAATATCATTGCTTGGTATGGAAACTGCTCTGCCCATGACCACAAGAAACTCCAGAGTTGTGGACACAGCTCAGCACATCACAGAAATCAGCCTCCCCTCAATGGACTCTGTCTATACCTCTCGCTGCCTCGGTAAAGCAGCCAAAATAATCAAAGACCCCACCCACCCTGGACGTTCTCTCTTCTCCCACCACCCGCCGGCAGAAGATACAAAAGCCTGAAAGCGTATACCACCAGGCTCAAGGACAGCTTCTATCCCACTATTGAATGATTCCCGAGTACAATAAGATGGACTCTTGACTTCACAATCTATCTCATTATGACCTTGCACCTTATTGACTACCTGCGCTGCACTTTCTCTGCAGCTGTTACATTTTATTCTGTATCGTTTTATCTTGTACTACTTCAATGCACTGTGTAATGAATTGATCTGCATGTAGAGTATGCAGGATAAGTTTTTCACTGTACCTCAATACAAGTGACAATAATAAACCATTTCCAATAAAAAGATGTGCCAGGGGTGGTATAAATGCATGACTAAAATGAACTTCCCAGGCATTTTACACATTCAATTTATTAATTTGTCATTCATCTATTTGGGACATCTTTCACTGCCAAATTGGAAATTCTTTTGACATTTTCCACAGTTCAGACAATACTTTGGGGAATTTAAATTGAAAATCTGTAGGCTTCCTTGTGAATTTGCCTCGGTAGTCTCAAATGGAAATGGACAAACTGACTATGGAATTCAAGAAACTAGTTTTGTTCTTATTGAGTAGAACAGTACGATAATGTCAAAAATCAATTCCCCAAGACATTTGTACCTTTTAAATAACTTCAAGATATGAAAAATTTTCTCCATCAATTGTTTTGTAGTAATTGTAAACTAAAAGTTCCAGCTGATCTGTGCATCAAATAGGTCTTCTTAACTGGTCAATTCTATGTGTGTCAGCAACAAGACAGCACTGCCTTCGGGGCAAGCAAGTATGCAAGAATAAAATTATTTATCACATTAATAAAAGCTGCAGGACCTGCATGGGCTGAATTAGAACCTCTACACAGCATCAATGACATTGTTGGGTTACATACAGTTATTGGCATTTTGTGCAAACAACATAAATGTCAATTAAACTTAGCACTGCTCCAACAATAAGATCAATAGCAACAAGATTAAATTCTTAACAATTGGCTGTTGCACACTTACTGCTTTATTTCAGCATGTGTTCCCAGGGAAGAACTAGTGACCACAGAATAAACATCAGTATTACTTACAGAAGCTAGATATACTTGATTTACAGGGTTGAAACATTTAATTATCAGAACCAAAATGGAAATAGTAGATTGGCACCTGTGAGTGCAAATCTGAGTACTGTATCAAAAGTTGCAAACATTTGCTGATTTTTTCGACTCTTAAACCACATTCTGTTAAGTTTGGATACAAATGGTAAATTTTAATTTCATTACAAATGTTGGCCCACTTCAAAGAGGGAGTGAATTACAGGTTAATAACTTGAGTTGAGTATCCAGGAATAGTGGAAGTTAATATGAAACTCCTGGTTGCAAATGTTAGCCTGGGCAGGAAGTGCCCAGGCTAACATTTGCAACCAGGAGTTTCATTTTAACAGGAAGTGTGCTGGAAGATAAAGAGTTAATGTCTCGGGTTGAAGACTCTTCATCAGAAACTGCATGGTCTTTCCAGCATTATCCCTTGTAATGTCACATGTCCAGCATCTGCAAGTTTTGACTTTTGCTGCTTTACACATTGTGCAATATCTGCAGTCTTTAAACTTCACTGCAGTCACATTTCATCACCTTCTTCAAAGGTAATCCTTCGGAGTCAAGGAAAACTTGCTTCCACTCCAGTTGTGTGGGTTCTGAAATGCCTGATGAGGCCAATGTTGGATCAACTGCCTGCCACAGGTGAGGCAGGAGGTGCTCTGTGGACAGGCAAATGTTTCGTGTGGGAAGCGGTAGACTCCTTCTGTCGTTTTTGCTGAGCACAGTGACTCAGGGAGATCAGTACCATCATGGGCCAGGGATTCCCATGGATTCATAGGGATGTTGCAATCTTCCAAATAGTTTCCTCTCATGCAGTCATCTCTTGCCATGATGGACCTTGAGGTCGAGTGCCTGATTTGGAAATCTGGTGTCAGGCATGCAAATAAAGTGGCTTGTCCGTAAGAGATGATTAAGCATAATCAGCGCTCCAACGATGGAGATGCTGACCAATGAGAGATCTATCACCCATTGGATTTGGAAGATTTTGTGGAGATAACATTGGTGCCACCTGTTTGAGATATCCGCTATAGGTTGTTCATGTCTTTGAAGTGTAACTGAGGGTGGGGATTGCTGCTTTGGTGGACCATGAGCTTTGTGCTGGGTTTGACATCTTCATCTCAAGTGGCCAAACACTGTGTCAAAGCACAAGTAGCAGGACAGCAAATTTCATCATCAAGGTAGTTCCAAGGATGGAGTAGCATCTAAACTTCAGTTCATTCTGAGTACTTTAGCTTATATCTGAAACTTCTCTGCTTCCCTGAACTCCAACCCAAGTTGTTTTAACACTGGGATCCCACTGAACTGCTTGGTCTCTCTTCAGTGAAATGCAGACTTCAGTATATTTCCCTCATGTGACAATACCATTCACTTATTAATGCAAAATAGCTGAATGTTCCATTTGTTTTTGACACATGACATAACGTGCTGTGCTTCTGGAGGCAAACATAGTGCATCATACACTTCAAATTGATACTGTTCTTCTTTATTGCATTTTATCACAGAATAGGATTAAACATCACTGCAGTCCATTCAGCCATTATACTTCTTCCTTTTTCCAACAGCTATCCAATTATTCCCACTCCCATGCACCTTTTTTTGGTAGCCTTGCAACTGTTTCCAAATTCCAGGTTAAATAAAAACTGGCTGACCATGCAGTGCATTTCTGTCTTGCCTGGTTAAATTTACTAAACTCTACAGAATGCGTCTTTGATGCCAATGGCCAAGACCAGTGCAGCATTCCGGCTTAGCATGCACTCCAAAATCACAACTCCATTTGTATTTCTTCAAAAGACTCTGCTTAGTGCAACAATTTGTGAGCACTTTCCACGTGCAGATAGCCTTTGAGCTTTTCACCTCCTGCCTGAGGCTTTTATAACATACCAGAGTTGTGCAGTTGATTCTAAGTTATGTAGCTTACATTTTTATTTTTCAGTTATCATAAAACATTCTCTCAAAGTTTCATAAACAAGGAGGAGAGTGATCAGAAGTCACTTAAAGCAAAGTTGAAAAAATGTCTTTTTGTAAATCTTGAGTGAAACATAGCAACCAAACAGATTTAGGAAAAATGTGTTCTACCAAAAGGATTTGCTGTAGATTTTGAAAGTGATAGACTAGTAGGATGAAGAGTATAGAAGCAATAGAGATTTACATACAAAAAGGAAGAACATAAAAGTTGTGCACAGAGACTCAAGGAATCAATGCAGTTCAGCAAGAACAAGAATGAATTGGCGGGTGGGCTGGAAGTACAGAGTTTGGGTGGAGGCTTTGTGAGGAAAAACAAAATAAGGGAAATATTAAGTTTTCAAAGGATAAAAGTTGGAATAAAAACTCATCATCCAAAAGAGTTTAGCTGAAAAGACAACAAATTTGTAGACCACATTAACATTGGAGACTGATAAAACCAACATTTTCTTTTTGAATTTCAAAGCAAACCATAAACCAAGTTCAGGAATTGACTGGAAGCTGTACTGTTTGGAGGATGAGACTGGTGATTCCTGCCACTTATTCTTGCGTTATATTCACAAATCATAGCTTTAGCTTTCGTGGATTATGCTGCCCTTCCAACTACTTGTTATTATCACTAACCACAGATCCAAAAGAAAACAAACATATGCAAGAGGATTTATTCAGACTCAGCCAAGGTGAAATACAAGATCTTAGGCAAACATCTCCAGCTCCAGAGACTCTGGTTCAGTCCTGACCTCAGGTGCTGACTGTGTAGAGTTTGCATGTTCACCCTGTGACTCTGTGGGTTTCCTCCAGGTGCTCCAGTTTCCTCCCACATCCCAAACATAGGCTAATGGTCGATTCTAAGTTGCCCCAAGTGTAGAGGATACAAGAAATATATTGTAATATAAGATTATAGTATAATACTACCAGAAGATTCAGGAAGATACCCCTTGTACGTGGTAGAATCTAGGTGAGTCAATGAGAAGAAAACGTGAGTAAAAAATGGAATGCATGTTAAATTAGTGTAAATGGGTCACAGGAGACACAAGAGACTACAGATGCTGGAATCTGGAGCAACAAACAATCTGCTGGAGGAACAGTAGATCGAGCAGCATCTGTGGGAGGATGTGGACTTTGGGTCAAAACCCTGCATCATAGTGTTAATGGGTGATTGATGGTGACCATGGACTCAGTGAGCCAAAGGGCCTGTTCCTTTCTCTACAACTTGGTTAACAGGCAGAAGTGATCAGTTTTCTCAAAGAAAGTTGAGGGTGTGCTTGTGTTTGTCCATCTGTTCTCAAGGACCATGCACAGAAATTTTCAGCTCTCTAACATGGGATAAATCTGCACAGTTCCCCTGAGCGTGACTTTTCATGTCAGGCTGCCCTGCACTATTCACACTGTGACTGGAATGATTTTCTCCAAACTTTAGAAGCATGACTAATATTGCAGCGGCATCATCTTAATGAAAACATGCTTTTCCTGATGAGATGCAACACTGACACAATAGATCTCCACAAAAACATAAATAAGAACCAGTCTCCATAAAAGGGACAAGCAGTTACATACCAATCAGGCTAGACTACTGTAATGTAACATGGAGTTTTCCTTATCTAAGGGCAGTAAAATTATGCCAATCAATGATTACTAACAATAAAACTTCACCAATTAAAATAGTTTGATGTCCAGAGTGAAGTTATGTGAACTTCTGCTGCTTCAGCAGAGCCATGCAGCAACTTGTTTCCTACCATCCTGACCCCTTTGCTCTCAAAAGTTTTTCATGACAATCTGAAATCAGTTTTCTCCGAGCAAAGCTAATATAGAGCCAATGATCATATCACATGGGAACATTTTGCCAACAATCGACTGCAGTCGAAAGACCTGATGCAGGGAGTTGACCCGAAACTTCAACCATTCCTTTGTCTCCACAGATGCTGCCTGACCTACTGAGTTCCTCCAGGAGTTTGTTTTTCGCTCCAGATTCCAGCATCTGCAGTCTTGTGTTTACCGTCTAAACAAGGGAGCTGTGATGAAATGTCTCGTTTCTTTTCAAAGCACTTACTTCACTCTCTGTCGTTGAGAAATGTATGATACACATTTTTGGCTGCATTTATTCTGAAATCACTCAAACCTTCAGAAAACCAATCTGATTTGCACTGAGATCCCATTTTCAGTATGACGCCATTTCAAAAGAATTCCAAATAATTCAAGCAATATTCAGTCTGAAGGCAAAAAATAATCAAAGCCCTATGCTAACATTACACAACTTGTATATTATGCAACTTTATGTCATGTGTATCAAGGAACCACAATAAGAATGGCTACAGAGCACGGAATAAAATCAGAGCTGTTTATTCACCAACAGAACCAAAAAAGATGAGATCTTATCTGCCCATTACCAAGTGAAAGTTAGTGATGATCCTTTTTTACTCAGATTCTATTGGTTTCAAGTAGAGAAGCCATGCTCCAAATTAGAGACATTACATTTCTAAGTAATATTTCCCTCTCTTCCTCTCCCTGGAATACCAATACCTGCCACATTTCATAAGCCCTGTTTCACCTGTGCTCTGACCCTAATATCTTTATGCCAATCCTTAAATAGTCAAAGTTGTCAAACTAACAAGGGAGTTATAACTGCAAATTTCTCTCTCAATGCATCCAGAAAAAAACACTTACAAGCAAATCTCACTGGTACTGCATCAAGAATGGAAACAAATTTTCTTCTCACAGCCAACACTGTCAATGGCCATTCCAACCTAATTGCAGTGTACTGAGTGTACAAGAGTTAATGCATCCCTATGTATATTAAATGGATAGATAAGCAAAACAGTTCCTTCTTTTTGAACTTTCAGCTGTTGGTCAGTTTCCATAAAATTACCATCTTTTCAGTGGGAACATCTCTCTAGATACTTCTTCAGCTCCACACCCCACCCATTTCCTCGCCTATATCATAGAAGTACATTCGGCAAAGATAGACTAAAAAAGTGTTCGTCTCGCTCTGATGTTTTAAAGCAAGTTGTGTTTGTGCCAGTATCAAGTTTCAACCATACTAGGAAACAAATTGATTGTGATCTTTTTCTTCAAACCAAAATTGGCTTCACTTTGTCATTAAAATTTCACATCCAGCTTCTGCTTTGTAGCTGCTCATAGCTGCCTTTCCTCGGCTTATAAAATTATTAACACCCCAGGAAAAACATGAAAGTTTCACGAACTGAAAATTAATTTCCAAGATATGAGCAGTCAAGGAGAGAAATTTTTGTGGTGATAAAACACTCGCATACTTAATAAATTTTCTTTGAACAATTCTGTTCATTTTACGAACAGACAAGAATCATTCTATTTCAAAATGAAGACACTTTTTTAAGCTATCCAACTGACTTGGAATAGGTCAATACATATGGATGGATGTGCAGGCAACCAATGGGTCTATGTGGAGGAGGAGCAGTTGTAAGCAGATCATATGATAAAACCTTCAGGAATACATTCAATCACAGTTGGCAATCTGAACCTACAAAATTTTTGGCCACATAGATACAAGATCATTCCTTTATGGAAAAGAACTAATGAAGCAGTAGCATCAAAATAAAAGCAAGCAGACTGACACAATATAAAACACTATTTGCCTAGAATTAATTATTTGATATGCTGGGTTTTCTGAATGAAATCAACTTGAGATATTTTGTGCGATGTTCTGACATTTTCATGAATCACCTGCGTGCAAGGATGTTACATTAACTCAAAATCAGCCTCCCTCAAAATTTTGATTACATTAGACCAAACACATGCAGATATGTTCAGAACAAGTCAAGATTTTCCTAATCTCTTCTGACAACAACTAGATTCATCATTCCCAATAAATCATGATGTTTTTTCTTAAACATCCTCTATGGTGGCTTTTAAAAATAATTGTGTCTGCATTGAAAGTGAACGCTCCCCTGTTTCCTTGGCAACTATTACTATCAGGTGCAGTCAATGGTAATGTGTACTGCCAGAATCTCATGTCTACATGCTTCATTTGTCTTTCATTCAATTGAGAAACAGACTGGTTACAAAAAATGGTGAAGCAAAGAGAGTGGGAAAATAACAATAGTATTTTGTATTGCTGACAACTTCTTTAAACATTAGCATGCATCCCACACTGCTGGAGGAGGAATACATTCCCTGAAGGGAAATATATTCAATATATGTATTTTTTCATGAATCTCGTAAGCATTCTACACAACATGTTTGTGCAAAAGCACTACTGAAGATGAAGTATCCAAATATTATACAAGCCCAGATTCAGTTATGGCTGGGGAAATCACACATCAATGACTGGAAGGACAGTTGTACAACGTCAGAGACACTTAAAAAAAAATTATATATTTTTGAAAGAACTCACTCGCTGGTTTTACTGCCAGCAAAGATGAGCGTAATGCTTTGCTGGCTGTCAAAGCTTTCATCTCAGTTTCTGTGTGAGGTCTTTTCTTCAGGCTGCCAAAGATCCAGCCATCCGTAACCATCCCTCTAACGGCATTCTTTTCAGGAGGTGGGTGGGGGAGAGAGGGTTGCACTTGAGGCTGGGTCAGTAAGACCTGGTCCAACCTAAACATATCAAATGACACAGAAGCACCACCAGCAAAAGGCAGGTTTTCTTTAGTGTTTGTAACAAGTTCTCAACAGTAAACAACTGATCAATGTATAATGCCGAAAATAATGGTATACAAGGTCATTCAGACTCCTTCCTCCCCCTTCTCCAATCAGTGCAGGTTAATATCGAACTCCTTTCATTGAATGGGTAAACAAATGCTGGAAATATATGGCTCTGCTATTTCCCACTCTGTGACACCACCACGGAGCAGCAATTTTTGAGACCTCTTCAGTTCTAATGGACATTTGAAACAGCTCATTAACGAACTACTCACTCACTCTTTTTAAGATTAGTGATTTAAATATCAATTCAACTGTTAATATTGGCAAATGTTTTTGATTGCATTGACAATCCCAATCTGGCATGCTAAATGCATTGCCAAATCAGTACTAATCAGTACTTTAAACAGCTAAACCACAATAACAGTGGGAACCTGATGTGATGATTACTCCATTATACTCATCATTTGGGCCACTGGTCAAATTGATCACGAACCAGAACCAATTGGAATTACATCCCTATTGTCCACATAATAATAGCTACAGTAAAATTAGAATTTTAACAACACAATTATAGAACCGCAGCACATGCAATAGTACAAATACTCTACAGTAAACTTTGTTACATTCAGCTTCTAAAGTAGACCAGTAACATGTAAAATAAATGTGTGACGTTGTATTTACAAAGTCCAGAGAATTTAAAATAATTTGAACAAAACTATATACAACTGGACCAAAATAACAATCTGTCGAAGCTATAAATCTACTGTATTGCTTGCTAGAAACTTTTCTACATCAACCATGCTGAGGTCGAGAGGGTTGAGAGCTTCAAGCTCCCAGGAGTGAACATCACCAATAGCCTGTCCTGGTCCAACCACATCGCTGCCACAGCCAAGAAAGCTCATCAGCATCTCAACTTCCTCAGAAGGCTGAAGAAATTTGACATGTCTCCTTTGACACTCACCAATTTTTAATCAATGCATCATGGAAAGCATCCAATCTGGATGCATCACGTCTTGATATGGCAACTGTTCTGCCCATGACCGCAAGAAAATGCAGAGTTGTGGACACAACCCAGCATATCATGGAAACCAGCCTCCCCTCCATGGACTCTGTCTCTACTTCTCGCTGCCTCGGTAAAGCAGCCAGTATAATCAAAGACCCCACCCACCCTGGACATTCTCTCTTCTCCACCCACCTGTCAGGCAGAAGATACAAAAGCCCGGAAGCACGTACCACCAAGCTCAAGGACGGCTTCTATCCCGCTGTCAGAGTACGATAAGATGGACTCTTGACTTCAATCTACCTTATTATGACCTGTACTGCACTTTCTCAGTAACTGTGACACTTCATTCTGTATTCTGTTATTGTTTTATCTTGTACTACCTCAATGCACTGTCTAAAGAATTGACCTGTGTGAATGGTATGCAAAACAAGTTTTTCACTGCACATCGGTTCAAGTAACAATAACAAACCATTTCCAATTGTTGACCCATAGTGGGATAAGTTATTAGATATTATACATCACATAAATGAGAGCCCACCATGCAAGTTGTGCAAGGACAGCAACATTTAAATCTTCGTTGAGCAACCTCTACTGTGGTAACATGACCACAGGTTCATGATAAAACCCCTGCTTATCTTTAAAACAGTGTGTAAAAACCATTGAGCGGTCAGATGAGGAACAAATTGAGGAACATCAATTTGTTCCTCATCTGAAGGTCAACATCTCTGACAATGCAGCACTCTTCCAAAACTACACGAAAGTGACAGCCTCGGTTCATTGATTGTGACTTAAGCACATAACCTTCTGACTCAAAAGCAAGCCACAGATGATATACAAAAATGAATCATACCATGCATTTCAAAATTTCATCACGTATAATAGTGAATAGATGTGGACATTTGACAAATATTCCCAGACTGTTATATAATTATGTGCATGATACACACAAAGCATTATGATGGAACATAATTCTCAGAATTTCTCCCCTGCCTCTTATAAACTTATTGCAGATAAAGGCAGGAACATTGACAAGAACACAATAAAACTCCATTCTCTGCCATGAATTATATTCCATAACACAACAGCCAGACAACACCAACACATTATGTACATTTCCTACATTACAATAAGTGCACTTTAAGAAGTATTTTAAAAGAGCACTTTAAGATGTTCTGAAATTGACATAAAAGTGCCATATACGTAAGCCTTTCATTCTTTTACCTGTTTAACATTTCATCACAAGTATCAAAGCACCCATTCAAATACTGCACCGTAGACAGACAATATATTTTCCCCATACCTCGTAGACTTTCCAGCCACAGTACAAAGCCAACAGTGCCCTTCACCATCCTGACTTGAATGGTTGAATGACCAACCTGGCAGTGTCTGCGTCTCTGAACCAGCAAGGATTTTCTAGTCATGGCCTCTTGGACAAACATTACAGTAAAGCTATTTCTCATCAAAAATATTAAGCCCAGTGCCTCACAAACTCTTTTCTCTAATGTCATGATTGCCTCCTATAAAGCCATCAACATTTACAGAATTATTTGAATGCTAATTGAATGCAGAAATACTCACTTTGTGGTTGAATTCAGGGTGAGCCAACAGTTGAGTTATTACACACAGCAATAGAACAATGCTTGCTTGCAATAAGTTACTTCCTAACTAGCAATGTAACCTGATAGTCAACACTCCAGTGCAAAACATTATTTTTTCTACCCTGCCACTGCAGCAACACTGTAAAAGGTGTGGAAGATTAGTTCCATTTCAAAAGCAGTTAGGGGCAAAGCAATGTTTATTGTATCATAGCCTCAGAACAACACAAATACTTTACTTCATTTCAGCTTCCTGTGAGTGAGGTGGGCTTCCTTATCACAATCTCAAAAATTATGTCTCTTTCAAATGTAAACTGTTAATGCACTTTTGGGGATGTAGATAATTTAACAACACTCCTATTCTAGCATCTAGAGTAATAAGATTACAAATTGAACAACGAATGGATAATTCCAATAAGGGTGGAGTGCATGCCCCCTGCATGCATCAATCATGCTGACGTGGAGATGGTTGAGAACTTCAAATTCCAAGGTGCAAATATCACCAATAGGTCGTCCTGGTCCAACCACGTCGACTCTATAGCCAAGAAGGGACATCGGCACCTCTATTTCGTCAGAAAGCTAAGGAAATTTGGCATACCCCCGATGACTCTCACCAATTTTCATAGGTGCATCATAGAAAGCATCTTATCCAGATGCATCACAGATTGGTTTGGCAATTCTCTGCCCAAGACTACAAGAAATTTCATAAATTCATGGACACAGTTCAGCCCATCACAAAAACCAGCATCTATTGTCTCATGTCTTCAGAATAGGTCTTGCAGCTCAAAATTGGGAATGGACAAGATGGAACGGACCATCAAAAGCAGCAGAAATGTACCTCACTGGAATCTGTAAACTCACTGTCGAACATATCCTTTATTCTACCATTCCTGTCAAGCCGAGATATTCATCCTGTTTCAAAGAGTAGTGCCCACAGACATCCTGAGAGTAGCACCAGGCAGACCTCGCAATGATTAAGTGTGAGTTGAGTGAACCAGCAATTTAGGACTACCTGTCATAGCATTACACAGCACAAAAATAAGCCCTTTGTCTCTGCCAACAAAGGCGTCTTCCTGAGCTAAACCCATTTGCCTGCATCTTGCCCATATCACCTTAAACCTTTGCTGTCCATATACCTGTCCAAATATCTTTTAAACATTGTGATTCTACCTGCCCCTACCACTTCCTCTGGCAACTCATTTCATGTACCCACCGGCCTCTGTATGAAAAACTTGCCTCTGAGGTGCCCTTTAAATCTTTCTGCTCTCACCTTAAACCCATGCCCTCCAGATTTTGACTCCCCAACCCTGAGAAAAAGACTTTGACCATTCACCTTATCTATGCCCCTTAGAAAACTCCAGGAGGTCACTTCTCAGCATCTCGCACTCCAGGGACAACAGTTCCAGCCTATCCATTCTCTCCTCACAACTCAAACCCTCCAGTAGTGGAACATCCTTGTTGATCTTTTCCGCATCCTCTCTAGCTTAGTGACATCCTTCAGCATTTTTATCAGAATATTTTCCTATTGTATACATCCTTTATTCCAGGTGCAGTCTCAGCAATGTTTTATGCAGCAGTAACATGACATCCTAACTCTTGTACCCAAAGCACCATCTGATTATGGCAAGTTTGCCATATGCCTTCTTTGTCCACTTGTACTGCCACTCTCAGGGAACCATGTACTTGTACCCCTTGGTCTTTCTGTTCTACAACACTCCCCAAGCTCTGTCATTTGCTGCCCAAGTCCTTCCGTGGTTTAACTCCCCACTGAAACTTCAATCACTTGGCCAGGCTCATTTCCCAATTGAAGGGCTAGTGTGGTACCTTACCTGGTTGGGCTATTGACATACTGTTTCAAGAAACCATCCTGAATGCACCTGACAAATTCTGCCCCATCTAAGCCTCTGGTCCAAAGGCAGTCTCAGTCAATACTGGGTAAGTCAAAATCACCCACTATGACAATCCTGTTGCTTTCACATCTTTCCATACCCTACCTTATATATCTGTTCCTCTGTCTCCCGTGGGCTATTGGGAGGTCTATAGTATAATCCCATCATAATGATTGCACCTTCCTTATTCCTGAGCTCTACCCATATTGCCTCACTGGATGAGCCCTCCAGGCTGTCTTTTCAAAGTGCTGCAGTGACATTCTCCCTCATCAGTACTGCAACTCCCCCACCTCTTTTACATCCCTATCACATTAAAAACAACTAAAACCCTGGCAAGTTCAACTGCCAGTCCTGCCCTTCTCTCAATCAAATCTCTGTGAAGGCTGCAGCATCATAGTTCCATGTACCAACCCAGGCTCCTAGTTCAACTGTGTTACCCATAATACACCTTGCACTGAAATAAATGCACTTCAGCCTATCTGTGCCACCCTTTTCATTAACCTGGCCCTACCTGTCCATCCTTTCAGACTCACTTGACCTATCCTCCACATTCCCCTCAATCTCTCCACATGGTGGTGGACAACTGAAATTCCAACCGTCAGAGGCTCCAAAAATATTCCCATCCTAACGATTGAAACCTTCACAACCACAATCAGCCAGATGTGCTGAACAGATGATTCACCTCGGCTTCCTCCTGAGATCCCAACATCACAGAAGCCAGTCTTCAGTCAATTTAATTCACTCCACACAATATCAAGAAATGATCATTCATTTCACTGCTGCTTGTGAGAGACTGCTGGTGTACAATAGCTGCCCTCACAACAGATAACTGTATTTGCAGCAAGCAGAAATTCATTGTGAAGCACTGAAATATTTGGATATAGTGACAAAAACTGCAGTTATCTTAGTACTAACTATATCTTTGAAGAACTGTCAAACATGTACTGTACCAGGAAAAGAAAGCCTCCTTCCAGGAAGTTACAGAGTGTTCTATCTTCATTTAGCCAAATGATAATCTCCAGGAAGAACACTTTGAATTGCATTCAAAGTGCACAGTTTGAATCTCTTGCTATCAATTAAAATACCCTGACCATTCAGAATCATGTATTTTTACCCAGTGGAATTCGTCTTTTCAACCTGCTTGGCATTAGAATTGCCAATTAGTTCATGAGCTACAGTTACACAGATCTATTAGAAAAAAACACAACAAAAACCATTATTCAAATATTTTACTGTGAT
Source organism: Pristis pectinata (assembly GCF_009764475.1). Lineage (NCBI taxonomy): Eukaryota > Metazoa > Chordata > Chondrichthyes > Rhinopristiformes > Pristidae > Pristis > Pristis pectinata. Next base: position 24,479,847 of record NC_067409.1, on the reverse strand, counting down.
TTCTGCTAAGTCAAGAAACACCTCATTTCCCACAGTAGACTGGTGTGAAAACAAACCACATGCTACATTAAGCCCAAGGACAAGAGGGTCCCAGATGTGACCGACAATATTTGCTGAGCTAGTTAAACTGCAGCTGCTTTTGTATTGGTGTCTTTTAATTTGGAGATTTTGCAAACTGGCATCAATGACCCAGCTCCTGGCATTTAAGTAGATAAAAGTATTTTCTTTATCCAATAGCCTTGTTCTTACAACTGATAGATCAGCATATTCATGTTAGAGGTTAAATAGTTTGAGGATTTAACCTCTTAGAACCATGCTGCTGGATAAGAATTAGCAGAAAGTTCACAAATGTTATTAAATCCAATTGACAGGCCAATAGGCATGAATGCCAAAAAATGTCTTTCAATAAGAAACAAAACTTCAGTGAAACTATCAGTGCACAATGGACATGCTATTTTGTATTCCTCAATATTCACCTGCAGCATTTTTCTGCAGCTGGATCTAAACCATTGCCCTGCTGATTATAAACAAACATAACCATTCTTAGAGAGTCCCTCAGGGTCAAAGATGACTTGCTTCAATTCCAGTTTTGTGGGTTCTGAGATAAATGAGCAGCCTGGGTGGGAAAAAGTTGGATTGAGTCATTCCACTGCTGACTCTGGGCTTCTGGGTACTCCCAAAGCATGGACTCGAGGTTCACAATACAATCCCGTGTGCTGCGTTTCCTCTTTGAGTGCTCAGTGGCCAAGATTCCCAGGAGTCAGTCAAGATGATGCAATTGAGCACACATCACTGAATCTTTTCCTCTGTCCACTTTTTAATCTCTTCCAATCACATTTCTTGGAATGAAATATCTGTTATCTGATGGAGATAATTGGCCTGAGAGAGAACGCTAATGTGAGTTGACCTTCCAGTGCATTTGGAGGGTTTTGCAGAAACACTGTTTCTTTCCATTGCCTTGAGGTGTTTGCTGTATGTTGTTCATGTCTACAATCATACCATAAATACATATTTCAGCTGAAAGTTAAATGAACCATTCGATACCGTTTGAGCAGGTCAAAGTGCCAACATTCCTTCCTTGTATTTTTACTGAACACCTTTCAGTACTTTTACTGTTTCCTAAGAGTTCAATATCTATTTTCTTCCTTCAATTTTTAATCATAAAATACTTAAGTAACTGCAGCACTTTCTCCCCATTGACTAATTAAGAACACATTTATTTAGCCTATTAATGAATGAAACATAGCCATTTTGAGTCTCATCTGCTTGCTATAATTCCACTCCCTGTCATTTTCCTTTTGGTCTTCTCACAGCTTACCCCCAACATGCAAGCTCCATTTTTTGTTCAAGATTTTTGGAGCCTGACATAGATCAATTGAACCCAGGGTTCAATAAAGGCTTAAAAGCACCTATTTCATGAATGAATTTCATTGCAGAATGCTGCAATATCCAGAACTCCAAAGCTTGTAAGCAAGTACATAATATGCAATTTGCAAAATCTTCCTTAAGTTTAATGTCCGGTGAACTTCAGGAGATTTTGAATGAACTACACATCTTATTGCAGTAAATGAAATTGTTAGTCTGAATAGGTTGATGAGGAGACCAGCAAGGCCCTGGTAATCTAAATAAAAACTGCATATGCTGGAAATACTCAGCAAGTCAGACGACATCTGTGGGAAGAGAAGCAGGGTCAACGTTACTGGTGGGAGACCCTTTATCAGAACTCCGTCATGTCTCCGACTTGAAACATTGATTCTGTTTCTCTTCCCAGATGCAGCCTGACCTGTGGAGTAGTTCCAGCATTTTCTGAATTTGTTTTAGATTTCCAGCATCTGCAACTTGTTTTCTGATTTTCTGGGCCCTGGTAATCTCTGCCAAGTAGGTTTACAACCATTGGCAAGAACATAACGTTTCCAGCAGTGTTTCTCCTAAACCAAAGTATTCACACCATTTCCTTTAAGTGAGAAAATCAAGTTTATTGGCCCGTGATACATATCTAATTCTACCTTTTCCATGATCTCCTGCTCAAAATTGGTTTTCCAAATCATTTCCATTCTTTGACAGTCAGAGATTACATTGGTCATGCATAGGAATCACAAACTACGCTGAAGCTGTTGATGTACATGAGTGATAGAATTAAAAAACAACATTGGATCAAAGGAAAATATGTATAACATTGCCAATAAGACTAGCAAGCCAAAAGATTGGGAAAAATTCAGATTTCAGCTCAGCAGAGTCAAGAAATTGATAAGGAAAGGTAAAGTAGAATACAAGAGTAATCCAGCAAGTACATAAAAGCAACTTATAAAAGTTCTCTAGCTATGTAAAAAAATTAATAAAATGAAATTAAAGTGGGTTTCTTACTGACTGAGACAAGAGAAATGATATAAGAGAATGATAAAACATCAGTGTAATTAAACAAGTATTGTATCTGTCTTCACACAATAGCTCCCAGACATAATGGCAAACAACAGGTCCAGAGTGGATGAGAAACTGAAGGTAATGAGCACTAGTGAAAACTTATAATGGAGGGAGCAGGTAAATCTCCAGGACCTCATAACCTGCATCTGAGGGCACTGAAAGAGGTGGCTATAAAAATAGTGGATTCAAACATTCACACCTTCCAAAACTGCACTGATACTAGAATCGTTCCCACAATCTGGAAGCTAGAAAATATAACCCCATTGTTTTAGACAGAACAGAGAGAGAGAGAAAATGGGGAACCACAGACCAGTTAGTCTGTGATCAGTAATAAGGGAAATGCAAGAATCTTTGATTAATAAGAAGTGGTAGGACACTGAGAGAAGTAATCATTATTCTGCACAGATTTAAGTCGTGAAAATATTGTTCAACAAATCTGTTACATTTTATTGTGGTTTTTAACAAGCAGAAGAGATGAGGGCTAAACGGTGAACGTGCTATATTTTATCATCAATAAGGTGTTACACGAAAGATCATTAAAGATAACGATAGTACAGGGACAGGCGTAGATTATGGGTTGGTTATCAGACAGAAAACAGAGTAGGAATAGGCAGCTCATTTTTGGATTAGGAGGCTACAATTAGTAGGCTGCTGAAGGGATCAGTGCTAGGGCCCCAGCTGTTCACAATCTATAGCAATCATGTAGATAAGGGGAGGTCTAGTATAACCAACTGTGCTGATGATACAAAACTGAGTCACAGCGTGAGTAATAGGGAGGATGCAGAGAGAATTCAAAGGGTCACGGGTGTGAAAGACAGCTGGGAACGCAAGGGTTAATGACTGGCAGTGTAAGGGTTAATAGTATGCTTTTTAGTATGGTTCTCACTGTGAAAGGACTTTCAAGGTAAAGAATGATTTCATTACGGTGTGATTTAGTTATGCTTAGTTTAAATAGCAGGTGCAAGTGGGAAGAAGTAGTTTTTATACTTATATCTCGTCATGTTCGAAACTTTATGTAAACAATTGCCTGTGTAAGAGTAGTTTCTCACCTAGCGTTCCCACGAAAAAGGGTATGAAAATACGCTGCAGCCGAGCCTTCTTTGAGTGGGTCTCGGTATAGAGTTAGAGTTACATGGTTACTCTGTCTCTGTATTTTTCTCACTCCCGCTAGCGAAAGCTAATAAAGCATTTATTGAAAACATTGCATTGGTGAATAAATATGAAGTTGGCAAAGAAATAGACGTACATTGTCTGCACTTAACTATAGATTTTGCTTTTAAAGTAATGGCTTTAAGTAGGGCATGGCTTTAAAGTAATGGGTGGGAAGTCCAAGGGAGATATCAGAGGGAGGTTTTTTACCCAGAGAGTGGTTGGGGCATGGAATGCGCTGCCTGGGGTGGGGATGGAGGCAGGTACATTGGTCAAATTCAAGAGATTGTTAGATAAGCATATGGAGGAATTTAAAATAGGGGGATATGTGGGAGGGATGGGTTAGATAGTCTTAGGCAAGGTTTAAAGGTTAGCACAACATTGTGGGCCGAAGGTCCTGTATTGTCCTGTACTGTTCTATGGTAAGTCCTTTGGTTCTGCTCCCATCTGATTCTTTCCAGAAGCACGGGTCGACTTTGACACGGGTAGGCACAGTTAATGGTCAAGGACAATGTAAATGGACTAAATTGTAAAGAAGATACAAGGTCATCCACTTTGGAGGTGGGGGGGGGGGGGTAATCTTTAAGTGGTGAGACCTTAGTGTCTGTGCAAACAAATCACAACAACTTAAGGTTCAGAAATAGCAAATAATCAGGATTTGAGTGCCAGAGTGAAGACATCCTACTGTAGTTATCTGGAGCCCTGGGGGAGACCAGACCTGGAAGATTGGATATAGTCTGATCTCTCTGACCAAGCAGGAATATATTCTGATGAGTGTCACAATGGTTCATCAGATCAAATTGGTGAGGTGGGGTGGGTTGAACTTGACCCTTGAGGCAAGATTAAGCAGATGAGGCAATATTCCCTTATAGTTAGAAGACAGAGGGGTAATCTCTTTGAAATATTCTTGCAAGGCTTGATAAGGGAGATGCAGGGATGACGTTTCCCCTGGATGGAGTGTCCAAAACCAAGGGCACAATCTCAAAGTAAGGGGGTCAGCCATTGAAAACAGAGATGAGAAGGAATCTTTTCAACCAGAGGACAGTGAATCATTGTGAAGGCTCAGCTGCTCTATAGTCAAAAGATCCATAAATATTTGCAATTTTTTAAAAAAATTGAGTGACATGGGCTCAGTGCAGGAAAGTGTTGCTGAGATGAAAGAAAAATCAGCCACGGTCAACAGTGGAGCAGGTGCATGGAGCCAACCAGCCAACTGCTTCTATATCTTATGTTCTTCTGTGTTGACAGGAACTCCATGTATATAAACTGTGGTTCTCGGACAACAGGCCTTACCATTATAGAGTCGATGTTGTGGTACTTTGGGAGGTTAAAGCACAACCTGCCTTAGACTAATTTGTGACTGTTGGCAGCTGAGCAAAGGAACCGACAGGCCTGCATAAATATTTAGATAGACAAGTTTCTACATGAAGGTTTTACCATTACTACAAAATTGTGAGTAGTAATTGAGATGACAATGCAGCAGTGATCTTCATGTGCCATAACAAGCATCTTATGGAGAACTGCACACAAAGGAACAAATGCTGAAAGAAGCTTCAAATGGGATAATAAAAGTAAAATGTGAAATCTAAATTGTAAACAAAAATCACAAGTTGGCATCACTTTGTTTCAGTGGCCTAGGATTGTAATTGATTAATTAATAATTTTCTTCTTATCCCTTTTAAACTGAAACTTGTCAAAAATATATTGTAATGAAATAAACCCGTTTCAGGAGTTCCTCAAATCTTTCCATTTAAATCTGTGTTGGTACAAAACACTAGTAGCGCAAAGACCTTTCAGTACAAAGACCAGATTAATTCAGAGCAGAGCATTTTTTTTTAAATGAAACTTATTATAACTTATGTTCAAGTGCTTTTGCTCAACATAGCATCTTATTCTTTTTGTTACTCTAATAGGTTTACTTCTGTCAGATCATTATAATAAACTGTATTTCTGCTACAAATACCGTCATCTTCAAATTGAAAAGCAGGAGAATGGCTTGGTAATCATTTTTAACTGCCTCAAGGTAGCTAAGCAATGACCTCTATTTACTTTAGTTATGAATAGAATGAATGCGGCAAGAACTCTAATCATTTTACATGTCCCATTCTCAAGACCAATTCCTTTTCAAAACCATATTTCTAAAGAGCATAAATAAATATAATTGGATAAAGCCACATATTGCATGAAAAATGATCTTTAGAGAGGGCTATCATCTTGTCTAGTACATGTCAGACTGCAGTCTTTCAGCCTGGGACAGATCTTATCATCCCTTCCATTTCCATCTGTCAGCTCTGCCATACTCAGCAAGAAATGGAGTTAGTCTTTGCTTAGTTCAACAAACAAATTTAATTTCAGGGCCTTCCTGCAAAACAGAAGTAGGAAGCAATCATTAAAAAGAGTGACCCAAGTCTAGCATCTCCTATCTTCTACAACATACAGTATTATGTTTCACTCAAGAACCTGTACAAATCTATTTCCACTGCAACACAGGTCTCAAAATAGGTCGGCTTTCAATGTAGATTGTTGTAACATCGTCTTTCAGTTAAGGAACTGTAAGCCATGTTTGCATAATACTGATGAGGGCTGGATAGCTTTAATTTAACAGAAAGGAGGTAAGCCAATGACAAATGCAGCAATTCAAGTATGCAACTTGAACACCTATGAAGCAAATAAAAATAATGCACAACAGGGTTATTTTGGTAAGACTGCATACAACCTTTGTTGGTCTGATGTTGTATACTTGAAAGCCACACAAGGACTTAAACAACACTCGATAAAAACAAAATTCCAATCATCTGTTGTTCAAAATTCAGGAGCAAATCATCTGAGCTCATAATACAAAAAAAATCCAACAATAGTTTTGCTTCCAAGGGACTATAAAATGTAAAACATCACTTGAGAAACTGGCTGCAGCTCCGGTGAGTGTTTATGACTTGAAAACTTGTGTTTGAACTTGTTCTTTCTCACCTGTCCTTGGTGTCCAAAATCTGCATCTGGAAGTTCAAAAGCACAATTGCACTTTCTTTGCACCTACAGTGTTGATGCAAAAAAGTTGAGGAAACCAAAAGAATTGTTTTATTGAGGCAATGAAATAATGAGAATCCTGATGGAGGCTCTTCAACCTGAAATATCACCTTTGTTTCTCTCCCCACAAAAGCCATCTGACCTGCTGAGTATTTCCAGCATTTTTTTCTTTTTTCTTTTAGTGTTTCAACATCAACAGTTCTTCTGATTTTCATGAAATACGAGACCATGTTTATCTGATAAAAATCAAGATTTCAATTTCTCATAAATAAGAAAACAGGGAAAATACCCCCAAATAAGAATCAGCCCAGGATGATAACCTGTAATTTTTTTTAATGTTTAAGTCATTTTAAAAAGGTTTGTTTTATTATAAACAACAGGATTATTTCCAGAAGGGCACTGAGTTGTCAGATCACAAATTTATTGTACATTTAAGATGATCGAAATTTGCTGTGAGGAAAAGCACACCTCTACAGGGCTGCTTTTTCACAATTGCCCCACAGCATGATCCCACGAGCAAACACACACTTACAAATCAAATAAGTGCTGTTGTATCCTTCTCAGAAGGGCATTATTTTAGCTCTGCTTCCTATCAGTCCATCAGTTGTAAGTGCCCATTATGTTTATCAAAATCTCCAGCAGTGGAACTAATAAATCTATTGCAAGCATTCTACCCATTAGAAAACATTAATTCCAGTTTCAAAGCTAAATTACATTTTGCCTTTCTGCTCCTGGATTAGACTGTAAATCACAAATGATTAATGCATATTTCCAAGTTCCCACAGGCAACGTACAGTACAGACAACAGTAAAAAAAAATCAACTACCTGTAATATTTCACTCACAAATTGCATCAAGGTTAAAAAAAGTTATTAAACAGGAAATACTAATAATAATAAAACAAATGATAAGGTTTGACAAACACTTGGGCTATCCAAAGATTTTTTTGGGTCAATACTAGAATCACAAACACTGCATTCTTTAAAGATCAGTCTCATTAACCAAAGATACGAGAGGCAAAGTAACACAACATGGAAGCAGGTCCTTTGACTCAAATCATTCATGCCAACCAAGGTACCTTCCCGAGCTGGTCCCATTTGCCTGCATTGGTGCCATATCCCTCTGAACATTTCCTATCCATGCACCTGTCCAAATGTCTTTTCAATGTTTTAATCATACCTGCATCTGCCACTTCACCTGGCAACTTGCTCCAGATACCTATTGCTCTCTGTATGAAAAACTTGCTTCTCAGGTCTCCTTCAAATCTTTCCCCACTCCCCCTAAAACTATACCCTCTAGTTTTAGACTCCCCTACCTAGGGAGAAAGACTGCGACCATCCACCTTGATTTACAAGGTCACCTCTCAGCCTCCTTCGCTCCAAGGAAAACAGACACAGCTGATCCAGTTTTTCTTTGTAACATATGCCCTGCAGTCCTGGAAACATCCTTGCGAATCTTTTCTGCGCCCTCTCCAGCATAACAACATGCTTATTCTTGTGACCTGGTCAATGCTTTGAAGGCCAAATGTTAAATGTCTATCTCCAGTTTCCCAAAATTGATGGCTAGTCTTTTTGATCCAGTGCATTTTAATAGTTTGATACCACTGAGTATATTGTTCAGGCATTTTGGTGGGTGGTTAAGAGGTAGCGACATTGGTCTTTGTCCAGAGTTACACATGGACCAGACCAGGTTAGGACTACTAACTTAAGACACAAGAGAGACTGCAGATGCTGGAAATCTGGAGCAACACAAAAAATGCTGGAGGAACTCAGCGGGTCAGGCAGCATCTATGGCGGGGAAATGAACAGTTGACATTTTGGGCCTGATTTTCAACAAATTTCCAACAAGAGAACCAGTCATGTTTTTCTGGTTGTTTCAACTTTATATTCATCTTTGATGACATGAAGTTTCAATTTGAAAAGACAAATTCAGTTTCTGAAATGTCATGGGATGTATGTAAAGTCATATTCTCTGGACTATAAATCAATAGATAATTATCTATCACATGACTCGAATAGTGCTACAATACTACCTTTGGCAAAAGGATCATTAAATAGATAATTTTCCTTAAGTTATAGGCATATGAACACATGCAAGTGTGCACACAACCAGTCAGAAATTTACTCTAAGATTTTATATAATTTCCTGAGTATTCTGACCAGGTTACATACATGCACAAGGTTGCATGAAAATTTTATTTTGCTTGCTGCACTGCATGTGATTTTTCATCTGGTAATTCAGTTTGATGAGTCATCGGGACCGAACTGATTACAATTAGTATTCTGAGGTGGACATGTCATAATACCATTGCTCCACCTCGAACACTTGATATATCGTGTCAACTGTCAGCAAAAACAAAGAGTGACTCCAAGCCTTATTATGGAGACAATTACTGCCATGGTATTGAGACTGAACATCACAAATCACTCACTTAAGTTTCAAAACACACTACTTTAAGAGCTTGTTAAGACTGCAGACTGATTGACACCTTAACCAAATATCCTGTTCAACAAGAGCTGAAATGAAACTGCGGACTATTTTTCTTCGTCAAATCTGACTGGATGCAAGTCATCATAAATTGCAATCTTATCATTACAATTCAACAGGAAATACCATTAAGGATCTGTTTGGTTAATACCAAATGTTTACAATACTGCATTGACTGAAAAAGAACAGAGCAACTGATTCCCAACCCCATGCTATCTACTTCAGTTTAATCTTCGTTGGAACATCATACCAGCCAAGTTCACATAATTTGTGTAAAATAACTGTGGGACAAATGGGAGATCTTTCAACTGTTATCATCATTTCAGAACCAAGATCACATCAACTTTAGTAAGAGTTACTGCACACAGACAATACTTGTGCATAAGCACAAGCAGAGGTCAAGATCTTAACCATATTTTATTCCTTCACTAAAGCATAGACAGACCTCATACTTGATGTTTGGAAGGCCAAATGTTAGCAAAAGGAGCAAAAAGAACAAAAATGGTAGAAATACGCGGAAGGTAAGGTAGCATTTGCACTGAAAGGAAGTTAATGTTTCAGGTCAACAACCTTTCATTCAAACTAGAAAAACTTGGAAACCACACATATTGAAGTTGCCATCAGAAAAGGGAAATGTCTGTGATAAGGTGATCCTGAAAGTGTAAAGTAAAGAAGAATGTGAGAGATAGTCAGCAAGAGAGGCAGCCTCAGTGAGGAGAAAATCAGAATCACATTTCAAGTTGATGACCTTTCATTGGGACTGAAAAATTCTGATACAGATATTCTGAAATATCCTGAAGACCAAGGTTCTTCATCAACCCACCCCTGCCACACAACATCACATGCATTAAGATCCATGCAGAGACCTTGGTTAATATGGGTCAGTTCCCTGATCTCAGAAGGCATCTTCCAAGAATGACAGAAATTAATGATGAAATGGACCACTCTCTTGAAATGTGCCAGTATCAGTCACTTGTGAAATAAAGTATTTGAAGGCCAATACATACTGTGATATTACCAATATAATTGTGATCCACTGTTATACATCAGAATGATGGGCAACTCTGTGTGGCCACTTCAAAGCACCGGAGAAGCACTAATATTGCTGTGTCAACATCCCAAGCATCAAGGCTCTGATCATGCTCAATCCCCTGACATGTCCAAACTGCATCAAATGCAGCTCTGGCAAATCAAGAGCCTGAAACCAACCCGGGAAGCCTGTTCAACTGGCACCCCATCCACCACTCTAAGCATTAACTCTGTCCACCGTGGCCATTATGTTCTATTGTCTACAAGACGTATTGCAGCAATACCTCAGGTCTTTTACAATCTAAACTTCAACCTCTACAATTTAGACAAAAACTACAGAGAATATCATTCCTACTGGTTCTCGTCCAACTCTTAAACTACCCTGAATTGGTCACAAGGTTAAAACTGTGGAATTCTCATCACCACCATATGGACTCCAGTAATTAAGGTGGTAGTCCACCACCAGCTTCTCAATGGTTAGTACAGGTGGACATCAATTGCTGTCCTTTCAATAACACACACATTGGTATTGGTACTAATCGAATGCAAAATATTAAATATTTTAAGTTAAATGATTGTATAGCTGAATGTGAGAGGTAGCTCAACCCAAGAAACACAGCAACATCAATGTCCATGCTCAAAGTGACAGCAATGAATGTAACCAACAAACATTTTCTTAATAACATAAACATTGTTCCCCTCAGCTTTTCTCAGTAAGCAAACACCTACAGTATTTAATGTCTTAAGGTTGAGTTCCCTACTCTGCAACACAAGTTGAAAAAGTTTTCCACTGTTAGCTGTCATTACTGAGCAATTTCCTGTGCAATTTAAAATCAAAACAGCTTGTTTCTATTACTGTCAAAACAACATAACATGGCAGCTTCAATTAGCTTGCCTTTTCTTTTCCTTCCTCCTTTTAAAAGAAATTACCAAATGTATTTTACATTAGTGGAGGGGGAAAAAAAACAAAGCTTCATGTACAATATTGAAGACTCCAGGATATTTTTAAATAAATTCCTCCCAATCTTTCCAATTACAAAGATTAAATTGTTTCAATGCCAGTTTCAATAATAACTGGTTATGTTCTAATTCTGCTGAGCTACTCTTTCATCCGGGTCTATCTTCAGTAATTGGTGGGAACGAAGAGTAAAACGCTTAGTTAGGTCTGAGGTGTGAATATAGAAAACTAGCCTTCAGAGAATGGATTCCATTGCAAAAATGGAAACGTTTGCAGTGAAAGCACTTCAGTTATTTCATTTCCCCATGCACAGAACACCTCAACTTATTTCTATTTGCTTGCTTCTGGTTCACCGACTTGCATCAACATCTAGTTAAGATCTGTAACTGCTTAAAATGAAAACTGGAAGCACAAATTCATAGTTAAACCAGTGTATGCTTTGGACCTCCAGAGAAATCTACCACAAAACTACCCTACAAATGTTAACAAACAGGTGCACAGGCTTCATCATCTATTCAGAAGAATGGGTAAGTGGGAAGAAAAGGAAGGTGCATGGAAATTATCCCAACTAATAACAAGAGAATGTATATATTATGAGGGGACAGCAAGGCATAGAAACCATTCTGGTGATGTTGATGCTCATGGCTAGATTCATTTTTATTAAAAAAACAATATTCAATTTCCATAACATCCTTAAGCTGAGTAATCATGTTAAAAATGAACTAAACGAATTGTGACCTTTAATGCACATCATAAACTCAGCAGAAATGGCAGTAACTATACAAGCAGTAATGGACTGTTCCTGTATTTGACATTTATAAAGATAGTTGATGACACTTTTTTTTAAAAACAAACATTACCTGCCTTCATTTATAATGCAGTTTTCTCTTTTGAAAACCAAGTTACTTGGAATAACTCATCAAACTAGTGGCGATTTAACAATTGAAGATGGTCCAGGATGGTCCATGGTGGCCAGTCAGTCTGACTCACCATCTCCCACAAGAATTCACTACTTGCGAAAGGGATGGAAGAAAGCATTTTTTTTAAGTGAACAGATCTTTGAAAATAAAGTAACAGGATTGTTCATTTTAAATGACTGGCCTGAAGTTGCTAAGAATGTGTGCTTTCAAAGACACAGAAAAGTACAAAGCTGTTGAACCTAAGGATGTCTTCCTTATTTTTCTGAAATTTCCCTGTAATTTTCTGAATGGCCACACTTGGATCACATCACATTCTGCCTGCTCATGGTCAAGTCACCAAATATACAGCAAACCAAGACATGCAGAGCAAAGGATCAATGGCAGATTATCACTTCTAAAGGTACCTGTTCAAATAACTAACACACACACAATTTTTAAGTTGTTCACATTTGTATAGATAAACAAATCCTTTTGTTAAACAAATATGGATATGTAGAAAGCAGTGATCTATATGGTGTTGTAACATATTTAAAAACACTGATCTATACTGAACTTGTGTTTCTGCATAAGAATTCAAAGTCACACACCCAATTTTATAATGCTTGTGCTTGGCTCCATTATGACGTGGAGCAAACATAGGATTGATTACTGTAACCATAGGACATTCATTCTTTCTGGAAAAGAATGATATCGAAGAGAAAAAGAGACTTAAAATGATGTTCAGTGAACTAATTCAATTCTTACATTGAAACCACATCAACGTGAGAAAGCAGGTGAGCTTTTCCTCAGAACCTGCCATTTCTGCTGCAAGTCGTATCCATCTGTAATATTGGCTCAGTTTTTCTCTTCCCATTAGCACAGCCTGAAGTGCTGGACATGTCCTGCAGCCCTGCATTTCACAACTAATGTTTTATTGTCTGGTACGAGGTGAGTATTCTCCATCTCACAGCTTTCCTTCTCTTTTTATCCCCACCTCTCTAACTGCCCCCCATTTACTATTATAACCTCGACAACTTATTCTCATGGCAACCCAACCTCACCCAATAACAGGTATTCACTTGGCCCTACACATCCCTCCTCAGCTCTGTGCAACATAAACTACCTTTCAGCATCTCCTTCTCTGTTCTGACAACAGTAGTTTGTGGGCAGCGTCAGGGACCACTGTGTCCTTATCTTTTTGTTCAGGAAACGTTCTTTTACTTCATCACATCTGAAGATAGATTGGCAAATAGCCATATCTGGAGTGTCAGAATATCAGTGGATAGCTATCGGAATGTGGAATATGTTTTTAAGGATCAAAAGTCAAATCTGATTTGCACAAAAAGATAACAACAATGCTTCTAGCTGTTTCGTGACTTAGCAAGGAACAGAAAGTTGTTCAAGACTTTTGCAAGTAGCAGAAAAAAAAGTTTTAACAAAGTCGTAACAATTCTTTGGAAATATTTAACTGGAGATTACAACTTGAATTTTGCGATTAGCAGTTATGAAGGTTCATGTTTTTCTTTGGAACAAATCAATAAAAGCATAATAACTTGGATTCTGTGGGTGGTACTCTTCTATGTATTTAATAGAACTACTTATTCATCCAGAGGATGGTTGGAATCTGGAACACACTAACCGAGTGGATCATGGAGAAAGTATCACAACATTTTAGTAGTACCTGGACAAGCTCTTGAATCACCAAAGCACAGAAGGCTATGAACGAAGTGCTGGTAAATGGAATTAGTTTCGATGGGTACTTGATGGTCAGTATGGATATGGAGAGGCAATAGGCCCATTTCTGTGCTGTATCACTCTATGAATGTAACTATTTGTTTGAACTCAAGATGCGATAGCATGGTTAACTGGTCATCATTCATATGAGATTTAAAATCAAAGCCCCATCTTCCCTCTCAAATGAACACCATAAAAATATATGAAAAGGAGCTACGAATTCACCCCGACCTGGCCAACACTATTACCTTAATTAACTTTAAAGACACATTACCTATTTGTTCAGATCAATCTTTGCAACAAATTGCAGTGAAAATATTGGCAGCCATGTTTGTAATTGCAAAAGATAAAACAAGTCAAAATAACTTAAGTGTCCGTGCAACATCTGAGGTTTTAAGAGATGTCACATAGTTTGTAATTTTTTTCTTCTGACATTTGTAGGTTAAACTACTATTCATTGGTGTGAAGAAATTTCAGAAGCATAAATGCATTTCAAATGATAAATGTATAATGAAAACAGAAAACAACATTGCAAATGTTCTTCTAATAATGCATCTTAATTGTATAACTTGCATTAAATATTGCTTTCACCCTCCATAAAACAGAACCAGAGGATTTACAATGCCTGAAAAGTATTATACTGCCTAAAAAAATTTAAATGCTAAAATAATTACATTATTCCAAAACAATATCCTTTATTTTCCAGACTGCGGAATATCTCATTATTCATCTACAGATTTGCTTTAATACTTGTCCATAATCTTCCGTTCCAGTTGCTGTCAGTCAGGGAGCCTTGGACATGGGTTAAAGAGTATGGGTCAGTGCCATTACTAAATGAACCACATGGCTCCTGATTTCAATCTCTTGATGTTAAGAAAACAAATGGAGGAAAATACAAGATCGTTGGAAACTCAATACTTTGGAAATGAGATCATTTAACCTTGAACCTCAGAAAGAATGAAATGTAAAGCCATAAAATGTTTATAACAGAATGGCCTTTGAATGTTTTTTTTAAAACAAGGCCAAATTAAAAGAAATACATCTTAACACTTTGTGCCTTAATTCAGAAATATAAGTTTCTCGATAAAAGGTTAAATAATATTCAAACTTCAATTGACTTTGTCTGGAAAGTAATTATTTCCATTATTAATTTTCCTCATTACATTTTACAAAGCCAAAATATGAATCCAACTTCTCACTTCAAACTTCAATGTAGAATTCATCATCTCTTAGGATTAACTGAAGTTCAAGTTCAAACTATCTAAAATTCATTTCAAGTCTCAAAACAAAGCAGACTGGGACACATGCAGCAAGAGATAGCCAATCCTTTTAGAGTATCAGCAAAATCTGATGTAGGTCATTTATAGACCACCAGGGAAATTAAATTCCCACCACTCTATGCAGGGATCTCAGATTTAAAAACAAAAGACGTTAAATCAGCCCAAATTGGGCTGGCATTTGACCTTCTCCCAGAGAATCAAATCTGTGTCCCAATTCTGATTCTACTTCCATATTCCTCCCTGTGCCATTTGTACAGCAATGTTTTAGAGTCTGTTGTTTTGACTGCATTATGTTTATCTCAAATCACTATTAGTAGATGTACTGCATTTGTGAAGGAAATCCTATCAAAGCATGTGGGAAGGAACTCCATACAGTCAGCATCCTTGCTGACCCCCTCCCCCACAATGTAAGTGTGTCAGTCCAGTACGTGAATAGAAAAAACAAGCTTTGGTTCATCCTATTAATGGAAACGATAACAACATTATAAAAGTGATTGATTCTGTTATCCATTCTGTCGTTCTAAAATAAAAGGTCAAAGTGTGTTGTGTGTCACACTGAAAGATAAGCTTCCAATGAACTCCTGTAAATCTGAATGAAAACTTCAACTTCTTCCCTGTCTGTAATGCATTCAAGCATGGCTGTGATTAGTACCCACCTTGTTGGCTTCTTTGTTTACATTTGATAAAGAAATGCAAATTACATTTTTGAACGGATGGTACACTTTTCTGTCCTCTGCCATGCATAGACCAAAACAAACACCCATTCAATAATTAAAGCAGATTTCTTTTTCCCCCCAAGGAAGAAAATTACTTGGAGTAACTTGTCATGCTCTTATTCTTCTCTGGCTACCAAGAACCACCCAAGAGCAAACAAGGCAGCAAAATCTGTTTGGCTCTCAAATGTGATAAATTGTGATCAGTAACTGAGAACAGCAAAAGAAACAGAAAATGTTTTTCTTTGTTTAAAAAAGCATTGTAAGTAATTATACTGTACATCTTAGCTGCGTGAGCAAATCATACTTCCAGCAAATGCAGAGAAGTGCAAGATGTTGTTGAAGTAGCCAATGACAACATTCTTATTTTTCTGTTCTTTTGCTATTCTTGTATCAAACCTTCAGCCTATAGACACTGAATTACCATTGAGCAAGATTTGACATCTTTTCTGCAGGATTAATGACCAAAGTTGCTGCCAAAATTAACTGCTCCTTCAATTAGTGCAAGCACAACATCTTAAACATGACAATTTCATCACAGGACAGAATGGATGGCAAACTGTACAATCTCTGCTGCATACAGTCTAAAACTAAGACGTCTGAAGAATATTTTCAGAAGCTCTTATTTATTGAATATGTCCTCATCATTCATCAAACCTGCTCTCAAGTCCACGTGTGGTTCAGAGTCTTTGCTTGAGAATACTTCTGTAAATTTCATCTACTGACACTGCTTTCCAAGCAACCCTAAATAAATGCACATGCCATTCCTGCAACCCACAAATTTGGGGACCACCTTTCAGATTTGTCGAAGAAAACTGATCTCATCATCAGCCTTATTGTTTACCAACATGCCCCAGAAAACCACATGTGCCACTCAATAGTAGCAATGTCGGTCACAGGTTCACTCCAATGGAAAGGATCTCTGTTGAGAAAGCACCACATTGCTTGAGATTATGAGCCACAGCTTGTGGAAAAATTATTAGTCTCTGGGAAGTTGAGATTGCCTGGAAACCCATCTAACAAAGTTTTGCATCTCAAATGACAACGGGACAATGATAATTGTAAGGGAAGTTGGCACCAGAAGATGGTTCAGGATGAATCAGCAGGGTTTGAAACAAACTGGCTACCTGAACAAACAAGAGCTGAACAAAAATACAGGGAAAGGTCCGGCATCCAATGTTTTCTGTGTGGGAAAAACATACCACATGGAAAATAAAAAGCAAACTAGTCAGTCACTTGTAACCATAGAACCTGTATTGAAGCCATTATAAATCACAAGTTGTCTTAAACCAACTATCATCCTAAATCAGAAAAAGTGTCCTTTTTACTTCCTCCAAACATGTTGTTGGGACTGGAGAGCTTGAGTTATAAGGAGAGATTGGATAGGTTGGGATTGCTTTCCCTGGAGTGAAGGCAGCTGAGGGGTGACCTGACAGATGTTTATAAAACCCAAATGGACATGCATAAAGTGAATGGTCACAGTCTTTTGTCCCCCCAATGCAGGAGAGTCTAAAACTAGAGGGCATAGTTTTAAGGTGCAAGGAGCAAGATTAAAAGGAGACCTGAGGGGCAAATATTTCCACACAGAGGGCGGTATGTGGAATGAGCTGCCAGAGGACGTGGAGAGGTGGGTACCATTACCAGGTTTAAAAGACATCTGGACAGGTTCATGGATCGGAAAGGTTTTGAAGAATATGAGCCAAATGCAGGCAAATGAGACGAGCTCAGCAAAGCATCTTGGTCAGCATGGACCAGATGGGCTGATCATCCATTTTAATACTGTTCCACCTTCTCACCATATCCTTTGATCCCCATGCTGTTATAGAATATATCTACCTCCTTCTTGAATATATTTATGAACTTGGCCTCCACTGCCTTGCATGGTAGGATATTCCAAAAGTTCACTAGCCTCTTGGTGTTTTCTCTCTCTCTCTCTTAAAATAGCAGACTTACATTTGTTATGCTTCAATCTGCAAAAACAATCCCATAATTCCCCATTATGAATTCCCTTGTTTCTGAGTGCATGGGACTTGACTTGAATTCACTCATCTTTTCCTTCCTACTTATTTATAGCTTTTACAGTCCACTTTTATGTTCGCTGCAAGTTTACTCTCCATTCTGTTTTGCTCTCCTAGTTGATTATTTGTCCTTCTTTGCCAAAATCTAAACTGCTCTCAATCTTCTCTTAAACAGTTCCTTGGAATTGAGGATGACTTGCTATCAGTTGAATTTTGTAGGTTCTGAGCTGACTGATGAAGCCAATGCGGGAACAACCAATTCTTCCACAGATGGGGAAAGAGCTGCTGGAGAAGGTGAAAAGTGTGTGGTTTGTGAAGTGATATGCAAACAGCCAATACATGAACTCACGATTCCCAACACCATTTCCAATCCTCCTCCTTTGGTCTGAGCTAGGATGGATCTGGAATTCCCCAGAATTAGTGAGGATGCTGCATTTTCTCCAAGGAGATTTGAGCACATCCTTCAAGCTGTCTGCCTGATAAGCTCTTCCTGTGATACAGAGCTTGGAACACAGTTTGTTTCCAGAGCAAATGTCAGACATGGCCTTCTCAACACAGTCAAATTAACCTTGTGTGGGGGGTGTAGGTCTTGGAGAGGACACTGACATTGGTTTGCTTGTCATTCCAATGAATTTCACAAAGACCATGTTGGCAGTTTCTTCTCAGTGCTTTGAGGTACCTAATGTAAGTAATCCAGATCTCTGTGCAATCATGTAATTACTCACTTGTACACAAATACGATACTAGCCATCTCTTCCATGCTAATTATTTTCCACAGATTCAAGAACATTGCACATCCTGCATCTGGCACAGCTTGTGTGCAAACCCGAGCATCTACTCCATTTTGTGACCTCCAAGATACGAGGTTAACTGCTCTATTTTGAAGGTAAATTAACTCTGTCTTCCATTTCAGACACTGCACAGCTCTTCAGTTCATGGCTCACAATATTATCACATCATATTGAAGCTTATAATACATTATTCTGTACAAACGTTTGGAACTGGGATGGGTGTGATTAGTGTGGTTGCAGAGAGTCTCACAAATGTGCCAACATTTGATAGATTGCAGTATACGGAAATTAAAGTTGTAGTTAATCTGGGGAGAGACAGACACAGAACATTGAAAAATGGGGTTGCTGAGGTCTACTCATCTGTGTAACAGGCTCTTACAAAAATTAGATGATCAATAACCTTCACCACAGCAGACTCGGCCAACTCTGCTGTTCTCCACAGAAGACAAAATTCACTCCATGAGTCTGTGTTTCTGGTCTGTATTTTTCCCCATTTGTTAACCTGCCTTGGTCTGTCCAACGTAAATGCCCCTTGACCAAGTCCTTTCCTTGACATAAGCATTACATTTCTAATTAGTCAACTGAAATACTATTATAATTATGTTTCGGTTTGCAATGCAAGTTTATTTGACTTCATGAGAGGTGTTGACATTCAGCTGGCACGTCAAACCATTGCCTTCACTTCATACAAACAAGAAAGGACATTTAAAGTTAATATGGCAGCTGTGCCATATGTTAAATATCCTCAGTATGTTTTGTTTCAAAGAGCTTTTGATTTAAGTAGTTAATAGTGTCAAAGCATTATCGGCTTTCCTCAATTTAAAACCAAGTATTTTAAATTCGATCTTCCAGAATTCAGACCCATCCCCCTAAAAACCTGAATGTCATTATCAGTTTTTGCAGTAATATCTGTAACCCAGCTGGAAATTTGCAAAAAAGTATCCAATTATCTCAAATTGCCAAGTCACTAAAATGTTAGCAGCATCAGTTACAGGTTAAAGAAATCAAGTCCTGTGGTCTTGCAACATGTACCGTCTAAGCAAGTCACTTTCTGATGTATAAAAAACAAATCAGTGACAGTTGTTTCCCAGGCACAGTAACCCAAGAAATACAAGTCATCAGTTCCAGAAATGGTGTTCAACAGAGCATGAAAATTCCCAATTCTATAATCCCTCTGCAAATTTCACACGGCACAAGCCTTAATTTATGTACCTATGCAAAAGAAAGGAGAATTGGCATCAGCTGCTCTGAAACATTTCTGACAAACCAGAAGCACAGACGAAAGCAGAACATCCATCTCCATCCCGATGAAACAACACAACCGAACAAGAACAACTGACGAGTTCTTTGTATCTATCAACAGATTTTTACAGATTCCTAAGATACAAAGCAAATTAACAACTCTCCTTGGAGAATAAGCATATATTTTCATTCATCAGAAAAATGAAATATCACTCACACAGAATGTTTGTTTTCAACTTTTACCCCATTTTTCTTAAACCAACTGGGAAATGTACCTCAAACAAATAACATCTTCAACAATTTAGAAAGTTTATATTTGTCATTTCACTTTGAATTCATCCTGACCCCATCACCATCCTTCACTGCAACGTGTTATATAAAGCAAGTGCATCATTTTCGCAGCATTGTTTCCTTAAGAAATTCTTCAGGGCACAATCCTGCAGTGCTGGTCATCTCAAAGGGCTTATCTGTGAATAGTTTTTGCATGTACGCATCTAGTCGAAGTCATGATCAGCCATGTTTAGGTGGGTGAGGCTGGGGGGAGGGAGGGAAGCAGGGAGAGATGGTGGACAGCAGAGGGAGAAAAGTCACAGCTGAACCTGTACTCTCCACAATTAATGCATCCAGGCTTTCTGTACATAATTAACACACACTCCAGACAGTGGCTTTTATCTATCCCAATACCAGAGCAAACAGTCCCCACGTGTCATCAGCAGAGATTAGAAATCAACTACTGGTCCTCTCTGAATCCAAATCATTCAATGTACACCTTTGCTGCAGTCACTTTGAGGGACGCTTAATAAAGCCCAATAAAACTGTGCTTCAAGCTGAAAATTACAGAAGACATTGAGATTTTGTTAGAATAAGCCCAAGATTAGCAAAGTGAAGCTGTTGCTTAGTAACTGCTGTAAGAATATTATGTCTGGGAGAAACCTCTCTCCATTCATCAATAACCCTACAGTGACCCCTACTGGTTAACCTGTCCAAGCACAATATTTGTCACATTTTCAGCAGCTGTAAATGAAGATTTGCACAAATTAACAGATTTACTACTTAAAATGCAGCATTTACATGTTTTGGTGTCCTAGTTCTGGTGTTGCATAGGGGTACCAACTGCAGCTTTATATCACAAACTCACTTCAAAACCAGTTCAATTCTTAATGCAAATTTTTGTTTTTCTTGCAAATTATGATTTTCTTGTGAATGCTGCTTATATGATGCTATGTGCCTGTGATGCTGCTGCAAGCAAGTTTTCCCATTGCACCTGTGCATACATGTACTTGTACACATGACAATAAACTTCGCTTTAAACTGGACTTTGACTTTAAATCAAGAAAAACTGCAGATACTGGAAACGTGAACTTAAAAAAGAATATGTTGGAAAGTACTCTGCAGGTCAGGAGGCACCTGTGGAAAGAGAAACAGAGTTAACATTTAATCCACTTCTGACAAAAGGGTCTTCAACTGATACATTTGCTCTGCTTCTCTTCCCACAAACACTGTCTGATCTGCCAAATATTCCTAACATTTTGTGTTTTTATTTCAGCTCTGACCGGCATAAGTAGAGTGACCTTTGCCCTCACTACTCACTCCTCTGTGGGGCTGCATTCAGAGCTCTGATCCATTCAACTCAGTGTGACCCACCACATAAAATTATTTGGGAATACAATGTAATAAACACTTAACCCAGTTCACAAAGCACAAGGAGACTTTATTTAACTTCCTCTCGTAAATTTTTCATTCCTCACATGTGCAGTGTTCCTGAGTACAGTTTTAAATGCACCAATTTAAAACTGATGCATTTAAATCCATACTCAAGAACACTGCTGCTGTTCTCTTGTCCAATTCACTGTAATTTCATTCACATTTCCACAGTATATTTTGCCAGGCAACATCACTGTGAAGAATATCACAACACGTCACATCACAATCCTATCCATCTCTTTCAAACTTTTCCCTCTCTGAAGAGATACAAGGCTACCAGTAAAGCAGTACCAAAGGCTTGCTGAGTTCTGATCCAAAAATCATCAACCTGAAATAAAAAACCTTTTTCCCCTAAAATGGCTCATGACTATGTCCAGTATTTTTTGCATTTGCAGTGTCTGCAATATTTGGCTTGTGTCTTGCATGAGATCCAATGCTAGAGATGGATATGAATCTGCACACTTCTGCTCTTTACCATCAAGGTAGAAGTGCTTAATCATTCATTGGTTCTCTTAAACACAATACACCACAAAATTTCAAGAAAATAAAGAGATATTCCTTATTTGTTATTAATCCTGAAGCCAAAGCCGTACTGTAATCCTTCCTCAATGTGATGGCATTTTTAATGAACTGGCGTTTCATTTGGTCAGCCAACTATCTGAAATGCGTGAAAATCCATCAGCACATTCAACAGCCTCAAATTCAAAGTAATGAGAAATCTATAAATGCCTGTAGGGTTTGTTTATATTTGCTGAATACATCGTTTTCAATTGGAACCCAATGCTTCAGTGCAAGTTTGTGGTAGGCAGAATCCAAGTTCTCTTCCTACTCCCCTAAAAATACACACAGAATAGTCAGAAATCACATGGTTTGGCGCAGGTCACACACCCAGTCCCATCATATTGTGACGAGAAATTGGCATAAATGCAGACTTGTCAACACAGCCTACAACCATAATGCACAGGTGTACTCAATACCTTTTCCAATTTCTTTCTCAATTTTCTTCCACAAAGGTGCAAACTAATCCTTCCGTGCTACTCATCTTATCTTATTATAAGATTATTGGCTGGCCTAACAATCTCCCACAAATAGTCATACTCCACTAAAAGGCAAAGTGACCACTACAAGCAAATCACCATCTCAAGCCAAATCCAATTCAATCAACAGGTTTACTCACAAATTAGTGTCCCTGGCTAGCTATCCCTTAAGAAATAAAAACAGAAGATGTTTAAAATACTCAGCAGGTCAGGCAACCTGCATGGAGGAGTAAACATTTAACACTTCAGATCAATGAACTTGAAACATTTACCCTGTTCCTCTCTCCATAGATGCTATCTGTTCTCCTGAGCACTTCCAGCATTTCTTTTTGTTATTTCAGAAATCCAGCATCAGTGGCTTTTTTCTGCTTTTCAATTCTTATTTCCTTTTTCATTTTCATCCTTGCCAATCCTGAAGTACCAAATCTAATTGCAGTGCCCACATCACCGCCCCAGGTGCAGCCAGTTAACTTGAAATTGTCAAAAGATTGAATTTGGAATTTTGAAAAAAGAAATAAAAAAAACTGCAGATGTTGTAGATCTAAAACAATTTTGGAATTTCCTTGTGGTTTGGAGGCAGACTTTGCCATTTGAACACGCAGGGAACGCATCTACTGCTAGATAGCATTTACAGCAAAATCCTACTGCAATTGTGATATTCATGCAGACTGACAGGGGAGACATCAGTCACAGGTCACAAAAATCTACATCAAGCTGCAGCTTAAGTACCATTTTATGTGTGTCGTCCTTTACCCCCAGGTTGACACACAAGACAAAAACCTCATCCTTCTCACTCCACATCAATTTCTCTATTCATTGCCTGCTCACAACTATATACAGTCCTGTCTCCTCTGTGCCTTAGGACATTCAATCTTATTTTGCCCTGTCTTTTTATCCTGACTCCAGGCTAGATGTCACTTCAGGCCTTACCTTGACCACATATCTTTACACACCTGACAGGTTTCACGAAGGGATTTCACTTAATGCCTCAAAGTCAGCATCTGAAACTTAAATGCTGAGTTTTAATGAAAAAGGATATGAATAAATTTCAGACAATAAGTGTGTGGCATTCTTGACACTTCATATGAATGATGGGGACATTAAATATGACTGTTATGCCTGTTGCCCATAGCCTGCAGAAAATAACTACGATCCTAAAGAGTCACTGCTCAAGGGCCTTCTTCACTGGTGCTATCAATTGGCCACTTAGAGGGCGACCACAGCAAATTGCTAAGCTTCATCCATCCTGTTCACTGTTGAGAGCCAACATCCTGTTGACACTTAATTAAGTGCTTCACACTGAGGGCACACTTAAGTTTATGTGTAATCAATTGAGTACATATAAAGCAGTTAAATATGCAAGCAGTAATTTTGGCTTTCAGTTGCAAATTGGAGTTGAACACCTTATTCTTGTGTAGGCTTCTGCACATGGAGAAATCAATCAGAAGCAGCTTGTAAAAAAATCTAATATCACAGTGAATATTCAATTGTTTATTTCATCAGCTTTTTAATGAAAAGTACTTTTTTTTAAGAAGGAACAAATTCTCACTCTGGAGATGCACCAATAATAATTCCTCACATCTCCGTGGCAATGTAAATTCTGCTAACAGAGAAACTACTGTTTTCTGGATAAGTGAATGAAGCAACACACCAACGCAGCAGTTATCCAACTGAACAGCTACATCATCAATGCTTTCATCCGAAAGCTCTTGTTTTAAATTTCTTACAGTTAACATAAAAGTGTAAATGAAGCAACAAGCAAGCAATAATGGATGCAGAGCAGCAAAGCATCACACAACCCAGGCAATCAAATTGAAAGCCGCCAACTCCCCAAGTGTCAGGTGTAGCTTGGTTTTAGCGTACTTGTCACCTATTCATCAAACATTATGGGTTCAAGTCCCACACTAATGATTCAAGGGTTCCATCTTTGGATGAGATGTTAAACTGAAGCCCCATCTGCTCTTTCAGATGGACGCAACAGATCCCAAAGCACTATTTTGATGAAAAAATAACACATGGCACTGTATAAATGCAAGACTTTATTTCTGTAAGCAGATTGCCATTCTTTCCCTTGTCAAACTGTGCTTCAGTTTTTTTTAACTACAGTTTTTATTTTCTGGAATACGTGGGGGCTATAGTTCAATGCACAGTTTGAGTTACAGTACATGAAATCTGAAATTCCTTGGTCTGGTTATGACTTTTACAGGAAGGTTTACAGGTCCAATTTCTGCATTTAATATTGATTTACAAAGAAAGAATGATTCAGAAAATAGGTGGTTGTGTTTCTATGCAGAGACCATTACTCCAATTCACGTTCTAAGCCCAGAGATAAAGAACAGTTTAAGAATGCAGAATTCTTCCAGGTGACCCTTCTCAGACAACGACATCATATGCTGGCTGAAGATTACTTGGGAAGACAAGGTGAATGGGTTTGGGAGTGATGGAATTGCTCCACTGAATACTGGCATGGCCTCAATGGACCAAATGGCCTCCTCCTGTGTCATAAAAAGTGTGCCAAGTCTGTCAATCGCCAGCTAGGGACGTCACCCTTTTTCCAGGCGGCTTTGAGAATACAATTTGACCATGCAGTTATCTCTTGTCAAGACTGAAGGAAAAACTAATTTGCCTATTTCAGGGGTCTGTTGGCAGACGCGCAAATGATGAGTACTGCCCATCAGAGTGACCGGGTGTAATCATGGCCTCATTGCTGGTAATGTTGACCTGGGAGAGAACACCAACACTGCATAAAAACACAAGTTGCTGGAGCAACTCAATGGGTCGGGCAGCACCTGTGGAGGCAATTGGATAGTATCATTTCATGTGCATCATCCATTGCCCCCTGGTTGACACACAAGACAAAATCTCATCCTTGTCACTCCACGTCAGTTTCTCTATTCATTGCCTGCTCTCAGTTATACCCAGCCCTGTCTCCTCTGGGCCTCAGAACATTCATTCTTACTTTGCCCTGACTTTTCATCCTGACTCAAATGACATTGGTTCATTTACCATCCCAGTCAATTTGATGGATTTTGCAGTTAGCGTTGGTATTTTCTCCTCGATGCTTTGAGGTGCTCAAAAGGAACAGATCAGCAATTCACAAACTCTCAACCGAAGAGCTTCAGATCAGTAACATACTGGCCAGGTGTAGTCAGTGCTGTGAGAGAGATGAGGCCATTAATTTTCCTCATACCAAGGTCCAATGGAAATGCAATATCAATCAGATAGTCTGGCCTTCTTTGTTAATGATGTGGGTTGAAGGTTTCAATTGACTGTGGTATCAAGGAATCGTTCAATGTACCAGACTGACCAAAATCAATGACATACATTTGCAACATGATTACTCTGAAGTTTTTTGCGATGTTGGAATACAATATCCTAGATCAAGAGAATTACAGACTTCAAAACTTTGAGCGAGAATCATTTCTGTGCTTCAGAATTAAAGCAGCAATATTTCAGTATAACACAATGCAGAGCTTCTGTAATACTTCAATCAAGTCTAATTTAGCCCCAATTAATAGGGGTGTCAAAACCTTTGATGCAGACAGAAAATACCAAAACTTCAAAATTCCAAAAGATGGCAATTTACAATTACAGGGAGGAGTGCCTGATTTAAATATTTATATACCTACAATTATCTTCATTGTATTTTAAATAATTACAGAACAATCATGAGAGTCTTAACTTCATTTTAACCCAGCAATATAAGCAGATGAGACTGAAGGCTAGCGATAGTACAAATTATCATATTCTTCATGAAATCTCATGGATTATTCATAGAGGCAGCAACAGATGTCATTTTTAAGTAGAGGCATTGAGTTGCTTTTTTTTTGCATGACTGAAGTGGTTGTTAGCATGAAGCTTTATGATCTCAACTTCTGAAAAAAAATTCAGAATTGAGCACCAAAACCACATCTGCCAGGAAATAAATCAAGCAAAAAAAAATTAGCTTGGCTTGTCAATACATTTTCATTAGAGACCAGATCTGCTTTCAGTTTACGAAGGACAATAAAATAAATCCTAAAATGCAGGAGTACCATTTGCAACCATTTGGAAAAACACACCACTGCAAAAAGCACACTAATCCACCAACTATCTTTTAAAATGGCAATGTTTCTATTAGTCATACTTTTCAATGTTTTAGAACAATCAGCAAAATAGATTTAATTAGATACTGAGCTGAGCATTTGGAATCAGATGTATTAACAGCAGCAGATATCACTGTCAGAACAGCATGTTTCATAGTGTGCATCATTCCAACCGTCTGCATGTTAATTCACCTCTTTCATCCTGTTAAGCAGAGCATCGCCTCTAATCAGCATTAGAAATTAAATAGTGATAAGAAAGAAAATAAAGTGAAAGCTGCTGGAATTATTACGAATGGATGGATTTAATAAAAACCAAGTGCTCATGGGTTTTGTTATTCAAAACAACCTTTTTAAGTACCAGGGTGGTGGTGGGGGGGGGGGGGGGGGGGTGGAGATGTGTTTTTACACCAATTGGATGCAGCTGTAAATGTAAAAATCCAATTACACTCATGACTTACTAAATGCCCGCTAATGTCTATTTCATTGTGGGATTAATTATTCCTTGGTGTACACAATCCCCCAAGTAAAACTTGAGAAAATTACTTCAACTTTGTACCATGTTCCAAATGAGGATAACCACAACATGGAGAAATAAAGTTTATTTTTATTTCTGTGTATGCACCAGTGGAGGTGAAATGCTTCTTTATAATTTTTTATTATATTTGTTCACTCGTTAAATGTGGACATGGCTGGCAAAGACATGAATTACTCCCACCTCAAACTGCCCTCAAGAAGACAATGAAAGTTGTCCTGGCTTCCAAGAGCTGCAGGCCTTGTGGTGAAAGTACTCAAGTGCTCTTTGGGAGTTGTTTCCGGGACTCTGGTGCTGAACCTTTGCAACGTTGTCGGGTGGTAGATGATGATAAGCCAGAGCAAAAAAAAAACAAACTGCTGGAGGATAAAGCAGCATCGGTGGAGGCAACGAGATGGTCGACGTTTCAGGTCGAGACCCTGCATCAGGGCTGACAATGTAGATACAGTATAAAAAAGGTGAGTAAAGGGGTAAAACAGATAAGGAAAATAAATTGGGCAGATGCAGTCAGGTGGGTGGGGGGGGGAGAGGGAAGGTAGAGACAGAGGCTCTAAGATGTTAAGTGGAACCAGCGAAGGGAGAAATGATTAGTGGATGGAACCAGATGGGGCAGGAGATCAGAACAGTAGGCCAAGGGAGAAAAAACCCAGGTGGACAGGTGTGTGGGTGATGGGCAGATGGAACCAGGTGGAGGAGGGTAATGATTCTTGGTAACAGGGGAGGAGCTGGAATGGAAAAGGTAAACAAAGGGAGAGAGAACCTAGGTAGACCAGTCAGACTGCGAAAGGAACACGAGGGGTGTGGGTTACCTGAAATTAGAAAGTTCAATGCTCAGACCATTGGGTTGTAGGCTATCCAAGTGGAATACGAGGTATTGTTTTGTCATCTATTTTTGATCCAAATGCCGAGAAACCTCATGGCAATCATTAGTTCTGATCCCTGTGAGATTTCATGGCACTGAGTCAAAAATAGATTCCAAGAGTTATTTTGCAATTAGACCATTCTGCTGCAACCTCCTTTGGGTCTCTATTGTACATCACCAAAATAGTGAAGGAGCAGAGGACAGTATGATTCAGACTGTTTTCTATTCTATGGAGCAACTCTCCCAACTGTGCCACCTTACGAGATGGCGGCTAGTGGGAGCTACTAGACTGAGTGTCCCTCAGTCATCGCCATACATTGTCTTTGTCATAGCCAAACATAATTGCTGTGTTGGATCATTACTGCATTCGCAAACTATCGCTCCAAACACTTTACACAGTTCGATGCATCTACTACTCCATAAACCCATTCATTTAAAAAAGCTAAAATTTCTCATTTACAATGAACTCAAATGAGTGCTCTTAATTTCTGCAAAAATATAATTAACTAATAATCTCACACAAAATGTTCCCACAAGACCTAAATGAACTTGCTGCACAATCAACTCGATTCCCTCAACATTAACTTGATATGGAAGCAGCGTTTGTAATTACCTCATTAAAGAACAAATGTACGTGGGATATGTGGTTTGAAAATTAATATGTTACTTAAGTACATTCATACTTTTATTCCAGAGCCACAATATCCTGGCATCAATATCTGAATCCAATTGTCCCAAGAGCACAAGTTTCATTAAATGAAAAAGTGAGAAGAGATAAAGGAGGCGTACAGCTGTGGGGGATTCTTTTGTTCAGTGTGTTAACAAACAACTTTCATAATAATAGCCAGCTGTGGTTCATGAAGCAACTGTCAGTCCCCCGCCACCACCATCATCTTAACGAAGCCCAAGGGAGACTAACAGTGCATCCACGCCAAAATTCTTGCTTTGCAGAAATGAAAATGTTATCTTCAGTCTCATTTTGAAGTTACGAGAGATAAACCACGCACAAATCAGGCAAAAAGAAAATCACAAACAAGGCTGGAACAGGACTATTCTAATGGCAAACACCCACATCTTGTGGATCAGCACAAAATCTTGAAGCTCCCAAGGAGATTGGAGATGTTTCCGTGGAGTAGAATCATGGGTGACAGTGCTGGTACAATTACTGTCTCTTAGTTGCTGGAAGCTTCAAAGGTCATACAACCAGGTAATGATGCCCTGGTTTCAGAGAAATTACACGGCATTAAGGGGAACAGTTTTGGATCAGTCACATTGCTTTGTGTGAATTCTCTCATTTTACTGAAGAAGGAAGATTCCCAATGCAACTGCATTTCGCAGCATTATTTATGTCAGAAGAACCTTATCTCAAGTATCTTATCTCAAGCTACAATTGCACACATATAGATTGCCTATGATAATGCATTTCCTCCATGTTGATGCTGACAGATATTGGGTGAATTAACCTGCTATAGCAGTGCCAAACACATCTCCAGATCCTCCTGCTCTTTCCATAATATCATGACCAGTGTGCCAATCATAATTGGGAGCCAGCAGGGTGAAGTAGGAGCTGGGGGAACAGAACAAGACCAGGAAAGTATGATCTTGGAGAATGGAAACTGAATGGGTGGAGACTCAAAAGAAGTGAGGTATTGTTTGCATCTTAGAATCAATTTTGCATGCAGAGTCACAAGCAGCAGTAACTTGATGAGCAGATAGAGCACCATGAAGAACTGGAAATAAAAGACAGACAATGTGAAACCTGGAGGCTTATTTGTGGTTAAATAAATATACAACAAGACTTACATTTATACAACTCTATCTACATCATTTTCAGCACGTTGCAAAGCACTTTGTGGTAAATGGCTAACTTCTGAAAATCTGCCACTGTCAGAATGCGAGAAGCATGACTGTCAATTTGTAGAAAGTGAGTTCCAACAAACAGTTATGTTATAAGGGGCTGCTAACTATTTCAGTTGTGCTGGTTCAGGGATAAATTATGGCTGGCTCAGTGGAGATAAATCAATTGATAAGTAGTTAAAAGATTCATTTCACTAGGAGATAAATAGTGAACAGGGTTTCAGACTCAGTATCCTCACAGGAAGGGAAAATAGAAAGCAAAGTTTCTTGCACAGAAGGTTAATGAACCTTGGACATTTTGCCAAAGCTGGTTATTCAGATGGAGGGGAACATCATCAGACAGAGAATGGGAAAATCAATTTAGAAAGGAGATATACATAATGATTCCAGGATAGAATGCCAGAGCCAATATGTTTCTGAAATAATGATGCCTATGTTCATGTAATCTGAGAGAAATGCCTCATAACATTGCAGACTGCTGTGCAATCTCACAGTTTTGTTCCAGTGGATCTCTACTGGCATAGTGTAAAAATGAGAGGTATGGTGTTTAAGACTGATAGGAGAGAATGGTGAACCTTTATATGGTGAACCTCTACCTTAGATAGCTGTGGAAGCTCAGTCATTAAGTTTATTCAAGACAGATATGATAGATTACGAGACATTAAAGGGATCAAAGGATTTGGGGATTGTGGATAGTGGACAGTAGATCTTGGTGAATGACGAAGCAGGTTCAAGGAGCCATGGGGTAATTCCTGCTCCTTATTTTGCCATATGTTCTTGTTAAATCATCTCTGAACAACATATTGCATGCATGTAGTTCTGTCCTTTGAGTAAGATTCTTTACATCACCAGAGAAACCAAAAGGGGAAAAGCTAAAGTTGGTCAGGATGGACAAAAATGAAGCTGAATCAAAACTTAGCACTTAATCAAGGTCAAACTCCCTGAAATGTTGAGCACCAGTGACCCAGGTTCAAATCCAGCCACTGTCTGTAAGGAGTTTGTACGTTCTCCCCGTGTCTACATGGGTTTCCTGTGGGTGCTCTGGTTTCCTCCCACATTCCAAAGCCGTACAGGTTAGGAAGTTGTGGGCATGCTATGTTGGCGCTGGAAGCGTGGTGACACTTTGCAGGCTGTCCCCAGAACACTATGCAAAAAGATGTATTTCACTGTGTGTTTCAATGTACATGTGACTAATAAAGAAATCTTGTCTCAGGAAACAATTAAACAGCACTATATTCCTTATTCCAACATACTCTACATGAGGAGAGAAATGGATACGGAGCAGATTGTTTAACTAAGGAACTTGAAGGCTGAAGCTGATGCCATCTAATGCCAGCATGTGTGATTACCAATGTGGCTGATCTGAATCATCATGCCATCACCATCACAACTGACTTTGATTCTTTACATGCCATGGGGCACAGTGCAGCAACAGAAGTATAAAAACTTTTCCACATGGTTTCAAACCACAAAATACTGTGGTCGCTTGCCAAAAAAGATCCAGCAAAACGTTAATTAATATGCAAATTAAATAGCAATATTTTACTTACATTTGAAGATTCTATTATATTGAAGATACCTCATTAAATAATGACAATAATTAACATAAGCTGATTGGATCAATTAAGAAACATGCATTTTTAATTCCAAAAAGTTAACTTTTACAGGCCGTGGAGCACACAGATCATCAGAGCACCTGTTATATAAAGACCTCATTTGCAGTTGCAAATGCCAATAGGGAAGAATTGACCGAACGTAGTCATTTGCACAGTAACTCACCTTTGCACAAGCATACTGTTCCCCACCACCCAGATAAGATAATGGAGAAATGATTTAAACCTGCCTCATTTTAAAAATATGCACTTATGGACCTGCTCCCAACCTTGCCTCATCTGAAAATAGTGATCTTTATTTTATATTCCCCTCCCCCCTTCACTATTTTTCCATTTTAAAAATCATGCCCAGGAGACACAGTCGATCTGCTCATTACAAATTGCATTGATGTGGGCTGTGGGTGCCAGTGTCCTGAAGAGATGAGGTGACGTTCTAAGCATTGGAATGAATTAATTGAAATATTTAACCAATCAAGGGAAACTAATCCTGCTTCTTGACAAATGTAGGGCCAAAAATTGGAGTGAGAAATGAAGTTAGGGAACAATCCTATGGAAAAACAGTCTAAGTTTTGAACTCTCTCCACAAATAGTAATTCATGGAGGAACAGTTGTTAATTTTATGCCCAAAATTTAGTTTTATTGTTAAATGGTGGTATTTAATGGAAAAATAAAGGGAGGTAGCATTAGCACACTTTAGCCATTACCTCATTGAATGGTGCAACAAGCGCTAACTGTTTTGTCACATATTCCTGGATGCACATTCCTACTCAAAACACAGACCATTTTTAAATAGACTAAATTCCTCTGTGAAGCATCACAAAGAATGGTGGGGGTGAAATTAGACCCATGTCCAAAGAATTCCATTGGGAAACATATGCCTACATGGGTACTGCAAGTGATTAGGATTGATGCCTTCTTCATTTCCTATTTCAACTCCCAAAATACAGCTAAACAGATGGAAGGTGGTGAAATTTGACATCATAAATACGGTAATTACAGCAAATATTAGCTCATCTCGAAACAAATATTTGGACCTGCAAGCATTCTGCAATGGGTCTACTTTAGTTTACAATTTGAGTTGTAAAAGTGGAAATCATGGCAATGGTTTGGTATCCCATTATACAAAATAAGGTAACCAAATCAAAATTCTTTACATGGTAATGTTTGATATTGGCAAAATAACCAATGAGAGATGTGAGAAAATTCAAGGTGGCACGGAATGAGGACGGTAGGGAGAAAAGCCAAAAGAGAAATCTTATGGCATTACCTCAGAAAATGAAATGAAATTCTATACCCTTCTCTGTAAGTGACACATAATATCACTGATCAAACAAACTTCTCTTCCCTGCAAATGCATTTTTAAACTGATCTTAATAGTATGCATTACTCATTTTCAATCACAGGGGCAAATGAATACTGAAGTATTAATGCAAAATGATGAAACAATGTAATCTCGCCAATTAACCAAAGGGTCAAAATTGTGCTTAATTGACCATATTGACTGTGGCAAGCCATGAATAAAAAGCAAGTTCCTCTGTACTTTTTGTTTTATCTCAGTTAACAATAAAAGTAAATTGTTTCACCCGTTCAGTTGTAAGCAGTGTCAATTAAAATTACAGATATGAACTTCAATTTATAAGTTGACCAAAATTCCATTCATTTGAACCGGGCCTTTGCTGCAATATTTAGTAAGCAAAGCAGCTCACTCTTTCAAAAGAAAATCAGACCTTGCATCTCGCAATACCATTTCTGTTAATTGTGTCAGGAGAACACAAAATACTTAGCCAGACTATCAATGGTTCCAGTGAAATTCAGGTAACATGGACAAATTTCAAATGTGAAAAGGCAACGTTGAAGCAAACCTTAAAGCAGAAAATGTATTAATCATAGCAATTTCCAAAACAGATTACAAAACATATTATTTCCTGGTAAATGAAAAGAAAAAGTGCAGTTTCTGAAACCTGTAACATAAACAGAAAATGCTGGAAGCACTCAGCAAATCAGGGTGCATCTGTGGCTGGAGAAACAAAAGTAACTCTGCAGGTTGAAGATCTCTTGGTTGGAATTGGGGGGGGGGGGGTGGAAGGGAACAAAGTTTTAAATAGCAGAGTACATGGGGGAGAGATGGATAGGATAAAGGAATATTTGTGATAGGGTGAGGCCAGTGTTGCTGTGGGGATGAGTTGTTAAATAGAGGGAGATTGAAGGTGGCAGCTGAGTGTGCAATGTTACAAATAGCAAGTTAAGCTGTGCTAATGGATCAAGAAAAAAAATTAAAACTCATCTGCGATATTGGCTCAATTTTTTTCTTGCCTTTTCCCTCTCCAGTTGCCACATAAGGACATACAAGGGTAGATGATTGAGAGGTTGCTTACAGTAGATCTGAAGCAGCATGTTTAAGAAGAAAAACAATGTAAATGGACAACGGAGGAGAGGAGAGGGGAGGGCCAGGGGTGAGAAAGGAAGTGCAATTCCAAAACTGAGGAGGCAATGACTCAGTGATTATATTCCACAATAAGAATGTACCAGAATTTGAGGACCAGAGGTATCTCAGAGGGTTGTGGGACCTTTGGGCAAAGGCAGGATTGGAAATAGGAGAAACCACAGAGATTGAAATAGGGCTAATGCTTATATACTAGATATTAGTGAACAAGCAACTTTTAAATACTGCAATACTGAAAAAAATTACTGTTGAAATCTGACCTATATTAAATGCTACATGTTGCAAGTTGCAGGCAGTGAAGTAAATACCTCTTGACAAAGCTCGTTTTCAAAATACAGCAATTACCAAAAGTAATCATCAAAACTAATCACTTATTGAATATTATGACGAATGTGGACAAAGCCCACCTGGCTGACAATGATTACATTTGAGGATTTAATTAGATTTAATTGCACACAGTTGGTGGGTAAAACACTCACATTCATGTACCAAGAAATATGATGAGCACAGCAGTAGAAATAGGCAGATAGTGCCCTCGTGTCGTCTGGAAGGCAAGTTATATTTTAATTAAATCTTTCTCAGATCATCACAAGGAATGACAGAGCTACTACACACCTGACAACTAAAGATACAAACATCTCAGCTTCAAAACCAGAGCAAATATCATGCTGAAACAGCCTTGAAAGATTCAGATCATCACCACACTCTTATATTATGAAAGGTAATTCAGTCACAGGTGAAGTCAACCTGGACAATCAGATTCAATTATTCATTTTGTCACTGAAGACTTTTGCTTATTTGTGTCAACATGCATTTAAACCATTTATCAGCTTAGGATATTTTCCTTGTGGCATTGAAAAAGATAAATATGAATTGTTCATTTGTCATCATTTACTAAATCATGCTGATTCTTACAACTAACATACCTGCCAATTGTTGAAAACTCAACACAGTCAATCAAGTTTGTTGGCCAGGTTGCTACAACTGACTGTGATTGATTTTGTGCATGCAAATTTTACGTAGCTATTTTCAACTGCACAACACTTTTCCTGGCAAAATTATCCTGCTTTTATTGAGACATTGCTGTTGTTTTGGTCATGAGTTGTTTCCTCAACCTCTGAACATATTTTACTTTGTTCGCTAAATCCAAAGTATACTACTGCCTCACCCCTGCTAACTCATAGACTTTCCCTGTTGTCAAGAGACCATCTGCACAAGTGAGTAAATAATCAAACTGGGGCACTTGGGGAATGGAGTAGTTGTTTCTGTACGTGAAACATTTGAATGATTTGTGTCTTAATTCTCTTAGTTAAGCAGATCAAGGTAAAATTACATTAATGCATTTAAACAATCACTCAAAGATAAAGTTCAGTCAATTCATTTGAAGTTGTAAATACTTCGACATTCTGTTGTTGTCTTTGAGTCACGGCCACACAGTGATCTATTCCTTGTATGAGTTTCCATTTCACTGAGTAACTAAAACTGAATGATTAAAACACTGCAGGAAAGGAAGCCTGCTGCATCATAATTAGAACTCACTTTCAAAATGATAAATGAGCTGTTTTCAATATAAAATTTGACACAAGGGTTCCCAAAGCATCGAGGAATTCAATTTGCCTCCCCTGTGCAGATCAAAGGTCAATATTTCATTAGCTCAAGAATTAAACAAGACTTCCTTGCCCCTGCCATTATATGCTCCAGGACACAATAAATAGTCAAGCAGCAAATGGACGCAGATATATTCCCAATGAGCATTATCATCCATTAGTACAAACCGGATTCCATAATGGGCAGGCACATATTGACTAAATGCACCTCAACCTGGAGTGAAGCTAATGCATCTTCAGTTCCCAGAAAATTCAAACAATTCTTCCCCCCCACCCCCTGCAATTTCTGCAATCATGAACTGAAAAAAGATGAGAATGAGGCCAAAAGAGGAAGGAGTGAAGGGAGAAGAGAAGGAAGAGGACACAAGAGAGCAGGCAAGATTAAGATTGGAGGGAGTTTTCAATTCAGTACCCAATAAGGGATGAAAATAATAATTTTGACCTTTTTTTTCCCCCAAGTATTCAAAATCGATCTGTCATGATCAGCACTCAGTCTGTTATTTTCATTGCTTCTATAGAGCACTGTAGGTATTTCCAAATTATTCATAATGACAATAATTAAATGACTGGTAATGAGGATCTTCGCACTGCTGTAGCTACTTCTGTTTTCTCTTTGCCATTAATTATGTACATAGGGGATAATGCCACAGACTTAAATTTGAATAATAAGTCACTTCTAAAGACGACAGCAACCAGTCTGAGCTACACCCTGCTGAATCGACTGATTCATTTATTTAGGTCGTGTCTGTACCTTCATATCTGTGAGCAGATGCTGCATAAAAATTGCAACAGAAGCAAGCTGGTGATCAGTTAATTTTTTTTTCCAAGCACTTTTAAAAAAAATGTCACAGGGTGAGGGGGTGGTGGAGGTGAGCAGGGAAGCAAGACAAAGCAACAGAGACATTTTATTAAACTTTAAAAACTAATTAGACTTGTCTCGCTGCACACTGTCAGAGTGAAAGGACATTCAGTAGCTTCATGACATTATTGGCTTTTAACTTATTGAGAGCTTCCCTCATGAGGCTTAGTTACCCATCACCTCTTCAATGACAGTATCTGAAATACCTCCTGCTGATCCATGGTGCTATCCAGCACAACATGAAACAGAAGAGAACATCAACAGAACCACTCTTTAATAATTTAATTCATCTAAAGAATGTTTCTAGGTGCCCTACTTTTCTGCAGTAACAAATTAACTGGCAAATTCAACTCAGCCACCCTTTAAAAAGAATTCATCATGAATAAAAATTAAGGCACATTACACTTAGTTCATAAATGTCCTAACCCCACCCCACGCACTGCAATAACCTCTTGACAGGAGCCACACCAGTATTATTTGAGCCAATGATCATTAATTACTCGTATTTCTCCTCATGTTCATTTTGCTGATTCAAAGTTCAGAAAAATAACTCGCTGATATTCAATCACAATTCTGCTCTTTAGTCATTAACCGGAATATCAACAGACAAGTGATTTAATCAAAGACACAAACGTCAATCCCAAAGACCGGCAAAAGATACCAAAACCACTTTCTAGGAAAGAAATAAAACTAACTTGTACAAGTCTGAACAAATTATCCATGCTGGAGGAAGAAGACTGCATTGTACTGCTGCCACAAAACAAATTTCACGTTATGTAAGTCAGTAATAAATCTGATTCTGATTACTTCTGGAATTCGTAAGCTGCTAAATATGAAATTCTGCATTAACACCTAAAAGGAAGGTTGACTGTTATTTATTGAAAATTCTATTCTCCATTTAGCATTTTAACCCCAACAAAATTAGGATTTTGTCGTCAAAATAATATATGCTGGTTTGTTTTGAATATAGCCTTAAAAATTTGGAAGCCACAAGTTCTTTCAATTCAACCCACCAAATCTTTTCCTTCACTTCCACGTTTGGTCCTCAGTTCTTTCCAAGCCACCAACTTTTCAGACGCCAACAGTCATTCCATCTTCCTCAGTACAGTTTAAAGGCCTCTTCCACCAGTGACCAGTGTCACTCTCATTTCCATGCCAACCACTTCTTGGCTTACCATTCTCCATTCTGCCCACTTTTATACCATTGCCAAACTGCCTTCCATGCTGAGTGTGTTCTGGATCACACAAATCTCTTCTCCTCCTCACCCCTTATGAGCTCTTTCTCTACAGAATACCATGTCTCTGCTAAAGTTTCGGCATGTTCTTTATAACAGCAATTCCAAAAAAACCATGTGACAAAAGGGAGCTTGACAGTGATACCAATCCTTCCTTACAAATAAAGGAAATAGCACTCAAAAATAAAAACATCTCCATAAATCATGGAAGAATTGACAGCATGGATTTCCCTTTACTCCTTGCAGTCAAGTATTAAATCTAAACTTAGCTTACTTCTTTCTTCCCCATTCTTCTGACAGTAGTAGGTTACAAGTTTACCACAGGGAGCTCATACTGTAAAATGATATGTGTATCAGAACAATGATATCACGCATTAGCAAGCCACTTGACCGACAAATGCTGAATCTTTAAATCAGTTTTGGAATGTCCTCTAAAACCACTAGGTACAGAATAACAATTTCAATCTTGATCAGTGTGGTGATTGCAACTTTCCTCACAGATAGAGAGAAACTCCTAAAGTTTATTTCTCAACCCAAGTACAAGATATTTCTATCATAACAAACAATCTCCTGGAGGGACACAGCGGGTCAAGCAACATCCATGGAGGGAGGTGGGAGGAACTGTCAACATTTCATGTTGAAACCATGCATCAGGAGGGTGGAGAGGCAAGATAGCCAATATAAAGAGGAGAGGGGGAGTAGAGAGATATACTGGCTCTTCTCTGTACATTGTCCATCTACAGACTCTTGACCTCACAATCTACCATATTATGGCTTTACACCTTACTGTTTACCTGCACAGCACTTTCTCTATAGCATTTCATTCTGCATTCTGTTATTGTTTTCCCTTGTACTCCCTCAATGCTCTGATGTGAGGAAATCTGTATGGACGGCATAAAATCAAGTTTTTCGCTGTATCTCGGTACACGTGACATTATTAAACCAATCTTCTCTCTCTATTCTCAGTCCTGATGCAGGATTTTGACCTGACCCCTCCCCCCACCAAACAGATTCTGCTAAACCCACTGAATTCCTCCAGCAGATTGGTTGTTGCTCCAGATTCCAGCATCTGCAGTCTTTTGTGTCTCTATATTTCCAGCATATGAAGCTCCAACTCAAGACAAAAGTGTTCAGTTCCATAAATGACTAGGAACATGTCTATCCCAGTGGAGAATGCACAACCCACACATGAATTTAATAGATGTTAAGTCTCTGTTTCATTTTGCCTTTTCACTTATTTTCTCAAGTGTGAAATTGTTTACGCTGTACATATAGTAATGTTTTGTGGAGCAGAGGACCTTGATGGAGCTTTACATCTTCTGTAAGAAACACCAGATAAGGATAGAGCAACATGGGATTCACTTGTATACTGAAACCTTTTCCTGGCAGACCAGGTGGTGAGAATGGCAAAGTCTTCTATTTCAGTTGCTGAGATGACTGTAACTTAGTGCACCGGATGGCTTTTTACCATGTCTAAAATCAATTTAATACCCTGCATCAAATCAAAATATGTCCACAATATGCTACTGATGACTGACCAAAGTGGTTTAGTTTCCTTTACACTGAAGTCTAAGAACCCAAATTGTGCTGGATCAGCCCATAATGGAGGCACATCTGCACTTAATTGGACAGAACTGTGTCGACCATAATCACTGGCTCTCCACATCCAAGTTAGGCAGAAGGTCCAGACAGCTAAGTCAAGAGATTGTGCTCCTAATCAGCTTCAATAAAAAGCAAAATCAAGTGTGGACTTCGCTCTCTGTCAAAGCTGCTAATGAAGTGCAGAAAGTTTGCATGTTTCTGGCATTCAGAGACATTAAAATTTTAGTAAATAATCAGGACAAAATAAAATAATTTTAAATATATAAAGGTAATTAAAAATACCAAAACACTTAGAATAATGATAAAGCCCACCTTCCCCTTTGCCCCCAAGCCTGCAGGCTTGGAAGTCTGCAAAATCAATGGGATATCAGATTTTATGCCAAGTCTAATTGGCACAGAATCAAAGTGGCAAATTCCCAGCATAATGCAAGGAAATCCCAGCAAATTGATGCACCACTGTTTGTCAGCACAGCGTAAACAGGTTCAGCAAGTCATGGACTCGCAGCACTCGGTTCCAAGTCTGGGACTTACTTCAGTTTAAATGGCTGAACACGAGCAACTCCCTTTTCTCATCTGGCAACATTCAGCCCACGTCTTATCACTAAAGCAAGATACTACTGAAGCTGAAAATCAGAATTAGGAACAGAAAATGAAAAAAATACCCAACAGGTCGGGTAGCATCTGTGCATATAGCAATAGCATCTCAGGTAAATGGCCTGTCATTAGACATTGTATCATAGATGCTTGCCTGAGCTGCTGACTATTTACAGCATTATCTAGATATATATAAATCAATATTCTGACTAATTCAGTGACCCTCAACGTGTAAGCAACGGGAAGCAGACAAATACTCTGGAGCAACAAACAAGGTGCTGGAGGAACTCAGTGGATCAGGCAGCACCTGTGGAGGGACTGACCCACCGAGTTCCTCACAGTCAAAAAGGAGTCCAGACTCTTTGGGCCATGTCTAACTTCTTTCCTTTCGAAGTGGAGATCACTCATTTATGGCCTATGTTACCCAGAATGAATTGACTACTGCATGAATTTTGTTTAGATTATGTTGGGGATTTTCAAATCCATTTCATGGGAGAAAAGTATCACTCCAATTGCTTTAGAAAATGTTTTAATTAAATTCCATCCATAATGCCTGTGACTTTGCCTTCATTTAACATGAAACATACCGTCCATCTTGCTCCATATCCAACCTACTGACCCCAGAACTCCATTTTGCACTATTGGTGAAGGGGAGATGAATGGTAATCTGTTGATTAACCCTTTTACCTGAACACATCAGCATCAGGCAAGAATGAACTCCACAATGAAAGCTCCTGACATCATCTCGCCACAAAAAAAATAAATTAGCTATTGCTTTCTACTGAAGTAACAGATTGCCTTTGAGAACCCCCACCATGATCTTTGACATCTTCCCACAGTAACACATTGTAATTTTCAAGCGCAGCCAAATGGCTTTCTCTAATTCCCCAAACCAGAACAGCTGTTCAGAGCTGACACTTCATTGTGGCTTTCACATTTTACCACAGAGAGCTTAACTCTTAGTGTGGAAAGTCAGGATCACATTTCTGGACTCAAATCTCACCAAGAAAATAAACAAGAAAATAACAATCCACTTCTTGGAGTTCAAATAATCTGGAATCATTTAAAGAGCTCCAGATAATTTACATTTTCCAGTTCAGCCTTCAAAACAATAACCTCCTGAACCATGCAAATGCGTTCCATCACTGTCACCTGGCTGTCAGTCACGCTGGTATTTGCCCAACACCCTGTTGGTTAGTGTGAACAGTGCCCCAATGCCTTAAACGTGCATGTTCCAAATATCTTATTCCTGTGTTAAGTTCATCAACAATTTACATTTCAAAAATTTTGCCATAAATCAGGGCAGGGCCAGACAGAACAGAAGTGAAGTGCAAATAGAGTGACATTTAACAAAAAAAATGTTTGAAAACATGAATCTAAATTTCATCTAAATTACACAACTCAAACTTGAATTTTGTGACACAAACCTGTTCAAATAATAACATTTCACAGGAGACTATGACACAACTTCAGTTCAAAATGTATGGATATCCAAAACAGCATCTTTCAGAGAAACCTGAGAAAATGTGGACTTGTCACACCTTATTAACCAGAGGATATTATGTGTACTTTTAATTTCCATTCTACTCCCATTCTTGATTTTCCCCAAGTTTTCTGACTGAGCCATGCATCCATGGAAACCAATTCCTCAAGCAATGATTTTGTACCCACTGTGCATCACTTCACAGCCAGCCCCAGTTTATATCACACAGCTGTGCATGTTCACTTCCACAACAAGTCAATGTATCATGCTTTTGAGCAGGATCTGCCCAACTTCCCTCTTCCTATCCTCAAGAATCTGAAACATGCGATTACACCCATCATGCCAAGAAACAAAGGTGAGACCTTTGTGATCTGAGGGCTCAGATATACATCCTGTGGTGCGCTCATCAACCAAACAGTGAAAATCAAGTACGAGGACTTGGTAGCATGTCAGCAGGGCTGATACATCCCTTGCAATCAATAACCAGCACAGTGGAAAGGTGCCACATCGCACAAAGAAGAGTGTAATTTGTATCTTTTACAGCCAATAGTAAAACTGCTTAGGATGCAATGTATCTCAAAAATGGAAAGCAAAATTCTGAATCACCCTCTCTAATTAAAATAATCAAAAACAAATTTGAAGACATCAATCTATCTTCTGATTTTGAATAAAAGGAGGCAAAGTAACCGGAGACACTGGATCAGGTGGCAAGTGTGACAGAGTTAATGTTCTTTCTTATTTCAAGTTTACAGCAACTAATATGTTCCAAATCTCATTGGTCCAGTGTAATTTTTTTTCTCTCCTGTCCTCACTCATTTACATCTCTTCAAACAAGTTTAGCTCTGACTGAGGAGCCTTCACCATCCTCTCTTAGGTGGCACGTACAGCATTTGCTTCATCTGGATTCCTACCACTGACATTCCATTTGTTCTCTCCACCTTCTCTGCAACGTGAGATGTGTTTGTCTTCTCACTTCTCCGTTTCTGAATAAAGGTAATTGACCTGAAACATCATCTCAATTTCTCTGTCCACAGATGATGCTTGACATTCTACCTCCACTATTTTCTGTTCATGTTCAGTTTTCCAGCATGTGCAATATTTTGCCTTTAAAATATCTTCACATCTGCAAAATGATGTGCACCACTGCATGAGACAAATCCAGAATCCTGACCTTGCTTGGCTTCATAATCCACAATCTAAAAGGATGACTTCAATATAAACACTGTGCTTCAGAAAGGGCATGTCTCATGATTCATTGGAGAATTCCATTGCTCACAGACAGAAAATCCTGAAGTTCACTGAGACATTTTCACTGAGTTAACCAAGATCAGCTGGTGCAGCTGAGTTGCATCATTTAGCTCAATGCTGCCAAGCTTGAAGTTTGAAGGAAATGACCAAGCTCCTCAGTCAGTATCCAATAATTCCTGGTGGAAAGTTACATTGTGCTTCTGTTGCCAAGACTCCCACATTCAAGTAAGCCACTAACAGTCACTTTCCAAGTAAACACACTGAGAAGTCTGGTACCCTATACAAAATTGTATCGCCGGCAAGAAATGCAAGGAGCACAATGCTCGAGAAAATAGTACTCATGAAAGGTGGTGTAAAGGCCCCCACATTGAAGAGCAGTAGACCATCACATTAACTCCAAGGATGAAAAGAATTCATTACTATTTCCAGAAATCAATGACTGGATTAAGATCGAAGTCTTCCAATTGTCTATCAGTCATTAATGACATTGCATCCTGCTGGTTCTCATAAAGTTGTTCAGCTCCCATTCAATGAGAACAAATAGTGCTTCCAGATGCTGGCAAATGGAGACAACTGCAGTACAGTCTGCTGTTTTACATTAATAAAAAGGAAGCTTAGATGTTGGTCCAGTCAAAGTATTTTTAATATCGAGAGGGGAAGCCACAAGAGAGGTTAAGAAAAATCTCCATTATTTGTAAAAATTCAACTTTGCAAGCCAACTTTTATTTGTAATTAATCTCCAAAGGAAAGTAAAAGACTTATAATTGTGCATGTCCAAATACTGGCAGTTCACAACCCTTTATGTACTTAAGAAAACAAAAGGCAAGAGCCAATAAATTTAATAAACATTGGGAAAAAATGCAGGAAAGAAGAAAAAGTGGAACCACATTGGCATTTGTCAATTGTGCAAGTTGAATCCAACAAAACAAAGTCAAAATGCTGCCCTTCAGTGATGCACTTGTCAACTGATACAGCAGGTTTCAAAATCAAAAATGTTTTACCTTGGACTCCATGTACAGGTACCTTGGATCCCCTCATCGGTTCTTTCTCCGTGCTGACCATTGATTTCAGTTTTACCAGGCTCCTGGATGCCATACTCAGTCAAATGCTGCCCTGATGTCTCAGGCAGTCCTTCCCACCTCATGTCTGGAATTCACTCTTTGATTCATGTTTGGATAAAAGTACTCAAGTCAGTTGGTCGTGGTGAAACCCTAAACTGGGCATCAGTGAATAGCTAATTGGTGACTCATTCCCCATTGATAGCAAGTCCACAACACCTACCATTCCTTCACTAAAGAGTGACCCTTCTCTGATTGGGTAGTCGTTGGCTGAATTGGTTTTCTCCTACCCTTTGTGAATAAGATACACCAGGACAATTGAGCACACAGTCAGGCAGATTGCCAGTGTTGTAACTGCACTGGTGCAGGTTGATTGGAGGCACAGGTAGTTCCGGACGTTACATGGAATTAATTGAATTGGCCGAAGTCTGATGGTGGGGGGACCTGAGGAGGAAGCTGAAGTGAACCATCCACCAACAGAACAGGCTGAAACATATTGCTGTGAACCTTTTGTTGTTCTTTGATGATAGTGCAAAAACAAAATTTTCTTCCCAAAGGTGCTGATTGACCTTCCATATTTCAAATTATCTTCAAATTCTCTGCTTCTTCAGTTTCTTTGCAGATATTTATTTTGTCTTTTATATGTATTTTTTTTACATTGAGGCAATGGGAGGATAGAATGAGATCTGGTGTGTTGCAGGGATATTGCTGCGCACTTTGTTCAAGTCCAAATTCTCCATTACCTCTACATTCCCATCAAGATGTGGGCTTCTCTCCACTATTAATGAAAATGGCACCAGCCTGGGCAATGAAGATCACTTTCCAACTACAAACCCAACATGCTTCCTCATGGATGTAAGAAGGCCAAAATTATTTATGTCCATTTATTATTACAACAAAGAATCAAACTCTGAATACCAATCATTGGAAGGCATAATATTTTCACCCAAACTAAATCCAAAGTTGATGATACATTTGTGCAAGATCCACGTGAAGTCAGAATGAAAGGTTTCTATTAAATATGACAATGCAGCTACACCAACTGAAAATGGTG
The DNA here is from genome assembly GCF_009764475.1 of Pristis pectinata. NCBI lineage: Eukaryota > Metazoa > Chordata > Chondrichthyes > Rhinopristiformes > Pristidae > Pristis > Pristis pectinata. Next base: position 24,435,230 of record NC_067409.1, on the reverse strand, counting down.
ATGATCAAAAGCTCCACCACATTTTCTCAGAATACTCAACCATCTGCACAACTGAGCCCTTGGGGCAACCAGACTTGCAAACATTAAACACACAGCAAAGTACAGGCTTCAAGACTGAAACTAGTTTTGGTGCCTAAAAAATAAACTGAGATGTGTTTTAATTTGCAGCAGTGCTAAAAGGTTGTTCCAAGAAAAAAATAATCCTTCAATCAAATGTTAAGCTGTGCTACAAATTGCAAACGTGAAGAAAACACAGTCTCAGAAATTCAAAATGCCTCAAAATCCGAAGTACAGAAATGCACAGAAAGGGGAGCTGTCAATTTCAACACATCTCCCATATCCTGTCCTTTCATCCACTTCACTGGAGGAGTGACCATTATTAATAGGCTGAAGGACCACATCTATTGCAGAAAAAAATGTCAAAGAACACTTCCTACCTGCAATCGCAAGGGAAATCTTAAGTGACTGTGTAGTAGAACGAAGTTTAGATTAACACCCATCTCCAAATGCTGTATTGTGCAATACTGCATGCCAAGATTTGTTGTCTGTAGGTGCAGCATCTGATGTTAACACTGAGAATGGATTTACATGGTACATATTTGTCAGAGACTGGTACACAATTACCGCTCCAAGAGCTGTTAACACAGACAAGGAGCAAGAACTTGATATCTGCAAAAAAAATTGTTTTTCTTCCTGTTTTACTGCATATGAAGGGCTTGGAGTGAGAAATCCTCACTCCTCTTGTGACACCACCTGCAGCTCAGCAGCATATGAACATCGCTAGCAATCAGTGAATAAAGCAATTTCACTGGAGTTCAAGATGATCTTTACCTGGTTAATGGACACTGATTCACCTTTCCTCGAAGAAACATTTTTCAAGGTGAAGTATCAGCTAACCTTCTACTGGGACACAGTTATTTTCTTGCGCTTTTCAGCGAGTGTGGAGTTCAATGAAACTGACTTTGTCATAAATTGTAACTTGACCTGTAAATATACTTACTGGCTTCCTGGTAGCTAACTGTTGGTTTACACTGGGATATCCAGAAAACATTACTGTGAATAAGGAAATGTATGCCGAACACTTTCGTTTCATATCTCCACCTTGATTTAGAATCATTCAGCTTTAAGTTTGTCAAATCACTTAACTTAATTGCTTATCATGAAGCATTTTTCAATATTTTGCAACAAGCAAGACATAAAATTCAGTGGAGCCAACCTTGGCTCACAAATCACATTTTAAACAAGTCACCATTATGAAATCCAACATGCCTGGTTCATTTTGGCAGATTGAATCATTCTTCCTCAATCCTTTCCATGTGCAGGGATATATCTATGTGTTCCCTAGGTTTTGTTCACTTCAGCTGTCTTCCCTGACCATTCGCACCCCCCGACACCAACCCACACCTCCATCGCCATGCAACCCTCCATCTTGTTTTGGTTAATATCCAGTCAACCAATAACCATTCTCAAGGGGCTAGTTAACTGCACGTGTCAGATATTCCTAGATTGGAAGCTCAACCTTTATGCAGGGGAAACAAACCAACTCAACAGACTTAAAACCCAGGATTTATAGAACACATAGCAGATGGAGAAAGCATACAAGGCTCAGCAACTCTCAGACAATCTTGACTGCACAGTTTCTTCAGCAGTATCAAGACCATACACAGTGTAAACACCCAATGTCTCACCCAATTGAGTGCTAAGAAAGGGGGTGAACTCATCAGGGATAGCAATGCCTGCTGGAAGGAACATATTGAAGATCTCCTTGAGCAGCAACTTGATCCATGACATGACTACCTTTGTCTCCATCCCAGAGCAACCTACCCTGCCCTACTTTGTCACCAGTCCTCACCAATAAATAGTCAGAAAAGCATAATCATAATAAACAAAATAAGACTTAGGAGCAGAACATATCCCTGCTGATGTTCTTAAGTTCAACAGTGAAGATCTTCAGTCATGAATCAACAACCCCACTATCCACTCTGAGAAGAGAATATATCATGGGACCTCAGAAATGGTATAATTGTGACCATCTTCAAGACCGTAGCATCCATCTGCCACCTGCCACAGGGAAAATCATTGCTGGGGTCCTTCTCACCTGCCTTTCCAATGGCCTAAAAGCTGCTCCCAAATCACAGTGTGGAATATGTCCATGCAGAGGCACAGTGGACTTGATCTTCATCACGTGACAAATCAAGAAATATGCAGAGAGCAGCATCAACCACTGTATATTTGTATTTTTTCAACCTTGATGAAGTCATTAATGAGGAAGAACTTTGGAACACCCTCCTTAAATTGGTCTGGCCACAAAAATGGGCCTCCACCTTACTTTTGCTTTGAGCCATGATCCAAACCAATGGGTCTGCACAGAGCCAAATTTCAGTGAAGGTCCATATCAAACAGAACATCAATGCTCCAATACATCTCTTGATCATTTTGCCATAATGGTTTCCTCTCATCTCCAACCAATTTCCCATGGGAGTGGAGCTAATCAGCAGAACTGAACAGGAAGCTGTTCAACTTATGACAATGACACTCCAGAACAAAGGTCAACCTACTGTGTACGTTCAATGCTTGCATTTGGGCACAGAGGGTAAGCTCCAAAACTTACAAGAGAATAGGCCTTATGGGCAAAATCCACAAGGTAAAGGTCCTTTTCTCATCTGCTTCCACTCTACAACACCTACACCCTGACAATGAAGGTTTGAAGAATAAATGGATCACTTTCAATAGCTCAGAACTAATTCTCAGTAAAGGCAGACATCAATGATTGATCATCATTACCTTCAATGCGTCAGCATAGCCTTTGGCTGAGTGAAGAGAAACTTGTTTGAAGATCAAGTCCTAAGCCAGCAGAGAATTCAAGTCTATCCAGACAGGAATTGTCTTTGTCCTTCTGTTTGCTTCTGAGATTTAGATGACCTGCAGTGCCACAAGGTACTTAAGAGGTACCACCAATGCTGTCCCTGCAAAATTTTCCAAATCTAGTGCAAGAACAAAGAAAATCCTCTCCCGGGCCAATATCTACAGTTTTGAAGCCTGAATTTGTGTCGTTGGCTCCATTGGGCAGGCCGCTTCATTTTCATGCTCAGTAACAGACTCCTAAAACTCTATTGCACGTCTTATCGTGGAAATAGATTACCAAGCGAGCAGAGCAAAAAAAATCTGAAAATATGCTCAAAACTTGGAAGAAAAATTGCAATCCTAATGACTATTGGGAATCTCTGGCCCATGATCACTCAAGGACTATTTGGGATGATACTGAGTATCTTGAATCATGCATTGGGAACCCACAGAAGCCTTACTTAAGTGTCAGATGGGGTGCACCACTTCACAACTAACTCTTCAATGGAAGAGTACCCTTCAGTGGAAGTCTGTTGTTTGCAGTTGGCCTCATCAGCCAACTCAAACCCCACAAAACCACAGTGAAAGAAAAATCACCCAAAATCCCAAAGGACTGGCTTAAGACTTTACTCCTCATTCCTAATTGGTAACAGTAGTGACTGATCCTTTCCTGAGAGAAGAAAAAAATCCAGCATCAATTTGGTCAATCCCCCTTTTCACTAGCCACTACATTTAATTCCAACACACACTTCTTATTTTAATTGGCTCGTGGAATGCAAGTTACACCTGCAGGGTGCAGCATTTGAGTGCTCCCTGAACTGGCTCTTTGGCCCATTTCAGAGGTCAATTGCAAGTCAGCCACATTATTACATGTCTGAAGTCACATTTGGGTCAGGACAATAAGGCCGACTTCCTTCCCCAACCAGACACGTTTGCAGTTTCATGGTCAGCATTACTTCATGAGCTAATTTTTTCCCCCACTCAGGCCAGAATAAGTAATTAAATTTTAATTGAAAATTAATTCTCCAGCTGCCAAAGTCAGTTTTAAACACATGCGCCTGGATTCCTTTGCTATCATTCCCTCAGAAGGAAAATGCAATGTTTTCCAATGTGCCTACTTCATGAATCGTGTTGGAGTGCAATTTGTAAAAGATGTTTAAAAATGGCAATACAGAGAAAGTTGAAAATACCCAGTGTCTTCCAAAGGTCTATCTTGCCCATCCTAGTTTTTTTTTAAGGATCTCATAGCTGCCTCTTGCAGACTGATGACCACCATCCTGCCCTGTTTCCAAATTAAGTTTGTTTTACTCAGTCATAGATGGAGTCATTGAAGCAGGCCTTTTAGCCCACAGGACCCGCGCCAATCATATGGCAAGCATTTTTACACTAATCCTACCATAACCCATTTTATTCTCCCCCCCGTATTTTACCACTCATCTATACACCCAGGACCAGAGTGTCCAATTAAACTACAAACGTGCACATTTTTGGGATGTGGGTAGAAACCTCCATCAGCCAACACTGGCTGAGCAGAAATGCATTCCAAACAAATATTGGGAAACCAAGTTATAACTTTCAGTCCCCATCACAGACCTAGTTAACTAACCATTGACTCCATCCTTTTCATCAGCAACTGTTCGAAACTTAGACCATTCCCAACTTTAGTGATCCAGGATGCATATCCAAGACATCACCAACATCGCCCATGTCCAGGGTGATGTCTTGGATACGTATCCTGCATCGAATTTGAAGGCAGAATACAAGGCTAATGGCAGGACTCAGCAGTGTGGAGGAACAGAGTGATCTTGGGGTCCAGGTCCATAGATCCCTCAAGGTTGCCACGCAGGTCGATAGAGTTGTTAAGAAGGCGTATGGAGTGTTGGCCTTCATTAGTCGGGGTATTGAGTTCAAGAGCTGCGAGGTGATGTTGCAGCTCTATAGAATTCTGGTTAGACCACACTTGGGGTATTGTGTTCAGTTCTGGTTGCCTCATTATAGGAAGGATGTGGAAGCTTTACAGAGGGTGCAGAGGAGATTTACCAGGATGTTGCCTGGATTGGAGAGCATGTCTTATGAGGATAGGCTGAGCGAGCTAGGGCTCTCTTTGGAGAGGAGGAGGATGAGAGGTGACTTGATAGAGGTGTACAAGACAATAAGAGGCATAGATCGAGTGGACAGTCAGAGACTTTTTCCCAGAGTAACAATGGCTCACACGAGGGGACAGAATTTTAAGGTGATTGGAGGAAGGTATAAGGGGGATGTCCGTCCTAAGTTTTTTTTTTACACAGAGAGTGGTGGGTTCGTGGAACGCACTGCCGGCAAGTATATTAGGGACATTTAAGAGACTCTTATAGACAGACACATGAATGATAGAAAAATAGGGGGCTATGTGGAAGGGAAGGGTCAGATAGATCTGAGAGCAGGATAAAATGCCGGCACAACATTGTGGGCTGAAGGGCCTGTACTGTTCTATGTTGTACACAATGTCATGACCATGCCTTTGCTCATTTTCAGTTAAAACTCTCATCAATTTTTTTAAGCCTCTAGGCTTGACTTCTCCAATGATGTCTTGGCTGCTGCCTTTTCTATAAACTTGGGGTAATTCAAACCTCTGCTGCTTGTAGCTTCGTTCACAATGTCTCATCACACCCATGATAACAGGTTACACCGGCTCACAATTAAGCAACGACTTGAAAACCAGGATGAGTATTTTAAAACCAAGTCCCTGCATGGTGTGATCTCCCTCCACCCCACCCCGAAAATTCCCTCCAGTGCTATAACCTGCCAAGACACCTTCTCTCCTCCAAATCTGGCCTCCTGATTATTCCCAAATTTAATTGCTGCACAACTGGAGCTGTGTCTCCATTTACCAAGTCAGAGTGTTATTTTTGTTTGATGACACTTCTGTGAAATAGGTGGTTTCTACAATGTTGACGGTATTCAATAAATGAGAGGAGCTGTGGCTCCCAAATAACCCTATCGGTGTTCTTGTGCTCCACCAAGTGGCTCTAACCAGCTGGTGCACATGTAGTAAGGTTGATTGGACAGAGAAGGAAGATTGAGGATGAGTGGCTGGCAATTAAAATTCAAAGGGCACAAAATTAGGATCATTAGCAAGTACAGGAACACTGAACACAATTTTTATTCAGATGGAATTACCCCTGCAGGCAACTTTATTCAATACACAATTTTCAGGGCAGAGTTAACAGAGCAAAAGAGCAGCAGAGACAAAGGCAGGCAGGATACATTGCCCTTGGCTAAGAATGGTACAAGGGTAACCGTATCCAACAGGAAAAACTACAGACTATCTTGGACTGCTTTTTTTTGGCAAGCGAGTGTAGTTCGTTTTCCCCTCTCAATCAGGTGGATTGTTTAGAAATAATTTGACAGCATTGCTGCAGCTCCAAGCTATTGTCAAAATAAATCTCGACAAGTTTGCTTTTGGATAAATTAAGCAGACCATATCTAATTAGTTCAAAATGTACAAAGACAGAAAATGGAATTGCAGTGGAAAGAGGGTAAATTAGAACTTTGACTTGTGACAGTTCAATAACAAATCTCAAGTTTCCACCAGAGGGAGCTCTTGGAGAAGATAGACAGTGTCTCAAAGAATATTGTTTGAAAACACATGGGACATGGGACATGAATTTATTTTGTTTCCAACATCAACTGTTTCTGAATAGCCTGTTGTATTCAAGGAGAAAAGCCCCAACACAGCAAACAGCATCAAGGTAAAAATGTGACTTTGCACATTCAAACGATCATCCACATTTACTGGTCTGTTTTTATTTGCATTTCTCCAGCCATGTACAGGAGCAGAATAAGAAAGAGACAGCAATAAATAAAAAGAAACAACCTAATTATCAGTTATTAACACAACTGAAAAAGATGATCCAAAAACAACTTAACAACACATTGTACAGATTTAATCCAATCACCATCTTTGTGTCATCATGCAAAATGCATGTACATTTTCATTCTGAACAGAAATATTTTTTTCATTATCATTAATCCTTTATTAACAGTGTCTGCAGCTGTGTATGGTTCTAATGAGATGCACCATCATTGAACAGGGAGCTTTTTAAAACTCTGCTCAGAGAATCACTTGACATTCCAAATTTAGTATCCAATGCCCTCATTGTTTAACAAGTACTGCAAAACCCAACAACTCTTCTGCTTTATATTTCAGGATTTTGTTGGAACAGTTATACTATATATCAAATGGAACAACTAAGTGATGCCACCCACACTCTCTCCTCAGTGACAAGCGGACACCAACCAGCTCGGCTTACAACTGAACAATGAACACTAACATCAGTGTCTTCCAACCGATCAAATTGTCTCCCAAACCCAAATCACCACAAACATTTGTGCTCTGACAGCAGCTGAAGATCATACAACATACAAGACAAAGCCCTTTTAGTTGCAGCACTCTTCAGTTCCTCTTTAAACTGGAAAAACAATGTCTAAACAGACACGTTCTCTAAGTGTCCCGTCCAACATTTATCCTTCAACCAGCATCAAAGCTGGATCTATTGCTTATTACTTCATTGATGTTTGTGGTACCTTTGTGCAAATTGTTTGCCACATTTCCCTGCATTACAGCAATAACATCAGTTCAAAAGTTCTGAAGGCATTGGGACACTGAGGTTATGAAATCCTCCCAACTTGTTTGCCAAATTTGTTAAAGACTTTTTGAAAAAAATATAATACAGAATTTCTAATGTTAAGAAGGTGAATATTCTTTGAAAGACTTCAATAGCTGACTTTGAATTAGACTCCCACAATGTCACTAAAGGTGTCCTGAGTCTTCATTTCAATCAGCTGGAGAAGAAAAAGCTACATTTCTGTTAATTATAAACAAAACTACAAACTAATCTAAACTAAACCTACCTTTGGAGGAGTGTGTACAAATGTGATGGATACATTCATAAAGCATGCTAATTCTACTCATACACTGGCAAAGCACCACACTGATACAGTTAAATTCAAAATTTATGCTGTTGATAACCATACATTATGCAACTTTCATTCAGCAACTTGAATCCATCATTTCTCCTGTATCCCCATTTAAGAGAATAATAGGGTATCTTTTTCAGAGGAGGCGTAATGAATAAAACAACTGTATTATTTTTCTCTTTACAATGTGCAGCTGAGTATGTAAACTTCCAACTAGTTGTACTTGCTTTGCACGGCTAGTTCCAATAATAACAGCTGGTTCTCTACATTAATGATGCACAGCCATTAATTTTGTTGAATTTGTGCTTACTGAATGTGTGTTCTGCTGAGAACTGAACCCTTTCTTTGCCCTCAGAAATAAATAAGAGCACTACTTCCAGCAAGGATCCCTGGATCTTGACTGGGAGTGGAAGCACTGGCTTCATTGTTTTCTCCTCTGCAGCCCAGAGGTCCATAAAGGTAATTGTGGCACATTCTTCATCACCCTTTCTCAAGTGAATTTTGTGCAGACCAAGTTTGGAATCTTCCTTGTGCGATGCTTCGATGCAATGTATCTTAACTCCCAGGTTAATCCACCAGGCTTACTATTCTCATTGTTACATCAGTATCCTGGAACAACCTACCCAAAGCAACTGGAGCAGCAACATCTCAACAAAGACAGTAAATTTAAGGTGGCAACCCACCAGCACTTCAATCAGAAGGTATCAGATGGACAATAAACATTGCCTTTCCAGCGTCACCCACATTGAGAAAACAAAAAGCTAACACATTTGGTTGCAGATCTGCAGGACAACTATACAATAAATCTCCTTGGTAATAAATATTTGGGTGCAAGCATGAAATGAAGATTGATAGAGGTGTTTGTGCCCTATTCTATCAAGTAACCGAAAGCTCAATGTCTCAGTTCAAAACTTGGGGCTAGGAGGGGAAAAATAAACAACATCACATTATCATCATGACCTTGACTTTCAAGTGCAAGACAACTTCATTTGAAACAATGTGTCTGTTGCCCAGCTCCTAAAGAAGCTTTCAGTCACATCCAAAGTTCACTCGTTTTACAAAATGTGACAAGGAAATGGTCACAACTGGTTTTGGGGCCTCTGGGTTGTGAAGGGAAAGCAAGATGAACAATACTTGAAGCAAGCACATCTGAATCTTCTAAATTTATAAAGCACCCTGATTTCACATAGGACAGATGCAGTGTTATCCTGTCTGTATCCCCTGCTGTTCCAAGAGGAAGTGGGGACCAGCTGGCTTAGAAATGCTTCACAGCAAGTGATAAGAATGTTTTATTGAAAAGTACATGTCTATTAATTTCCCACCTCTCAGCTGTGCCCAAGCAAACTATCCAACTTTCGATTATGTCCAAATGTGCACTTAAACAAAAGCCTCCACCATACTATTGTTGCCATTTTCTTGCCTTTCTCTCCTCCCTTTCTTGACATATTTGATCCTCATTCCAACCGTCACATTCCACATCTTTCAATGACGCTCAGTTTCTTTACAAAATTAACTCAATTAGCCACACAACATCAAAGAAATATTTATGAATTAAACAGCTCTCAAAGCTGTAGAAATAATGTGCGGCGCAATGGGTTCTCTGGGGCAAGTGATAGTTTTTGGTGCCTCAAGTCATCCCAAACTACACCAATATCTTTGTTCTATCTAAAAAAAACTATGGTATTTCAACTGAAGTGGCAAAGATTTTAATCCATATGCAGATTTTATGTTAATGTTGCCCATTTGGAGATAAAAAGGTACTTTTTGAAAAAAATTCTCCTGCCGAGAGAACCCCCACTCAGTGATGATCACTCCCTGTACTAGGAATTGTTAACATTGCTGAAATCAGGACTAAATCCTCCATTTCAAATGACAATTAGTTTCAATACAAACCAGGTTTACAATCTGAAACAAAACAAAGGTAACAGAAATTTGTAGGGTGAGGTGATGCTGTAGTACAATAAAGCTATAATGCTTTGTGTATCAAGTAGTTCACAGTCTCAACTCCCCACGCAGCAGATCTGCCTTCCAAGCTGTACTGTCAAGGGCAAGACAGATGCATCTCCACAGGGAGGATGAGAAGACCAAAGGGCAAGTCACCCTGGGCTAATGTGCATTTCCAAGCAATCAGTGACAAAAGTGTTGCTGACAAGATGCCTGAAAGCAGACTGGCGATCTGCCAACACAGCAGGGCTTCATTACACATAGTGGGAACACCACATGACAATCAAGAAACTCAAATGATAAAACAATCCTCCAGTCAACTTTCTTTGAAAATTAGGAGGAGGTGATTCAGTACACAGCAGGCTAATAGGATTCACCTCTTCAGTGGTCATCATCACCTCATTTGGATGAGAAGGGAGCCAAGGAGTGGGAGGGAATACGTGGGCTGCGAGCTTTTCCAGGGGTGTTTTTTTCCTAAATTCAATGCTGAATAATGGATTTAAGATGAGGTGTGAACACAAAGAGCTTTTTGATTTATATTTTACAAATTAGCATTACATAGCTGTAGATATCTGAAGAAACAGTTGAATTCAGGACAGAGGGTGAACAAAGAACGTGATCGCTAACATTATCTTTATGTTAGATTACAGCTCCAAATTACTTTCCCGCTCTGCTCTCATACAAAACTCCGTGTTTAGTAACAAAAGCAGAAATGCTGAAAAAATTGTCAGTCAAGCAGCAGCTGTGGAAAGAGAAAACAGTTGACATTTTGGGTCAGTGACAGGGGGTGGGGGGGGGGTTGCGGTTTAAAAGCAGAGCTGGGGTGTGGGGAGACAAATCTATATGGAGACAGGCAAAGGCATGTCTCGACCCAGAACATTGACTGCCCATTTCCTCCCATGGATGGTGCCTGACCTGCTGAGTTCTTCCAGCGCTTTGTGTATTGCTGTTGGAAAATTCAGTGTTCATTCTAGAGAGCTGCAAAGCATCTAGATGGAAGATGAGGTGCTGTTCCTCTTGTTGACATGAGACCTCACTATAGCAGGGGAAGAGGGCACAGACAGACAAGTCAGAACAGGAGAGGGATTGAGAATTAAGATGGCAGGCAAATGGAAGCTCACTCCTGCGGGCTGAGCACAGGTGCTCTGCAAATTGATCACTCAATCTGCATTTAGATTCCCCAATGTAGAGGACACTACATTGTGAACATTGAATGCAGTACATTGGACAAAGTGCAGCTGAATCACTGCTTCATTTGGAATGATTGCTTGGGGCCATGGCTTGGCGGGAAGGGAAGAGGTGAATGGGCAGATAGTGCATCTCCTCTGGTTGCATGGGAATGTGCCATGGGACGGGGGAACTGGTGAGAGGGGAAGAAGAACAAAACCAGGGAGACATGAAGTGAACCACCATGGTGAAATGCAGAAAGGGGAGAAGTGAAGATGCGACTGGTGGTAGAAGCATGTTGGAGCTCAGAGAAAGTGCAAATGATAGTATGTTGAATCCAAGGGTAATGGGGTGGATGATGTGGTACCTTTATTCTGTCCCGAAGAGGGAGGTGAGAGCAGACACGGAGGAAATAGAGGAAATGCATTTGAGAGCTCCATCCACTGCAGCAGAGGGAAAGTCACATTTTGGAAAGGAGGTGGATACTTGACAGGCACCAGAGTGGATGGCCTCATCACTGGAACAAATACAACAGAGGTAAAGAATGTACTAAAAAGGAATGCCATCCTTACAGGAGGGAGGGTGCGTGGATATCTACTTTAAGATCACTGCAGGAGTCTATGGGCTTGTACAGTATGTTAGTGGCTAGTCTATCTCGTGAGATGGAGACAGAGAGACCCACAAGGAAAGAGAAGCTTCAGAGATGGAAACTGGTAGTAAAAGTGATGAAATTTGAGCTCTGTGTCGGTGCTGAATGCAGCACCATCCAGTTGTTAATGTATCAGAGAAAGGGGGAGCAGTGTCTAGCATACTTAAGTCTTTACCTGCACAACAGAAGACCATTTTTCGACCATGGGCATTTTATTTTTGGGAAAAGGGAGGAGAGATGGAAAAAAGAGATTATTCATCCATTTGTGGGATCATATTACAATTCCTTGGGAATGAAGGATGGTGTACGTTAGCAATCAGAAGTCTCATTTGAATAATTAAATGATCAACTTTGTCCATCAATAGTTTGCTATGACTGAATACTGCAAGATCAATCGAAAACATTCCAGCACCTTGCCAATAGGTTCCTAATCCATGACTTCTGTCCATATGAAAGACAAAAGGATGAGGAGTTTGGGAATGCCACCACCTGCAAATTCCTCTTCCAAGGAATTCTGACTTGGAACCTTAACACTGATCATTGTTGATCAGTCAAAGGTCCTTGATACCTCTGCCAACAGCACTATGGCAGTATCTACAATGCAAAGACTGCCCTCATTCAAGACAGCTGCTCCTCATCACTTTTTCCAAAGACAATCAGCATTGACCACTGCCCGTGGAAGTAAATTGTAAGCATTCAAAGAAGACTGTTGGCACCAAAAATGCCAAATGGCTGCCAAATGCTTGAAGAGCTCATTTCTTCCACATTCAACAAAACTTTTCAAATCAGACCATCCACCATTAAATTTTTGGACTCTCTACACACATGAAGAAGCTCTGCCATCAGATTTCTGAATGATCCATGACCACTACCTCATTACTCCTCTTTTGCACTATTTATTTCTTTTTGTAACTTATAGTAATTTTTATGTCTTTATGTCTTGTACTGTACTGCTGCCGCAAAACAACAAATTTAATGACAATGTCAGTGATAATAAACCTAATTCTGATATTATAGCCCCACACACAACTAACAAGGGTGTACCCATAAGACTGTCATCTTAACATGGCAAACAACATATGGACTATTCACCAGGAATGACTGACGCAGAAAGTTTTTTTTTGTTTTGAAGATAAGAGAAAATAATTTGGAGAAACTCAGCACACACAAATGTGCAACACTCCCATTCCCAGGAGAGATTTCTATCAACCATCAGCTTCAGTGGAAACAACAAGAAAGTCAGAGCAGACAAGCTGCAAGTATCCTTTTAGGTGGCATATGCATATAGTTCATCTTGCGTTTATACAACACATTTTGTGGAATAATGTCATAAATAGACATTTTGTTAGCAACAGCATGAATTTGCCTCACATCAGATACATAGGTGGAAGAGAGGCATACATATATTGTTCTGAAGCTTGTGCTACAGCTAAGATGCTTGCTGTCATGAACACCATCACCCACTCTGCACTGCAAAGCAGTGATCCCAAGTTGCCAGAGGTATTTTTATTACAAGTTTAATAATGATGCTGACATCTGAGTAATTCTTGATTTTCCATGATCCAGGATAAACCACATTTATCAATGTCTGTGCAAAAGTGTCAGCTCTCTTATTTGTCCTGGCAGAACAAACAGGTGCATCAGCCAGATAGAAAGATAGACTGATGTATAGTTTCTTCATATCCATTCCTATGTCATGACTGTCATTAGCACAATGTGGTCTCATTTTGTAAAAAACCAACAGCACCACATGGAGTCATCTCTATTGAATTAGAAAGATCCTGAGTAATGCATATGGCAGTAAAAATGAGAGCACTCACAATTGTCTTGCAATCATTTTGTAAAACAACTCTCAAATATGATTTAGCTTTGAAGGTTTAAAGGGAAAAATTAATCCAATAGATAGAGGCTCCAAACAAAAGTGGCAATTAACCTTTACCATTTATAATCCTCGCACACAAATTATGTGAAGGAGGCTCTCAGTCTTCATGGAGTGAACATACAATATTATTCAGTTTTCTTCTACAAGTCAGAATGGTCATTTTAAACTGCCTTGTATGAAATTAGGTGCATCTAAGTAAATGGAGTGCTTAGTTTTGAAAATATTTGCAGAATGTCAATTTAAATCGTGCTTAAAATACTAATTTACTTTTGTTCTAAGCCATGAACTGCCAACTAGATTTATTGCTGAGCAAATAAAACCCTGCTGAGATTGTGTTGTATCCTGAGGCTACAATACCCTACCACCACAACACCCATCCATCCACCAGCTGTGCATAAAGGCTCCCCCCACCCCACCACCCATCCAGAAATATCGATTTGTTCTGTGCAGTGTTTCACTTGCACCCAAATGCCCTCCCGAAGCTCAGCCTGATATCCCTTCTTTGAGAGTATTCATTGGCAATATTTTAACAAGCCACTTGATTCTGAAGAGACTGCACACAAGCCCAAACTTGTGTCCACAAACAAAGTCACTTTGAAGAACAGATTACCTGTCAGCATTTAATTATCTTCAAGGGCAATGAAAAACAATATTTCCTGGGCCTAAATCTAGCCTGGACACTGGTTACCAAAATTCAAGATAGATCGGTTTTCAAAGACATCACTTGACAGTGCTGTCCACATCAAACCACACCACATTACATTTGCACTATTGTTTCAGAGAATGTTTCATGGTAATATTGGATCAACTTCAGTGAAGGTATTTTTAAACATTTAAGAGCACTGTGAAAGCAAATCAGAAAGCCAAAGACACAATGAAATGATAAAACCATATAAACAACTTAAGTTTTGAAAATTTAACTGGATTTGCACCAAAATACAAACAACTTAGGGGAAGAATTCCTCTCATGCTGTCATAGATTCTGAGGGATACAGCATGGAATCAGACCTTAAACCCATGCCAACCATCACCACCCATTCACACTATCCAACATTAATCCCACATTAATCCCTTTTTTTTAATTCTCCCCACATTCTCATCAATTATCTCCAGATTCTACCACTCACCCTCACACTAGCAGCAATTTACAGCAGTTAATTAACTTACCAATTCATACATCTTTGGCACATGGGAGGAAACCAGAGCACCTGGGAGGAAACCCATGTTGTCATGGGGGAACATGCAAAATCTATATAGACAGCTCCCATGGTCAGGATTGAACCCAGGTTTCTGGTGCTGTGAGGCAGCACCTCCACTGGAACAAGGACAATTCATGAAAATAGATGAAGAGTACAGCAAGCATGAACTGATTGGCACATTTGGCTAAAATCTAAGAGCTTGGATAGACTTTCATCTGACACACGAACAAAGCAAGGGCAGCTCGTAGACCTACTTTCTCCTGAATTTACAATACACTTTGCCCTTTCTCGGTGCACTGAGAAGATAGGCCACTTTCTTGAGCGCCTTGGTACAACTGAGAAGAAGCTTACAGGCTTGGGGAGAAAAACAACTAATTATTGATCGACTTTATGTTTGATGAGACATGGTCAACTCAATGTAAAAATGCCAAGAGGAGTAATACCATTGTCACATACCATGTGACAACCCATTCAATTGCATGCACTTCCTCTTCCTAGAGAAAAACTGATATTTCCTTCTTTGAGGAAACTCGAAGTTTGTAACAATTAATTTAATATTGTATCCATATTTAACCAATGCTGAGAAGGTACACAGGGAAAACACAGCAAATTGTTTACAAGACAATACACGACATCATAATAAACTGGCAGATCATTTTTAACACAGTAAACATAAGGTGTTAAGCATCATTAAGTTTCAATTCTCAAGGAGGGATGAAGCTTCCCAAATTTGGCTTGGTAAGGAGTGAATTATAGAGAAAAAAATAATCCTGTAATATAAAGTAGCAAGACTTCAATTTAGTATTCAAAGTTGTGCACAAAGTTAAGCTGAAATGATGAAGGTTCAAAGTAAATCTTGAGAATGTGGCAGAAATCAGTACTCAACAGAGGAATGATTCAAGATTGGGTCAGGACAAGTAATGAGAAGGATGATCAGCAAGGTGGACTTAGAAATGCAATGAAAAGAAACAAATTTTTAGATGGGATCTGCTTAAGAGGAAGCAGGACATCGAACAGTTTATCCCTTGAGCATCTCTGCCATTCAAAATGCCCGATCCAACCTTGACTTTTACACCACTGTCCTGATCTTCCTTCATATTGAATTCCTTACAATTTAAATATCTCCCAACTTCTGCCTTGAAGAAATCCAATGACTATCTCCACAGCCTTCTGTAGAATTCCAAAGAGTTACAATCCTCAGAGAATTATTTCTATTCTTATCCAGGTGAAATAGGCTGCTGCTTATTCTGAAACTACCACTTTGATTAGACATCCCACAAGGAGAAAAGATAACAGCATCACCCCGTCAATCCCCTCAGAATCTTGAGTTTGACCTCTTCCTTGTATGAATGTAGCCCCAACCTCGTCAACCTCTCTTCATACCTTTTGATCCCTGGAATATGACATCAGTGAACCTTCTCTGCATGCCTCCAATGCAAGCATATCCTTCCTCAAATACGGAGACCCTAACTGCATGCCATACTCCATGCACCCTCTCACCAGAAGCCTGAAAAATTGCATCCAAATTTCTACCGCAATGAAGGCCAGCTATCAGCCTTCCTCACTACTTGTGACTTCATGATCACATTTGTGTTTTATATGCTCAGACCCCTTTGTATTACATTTTGTATTCCCACTCCATATTAATAATAACTTGCTTTTTCATTCTTCCTTCAGAAGTGTTCCACGTCATATTTTCCCACATTATATTCCATCAACTTCTTGCTCACTCAGGTAACATCCTTAACCCTTCCAGGCTTTTTGTGTCCTCTTCACAACTTAGAAATCTATCTAGTTTTGTATCAGCAGCAAAAGTAGCTGCATTGCACTTTGTCCCTTCATTCAAACCACAGATATGAATTATGAATAGTTATAAATAGTATACTTAGTTTCTTATCCATTCCACTATACATGCCAATGTACATCACCCTCAACTCTGTGCACTCTTACCACATGCAATAGTTGCAGTTTCAAATGGCTTCTGGAAACCAAAATCCTCTACAATTAATGGTTCCCCTTTATCCACCCCACTTGTTAAATCCTCTATGAATTCTAGCAGGTTTCTAATTGCGATTTCCCTTTCATAAAACCATGCTGATTCTGCTTGATAGCTGTATGATTTTCTCAGTGTCCTGCTATTACCTCCTTAATAATGGATTCCAGGATTTTCCCCAATGACAATACTGGGCTAAATGGCCGAAAGTTTCGACATTGTCTCAATCCTTCTTGAACGGTAGTGTTGATTAAGTAGTTCTTCCTATCTCCTGGGAAATGCAATTTCATTTGGACAAAGTACTAAAGTGACATGCTAGACAAGTGCCCAGAAAGGAACCAACAAAAATGTTTACCTGCTTCAAGTTAAAGTTTCCAGGCAAACAAGTGTGGAAGATGGAAAATCTTCCCCTTCAAGGTTTTTCCAGCCTTCAAAGGAGTCCAAAATATACCTTAACTATTTCTCCAAAGAAAAATTTTAGGGAAGACAATAAAGGAAACAGACTTTGAACTCATGGTAAGAAATCAGCACAAAAGCTCTGATGTTAACAAGCTGTTCACAGAATGATCAATGCATGGAATAGATTCATGAATAAAGAGGAAAGAAAAACACCCAGGTTTCTGGAATTTCCTCCTGTTGTCACTCTTTTCATCCATGGCCTAGGTTAATCAGTAACTTACTCAATCACAACTTTACTCAATATGACAAAGACTTACATAGTTAGCTGAAATAGAAAACACTGACCCTAATCCAACCCCTGGACTCCTTTCCTTCAGAGAAAGCAGGCTTGAGTAACCACAGTTACTGATCACTAGTCTGGTGCCAATGTGCTGAGAATTATCTGACTTTAGTCAAGAGTTGCAAGCAATTTGTCTACTGCTGGATTCCCCACAATGTGATTCAACACAATACTGCTGTTGAGGATTACTTTATCATGAAGAATGAAATTCAAGTTAAACAATTACAGATAGCCTTTGCAGTTTATTTTACTCACTTTTCTAGGCAGCAAATACTTCACAGTACAGCGTTTCTGCAAGCAGCTATTTGCACAAATGTATCTCTGGTCTCCGTGATCCAAGTAAATCGGAACAAGATTTCTCTTTTAAAAAAAAATCTCCTCTGGCATATCCCACATACATTTTTTTTAAACAAATATGTCAAATGGGTTTCAGATTTGAAGAGTTATACAGTCGACCGGTTTCATAAAGTTTCTTTAGTAAATAAAACTTGTCTGCTTTCAGCAAAAGATAGCACCAGCTAAAAATTAGTAGTTCACTTGGAGAATGGTATAGTTGTTGGAGAATCTAAGGAGGGAATTGTGAAATTCTGGAACAAGCTACCATTAAAAAGACTTGCTAAATGTTTCAGCAGGCTTCAAAATTGATAAATGCCCAAGGCCAAACCAGATCTGTCCCAGGCTGCAACAGAAGGCAAGAAAAAGAGACAGTTGGGGCTCTGTCAGTGATTTTTAAATCTTTCCCTGCACAGCTGAGGTGCTAGATAACTGGAGAACAGCAAATGTGTCTCATTATTCAAGAATGGCAATGGGGATAAGCCAGGTCATTGCAAGTCGAAACCAAGTGCTAGTGAAGTTATTGGACAAAATTAAGGGGGGGGGGGGGGGGGGGGGGAAGAGACAGGATTAATTTCTTCTCGGTGTGGCTTCGATAGGGGGAGATCTAATCCACTAATTTTTCAAAGTTGCAGCAGAATGTCTGGTGAGGCCACTGTGGTTGATGCAGTCTGTCAAAGACATGACTGAAGTCCATGCAAAGTCCACAAGGGGGACTGGTCTGAAGGGTTAGAGCCTATGCAATCTCAGGCAGATTGGTAAAATGGATTCAAAATTGGTTTGGCAATAGGAGGCAGAGAGTGATGAAGGGTTGTTTTTGTAACTGGAAGCCTGTCACCAGGAATTGGTGCTAGGACCTGGACTGCTTGTGACAGATCTTAATGACTTGGATGTGACTTTAGGAGGTACAATTATTACGTTTGCAGACGACATGAAACTTGGTGGCGTTCTTCAAAGTGAGGAAGGTAGTCTCAGGCTGCAGTGTCTTCTGGAGCTGCTGTTAGAGTCAGAGCAAAGGGAGATGGAATTTGATCAGTGTGAGGTGATGCATTCCAGGAGGACTAATAAGGCCAGGGCAGACAAAATGAATGGTTGGGCCCCAGGAAGCATTGTGGTATGCAAGTTTAATGATCCTTGAAGGCAACAGGACAGGTAGAAGAGAAGGTTTAAAGCATATGGGATTCTTGCTGACATGAGTCAGGGTATAGATATAACAACAGAGAGTTTATAGTACAGCTGTTCAAAACACTGGTTAGGACAAATCTGGAGCAGTGTGTACAGTTTTGATTGCTACACTGCAGAAAGAATGTGATTAAGTGTGCAGAGGAGGTACATCAGGGTGACACCTGGGATGAGGCGCATCAGGTTTGAGGGCAGTGGTTTGCCTGGGTTTATTTTCATTGGAGTGGAGGAGATCAAGGGGGCAGCTGACTACGGTATACAAAATTATGAGGAGCAAAGATAGGGTAGATCCAAAAGAAAACCTTTCCCCACAGAAGAGATGTGTAAAACCAGGGAAGATAGGTTTGGAGGGGAGCCAAGCAAGAATATTTTCACCCAGAAGGTGGTTGGAGTTTGGAAAGTATTGCTTGAGAGGGGAGTGGAGGCGGGGAGTGGAGGCAGAGATTGTCACAACCTTTAAAAACTATCCAGATGAGTACTTGAATTGCCAAGGCACAGAAGGTTACAGACCAGGTGCTGGAAAATGGGATAAGTACAGATGGGCCCATGATGGGCTGAAGCACCAATTTCTGTGCAGTATGGCTCCATGGCTTTAGGTGGGGTAGGAGTCTTGGGCATAGTCTAGAGGACTATGGACAGGCTACACAGCAAGACTGTTAATGGTTTGAAGGCTAACTTTTAAATCCTGTGGAACCATTAAATAGTCTTATTCCACTGGTTGGGGGAGCGATGGAGGAAGGGGTTGGTAGGAAGGAGGAGGGAGAAGGTCAATGGGAGGGAGGAGATTTGGAGAAATCATGTGGGCCAGGATTATAATGGAGTATTTGTTGGATCTGAAAACAAGAGAAACAGGAGCAACTTGAATTTAACAAAATGAAACAAACATGCAATATACCCTCATAATACAATCTGTGAAAGGACAGAGTTTTATTCAATCCATGCTCATGAATAAATTTTCGTCATGACTACAACGGCACTCCCTTGTCACTTGAGACACTGTGGTGTAAGATTTAGACTGATCATTTCTGGGATTATGCAATTCTTCTCCAGTTCTGTCACAGTAAGAAGGGAAAAAGACCAAATTGGGAAAAAAAAATGAGGGAGGGGTTTTCAAGTCTAGGCACGTCCTTGTGTGATCCTTGACCTACAGTTTTCTTTTGTTGGGGGTAGTATGTTAATCATTTTCTTGTCATTTCACAATTTTCTCACCTCAAAATGGGATATTCAAAAGCTCACCGCTGATGTCAAAGCTAACATGTTTGATCTCCTGAGCACTATGGTGACAATTTCCCTTTTTCCAATGCAACTTAAAACCCAGGAAAACCTGTAGGAGCCCAACAAAATATTCATTGTAGAATGCAGGGAATGACACCAGACATTAGAAAATCCATTTCCTGGGCGGGAGGGAGTGGAAACAGGACTCAGGAATTGTGGTTTATACTGTATTAAAAGCTCTACTACAACACATTCAACCAGATACAGCAGTTCCGTGGTTCATACAATATGAGCAGATTAAGAAAAGAGAACAATCACACTGCGTGGGGCCTGGGCATATCAAGTGAAGGAGGATCAGATGTTATCAACACCAACTTCGAAATTTATGGACGTGACTGCCCGTGTTCAGGCACCAGAAGCTGATCATCTGTAGGATTTGAGAGGGAGAAGGAGAGATGTAGGGGGGATGTCAGTGCAGTGAGGGTTTGTTGCAGGGGAGGGAGGGTGAGTGGGGGGGGCGGCAAGGAGGGGGGAGCGGCAGCGGCGGCGAGGGGGGGGGGGGCGGATAGAGATTCTTGCCATTGTTACAGCTGCAGATTTTGATCCAATACTTCTGACTTATCTGAAAAGGCAACCATGCTTTCATTAACATTGAACAGATCTCCTTCAGTTTGCCACCGCAATATTTTCTGTTCACCACAAGAGGGCACCAAATGTCTTCACTTCATTAAGCAGCAATGAACTTGCTCAGCTGCTTCATACAGATCCAAGTAAGAACTAATTATTAAATTTCCTTTCTGACAGTGGAAAAACTTATAGAACTAAAATGGAGAGCAATCTGCATCTGTTTCACGACAGATTCTTGTGGGGAACAAGTTCTTCCTCAAGCTAATATTGATGCTAGCAGCAAAACATAATAGTTAAACACTAACAGCACGGGACAGACCATTCGACCCATCATGTTGTGCCGATCTTGACGACAATTTATACTAAATGTCCTGCTCCCATGCATCATCCATATCCCTCCATTCCCTTCATATTCATGCGTCGATCTGAAAGCCTCGAACTCCATCAAACTGCCCGCTTCCACTGCTACCTCTGCTAACCCATTCCTGACAACTACCACTCTCGGTATAAAAAAACTTGCCCTCACGTCACCTTTAAACTATCCCCCCCCCCACCCCCGAACCTTAAAAGCATTGTTCAATAATAATAAAAAAGGGATTCATTCCCTCACCAGCACTGAAAGAGAATGCATGTTTTATTACAGTTGTTGTCACTCTACTCATGATAGCTCATCCAGTCAAGAAAACTGCTTCTTCATTGCGTTGTGTATAATCCACTCATTGTATGCAATTAGAGTACTTTCCAAAGATCACAATATAAATCCACTCCATTGTTTACTTCCCTGACAGGCAAGATGATTTTTCGCTAAGTTTTCCACAGCCACTCCCTCAATCTTCATATTCTGTCTGGTTTGTGAACAAGGACCAGTTTGGAGTTTACATTGGAAAGTTTACTTTGGAGTTAATGTGGGACAGACTGTACTCACCCATTCTGCAAACCATGCCTCAACATTGGCAAAGTCTGCAGACACAGGATAAGCTACACTGCATTCAGTCTTGTCGTTTATTTTTCAAGAATCTCATTTTCAGGTTCTCATGTGCTTTGTTATGGTTGTTCTCTCTGCTCAAACCAAGAAAGGAGTTTTCCCAACCCCACCAAAAAAAATGCCAAAATTAGTTCATTTTTCCCTACTTTTTCATGGTAACACCACAATTGGTTTCCTTTTTGTATGAATCACATCACAGTCTCAAAATTAAATGCCGAGCAGAAGTGGCTTATTCTTCTACAATGAACTTGTGACAGGAAATGTTACTTCAATTGATCATAGCGTAACTGGGCATATGAATGGAGTAGTGATGCTGAAAGGCAAGACTCCCAATTACTCTCTGGCTATTTCAGATGAAAAGTGCTTGTCCATATCAGGGAGAATGGAAGTCTTCGTCATAGCTGGAAGGTCTGCTGAAACCAAACCAAAAGCATGACTACTTTAATAACTAATGAAGGATACCCACTTGACTTTAAAAAAAATAGCCTCAATAAACAGGGCCAGAAAGATGGAAAGATAGCAGAAGAATCGGCTACGATCCCAATATAAGAATGACGACAAAGACAATATTCACAACGCTGTGTTTTCCAGAGGGGCTGCTCATGACTGTCAGCCAACTACACTGTGATTGGCATCACAAGATCCCTGCTAACAAGCTGAAACCGAAGACATCCTGGTCAACTTGGAACCAGAATGTATACCGTGTCCTGTAACCAAGCCTACAAATAAAATCTATTTCCATCACTGATCCAGAGATGAAATGTTAATCATTAGTGGAAAAGGAGAAATAACAATGGAGAATATTACTGTAAACTTGAACTGACAAAGGAAGTTCAGCAGGAAAATAAGTTAGCCTTCAAAGCAAGCACATTTTTCTTTGGGGAAAATGCTATCGTCCACCTGTTGTTACTTTTCAAGGAGATTTCTTTCACATTCAATGCATGTTTTTCAATTAGTAGAGAACTGATGCAGTGATCAACTAACCATTATGTTGTGAAGGATTCTCAAGCAACTTGAAATCTTAAATTTACAGACCATGGGCAGTAAATTTTTCCATAAAAATGTTGCAGCATGAAATAGAGTCAGAGAGTTAAACAGCCCTTCAGCCTAACCAAACCATGCCAACTTAGATGCCTTCCTGAGCTTGTCCCATTTGCCTGCAGTTGGTCCATGTTCTTCTGAACCTTTCCTATCCACAAACCTGTCCAAATGTCTTTGAAACAGTGTAATTATTCCTGCCTCCACCACATCCTCCGGCAGCACATTTCATGTACCCACCACTCTCTGTATGGAAAAACCAGCTCCTCAAATCGCCTTTAAATCTAACCCCACCCCACCCCCACCCCACCTTAAACCTATTAAGCTCTCCAGTTTTAGACTCCCTTCCTACCCTGGGAAAAAAAGACTGTGACAATCCACCTTATCTGCACCCCTCATGATTTTATAAACATCTATATGGTCATCTCTCAGCCTTCTTCACGCCGGGGAAAACAGTCCCAGCCTATCCAGTCTCTCCTTACATCTCCTGCACCATCGACTGACAAGTATAAAAAATGACATGATCTGGTAAGCTGTGTTTATTTTGTGCATGGCAACCAAGACAGCCTTCCATCTATTGAGCTAGACTTATGTGGTAAGGCCACTTTCCACACACTGTACCGATTTAACAGCTGCAAAATTATGCTGCTAATCCACCCAGATTCAGCTAAACTAAATTCATTCACCAGCAAATGTAATCTAAATTGAATGGCAAAGACGATTTTCTGAATAGCCTTTTATTGCTAATTAATGTAAAAATGTTCGCACCCAACATCTTTAACGCACAAAATCTAAACAAACAATATCCAACCAGCAGTGTTTGAAATGTTATTCACTTTCTTTGACTTTACATTTCAGAGATGCGTCAATTTCATTCCATTACTTGTTCTGGGTAATAACCACCTTTGTGTTTTTGAAACTGCTTAGAAGCAAATGGCAGAGCTGGATTGGGTTCACCACTCAGAGCTAGACAGACTGGCTTTTCTGTGTGAAAGTGAGCTGAACAGTTATGATTAGACTCTCATGGCAACAGAGTCTACCCATTGCATGGTAATTGACCATAACAAAAGCTATCCTGAAAACCTTCTAACATCGAGAAAATCTGCAGCATTTCTCAACCAATATATATGTATTAATTAAATAATTTTGAGAAGAATTCTGCCTTTTTGGTTTTATGCAAATGTACAACCAATATTTTGAGAACATTGGAGATTTGTTATCAATAGTTCATTCATTTAATCAATAATTGGAAAGCAAATTTTTGTGGAAATTAGGCGAGTGCATGATTTGGCATGGTTATGAAGGACCTCCCCTTGCAGTCAATCACCATGACAATTTATTCTACAGGCAAAGAAAAGATGCCAGAGAGCTGACGAAATATTTATATCCATAATTCAGGAGGAAAATTTAGATTTCTGCAATATGGCTCCACAGTCATAAAGAGAGGTTTCGAAATTAATCCCGCAAACAGAAGCTGCAACAGGACATTCCATCCAAACAAGGGTTAAAGCTGACAAGCAGACAGATACAAAATACTGGGATCCTGGCCAGACTCCAAGGACCCACACTTAAGCCACTGCAGCTGTAAGAGGGGTATACATGATAGGCTTTGTTCATCTGTTGTACAATGCACAAGCCAAGTCCGTATCAACCAAAATAACCCTGCAGTTGGGTCTGATTAGCAGATTCAATGAAATGCAGAAACAAGGGGAAATCTTAGAAGACGACTGCAAGAACGGTGAAACAAAGAATGTGCAATGAAAACATGAAACCAATAGTTTAAGATTTTCTTGAAGTCTGGCTGGAAAGCAACCTTCAACCTGAAATGAACTGTATTTTGTTACTCCCAATTGCACTAATTCTGTTTAAGCCTTGTGTTTATCTTAGTAATTTAATATCTTGCAGCTGGTACATAACCATAATGTATGTGAAAGTACATTCTGCTTCGAAGTGCAACACGTGCAAAATCCCATTCACAGCTGAATAGTTCAAATAACCATTGTTAAGTTAACCAAACTAATGGACCTAGACAGGTAGGTAAATGCTGCTAATTTCATATCAGCAACACCTGCAAATCCAATCAACGGGCTCACTTTTTTCTTCAAGCCTATCCAACTGAAAGCAATAGCTGTCACAAAACAAGTCAATCAAATGACTAATACTTCAGCATTTTTCAGCTTCTGTTTTACTTCCATATTCTACATGAGAGATGGCTCCAAAGATACCACCAGTGGTCCAACATTTTCCAGGGTTTCCGCAGGGAACTTCACCATCAGGAAGCAGGGTTATGCATCCGAAGTAAGTTGGCAGTGGGTCTTTTTTTGCTGATGTTAAGTTTTAGATCCATTCTCTTGTACTTCTCAGTGAACAAGTTGACAATGACTTAAATAATAAGACAGTGGCAAAATTAGTCTGTATTACATTCCAGAAAGCTGCCCAGAGATTTGAGAAAATAACCTTGGGCAGCAACTCTCTGCAGTACTTCCTAAATATTAATCAATTGGAGGTCCTCTTTTCCAATCAAGAATACCAGGCATTTGTCTGTCCATTAGGCAGATATAAAAGATGTCCAGTAATTATTCGAAGCAGCCCAGGGAATTTCCCTATTACCCTTAGAGGTTGTGATGATTTATTCTGAAAGCAAGGTTCAAGGAAAATTCTGTTTAAGTTTCTTAAGGGAGCAAATGAACTTAAAACATGTTCCATGTTCCTACAAGTTCCAAAACCCAGGAAAACGGTCAAATTTTAGAATCTATTTCAGAGATGGAGATCGAGCAGCTTCAAAAGAGACATAAAAACAGAAAATGCTGGAAGAACTCAGCAAATCAGGCAGCACCAGTGGTGAGAGAGCAATAAACAATTTTCTAGAGGAACTCAGCAGGTCGAGCAGCATCAAATGGGGGGGGGGGGGGGGGGGGGGGGAGGGGTGGGGTTCGAATTGTCCATATTTCAGATCAAGACTCTACATCAGGACTGAGAGTGCAGAGGGATGAGAGCCAGTATACAGAGGAGAGGGAGAATGATGACACAGGGGCCAGTGGGTGGTTGGTGGATCAAGGAGGGGTGGAGGATGGCAGCACCTCGGACTCCCGTCTCCCCTCCTTCTCTTTATACTGGCCATCTTCCACCTCCCGAAACATCAACAGTTCCTTCATCGCCACCCCCCATAGATGTTGCTCAACCCACTCATTTCCTCCAGCAAGTTGTTTGTTGCTCTTGGTTCCAGCATCTGCAGTTTCTTGTGTCTCCTCTGCTGGAGAAACTGTTTACATTTCAGATCAAAGACCCTTCATCAGAACTAAGAAAGAGAATAAGCAAGTTCCTCTAAGTATCAGAGAAGGTGGGAGTCAACGGGTGGAACAAAGGAAATGTCTATAATCAGATGACATGATGCAGCTCTACCTTTGTCTGGGTAATGTGTTGTTCATGTTGTGAAATCTAGGTGGTGTTATATCATCTGGCCCACTGCGATGTGCTGAGCAGGCCTGAATATACACATAAAAGAAAAAAGGGGGGGAAATAAAAAAGGGGGGGAGGGGGAGAAGAGGAATGATGAGCATAATGGCTGGTCCTGAGACAACAGAAAGAAAGAACAAGTTACCTGAAGTGGGAGAAATTTAGTACTGAGTCCTGCAGGCTGCAACATGCCCAGACAAAAATAATGAGGTATTGTTCCTCGAATTCACATTGGGCCTCATTGTGAAGTGCAGGAAGCCACAGATAGAGAGCTCAGAGAGGCAGTGGGATGGTGAATTAAAATGGCAGGCAAGCAGAGGCTCAGAGTCAGGCAGTGCTCTGTACAGAATGTCCGGCAGGTTGCCAAAACCATTTGGTTAAATGGTTCCCAATCATTGTCAAAACCAACTCTCAGACAGCCTCATCACCAAAACTTGCCAACAAGCTCCAGTGAAAGGGACCCAGCCCATTAGATCCTTCCTATATGGTTAGGCCAACGCACACTGCCCTCAAGACAGCTGCGATAAGGATGAGACTATTGTCCATCTCGCTATGGACTGTGCGTTTGCCAAGGAGGTCTGGAAAACAATGCAAGGGTCTTTGTCGAGCAGCTGCATAACAGAGCACTCTCTGATCTATGGGCTATTCCCAGGGACGCATACTGAGACAAGTATCATGCTACTGGAAGATTGTCAACTTGGTGAAAGACACACTACCTGAAGCTTGTTGGTCTTCCAGAACAACAAGGTATGAATGCTGCCACCTGGTACATCTTAGGCTACGAGAGTACGTACTAAGGGACACACTGAAGCTTGGTGCAGCCAATGCAAAAGCTTTGTCAGCAAGGACTGCAACTTAAGGACCTTCCATCGCTGGACATTTAAGGTCCAGTTCCAGTGCAACAACCTCCCCAAACCCAAAGGGTATATTGTTCAGAGGGGCCACGAGTGGCATTGGTGTACTGTATACACCATGCATCAACTTGACGATAGTAATATGACTTGTATATTGACTTGATAGCAATATGAATATACAGATTGGACAACACTATGAATATAAATTATGTCATGCTTTTTCTTTTATAAAATTTATGAACAAAGTTTATTTTTTTACTAAGGAAATGTCAGTCCTGTGGACAAAAAGTAAAGGAAGCCACATCGTGAACAACTGAATGCAGTACACTAAACTGGAAGAACTGAAAGTGAATCGCCATCCTATCTGGAAAGACTGTTTGGATACCTGATTCAAAAGGTAAATCCTGCCAATTTGGGAATCGTCAGTATACCTGAACAGATTGCCCGCTAGCTTCTGCCTTGCTGAGCAATTGTCACTGCAATGCCTCGCTGACAATCAACACAGGTGCACCTCAAGTATGCGAGCTTAGCCCACTGCTCTACTCTCTCTACACTTGTGACTGTGTGGCTAAGCAAAGGTCAAATGCCATCTACAAATTCTCCAATCACACCACTGCTGTTGGTAGAATCTCAGATGGGGACGAGGAGGTGTACAGGAGTGAGAGACATAAGCTGGTTGTGTCGCAATAACAACCTCACACTCAATGTCAGCAAGACTGAGGAAATGATTCAGGAAGGGGAAGTCAGAGAACACACACCAGTCCTCATTGAGAGGTCAGCGGTGGAAAGGGTGAGCAGCTTCAAGTGCCTAGGCATCAACGTCTGAGGATCTATTCTGGGCCCGACACATTGATGCAATCACGAAGAAGGCACACCAGTGGATCGACTTCATTAGGAATTTGAGGAAATTTGCTAAGTCACGAAATACTCTTGCAAATTTCTATAGATGTACAGTGGAGAGCATTCTGACTGGTTGCATCACCACCTGGTATGGAGGGTCCAAAGCACAGGATTGCAAGAGGCTGCAGAGGGTTCATCAGCCAGCTCCATCACAGGCACAACCCTCCCCACCATCAAGGACATCTGCAAGAGGCAGTGCCTCAAGAAGGCAACATCCATCACTAATGACCCACACCATCCGGGGCGTGCTCTATTCTCGTTACTACCATCAGGGAGGAGGTACAGGAGCCTGAAGATTTACCTACAGCTTCTTCCCCCTGTGATCAGATTTCTGAATGTTCCATGAACATTACTTCCTTATTCCTTTTGTTTTGTACTATTTATTTTGTAATTTCTAGTAATTTTATGTCTTTGCACCATACTGCTCTCACAAAAACAACAAATTTTACAACATGCAAGTCAGTGATAATAAACTTGATTCTGATTGATTTTATGCCCATTAAACAGTGTTCTTTATCCCCCATTCATTTTTCGAATTGATCAGAGGGATTGCAGGACTGCATCCACTTCTGCACTCTGTTATGTAATTTTCTCCATAAATAGAAAAGTTACATGACACCTTCAAAATGTATTTTGATAAAATGTTCAAAAAGAATATCATGTTCCTCTATAATATTAAAAGGCTTTCCCATTTTATCTGAAGGAAAACAGAAAATTCTGGCTGATCCACAAGACCTGAAACATTAACCCTGCCTTCCTCTCTCTAATGCTGCTCCACCTACCCAAGGCTTCCGAACCTTTCAGTTTTCATGTTGGATTTCCAGCATCTGAAATATTTTGTTTTTATGTCTGTCTATAAAGTGGAAAAGTGACTTGATTAAGAAACCTAACTCCCTTTTAGCACTTTAAAATCCATAATACCGCAATGTACAGAATGTTGAACCAACTAACTATTCAAATTTCTTTCCACAATTGATAAAGATCAACACAAGTTGCGTCAGTGGCAATCACAGGCTATTATTCCAATCTTAATAAGTGACAACGTTCAGATAAGTAAGTTCCAGAATGTACTTGAAATCCAGCACAATAGTAAACAGAGGTCAACAACTGAAGAATACTTGCCCGGGCAGACAATAGCATGCTGGAAATAAGTGGGTTTATTCTGGTTGAAAGCCACCGAGTCACGACAGGTAATTTAACATCAAGGCCACATCAAACAAGTACAAGCACAAAAACCACAAAAAAACACCTGCATGTCACCTATCTTTATCATAATTATTTTGTTATGACCAACACAGAATGCCACACTAATTACACATTTATACATGTGACAATTACTTTGAGATGAATAACTGCCCCTCTTAGGCTGCTTCCTCCAAAGCTGCATGCCCAAGATCAGTAACACGGGATGGCAATTCATGGATAAATGCCTACAACCCAAAATAAAAGCAACAATACAAAAGACCGCATATTCTCTAACAAGTGTGTTGAGTGGATCACTGCTCCCACGTTGCTAGGATCCTGCTCTGTCCAGTCTTGCACCAATCACAATAAGCCAATGAACCTCCTGCTTATCATCCTCCCATTGGATTCCAGTCCATCAATGCCACAATTTTAAAAAATTATTTCTTCTCTAAGACTTTCATGACCCCATCTTTTCCCCATTTCTTTTGGCTCGGCCAACGCTGAAACACTTCATTGTCAGTCAGTCAGTCAAAATCCTGGTACTCCCTAACCAACAGCACAATGGCAGTAAGGACTGCAGTACCTCAAGGTAGTGGCTCACCACCACCTGCAAGGACAATTAGGAATGAGCAATAAATGCTGACCTCATCAGCAATCAACTCAAGAAGAAATGGATTAAAAAAAACCCAAGTGCTCAGTAACATGAAACAGATGTGTAACAACAAGTCACTCTTCCAAAGAAAAAGTCAGAGAATTTAGTCTCCAAAGTACCCATAAAAACAGTCAATTTGGCTTATCTAATAATTGTAAATCTGCTGTTCTGATGAAACGTCCAACTAGTATAAACACTGGTCACATATTTCATGTCTCCCACCCAAAGTCTTGGTAAACAACTCAACAATTTACTGTCTCACATTCCAGCAGTGCTGCAGCACGACTCCCATCATCCTTGGGTACTGTAACCACACACAAGACTCTCCTCTGATTCAAAAGGTGAACCAATCAATACTTCAGTCAAATGAGGCCAGCTATAAACTGTCAATCTCATTTACTTTACTATCAATAAATGAACATAAGCTAGTAAATATCACACGTGCAACTTGATTCACAGTAAAGGAAATAATAATCTGACCAACAGACTAACCTGTATTTTTTGAACAAAGTTTACTTTAAACTGAGACTGCCTTAATCTTAAGGAAGCCTTGGCCTGCCCCCGTCTCTGTCAGCGATCATCTCGGACCAGCTTCCAGACTGCAGAGCTTTGTCTTTCATTCCCAGCAGGTCTGTTGATTGACCGCTGACCCTTTCCCAGCTCTGAATCAGAGCCTGGGCTAAAGGGATGCCAATCAAATTAGCTACTTCTCCCACCCCCATCAAGTTGCAAGACACAATGGAATCTATAATTCATCTTGTCAGAATTGATTGGGCCACCCAACAATAACAGATACGAAAGTTGATTGGAACACTGATATTAGTTGAAGCAATCTTAAGAGATGCCTTTCTGAATTCTAATCCATATCTTCCGGTATTGCTGCACTGCAAAATTCACCCTGTTTGCTGAAGCATTGAATTTATGATCAAGAAACAGTCAGACAAAATAATGCTTGCCTCTATTTGTGTTCCATAAGAGCCTCCACTCATAAAAGCTTCCACTGATTGTTCTCCATCTACCCCATCAACATCTCTCGTTTCCTCACAACCCCCACAATGTATGTATTTAATTCTTCTTAAACATAAAACACACTTGCTAATTTTAACCCAAACCAAGATTTCTCTATGGCAAAAACAAAACAGAACTCCCAACTGCTGCTCAACAAAGCTCACATGATGAGTAAACATCAGAGGGAATCTTCTGATGTCTTACAAGTTTATTTATAGAATGTCAAAGCTTAGCGGAAACTAAAATAAGTCCTGGAAAGCTCTTTAAAATGAACAAGCTATTTGATAATTACAACGGTAATTGCAGAAGTTAAACTGCATGAAATATGATGCAAGAGCTCCTATTCAGTCAAGACAATACATTTAATTTTGATTATCGTACCTGATGGTCTTAACATTTCAGCACAATGTTAGGGTTAATTAGGTATCACTTAACCAATGTTTAAGTTTGATTACAATAAAGCAATCATGCAAAAAGGGATTAGATAATGGTCCAGGCTAACTACATCATCTTGCACCAAGACCTGGAGCCTACCTTACAGCTGAAGCTGTTTGTGTGCCCGTGACCGGGAAGCCTTCATCCCTGCAACCATCCTCGTCAACCTTTTCTGCTCTCTCTGGAGCTTTCTCATTCATTTTGAAGTGAGGTGGCCAGAATAGGACACAATATTCCAGTTGTGGACTGACCTTTATTCTAAGAAGTTTGACAAGAAATTTCCCTGCCTTTGAAGTCCTTGCCTCTATTTATGAATCCTAGGATCCCATATGTTTTACAAACCATTCTCAACAATTGAGCCAGACAACTGAAAAACGAGCAAACCAAAAATGCTTTCCTTCAAATTACCCAGCTGTACAGTAGAAATGAAATCCAGAATCCAGGAATACACAAGGCAATTAAACTTAATTTGTTTTGCCAGAGATTCAGCCTTAAGTCTGCAACCCAGTTGAAATGTAACAGAGTAAATATTTTGTGTTGCACAAATTATTAAGCAAAGAATCTCTTAGTTAAGGCAACATGGTGCTGAAATACTTCATGCACACAACGGCTGTTTGCATCACCAGTACCACAGTGGGAGTAAACAGTTAGTCAGAAAAGGCCAGTATCAAATTCAGAACTTTGCCCATTTTTAAGCTGCTTGTGGGTCAGAAGAGCTGGAGACCTGATCTGGACTGTCTGCCCAGCTCTACCAATCCCAAGCCATTTCATGCGCCACATCTTCCTCTTCTGCTTCTGAAATGCAACTCAAGATCCCCAGCAAAGCTATGAACATCTTCCCCTAACCACCAATTATGCTGTTTGTCTGCTGAGTACCAAGGAAGAGGGCATTTATTGAATTAAACGTTGAAAACATAAGCCTGCCATCCATGACATCAGCCTTGATGTACTCTTGGCTTTATAAATCAGGTTTCTTGTGGCCTCCCAGTTAACCCTCAAACTTGACATGAATACTTCATGCAAGAATCTGTAGCATCTGAAAGTTACATGTCAAACCTTTGCTTTCCATCTATTTTTATGACTGATCATACTACTTGTCTTTCATTGTCAACATGTTAATGTCCCAAATGATAACTTTAACAATTATCAAAAGGTCCTGTGAGAAGTAGATAAACTGAATTTTACTAATCACCATTACATCTGGGCAAGAAATGCATCACAGCAAACATGATAAATTGGGAAGAAATTGTTAAGAAATGTCCAAATGAAAATCAACTTAAATAAATCCTTCCAACTATTTCTTCAGGAAACAAAACTATAATTATTATTTTAATGCTTGCAATGCTTACTTTTCAAAGAATTTTCAACAAACTAAGCATAGATCAGTTCATTATTTCACACATACATCTTACCTTCCTTGATCCAAGAAAACATGCATTATCTTATTATATATATATATACATATATATATACATATATATATATATATACATATATACATATATATATATATCTATATATACACACACACACACAGACATATTATATATATATATATATATATATATATATATATGTTTATATCTATGCACACACACATATCAATAAAGACTGTAGGTAAAAAAAAACTGGCCAATTTTTATTCAGAAGCATTGCAAGACTCTCATCACTGTGAGATGTTTTTACATCTTTCATAGGTGCAAATTCAACTTTCTGCACTAATTTCTGCACTGAGTCAAAGCTACTTTACATTTTTGTCAAATGCATTGTGCACTAGAAACTCTTGCCGACTTTACAGGACAGATCAAATGTGGTGAGGTTCTGAAACTGTCCTCAGTTTCCAAGGTGAATGCAGAAAATATAACAGGACTCCCTGTTTTTTTTTCACAATACCCTGATGGAATGTGCATATTTGGATATTGGTGAAAACAAATGGGCATTGCTGCAGTGATCCCATAAAATCTCAGAAGTCTAAAGCCCAACTTGTCATCAAGAAAATGCAAGTGATCATGAAACCACAAGCAAGAGAGGCTAATCAGCCCAAATTTGCTGATCCATCCAACAATTCCCTCAAGCTCCACATAAAAGCACCCTTAAGAATTCCAATAACAGCATTTAATTGCTTCTGAGATGAAATCAAACCTTTCACCCAAGGATTTTCATTGCATTGAAAATATGACAAAGAATAAA
Source organism: Pristis pectinata (assembly GCF_009764475.1). Classification (NCBI taxonomy): domain Eukaryota; kingdom Metazoa; phylum Chordata; class Chondrichthyes; order Rhinopristiformes; family Pristidae; genus Pristis; species Pristis pectinata. The sequence continues at coordinate 24,401,794 of NC_067409.1, read as the reverse complement.
ACTGGACTGGAATTGGGTGGGGTTGGAATCTTATTTCAAAATTTAACAACCTATTGAATGAAGCAGATTACATAGCTTTCTTGTGCTGGCCTGCCTGGATACTTCCCTTTAAAAGTAATATTAGTCCTCTGCATACATCTAAGTTCTTTGCTGCCAACCAAAGCATCTCTCTAAACTGGGGTTGGCCAGTCTGAAGATTGTATTTGCAATTCACTTCAATACCTGCACGTCTGCAGATGATGCAATTTAAGTCTATGACAATGCATACAAAGAACAATAAAAGTTGCTTCATTTAAGAGCATCAATCAGCAAATATTCCGAAGAGACATGACCCAAAAACATAGAACATCGAACAGTACAGCATAGGAACTGCACCTTTAGCCCACATTGTCCATGGTTACCATGATGTCAATTCAAACTGCATTTCTCCTTGCAGGCAGTCAAAATCCCTCCATTCCCTGCCTGTTCATGCATCTGTCTGAGTGCCTCTTAAACACATCCATCACCAAGATATTGAAGATATCCAGTTAAAAGACATCTTGCTTTATGTTAGATCATGGAAATTCAGTTGCTCATTCTGGCAAAGGATTGTAATGCTCACATACTTCAATGTGGTGTGGCCACATTCAAGTATGAGAGTTTGACACATTCAGGTACGTGAGCATTACAATCCTTTCAAATGCATGGTTTCACCAGCTTGCACTGGATACATTCCTGCTTGTCTCTTTAGGACTTCAAATTTGGTATTAACATGGTGCTCAGAAAGAGGTAAATTGGTACATTTTTGGTAAATTGATTTATTGTTGTCTCATGTACCGAGGTACTGTGGAAAAACTTGTCTTGCATACCATCCATACGGATCATTTCATTACAACAGCACATTGAGGTTGTCCAGGCTAAAACAATAACAAACTGCAGAATGAAGTGTTTCAGTTACAAAGAAAGTGCAGTGCAGGCAGACAGCAAGGCGCAAGGCCATAACAAGGTAGATTATGAGATCAAGAGTCCATCTTATCATGCTAGTGGACCATTCCATAGTCTTAGAACAGCAGGATAGAAGCTTCTTTGAGCCGAGTGGTATGTGCTTTCAGGATTTTCTATCTTCTGCCCTATGGGAGGGGGCAGAAGAGAGAATATCTGGGTGGATGGGGTCTTTGATTATGTTGGGTGCTTAACCGAGGCAGTGAGAAGTGTGGACAAAGTCCACAGAGAAGGTGCCCATGACAGTGAAGGTTTCGCTGGGGACAGGGACAAAGGCTAAGGTGATTGACTACTTGAACGGATAAACAGTTCCAGATTCATTGTGACAAATGGGAGAATGTTGGGAGTCAAAAAACAACTTGAAGGGTATTTCCCCTCCCTGGATGCAAATACAAAAAATACAGCGTTTTTGGAAGGCAAGGTTATACAGAAAGTGAAATTTGCATTGACATGTTGGGAGATGACCCCACCTATGAGAACGATGACAGAAACAGAAAGGCCACAGTTGATGCAAAACTTACCCTCAGCTCTCCAAAACGTATTAATCACACCTCCAAGCCAGTGTTGAATTCATTTGCTAATAAGGTGCCCATTCTGGTATTCATGTCTTGTTGCTAATTTGTGACAGTTATCCTCATATTTGACTAACCCTACTGATTTAATATTATCTGCAAATCTTAAAAGCATGTTTGATTCTCAAATTGAAATCATTAACCAAAACTATGAATAACAGTACCACAAAGCTAATATTTGTGAGACTGCACTTTGCCCCATCCTGTCACTGTGTCTTGGTGACTTGCATTTTTGTGCCTTGCAGCTAAGCAAACATCTACTCTTCTCAATACCTCCTTGGCCCTGTGTGGTGAGATTCATTCATCTATACAGTGGCACCTGACCAAATATTGGGTGACTTGGAGAGACAGTGTAGGATTTAGGAAGCACTGGCTTGTTGAGTTAATGTTACAACTGAAATCACCAAGGATGAAGTGTCATAGTGCAATGGGCAAGGGAGGAATATAAGGATCCTTGAAGGACAGCATGAGCAGGTAATCACTACGAAAGAGAAGCAAAAGGTAATATAATTAACATCCACATGTCTTATTAGAAACTTTTTGAAGTATTAATTTCATAGTGTTCTTGCAAAATGAAATCAACCCCACACTGTCCAAGACTCAAGTGGAAGACTTTCAGAATAAGCCCACAATGCAACAGTACTCCATCATACTGCTACAGTGCTCAAAACCCACTCTTCTGAAAATTTTCAATACAAAACTGGGTGCGATGCACATTTAAAATAAAAAATGGTACTAACATGTCACATATCCTGACATTGAAAAGAAATCCAGAAGAGAAATAAATCAACAGAGCAGCTGACAGCTTGAAAGTCCCAAGCATCTATGTCACATAGGCAAAGCAAAAGCAACAATTATGAGAATGATTGACAAATTTGATTTCATGATACCTCATTCCAGAAAAAAAATTTAAATTTTCTAACATCTCCAAGTAACTATCAATCGTGATTCAAAAAAATTATTTTTATTTGGCTTCACCTGCCAACATTAGCATGAGTAAGATGGAAGATCTGAAATCCCACATTCAGCACTTTAACACAAAGTTCTTTCAGCTATCTGCTATGAGCATCCACAAATTTAATAGGAAGTTGCAAAAACAAATCACCATCAAAACTGGAAACAAACCACTGGGAAAAGCGTGAAGTGCTTGTTTCTCACCACTAGATGTCTCAATTCCACAGACACTGTTCAGCTATGTTGAGGGAAAGTCATAAACTGAAATTTTAACCCAGCCTGCCTCACTCCATAGATGCTGCCACTGATATGGAGTACTCCTTCCTGATTGTGTTTCCATTTTCACTCACACCTTGATGTTCTATCATCCTCCTCTCCATCTTACCAACTCAGAATGACCACTGTCAGTCGAATTCCTTTTCACGTGTTGGATGCAGACCAGAGTGCATCAAAAGGATTGAGAGTCGATCACACCAAAGTATTTTTTATTCACCCAATGTACCCAAAATAAACTCCAGCAGATTAACCCCTGCGCTGCAGGGAAAACAAAGCAAACTCAACTTCAGGATGAAGCCGACTGCTGAGCATAAACCAGGCTCAAGGACATGGTATCTTCCTCATCTGGCTAGCCACATTAAAAGAAGAGCTCACCATTAAGACTGATGAGCAACAAACCAAGTTTTCCCACATTAGTCAAAGCAACCACAGGCTTCTAGTATTTTCCACATTAAGAATACTGCCCAAAACCCTTAACATGTGCCACAGTAACTAACTATGAATGAAAAGCAGAGTGTTGGTTTGTTACTCACTCGGTCCTTATCATCAGCAACGTCAGAGAGGATGTCATCAAGATCCAAAATGCCACCATCGCTGTGCTCCAAGCGATGCACTTGTACCCAGTAACCTGGATCCTAACAGGGAGGGAAAGAAAAATTTTAGTGGCAGCAGTTAAATGGAGGAAGCTCTAATCTCATCTTTTTCTGGTCAATAGAATTTCAGTGCATGATGTACTGAAATTCTATTGACCATAAAAAGATGAGATTGAAGTAACAGGAGGCTCTCTATTTCAGAGGGAAATCTCATCAGAAAACCTCTTGCTGCAAGCTGCCAGAATACAATATTTCTTAAGTCTTCATTATCTTTGAAGTGAGATCAATTGCATTTCTTTAAGATCAAGAGCCAAGTTGACTTCTTAAAGATTCTCAGACTTCTCAGACAAATAAAAATACATTTCTCTGCTCTAAATGAAGCTAATTGTGTCGAAAGATCAAATGGAGTAGAAAAAGACCAAAATTAACCAGTATTTGGCATCGACAAGTAAAAAGCCATATACAAATTCCTGTTCATAAACTGGAAAGATTCAAAGGTGAGAAAAAAAATCAACCTGAAAAAATGTCATGTTGTGTATGAACATAGACGCGTATATTTCATGTGCATCATTGATTTCAGAGATTTCAGATGTCCCTGTGGGTTAATTCATGTTCCTTTCCAAAGTGTTGGTGCCAATTTTGTTTCCGATGCACAAGTGTGGATGTAGGAACCAGTTTAACACCACAGTGTTGGACCAAGTGGTTCCACCATGAGTTAAGGCTTAAATCGACTCATGTTTTGGTGTGAAGTGAATATTAAATATTTGGGGTTGTATTCAATAGAGTACACAAGATAGATTTATAATGAACTGTTTTGTTTATAATCTGTTTGATAGTCAGTAGGGTACACGACAATGAAGCCACTGTGTCCAACAAGGAAATTTGAAACACTGGGAACATAGCTTTAACTTCCAAAAGAATAACCCCTCACACTGCACGAAGCTTTGAACAGAAATCAAAATGGAGGGCAATGACACACAGTTTGTGTACTCAAGCCACTGACATCTGTTCTCTAACCTTGGGTTCCATGACCCTGCCAGGCAGAGAAAACCAGGAATAAAAAGGCCAGAATTTGCACTTAGGATCAGAAGTGCACTAACAGTCTAACTCACTGAAAATAAATTCACAATCAATCTTCCACTCACCTTGCCAGGGTTAATCGTGGGCATGCGGGGGGGGGGGGGGGGGGGGGGGGGTAGGTTGTATACTGGGAGACTTACTCCAATATAACTATTCAGGCAAACAGCAGTTCTCAGGACTGTAGAGCTCTTAAGTTTATCCACAAGGAAAACATTTGACATTTTATACGTCACCAATCTTTTATTTTCTCACAACCACCCCCAAAATTTAAAATGCTGTGAGTGCTGAGATCATCTCCATTCTTCACCCAGCAGCAGTCAACCAATTATACCCAGAAACCACGACAGCACCTCAAATACTAACTCTATTCTTGTACTAAGACAATAAGGAAGCCAATAAGGTCATAATTTGGCGTAAATCATCGTACAAAGTTCTTACTTTCTCTTTCAACCAAAATATTTTCCTCATTTCCAAAAAACTGGTTTCAATTGAAAGCTGCTCTCAGGATACCACTTTAAAATGCACCATGCAGAGAAGGACATTTAGACTAATTATACCGTACCCTGTTCCAATCTATGACAGCATTCATTGGCCTTGTCAATCTATACTATTTAAAAAAATTTACATGTAAATGACTGTGATGAGCTGCTTGGTTTCCACCTACAGGGTAACATTTAGTTGGTACTGTCCAACTTGCACATCATTTGCTTTCAATGATTTGCTTCTATTATATAAAAAATAGTTTGAATAGAAAATATTTCTGCACACATCCAATCTTGTGGGCTGCCCCCAGAACACACTATGCAAAAAGATGCATTTCACTGGCTGTTTCAATGTACATGTGACTAATAAAGATATCTCATCTTAATATAGTACAAGTTTTCAAAAATAGGGCAAAAATATTAACAAAAATACTAAGTACAAACACAGCTCCAGCATTTGGAAAGATGCAAGTATCTTAGCTTGTATCGCAACCATTTCACGACGACATTTCCTCTCAAGGAAATATATTTGTTGCCAAGTAAACAGAATTGTTTGTCAGCAAAATGATAACACTCTCACCATTAAAAAAAATGAAGCTTTAGTGCAGCTGCTTTTGTTTTCATGAAGAACAAGGAAAAATATTTGAGTCAGCAATTGCAGGCTATCCAAAGCTATTCCAACTTTGCAGGAATGGACTTCAGAAACGTATCATTGCAGTTCAATGAGCAAGTGCTTTACTCATGCGGCAAATATGATGAGGATTTCAGGCATTTACACATCTGCTTTATCTTCCACTCGGTCTTGCAAATACAACTCATCTGGAACCAGCATAAAAATACTTCTGTCCCTTCCTTTCCATTATTCACCCTCATCAAATTATGTTTATGTTTTTGTCTTTGTAAAAGAAAATCACATTGAAGTTACAAAGGGATACTTCACTGAAAATAGTCTCCTGAGGGTTTATACAGGGTGGGGAGGGGGATGGAGAGAGCTAGGCCATATTCAGCTCGTTCATCAAATAATAAAATATTTTGAAGCCAGTCGGTTTTCTCTTCGGACCTGAAGCAACAGAATATTCATCAGTCATTTGTGACCAACAGTCAGGAATCTTTTATTTTGATTTCAAGAGGCCAGTGTACATATTACAAAAATATCATTGAGAAATTTACAGGTTTGCACTCATGCCATGTATTCAAAAATACAGAAGTACTGAAACTCAATTATCTAAATAAAGCATGTAACTGCATTCACCAAACAATATTTATTCAACATGGCATTATATTTTTCTTTGTGGCTGAAACAATAACATCTATAACTAAACTAAAGGCAAATACCACATGATGGCCAATGTTCAATGAACAAATGTTGTTCAGGAACAAAGAATCACGGACCTCCAGGAACCAGTGCCAGTTCAAACTTTGCTCATGATATGGGCAAAACAGGAAACTTGCATTAATTACTTATCTCAACTAAGTTTATTATAAAACTGAACAGTTCAAGATTCGTCTACTGCACTTTCTCTGTAACTATAACTCAATATACTGCATTTTTCCCCCTTTTTGCACTCTCAGTGTACTTAGGTATGGAATGATCTGTCTGGATGGCATGCAAACAAAAGCTTTTCTCTGTATCTCATACATGTGACAATAATAAACCAATTACCAATATAATTGCAAATCCTTTAAGAATCAACTAAGACATCCTCTTGTCAAGCAGTCCCTCAGGAGTGGCAAAGATTTCCTTTTCCTCTAGTTTTTTGGGTTCCAAGGCGGCTGCTAAGGCCAATATGGGAACTGCAGACTCTTCCACATTTAGCTGGAGGTGCCTGACTGGGAAGGCAGTTAGAAAGCTTGTAAAAAAAAAGGGGCTCTCCTTCTCCAACTTACACAGGGCTTCTGCCCATTGCCAATACATAACCTGGAGGTTCTCGATGCTTCTCCACTCTGAGTGCTCATGGTCCAATGAGGCCCAGGAGTTGCAATAAAGGGAGGTTTTAAGCACATGATTCAATTTTTTCCCCACAGCTTCCTGGTTATCTCTTTCCCTTACAGAGAGGAAAATACTCCCTATTTCAGGAGTCTGTGGTAAGACACATGAAGGTTCTGGCCTTGCTGGAGGGCTAACTGAGCATAACTAGGGCCCAGATGCTGAGGACATTTCTGAGTGAATTTGGAAGTTTCTTTCCAAATCCTTCAGGTGGCTGCTGCACATCTTCCAGATCTGATAGGAACTTGAGGGGCAACTTTTCATACACAGAGAGGTGTCCATGTGGAATGAGCTGCCAGAGGAAAAAGTTGAGGCACAAACAATTAACAACTTTTAAAAGACAGTTGGGCAGGTACGTGGTTTGAAAAAGTTTAGAAGGTTATGGGCCAAATGCTGGCAAATAGGACTAGCTTGGATGGGGCATCTTGGTTGGCATGGACTAATTGGGCTTAAGGGCCTGTTTCTGTGCTGTATAACTATGACTATCTCAGAAGAATATAGGAGGATGAAGATCACTGCTACCTGGTACATAGAACAACACAGCACAGGAACAGGGCCTTCGGCCCAAAATGTCTACGCTGAATACAGTGCCAAATTAAATCAAATCTCTTCTGCCGGTACATGATTGAAATCCCTCCACTCCCTGCTTCTTCATGTGCCTGTCTGACAGCCTCCTAAACACCACGATCATATCTGCTTCCACTCCTACCCCTGGCAGTCCATTCTAGGCACCTATTATTCTGTGTTAAAAAACTTGCCCCACACATTTCCTTTAAACTTTCCCCCTCTCACCTCAAAGGCATGCCCTCTTTTAACATTTCTACGCTGGGAAAAAGATTCCGTCTACCCTATCTATGCCTCTCATAATTTCATCAACTTCTATCAGGTCTCCTCTCAACCTCTGACGCTTCAGAGAAAACAACTCCAGTTTGTCCAACCTCTCCTTACAGCTCATACCCTCTAAACCAGGCAGCATCCTTGTCAAGGTCTCCTGCACCCTCTCCTAAAGCCTCCACTTCCTTCCTGTAATGGGGCGACCAGAATTGCACTGAATCCTCCGAGTGCAGCCTCACCAAAGTTACATATGGTAATGCAGGGCTAATGCACCAAATGGATATTGGAGGATCCCTTTTTCTGAAGGGTATCAGTGAACCAGTAACTTTTTTTGTAAACATGTCAACAATCAAAGCTTTCATGCACATTTCTTAACTTTCCTCCATGTTGCCAGACAAATACTGAATAAGATTCCCATTTAAATACAGACCTCTGGATTGAATCCTTAGCCCAATACACAGCCACAAACCAACTGCACTCAATTCACCACAGACTATTTGAAAATAATGGAACTATTCTTAACAACAGGACAATTGGTCAACAAGCTCATGAGTCGCTTTTGTCACAAATGTGAAAGGTAATGCATATTTTCCAATTACATTCTCAAGAGCAGCATATACACGAAGGAAAAAAAAGTCAGAGCGAGATTCATTGGACATGTCAGCAACAGGGACACTGGTTGAGGAAGGTATTTTGTGAGATATGCTCATTTAAAGGTATGGAATAATGGAAACGTGGGGAAGTCGTTCTTTGAAGCTGGCCCAGGAGAGGTGGTGGGAAAGATAGTGGGCTTAATCACAACAAAATCCCTCTCAGAGAGCACCTGGAACAAAAACCAGAGTCACAATCAATCTGGTTAAAGACGTTACATAGGTCAGAAATCAAACTGAAGAAATCCAACCAGAATCAGCCAAGTCCAGACTCGAAATTAGCAAGGAGAGAAAGGACTAAGATGCAAATAAAATTAGATGATGCTCATGTAGATTCAGCTTTATGTAAAAACAAATCACCATTCCTTCAATTCTGACTTTCTGTGCAAACCCAATCCAATTTCTGCACCACTGATTCCTATGCTGTGCAAAACTTAGGACCAAAGGTCTAACATTCCCCTCCCCATCCCCTTCTGCCTTTCGCAGGGACTGCTCTCTCCACAACTCCCTCGTTCACTCCTCCCACCCCCCCCCCCAGTCCAGGAACTTTCCACTGCCCCCACCATAGGTGGAACACCTCCCCCTGCACCACCTCCATCCAGGGACCCGAACAGTCCTATCATGTGAGACAGAGATTAACCTGCACCTCCCTTAATATCATCTACTGCATTCGGTGCTCCAAGTGTGGCCTCCTCTACATTGGTGAGACCAAACGCAGATGAGGTGACCGTTTTGCAGACCACCTGTGCTCTGTCCATAACCGCGATCTTCATCTCCCCATTGCCAGTCACTTCAACTCCCCCTCCCATACTATCACTGATGTGACAGTCCTCGGCCTCTTCCACTGCCAGGAGAATTCCAAGTGCAAACAGGAGAAACAGCACCTTATTTTCCGTCTTGGAACCTTGTAACCTAACAACATGAATAGTGAATTCTCCCACTTTAGGTAATCCCCACCCCACCTTCCCACAACCCCCACCCCTCGACCCTGCTTCTTCTTCCCTTTCCTAGCCTCTTTTTTTTAAACCTTTTACCCATCCCCTGGTGGATCTGCTCTCCCCTCCTCCCCCACACCTGCCTATCACTATCTCTTAAATGCATCTACCAATCACCAAACCTGTGCCCACCCCACCTCCCCTCTTTTATCTACTTATCACTGCTCTGCTTTTCCCTCCTATATATTGGGCTTCCCCTTTTCCTATCTTCAGTCCTGAAGAAGGGTCCTGACCCGAAACATTGACTGCCTGCTTTTTTCCACGGACGCTGCCTGGCCTGCTGAGTTCCTCCAGCATCATAGTGTTTTTCATCTAGATTCCAGCATCTGCAGTCCTTTATTTCTCTAACATTCTGCACTTTGAACCCTCAACCATACCTTTTTCTCCTTTAAGGCACTGCTTTAAGGCTACTTTTTTTAAACCACAGCTTTGCCCACCTGGCCCACACTCATTGTTATGTGCCCCAGGTTCAACTTGTTTTGTTTGAAATTTCTACAAATCACCTTAAGACATACTTGGGAATAGATTTTCCTTTGGAGTGAATGCAATGATTGAAACAAGGGAGAGTGTGCACTGATGATCACATTTACAGTGGTATTTTGTCCCATGCAAGTCAACCATTTGACTCCCACTCCTGCCCCTCTCCAATTCTGTTCTATACTTTTTATTGCTTGTGATAGTTTGCTGTTTCAAGTTGCAGACTGAGCTTCAGTTGTGGTCTGCAGTAGAGGACTTCAGCTTAGCACAACAAGGTCAACTTTAGTTTCAAACAAATGAAAGTGCAGGTGCTGGAATCTGAAACCACAAAAGAAATGCTGGAAGATCGCAGCCACTCAGGCAGTGTCTGTGGAAAGAGAAACTGGTTAATATCACAGATCTGACATCCTTCATCAGAACTGAGAAAGAAAGCCAGTTAATACAAATAACAGAGAAAGTGAGGGAGGGCAATGGGTGGAACAATGGGAACGTCTATACGAGGCTGAAAATACTGGATACCCAATTGCATGGAAAATTAAGCTCCTTTGTTTGCGCAATGAGTCGCTAATGTTATGAAATCTTGGTGATGTTATATAGAGTGGCCGACTGGGATGTGCTGAACAGGCCCAAGTATACAAATGACAGAAAAAGGGAGAAGAATAGCAAGGACAAATGGCCAGTTCTGATACAAACACAAAGAAAGAGCAAGTTACCTGAATTTGGAGAATTCAATGCTAAATCCTGCTGGTTGCAATGTGTCCAGACTTCGAGCTTACAGTGGGCCTTACTGTAACAGTCCCGGAAGCCACATATAGAGAGGCAGAGTGTGAGTGGGATGGGGAATTACAATAGCAGGCAAATGGAAGCTCAGGATCATGAGTGCAAATTGTGCACAGATGCTCTGCAAAGTAATCACCCAACCTGTGTCTGGTTTCCTCAATGGAGAGGAGGCAACATTGTGAAAACCAGATGCAGTACACTCGATTGGAAGTGCAAGTGAATCCCTGTTTCACCTGGAATGATTGCTTTGGTCCCTTGATGGTGTGAAGGGAAGAGGTGAATTGATAGGCAATGCATATCCTCCAATTGGAAGGTGCCATGGGGCTGGGAGTGGTGGGTGGAGATGGAACAGCAGATCAGGAAATCATCACGCGAGTGATCCCACCAAAGAGCAGAAAGGAGAAGAGGGAAATATAAGAGACCCCACCACCAGTCACATGACCCATCTTAATGACAACTATCCATTGTTATTTCCTTTATTATAGTCCTTCAGAATAATAAGCAGCCTGCATGCACAAATTGGCATCGGACAAATTTAAGTTAGTGCTTTTCAAGACCACTGATCACACAAGTAACTTCATACACAAATGATACCTGGTTGATTTAACTCCCTGACAGGTGCTTCATAGAGCTGGCACTCACTTCGTCTTGAAACCACAGTTGTTCACAAGTCAGCTTTCCAAAATTCAAAGCTGTCATTGAGCTTGGCAAGATATTCACATCTTTTAAAATCTTATCACTTCAAAAGACTTTGCCAGCAAATGTGCAATACATCACTGAACATCTCAACAGCTGGCATCAGCCAAAGGCAAAAGGACTGCGGCTAAACCCAAGTATGTGTGGGTGGTCTGAATAGCCTTTTGCAAGCTCGAAGCCAGATTCACAGAAACATTTTAACAGTAGCAATATTATTCCTCAATCAAATTATCTAATGTAACAAAATTCCACATTCACCATATCAATTACATTATTTCATGAGCCTTCCATGACCTGAAGATAATTTCAACAAGATAGTTAAAGATTGTTTGCCGTCAACAACCAGAGTGTGCTTCCATTAATTAATCTGCACTCAATTCAGGTGAATGTCAATTTCTTCCCCAGAATACCAGTCTCAATCACACTTGCCAGTTTTTTTTAATGTACTTTTGGCCAGAAAGTGTGTTGTTCCTTTTCCTCTCATCATCCTTGCCGCGCAGGTGATCAGCCTACACACACGCACATGATTTAATTATCATTACTTAATTATGTTACAAAGAATGGCCAAAAGAGAGACATCAAGTGGTTCAGGAGTAGATTTATTTTTTTGACTTCAGTAAACTGAAGCTCGGGAAGCATCATCTTATTTTAAATACAAATTGCAAAGGTGGTAGTGTGGCAGGTAAGCAAACCGCATCCAAATTACATCCAAAAACACAGATCACAGAAAATGCTGGAGATAGACAGATCAGACAGCATGTGTGAGGACAGGACTTGATATGTGGACATTTTATTTCAAATTTACTGTATCTGCAGACTTTTTTTTAAACACACATTTCACTTAAGACATTCAAAATAAATAACAACAGGAACTATTAAAAAAGTTGACAAACTAACATTTTATCCATATAATGACCCATATTATCATCAACCAGTTCATGACTGCAGGACTGGTCCCTCTCAGAAGCCATGTTGGGCAGATACAATGAGTTCTTTCATCACACCAAATGCTCGAAAATAAGCATTACAAATATCAAAGAGCTCTCCATCTTTTACTACGCAATGCTGCTGCCATACAAGATAAACAACACACAAAATATACACTCCCCTCCCTGACCCCCAGAAAGCACCAGTCCACCACCAAGTCCCAAACTCAGACAGCGACTCCATTCCTTTCTGGAGTCTCATCTCGTCAGAAGCTTTGACTGTTCAGCAGACCAGATCCACTGAGAAAGCATCTGCCAGTGGAAAGACTTGGAGATTTTGTGGAGGCCATCACCATGATGAGGGACTGATATCTGGGGAGACTGGAAGGTTGGTCTTTGGGGATATTTTTTGGGACAAAGATTGGCTGGCTTGGTGAAGCCAATCTCTGCCCCAACAAAAAAAAATGTAGGTTCCAGCAACTGTACCCATAACCATTCCTCAAAAGGTCAGACAATCCAAGCTCATTGTTTTCATCTTCTTCAATTGATCTATCTAGTAAGGCATAGTTTACAAGGAAAATTGATAAGGAAGTGTTTTTCTGTCCCCTTCTGCAATTTTTGAGCAAATCTGAGTGCACATCATACTGTTTGAGAACAACTTCCTGATATGTTTGTGCCCTTCTGATGAATCTCTCATCTCGCCAAGAACTTTCAAAACCACCTATACCTTAACTCATGCCACAAGATCCTGTTCACATGTCACCATTGTGCACACTAGCCTGCACTGGCTCATACATATCCAGATGCACAATTTCAATATTATCATCTCTCAAACCCTCCAGGATCTTCTCACTTACCCAAATCTAGCTGCCTGTATTCAGTTGGCAGTAATGTTATCTCCAATCTGCATGTTACCCACAAGTTATTATGTGACAGCAAGTATTCTTCCATCTTAGACACCTGACTGTTCAGTATAAACGTCTTTATCGGATGACACACAAACCTCTTGCTTCATTTAACTGGTCTGTTGACTGTACTTGACAATGCACTCTTGCTTTGGCAGGCTACACAGTTCGTCACTAAATAAGGCTAATTTCCAACTGTGCCAGGCAAATTAGTAGAATAGGAAGAGGACTGAGGAAGTGACTACAAATAGCAATCTATTCAAATTTTGCGGAATACTGCCATTCTTTTGTACACCAAGGAGTGTAGCATTTCAAACATGGGCTCTTAAGGCAAAAGGCGAATCCACAAAATATCACTGTCTAAATCTGCAAGCATGTGTCAATTAAGCTCACGTCTGCTGAATTTTAAACAATGAAGGCTGAAAGGAAGTCATAAAAACATTATAAGCATCAGATGACAAATCGACCCAAGTGGAATGTATCACAATACAGAAGACTCGTTATTATTTGCTGCTATGGAAATGATCATCTTTGGATGGTTCTTCACTGTCACAATGTGTCTATGTACATGGTATACATGGATTAGCATACAAATCTGACCAAGCTGTGGAATGATGCACAAAACTGAGGCAGTGTAGCATTATAACGAATTGTTCTTTTTTGTTTGTGTGCAGTTTGTATGGCATATTTCCAGTCAGCATACTAATGAGTAGCGTAGGAGGTAATTGCTGGTGCTTTAATCATGTCTTTCCTCCCAAAAATTATGGCAGAATAGAAAGTCATTTTACTTGATTCTTCTCAGCTGCAGGATATTTTGAACCAGTATCTCTGGTCTTCTGCGAGAACTGAAACAGTAACCCTTTAGGTGACATGCATGTCACCTCCACTAACTAACTTTCTGGTTTTCTGGTTTCACAAGTACTGAAAATTTTTAAAACAGCACATCAAAGCCACTGGAGTCATTCTCCAATGGATAAACCCATCCCCCACTCCAGTTCTTTTTCCAATCCACAAACTTCTTATGGACATTGGAGTTTGCAATGCCCAGGGAACAAACTCATAGACAGACATAGCCTGGTACTGAACAGGTGCCCGATAGTTTGGGTACAGTACCATAAAGAGAGTCAGGGAGATGCAAAAAAAAGGGGAACTGGATTTGAAGTCAGTTGCAATTCTGGAATTATGATGGCAGGTGGAGTGTATGGCTAAGGATTAAAAGGACTAGGAACAGAAGTGTGATGAATACAGAGCTGAGGAGCTAATTCAGAAACCCAGTCAATAACCACATTCTTTAATCAACAGCTCAATGGCATGTACACAGTTTCAACAAGGCATTCCTCAAATCTGCAAATTCTTTCATAAATCAGTTATTGGAGTAAGTAGTTAATAAACAGATTTAAATCATTTAAAGCCAAGTCAACAAATCACCTGTTACCAAATTAAATCAGCAGTCTCCTAATTATTTAGTATTGAAAAGGTTGCCTGATTTTATATTTTACTGCAAGTATTAAGTAATTATTCAAAAAGAAATGCATGGGCAATTGAAGCAAGAAAAGAAATTACATAACAAACCAAAGGAGGAACTTAAAAAAAGTGCTAAAAGGATCACACCTTATGAGTATATAGAGAAATTATTGATAATGAATGAAATTGGTTATTGACTGAAACCCAACATTAGTTTATTATTAGGTATTTAAGTAACATTATCTACCATCATAAAGCAGGCATACTTAACAAAGGGTTAAATATTAACTAGTCTATCACTCAAGAAAGCAGATTGGATCCAATACTCTATGGTTACTTAATTAATATATTGTGAATTCTTCAAATGAAACTCCAATACTTCAGCTAAAACCAATCAGTTCTCATACTAAGACACATCTTTCCATCACATTACCATTTGTACTTCATTTCCAGCCAAAACTCATGGCAGAAGAAAAAAGATTAAAATCAAGACATTCAATTTTCTGTGTACTTTGGTGACAAATGTGAATGCAGCATCATGCAAATATTCTTAACATTATGAAAACCGAAATGACTTGGGGTAAGAATTTCCTCCAGAATGTTTTTACTCTACTGACAGCCTTGAGCAGCAGAGAGACAGGTGCAGTGACTGAAAAAATTCCTGGCCTAAATTGTGTACTTGAAGACCCAATTCTGAATAATGTTTATACTGTGTCCATAAAAAAAAGTCAACAAGGGTTACACAGTACACTTTAATTGCAAAATAACTGAAAAGTTTATTTTTGAAATGCTGGAAAGAATCTATGATCAATTGGATGAAGCTCTGGGGTAAAATTTCAATCTATCTTTGCTCTTATTTGCAGTTCTCTCAAACTGCACATGTTCACAACCACACAACAGAGAGGTGCAGGGGGTGGGTGTTGGAATTTGTTTGTTTTCCATTGGTAGTTATCAGAGGACAACAAGAGCGATAATCAATGACCAAAATGTCAACTCATTCTTACTCTCTGCTTACAACAGGTTGATCCATAATGTTTAACTTTCACACAGTTTTCAGTTCACATCTGCTCTAATTCCCAACTTCTGCTTTCATCTTCGACAGCATTACCACTTACACAGGAGGACTTGAGTGCCTTTTCAAACCATCTCCATTTGCACCTGTGCCATTTTCATCAATACAATTTTAAAACCACCTTCCCATTTTCCATCAGGAAAATTTCCTTTAACCACACTCTTACCCTGCTCTTCCTTCAAATTCTTCAACCTCAGGTTTCTAACTCTTCAATCTGATGAAAGGCACAGATCCAATATGTCATAACTAAGTTTACTCCTGCATCCCAAGAATCCATCTTTGCACGTCGACCATTTGTTTTCTGTTATGGGAACACTTAAGCTTTGGAATTATTCAACAATAGATCTTCTTCACTATAAATAATGCCTTGCCACTGCTGCTGGGTCTCATAGTCAAACACCGAAGATATCAAAAAGTCTGTATTAATGGTGCTGAGGTGGAGATGGTTGAAAGCTTCAAAGTTCCAAGGTGTAAATATCACCAACAATTAGACCTGGTCCAGCCACGTGAACACCATGGCCAAGAAAGCATATCAAACACATATACTTCCTCAGAAGGCTAAGGAAATACAGCATGTCCCCGATGACTCTTACAAATTTATTACAGAAAATTATACTGCACAATATTGGGGGTAATGTGCTAGCATGGACTGACAATTACAGAAAACAGAGTTGGAATAAATGTCAATTTTGAATTGGGATTCTGTGAGAAATTCAATGCCACAGAAATCTGGGGGCCCAGCTATTCACAATCTACATCAATGATCAAGAGGATCAAGTGTAATGCATCCATCTTCACTGATAATACAAAGCTAGGTGGCAAGCAGGTTCTGTAAAGGGGCTTCAAGAAGATGGAGATAGGTTAAGTAAATGGGAAAGAACAGAGAAGATGAAATTTTGTGTGGAAAAATGAGAGATCATCTGCCTTGATAGCAAATAGAGAAGGGTGTTTTTTTGCAAATGGTTATAAATTTATATATGGTTGATATTTCACTTTATGTTCACATGTAAGTCCAGCAAGAAATTTGCAAATGGCTTATTGGACTTTATTGCAAGCAGATTTGAGTAAAAGTTTAAAGACATAAATTGGACACTGCTGAGACTGCATTTGGGATATTGAATAATGGATTTGTTACTTAAGGAGAGATGAAGCAGAATGTGTCTGCACTCATGAGGCGAGGCGGATGAGTGATGACCTCATAGAAATTTAAAAGTTTCTTCTGGGATTTGACAGGATAGTTGGGAAGCTTCAAACCAGGGGTCACTGTCTCAAAATAAGTGGTTAGCCACTCAGGGCAGAGATATGAAGAAATTCTTTCACTCAAAGAATAGAGAAACTTAGTTTTGGAGTCTCAGCTGCTGAGTATGTTCGAAATAGAAATCAATACATTTTTGAAGTGAATCAAGGAATACGGGTTAGTGTGGAAAAAGTGGCGCAAGAGGTAATAGATCACTGCCTGAGAGAGTGGTTGAAGGCGGGTTGCTGACAGCATTTAAGAAGTGTCAAGACAAGCAGTTGAATCAGTTAGGCACAGAAGGCTGGGGGGGTGGGGGGGGGAGAGATGGGATCAATACTTTAGGGTGCTCACACATCAGCATGGGTGAAATGGGCTGAATGGCTTGTCTCCATGCTTTTTCATTCTATGATTCAGTCATAATCTTATTGAATTATTGGGTAAGTACACGAGGTTGAATAGTCCACTCCTGGTTTTATTTGTTATGTTCTTTTCTCCTTCTCCCTTAACTTCTTTGCCATCTGTTCTATTTAGATTAACCACAAAACTTCCAGAGATCGCACACTCCAATTCCAAGAAATTACTTCAAGTATCATCACTGTTGTTCTGCAGGCAATCATGGCAGGATTATTGTGCACAGCAAGATTCCAGAACACCAATTCAACAGGCTCCCTGTCTCGCAGTACTGCACATTCCAAACAGTTTTCCATGTTCTGAATCCCTTTGTGCCTTGGCCTCTCCACATCCTCACCCACCTCTAAAGCGGCTTCCTGATCCTCCATATACCTTCATCCATCACTGTTGTGCATTTTATTTCCCACAATCTGGAACTGCCTTCAAGAACCCTCTGTCTCCCCTCTTAGATTTCCTTCTTTGAAACTGATTATATCCCCAATGAGCAATCTTTGGCAAAGTGACCACTTTATCCTATGATTCCAAAGAAGACTTTTCCGATAGTTGTTACATTGACCCAAGTTGATGTGAATAATGTGCTATTGACTGAACAAGACAACATTTGGCTTGAAGGAGACAAGAAAAACAAAAACTAACTCTAGGGAAGAAAGCAACTAATTCAAAGTGCCACAAAGAATCCCAACAGTAGGACCAGGAAATGGCAGGGCTTTCACTAATCCCAATGATTTCCCATCCACCAAACCAGATTTGCAATCCATTGAAAGGCATAACTGGAAACTAGTCAAGCAAGACAGATTGAGGGTCTGCTGTACTCGCAAGCTCACGTCATAAAGAATACGTTCACATAGAAAGTTGCCCAGACTACAGCGATTAACTGTTCTAACTTTTAGGAATAGTTAATCTCCTTGTGTCACCTTAACTTATTTCAAAGCCCTGTCAACTTTAATGCTTCATGAATATTCCAACATTAACCCTTTGTTTTACTATATTTCAAAACCCTTCCATCAGAATCAAAACCGACACTTGTTTGGTTACATATTATTATTCCAAGCTCTCAAACTTACTTCCAATTCAAGGCTTTGTTGTACCCACCCTTGATCCCATTGTTGGTAGTGACAACATCAATTGCCTTGGGCTCCAGCATGAACAAAGTCCCTTACTTTAATTGTGCTAAATCTTCCTTAAATCCCATTTCTGATGACCTTTTCATGACCACCCTCCCTTCAGCCTTGATACTTTACGTTGCGGAATATGCCTCTTACAATGGTGCTATGTTTAAAGCACTCTATAAAACCAAGCTCTCCTGAAAATACAGGTTTTTGATCATAGATCCTAATATCTTTTGCTGTATCAGTATCCATTTACAGCTGATTACATCACTGGGAAGATAGCTTCTACTATAAAAGCACAATACAAATGCAAACTATTACAGCCTTTCAAGTAAAACATATTACTTCCTCATTTTTTTAAGTGCTGCCAGGAACTGTTCTTCCAAAAAAAAGGGCAATTTTTTTGCAATAGTTCCTGCACACTCCCTATTGAACCCAAAGTATTTAATATTCAATAAATTATTTTTCTGAGAAGTAATCATGCTGTTGTGTTGGAAAATACAGCAGTGAATTTTCATTGCAAGCAGCACGAATCCAATGGTCACTCCATTTTGTTTTGCTGTTTTTGGTTGAAGCATACATGTTAGTCAACAAGACTTCATATCTTTAATCAATCTTTGTCGAATGTCTCTTCTAAAATACAGCACATCTGACAATGCAGCACTGCCTAAATATTGCACATGGTGTCAGCTCAGATCAATGTACTCAGATTCTGGAGTAAAGCTTCGTCCCTCTATGTCAAGCCAACGAGCTCCAGTTTAATTATTTTAAATATCCAATACTTTATAATCCTGTTTAATTCCTCCAATTTTGTCAGTTTGATTACATTACTGCAAATTATTGAGAGCACAAGAAATCAATGGGAAAACAAGCTTGAAGTTGTTATTGGGTCAAATTGTTGGGAAGCTATTACTGCCTAAAATATAGACACCAATTAGTGGATGTGGGCTAATTTAAGTCTCCTACCGACAGTCCCAGTAATCCGTGGAAGAAATTGTTCCATGATACAATCAGCACACTTAAAAACTGCAAATTAATTGTTTGAATCTAATTTGAGTTTAGGCAAGTCAACAAATACAAGAACAGCTTTTCAATTACAAATTTGCTGCAGGAGGCATTCAGATGCACAAAGTCCTCAGTTCTACACTTAATATGACACAGGAGGCTGCCATTCCGCTCTTTGGGTCCATGCCAACAACTCGAATTTCTCCCTTTGCACACGTCTCAAGCCCTGTTATGGGAAAGTTGTGGTTAAAAAGAGGGCAGAAAAGATTTACAAGGATGTTGCCAGGATTAGAGGGACTTATGGGGAGAAGCTGGCCAGACAAGTTCCTTGGAGCATAGGAGAATCAGGGGTGATGTCATGGAAGTTTATGAAATAATGAGGGGCATTGATAAGGTGGACGGTAGCAATCTTTCCCCAGGGTAGGGGAGTCCAAAATTAGGGGGGCATAGGTTTAGGGTGAGAGGGGAAAGATTTAAAAAGACTTGGGCAACTTTTTCCACACAGAAGGTGGTATGTGGAATGAGCTGCCTGGGAAGTGGTTGTGGCAGGTACAACAGTATCATTTAAGCAGCACTTGGATAGGTTCACGTAGAGGTGGGTCTTCGAGGGATATGGGCCAAGCACAGGAACATGGCATTAGATGGGTGGGCACTGTGGTTGGCCTGAATTTATTGAGCCAAAGGGCCTGTATGTGTGCTGTATTGCTCTGACTTTATGTATTCCATTTCTACTTTCAATTCCACATGGCACAAGTAGTGATCCTGAGATAACCACCTGAGTTCCTAGCTCTTAATTTACCTCTTAACTCTCCACGTTCAGTTTTTAAGAACTCATCCCTTTTCTTAAACCAAAATCCTTGGGACCAATATGCAACGTGACAACTGGCAGCTCACCCTCCCAATGCTGCTCCAAGATATCCTTCACCCTGGCACTAGGGAAACAGTGTGCCATCCTGTAATCTTATTTACAGTTCCAGAAATACCTACTTGTTTCCTTTGCAACTGAATCCTTTTTTTCCCTCCAATGGTGAGGGGTACCCCTGGTGCCACAAACATGGTGACTGCTGGCTTCCCCTGGGAAGCCATCATCTCCATCAGTATTCAAATCTGTGAGAGAGGAGACACAAGAGACTGCAGATGCTGGAATCTGGAGCAAAAAACAAACTGCTGGAGGAACTCAGTGGGTCAAGCACCATCTGTGAAGACAAAGGGAGGGTTGACGTTTCAGGTTGTGACCCCGCATCAAGATTTTGCTGCAAGAGAAGGTGTGGCCACAGGAGATTTCAGTACTACCTTCCTCCTTCTATTCTGCCTGTCAATCACCCATTTATACCTGAGACACTGAAGGTTCCATAATACAGCACTATCTCACTAAACCAGATTATTCAATCATCTGCATTGCTGTTGGTGGGACTCTGCTGCCTGAAAATTTCAACAATTCTGTCGTGCACCACTTCAAAATCATTTGATTGGCTGTGAAGCACAAGAGGGTGTTTTGATTGATTTAAGTATAATTGTGATCCTCCATTCTCCAACATGTTGGTTGCAAGGTCTTTTGTTAATCAGATACAGTAACAGCACACTTAATCATGGAACAGAATTTAATTTGCATGAAGGGATGTAACAAAATACTTCCTTTTAAATGTTCAATTGATGAAAAGGCATGGAAACATTACACTTACCACAAACCATGAAATAGTTTTTTTGGTTTCCTGTATAAACTAACCTCAGCATTCACTTCAGGTGTAAGACATCCTGTTCTGGAACCATGTTTCACAATGCCAACATCTGCCTAACAATGACCATCCAAGTTTAAATGCAAATTTTCATTCAGATCTCTCCTATAAAAAAATTTACCCAAGATGGTTCGCACAACCCCAAAAACTTGAGACTGCCATGTGTTTTGAGTTTCGACTTTTGTTTGTCCACATTATGTACAATATGAAACAGAGATGGAAGCAAGTAGTGAAGAAGTGGAATTCATTACAAAGACCCCATTTCTACAACATTTATGCTGCTGCAAACTTTGACCCAGTGCCTGCCAATGCTAATCATCCAATTCCCTTCATCTCAATTTCCACCTTGTTGATTCAATAATAGTAGTTTAAACCATATGGAGCAGCTATCACTTGTGCAATGCAAATCTAGTCACTTGTTCACTGCATATCAACACTTGATTGAAACAAAGGAGATTCCAATACAAAATAAAAGCAGCAAATGCGGGACGTGCTCAGCAGGTCAAGCAGCATCTGTAGAGCGTTAATATTTCAGGTCAATGTCTTTTCTTCAGAACAGATTTCAAAATCAAATATGCTTTTGTTCCAGAGAAGGTGGAGGGTGGATTGAACAAAACAAATGGTTGCGATAGGGTAGAGACGAAGAGACATTAAATGAGAGCATGAAGTGATGGTGCTGGCAAGGAGGGATGTTGAGACTTGTTAATCACAGATAAACTGACAGGAGATGTGAATAGGAGAATGGTTTGGAGGAAAAAGCTGCAACTTTTTCCTTCTTTTCTCTCCTTGCGTCTCCAACAGACAGATCAGAATCAGAATTACTATCACTGACGTGTGATGTGAAATTTGTTGTTTTGTGGCAGCAGTACAGTGCATACTGTAGATATAGAACATAGAACATTACAGCACAGTACAGGCCCTTCGGCCCACAATGTTGTGCCAACATTTTACCCTGCTCCAAGATCAATCTAACCCATAAAAACCTATAAATTACAAAAATAAATAAATTGTGCAAGAAAAAGGAATAACGAGGTAGGATTCATGCGTTAATGGATCGTTCAGAAATCTGATGGAGGGGAAGTTGTTCCTGAATCTTTAAGTTTGGGTCTTCAGGCTCCTGTACCTCCTCCCCGATGGTAGTAACGAGAAGAGGGCATGTCCCAGGTGGTGAGCATCCTTAATGATAGGTGCCGCCTTCTTGAGGCACCGCCTCTTGAAGATGTCATCGATGGTGGGGAGGGTTGTGTCCATGATGGAGCTGGCTGAGTCTACAACTCTCTGCAGCCTCTTGCGATCCTGTGCATTGCAGGCTGTGATGCAACCAGTCAGGATGCTCTCTACCAGACATATATTGAAATTTTTAAGAGCCTTTGATGACATACCAAATCTCCTCAAACTTCTGAATAAGTGAAGCCACCAGCATGCCTTCTTTGTGATTACATCAATGTGTTGGGCCCAGGATAGATCCCTCTGATGTTGATGCCCAAGGCAATGAACAAGCCATTCTCCCTCAGCCAGCACCATCACCTTTTGCTGCCTTTCAGTCTTTTCTCATCTCCTTAGCCATCTCTCCATGCCTTGTCCTCCTCTGAGACTTAAAACACATTTGATTTCAGAAAAGGTTAAAAAGGACTGCTGGATCTGATAAGAATTGGAAGGGCTCCGATCAAAATGGAGAAAATTCCAAGCAGTCTTGACAAGGCAGATGTGGAGAGAATGTTTTCTTTTCTGGGACAATCAGGAATTAGGGCTAACTATTTAAAAAAAAAGGTTACCCATTTTAAACAGAGACAAGACCAATTTATTTTCTTTCAGAAGGTTGAGTGTTTATGTAAATTTCTTTCCACTGCCCTTTGAGGAGCAGAGTCATTGAATATTTTTAAGGGAGAGTTGAGGTTACATCAGATCAGACTTGAACTTATTAAATGACAGAGTAGTCTGAGAGGCCAATTGACTTAATTCTGCTCTGAATTCATATATTTGCATGTATGCATTTCTAACCTATATTAGTCCTGATGAAAGGTCATCAACATGAAAAATTAACAGTGATTGTCTTCATAGGTGCTGCCTGACATTCCAAGTCTTTCTGAGATCTTCCATTTTTATTTCCAATTTCCAGCATCTGCAACCTTTTAATCACTATAAATAACGACTATGACTGGAACATAATTAATGTCATCAACACAGATAAATCAAGACAATTGAGCAATAGATATTGAAACTGAATAGAAAAGACCATGGAAGGTTGGAGATAAAACACTGTGCATGGACTATCCATGGAAGGAAGGGGTCAAGCAGAAGATGACAGGAGAAATGACTGCCAATTGTCAGAGGGCTAAGGAAGACGTTCCATCATTATTGCATTTCCCACTTTCAACTTTTAGCTGTTCTTGGTTTACAAGTGGGAATGAGTTTCTGGAAAATATTTTGTGAAGCAAAATTTTGCAAATTAAGGCGGCTGAGTGAAATAAATTATGGTGCTTTTGAAACAAAGTATTCTTATTCTCAGAGAATGGAACACTACTCAAAATAATGAAAAATAACTTGGCAATTTGAATATCATGCCAAAGTCAATGGTGTAATGATAACATTTCATAAAGCAGACCATTCTAAATCAAGGAATACCTGTTTTTAGCAGGTCGCCACAGACCACATCATTAATAAACAACCACATCAGGTGCTGTGGATACAAAACTAGATCAGAAACTGGCTGCTCTGAAAGAAGCAAATTAGCTCAATTCCACAACACATATCTACCACGTGAAATATTCAAGCCATCGATTTTTTTTTTAACAGAATATTCATGCAACTCACTCAGTGCAGCTTCAGTCATCAGGATTGAGAACACAGCAGCATAATTAATCAGCACCTTATTCATTGGAGCCTCCACAGAATACTCACTCATTCTGTCAGCATCGGCAGACCTGACCCAAGAAGGTCATGAAACTGGGAGAGATGATCTCCATAAGAGGAGGAGGTACTCAATGCCTCAGTGGGCTTAACTGGACACATGAGGTATGAGATGACCAGAGGGCAGCAAACATGAACCCTTTTTCAAGAAAGGAAGCAAGAAAAAGCCTAGGTACAATAGATCTGTCAGTCTAACATCAGTGGGAGGGAAGATACTGGAAAAAATTCTGAGGAAAAAGATTAATGGTCATCAGATAGAGATAATGATCACAAGGCATAGAAAGAGTAGACAGCTGGCATCGTTTTCCCCAGGGTCAAAATATCTAATACTGCAGGGCACGCATTTAAGGTGAGAGGAGGAAGGTTCAAAGGAGATGTGGGGAGCATTTTTTTTAAAAACACAGAGTGGTGGGTGCCTGGAATGTGCTGCCAGGGGTGGTGGTGGAGGCAGATACGACAGAGATGTCCAAGAGGCTCTTAGATAGGCACATTAATATTGAAGAGAATAGAGGGATATGGATCATGCACAAGCAGAAAGCATTAGGTGCCATCAGCTTAATTAGTTCAGCACAACATGATGGGTCGAAGGGCCTGTTCCTATGCTATACTGTTCTATCACTTTAAAAAGCAGGGGACATCAGCTGGAGTACTCCATGCAGTTCTGGTCACCATGCTATGGGAAGGATGCAATAGTTCTGTAGAGGGTCCAGAGGAGAATCACCAGGATGTTGCCTCGGATGGGGTAGTTCAGTTATGAGGAGAGACTGGAGCAGCTAGGTCTGTCCTCCCTGGAGTGGGGGACATTAAGAAGGGATATGACTGAGGTATAGTTCAGGTAGTCTGCAAGAAACATTTCCACATAATCAGAGGTGAATAAAACCAGAGGACAGAGATTTCAGGCAAGAGGGGAGAGATGCATCTTTGCCCAGAGAGTGGTAAGTACCTGGAAGGCACTGCCTTCAAGACTGGTTGAAATTAAGTCACGAACAGTGTTTAAGTGCCAAGATGAAGTTGAAAGCTCTGGAACAAGTGCCAGGACATGGGATTAATATGGAAAGGCACAACCAGTTGTACCATTTTGGTAACATTTACATTTGAAAATGTTTTAAAACTCTAATTTATTCCATTTTAGTACTTGTTAAATGGTTTTGAATGCACGACACAGGACAATGAACTGGCATCCTGAAAAGTTAACTGTTCCTCTCCCCACAAATCGTCCCCCATTTCTTTAAACCATCTTCACCATCTGCATATTTTACTTCTATCTAATTAGATCCTTGGGTGTTGACAAAGCACCTCATAATTAACAGGGTAGATATTTCATATTAAGACCTCATAAGAACTGGAAATGCAAGAAAACAAGTACAGGCAGTCCACAGGTTGCATAAGGGTTCCATTCCTGAGAACTGTCCCTGAGCCAATTTCTCCAAGTCAGAAACGTCCGGTTTCAATTGTAAACCATATCGTATTGCTCCATATACACTTGCTATAATTCTCTCATTTCATTGAAATATTCACCCTAACATTACCTATAAATAAACTGATGAAATATATACTGTACCCAAAATTGTTAAATTGAATATTAACTCCCAAAAGGTGCAACATGCCCAGACAGAAGGTGAAATGCTGTTCCTTGAGCTTATATTGGGCATCCTTGCAGTAGTGGAGTAATAAGGGGTCAGTATTGGAATGGGACAGAAAATTCAAGAGGCATACAACTGGAAGCTCAAGGTGACTGTGGTCGAATGAATGCAAGCATTCTTCTAAATTGTCATCTCTTTTTTTCCTTCTTCTCCTTAAATGTTGAAATTGCTTTTAAGTGGTCGTCTAAATTATCTACTCAAGTATTTGAAAGTGCTTAAACACGCAAACTGCTTGCGCAAAAGTCAGGAAGCTGCTAAGTAAGCCAAGCACTTACTGTTTTGTTAACCATGTGTGTGATTCTGATAACACACGTTTCAAAAGAGATTCAACCACCTCCAAAAATCATAAAACACATTTCCAAATAAAAGGAAAAAAAAATTCAGCTCTAGTTGCTCATCACAGTGAATGGAGAAATGTAGCACAAGCCTCGCAGCACTCACAGAAGTACATTTTCCAATAACAACCAAGCATGGTACACCAGCAGGGTAGAACAAAGAGTAGTTACACACCTCCAAAAGAACATCACTTGTTCATTTTATCAGTTGTTCATCTGGTTTAGAATCGAACCAGTACAGATAGCACTGTTAGAAAGAATAGCAAATGTGGTCTTTGTATATGTTACATACCAGTAAACATCCAAAATATTCACACAAATGCATTTAATACAAAGAAGGCTTATATCAACATCTTTATACCAACATGCTTATTCAACAGCAATTGATGGTATTAGACTTAGTTTTTACTCAGATGATTGAGACACAGAAGTCCAATACCAAATACTGCTGAGGATAAATCATTATGACGAGGATAATCAAGGACAGCAGTACACAAGTACTTCTCGAATAGGTCTAATATATAATGCTTTTTAATGGTAATTGACTGCACAGAAACAATTGCTTGTCGTGTGGGTTTTCCCCACAGGAAGAATTGCTGATATGCTGTTACTTATGACATCCCAAATGACAGAATATGCAACATACCACACTAAACAGTTGTAATTATGTGGCGAGTACTGAAATCTAATCTGATGTGTCTTGATCTTTTAATTAAAACTTATCATTTTTGAGTCACAGAATTTTCCATCACAAACATGGACCCTTCAGCCCATCACGTACATGCCAACCACTTTGCCCATCTACACTAATCCTATTTGCCTGCACTATTCAAGTGTCTGCCTAAGTGTCTCTTAAACTTAGTGATTGTATCCAATTCCACCACCTCCTCTGACAGCACGTTCCAGATATCAACCATTCTGTATTCCCCTCAAATTCCCTTTACAACTCCTTCCACTCAAGTTAAACCTGCGCCAACTTTTTTTTTTGACTTCCATGCCATGGGAAAACTATTTTGATGACCTACGCTTCTTATCATTTTATAACAACAACCACCTCACACTCAATGTCAGCAAGACCAAGGAAATGATTGTGGACTTCAGGAAGGGAAGTCAGGAGAACGCACTTGGGAGTACTGTGTTCAGTTCTAGCTGCCTCATTATAAGAAGGATGTGGAAGCTTTAGAGAGGGTGCAGAGGAGATTTACCAGGATGCTGCCTGGATTGGAGAGCATGTCTTATGAGGACAGGTTGAGTGAGCTTGGGCTTTTCTCTTTGGAGAGGAGGAGGATGAGAGGTGACTTGATAGAGGTGTACAAGATGATAAGAGGCATAGATTGAGTGGACAGCCAGAGACTTTTTCCCAGGGCGACAATGGCTAACATGAGGGGACATAATTTTAAGGTGATTGGAGGAAGATATAAGGAGGATGTCAGGGATGTGTTTTTCTTTACACAGAGAGTGGTGGGTGCATGGAACACACTGCTGGCAGAAGTTGTGAGGGAAGATACATAAGGGACATTTAAGAGACTCTTAGCTAGACAAATCAATGATAGAGAAATGGGAGGCTACGTGGGAGGGAAGGGTGAGATAGATCTTTGAACAGGATAAAATGTCGGCACAACATTGTGGGCCGAAGGGCCTGTACTGTGCTGTAATGTTCTGTGTGTATGTCCACACACCAGTCTTCGTTGAGGGGTGAGTGGTGGAAAGGGTGAGCAGCTTCAAGTTCCTGGACGTCAACATCTCAGAGGATGGGTCTTGGGCCCAAAACAATGATGCAATCACGAAGGTGGCACACCAGTGGCTCTACTGCATTTGGAGTTTCAGGAGATTTGGTATGTCACCAAAGACTTTTGCGAATTTCTACAGATATACGGTGGAGAGCATTCTGACTGGTTGCATCACCGCCTGGTGTGGAGGCTCCAATATGCAGGATCGAAAGAGGCTACAGAGGGTTGTAGACTCAGCCAGCTCCATCACAGGCACAACCCTCCCCGCCATCGAGGACATGTTCGACACACAGTGCCTCAAGAAGGCAGCATCCATCATTAGGGACCCTCACCACCCAGGACTTGCCCTCGTCACATTACTACCATTGGGGAGGTGGTACAGGAGCCTGAAGATCCACACTCAACGTTTCAGAAACAGCTTCTTAGAGCACAAAACAGTACAACACAGGAACAGGCCTTTCAGCCCACAATGTCTGTGTCGACCATGATGCCAAATTAAATTAAACCTATCTGCCTGCACATGACCCATATCCCTCCAATCCCCACATGCTCATGTGCCTGTCCAAATGTCACTATCACGTCTGCTTCCACCACATCCCCCTGGCCTTGAAGACATTTGTAAATTTAAAAAATTAAAGTGTTGCTTAACCAGGAACTAAGACAGGTCAGCAAGTGCAGGATTGAAGGTGATTATTGACTATTAGGACACAGAAAGCACATTTGTGTGTGACAAATTATGAAGGGTAGAACAAGGAAGCCCAATCAGGAATACACAGGAACAACCAAGTTTGGAGTTAACAAAGGCACAGGTGAGATTTTTTAAAGCAGATTAGCCAAGACAGAGGAAGAGCAGGCATTATTAAAAGGTAGAAATAGAAGGTGTTCCCCTCCGCCATCAGACTTCTGAACGGTCTATGAAGACTACCTCATTTTTGCACTATTTATTTTTGTAAATTACAGTAATTTTTTAATATTTTTATATCTTGCACTGTATTGCTGCCTCAAAACAACAAATTTCACGACATATGTCAATGATAATAAACCAGATTCTGATATACCTTGATCAAGACCTTTGTTGCAGGGAAAACAAGCCCAGCCTATCTTTAATAAGAGGCCTCTGATCATCAAGATTCCATAGCACCCTACCACATACTGCACAAGTCCTATCTCAATATGACCTCACCTTGCCCTTGTCGGGATTAAAATTCCTTCAACCATGCTCTACCCAACTTTCCAACCGATCTCTGTCCTGCTGTAGCCTTTGCATTCCACAACATCACCATATCATTAGCAAATTTACAAATCAGACCTCCAAAATTCAAATCTATCTCATTAAGATACAGCACAAACAACAAGGCTCCTAGCACCAATCCCTCTGAGATACCACTGGCCACAGACTTCCAGTCAGAAAAGCATTCCAATACAACCATGCTCTGCAGCCTATCACCAAGCCAAGTATGGATCCAATCAGCCAGCTCACCTTGGATCGCATGATTCTTCAACCTCTGGACCAGCCTACCATGCAGGACTTTGTTAAATACCTTACTGAAGTTCATATCAGCATCATTTGTCCATCTTCTAAATTCCCCCCTCAATAAATTCAATCAAATGCTCCACCATCCTTTCCTGTCAGATTCTATCTTCAGCTCTTTGTCACTTCCATCTTTTATCTCCCAGCTCCTGACATCATTCCCACTCTCCCCACTCCCGCATCTGCCTGTCACCTGCCACTTCTTGCTCCACCCCTTCACTCCACCTTTTTATGCTAGCTATCTCCCCTCTTTCCAGTCCTAAGAGTCTCATCCCAAAACTTCAACTGTCCATTTCCCTCCACAGATGCTGCCTGCCCTGCTGAATTCCTCCAGTGTGTTGCTCCAGATTCCAGCATCTACAGTCTCATGTGTCATCTTCAAACGAATGAGACAGGATTTCCCCTGCACAATGCAATGCTGCCTATCCCTCATCAGTACCTGCCTTTCCAAATGCACCAAATAGCTGTCCCTGAGAATCGTCTCCAAAAATTTCCCTGCCATTGATACAAGGCTCACCAGCCTGCAGCTTATTTGGTTTATCCTTTCTGCCCTTCTTAAACCAAAGGACAACCTTAGCTATTCTCCAATCATCTGGCACTTCACATGCAACGAACAAAGATTCAGAAATCTGTATCAGGGCCCCCAGCTATCCCTTGTTTTCTACAGCAACCTGGCATAGACCTCATGCAACCTTGAGCATTTATTAACATTTACGACTACCACCTCCTCCTAAACACTGACGTGCTCCAGATTATCCATATAACCCTCCATGAACTCGCTGTCCTACTGGCCCTGGCACTTCTCCTTGATGAATATAGATAATAAATATTAATTTAGGACCTCTCCCATTTTTCCTGACTACCACCCCCCCCTCCCCCAACCACCTTTCACACACTGTTGAAATCAGCCTTCCCCAATTTACAACCTTAATTTGAGGACCAACCTCATCCCTTTCTATAACTACCATGAAGCTCACATAATTAAGGTCACTGTTCTCAAAGTGGACCCCATCTGCCCAGTTTCATTTCCTCACGTGAGGTTGAAATAATGCCCCATCTCCAGTGGACCATCTGGAGAAAGAAATGCATCAAAGAGTGTTCTGGGCAGGAACAGTGGAGGCGAGAACTAAGGCATTGCAGAGGCATCAATAGAAAAACATACCACCGAAAGACCTCTTCCAAGAGCTCTCCAATTAGTTGCACAAACCCACTGCTTTTCCCCAACCATCCTCCAACTGTTTCTGAGTACACTGGCACTTCTCTTTCAGCTAGTGCATTCCAGATTGCAATGTCAAAAGCAAAAGATGAACAAGGCAAAAACATCTTAATTTTGCATGCTCCTACATGGAGTGGAGTTAAATCTATAATACTTCAGATCAAGAATTCTCTGCTTTACGAGAGCAGCAGCTGTGCAATTGAAGAGTGAAGATTGGCCCTCGGTCCAAACACAGGCTGGTACCAATTTTACCAAGCGACTTACAATGAGGCAGCACATCAATATTCTCTCAAGTCGGCAATGAACCTCAAAGTCCAATGAGATCATCCACCTTCTAGTTCTCATTACATCTATCATATTTATGCTCAACATACAAGGTCACCTGGTCTACCTTTATCAAAAAGGAACGCAGAAGGCATGGACGAGTTGTGCCGAAGGGCCCGTTTCCATGCTGTATTACTCTACGACTCTATAACAATTTCATTAGAGTTGTAAAATCTGCCACTTATTAACTAAAGGGAGGAAGCAATTGAAGGATGGGGGAATGTTCATGAAAACGAACCAGGAAGTACACCCAATTATCTACCATACAATGTCAACATAAAAGCATAATAAAGTTGGAGTAAGCAATGGCCATCCTTCAAGCTGCCCTGTCATTTAATATGAACACGGTTGATCTGCTCCAGGCCTCCTCTTCTATAGCAATTCCTCAATTCCCTCATCTTTTAAACATTTATCTACTTCCTCTTTAAATACCTCCAATGATCTCTCCTCCACACCCCCCCAAGGGTCAAGAGTTCCAGAGATTCACCACCCTCTGTGAAAAGAAGTTTCTGTGCACCTAAGTTTTAAACCTATAACTATGTCCCTGCATTTGGCATTCTTGTGGAAGCATGTCAATGTCAATCCTGTCATGCCCCCTAAGGTTCTTCAATGCTTCAGTAAGATCACACCTCATTTTTCTAAACACCAAAGAATATAGCACTGGTGATAGGACAACAGTCTCTTCCCAGGAATTAGCCTAGTGAATATTTTTTGGACTGCCTCCAATGCTCACATATCCTTTCTTAAGTAATTGGACCAAATCTGTGCAGTTCTCTGGTTGCAGTCTCACCAGTACCCAGCACAAATGTAACACTTCGCTACTTCTGAACCACAAACCTCTTACCAAAAAGCCAATAATGTCATTTGCCTTCCTGACTACTTACTGCATATGTGTGCTAACTTTTTATGATTTGTGCACAAAAATGCCTGGATCCCTTCAGACCTCACTCATTTGCTGTCTCTTTCCATTTAGATAAAAATCTGCCTTTAGATTCTTGTTACTCAAGTGTGTGAACTTGCACTTTCACCCATTAAATTCCATCTGCCAAGAGTTCATCCACTCACTCAACCTATCTACATCACGTCGCAGGGTCTAAATACTCCCATCATAACATGCCTTCCCAACAATATTGAGTCATCAGCAAACTTGAATACCTTACACTCTGCCCCCTTCTCCAGGTCATTGAGAGCCAAGCACTGATGCTCAAAGCTCTTCACTTGTTACATCCTTAGAGCCTGAAGATGTTTATTCTGTCTTCAATGTGATAATCAATCTTCAATCCGTAATGACACATTTCCCCTCATACAATGATTACCAATTCATGTTTTAAGCATATCACAGCAGGTTTAACAACTTAGTCACAATAACTAGTTATAATTGACTACTTTACATTACTTTCAATGTGGGCAGATGAATGCAATTTTAACTGATGTCATAACAACTGCAGTACTTTGTTAATAATTTTGTCTCATCATGTCCATGCAGCCATTAACCAATGTTGCCCAAGGGAAATAGAGCATCCACATTTTATTTGTTACCCAACAAAGAGGTGGAATAGAAGATTCACTGCTGCATTTTGACTAAACAGTGGATGAACAAATAAATGCACAGAAAATGCCATCACATTTTCAATATTTTGTGAAAGGACTTGGCTGGCCAACCAACTCAATTCATTGCTTCTCTTCTGGTCCAAAGTAAAACAATCCATGCAATAAGGATGAAAGGTAATTACAATCATACAATAAAACTATCATAGAAGTAATCAGATAATAAAACTGTCATTAGTTGTACAAAAATCATTCTTAGCAACAATATATCAAATCTCTGGTACACTGTCTTTACAACAAGCAAATACCAAGTTGAACTGACAACTTCAGTGCATGGCTGTTAGTTGATCAGGAAATTAGCCATTTTCAAGTTGCTGGGTTGTTTCTCCCTCAACAACACTGTATTAGGTGAATATATCTTGGTAACGTTGTTGTACAATGTTTGCCATTCAGCTGTAAACTGATTAACTGTCAGTCAAATGATATTGTGGGAAGAACTTAGCAGGTCCAGCAACATCTGTGGAGGCAAAGGGATGGTTGATACTTTGTGAGGGAAGATGGTCAGTATGGAGATGCGAGAGGGAGGGGCAAAACAGAGGCTGGTAGGTGAAAGGTGGAACCAGTTGAGGGGGTGGTTGGTGGGCAAATAGAACTGGGTGGGGGAAAGTGATGTCCAGGTAATGAGGTTGGGGGGGGGGGGGGGGGGGGTGGTTGAGCAGTTGGAAAAGGTGAACCGAGGGAGAGGGTTGGCTCATGGTTCCTCCTGACTTGGTTCCACCTATTACCTACTAGCCTGTTTTTACCCTTGCCCCTCTCGGCTCATGCTGTGTATTTTTTTTCTTCTTTTCTTATGTTACCACCTATCACCTACCAGCTCTGCCTCAACCCTCCCTGTCACTTCAATATACTGCCTAATTTCTCTCTACTCTCTCAGTCCAAGTGCAGCATCTCGACCCGAAACATCGGCCATCCCTTTGCCTCCACAAATGCTACCCGACCTCCTGAGTTCTTCCAGCAGTTTAATTTTTGCTCCAGGTTCCAGTATCTGCAGTCATTTGTGTCTACCACAAATAATTAACTGTTACATTTACTTGAAGCCCCACGTCAAGCCAACTCCAGAAACAAGATCAGGAGAACCCATGAAGCACTGGAATGACAAAACTAAATTAAAATAATGAACCATGACAAGCTATATATTTATAAAGAGAGTGACAGGGTTAAATCAACCAAGCCATCAGTGAGTGAGATATCTCGTGACAGAAAGCTATTTCAGCCCAATCATGCATCAAATTTTTTGCAAGAAGATCAAGATTGACAATCTAGGCACCTCACATGAAAAGTGCTCAACTTCATCACACAAAAGCAGAAATTGCTATTTTCAGCACTGTACATGAAGACAAATTCTAAAGTTTATTACAGCCTGATTTCTGTCCTTTTATTAGCAAACAACAGTCACTCAGGGTTTCTCCTTTAAAATTACATGAACCATCATTATTTGTTTGCCTTTGACAGCATTATTTAGAGAAAATTATTTTTAATTCCCGAACCAGTCCTGGAGGCTTCTAAGAGTCTAGCTCTTTGATCACAACAGGGCCTTATCATGAATTTTAAAATATCCACTGTGTTTAAAATTAAACATTCTTTTAGAAAATATTTGAATTTCTTACCATCATTTCTCCTCAATTATCTTACTACATTTGACCACATGCTTATTCTTCAATAAATATTCATTCATCTCTTCAAATATGATGGGTTTAACTTTCTTACATGAATGTCTGTTCTATATTTGTTACCATATATTTGGGGGAAAATCTCCTTATTCTCCAGTTCATATGAAATATGAAAACTTCAAACTAAAACTTTGCTTCTCTTTCATTTCTTACTGTTAGAACCTACATATAATTTTTATGTGGTGGGACAGATTTAGAAGTACAGTCTCTTGTTTTATTCTGGAAAAAAATGTTTCCAGGCATCTCTATTAAAAAATACTCATTAATTTGAACTAACAGGTGCATTTTATTTAAAAAGTTTACAACAGCACAGTCTCTTGCAGTGGCTTTCTCTACAAAGGCAGACAGACTCCGGAACTTTCCACATGAAACACTGCCATTTCAGCAAAGCTAGGAATTGGTTATGTTACAGATGTTCAACAGCAACGTTTGTTAACAACCAGCAATGTATTGTTTAAAAGCCTTTACTACCACCACCACACAGCTCCAGTGACATGGATTTAATCCTAAACTCGACTACTGTGTGTATGGAACTCACACATTCTCCCAGCAATTGCCTGGATTTCCTCTGAATCCCTACATCTAGTTTTATCCCTACATCCTAAAGGAGATTAGAGATGGGAAACAGTGATACCAAGATAACATACACAGGTGTTTGATGAGTTAATTGCCTACTATAAATTACCCCTCACATAAGAGGGCAGCAGGAGAATAAAGAAAGAGTTGATGGGCAGGTGAAAGAGAGTGTGTTGCAGGTAAATGAAAGGGGGAAATGGAACCGATATGAATGCTCTGAGCCAGCAAAGAATCTTTGGGTCAAATGGCTTCTTTGTTGAAAATACTTCAAAAAAACTCAACTTTATGTTAAAGTTAATGCTATTTCAGTTTCTGAATTTGTAGTAGTATTATTGAACATCTATATACTTTAAAGCTCTGAAAGGTACAGTATTTAAACTCCCAAACTCCCCATCATGGATACTTCACATTTATTTGTTTTGGCCACGAAGTAGTTTTGACCAACAAGTTTATGTGCAAGTTAACAGAAAAGTTAGAACCACTGAATATGAACAGGACTGCCACTGGATTTTAACTTTACCTCAAGATCAGCAAGAACAGCTATCTACCTGCTGACAGTGGGAATGTTGAAGACTCCAGGGCAGGCCACAAAGAAACATCTGGTTGACCCACTGTTGTGCATTCCTATCTTAGTTGATCTCCAACAATAACATTATGGCAAATGCCTTCAGTGCACCCAAGATGGGTCTGAAGTAAGATGGACCTGGTAAGGTTCCTGCTTTACAATTCCCCTTACTGCAAGTCCCTCAAGTCTCAACTGTTTCCAGGCTTCTCTTGGAACAAGTGTGGGCAACCTCCTCCAATGGCTTTTCTCACTGCCACCCAAATACTCTTATACACATGGCCCCAAGCTCACTTATCAAAGGACAACTTAAAATTGCAGATCCAGCTTCAGCTTCTCTTCCAATCTGCACACCCTTCACCACTTGTGTTTTGAGCCTGTTTACCTAAAATCTAGTCAGAGACAAGACAAATTTTCATCAATTAAACAACTGCAAGAACAACTCAGTGCTCATTTTAAATCCCATTCCTTCTTCATCAGCTCCACTTCCCTTCCTATTAAGTGCCTCAGGTCAAGTCAGACTGCTTGCAACCTTGACAATTATTAGATGCCCAAAACAAGCTTTGAAACACATTTGGTTCATCACTGCACTTCTCGCTCAGTGGCATCACTCCTCTCTAGCCCATCTCAGCTCAACTGACGTGTAACCTACATCTGAACCTTCTGCATTCTGCTGATGAGTCTAATGCCTGAAGATCATTCAAATTCTACTGCTTGTACTGTAGTATGCAGCAAATCTGGCTCATGTATCACTGTGTCAACTGCCCACACTGGTTCCAAGAAAGCTAAATCTCAAGCTCCTTGACTGCGTTCATGCATCTGCTCAGAATCACTGTGTCCCATCTCTAATCTTCTCTCACTCTGCATGGATTCTTCATTCCAACAATTTTTGTCTGTGGTATGTTCAACACTGCCTTCAACCTAACACTGACAATACCCAAGATTTGGACTTCCTTTTCCAACAAAGCAATAGAGAGAGCCTTTATCACAATACATGTCCAAAAATGCTTCACAGGAGCATTATACAACAAAATTTAACTTAGTCACATGCAAGAATAGATAGCTTAATCATAAAGGTATGTCTTAAGTAAGGGGCTTTGGAAGAGAATTCCAGACTTTTAGTCCAAAAGGATATGGCAGTACCACGAGCGATGGAAAGATTAAAATTGAGGAAGCACAAAGGCTTGATTCAGAGGAGCACAGGTACCCAAGGTATACAGGACAGGAGGGCATCACAGACAGAGTCTTTGAAGGGATTCAGAAAAAATTGAGTGAAAAGTTTAAAAAAAAGCACTGCCAGACCAAAAGCCAACGAGAAGTGCAGACAAAAATCTTGACAAAGAGATCAAGGAAAGTCCAATCTGGGGTAACAAAGGAACGAATGAACATTTCAATCTTGAAGCCGAACTTATTGATTCTTTCAGACACTACTTCATTGGAGTATTGTCAGTTGAGCCAATATTGCAATTTAAGGTATGTTGATGCTTTCACAAGCATTCTTCATCTTCATTTTCTTCTTCTAATATACCACGGTTGCCGAGCAGTACTTCAAGTTTATTAGACAAATTACAAACATTTTACACATAAGTGCTTGATGTGATATGCCATCCAAGATGACTGCAGAAGGTTTTGTACTTCCTGCTGAATGATTCAACCTCATGCCTCTTAAACAGCCCACGTCATGCTGCTCCACCAAACATCATATTCCATGATAGTAAACCACATAATCCCTGAATTTTCAGAATGATCAAGCTGATTCTATGCCTGAAGTCTACATTCCTGCTCAATCCTTCACTTCCTTTCAATCCAATCCAAGTCAACCAAACACAGCCTTAAAAATGTCCAGCAACTGAGCATCCACTACCTGCCAAAGGTTCACAACCTTCCAGGTGCAGAAGTGGATGATCATTTAACTTGCACCCGTTTCCATCCTCTCCAGTTTGAGACTAAAATGGCTCAGCATCTATCCCTCCCAGAATCCTTTGCTCCAACACAATGGCCTAAGATAGAAAAATTACAACAATGGAGGACATTTGGCTCATTCCGCCCAACTTTATCCCATTTTCCAGCATTTCACTCAGAGCCCTGAAGATCACTATTCTTAAGTACACATCCAGGTGTGTTTTTTGAAAAAACATGTGGCAAGGGCCTTGCCTCATTCATTCTTTCAGGCAGACTTCCAGGGGGTAATTAAAATAAACTTCCCTTTTCCCTCCTTCAACCAATTATCCAGCACCCCAACCCCACCACTGCTTTTTGACTCCAAGAAAATAGATCTTTCCTTATAATTATAATACGGACATCCCTCATAATTTTATACACAAGAAAATCTCCCTTCAACCTCAGATGTTCCTCACACAAGCACACACTGTCCAATCTTCCCCAAATCGTAAATTTTCCAATTGTGTCAACATCCTTAAAGATAACCTCTGCAATACCTTGAGTGCAATCACATTTTTCTATCATGTGGTGTTAAGGACCATGCACAGCATTCAAGCTTTATGTAATTCTACTGTATACGCCCCATAAATATATTCTATGCCAAAGCTGATAAAGGAAACCATCCCACATATATCTTTTTCAAACCATGTACTGATCTCCGTCTTGCTACCTTTAATTATCATGCACATCAGGGTCCCTCTGCTCCTCTATTTCTCAATATTCGCCCATTGATAATCCCTTACTTTTCTGCACTTCCCCAAATGCATAACTCCAGTTCCCTGGATTAAATCCTATTTGCCACTTTTCTACCTAAATGAGCAGATCATCCATTTCCTGCTCAAATTGAAAATTGTCTTCACATCAACCACACTGCCAATTTCTCTATCATCTGCAAACCTAGCATGTTTGGTACATTTCAGTGATTATTTATTACAAAGATCAAAGGACAGGATGCTGTCCCCTGTGGAACACTGCTGGTAAAGTCCAGACCCAAGGACTTCAGTCAATACTACCACCCTCTTACTTACAGTACATTCAAGAGAGGATGGTCCGTTTTACATCAATTTCTCGACTACAGATCCACGGAAAAACAGGAAAGATCACCAAGAAGAAGAAAGAATAGAATTAACTGAAGAGTCCCAGACCTGAAGCATTTATTGTTTCTCATACCACAGGTACTGCCTGACCTGCTGAGTGTTCCCAGTATTTTGAGTTTTCCAGCATGTACAATTTTCTATGATGTGCAGAAAAGAAGGTTATTTCAGTAAACTGAGATGAAGTGACAACGATTGGCGTTCTTGTCAGGCAGAACTGCTCAACAAATCCTGACCAAATAGCTAAGTAGCCCGTTTCTGTACTTTGGCTACAGTGAAAATCATTGCAAAGGATTTTCCTTCAGGAATTCAAGAAACAAGGACAACTTGAAATCCAAATGGCTGCTACAAACTACTGAATGAACACAAATACAACTTAAAAGACCAGCGAGAAACTCTGTCATTAGGAACATTTGCATGGAAAAGTCATTAAAGACCACATGAACCAGACATCATAACCCAAAGATCATGGGTGCTGCAAGTTCAAAAAACGCTTGGTTTTGCTTTGTGCAATAATACAAAAACAATCGACAAAACCCTGACCCGCTTCAGTTTTATTTGCCCTTCAACTTGTAAATACAATTATGCCTCTTCAAAGAAATAATTCACCCCTTAATTATTTAGTTTGAGATAAAGTTCTTTCCTGTGAAACTTGATCACCACCTCAATGGTGTCATACAAGGCCAGTATTTTATGTTAAACTTTATAATCCAAGAAAAAAATTACATGTTATTTTCTTCTTCTTTCTTAGTTCAGTCATCCAAAATTAAACCGTATGCTTTGCAAAGAAATGGACATGTTTGGAAGGTGACAATATGCATGTTAAAACCTGCAGACTATAACTGCAACCAAGGTAAGCTTTGAAGCATTAATGTAGTATGATATTTTCATAATGAATTCAAGGGTAAGGTGGGACTAACTTTTGGCTGTAACTTTGTGTTGATCAAACATAATTTTCAGCACAGCTTTGTCAAATTAACCCGAACTTATTGCTGTGCAATTCGCCACTTATTATCGAAGAACTCTGGCTGAAATGTTAAGTTTTATTGCACTAGTTTTAACTTGAATTTTTACGGATATACAGCCAAATTGCTATTTCACAACCTCCTTGGCCCTGTAAGAATTGTGCATGGGAGGATTGGCAGATCCTTATAAGGAAAAGTTGGACAAATTTGGGTTGTTTTCTCTGGAGAATCTAAGGCTGAGGGGAGACCTGAGAGAAGTTTAATAAAATTATGAGAGGCATTGATAGGGTAGACAGTCATAATCTTCTTCTCAGGGTACAAATGTCAAATACTCGAGGTCATGTGTTGAGGGGTAAAGTTCAAGGGAGCTGTGCAGAGCCAGTTTTTTTTTCAAAAAAAAAAGTGGCAGATATGACAGTGGCATTCAGGAGTTTTTTTTACTCAGACACATGAAAATGAAGGGAATGGAGGGATATGGAACATGTGCAGGCAGAAGAGATTTATTTTAATATGGCATCGTGTTTGGCACAGACATTATGTGCCAAAGGCCTGTTACTGTGTTGTACTGTTCAGTGTACAATGTTCTTCGAACTTCATATACAAATCTTTGGATGTTTACTGTGATTAAAATCTTAAGTTTGTTGTTGCAGCTTCTGCCTCAATCTCGTATGCTCCTATATTAATTCCATTATCCACAAAATGTTTACAAGCTCAATGAAAGTGTTGCTTTTTTACTTCATCATTTGCTGTCTGCCTGTATTTAAATGTGGATTCCATGTATTGACTAGAGATAAATATTATTTTTCTTTTAAGCAACAAAACCTTCAAACCTTCTTCAATGTTCTGAAGCTTATTAAAATGTTTGGAATCACTTAATTTTTGCTACTTCAACCTCATTTCTCATCAACCTGTGTGTTCTTTTGGATACCTTGATAACATCAAGGATGCTGAACGTTAGAGATTCCCCTATCGTTGGCATCTGACAGAACCAGAGAAGATGAAAGACAACCACAGAAATCACAGCCTTCTTATGGGTAACTTGGACTGAGAACAGTGGTAAATGTTGTCACTTCTTTGCACTCCTTCAACTATCGGCCAAAGTAAAAACAACACAATTTGTACTTGGGTTGATGTCAGTTCAACTTTTACAAAATTAAACTACTCCACACCACCAACCCCATCAATATTTCCAAGTCGACGCCGGAGCCTGGCAACTCTTTTGCAAGATGGCTTCAACAGATCTATTCATTACATTTATTATAATCATTCTACTCTTTTACCTAGTGAAATGCATCTTTTGCATAGAGTGTTCTGGGGGCAGCCCGCAAGTGTCACCACACTTCCTGTGCCAACATAGCATGCCCACAACTTCCTAACCCATACGTCCCTGGAATGTGGGAGAAAAATATGGTGATGAGAGGAAGAAATAAGACAACCAGAGAGGAAATCACAATAAAATCTTCTATCCCTTGTTCTGAAAATGATGCAAGCAAATGGCATTTGAAGAACCAATGCTTTTCAATTTGGATCACTGCTCCTGATACAACTTGAACATCGAAGAGAAAATACATCCATGTTGGTATGAATTTATTTTCATCCATTTCAATTCCTGCTTGATTTTCCTAATTAACTTCTAGAAATGTTGAATGATCAAAACTTTAAGAGGATGCAGATCAGGACTCACTGCTTGAAGCATATGCATTCAAATCATCAGAAAAGTGGCGCAACTGAAGGCTAGGAAGCTTATTTAATTGGACAACATTTTAAAATGAACTCAGGTCTTTAAAATTTATATATAAACCACACAGCTGTTTTTGATGGAGCACTGCAGACAGTCACGTGCAGTCTGCATGTAGGCAAAGCTCCACCAACAGCACAATTAGTGCAGCCACAAGGATAAGCAGACTCCTGCATGGTCTGGTCCTATTTATGCTGGTTAATCCCCACTCTGTGGTCTTTGGAAATCAAAAATGTTGGTTTCTTCTATACAGAGACGAAGGGACACCAAAACTTTTAATTTTCCCAGTATTGGCCGGGATTAGGTCGGGTGCAATTTATTCAATGCATCTGAGAAAAATTTGAGACATTTTGTAGATAGTCCTGTTGGAAAAGAGCAGTATTCAGAAATCAGGTTATTGTCATTGACTTATATGTCGTGAAATTTTTTTGATTAGCGGCAGCAGTGCAGTGCAGTGCAAAAACTGAAGTATTTGATGATCCTCTTGGGAGCTGCACACAAGAAGTCACCACTCTCCAGTGCCATTTTTTTTCAGTATTCAACCTATCTTAGGAAATTAAACTG
This sequence comes from Pristis pectinata, assembly GCF_009764475.1. Classification (NCBI taxonomy): domain Eukaryota; kingdom Metazoa; phylum Chordata; class Chondrichthyes; order Rhinopristiformes; family Pristidae; genus Pristis; species Pristis pectinata. Next base: position 24,360,165 of record NC_067409.1, on the reverse strand, counting down.
AGCAGGTGATGGAAGAGTCAGTGGAGGAAGACTTTGGGAACAGTAACCATAATTCTGCAGGTTTCCAGGTATTTGTGGAATTGACATTTTTTCCTCGAACACAGATTTTTCTCCTACTGTGAGCTCATAAAAACAACTCCCTTAATTATTACAATTTCTCCTTCATTTCTTGTCAATCTTGGTGTCCTTGTCTCTTCTAGAAATTTAAGAGCATCATCAGATAAATACACAAGTGCAGATGAGCTCTCAGTTAAATTGAATGGCAGAGCAGAATTAATTTGCTTCATGACCTTCTCCAGTTCCTTTGTGCAATTTAGGAAAGCTTTGTGGGAAACTTTTATGCATTTATTAACAACATCGTATCTTTATTAACAACTTGTATTTAAATACAACTGGACAGACTTTAACAGTGCAGAATCAAGTCTTGTCAAACCAAATGTCATTCATTCCTCACTTGAGCCTTTCACCATGTTCTTCATCAAACAGCCCCAACAGATCTATTCCTTTCTCCATCATGAACTTAATCCCTCCCTCTTAAAAACCATTTATGCATCAGATGGCAGCCTCTCCATTCTCAACACTCTTGATAAAAATCAGAAAATACTATGCAGTGGAAGGCTCTTTGACCAACAAGGACTGACCTGGCCTTTTCCAAAGGCAATCACTTAATAACACTCCCTTTTTACCCTAACAATATCCTGAGATTTTCTTTGCAAGGTTACAATCAAATCTGTATCCACTGCCCTATAAGCTACACTCTAAATCTGAATGCCACAAAGCTCAATATAATTTTTTTCTCATGGTGTCTCTGGCTCTCTTACTAATCTCCTTGGTGCTTTATAGCAATAGGAAACTGTTTACTTTACCTGAAACGTTCATAATTTCCTCTGCTTGAAGTAAAACAACTCCCTCTTTTTCAGTTTACTGCAACCCTCACCCCAAATACATTGCTGCAAAGCTCTTGTATATCTTGGGTCACATGTTACCTTAATGTCAAGACAGTAGCTGCCCTTGACATCAAGGTGGCATTTGATCGACTATGGCATCAAGGAGCCCTGGCTCAACTGGACTTGATGGGAATAGTACAAAAACCTTCCACTAGTTGGAAACATACCTAGCACAAAGGAAGATGATTGTGATGGTTGAAGGTCAATCATCTCAGCCACAAAACATGTCTGCAGGTGTTCTTCAGAGTTATGTCCAAGGCCCAACCATCTTCAGCTGCTTCATCAATGCACTATAATTCCTTTGATCACAAGGTCAGAAGTAGGGATGTTCTTTGATAACTGCACAATGTTCAGCACTATTTGTGACTACTCAGATAATGAAGCAGTCCATGTCCAAATGCAGCAAGACCTGGACAATATGCAGGCCAGTACTGATAGGTGGCAAGTAATGTTCTGGGCAATGACAATATCCAACAAGAAAAAATCCAGCATTCAATGGCATTACCATCACTGAATGCCCCACTATCAATATCCTGCGGGTAACCATTGACCACAAGCTGGAGTTGTCACGTAGACAATGTGGCTACAAAACCAGGTCAGAGGCAAGGAATCCTGTGGAGAGTAACTCACCTCTGAACTCTCCAACTTGCCTGGATGGGTGCAACAAATCAAGAAGCTTGACACCACACAGGACACAGCAGCCACTTCATAGGCACCCCATCCACAACCATTCACTCACTTCACCACCAACATACAGTAGCAGTTTGCACCATCAGATGCACTCCAGCATCTTGGCAAGACTTCTAAGACAACACCTTCCAAACCCACAATCTCTACCAGGTAGAAGAACAAGGGCAGCAAAAGCATGGAAATGCCACCACCTGAAGGTTGCATTCCAAGCCAGATACCATCCTGACTTGGAAGATTAATTTTAACACAAACTGATCTCCTTTATTCCAGTAGCAACAAGGAGTGATCTAAGATAAGATTGCTTGACAAACCTGTTTTTCCCTATGTGTTTATTTCCCTCCATGGATGCTGCCTGACCTGCTGAGTTCCTCCAGCACTTTTTGTGTACTGCTCCAGATTCCAGCATCTGCAGAATTTTTTGAGTCTCTGTCTTGCTTGACAATGATATGTTTTAATTAAGCAGATGGTACAAAATGATCTCCCCCTATTCAATAGATGCTCATCATAAAGACCTCAGAAGCTCGAGAGAGCAAATTAGAAGCATTCTTTTCACTGAGAGCCATCCAAATTCGAGACCCTTTAACTTACAAAGTGGTGATAAGTTGTTTCATGCATTATTTGAAAAGGATGCTGGCCTGGTGCACCAGATAAAAGGCATAAGAACAACAAAAAAAAAGGATAGAGTCATAGAGCACAGAATTAGAGCCCTCAACCCACAAAGTCCATGCTGACCATCAAGCACCCATCAACTCTCAGCAGATTCTACCACTCACCTGCATACTAGGGGCAATTCAGTGGTCAATTAACTACCAACCCAAACGTCTCTGACCTGCGAGATAAGAGCAGAGAACCTCAATGTGGTCATGCAGAGAACAAGCAAACTCAACATAGAATTGAACCCGGGTTGCTGGAGCTGCAAGGCAGCAGCTCCACTCGCCATGTCACTGTGCCACCCACAGATCATCTGCTCTGTCATTCATCGTGGCCAATCTGATTATTACTCTCATCTCTATTCTCTCAACTAATCCACACAATCATAGACTACTAGACTGCAGTATTATCAATCTCAGCCTTACGTATACCTTAGGACTCAGCCCGGTAAGAATTCCAATGACTCACATCTTAGCATGAATTTTCTTTCAACTCATCACCAGAAAGTTATGATTGGTCAGACAGTCTTTTGACCAAGTGTTAATTCCAAGGATCTTATGATTTCCAGATTAGGCACGCACTGGGGCACAAGAAGGAAGAGAACAAGCAGAAGGAAATTCAATCAATACCGACCACTTTATTGAGCATTGTGCAAAATTCTGCTTTTTTTTTGTTACACAAAATGGACTGGCATTACTTTTAGGACAACATAATTTTATTCCTATATTAGTCAAAATTAAGGCAAAAGGATTCAACACGAGAAAAATTTTAACACCGTAGGCCGTCAATGCTATCAGTTCGGAATCTCACCAAAGCACCACAGAGTGAAAGTTGTAGCTCAGTACTGCATACATCATTTTCAAACTACAGCTGATAATTGGTGTGAGAAAATCATCTCCAGCTTAAACAAAAACATATGGTTGAAAGCATGAGGTAATGTTTACCACAACAAAACACACCCTGGAGTAACTGAGTTATTTAAGTTCTTCCTTTGTTCCAAGACACTGCACTTCAACATCCTCCTCCCCCCATCCAATTTCCATCCTCAAATTGACAGTTATGCATCATGAAGGAGGAATTATCACATGCTATTTTTATACGACATAGGAGGCTGCCATTCGGCCCATCAAGCCTCTGTCAAGTCTCCCATCAATCCCCTTCTCTCACTTCTTTCGTCAGTAATCTCTTTTCTTTGTCATACCCATCAACTCAACCTCACTTCTGCCAAGCCCTCCCCCACTCCCACTCCTCCCAAACACCAATTAACCAGTTCACTCTTTTTCACTCCAGTGTAAAATGTGCATTAGCTCAAATTTGGACTTCAAATGCATGGCAGCAGTGAAGTACAGACTAGGTTTCAAAGAAAGGATAAAGGTTTTAGATTTCAACACGAGTTTTGACATTTTTACCAATTTGTTACATCATATCTAAGTCAAGTCCACAATCACTATCCAGACACATAGCTTGTCGTGGTGGAAGTGAAGAATGGGAACCCTGCTTGCTTTCCCTTATGTAGTGTAACTATGTACAATAAAATTCCCATAATCCAGCACCCTCAGGACTTCGGTGGTGCCAGACTAGCAGATTTACTGGACAACTTCATGTCTCCCTGTTCATCATCCAATCCACATTTCATTCTTTTTTTTAAGCTATGACACAGTAGCAGAATAAACCATTCAGTGAACCAGGAGAGTTTTCAAGAAAGCACAAGAATGAAGTGGAATTAAGTTTAAAGGAAGCAGGGGAAAGAGCCCTGGAGAATTTCTAAGGAGTGCTGAGAACAGGGACCCTGTGAGTTTAAAAGAAGTTTGGAAATGAGGCCATAGTGAATTTGTGTGTGTGGGAACTGGGCCCCACTGAGTTTAAATCTGTGGCAATCAGCCCCAGTGAGGACAAAGGAAGCACAGGAAACAGCACCCAATAAATCCAATGCTGAACCATTGGGTTTTCTGAAAAACTGGACAGTGGATGATTGGAATTTTACTGTTCATGTTCATTTTGCATTCTATGTGAACAAATTAATTCTGTTGGACAGGAGGTTTATGCGGTGTGCCTGCTTCATCACAATGTCACAGCACTGACCTAAACAAACAATCTCAGCAGGATTTTAAGGACTCAACAAGATTAAATGACCTGACTTGCCAATAACAAACAGGTAGATGGATAGAAAAGATTTATTAGAGGGATACGAGCCAAATGCAACAAGCTCAGGTAGGCAACTTTATCAGCATGGACAAGTTGAGCTGAAGGGCCCATTTCCTTGCTGTAGGACTTTCCTTGCTGTATCGGTGCCAGAACCTTGGGTTCAGTCCTGATCTTGGGTGTACTGTCTGCAAGGAGTTCACACATTCCCCCTCTAACCACATGGGTTTCGCCCGAGTGCTTCAGATTCCTCTTAATTCCCAAAGTCATGTGGGTCACTAGGTTAAATTGGTCACTTTACATTGCTGCTAGTGTATAGGTGAGTGGTAGAACCTGGAGGGAGTAGATGAGAGAACTCTAACAAACTTCTATAGATGTACTGTTCCAAATATCCTGACTGGTTACATCATGGTCTAATACAGCAATTCAAGTACATAGGAATGCAAGAAGCTGTAGAAAGTAGTGGACTGTACCCAATACGTCACAGGCACATCCCTCCTCACCATCAGTAGTATCTACAGGAGGCACTGCCACAAGGCGGCAACTTTTGCGCACACAAGACTTGACATTTTAAAATTGCTGTGTTTCCAGAAATGGCATTCAATAATTGTATAAAATTTTGTTCACCACAAACCACTCCTGGAAGCTACACTCCAGAGTCAGACAGTTGTGGCAAGGTCCATCACGAGAAAAATAAGGACAGTTCAATGAACTGTCAGCTGTTGCTGCAAAGGCAATAAGTTACCAGAGTCTTGTCAGTATAGAAAAGCAAAGTGGTTAAGCTTCCAAAAGATCACATTTTGAGTGCCTGCAGATCCAGAGGTTAGGCAAGCAACCAAATTAATTTCAGTGGCATGACAACAAAAAGGAGGAATTCATAGGTTACAAGTTCATTCCAACAATGGCAAACTCGGATCGTTCAGTATCGAAACCAGAAGCAGTAATGGGGGCAGACAGAGGCTTTTGAGAAAGGAGGGAGGGAGAAAACGGGGAACTATCGTCCAGTTAGCCTAACATCTGTGGTGGGGAAGATGCTAGAGTCCATTATTAAGGATGAAATAGTGGCATATTTGGATACCAATGATAGGATTGGGTCGAGTCAACATGGATTTACCAAGGGCAAATCATGCTTGACTAATCTACTGGAGTTTTTTTGAGGACGTAACCAGGAAAATAGACGAGGGAGATTCAGTGGATGTTGTATACCTCGACTTTCAGAAGGCATTTGACAAAGTGCCGCGCAGGAGATTGGTGGGTAAAATTAGGGCTCATGGAACTGGGGGGCGGGTATTAACATGGATAGAAAACTGGTCGGCGGATAGGAAACAAAGGGTAGGGGTGAATGGATGTTTCTCAGAATGGCAGGCCGTGACTAGTGGGGTGGCACAGGGCTCGGTGCTGGGACCGCAGCTGTTTACGATCTATGTCGATGATTTAGATGAAGGCATTGTGAATAACATTAGCAAGTTTGCTGATGATACAAAGTTGGGTGGCAGTGCGACATGTGTAGAGGAAGTTAGGAGAATTCAAGGTGATTTGGATAGGTTGGGTAAGTGGGCAGATACTTGGCAGATGAAGTTTAATGTGGATAAGTGTGAGGTTATCCACTTTGGGAGCAGGAACAGGAAGGAGGATTATTATCTGAATGGTGTGGAGTTAGGTAAGGGGGAAATACAAAGGGATCTAGGAGTCCTTGTTCATCAGTCACTGAAAGTGAATGAGCAAGTGCAGCAGGCAGCGATGAAGGCTAATGGAATGTTGGCCTGTATTACAAGGGGAATTGAGTACAAAAGCAAAGAGATTCTTTTGCATTTGTACAGGGCCCCGGTGAGACCACTCCTGGAGTATTGTGTACAGTTTTGGTCTCCAGGGTTAAGGAAGGATATCCTGGCTATAGAGGGCGTGCAGCGTAGGTTTACGAGGTTAATTCCGGGGATGTCGGGACTGTCTCGTGCCGAGAGGTTGGAGAGACTGGGATTGTACGCGCTGGAATCGAGAAGATCGAGAGGGGATCTGATTGAAACGTACAGGATTATTAAGGGATCGGACAAGATAGAGACAGGAAATATGTTCCAGATGTTGGGGAAGTCCAGGACCAGGGGGCATGATTTAAGAATAAGGGCTAGGCCATTTAGGACAGAGGTGAGGAAAAACTTCTTCTCCCAGAGGGTTGTGAATTTGTGGAATGCACTGCCTCAGAGGGCAGCGGAGGCCAATTCTCTGGGCACTTTCAAGAAGGAGCTTGATAGGTTTCTTATAGATAGGGGAATCAAGGGATATGGGGACAAGGCAGGAACAGGATATTGATTGTTGAGGATCAGCCATGATCTCAAAATGGCGGTGCAGACTCGAAGGGCCGAATGGTCTACTTCTGCTCCTATTGTCTATTGTCTAAACATATAGATTGACATGCGAATTAACATGAATTCAGTGCGAAAGGAATTTCAGAAAGCACGGTCAAACTAATCAAGTAGTCTGTAAGAATGAGTTTTGAAGACTTTACATCTATAAAAGGCAAAGTATTCAACCTTTGCAAAACACCATCCCTATTCTGAGAGCACCAATATCTGTCACGCTCCTACCTGTACTAAGCAATGGGGTCGACTCAGTTTTCTTTGGCTCAAAATGGACCAATTTCAACTTCAAAAGTTAGCAGCAAGTGGGCAGACAAAGGGAAGCAAGAAAATTTAAAAGTAATACATTTTTTTTAAACAAAACTAAGGAAAGGTAATGAGTTCACACAGTTGAGATCAACGTCATAACTAGGGACCTTTTAGCCTGTTGTGTTTTGGCTACATCACCTGAAGAACCACTATTATATTTTTCATGTCAAAAGATAATAACTGTGAATCGAATGAAAAATTAACATATGCCATTTAACTGGCATATGCAGAATAGGTATGAGCTCTGTTGACAACTCAGTAATGCAATCAGATGATAAATACCATCTGGAAAGATCAGTAACCCAATTAGCTCAGTCCTGCACAAAAAGTCCTACACTATATCAATTACAATATCTAGCTTCGTTTTTAATCAGTGATGCCAGACATTTTGTTGGCACAATTTTGCCAGCAACCAAATGTCAGAGACTGATCACTCTATTTAAGTAAAAGCTGTTCTCAATCTTTACAGATCATTTTACATGTCTGAACCTGTATACAACTTCATGGGGAGGGGTAGAACAGTGTACATTATTCACTGAAAAGATCATTCAATAGATTTCCAACATGGTGTTTGGTTTGATCTCAAAGGTACTTCATTGACACTCAATGCATCTCCCAGAACTAACAAGGAGGAGAAATAAAGCAACATCTTGAAGTTCCTGCTCCTGATTGCCATCTTGCACATGATAAAAACTCAACTTCGACTTGAGATGCATGATAAATGTGCACATGAGCATATTAGAAGAGACAGGATAAAGCAGACCAGATGACCACTGACCCCCCAAAGGCTGTGCATTACATCTAATGAATGGTGATTCATGCATGTAGTGAAACTTCAAGATAATTCTGAACCCACTCACCAATAATAACAGGTAAACCCTCCTCATCATAGAGGACATCTTCAAGAGGTGGTGCCTTAAGAAGGCAGCATCCATCATTCAGGATCCTCACCACTTGGGACATGCCCTCATCACGTTCCTACCATCGAGGAGGAGGTAAAGGAGCCTGAAGACCCACACTCAACATTTCAGGAACAGCTTCTTCCCCTCCACCAACAGATTTCCGAATAGTCCGTGAACCCATGAATTCGACCTCATTATTCCTCTTTTGCACAATTTATTTCTGCAACTTGTAGAAATTTAGGTCTTGCACTGTACTGCTGCTGCAAAACAAATTTCACGATGTATTTTTGAGATGCAAGCACATCAACTTGAAACAGTAATGTTTCTCTCTCCCCAGATGATGTCTGCCCTGGTGAGTATTTCCAGCATTTTCTCACATCATTTCATTTCAGATTCACAGATAATAATCACCATGTAGATAAATAGAGCCAGGCAGATAAAAGAAAATCATTGTTCCAAGTCGCTGAACTATCTCCCACGTACTAGCAATTTAAATTTAAAGGCCACTACTCATGAAATGCTGAACCGAACATGCAGCAATAATGAGTTTATGCATCTTGAAAATGAGGTTTATATAATGACATTTTGTCAACAGTAGAAGGTAAGCATGTCTAACTGAGCAAACTACGTAACCTAAAGCTTAATTGGGGGTACAAACAATCCATTTTGACCCACAGTGAGATGGTAGAATTTCTACTCAGTCGTTCAACAATGACCAATTTAGAACAATTCAAGTTAATTCGATGTTTTTGAAGATCGCACTCAGCAATGCTCTTTGACTGCCATATTTTACAAAAAGGTGGAGTATGTAACACTTAATGCATGAAGATCAAAATCAATTTTGTTCTTTTGATGGCAAGAGAAAAACCATCGGTAACATCTTAAATGCCACTCAGAACAGCTCTGGGAGAAATTGGAAAAGTTTGACTTCCCTGGCACCCTTTAAGGTATATGAAAAAGTCTAAACACACACACACAATTATTATTCTGTATTTTAAGAAAATCCAAACCAGCACTCTGTACCTGCAGTACCATAATTCTGAGCTCCAAATTCATCAATACTTGTTTAATCTCAGTGTTTGTCAAACAATACAAAAAGTAATCACTCAAAAGCAAAGAACAGCTTTTTACCAGCAATTCCTGAAATTGACATTGTTTGGCATGTTTAAAACTCAACTTCAAAATAGATAGAATTCCTCAGGTTTTTTTTTGCCTGTTCGATGCACAGACCACTTTAAATGTTGAAATTGTGCTGAATTTTTGCCAGTAATTTTGTTTTGCTTTGTCCACAGACATCAAAGCGAACCAACAAAAAGAAAACAAATGTGAAAAACATTTACATGACACGCAAACTATGTTTCACCAGAGGAATAGTGGGCACCAAAATCAAATTAGCCACATGCATTTATATCACACTTCATCATGCTCAAATATCGCAACATAAATCGTTGCGCTCAGTCACTGTTAGGTAGTCAATTTGCAGACAAGGTCACACAAGAAAATAAATAAATCAAATTTCAAGAATCAAATAGCACAGAAACAGGCTCTTCAACCCACCAAGTCTTTGCTGACCATCAAGCACCCATCAACACCAATTCCATTTTATTCTCCCCCAGATTCCACCACTCAGCTGCAGACTTGGGGTAAATTACTGTGGCTAATTAACCCATCAACCCACGTCTTTGAGCTGAGAGGAAAATGGTGCACACAAAGGAAAACCACGCAATCACAAGAACATGCAAACTCCACGCAGACAACACTGGTGCTCAAGACTGAATCCAAATCGAAATCAGAATCAAGCTTATTATCACTGATACGTCATGAAATTTGTTGTTTTGCAGCAGCAGTACAGTGCAAGACACAAGACATGAAAATTATTTTTAGTTATAAAAATAAATAAATAGTGCAAAAGAGGAATAATGAGGCAGTGTTCATGGGTTCATGGGCTGTTCAGAAATCTGATGCCCGAGTGGAAGAAGCTGTTCCTGAAACGTTGAGTGTGGGTCTTCAGGCTCCTGTACCTCCTCATCGATGGTAGTAATGTCAAGAACCTGGTTGGTGAGGGTCCTTAATGATGGATGCCACTTTCTTGAGGCACCGTCTCTTGAAGATGTCCTCAATGGCGGCGAGGGTTGTGCCCATGATGGAGCTGGCTGAGTCTACAACTCTCTGCAGCCTCGTTTGACCCCGCACGTCGGAGCCTCCATACCAGGCATTGATGCAACCAGTCAGAATGCTCTCCACTATACATCTGTAGAAATTTGCAAGAGTCTTTGGTGACATACCAAATCTCCTCAAGCTCCTTATGAAATAGAGCCGCTGGTGTGCCTTCTTTGTGATTGCATCAATGTGTTGGGCCCAAGATTCATCCTCAGAGATGTTGATGTCAGGAACTTGAAGCTGCTCACCCTTTCTACTGCTGACCCCTCAATCAAGGCTGGTGTGTGTTCTCCCAACTTCCCCTTCCTGAAGTCTACAATCAATTATTTGGTCTTGCTGACAGTGGGTGCAAGTTGCTGTTGCAACACCATTCATGATGTGAGGCAGCAGTGCTATGAATTATGCCACTGTGCTGTTCTTGTGTCAGCTGAGTGAGGAGTGTTCCCAGTGTATCAGATAAACTCCTTGTACTTCTATCATGTTACCTTTGGCTTTCCTGTGTCCTGGCCAACAAATGTGGCAGAGCCCACAGTCATCTGAAAGTCAGCACCCCTGACAACACAGTTGTCTCTCAGTAACTCACTGAAGCATCAATTTGGACCAAATGTGTGCTCTATATACTTGTCTCTTTTTCATCTTGGCCTCTTGTGACACTCAAGTGAACTTAGATGTGATTCTGTAATATTTTTTCAAATAAAACATACCCGAAAGAATATTAACTGACAACCATAACTTACCACCTTAATGGTCATAATGCACCCAGAAGGTTTTTCACAGACATATGATCAAAGAAAAACTGGTGGCAAGTTAAGGAGATATCACATCAGATGAACAAGAGATGCATAAAGAAAAGGTAGAATTTAATGAACTTCATTGGATGAAAATGGAATTTTTGGGGCAGTAAAGTTTGAGGTAATTGCAGAGTTTAGGACCATGGCTACCTAAAGGTACAGGTGTCATTAATGGCTCAATGTTGGGAAGATGCTGGAATTTTTTTTGGGGGGGTGGGGGGGTGTGGTTTGAGGGAAATCATAAATTTAAGGGTCCCAGGCTGGAAGATATCACATTAATAATGAGAAGCAAGAATATAAACTTGAAAACAAAGGTGAAAGTTTTGAAATTAACTCACTACTTAACTGAAAGGAAATGTGGGTCACCAAATTTAGAGTTAATTGAGACAAGGAGAACTAAGGTCAGCTGTGAGTACCAATATCAGCAGCAGTTACTGGTACCAGTTTATTAATTCAAGATTTACTTAAATCGCTTAAATTCAGGGATTCAAATTTGTGCTTCTGGCTCAGAATCCAGGCTGCTGGCTAATAGTGCAGCAACATAGCCACTGCACTGCTGCTCCCCATGTTCTTAAGTGGCAATGTTATCACAAGCAAGACAAAGCCAAGGGAAAGCCATTAATGGGAACAAAAAATAGTCCAGAGTACAAATATCCTAACTGGTTCAACAGAGCTTGTGCAGAGGTTAATAGCTTGTGAATAGACTTTGTTTGGAAGTAAATGGGAGGTGAATAATGCTGGATTAGAAATAAAAATCAATCTTGTCAATGTTTGAAGTTAATGAATAAGTCAGTAAACTGTTATATTTGAATGAAGTTTACTCATTAAACCGTTGTGTCAAGATTTGTTAAATGTCCTTTGTTCCCACAGACTGCATTAGTGTACAGTTAAATGACTACAGCTCATTCATGATGCAAGTAACATTTGACTCCTTGCTCTTAAAAATCCTGTCTCTTCTTGTGAATTCAGTTTCACAGGCAATGAGAAGTGACAAATCTTTATTTGTGAAAGACTGGGTTGCAGTAGGCAACTTTACTCCTGAACTTGATCCAATTCTCATCAAGTCCACAAGGGCACACATTTCAGTGAAGGTGAATGGAATATCTTTCCTATATTTGGCACAAAATACAATTACAATATTATAAATGCTGGATATGATATAACACAGAATACAGGGAAATTGGGGAAGGTGATTAAAATACTTTTGGGATGATACCAGAAAAGGGGATGTATTCTTATCTGTAAAAGCATATTCAGCCTGAAACCTCAATTTTCATTCCAAAAAAGGCTGGGGCATAACCTGAAGGTCTTTAATATATTGTGATCATTTGATAATCATCAAGGATTATCATTTAAAAAGTGCAGATGCTGGAAATCTGAAATAAAAGCAGAAAATGGTTCAAACACTGAGCAGGTCAGTTCTGATGAAGTGTCTTCGACCTGAAAGGTCATCTCTGTTCCTCTGTCCACACGTTGCCTAACCTAAGAGTATCCAGAACTTTTTTTGTTTTAATCAATATGGAGGAAGTTTTCATTTGGAAAGTAGGGGGAGGAGGACAGAGCTAATCATGAAAATCTTATTTATTCAGAAAGTACCAGCTGAAGTGAAGGGCCCACATGAGGTGCAAAAGAAGCAAAAAGGAACACCTATGGGTTTATATGGAGTGTCACTGAGGGTTTGTGTGGAACAAATAACCCAGCATCAACCACTAAGGTGGAACAGTTTATCTTGTATACACTCCATGACTGGGATGAAACACTGGTAAAAGGGAATTCATGATTGTCAGAATGCCTGAACAACAATGATTTAACTTATTCTAAACTTTCTCTGTTGCCTTCAGTGAAATCCATAGAACCATACAGCACAAAACAGGCCCTTCGGCCCACCATGTTGTGCCGTCCATCAAACCACCCTCACACTATCTAACCCTTTCCTCCCACATATCCCTCTATCTCACATTCCTCCATCTGCCTATCCAACAAACTCTTGAACCTGTCCAATGTATCTGCCTCCACCACCACCCCAGGCAGTGCATTCCATGCACCAACCACTCTCTGGGTGAAAAGCCTCCCCCTGACATCTCCCCTGAACCTCCCACCCATAACCTTAAAGCCATGCCCTCTCGTCTTGAGCATTGGTGCCCTGGGAAGGAGGCGCTGACTGTCTACTCTATCTATTCCTCTCAATATTTCATATACCTCTATCATGTCTCCTCTCATCCTCCTCCTTTCCAGTGAATAAAGCCCTAGCACCTTAAGCCTCTCCTCATATTCCATACGCTCTAATCCAGGCAGCATCCTGGTAAATCTCCTCTGCACCCTCTCCAACGCCTCCACATCCTTCCTATAATGCGGCGACCAGAACTGAACACAGTACTCGAAGTGTGGTCTAACTAGAGTTTTGTAAAGCTGCATCATCACTTCGCAGCTCTTAAACTCAATCCCATGATTTATGAAAGCTAACATCCCATAGGCTTTCTTAACTGCTCTATCCACCTGTGAGGCAACTTTCAGTGAACTGTGAATATGAACCCCCAGATCCCTCTGCTCCTCTACACTGCCAAGTTCCTTGCCATTTGCCCTGGAGTTTGTCCTTCCAAAGCGTACCACCTCACACTTCTCCGGATTGAACTCCATCTGCAACTTGTCAGCCCAGCTCTGCATCCTATCAATATCCCTCTGTAAGCTCCAACAGCCCTCCACACTATCCACAACACCACCGATCTTAGTGTCGTCCGCCAACTTACTAACCCAGCCTTCCACCCCCTCATCTAAGTTATCTATAAATATCACATAAATCCAAAACACAAACTTTTTTCTAGACATGTCATCTAATTGCTATCAACTTGAGGTTTTCATTTCCACTTCATTTCAATGTGAGCAGCTTAATATGCAAGTTATTTTGTATAACACGTTCAGAGAAAGGTCATTTGGGCTGGCAGATCTGTGCCAGTGCTAACACGCTATACTTCCCGTTCCATCCACCTCATCTCAACCATTCAATATCTTCCTTGTAAAGGCTCTTCAGCAGTTCGCCTCAACCACTTCCTGTGATAATGGTTTTAACTTTCTAATTACATTAGTAACAAAAAGCCTTTCAGTTCCCCCTCAAGTCTATTTATGGCAGCAAGTTCTTGGTTCTCCAACAATGTCTCCACACACGGTTTCCACAACTAACCTGTCCAACTCATTCAAAATTTTGAGACCTCTATCAGATCTCTTCTTGGTCTTCCCTTTATATACAAGTAATGATCAATCCACCAGCTTTTAAATAATAGTTTTAAAATAACTTTAATATTTTGAATGCTATGTTAAAATAAATTTATTGACCTGTCAAGCAGTTGGACATTTGTCCTCCCTGTATCCTTTAGCCTCTCAAGTTTTTAAAAATTGTTCACTGTTGATGTCAGGCAAAGCAATGGATATCCTCACTGGATACAGAGAAATCTTGGCGTTCTAGTGAGTGAATCACAAAAAGTTAGCAAGTTCAACAAATTAAGGCAGACACAAGAAATTCTGCACATGCTGGAATCTGGAGAAATGCATGAAAAAGTGCTGGAGGAACTCAGCAGGTCAGGCAGCATCTATGGAGGGAAATAAACAGTCAACGTTTTGGGCCAAGACTTTTCATCAGGGCTGGAAAGGAAGAGGGCAGAAGCCAGAAGCCAGAAATAACAAGGTGGGGTGAAGAGGAACTCACAGGCAGGTGATAGGTGAATTCAGGTGATAGACGAGTCCAGGTGAGAGGGAGAAGGGAGGTGGGTGGGAAGATGTAATAAGCTGAGAGGTGATAGGTAGAAGAGGCAAAGGGCTGGAGGAGGAGGAATCTGGTAGGAGGGCTGGGGACTGTGGAATAAAGGGTGGAGGAGAGGAGGAGATGAGATGGGTGGAGGAAGGGGGCCACAGGAATAAGGGAAGATGGTGGGGGGGGGGGGGGGGTTACTGGAAGTTAGAGAAATCAATGTTGAGGCCATCAGGTTGGAGACTCCCAAGGTGGAATATGAGGTGTTGTTGAGGCAAACGGCACGTTGGCCTTTATTGCGCAGGTGGTTGGAGTCTTAGAATAGGGAGGTTTTGTTGCAGTTGTACTGAGTGTGGCAAAACCACACCTGGAATACTGCACACAGTTCTGGTCCCCTTATCAAAAAAAAGATATCGTAACTTTGGAGGTGGTCCAAATAAGATGCACCAGTGCACCAGGCTACTTTCGCGGATAATGAGGGCAGTCCCAGCAAGAGAGGCTGGGCAAGTTTGTCTATATATTCCTTGAAGAAGAATGAGGGGTGACCTTATTCAACCTTACAAGATCCTAACAGTTAGGCAGGGGAGGGTCTTGACAGGGTAGATGTTGATAATTTTCCACTGGTGGGAGAGTTACAAACAAAAGGACACAGCTACAAAATAAGGGACTGGTTACTTAAAACTGAGGTACACAGACATTTCTTTTCTCAAGGGATATCGAATTTCTGGAATTCTCTGCCCTTGAGGGTAGTAGACGCCAGATCATTGGAATATATTCGAGGTGGACATAAATAAATATTTGGATTGAGGATTATGGGGAACTCACACACAAGAGGAATTGAGGCCAGCATGCATTAAATTGGACAGCAGATCAGGCTTGAAGGGTCGAGTGGCCCACTTCTGCTTCTATTTTCTGGTTTTCTTGATTGTTCTTGGATCACAGATTCAGGTTTCAGTCAATTTATTGTGGTGGTACTGCAATTGTGGTACTGAAATTAAGTGCTCTATTTAATTTTCCAAAGAAGCCACAATAAACAGCGTTTACAAAATTTGTGATGCTATGTGTGGTCTGAATATATAAGCAGGGTAAAACAAAGCCATCTTTTTTGCACCGTGTTTTGAGTCCATTAGATGCTTAATCTTCCTAAATCACCAGCAGTTAATTTATGCAAGCTTAATGGACTTCAATGATTCTAGCCATGTAACATGCACATTTATACTTAAGTCACCAATCTCACTTTGATAACACCCTCAAACCGTGACATTACCTCTTGCAGCAATTATATTTCAAATGCTCAAATTACTGTGACAAATATCAACTTAACTGCAAGGTTGACAAGTCACTTGAATATGGGAAAACTACAAAGGCAGAACCCTGCCTTAATTAGGTTCAAATTGCCCATTTGGTAAAGCACACAGTATTATGGATTTTACATGTACGAATTTCAATTCACCTTCCAAAAAATATAGCTATCCTGTATTCATCTCAAGTTCCCATAAGACTGCAAGAACTTTTAACTGAGTAAATGACAGGAACCTTTTAATGTGTCGCAATGGTAAACTACCCAGTCTAGTCTAAGTAAAACTATTAACATTTTCTAATTCACGCAATCCTTTTGTTGTACTTGTCAAGAAATTACAAAAAAAAATCCATTTACAATGGTCAAGTGAGGCTATTTTCTGCAAATGTTCAAAATTCAAATTCAATTCATATTTCCTCAAGTTGAAACAGTAATTTTCTGCAAAATGTCATTTTTTTCTGCTGTCAACTTGAAGACATATTCTGCTGAAGGGGAAGCCATTTGTTGCACTAAATCTATAGTTGCTACCATTAATGCAATACCAAACATTCACATTGACCTACAATTGCCGCATAGTCTTGCATCATTATATTGTTCTATCATCAAATTTTCTCAACCACTCTCTGCTCGCAAACCATTCGCTGCTCCAATACATTGCTGAATACAGTTGCAGCTTACATATTTGCATCTTTCTTTCTTCACTTTGTAAATTAAAGAAACCATGGTAAAATTCTTCTCATTTGATCAGAATCCATCTTCAATTATGGTACACATCGTTGAAGTATTCAAAATGTGAGACATCAGATTGAATGGATGTTCAATTCCAAATCCATCTGTGGAGTTTGATTTCAACAAAATTAGGCTGGGGTGCAAGACTGTCCCCACCTGTTGGAGGGACTGTGGACCAACTTGTCTTTCCTCGTGCCATTCTTCTATTCGTGCAAACACAGAACATCTTTCCTCTTCAGGAACAACAATCTGTTTTACTATGGATCATAAGCAAAAATGAACAGTTCCATAAAGCTAGCAATTGGCAACTAGCCTTAATTTTACTGAATTCCAACAGTTCTGCAAGAATTGGTTTCTACCCTTATGCACTATTCGGAATCAGATTTGTCATTGACTTGTATGACATGAAATTTGCTGTTTTGCGGCAGCAGTACAGCGCAAAGACAAGATTACTTTACATGACAAAAATAAATAAATAGCGCAAACAAAAAGGATTGAAGAGGTAGAGTTCATGGGCCATTCAGAGAACTGATGGCTGAGGGGGAAGTAGTCATGGTGTTCCACATTACCTTCCCTTCAAAACTCTTACAGTTTTCACTTTGAATAGTATCGCAATTCAAAGTTAACATCTGAAACCCTGCCCAAGAATTGGTGGTAACTCTTCATCTCTGCAATGAACGTACATGCTGCAGAGGTGAAAAGGATTAATCAGTTTTTTCCCTTGTGCTGCTAATTGAGACATCTATAAAGAAAAAGAGATCATGTATAAACATGTTAAAGCACTGCACCAGTGTGGAAGCGGATATTATTCAGACAATAGAGGAGATAATACCACCATCTTAAAATTAACCTTTAGTTGTTGATGCTACTCCCACTGGACTTGCTTGATAAACTTTTCAAAAAGATGACAGACCAGTTGAACTGCAGAATCCAGCTGAACCTGTTTATCACCTGGTAGCAAATGATCATTAGGCTAGACAGTGACTACATACAAAGCAAAAGACCGCAAGGTACATGAGGCACAGCTTATCATTACGAATGTGGTGAATAATTTAACTATTCCTTAAAAAAAACAGATTAAAACAACAGAAGTTTCACTGATTACCAAACGAACCAGTTTGACATGCAGAATGATGTTTAGTCACTTTCATCACTTAATCATTGTGCACTTTGGCTTATTTCCTCCAGGGTTGCTTAAAGGCAAACTAAGACCTGAGATCTTTAGCTGCTGATAAAGAACTTCAGTCCAACTTTTACAGTTCCATCAGGATCATGGCTCACCTGCCCTCCGAAAACAAAAAGAACTCTAAATCAGCACATTTTGCTGTCAGGCACAATCATTCTGCAGAGAACACAAACTGCTCTATATCAACCGAAGCTGTCAAAGCTCTTAGAACAGCCAAATGAGAGAGATCTGATGGAACTTATCTTAAATAGGTTCACCAGGTGAGATTTAGAGGAGGGAAGAGAGAAGATGGAATGAAGTTGCAAGGAAAAGTTCCCTTTCTACAAAGTAACAAGTGCATTAATGACTTTGATCTTAGTTTGACAAATAACATAAATCTAGTAGAGACATACTAACATTCGAATAATAATGGCCCACATTAATGCAATAGTGGGATTGAGGCATTCAGAACCAATATACCCAGCACAAGGTGGAATAAATGCAGGAAACATTCACAAGGATGTCATCAGGACTAGAGGGCTTGAATTACAAGGAGAAACTGGATAGGCTGTGGCTTATTTCCCGTGGAGTGTCGGAGGCTGAAGGGTGACCTTAGAAACATAGAAAACCTACAGCACAATTCAGGCCCTTCAGCCCACAAAGCTGTGCCGAACATGTCCCTACCTTAGAAATTACTTGGCTTACCCATAGCCCCCTATTTTTCTCAGTTCCATGTACCTATCCAAAAGTTTCTTAAAAGACCGTATCGTTTCTGCTTCCACCACCGTTGCAGGCAGCCCATTCCACGCACTCACCACTCTCTGAGTAAAAAACTTACCCCTGACATCTCCTCTATACCTACTCCCCAGCACCTTAAACCTGTGTCCTCTTGTGGCAACCATTTCAGCCCTGGGGAAAAACCTCTGACTATCTACCCGATCAATGCCTCTCATCATCTTATATACTTCTATCAGGTCCCCCCTCATCCTCTGTTGCTCCAAGGAGTAAAGGCCGAGTTCCCTCAGCCTGCTTTCATAAGGCATGCTCTGCAATCCAGGCAGCATCCTTGTAAATCTCCTCTGCACCCTCTCCATAGCTTCCACATCCTTCCCGTAGTGAGGTGACCAGAACTGAGCACAGTACTCCAAGTGGGGTCTGACCAGGGACCTATATAGCTACAACGATACCTCTTGGCTCCTAAATTCAATTCCGCGATTGATGAAGGAAAATACACCATATGCCTTCTTAACCACAGAGTCAACCTGTGCAGCCGCTTTGAGCGTCCTATGGACTCGGACCCCAAGATCCCTCTGATCCTCCACACTGCCAAGAGTCCTACCATTAATATTATACTCTGCCATCATATTTGACCTACCAAAATGAACCACTGGTCACCAACCGCCATGCAGAATATGACCCTTCAACAACCACTCTTTGCCTTCTGTGGGCCAGCCAGTTCTGGATCCACATTGCAATGTCCCCTTGGATCCCATGCCTCCTTACTTTCTCAAATCAGCCTTGCTTGGGGTACCTTATCAAATGCCTTGCTGAAATCCATATACACTACATCTACTGCTCTCCCTTCATTGATGTGTTGAGTCACATCCTAAAAAAAAGGATGAAGAAAAGGATATAAAATCATGAGTGGCAGAAATGAGGTGGATGATCATGGTCTATTTCTCAGACTGGGGGAGTCTAAAACTAGAGGGCATAGGTCTAAGGGGGAAATATTTAAAGGAGCAACTTTTTCCACAGAGAATGGTGGGTAAATGGAACAAGCTGTCAGATGAAGTTGCAGAGGTGTGCACAATAACAAAGTTTAAAAGACATTTAAACATGTACATGGATAGGAAGAGTATAGAGGGATTTGGGCCAACTCAGGCAAAAGGGGATAGATCAAGTTAGCAACCTGGTCAGCATGAACTAGTTGGGCCAAAGAGCCTGTTTGACGCATTGACATGGTCATTTTAAAAAAAATCAATCAAATCCCAAGCAAAATCTGGCACAAAAGTTTGATGTGATATGAATGGAGTCTCATAAGAAAAATAGGAGTCGCCCATTCAGTCCCTCAAGCCTTCCCTGCCATTCAATATGATCATGCCTCATCTCCTTTTCTGTGCCAGTTCACCACAAACCTCAAGACACTAATCTTTCAAATATTTAAACGATCTCTCCTCCACAATCCTCTGGCTAGAGTTCCAGAGATTCAACAACCCCTGTGTGAAGATGTTCCTTTCCACCTCTGTTTTAAATGGCTGTCCCCAAATCTCTTAACTACGTACCCTCATTCAATGTTCTCCCATTAGTGAAAGCACAGTTATCAAGGAAGAATATATAATCCTGCAGCAGGGCCTCCTGATTACAAAGCAATGGGATTTGCTGCATCATATTGATATATTACCAAACCATTTCGCACACCTCATACCAACTACAGGACTGTTTAATAGACAACACATCAACATTCCATGAGGTCCAGGCTTTGAATAACAGAAGGAAGGTACAAGTTATTGCAAAGAGGCCAAATTAAATCCATCTTGGATGTACCAAAATATGAATAGTAAATTGAACATTCAAGAAGCTCAGTTGTCTAGTATACTACATTTACACCTTAAATCTACCGAGTGTTTATATTAGTCTAGACAACTGCCTCAAACAAATCAATGCACGGTACAGACTACTTCTTCATCTAAAACCTCCTGCAGAACCGTAAAGACACCACTTGAATGATCAGCATCATCAAATCAATGACAGAAACACAGACAAAATCCAAACCAAGGTCAGATACAACTCAACTGGGAAATTTTCGAAAGGTCATCTATCTGAAACACTAACTCTGTTTCTTTATTCATAAATGCTTCCTTACTTGCTGAATAATCCCAATATATTCTGTTTTAATTTCAGAGACAAAAAGGTGCCTTGAAGTTTCATCCATCCTGAGATAGTTACCAAGGAGATCAGTTGCCAAGGAGTCAGTAGATTGTGAATAGTGCTTATGGCAAATCTCAAGGGAATACTTAAAGTTCCTAATATCCTGCTGGAGAAATTTCTGTTCATCTAAAATTATAACAAACTGGATACCATAGAGAAAATACAAAAGCAGTTTTCTTACTCTAAGACCTCAATGTTCAGGTGGTGTTAAGATATTGTCCTACAGTTAATTTCACACAAATTTACTGCAAAAGCATCGCTCCAGCCCATGGCTCCTACCGTCACAAAGGACATAAACATCAAGAATGAGGTATTCTTTGGAAGCCACACTTTAAGGCACACATCACAGGATCTTAGTTTGGACTGCTAATCCAGCACTTGCTACCTTTTACCAATGTAGCAAACACAATCTGCAAAAGGACCATCACCCTTCCAGATGCTATCCTGAGAACACCTCAGCACGGGATCCAGGAAAAGGCAAAAAGTGGTGACATTTTTGAAAAATGCCTCACACTTTGTGCTGTCTTCAATATTCAAGTGAGAAAAGGTTACTTAAAGTATATTGTGTGATATGAATTATGCTCTTAATGAATTAAATCTAAGAAATCCTGGTTTGTAGCTGTTCAAAATATGTTGGACTGCTTCAAATATCAAAAGGATCTGACACTGCTTTAATTTTATAACTGTTCATATTTGTTTCAAAATTTCTCTTAAAAAATCTGGAATTATTATGCTCCTTCACTCATCCAAAGAACTTATGAAATCCATTTTGTTCCACAAGAAAAAATTTTGTTGATCACCCTGAGCAAGTGAAACTATTGTCAATGGCATGAAGTAGCTGGGACTCACCAGCTGGAACCCACCAGCTGGAACCATTCCAAATGCAAAGGCCTAATATATAGAATGAGATGCAAAACGAGGATGCATTGGCTTAATGGGAGAAGCCCGAGTGGTAGTGGAGATGGTCGTCTCTCTGACTGGAGGCCTGTGACTCATGGTGTGCCACAGGAATTGGTGCTGGGTCCATTGTTGCTTATCATCTGTATTCATAATTTAGATGATAATGTGGTAAACGGGATCAGGAAATTTGCAGATGACACCAAGATTGGGGGCACAGTGGATAGCGAGGAAGGCTATCAAAGCTTGCAAAGTGATCTGGACCAGCTGGGAAAATGGGCTGAAAAATGGCAGATGGAATTTAATGCAGAAAAGTGTGAGGTGTTGCACTTTGGGAGGACAAACTAGGGCACGACTTACACAGTGAATGGTAGGGCACTGAGGTGTGCAGTAGAACAGAAGGGCCTGGGAATAAAGATCCACAATTCCTTGAAAGTGGCGTCACAGGTCGATAGGATCATCAAGAGAGCTTTTGGCACCTGGGCCTTCATAAATCAGGGCATTGAGTACAGGAGTTGGGATGTTATGCTCAATTTGTACAAGACATTGGTGAGGCCGAATTTACAGCATTGTGCGCAGTTCTGGTCACCTACCTACAGGAAAAATATCATAAGCTTGAAAGAGTGCAGAGAAAATTTACAATGATGTTGCCGGAACTTCAGGACCTGAGTTACAGGGAAGTGATGAATAGGTGAGGACTTTATCTCCTGGAGCACGGAGAATGAGGGGAGATCTTATGGAAGTATACAAAGTTATGAGAGGAATAGATAAGGGAAAAGTCTGCATGCATTCTCGCCCAGGTTGGGTGAGACGAGAACTGTAGGACATAGGTTTAGGGCGAAAGGTGAAATATTTAAGGGGAACCTTAGGGGAAACTTTTTCACTCAGAGTGGTGAGAGTGTGGATTGATCTACCAGCGGAAGTGGTGGATGTGGGTTCATTTGTGACATCTAAGAGCAGTTTGGATAGTACGTGGATGGGAGGGGTTCAGAGGGATATGGTTTGGGTGCAGGTAGATGGGACCTGGCAGAAGATCAGGTTGGCATGCACTAAAATGGGCTGAAGGGTCTGTTTCTGTGCTGTAGTACTCTATGACTCCAGGACGAAAGGAATTGTCAACGTTTCAGGTCAAAACCCCACATCATTATTTTGTCCCACATGGCTTCCAGGTCTGTTTCCAGGCCTCCCAATTTGGTCCAAGCCAGGACCTCAGGTATGTACATTCAGTTCACCACTTCTCCAGGTAGATTTCCCTCCATGTCTTATGTTCCAGCAATCTCCACCATGCATCAGTATCTTCTGACCCTCTCTCTTTCTCATCCTAATGCAGGGTTTCGACCCAAAAAATTCAACAATTCCTTTCCTCCCACAAATGCTGCTCGACCCGCTGAGTTCCTCTGCAGATTGTTTGTTGGTCATGTATGAAGTTAAGCAGAATGGGCCAATCATCATTGGAGCCTTGAAGAATGAGAGGAGATCTTATTGAAATATATAAGATCCCAACAGAAACTGACAGGAGGAATGTCAAGAGGATGTTCCCCCTAATGCAGGCATCTACAACTGGGGGTCTAGTTTCAGAAGAAGTGTAAGCCCATTAAAGATGGAAATGATGAGGAATTTCTTTTCTGGGTGTCTTTCGAATTCTCTCCCGAAGGAAGCTGAGAGGAGAGAGTCATTGAATACATTCAAGGCAGTGATTGACACAAATCTGAACTAGAAGCAAATCAAGGGGAATGGGGAGAGCACAGAAAAATGTTATCAAGGTCAAGACTGAATCAATTCCCATGATCTCACTGAATGGCAAGTGCAGGGTCAAGGAGGTGAATGGCTTCCTCCTGCTCCTGTTTTATTTTTTTAATGATAGCTGCTGCAGAGACCCAAGATGATGCAGTAATGCTTTGTTTAAATAAAAAAAAGACCACATTTCAGTTGTCCCTATCACACGATGTTCTGAACATTCTCAAGTGTTTCACAGCAAATTAAGCTTTTCTGAAGTGCAATCATTGTTATAAAGCAGGAAGAGCAAACTTATACCAATGGCAATGTGAGAACAACTAGGAATATGCTTTTATGTCCATCTACTTTAGAAATCTTGAATATCGCATGGCTAACATTGCAGGTCATCTTCAAAATTGTACCACAGAATCTTACACATCCACTTGAGAAAAGGTGAAGCCTCAGTTTAACTTCTTCAGAAAGATAACATACTGACTGTGTAGCATTTCTTTGGTGTTGAATTGGAAAGTCAGCTAAGAAAGATGAACTAAGTGTTTGGAATGAGTCAAAGCTGACAGTCGGAGGAGATCGTAAAATGTGAACAGGCTCTTAACTATCCAAGCTCCAGGCTTGGTATCACACATGGAATGCAGTTCAGCCAGTTAAGGTTTTGTGAATTGGACAATGCATCCATTTCTCCTTTAGTTACATGCACGTGCTTCAGAGAGAATTCAGAACTCTGCAGCACTGATTACATTTTAGAACTCAAGTGGAGGATCAAAGAATGCTGCTCACAAAATTAAACCTCACTCATGAGCTCTTTTGTTAATCACAAAAGGTTTTATATGACTTGATTATACAAACATAAGAAACAATGCAAACATTGTGGTTGCAAGTCACCAGAGAAAGAAGCATGACATTCAGTACAGACTTTGAACCAAAGGCTAAAGCTGATCTAAATGGGAGACAACCCATTTTTGTGAAAATGAAAATAATGCAGATGCTGGAAATTTGAAAAACACAAACTGCTGCAGGCCACGCAGAGAGAAATTTGTTTCCCCTCTCCAGATGCTGCCTGACCAGTTCAGCATTGCCAGCATTTTTTACTTCATTTCACCTTTTGAACCCAGGCTGCCTCACAATGCTGAAAAATAAAATTGTGATTACAATTTTACAGAAGCAGCCTGGCAGCCGTTGGAGCAGCAGTTCCCTTTCAGGTCTGGTGAGTGTATTTAAAAAGCTTAATAAGTGGAGGGCAACTGAAGGGTTAAACAGAGTGTTGAGTGGTTGATTAGAGGGAGTGTACACTTGAACTAATCGGCAGGGACAAATATAAGGAGGAGTAACTGAAGAGAAAAGCTCGTGTGTGAGTGGCTCTGGGTAGGAGTGGAGCTTTGAGGCTTTGGCTTGAGAGGCTTCGGTGAGCAGGGGCTGAGGAAGAGCTTGCTCCCAGAGAAGTAAGGTTAGTAAGTTACTTTAATTTAATTAACTAGGGAATAGGCAGTGATGGCAGCAGTTAGGGCAGTTGTGTGCTCCATATGCAGTATGTGGGAAGTCAGGGACAGCACACTTGTCCCTGATGACTACACGTGTAAAAGGTGCATCCAGCTGCAGCTCCTGACTAACCAAGTTAGAGCTGGAACTGGATGAACTCTGGATCATTTGTGAGGCAGAAATAGACAGGAGTTTCAGGCAGATAGTCACCCCTAAAAGTCAGGAGGCAGGTAGCTGGGTGACTGTCAGGGAAGGGGTATTGACTGAAAGAGCAGAGCACCCCTGTGGCTGTTCCCATCAACAATAAGCATACCGTTTTGGATACTGCTGGTGGGGATGACCTACCAGGGACAAGTTGCAGTGGTCACGTCTCTGGCACTGAGATGACACCCTTTCCTCAGGAAGGAGGGAAGAGAGTAGTAGTGATAGGGGATTTGATAGTTAGGGGGACAGACAGGGAGGTTCTGTGGGAGAGATTGAGAATCCCGGATGGTCTGGTGCCAGGGTCCATGATATCTCGGATTGAGTTCTCTATATCTCAGGAGGGAGGGTGAGCAGCCAGATGTTGTGGTCCATATAGGGACCAATGATGTGGACAGGAAAGAGGAGGAGGTCCTGCAAAGAGTTTAGAGAATTAGGTGCAAAGTTGAAGGACAGGACCTCTAAGGTTGCAATCTCAGGAGGCGGCCACGAGCTAGTGAGGCTAGAAATATGAGGATCATACAGCTAAATAC
Source organism: Pristis pectinata (assembly GCF_009764475.1). Classification (NCBI taxonomy): domain Eukaryota; kingdom Metazoa; phylum Chordata; class Chondrichthyes; order Rhinopristiformes; family Pristidae; genus Pristis; species Pristis pectinata. The sequence goes on along the minus strand of NC_067409.1, from coordinate 24,334,514 downwards.
GTGGCTAAGGAATTGGTGCAGGAGGGAGGGCTTCATGTTTCTAGACAATTGGGCTTCCTTCCAGGGAAGGTGGGACCTATTCCAACAAAACGTTTGCACCTGAACTGGAGGGAAACAAACATTCTTGCAGGTAGATTTGCTAGTGCTGTTCTGGGGGGTTTAAACTAGATTTGTAGGGGGAGGGGAACCAGTGTGTTAGGGCAGATAGTGAGGTGGAGGAGGAAAAAGGTTATGCGAGGACTGCAGGTATCGACACAAATCAAAGGTCTGTACATGATAGAAATGTTCTCAGGTGCATCTATTTCAATGCAAGGAGTATTGTAGGTAAGGCAGATGAGTTTAGGGCATGGATTGGCACGTGGGATTATGACTTTATGGCTATTAGTGAGACTTGGATGCAGGAGGGGCAGGACTGGCAGCTTAATGTTCTGGGGTTCTGTTGTTTCAGATGTGATAAGGGGAGGGATGAAAGGGGGAGGAGTGGCATTACTAGTCGGGAAAATATCACAGCTGTGCGTAGACAGGAGAGCTCGTCTACAGAGGCCATATGGGTGGAGCTGAGGAACAGGAAAGGTATGGCCACACTAATAGGGTTGTATTATAGATCACCCAATAGTCAAAGAATTGGAGGAACAAATCTGTAGTGAGATAGCAGACCAATATAAGAAACAAAGTTGTAATAGTAGGGGATTTTAACTTTCCACATTGACTGGGACTCCCATACTGTGAAAGGGCTGGATGGCTTGGAATTTGTCAAATATGTTCAGGAGAGTTTTCTAAATCAATATATAGAGGTACCAACAAGAGAGAATGCAATACTTGATCTCCTATAAGAGAACCAGACAGGTCAGGTGACAGAAGTATGTGTAGGTGAGCATTTTGGGCCCAGTGACCATAATGTCATTATTTTCAAGTTAATTATGGATAAGGACAGGTCTGGTTCTCTAGTTGAGGTTCTAAATTGGAGAAAGGCCAATTTTGTGGAAATGAGAATGGATCTCGGAAGAGTGGATTGGGATAAGTTGTTTTCTGGCAAGGACGTGTTCAGTAAGTGGAAGGCCTTCAAAGGCAAAATTTTGAGAGTGCAGAGTTTGCATGTTCCTGCCAGGATTAAAGTTAAAGTCATCAAGCATAGGGAACCTTGGTTTTCAAGGGATATTGGCAATCTGATTAAGAGAAAGAGGTGTATAGCAGGTATAGGCAACTAGGAACAAATGAGGTACTTGAAGTAAGAAAATACTTAAAGGAAATCAGGAAGGCAAAAAGACATGAGGTTGTTTTGGCAGATAACATGATGGTAAACCCGACGGGTTTCTACAAGTATATTAAGAGTAAAAGGATAGTAAGGGACAAAATTGGTCCCCCAGAAGATCAGAGTGGTCGTCTGTGTGGAGCCTCAGGAGATGGGGGAGATCTTAAACAATTTTTTTTTTGCATCAGTATTTACTCAGGATACTGGCATAGTGGATATGGAAGGAAGGGAAACAAGCAACAGAGTCATGGAACTTATAGAGATTAAAGAGGAGGAGGTGCTTGCTGCCTTACAGCGAATAAAGGTAGATAAATCCCCTGGGCCAGATAAGATATTTCCTCGGACATTGAGGGAGACTAGTGTAGAAATTGCAGGGGCCCTGGCAGATATATTTAAAATGTCCTTAGCCACGGGTGCAGTGCCAAAGGACTGGAGGGTAGCTCATGTTATCTTTTTTTTAAAAAAGATCTAAAAGTAAGCCAGGTAATTACAGGCCAGTGAGCCTGACATCAGTAGTGGGTAAGTTATTGGAAAGTGTTCTAAGAGATCGGATATACAAGTATTTGGACCACCAAGGGCTGCTTAAGGATAGTCAGCATGGTTTTGTGCATAGCAGATTGTGTTTAATGAATCTTGTAGAGTTTTTCCAAAGAGGTTACCAAGAAAGTAGATGTAGGAAAGGTTGTGGATGTTGTCTACATGGACTTTAGTAAGGCCTTTGACAAGGTCCCACATGGGAGGTTAGTTCAGAAGGTTCAGTCACTAGGCATCCATGGAAAGGTTGTAAACTGGATTTGAAATTGGCTGTGTGGGAGAAGACAGTGGTGGTGGATGATTGTTTCTCAGACTGGAGGCCCGTGACTAGTGGTGTGCCTCAGGGATCTGTGCTGGGGCCTTTGTTGCTTGTTGTCTGTATCAATGATCTAGATGATGTGGTAAATTGGATCAGCAAGTTTGCTGATGATACTAAGATTGGAGGTGTAGTGGACAGTGAGGAAGGCTTGCAGAGGGATCCGAACCAACTGGAAAAATGGGCCAGGAAATGGCAGATGGAACTTAATGCAGACAAGTGAGATCCTTCATTTTGGAAGGACAAATCAAGGTAGGACATACACAGTAAATGGTAGGGCACTGAGGAACAAAGGGATCTGGGAGTTCAGATACATAATTCCATGAAAGTGGCATCGCAGGTAGACAGGGTTGTAAAGGTGGCTTTTGGCATCCTGGCATTCTTAAATCAAAGTATTGAGTATAGGAGTTGGGAATGTTATGGTGAGGTTGTATGAGACATTGGTGAGGCCAAATTTGGAGTATTGTGCAGTTCTGGTCACCTAACTATAGGAAGGATATTTGTAAGATTGAAAGAGGGCAGAGGAGATTTACTGGAATGTTGCTGGGTCTTCAGGCATTGAGTTACAGGGAAAGATTGAAAAGGTTAAGACTTTCCTCCTTGGAGGGCAGAAGAATGAGGAGACTTGATAGAGGTTTACAAAATTGAGGGGTATAGACAGTTAATGTGAGTAGGCTCTTTCCACCTAGATTAGGAGAGAAGTAGGAGAGGACATGGCTTTAGGGTGAAAGGGGAAAGGTTTAGGAGGAACATTAGAGGGAACAACTTCACTCAGAGTGGTGGGAGTGTGGAACAGGCTGCCATCTCTAATGTAGTAAATGCGGGCTCACTCTTGAGTTTTAAGAATAAATTGGAAGGATACATGGACAGGAGAGGTCTGGAGGGTTATGGACTGGGTGCAGGTAAATGGGACGAGTAGAATATCTTCTCGGCACAGACTAGAAGGGCCGAATGGCCTGTTTTCTGTGCTGTAGTGTTCTATGGAGTGTGATGAGTTGAATGCTATTCAAGCAAACTGAGTGTTGTTGGAGTTGCACTTAAGCAAGTGGGAGTATTTCATTGCACTCTTGACTCCAAGATAGTCTTTGAACTAAAACATTAACTGTTTCTCTTTCCACAGATGCAGCCAGACCTGCTGAGTCTCTCCAGCATTTTCTATTCTTATTTTATGATCAAGACAAGGCTTCTCTTAAGAAGGACAGAATAGAATGGTCAAAGTAAAATTAGATCTTGCCAGCAAAAGCAATTCTTTGACACTTTGATCCACCTGGCAATCTTTTGCCACAACAGAGCTCCAAATCATGTCAGTTTGAGTAGTCTTTCATTGGGCATGACAACATGACCTGAACAATGAAGCTTATTGACCTGGAAGGGGATATTGATTTTGGTTCATTAATCTTGCAAGTTGATTCTAGAGAATTTTGGGGAGCTATCTTTGATCTCTGTCAACATCTGAGGACCTGTCCTGGGCCCAAACACATTGTTGCAATCACAAAGGCGGCACACCAGTGGCTCTACTTCATAAGGAGTTTGAGGAGATTTGGTATGTCACCAAAGATGAACAAATTTCTACAGATATATGGTAGAGAGCATTTGGACTGGTTGCATCACAGCCTGGTATGGAGGCTCTAATGCATAGAGTCACAAGAGGCTACAGAGAGTTCTGGACTCAGCCAGCTAGCTCCATCACAGCCACAACTCTTCCCACCATTGAGGACATCTTCAAAAGATGGTGCCTCAAGGCAACGGCACCCATTACTAAGGACCCTCACCATCTGGGACATGCCCTCTTCTAGTTACTACCATCAGAGAAGTGATACAGGAGCCTAAAGACGCACACTCAATTCAGGAGCAGTTTCTTCCACTCTGCTGTCAGATGTCTGAACAGTCCATGAATGCTAGCTCATTATTCCAATTTTTTCCACTACTTTATTTTTGTAATTTATAGTAATTGTTTTTGCATGGTACTGCAGCAAAACAACAAATTTCATGTCATCTTAGTGATAATAAACCTGATTGATTCCAGTGCTTTAAGCTGCCTGCTACAAGTTCTCCAAAGACCTGAAATATACATAGGCTGCCACCTGGTTGGCCACATTTTCCAGGGTCTCAGACTCGTATTGTTGAAGGAGAATGTTGGTAGAGGACTTTGTTTCATGGATATCAAGAAAAAGGACCACCCTCTTGGATGTTTCACTGAACAGCTCATGATGACTTGAAGCTGAACATAAGCAAACACTATCAGTCCACTGCAATTTGACTGCCAAGGTTGTGGTACATTAGCTCTGGAGTGATGTGACACAGGTTGACTTGCTCCCCACTACAAGTTTCGATTCAACTCCATTAGAAAGCTTGTTCACTCACAAATGCAAGGAGTACTCACTGCATCCTTAAAAAAAAATGATAGATTGGGAACCTGCAAAATTGCAACCATCTGTTATTAACAATTCCAACCACTACCCTGGAATACCTAGAGTTCAAATATACTCTTACCCACTGCCTTTGTCACTGTTGCATGTTCTTTTAAGTTGGGATTTCTTCTATACTGCGTTGGTGCTCTTACATAATCTTCACTGATTTGAGTGTCGCATTAGAAGAGAAATAACCAAATGCTATTGTTCTGTGTTCTGCCAAAAAGTTTCCACTGATCCTCAAACAAGCTGCTTGATCAACCATCTTGTTCTTGGCCATTATATCAATGAGTTCAAGATTGTTTCTCAACAAGCTTAAGGTTGTTCAATATGCCTCTGAGAGTCACTCAAGGGCATTGTTGTCAGTGAAGGCTAAGAGATACAATAAATAACACTATAACCCTTAATAGAATCTGCACCATCCTTTCCAAAGAACACAATAAAATAGAGGAAAGTGGGTCAACCCTGCTTTACATCCCTCGTGATAGGAATGGGTCCAGTTCTATCCCTAACATTTTCAATATTTGTAGACGGGTTAGAATACTAACCTGCTCTGAAATCTATAACATAGACAACAATCCCTATGGACTAGTAAAAAAAATGCAGTGAGAAAAGAAATAACAAAGTTAACAATGGAGATTAAATATTCCCTTAAATAATTAATTTTGAATGACTAATCAAGAGGACCTACCAATTCAATTCTCTTCAGAGACTTCCATTCTCCCACCCACCCCCATCACAGGTAAGACTACACTAACTACAAATGGAGATATAATACATAAAATGATCCAGATTAAGGTAAATTGGATAAATTATTTGCCACCAGATTAAACAAAATGCATCAAATAGCTCAATCTCAGAATGATTATTGGCCATATTGCTTTGGCAATGGAAGAAACTAATGGATTTATTCACAAAGGCATTTGCAGCAGCATGTGTGGTCAGTCCTAGTAACAGGAGTATGATCCAATATATGTCTAAAATGTTAACCTATCAGTTGAGTTCCTATCATGGTTCTCTTGAATTGTTTTGTTAAGTAGCTCACTTTGGAGTTATTTCAAAGACAGTTGACCACCCAACAGAAATTATGTAATTCATTTGTCACTGAATCACCGTTAACCAAGACAAAAATCCATCCCACACTTAACAAATGTGTATAAAGTATAAGCCCATTAAATCATCAGGAAACGCTATTTTGCCTTTGAGAATGGCATAAGCAAAACTGAGGTGTCTAACAGAAAAACAAAATTATCACCACAGTGAAGTGAGAGGGGACAAGTTCAAAGTGGTGGGTGACTGGAATATGCTGCCAGGGATGGCGGTGAAGGCACATACAATTGTGTTTAAGAGACTCTTAGATAGGCACATGAATGTGTGGAGAATGGAGGAATATGGACACTGTGTAGCGTCGCGGTTAGCGCGACGCTATTACAGCACCAGTGATCAGGGTTCGATTCCTGTCACTGTCTGTAAGGAGTTTGTATGTTCTCCCGTGTCTGCGTGGGTTTCCTCCCACATTCTAAAGATGTACGGGTAGGTTAATTTGGGGTTTAAAATGGGCGGCGCAGACTCAGTGGGCCGAAAGGGCCTGTTACCATGCTGTAAATAATTTTTTTTTTAAATTTAGAAGGGATTAGTTTAGTTAGATATTTAATTACTACGTTTATTAGCTTGGCACAAAATCATGGGCCGAAGGGTCTGTTCCTGTGCTGTATTGTTCAATGTTCCAATAAGGCAATTTCCATAATTGAAATTTGAGAAATAATATTGACACTAAACTTATAATCACATCTTTAACGTACTAAAAGGCCTTAAGGAGCTTCACACCAGTATCAGCAAACAAACAATGAAGAGCTATGTTGAGAATTGTGCCAAATACTGGAACTGTACAAGTCAGGCAAATCAGTGGAGAGAAACCACATTAACATTTTATATTAATGACCTTTAGTCAGAATTCCAAAACAATTTTAAATAAAATTCAACATTAAGACAGACAAGATGATAAGAAAGGATACAATTTATGGGGTCTTAAAAAGAAACTGAAATGGAGAGACAGAGGTTTAGTGAAAGAATTCAACAACTTAGAGCCTTATCAACTGAAGGCATAGCCATGATGACAGAGTTATTCATGTTGCGCGTAAAAGCAATCAGAATTGTCGCATAGATGTGTCAGAAGTAGATAGAGAGGCACAACACCATGAAGAAATCTGAAAAGCAGTGCACTATTTAACCAAGATTCAATACAGGTCATTAAACACAAGAGCAGGAGTTAAAAGGACTTGAATTAGATCACAGTTTTGGCAGGCTCCTGGTTTACAGAGGAAAAAAGATTGGATGATGGCCAAGAGTACATTGAAATTGTCAAGACTTGAGGTACTGAAGGCATGAATGAAGATTACAGCAGCAGATACACTTAAGAATGGGCTGGGAAGAACTGCATTATAGAGGGAGTATTTTAATGTATTTCTCATGCCTTTAAATCAAGAAATGCATATCTATGATCTTTCCATCTCGTCTCCAACATCACAATCCCAAAGTGAAAAACAGCATCTTTAGAGTGTGGGGAATGGTATAGGGGATCCTGTGGACAGTAAATGGTCCAACCCTGGGGAGTGTCGTGGAACAGAGGGACCTTGGAGTACAAGTACACAGTTTACTCAAAGCAGCACCACAGGTAAACAAGGTGGTGAAGGCAGTGTTTGGCACGCTGGCCTTCATCAGTCAGGACACTGAGTAAGGGAGTTGGGATGTTGTATTGCAGTTGGACAAGACATTGGTGACAATGCATTTGGAGTATTGTGTACAGTTTTGGTTGCCCTGTTGCAGGAAAGACATCATTAAACTGGAAAGGGTGCAGACAAGATTTATGAGGACGCTGCCCGGACCCGAGGGCCTGAGTTAGAGGGAGAGGTTGGCCAGGCTTGGTCTTTAAACCTTGGAATATTGGAGAATGAGGGGTGACCTTACAGAGGTATATAAAATCAGGTGGGCTTTCCATATGGTGAACACACATAGCCTTTTTCCCAGGGGAGGGACACCAGAGGGCATAGGTTTAGGTGAGAGGTGACAGATTTAAAAAGAAACCTGAGGGGCAAAACATCTTCACGTAGAGCTGCTAGAGAAAGTGGTTGAGGAAGGTACAATAACAACATTTAAAATGCATCTGGATAGGTACATGGATATCAGGGGTTGAAGAGGGATCTGGGCCAAATGCAGGCAAATGGGAGCAGCTTGGTGGGCACTATGGTCAGCATGGATGAGTTGGGCCAAGGGCCTACTTCCACGCTGTATTACTCCATGTAATATCCAATATTTGTGACATTTCAAAACACCATGGACCAAAACCAACAAGTCAGAACTCAAATCTCAACATCCCGTTCTAATGAGTAAGGCTTGTTCGCCTTTTATTTTATCATTAATGCTGACACACCTATTTCTGCCTCCTCGTAGACTGATTTTCGACCTTCACAAAATGAAACTCTGCAGAGCAAGTTATTATTTGAAGAAAATCTGATGCAAACTTAGCATGAGGATCAGTACGAGAATAGATGCAGTATTGTTCAGATTAATAAGCACATGACATCCCCAGAATATAAGTGGAGATGGAGCGGACTGCGTGTGAATTGGTCAATGCCAACTTGTTCACATGCTAAAAATAGTTATACTGTTGTGCAAAAAAGACTATTTTCATGAAGTTACATTACATAATCAGTTACTGAACAATGTTCAATATTTTGTTGCATGATCCTTAACTGTCACAAAGCAAACAAATCCAAAACACAAAAAGATGTTCCTTTCTTCGAGTAAAAATATCAACAAAGTCATAGTTAACTCCAAGATACATGCCAACAGCATTGACCAATGCCCATCACTGTGGCACAGTATTATAATGGCTCCGTAAATCCAAGCAGATTTCAGCTGTCAGAATATCTATAATTGTACTACAAGTTCTATAATTAGAGATATGGAATTAAAGCATGTCTAATTTTTAACTACTGTCTCAATGGATATAATTCCACATATCTGCTCTGCAAAAGTAAATCCTGATTTGTCGAGCTGAGAGTAAGAAGCATAAATGAAAGAAATGGTTGTATTCGATTAGAACTTGTCTTATTGCCAACACAGAATCAAGAGAAAAATAGAACATAGAGCTTCAGAGTTTCAGAATGCATCCATTATTTTTGCAGTCCTGTCATCTACATGATTTAAGCAAACTTATAGTGAGATCACGTCCACAGAAATTACAGAAATAATTAACTGATCAGTTCTGGAAATCAAGTGAATGAAACCAGATTGAGCAGAAAACAAATAGAACAAATTCGACTTTAAATAGTATTAAGAGATCCATTGGTTAAAAATGCTTCCAAAAATGCACTGTTCCTGCACTGCAGCGATTTTGGACTGGGGTTTCAATTTTGTTGCTAACAAGTTAAGCTGCTTTCTGGAAAATTACTCTGTGATTTTACAAAGTAATCTGCTGGAACGCAATTTAAATTATTAAACAAACAATTCTCTTGTGCAGCACAAGAGAATCAAGTCCGTGAATTTCAATACTTCAGTATTCCATTTATTCCATATACTTCATCCACCCAACATCCACAGAAAGGCATCTCCTATTTGCTCAGGAACAAATGCAAATCTTGAAATCACCAGTCACAAGATACGCCAAAGATTTAGCAGTTTGACAGGTCAAAGAATAAAGGCAAGCAATTTCTCAGAGCTAAACACGATAATTATAGGCAAGTGTAATACAGATCGATGAAGCCTCAGGCTCCTCTTTGGTTGTCCAATGGCTGAAATCTCATTGCTCAGCACTCGAAAAAAGTGAAACCCAAGTCATTTAGTAAGTTACTTAGATTAATCTTCCTTGATTAGACATTTTCTCAAATATACCTTTGATTTTCCTTTTTCCATACTTCCTTGAACATCATATCAGACATGTTCACCACCTCAGAAGGAAGCCAAATTCAAATCTCCCGTGCACTTACCCTATTTGCAAATGATTCTATTCCCTTTGATTCAAGAAACTTGACTGAAACACTCTCAGCATCTGATTTAAATGTGCACATGAACATGGAAAGCAGAAGGGAGCAATATCCTTCATGAATAACACAGGATGAACAAGAGGAAGCACAATACAATGGATAAATTGAACATTTAAAAAAAACTACAGATGTTGGAATCAGAAATAAAAACAGAATGTTGGAAATGTTCATCAGGACAGGCAGCATCTGTGGAAAACAAAACAGTTCATGCTTAGCTTTGAGCCCTATCAGAACAGGATTTTATTATAGCCAATAAAATGCCTAAATTGCCCAACTAACAAGGAGCAGCGGCAGCATCCAATGCAAAAAATACCAATCCAACCCAAAACAAACTGCAGGTAGAAACACCTCTCCCTGTGAGTTGATGTCATATTGTTTGGATCATTCAGTGTTGGTTCTTAAACAGATATCTTAGAAGAAACATGTTCAAACATCATTTATTGCCCATTCCTGTCCTGCCCATATTCTCCAACCGTTATGTATGTTTAATATTTTAATTCCATCAGTGGCCTGTCATTTTGTACAAAATGTTACAACTTCAAATAATGATACTTCAAAGAGGACCACTTGCCTTTGAAATGATGGATGACATCGTTTGGATAATCATAGGTTAATAATTTGAGTTGCAAGTTGCTTTCTACTCAAGTGTGCAAGTAATCCTTCATCCGACGAAGTGATTACAAAAAAGTTAGATACCTTCATCCTAAATTGTGGGAAACTATGGAAAACTTAACAGACAGTCTGACAATTCAGAGAACTCTGCTGCATCTGGACCCAAAATTTAGTCTATTGTTTTTGATTGAACAGGAATTCACCATCAATGGAAAATTCCAGGTGATTCTCCCGTAATTAGCAAAATCTACTATTAGGCAATTTCCCCCATGTATGGTTCCAGATGTATTTCAAGTATCCCAAGAGTGCACATCCCAATAATATTCTGGCAGCCTCTGCTTTAGATAAATACTGATCTGGTAGAAATAATGAAGATCTAATTCTTTTCCAATATAAGCCAATTTCCCCATGTTTTGTACACTGACAAAGATACCCATGCTCTCTTATTGCAACTACTTACTGATAATTTTCACAGCTCCAGTTTTTTCCCCCCATTTCCGTTTTCTTTTATACACTGAACTTCAGAAATCCATGCATACCAATTTATTACATACAAAACTATGCATTCTATGTTCTATGCCATTAGTCACCTAAATTTTGCTTTTTTAAAAAACAAATTTTAATCAAAGCTGCTACACATTGTGGGTCACATGATCTCTTTTCAAGATTATAAATGTTTAATGAATCTTCTTTTGATTTGAGTCTGTAATTTTGTATGCTATTTATACAGTCTTCAGAAAAAGATTTATTGAAGTGTCGTATTTTTCAGTTCATGAAAAATGGACCAATAAGGCTTTAAGCCACTGCTCCATTTATACAGGGTCCAGCAGAATGATCAAGATTTCCCAAGACTGAAACCAGGAAGAGAGGGGTGCAGAAGGGCAGGGAAGGCGATCAGACTGAGATTGAAGAAATCTTTGAGGTTCTTGGTTGTGAATAACTCAAATTTGACCATCTTGAGACTCTGAGCTCCTGCTGCAGCCAAACCAGAAATGCAAAGAGAAGAGCTACCAGGTTCTAATGAGGAAGGGAGTCTTTTGGCAGACACCTATCAACTCAGAGGCTCTATGATTATCAGGGTTTGAGCACCAATCTGAAAAAGGTGTTGAGAGGCAAGCAAAAAAAAAACAGAACTGCTGTTCATTAAGTGTTTAGATCCTCTGGACATCCCAAATCATACCAGAACTCAAATACTTCTGAATTATGGTATTTTTTCATCTGTGGGGTGACAGAAGCCATCAATTTAAGCACAGCTGTGTATTGCAAGAGACAATGAGATAAATAATCAGAATTCCACCTCACACCCCAATAGTGCTGACAGGGGGAGAGGTGGATTAATTTGCATGGATTAATTTCATTCAGATAGTTTGGAGTTGGGAAGAGAGACATGATTAAGATTGAAGTCACATCAGGGGGTAAAGGGATTTATGACTTTCATGCACTTCAAAATTGTTCAATCCACTGCATTTTTTGCAGTTCCGATCAAGAAGTAATTAGTACACTTTCACAGAAGTTATTTTGGTTTAAAGCTCTTTGGTCAGAATTTTAAGCATTTAAAAACAAAGTACCAAAGAGGAAATTTCACCATCTGGCGACTGGTATCTGATTAGCTGGCAAAGCTGAAGAGATGAAAATCCCCATAATTTGCCTAATCAACAGTAATCTGTGCGTTAATACTCAAATTATCTGAGAGGATGATTCAGTATTGGAAGACATTACACACCGCAGTCTATACAAAAAAATTAAGTGGTTATTTAAAATTATACCCTGCGTTCAGTACAATAAAAAGGAATACAAAGACATCACATGAAGTTCCAACCCTTAAAGTGGAAAATAACGAATCTATATGATTTAATAAACATATAGAAAACTATAGATCATCCATTGCAATGCCTACCCCTTAGGGTTTCAGATCAAAGATGGAGTAAATGCTTATTCTCACTGAAAATTGCAAGGTAATTTCTATTTTTGCATGTTATTTTATGACTTGCAACATAGCCTACATTGCAAGGTAATAGGCATTAAACTGAAGTCAAACAAACAGATGAATCAAGATCAAAACAAATATGAAGTCAAAATATGCAGCCAAATTAATGACCATACAGAGGACAAATCTGTGTATTGTTCAACCTCCTGAAGAAATGTTTCCAATTTTATCCACCAAATGCAAGTGTTAAAAATGATACAGTGCAATACACTGTTAGGTTAATTGTTAATACAATGCAATGTACAAGAAAATGCCCTAAGTGTTTCTTGGCATTGAACTATCAAAATTACTAATTCTTCACAGACTTAGAAATACGTCTCAATGATATTAAATACTCCAAATCAAGACTGTCCATCAAAACTTGATATCCTTTCCTAGAATTATTTATCAGCAAAATGGAAGGTTTATGATACCATGGAAACAGGAAAGGATTGGCAAACAGTTTTTAATCCAGATAAATGTGAGGTAGTGCATTTTGGGAGATCAAAACAGGGTAGGACTTATATAGTGAATGGTAGGGCCCTGGAGAATGCTATGGAACAGAGGGGCCTCGGAGTGCAAGTGCACAGTTCACTGAAAATGGTGTCATTGGTAGATGGGATGGTGAAGGCGGCGTTTGGCACGCTGGCCTTCATCAGTCAGGGCAATGCGCATAGGAGTTAGGAAGTTAGGTTGCCGTCATATAAAGACATTAGTGAGGCCGCTCTTGGACTATTATGTACAGTTTTGGTCACCCTGTTATGGGAAAGATATCATGAAACTGGAAAGAGTGCAGAAAAGATTTACCAGGTTGTTGCCTGAATTTGGAGACCCGAGTTACAAAAAGAGGTCCCATAGATTAGGACTTCATTTCCTGGAACATCAAATGTGGAGGAGTGACCTGATAGGGGTATATAAGATCATGAGGGGCATAGACAGGGTGAAAGCACATTGTCTTTTTCCCAGGGAGGGGGTGCTAAAAACAAGCAGGCATTGGTTTAAGATCAGAGGTGAGAGATTTAAAAGGGACATCAGGGGCAACTTCTTCACGCAAAGGATGATGCATATTTGGAATGAGCTGCCAGAAATAGTGGTTGTGGCAGGCACGTTAGCAACATTTAAAATCCATCTAGATAAGTACATGGATAGGAGAGGTTCACAGTGCTTTGGGCCAAACCTGGGCAGATGGGACTAGCTTGCTGGGCAACACAGTCGGCATGGACAAGTTGGGCCGAAGAGCCTGGTTTCCATGCTGTATGACTCAATGACAATTGGGAAAAAGTTGCAACGCGTAAGGCAGAAATAAGGGAACAAGAGATAGATTTAGAGGAGGTGCCAATCGAAATGGCCAAATCATTATGTGATTTCGTTGAACTCAGCGTTAAGATTGCGAAGACTGTTAATGGCATGTTGAAAAATGAGAGGTTGCTCCTCATGCTTGTATTAACTCTCAAAGGAATAGTGGAGGAGGCAGAGGAACAACAGGTCAAAATGGGAATGGGACGGAGAATTAAAGTGACAGGCGACCGGAAGCATGGGGTCATGCTTGCAGACTTAAAACAACTACTTTCTATTTAAGCACAGAATTCGAATTTTGATTCTTTCCTCTCTCCATTTCCTCAGCATCTTAAAAATTTGTTTAGCACCAACTTTTTTCCTGTTCTGATGGAGTTCATTGTGTTCCTTCCTCCCTGGATTTTGTCTGACTCTGACTGTTTTGTATTTATACTTCTAATATCAGACAACTGCAGCATCATGTTTTTGTGGAACAGAAGGGTGATCTTTCGTTGAAGTAACTTAAAACATCACTGAGAGCACTAGATTTAGGCATGGGACTATGGTAGTCTGTTGAACTTCTGCTACTTTGACCTATTGGTCATACCTCATGTGTGAGCTTTAACAATAAGTTATCAGCAGTCAAGCATCGTCACCTTATCAGCATAGGCCAAAGAGATTTTGTGAAGTTGATCCGTGTGTTCTGTCTGTTGCTTTAGTTCCATGCACTTCACCTTTAAGCGATAATAGGGTTTTGTAAAGGTCGTTACGCAGCAAACCTGAAGTGGGGAAACTTGGCTTTTAGGTCCCTTTCTTGGTCAGAGTTGTTGATGTGAATGATAAAATACCAACCAAGCTACCTCAGCACTCATAGAACTTAGAACGTTACAGCACAGTGCAGGCCCATCGGCCCACAATGTTGTGCCGACATTTTATCCTGCTCTAAGATCTCTCTAACGTTTCCCTCCCACGTAGCCCCCCATTTCTCTATCATTCATTTGTCTATTTCAGAGTCTCTTAAATGTCCCTAATATATCTGCCCCCACAACATCTGCCAGAATTGCAGATTTGTAAATTGGGATGCACCTGATTTGTAAACCCCAGTGACTCACTGATCTAACAACGGGGACCCATAATATAACAAATTATGACAAGTTAGAATTCGGTCTGCTCAATACAACCTTTTTCTTATTAGTTTGAAGGGAAAGTTAAGCATTTTAACTGTACACAAACAATCCTTCAGAAAAATTACCACTTTGGCATTTTTATTCATTGGCTCAAGATGAACAACAGAACATTCCTCAGTCATATGAAACAGAGATGCATTGAATTCCAAATATTGCAGGTGGGATCAAATTCAAAATAAAACTTGAAATATAACAAAAAAAGTGCAGAGCAAATACCGGACAAAAATAACAGGTCGACATTTCAGGGAAATGTCTCTTCCACCAATCTGTGTTTTCTTTTAATCTCTTTTTTGCAAAATTAAAAGGTAATGGGAATTATTCATGCACCCACAGGAGGAAAACTAAAAGCATTTCCCACACATGCTTACAGGTACACACCCATGCACAAAGTTATGAGGTGTAGATTATTTATAATGTGCCTGTACAAGCAAGTACATTATCAGAATACAAAAGCATGGAACATGGTTTTCATGGTTACCAGGGTAGGGCTTATACAGTGAACGGTAGGGCTCTGTGGAGTGTTATGGAACAGAAGGACCTAGGAGTTCAAGTGCATAGTTCACTGAAAGAGGAGTCACAGATGGATAGGGTGGTGAAGAGAGCATTTGGCATGCTGGCCTTTGTCAGTCAGGGTATTGAGTAATAGGAGATGGAAAGTTATGTTGCAGTTATATAAGACATTGGTGAGGCCACACTTGGAGTACTGTGTTCAGTTTTGGTCACCCTCTTTTTGGAAAGATGTTATTAAATTAGAAAGAGCAGAAAAGATTTACCAGGATGTTGTCTGGACCTAGGAGGCCCAATTTGCAAGGAGAGTTTGCATAGATTAGGACTTTATTCCCTGGAACGCAGGAGACTGAGGGGTCACCTGATAGAGGTATACAAGATCATGAGGGGCATAAAGAGGGTGAAAGCACACAGTCTTTTTCCCAGGGCAGGGAATATATTTAAGATCAGAGGCAAGAGACTTCAAAGGGATATCGGGGGCAGCGTCTTCATGCAAAGGGTGGTGCATATTTGCAATGAGCTGACAGAAATAGTGGTTGAGGCAGGCACGTGAGCAATATTTAAAAGTCATCTAGATAGGTACATGGATAGGAGAGATTTTGAAGACTATGGGCTAAATCTGAGCAGATGGGACAAGCTCACTGGGCAACACAGTTGGTATGAATGAGTTGAGCCTAAGAGCCTGTTTCTGTGCTATATCAGTCTCTGTACTGGCACCAAAACTTACTGGTCAGCAATCATATGCCCATTATCATTGCCCCTTTGTTAAACACAGTTCAATCTCTCTTTTTTGAGAAATTATCTCCACCAAGAGTATATCTAGCATTTGAGTTGCGGGTGCTTATGCATTTGTTGCATTTCTGTTAGCATTTCAGCAACTCAATTAATTTGAAAAGATCAGTTTGACATTTGTATACTTGTAAAATGAAAAACTCTTTATTCCTTGCTTAACAGCGTGAAATATTATCCACACAAAGTTGAACTATGATTCACCAGAGTTAGGTCAGAAATTGGCTGATCACCAGCTGTGCAACTTCCATGAATAAAAAAAAGCGAAGTCTCAAAACTGATGGCATTCTTAGTGCACACACATGAAGAGCTTGTAGAGCCAAGACTTTTCTGAACTGCAGCAACTGATCTTGGATGTTATTGCATACTGCACTTCCATTTAAGGCTGTGTATCTACTCAGAACTAGCCAACAGATTATCAGCACATACTGTGATTTTAAGGCAGTTAGATAAAACTGAATGATTTTTCATATATGAAAAATCAAATTTTGTCTTCATTTACACTGTTTCTGTCAATGACAGCATTACAATTTCAGAATCAAGTCAAAAGGCCACAGTTCTTTTGCAGGTATCCGAATCCTTGGTCTTGCCAAACCATTTGGAGCAACTTCACATTAGAAATTATCTACATCACACGATCGAGAGAAAAAGACACTAGACACCCAGGAACAGAATTAAATTCTCCCACTGAAGAATGGTTCTTTATAATCAGCATGCTGGCACTTCATTGCTGCAGCTTTCATCAGCTTCAAATGGTATCAACATTCATCTGTATGTCACAAGAAAAGTCAAATGACAAAGAAGATTAAGACATGCATTATCCATATCACCTTTCATGATCCAAGGATGCCCAAAGCACTTTACAATCTCTTACATGCTTCTGCGCAGCTATGTGATAATGGCCAGTTAATCTGCTGAGGTTGTGTTGACACAAGAATAAATATTAACCAAACCACCACCAAAAGATGGTATCCTCACAAAGCAGCACCCCATTGGCAATGCACTGGGGTGCCAGATCTTTTCTTTGTGCACAAGTTGGTTGACTAGTGCAAGACCTGCAACTTCTGACTGATAGGCAGTTACAACAAAACAAACAAAACAACTAAAAGGTAATGGAAATACTCAGATCAGCAAGTATTTGTGGAGAGAGAAGCAGAGATAACATTTCACTGCTGCTTCCCGACCCGCTGATTATTTACAGCATTGTTTTTATTTGCAATTTTTAGGTTTTAGAAAAGATGATTGGTCCTTGGGTAGTCCTGGTAAAGTGCTTATCTCCCAATCAGTACATTGACACCCCCATGACTCTGCCCCTGATATAATACAAATCTACATTTTAGAAACTAAAATGCAGATTTTAGAAAACAACAAAGGACAACATACTTGAACGTCTCCTGCTCCAAGTCTATCCACGTAATGAGAACTAATTAATATTAGCTTCATTTTGAACCTGTCTCAACTGGGATGCCTCTCACCAACTGAGCTATTGAATTTGCCATGTATGAAAGGTGAGAGAGAAATTGTTCAATCTATGTATTCAATCTTTTATAGATCTGACTGGTGTAGTATTATTTATGATGGCACTTAAAATGAACTGGCAGCTCAAGGAAGCTCATTAATTTTTGCAACACAATCTTGAAATATTTTTAACAGTTTACCATATTTAACAGTTCAGTGTTTTAACCTAATTGCAAGTTAGTTTACATTCAGTAACATAAGCAGTATTTGTCATTACCAACCAATAAAACTGACCATTTTTCCTTGTATTTGTTAGTCTTGAACATGTGGCAGGCTGGGATGTGAACGGTTCCTGAGAATTATCTGTCAGTATTTATCCAGTGCAGAAAAATACAAGTTAAACATAACAAATCCAGATCAAAACTGGTTCAACTCTAATGAGTGGAATAAAAAGGTACTTCAGAAAAATTGTTGGAGAAAGGTTCTTAAGTAAAAAAAATGGTTCTTGAAAGGAAACCTTTTAACCCAATCCTTCATACATTTGAGTAAACCCACAACTTGACCCAAAGAGCATTCAGGTTACAGTAATGGTTTGGCCTTCTCTCACTGCCGACACCTTCTCCCTCTGCTTTAAGCTACACAACCACTTTCACGGGAAACCAAATTTTCTTTGATGCAAAACTTGCCATTTTGGCTGTCATGTTGAAAATACTCGAAGACCATGGTAAACTTAATTAATCTCTGATGGCAGGACACACCAGAAGATACTTGAGGAAAAAGAAATTAACCAGATCTGCTTAAAGACAAAATACAAAATTTCATTCAAGTGATATCAACTTGCTGCAACCGTTGCCAGTTTTTTTTTTACAAAGTCATGCTCTAAATTCACATCACCAGTTTTCTAAAGAAAATCAGCATCAGTCTGCAACTGTCTACATGTTCTTCTGGAATGTATTCCCCAGAATTTGGTAAGCAATAGATTTGAAGGATTTAATGGACAGTCATACAGTGCCACACATGGACAGCATCAAACCCAATTCATCCAGAGCTCAAAACTCTTCCAAAGGAAACGCTAAGCAACCAAAACAATTTAACATCTCATGGAATGATTTATTGAAACAGTTTTCTTGATAGAAAGAAAAGTTCAGTATTTCTTAAGTTTCAAGGAAAATAATTCATCTTTTCACTGAAGAATCACTTCCATTGGCACAACACAAAAATCAGAAAATAAACGTTAGCCACCTATGTTTTAATATGGCTCATTTCTTAATATAGGTTATAAAACTAAGAAAATCCATTTATTGAAATATTAACCATCCCTCTGCCTCCACAGATGCTGCCTGAATCACCAAGTTCCTCCAGTAGTTTGTTTTTGCTCCAGATTACAGCATCTGCATCTCTAGAGTCTCCAGAGAGATATTTTACCACTGAAGATGACATCATGCCTGAGTTGTGTTATGTGCTAAATAAGTTTGAATAAAAGGGCACTCAGCAGCTAATTCGCTGATTTGAATGAAACAAAATCAGTTCAATTTAGTTTACAAAATATATAAAATTCTCTATTCTGTCAAGATGATCTATAGCTTTTCAGAATGGCAATTAATAATGTAGCAAAAATAAAAAAACAGCAATTAAGTTTAGAATATAGGAATAGATATCAAATTTAAAACACAAGAACTATTCACAGGGTAATTATTTCTGGAACTGAAGAATACTCTGCAATATCTGAGTTACAACTCTGGAGAGACATTGGCAGAGACAACTTTGCCCATCAAATCTTTGCCTATTAATACAGAAAGGATTGAATGTGCACCCTCAGTGCCATAGCATTAACTGTAATAGAAGGAAAAATAGCTGCCAGTTCTCAGAAGACCAGGACGTATCTGCAGAATAAGCAGCAGATTTAACAACTTCCATCATAACAAAGCATTTCTAGCATTTTCTATGTCTAACTCCAGCAACCACAGTAACTTGCAAGCCTTCCTCCACCCCCACCAATCCATTCACGTTCCATAGCATGCCTAGATTCGCATCTTTCCCGCTGGAACAACATGATGGGGCGTGATGAAGTAGAGTGAGAGCTGTCTACCAAGTAGCAAAATCAGGAAGCCTATTGTCTATGCCATTCCACTCAATGTAATTCACACAACTGTGAACGGCAACAGCTTGCTTTCACGTCTCACAATCTGAACAAACTCCTCCTACTCCATGTCCAGAAGAGTACTCGAGGCTATTGACACAATCTTTGAAATAAATTTTCCCCAAGGCATCCTTCTGTCTGTATGTTCTAAAAGTCAGTTCTAGAGTGACACAAGCAGAAGACATAACTGATACCAAAGCAAGGCTTAATGACCTACACAGAGATCTACAATGGTTGGAAGTGTTAACATTTGAACAAGACAAGAAAAAGATTGGATTTCTTAATTATATTCACAAGAGCGAAGTGGAAGAGAGACATTTTAACCACAAAAATTGTAGCTCAGGTCCAGAGTACAGAAAACCCTCATCAGAAAACCCTCATCAGAAAACTACCAACAATTCAAGACATAAATGGCAAAATACTATGGATGCTTGAAACTTAAATAAAAGTATAGAAATGCTCGCAGTTTTGACAGGTCTGCCAGCATCTGTTCATTTTGTCTCTTCGCAAATGCTCTGAAGTGTTGAGCATTTCCAGTATTTTCTGCTTCTTGGAATATCAGAAGTAGGAACATGATTACATTAACTGGCCCTTCAAGCCTACATAGCCACTCATGGCGAATCTTCCATCTCAGTACCATTTTCCACCATTAATCCATAACCCTTGATTTCCTCAATATCCTGAAATCTATCAATTTTCTTTAAATGAACACAACCAAGCCTCCACAGCCCGCCAGGATAGAGAATTCCCAAAACTTCCCACACTCTGAATGAAGAAATTTTCCTCATTTCAATCTTTCATCTGATTCTGAAACAGTGCCCTTTGGACCAAGTTAACCCTGGCTGAGGAGCAATCTTCTCTGTCAACTCCTTCGAGAATATTGTATGCTTTAATGAGATCACCTCTCATTCTTCTGAACACTAGAGAATACAGTTCCAGTCTACTCAATTTCTCATTGCAGGGGAAACCTGCCATCCCTGGAATAAAAATAGTAAATGTTGGAAACATTCAACAGGCCAGAAAATTCGTCAATTAAATTCTGATGAAGGATTTTCAACCTGAAACATGAACTATGTTTCTCTTTCCACAAACGGTGCCTGACCTGTTGGGGTCCAGCATTTTTATTTCAGATTTCCAGTATCTGCAGTTTGTACTCCATTTTTATTTACTGCTATCCCTGGAATTTTTCTAGAGAATCTTCACTGCATTCTCTCTCTATAGCAAGTGCATTCTTAGATATGGGCATTGAAACTCACAAGTGCCACCTCACCAAGGCCCTGGATAACTGCAATTTCACTTTCTTCTCCTGTATTCAAATCCTCTCATAATTAAGGCTAACATACCCTTTGCCCTCATAATCGCTTGCTTCACCTACACGTTGGGCTTCAGCAGTTAACACACCAAGGTCTTTCTGAATATCAATGCTACCCAGTCTATCATCATGCAACAAATACTCCACTTTCATGTTGTGCTCAGCTGAGCAGATGGCCTCACAATTTCCCACATTATAATCCATCTGCCATATTCTTGCCTACTTACTCAACTTCTCTATTACCTAAATGGAGGGAGATTGCAAATGAGTGGAATACACAAGTATCTTGGTGTTCTTGTACATGAAACACAAGTTAACAAACAGATGCAGTTCAAGAGGCAAATAGTATATTGACCTTAATTGCAAAATCAATCGCAAAGTATTGTTACAATTGTTCAAGGTGTCGGTGATGTCATACCTTAAGTATTATGTACAGTTTTTGTCCCCTTATTTAAGAAAGGATATACTGAAATTGGAAGCAGTCCAGGAGAGATTCTGTTGGCTTGGATGACGGAGTTGTCCTGTCTCCAATGGCTAAAGAAATTAGATCTATATTCTTTTACATTACATTCTTGCTCCATTACAGGAAGGATTTGGAGACTTTGGAAAGGGTGCAGAAGAGGTTTCGAGGGAATGGATTGTTTCCTCTGGAGCATCAGAAGCTGAGGGGAGACCTGATAGAATTTTCTAAGATTATGAGAGGCATAGATAGGATAGACAGTCACAATCTTCCCCCCAACCCAGAGTAGAAATACCAAGTACTGGAGAACATGCATTTAAGGTGAAAGGGAGAAAGTTTAAAGGAGAAGTTTCAAGGACAAATTGTTGTTTTTCTTTTACCAGAGAGTGGTAGGTGCCTGGAACAGTCTACTAGGGGTAGTGGTGGAAGCGGATACAATAGTGGCGTTTAAGACTCTGTTAGATGGACACATGAATATGCAAGGAATGGACGGATATGGATAATGTGCAGGCTGAAGAGAATTAGTTTAATTCAGCATCATATTATAAAAAGCCTTGCAAAATTCCAAATTCACCACATTCCCTGGTTTCCCCCTTCATCATCTCCTTGAATAAACAGATTAGCCCTACATTTTATCGCCCCGATTTTTTTTTTGCTGGCTCGGCTCACGTTCGTGCTCAATTCTTAATATCCTTCACCAATGGGTTCCACTTACTGCTGTTGTCACACTGAGAGGTAGGCTTGTAGATTTTCTCTCTCCCTCCTTTCATAAATAGTGGGTGTTGCATTGACTACCCTCCAATCCACAAACTAAAATCTGTAGAATTTTGGAATATAATATTCAGAGCACCTATAAAGCCCTGGGATGCAAATCATTGGGTACTTAAAATTTAGCACCATGGACGTAGACAGGTCCTTCAGCCCATCGCACATATGCCAACCATCAAAAACCCATCTCTTCCAATCCTATTTGCCAGTACATGGTTCATCTTTCACTTTTTTTGTGCGAAAGCCACAGCCCATGTTTCTGTGTGCACTAGAATCTTGGTACTTTGTGCCAATTGACAGTAACCTCGCAATAGTTTAAGTGTACCAGCAAAATAAAACATGCAGATTAAAAGAACACAAGAAAGCAAAGCCCAGCATGTTTTTTTTAAAATACTGATCAAGATAAATCTGCAGCTGTTTAAAGAGGTGGAGGTCAAATCATGAGTGTTTTTCAAAAATCTGTGCTCTAAAATGTTTCCAGTATTTAAGTTCAGTTAATTGTTTCAGTTTTCAAAATAAATATAACTGACTTCAAAAAGTTGTGAACATATTTCTAGCAGATTTGCATGTGCCAAAGGTTATCTTCTTTACACCAATTCCAATTCAATTTTGTAAAAAATGCACATAGAAAAAACAATTTTAATTTATTCATAAAAGCTGGGCTTCAAATATTCTCCTTAACCTTTGTTCTCTTGTATTCAATTTCCAAAAATCCAAGTTGAAATTTAGAAATGGGAAATGATTTGCAATAGACACAAGCAATACATTAAGATTAAGATTTGTTTATGAATGACATGTACATCAAAACACACAGAGAAACATCTTTTGCGTAGAGTGTTCTGGGGACAGCCCCCAAGTGTCACCACACTTCCAGCACCAACATAGCATGCCCACAACTTCCTAACCAGTATGCCTTTAGAATATGGGAGGAAATCGGAGCACCTGGAGGAAACCCACACAGACACAGGGAGAACGTACAAACTCCTTACAGGCAGTGGCCGGATTGAACCTTAGTCACTGGCACTTTAATAAAATTATGCTAATCACTATGCTACCGTGCCTGCCATACAAAAGGAGATGAACATTTCCTGAAACAACATGATAGTATTCACTGCATTCCAAAGGTATGCAGTGAAAAGCCAGCGTACACAATTTACAGCTGTATAAATTGATACTCCAATTAAAATTCAAATGAAGAAAGTGAGTCAACATACAGTATTTATTACATCATGTCCTATTGTAGAGCTTCCTCCACACCAGGTATCAAACCTACTGCTACTTATTCTGTTTGATCACTGGCTACTCTGAGAAATTACCAGCGAGCGATGATCCCCTTAGTCCTAAAAGGCCATGAAAACAGTAATTTTTTTTCCCATTCTCCCCTTGGTTGAACCTGAATACTTACAGAAAGGTTTTGCATTTTATCAAAAATTCATTGCAGTAAACTTAAATGCCACTTAAAGTCAATTAGATAATTACCATTTAAGCATGAACATTCATACCTCTGTTTTTTCAGATAATTAAATGAAACAATGCAATTCAGAAATTGGAATGAACTATTTGCTTTCATTTACTTATCCCTAAACCCTTTTAGTCAAGTTTCCTTACCCAGACCAACATTCCTTCTTCAACCAATACCACTAAAAATAATTATCTGGTGATTCATCTCAGTTGTTTTGTGTGAACTTGCCTGTGCACATTCGTCTGCTACAGTGCCTACATAAAATGTGTGATCATTTTAAGATGCTATTTCAATGCAAGTTGCTTCTTTCTCACTCCTCTCCTGCATATAGTATCCTCACAGCAGTACAGTTCCAATAATGCTCATCAAACTGCTCACTGCGCATCACATTATGGTCGAACACATTTCAACTGAATAGAAATTGGCAACAAGAATCCTTTGCCCCTATGGAACATGGAGGCAAACTGCACAGCTCAAAAGGTTTGACTAAAACACTGCATATCAGACACTGAACTCACTCTTTGTGCTGCATCTAATACAGTTTATACACTTACACCTCGAAGTTTTATGTGGCGTATGGTGTCTTTTGCAACTTTTTAAAAACATGTCCATCATCAACACCTCAAAAGGAAGCAAAATAAAAGCCAGCTGTGCCTGTAGCTTGCCCAACAAATGTTGCTTCAGACTTAAAAGCAATTTGTTCCTTTTCAACCCCTCAATATATAAATGCCAAGGCAGAAGAGGAGCATCCAGTGTATCCTCCAAAGCTGCACTTGTGGCTCATGTACTTCAATTCTTTATGCTGTGTGAAAGTTTCAGCTTCACACCTCCACTATTCTCGGTTGGGGTGGCACCTCAATACACAAGGAAAAACCAGTCCTGCAACTTCTACAAATTTATCGCATTTAAAAGTGACACACTGTCCTGTTGCAAGAGTAAGAGTCAATAAATAGGTAAGGGGTGGGGCCAGAGCAAAGTGGTACACAGGAGTTTCAACAGCAACATGAGCACCAATATTCAGTGCAAGTCCTACAGTTCATGAGTCTGTGGCCCTCACCCAATTGTTACAACTTATACACTGAACTGATAAGTAACATCAAGCCAAACATCAGACTCTCTATACTGAGGAAGATCGCTCCCTGCACAGTTAAGACAAAATAAAAAAATCTGCAGATGTTG
Source organism: Pristis pectinata (assembly GCF_009764475.1). Lineage (NCBI taxonomy): Eukaryota > Metazoa > Chordata > Chondrichthyes > Rhinopristiformes > Pristidae > Pristis > Pristis pectinata. The sequence continues at coordinate 24,309,841 of NC_067409.1, read as the reverse complement.
GAAATCAGATATAAAAACAGAAAACTCTGGCAATCCTCAGCAGGTTTGGCTAAGGTTTCAGATTGTGACCCTGAAGGGTCTACATTCTGACAAAGAGTCTTCGACCCAAAAAGTTAGTTCTGTTTCGCTTCCCAAAGATGCGGCATGACCTGCTGACTATTTCCAGCATTTTGTGTTTTTATTTTGTTGCCTACAGACCTCTAATGATTTTAGCAACTCCGAGTGCACAATGTGAAAATAAATTGACAGGGAACAATACTTCACCAATGAAATATCAAGCTGGAGTTGGACCGCACTGCACAACACAGCCAAACTGCATTCAGGTGCACAAAATGAAATGGAGTGGACTCTGGAAAAGTGAAATGAAGCAGGCAAGTTTTGGAAATATCCAGCAAGTCAGACAACATTTATGGAGGAGAGAGGTGTTTAAACGTGTTGAACAACCTTTGGTCAAGACATTTGGACAGGTACATGGATTGGAAAGGTTCAGAGGGATAGGCACCAAAATGCAGGCAAATAGGTTGCACTTAGATGGGTATCTTGGTCGGCATGGACCAGATGGGCCGAAGGGCTTGTTTCCATGATGTATGACTCTGTGACTGGGTTCAGAATAGAGCTTGGGCAAAACGCCACTGACCCAAAACATAAACCATCTCTCTCCCCAGAGATGCTGCTTGGCCCATTTAGTACTGACAGCCTTTTCCCCAGATGCCTTCTATCACCATTGCTAAATTTCCACTTAAAACCAGGACCAAAATAATACAGCAACAACCTTCAAGCGTCTTTAAGGTCTTCACACCTACTGCAGAGCATTGTCTCAATGCCGCAGGCTACTGTTGCCTTGGCCTCCTCCACTCAGTGTCACTTGGGGCATCTGTTACAAAACATCTTTGGATTTTTTTTTAAAAATCACCTTGCTCCATCACTTCTCATCGTCAGCTGCTATACTCCCCTGGAATCGGCTCAGAAGCACTCATACCTGTAACCAGAAACTCTTGCCATTAAGAACAAGCTGTCTCATGTGATCTCAAATGTTGCAGAAGCATGCCTGGCAATAGCTTCAGGCAATTTCACTGCTGAACCAGAGTCTGGTGCAAGTGTTTAAAAGGTCTCATCTGGCAACAAATATTCAGGATTATACTGAGTTTGTGAATCTGAGTGATGTGTAGTATTCAGACCAGGGCATCTCTGGTCTGCATTTAACTATCAAACTGATTACTTCAGCTCAGGCTGAAAACTGCCTTCCGTGACCCTCCGGGAAGAATAATTCAACAAAGAAACAAATCAATCAAGATTTCCTACTCCTATTTGCTTTCCAGTGAACAATGCCCATGTTTGAATCCTGGAAAAGGACAGAATCGACACTTTAAAAAATTTATCAAGAGAGATTGAAATGTGTTGGGGGGATCTGGGTGTCACTGTACATGGACATCAAAGAACAGAAGAAATAGAATCTGCAAGCCATTTATCCAGCCCCCACCCCCTAATGCTTGCTCTGCCATTCATTAACAATATCTGTGCTTTCCTGCACTAATTTACACATGTAGATGTTGTCTATATGGATTTCAACAAGGCTTTTGACAAGGTTCAACATTTTTTGACTGGTCTGGAAGGTAAGATCACACAGGATCGAGGGCAAGCTCACCAAATGGATATAAAATTGGCTTAGTGGAAGAAGTCAGAGGATTGTTTTTCAGATTAGAGGCCTGTGACCAGTGATGTGCTGCAGGGATCAGTGATGGGTCCCCTGTTGCTTGTCGTATATGTATATACATATATTAACATTTAGGTGAGAATGTAGGTGGCATGGTCACTAAATATGTAGAAGATACCAAAATTGGTTGTGTGGTAGACAGTGAAGGAGGTTGTCCAATGTTGTAACAGGATCTACATTAACTGGGAAAGTGGGCCAAGGAATATCAGATGGATTTCAGCTTGGAGAAGTGCTAAGTGATGCATTTTAGGAAGTTAAACCAGGACAGGATACAGAGTAAATGGCAGAGCCCTGGAGATTACAATAGAACAGAGTACTAGAAGTACAAGCACATTTTTCTCAAAAGCAGTAACACAGGTATAGAGTGGTGAAGGATGCATTTGGCATGCTTACCTTGATCAGTCGTGGCATTAAGTCAATGAATTGGGTTGTCACGTTACAGCCGAACCCAATATCAGTGAGGTCACACCTGAAACATTGTGTGCAGTTCTAGTTGTGATACCCTCAGGAAGGATGTGATTATGCTAAAGAGGGTGCAGAAAAGATTCACAAGGATGTTGCTGGGGCTGGTGGGCTTCAGTTATGAGCAGAGATGGGATAGGCTGGGATTGTTTTCACTGGACCGTCAGAGGCTGAGAGATGACCTGATACAGGTATAGAAAATAATAAAGAGGCATAGATAAGGTGAATGGGTACAGTCTTTTTCCCCAGAATAGGTGTAGGTTTAAGGCAAGAGGGGAAACACTTAAGGGGACCCAAGAGGCAAGTTTTTAACGACACAGAGGGTGGCGGGTATATGGAATGAGCTGTCAAAGTGATGGAGACAGGTATAATTACAAAGTTTCAAAAGACATCTGGACAGGTAAGACTTTGAGGGATATGGGCCAAATGCAGGCAAGTGGGACCAGTTCAGGTTTACACCTTGGTCAGCATGGATGAGTAAGATCCTATTTCTCTATATTCCATCACACGCCTTTGCAATTTCAATCTGTTGATATCCCCTGAAGCTCTGTTGCATTCTTTTCACAATCCATACAGCCATGTAGCTCTGTTAGTGACAAACTTGGATATATTATACTTGAACCCCTCAACCATTGTTAACAGCCAGCGACCAAGAACAAGTTTCTGCAGCACTCTATTATTTATAGATATCCAGCCCAAAAATGATCCATTTATTCTGATCAGATTCAGATTTGTTATCAGTGATGTAAGACATGAAACCTGTTGTTTTGAGGCAGCAGTACAGTGCAAAGACATAAAAATCTCTGAATTACAAGAATAAATAAAGAGCACAAAAAAAAGGAATAATAGTGTACTGTTCATGAATCATTCAGAAATCTGATGGCAGAGGGGAAGAAGCTGTCCTTGAATCATCAAGAATGGGTCTTCAGGCTCCTGTACCTCTTCCTTGATGGCAGTAATGTGAAGAGGGCATGTCCCAGAGGGTGAGGGTCCTTTGTGATGGATGCCACCTCCTTGAGGCACCGCTTCTTGAAGATGTCCTCGATGGTGGGGAGGGTTGTGCCCGTGATGGAGCTGGCTGAGTCCACAACCTTCTGTAGCCTTTTGTGATCCTGTGCATTGAAGGCTCCAGACCAGACTGTGATGCAACCAATCATAATGCTCTCCACCGTCATCTATAGAAATACCTAAGAGTCTTTGGTGGCATACCAAATCTCCTCAGACTCTTTAGTAGAACCGCTAGCATGCCTTCATGATTGCATCAATGTGTTAGGCCCAGGATAGATCCTTTGAAATGTTGACGCCCAGGAATTTGAAGCTGCTCACTCTTTCCACCGCTGACCCCTGAATGAGGATTGGTGTGTGTTCTTTGCTATTTTGTCTGTTAATCAATCCTTATTTCATGCCAATATATCATCCCCCCAGCAGAATGCTCTAATTTTGTTTCAAAATCCTTTAAAGAAGGCCTTCCATGAGGTGCCTCAAGTCCAAAAATACTACACTAACTATATCCCACATAACCATTTTTATTTCAGCATTTTCCCTTTCCTAAATTCAGACTACTTAGAGTCACGAAATCATACAGCACAAAACGGACCCTTCGGCCCAACCGCTCCACGCTGACCAAGATTCCCTTTAAGCTCGTCCCATTTGTCCGCATTTGGTCAAAATTGGTGGAAACTTCAGTGTTGGCTTTCTTCTTCCCATCTGAAATAGTGGGTTTACATTTGCTGTCATCTCATCTGTGAGAACCATTCTATAAGCAAAAGGAATTCCCTTTTTTGCACTTCTGTTGAAGCATTCGTGGTCTTGTTTTTAAGTATTTCTCACGAGACCTCTCATATTCGACTTCCAATTCCCTTATCAATAGTATGAGGGACTACAGGTAAAAGGGTAGATTAGAAAGGTTGGAACTGTTTTCTTTAGGGAAGTATGAAGGGAGATTTGAAACAAGTTTCTACATGCGTCTGGATAGTATGAGGCTGTCCCATTGGTGAAGGGAATGAAGACTAAAATCACAGGTACCAAATAAAGAGAATTAAGAGTGACATGAGTAAACACTTTACAGCAGATCTTTCCAATGAATCCAAAACATTTACTCTGCTTCTCTCTCCACAGATGCTGACTGACCTGGTGACTACCGACAGCACTTTGTTATTCTTCGCAGATTTCCAGATCTTTTGTACTCGTTTTATTTTTCTAATATGTTGACTGGTGCTGCAGAGCAAGTCCTCAACCTCAACTCATTCTTTCTATTTCTGTCATTTCCTTACAACTGTAACATTGTCCGTGCTTAAGTTCCCTGTGAAGTCCAGAATTCAGTAAAGCTTCAGTTATAAGTAGTTCATGTTAATCCACTGTAGAACAAAATCACAACAAAAACAATCATGTTCGCACAATTTAAATATAATTTATTGAACATATAACATTTACCATATCCTATTTCTTGTGACAGCACAAAACCATGGTTTTCCACTTGATTTTTACCTGCAACTCGAGCTTCTCATGCAGGATAGCATCAAGGCTAAATAGAATCCAGGCAAAGTAAACAAAATAACTGTGGTTCAGTAACAGCAAGCCTGGGATTTTAAAAATCCTAAATAAAAACATGAAAACTCAAGGGGAGAAATTATAACAGAGTAAATGATAAACTTTCAGACAATATTGGGAGTACTGCAAATGGAAAAAGTAACAGAAAAAGGTCTGGCAAGCATCTCAGGGAACCGTTTCAAATTAAGAAAACTGGGTCAAGGTCCAAATTCCCCAATCTATCACCATTAAGCTGTGGGTGGGTGGTGGTGGTGGGGAGGGGAGTGAAGAAGGGAGAAGTGCAGTTATAATTGTTCTGAATTATTCAAAATTGATTGAAATAATTTACAAGCACCAAATGGAGACGCTATCGCTAACAATCCATGGATATCTACTGCACTAGCACTTAAAAAACACCACGACCTTTAGAATAAAAACAGCATAATGCACCATCACATGGACCCAATTTAGAATTCAGGAGACAGCTCTGCATCAAATTTCTCCCAAGGCAATAAGCATCTCTGTTTGTGTGGCCTTAGACTGAATCAAAATGAAAGACTTGCGAGTTAATGTAATATTCAGAGCTCAGATGCACTGGTTTAAAACTGCTTTTGTCAGGAGAATTTGGATTCACGTAATTAGCGAATGCAAACCTGAAGAAACAATGATAAGCAATTTCAGGAAATTTTAACACAAGCATTATCAAAAGTGGTCCGGTGTTTTGAGATGTGCAGTTGAAGTTGGTTAACCAGTTAAATCTCCAAAGGCCTTCCTTGTTAATAAGATGCCAATGCACCCAAATTCATCAAGGGATTACAGTCTCACTACATTCCATCCTTCTTCAGCAAACTATGAAACCAGTGTACAGGCTCAAAGTAGTATTTATTGTTTAATTGATTATCTGATCCCATTTTAAATTCATTTAATGTCAGCAACAAAAACATGGATCAGCATTATTAAATGATTATTTGCATAAATGGGCCATTAGTTTTGTGACGCAAAGGCACTTTTATTCATTCATGTACAAAGAGTGACTTCACTAAAATCATATTAATTGAATGGATTTTCCCCCCCAAAAGAGATATCAGTTTCCCCCCCAACTACCTTAAATTTGAAATTTCACAATAAAATCTTCAAACTCAATCATAAATTGGAATGCATAGTAAATGATCTAATACATCAAAGTACTCATTTTCTGGCCCATCATTAATTCAATTTTCATTAAATTACAAATATTCAGTTTGATGGCTCAACTTACCAGAACATTAAATTGCCGCATCTGCTCAATGCTAAACATAGCTTTGTTTTTGCCTTTACTTTATAACCACAGAATAAGTGCCTGGACAGACAAGAATTCAAGTGACTAAATGAACCAGTCAGAAAAGGACAAGGCCATGCACATAATCCTGTTGGTTAAAAAGCAGACTTTTTGAGGCACTGCAAATGCCAATACAGAGCAACATTAGGGAGCTATGTAGCAAGTCATCCTTGGTTCAGTGGTCCACACTATTCTGCATCAATGGCTCACCACCAATTTTCACCTTTATCATCTCCTGGTCCATTTTTAAAATTGATCCAAGCTCTAACCCAAAAAATCACTTTCAATTCCCCTTTTCCATTCCTGCACTTTGATCTCTGGTGAACCCATTTCTCATCACACACCCCTTCCGAAACATCAACAAATAATCGCAACTTAGTTTCCTAAATTGTGTGTAAGTACCAGCCTCAGACTCATCCCAAATCTCACTTAACCCTTTCCCAACCACTCCTCCATTTCCAAAGTGATCCTGTACTTCATGATCAGAAATTTCCTCCAACGAAATGTTAGAAAGACCCAAGCCATTGTATTCTTGTTCTGTCACATCCCATTTCCCAGGCAATAACTTTATCCCTCTCTGTGACAACTGCATGAAACAATTCCAGATTATTGCAACGTCATATAACTCAACATGAGCTTTGGACCACATAGCTGCACCAACTATTCTGCATCAATGCACTCAGTCCACTTTCAAAACATCAACCAGCTCTGTCACTACCTCTGTACATCCTCTGCTAAAATAGTCTCTTTTACCTTTATTCCTCTTAATTAGCATTTTACTTACATGTCCTTACAAAATTAGATGATTCACTTCGACTTCTGGTTCTGCATTTGTGCCTTCAGCAGCTTCACCACCACCACCTTCTGTTCCTCAATAAGAAAGGCACAAATAAAACCTTAAACTCCACTGATGTGCTTCTTGGTCTCAGATAATCTCATTAGGACCTTGGGTCGTACAGGTCAAATACCACAGAGTCTTCCAGGACAGATCTCACATGCGGACTCTGGTGCCATGCCAACTTTCTTGGCGAAAAGAACACAATGCAGTTTCCAGGTGTCCAGCAGAGTCTTTCTTTGTTGGAGATTGTGTTGCAAGATAACTTTCAGCAGTAGGTCAGGCACTGAATCATCTTTTAAAAAGACTTAACTGTTCCAACTTTCTTCATTATAGCCCTAATACTCCAAATCACTTTTGCCTGCAAGGAGCCATCCAAAACTGCAATTGATTCCCACCTTGCAATATCCCATTCACCCACGACCAGCGTGTTGGCTCAGTTCCCATTGGCTCCTGGACTAAATAATGCCTCCACTTTAAAAATTCTTATCCACACTTCCAAATCCTTGCTTAAGCTTACCCCACATTAGATCTTTTATTTTGTCCAACTCTGTAACTCTGTGAAACAACCATGAAATAATACAGGCCTCCAATCATCTCCCAGTTTAATTGCCCTGAAACTGGTGGCCACGATTTCAACAGCTGAGGCTCTAAGCTCGAGAAGTTCATACCCCAAACTATTCAACTCTACCCATTTTTCTTAAACTTATCTTTGATTTTATGTCACAATACCCACTTTTGAGGATCAGCATCAAACTTTTTGATAATGTTCTGCTCCATAGAAGCGTACATGCATGCAAAACTGCTGTTACTCAGATGAATGGAGAAGATTCCACAGCACTTTTAAAGGAGGACAAAGGAAGTGCCTTGGCCAACGTTCTCTCGACACTTTAAACCCAAAGAGCTCATTTATCTCAGCACTGTTTGTTGAATATTGCAGTGCATAAATTGGCAGCTCACAGCTGGCTACAGAATCATCGTACTTCGCTCCTTGATTATAATGGAAAACATACTTGAGTGGCTCAAAAGCATGTGAGTGCAACCAGCACAATATCAGCACATTGTTTTCTGATCCAAAAATCCCTTTTCCAATTCAGCAGTTCCCTCTTGCAGCTCATCCATTTTTGAATATGAATCTGTATACAGTGTCCCCACTATTTTTTTTAAATTAAGCAGTGCAAATAATATTAATTTTCCCTCATCTCGCCAAAACACGACGGGATTTTATTTTAAATCACCATTGTTTTGATTCTCATTTAAAGCCTTGCAACTAGCCAGCAGCTATAGTGTGCAGGTCACTTCTCTGAACCTCAGTGATGGGTCTCAAAGTGTCAGAACTGTTTGGAGTAAATCCATCTGCTGAGGGGTTCTGATGACACAAAGGAAAAAAAAAGCAAGAAAAACATGGACACCTAACTCCAATGCCTTATCATTAATTTAAAATTGCAACACAATAAACTGCATGCTGACAATAAAAGGAGCTAAAAATATACAGCAACTGAATACGATTTGGCTTTTCTAAGAGGATTACTCCAAAATAGCTTACAAAATGGTGTAACAAGGAACAATTCTCCAGTTTTAAAGTACATATTAAAATTAGAAAGTACATTCTTTTAGCACAATTGATCATGTTTTCTCTCCTCCTTGCTCTGTTTCGCCACTCTGGTACAGCAGTGCTTATTATAGAATCAGGATAGCCTTTGTCATGTCACCAGACATTTTGCAAATTAAATCACCTCTCCCAAATGACTTGTCAGTGTCGCTCAGCTAAATTTTGAAAATTACCAAGACAGAATCCACAAATCTCAGAAGGGATCTGAAGGCCAGCTTACAATTACCTTGGAAAACCAAGGCCAAATTATTTAAAATAAGGAGGCAAGAGACTATGAAAGGATGAGGGAACATGGGTGTGAACCCTCATTTGCTTCTCTCCACCTGTCTGTAAATTATCTCACCTATTTCTTCTTACCTATATCTAAGCGTCAAGTTAATTTTGCATACATTTAATATATTGGGAAGCAAAAAAAAACAGATTTGAACGTTAAATCCTTTAAGTATTAAACATCAGTACAATTTTGCATCATCTGGTTACTCAATGCTGAGGCGTATACTTGTGTTTACCAATGGGATTAATATGTCATTTCCAGATATTATGATTTGTCTCGTTTATTGAACACTGTTGGAGGCCTCACTTACAGCCCCTTTAGAATGACAAGTAATTAATCTGCTGTTTCTGCACCACCATCCTAATTTACTGTGATACACAGCACAAATCAAATACTGCCATAAGTAATTCATCTTGTGGTCCATGCAGGGTAAACTAATATGCCATCAGATTTTCAGCTAGTTATTCATGCAAAAACCTATCAGAAATATTCATCTTTGTATTACACATTAATATACGTTTGCAGTTGCGATTCAGGATTTTAGCTGCTAAATCACTGCCATTGGCATACACGTGGAAAAGTATTTACCAAAGATTCGGATCTGGCACTTACAATATTTGCCGAATTGGGAGCCACAAGAATGAACATAACAGCTTTGTTAGACTATTTGCCCCAGACATCTCATGGGCTGCCCCTCATTATTCCTCCTCACTGTGAACACAGAAAACCACCATTTATGCCAAAATGAGTTTCAACTGTAATTCCAAATTGATAGAGAAACAAAAACAACTAATCAGCAATGCCATGCTCAACATAGACAATTTAGTGTTGAGAATTTTTAAGTATTTATGTCTGAAAGTTTCAAACTATTTTAACATGCATGAATGCAAAATGGGCACTTTTCTTCTCTGGAGAATTGAACTACCTTACAACACAGAAATAAAGATGATAAAGCAGGAGAAACACAGAACTGCAACTGAACAGTTTCCGAAGCAGGATCTTGGCCAGGGAATCCTGATCTGCTTTTCCTATGGTTCTTAAGATTATACTCCAGACAATGAAACTGCAAAATAATATTTTGAAGACTGTCAAAGCATTTAGTGAAGTTCTGAGACAAGAATGGAAACTCATATGCATTAGCATCTCAATACATGCAATAAATGCAGATGCAAACTGCACGTATGTCATTGTGACAATGGTACAGTGGGAATGGAGGAATATAGAGGTATATAACTTTTTTTTAGTGGTGTATATGATAAAGGTACATAAATTTTTAGAGAAATAGATAGGGTCAATAGTCAAAATTATTCCCCCCCCCCCCCCCCAAGGTTGAGCAATCAGAAACAAGAAGAAATAGCTTGAAGGTGAGAGGAAGAAGTTTCAAAGGGGACTTAAATGGAAGGTTTTTGTTTTGCACAGAGTGAGGTTGAGATCTGGAACTAACACCAGAGGAGATGGTGGAGTCAGATACAATCTCTATTTTTAAGGAGGCATTTAGATGGACACCTAAATAGGCAAGGAATAAAAGAATACAGACCTAAAGCAGGCAAATGGGATTAATGTAAACGGGAGAAAAGATTGGCATGGACGTGGTGGGCCAAAGGACCCATTTCTGTGCAGTATGACTATGAATGTCAGTTATTATTGAATGGCTATGCAAGTGCAAGGGGCTGCTTCCATATCTTGTGCACTTGTTCACATTGTGAGCAAGATTATAAGATGGTGTGACAATTTGCAAAGCTCATGAAATTAAAAATGGATATTTCAAGGTATCGTTTTATATGGCAAGAAAGATACAAGTTATCAAAGAGACTTTATTACTCAGTGAGGCTTCATAAATTTAAAAATTAACCGGGGTTTGCCAGGTATCCTGGTCAAAATTATCTTCCAAATCATTACCGAGCAAAAGATCCACAGATCCTCCATCTCTTCAAATGATCATCATCTTGCGACCTCTCAAATGCTAAAAGGTGAACTCTTGATCTCACAATCTACCTCTTCATGGCCCTTACAATTTATTTGTCTTTCTGCACTGCACTTTCTCTGCAACTTTAACTCAATATTCTGCATTCTGGTTTCCTTTTTACTACCCCAATGTACTTGTGTATGGGGTGGTCTGACTGGATGGCATGTAAACAAAAACTTCTCACTGCGTCTTTGTACATGTGACAACAATAAACCAATTCCAATAATTGATATTTAGTTACATTACTGCTGAAAAATCATTGACCAGATTCACATGTTCTTTAGATTTCTGCTTTAGTTGCCATATTATCCTGGCTTTTAACAGTCAGTGGTTGTGAAAGCAAATAATTGATGTAAACTTCTCAGGGAAGTCCAAAAAAAATGAAAAGAACACGAAAGTTATTTGCTTTCTTATTCCAATGGGATAGATTGCACAGAGTTTTGCCAGAACTGCTGACATTCAGCTACTTAAGTGGCCATTGAGCAACAAATTTGCATACGTGTCCTGTGAAACACAAAGGCTTGGGCAAATCTTTCCATTTTCTCCTGCACCAAATTCCCCAGGGAATCCAACAACAGTTCTGTTTTCTTGGGATTCCCCACCACTTACTGTGGGGAATTAACTCTGAGATCCAGTGCCAGATCATATCACTCACATGTGACATGGGAACAAAACCACCTGGTTTAATTGGAGACTGTAAACAGACAGATTTGGAGGCAAAAAGCAAGAAAATTCTTTTCCTTCAATGTTTTAAATTATTTAAATGTAGCTTTCTAAGTTTTTTTTAACTCTGAAAGAGTTTTAATATTTTTTGATTATGTTCCTCAATTTCAAATACCTCAATACCAGAGATGTATAAACTATTAAAATGACTTATAAGTTTCAAAATTGGCAAAGCTCCAATTCCAGTTTTGTCACTGTCAAAGGCCATACAGAGCATTTCAAGCAAGTCTTCCACAGCAGTGCCAGAAGCCCAGTTGGCATCTGTAAAACACCACTGGTTTTAGTGCAGAAAGGACCAACCAGACCCTCCACAACCAGCCCAGGTACATGCAGCTGTTTGGGGATCGTGACTACCATTCCAGGCAGCAGGTCTAGTCCACCGTGAATTGGCCAAACATAAAAGTTTTCAACCCGAGTGGACAGTGAAGCGGAGTCTTCATTATCTTTACTGATAACAGCAAGATAAAAAATAATTCCAAAAAAGAGGAACACAGCAGGGAAATGTGCCTTCGAGACAACTCCAGTGGGGAAATTAACAGCAGCAACGCATCACCAATTATAAACTTCCCTTGATACTGAAGTCTCCTACGATTCTGAAATCTGCACAGACTATATTCATCTCCAATCATGAGGATTATGGAATCGGGAAAGGAACGATGACCTGCCTTTGCAGCACTCTCCCCAAAATCTAATTGTATTAAAATCTGTGCATATCTGGCTACAATGAGCACATGGTCAAATTCTATAGCATTCAAAAGACATACGAGACAACCTGAAATGTCAATTTGTTGATTTGAATCATTCAATTTACTGACTGAAAGCTGTGCACTCGTTAGGGAAAAAACGACAGCTTGATTCGTTTGAGGACAACTCGTTGCATCATTCCCCAACAGGCAATGAATGGGTGGATATAAATTTAAGCCTTCATTAATACTTTACACATTTTGTAAACTTGCACATTTTCTTCTAATGAACTAATTTAAGGATTAGCCAAGAAAATAATTGGTCTCTATTCAATACCAAGTTTCAAGCCTGCGATAATAATCTCCAAGAAGATCTAAAACAAACTACAATTTATTTGTAGACACATCAAAATATAATTTTGACTAAAAATACTGGTAATATTTTTGATGTCAGGGGAATTATGCCAGATGTCCTTGCCAATATTTATCCATCACTCACTATCAAAGACATAGCAGGTCATTTTCACTCTGATATTTGCAGAAGACTGCTTTAGAACAATACAGCACAGGAATAAGCCCTTTGGCCCAAAATGTTGTGCCGAACTAATTAAGCTAATGATGCCTAATTAAACTAATCCCTTCTGCCTGCACATGGTCCATATCCCTCCATTCTGTCATATCTGCCTCCACCACCACCCCGGTAGTGCATTCCAGGCACCCACCACTGTGTAAAAAAGAAACTTGCCCCGCACATCTCCTTTGAACTTTCTCCCTTTCACCTTAAATGTATGCCCTCCAGTACTAGACATTTCAACCCTGGGAAAAAGATAGTGTTTGTCTACACTATCTACGCCTCTCATGTTTTTATAAACTTCTGTCAGGTCTCCCCTCAGCCTCACCACCCCAGAGAAGACAATCCTGGTTTGTCCAACTTCTCCTCATAGCACATGGTCTCTAATCCGGGCAGGATCCCGGTAAACCTCTTCTGTATCCTCTCCAAATTCTCCACATCCTTCCCATAATGGGACAACCAGAACTGAATGCAATACTCCAGATGCACCGTAACCAGAATTTTATGAAGCTGCAACATAACTTCCTGACTCTTGAACTCAATGACTCAGCTAATCAAAAGCAAGCAAGCCATACGCCTTCTTTACCACCCTTTCAACTTGTGTGGCCACTTTCAGTCAATTTGCAAAATTGAGTGCCTTGCTCCATGCAGTACAGCAGTACCAAATGTCAACAAGTACAACAGTGATTGGGAAGCACATGGACATAAGCATGAAGTGTGAAAGATGCTCCAGAAATGAAAGTGTTCTGATGCATGCTGCAGATGGTTACAGATGGTTCTTTTTGATTGCTCCATTACACGAAGATGTTCAATCAACATCAACATTTTTGTCGCCGCTTATGGTGGGGAATAACAAAATACAGAAATAGAAGACTGGTTCTTTCATTAGTGATATTACCCCACCCTGCCACCCACAACATTTAGAAGAACAAGACTTCATGCTTTCAAACTACTCCTATAATACCCATGTTACTTAATGCTTGGGGCCTTGGCACATTAAAACCCTAGTTACATTTCAGGAAGTTATGCATGAATGAATCCCTTTGTTTATGTTGTATCAATGTGAGGTGGCAAATCATGTCTTCTCTACAAATTCACTGGAGCAGTCAAAATTTAACAATGCTGGAACTAAAATATTGGTCATTTGATGCAGGGAAATGAAGTAAAAAAGCAAAGAAAAAAGCATTTATAACTATTAAGCTGGCTCTAAATCCCTGCCTTCAATTATATTAAAAAGCCCAATTTATCTTCTTTCTATTTGGTCATTGGTTCAAAGGGAGGAATGGACACTCAAATTATCGTCAACATGCAAAGCTCACAGCAAAAGACGGACATAATGGAATGAGTCTAAAGTAATGAGAAAGCATTCAAATAAGAACAGTGCACAACAGTTCAATTCATAACTTGATTAGAATTAAGCATCAGAGGAGCTGATCTGCTAGCTACATTCTGCTGGACATCAAATGATGGCACATGAATCAAGGAGCACACTTATGAGCAAACTGCAGAAATAAGCAGTGACAATGGTAGTGTCGCGGTTAGAGTAATGATATTACAGCGCCAGCGACCCGGGTTCAATTCTGGCCGCTGTCTGTAAGGAGTTTGTACATTCTCCCCGTGTCTGCATGGGTTTCCTCTGGGTGCTCAGGTTTCCTCCCACGTTCCAAAGACGTATGGGTTAGGAAGTTGTGGGCGTGCTATGTTGGCACCGGAAGCGTGGTGACACTTGCGGGCTGCCCCCAGAACACTACGCAAATGAAGCATTTCACTGTGTGTTTCGATGTACATGTGACTAATAAAGATATCTTATCTTATCAATCATGCAATTGACAAAATCTTGGGCCAAAGAGAGGACACAATTCCTGTAATGTGTCAAGAAGTTTCTTGATCAATGTTTCAAGCTCAATGAAGGAGGAATTGATGCTGAAACTAGTTCCAGGGAACTGAAGTCAGGTGAATGGAACATGTTGAAGCAGAAAAGAAACAGGAATCATAACATTAGGCTGAGAGTAGCTGTAGGAAAGTACAATCGAAGAATACCAAGTACTGGAGGAGGGCTAACTTCAACCAGCTGTAAAGAACCCAAGTGCTGTGGAATCAGGCAATGGGAGATTTTCAAGAGAGAGCAAAGTTTATGTATTCAGCTTATGTTCCCATAAGTGATAAATGGTTGGACAAGAATAGAAATGAAGGGCAATGACAATGCACTTAAAACAGACAAACAATAAAAAAGAGGAAACAAAAGTAGAAAAATATTAAAAGGTGGGACAGAATAGAGAAAAAAAAAGACATGTTTTGGAGTGACAGAGAGCAGAGCTGAGGTATTTTATGAAATACAGGAACAGTAACATCTTTCCAAACAGCCACCAGAGAAACAGTGTATTGAACAAATTTTGCAATGACATTATTTGATTCTATACTCTCTGGGTTTATACATGTGGTAGTAATCCATTCACTGACTTTGACAATCCATGACTCAGCAGATCACAGTACCAAATCAAGAGGATAATCTAAACATTCATCTGCACCTCACACCACACCCATCTTCCCTCCACCTTGCACTTCCTCTTATCCTCTGACTGATGTCGAGGTACAATTCATGATTGTGAGCCAGTCTCTGGTACCTACTCCAAGTACCTCATCGTTGCAGCTGAGCAGACTCCTGACCAGGGGACAGTTATCATTCATAGCTTCTTAAATTATACTACCACTATTCCATCAACATACATGCACTCCACAACTACAAACTTCTACAACAATCTCACATAACAGCACACCCTGCAATATTCCACACAAGCTGGTTTCAGCAGCTGATTGCGCTGCAGGGGACATTTACAATGAACTGAGTGTAAGATTGTAATTCAATCCACGGATTACAAGGATATTTCTAAAGCATTCTTATTTTATCCTTTGCAGTTTAAGACTATATCAAGACCTTTTGTTGGAATTACCTCCATCTGAGTGTGTGTCTACAGCTGCCATTATCTTACTGATGGCAGCTTTGCTATGATATCTATATACAGTGCTGCAATGTGCTGTCAACAGATTCAAATTAAACCACTGGCTGCAGGTTGAACTCAGCTCACATCAAAAGCAGGTTCCCCGTGTACACTTGACATACACACAGCGTTCCATTCGCTTAAATTACAAGAGAGCAGGAGAGGCCATCACTGCTCTGATTTCATTTAAGAAAATGAGGCACTTCATTGGACAACTTGGCAGGAGATTTGAGAAACTTCCTGACAATTTTTAAACAAAGCTTCACATCAGGCTGGAATTGGCTACACCCAGGAATTTCTCATGTATTCCCTTATGACATAGAAGGGGCCATTGAGTCTATAACCAGCTTTCAGAGAAATCCTACCAACTCCATTTCCACTTCTCTTTCCCTGCAAGCTATTCTCTCACACCTTTATTAACATGCCATTCATTTTCCCCAAACACTCAGCTGCAACAGAGACAATCCACAGTCGTCAATTAACCCGAGAATCAGCATATCACTGGGAGCTGACACAAAGCTGGAGCACCTGGGACAAACCCACATGGTCACGAGGAAAACACGTGAAATCCCCAGATATAGCACAAGAAGAGAATAAAACCTAGGTTAGACAGCTGCGCTGCCACAGAGATACTCTGCCACCCAAAGCCCAAGACTGACAGGCAAGACAACATTGGTTATTTTTCCATTCATGGACTTAGTACCAGGTCACAAACAGATTCCAAAGTTAAACAACAAATGGTTCATCAACACATAATTCAGACCATATCAAATGGAGTTTTTCCACCTGATACCTCAAATCATAATGCAGCTTTTGTAATTCTGGGCACAAGTTTCAACTCTAAATTTTCTTAATGGATTTAATAGAAATAATTTAACATCAGAAAATGGGAGCAGGAGAACGCCACTCAGCCCGTCCAACCTGCCCCATATCTGTATATGAACATGGATGATATGCCCCAAGCCTCATTTCCTCTTCTCTGCCAGATCCCCATAGCCCTCAATTCCCTGATCTTTCAAGCAGTTATCTACCTCCTCCTCAAATACCCCCTTTGAATTTACCACCCTCTGCAAGGAGTTGTTCCTACACATCTCAGTTTTAAGTGACCAACCCCCTTATTTTGTAACTACTTCCCCTCATTTGAGATTCTGCCACATGGGAAGATCTCAGCAACTACCCTGTCATGCCCTCTTTAAGATCTTGTATGTTTCACTCAGGTAACCTGTCATTATTCTGAGCCCCAAAGAATATAGATCTAATGTCCACAGCTGCTTGTGACAGGACAACCTTCACATCCCAGAAATTAACCAAGTGAATCCTTATCAGATTGCTTCTTTTCACTTTCTCAATTATGGAGACCATAGTACTCCAGCTGTGGTCTCTCCAACCCCTGAAATTCAAGTTCAACACGTCCATAGGTTCCTCTCAATTGACACTGCTCACGATATCCTAAAACAACTCAGGCAAATTTGTCAAACATGATTAACTTTTCATAATGCCACATTAACTTATTTTGATCATTGGGTAACATCAGATATCTGCTTTTGGATATCACACACCTTACTAATTAAGGAGAGAGAGAGGGCAAGCAAAAGAGAGAGAGAGACCAGTAACAGGCCCTTCAGCCCATCACATCCAGACCAACCAAGATGCCTTCCTAAACTAATCCCATCTGAATGCTGATATCCCTCTGAACCTTTCCTATCCATGTACCCACCTCTTTCTGCATAGCCACTGCCCTCTGTGTGAAAAACTTACCCCTCAAATCACCTTTAAATCTTTTCCCTTTCACCTTAAACCTATGCCCTGTAGTTTTAAACTGCCTACTCCAGGAAAATTACCGGGACTATTGACTCTATCTATGCGCCTCATGATTTTCTACACCTCTCGAAGGTCACCCCTCAGCTTCCTTTGCTCAAGGGAAAGCAGTCCCAGCTGATCCAATTTCTCCAGATAACTCAAGCCCTCCACTTCGGGCAACATCCTTGAGGATCTTTTGTGCACCTGCTCTAGCTTAATCACATCCTTGCAATAGCATGGTGAGAAGAACTGCACACAATATTCCAAGTGCAGTCTAACCAACTGTAAAATTACAAAAACTATGTTGTAACATGGTGTCCCAATCTTGTACTCAATGCCATGGCCGATCAAGGCAAGCAAGCCATCGGTCTTCTTCACCACCCTCCTTTATCTACCTTATACAATTCACAATCTCATTGAAAGGAGAAAGCAACACTGGGAGGAAGCACCTTAATGTATCGTCAGCTTCGTCCAA
This sequence comes from Pristis pectinata, assembly GCF_009764475.1. Classification (NCBI taxonomy): domain Eukaryota; kingdom Metazoa; phylum Chordata; class Chondrichthyes; order Rhinopristiformes; family Pristidae; genus Pristis; species Pristis pectinata. Next base: position 24,291,880 of record NC_067409.1, on the reverse strand, counting down.
TATCCTAAGCTTTTCAATGCTCTTCTTTGATGAAATAACCCTTAGAGAAACTTTCATTTTATAGCACCTTTGGCATAATAAAACATTCCAAGGTGCTCCACAGGGGAGCAGACACAAGTTAAAACCAAAGCAAAGCTATTCGCTGTGCACATTTATCTGCAAATCAAATTTCTTTAAAGTTACACACAAGCAAAAAAAATTTAACAACAGTACTTTAAAGAGATTATAATGGTCCTGTTTGAAATGAATGTCTATTTGGGTAAAACATACAATCATTTTGTCGTTTCATTGTAAAATACAATTGCTTAAGCTCAGTTTTAGGACTGGATAATTACTCACTGAATACCTTGAGCATTCAAAGCGTGTATCTGCAACATATGAAACTGCCAGACATAGATGGTGTATTCAAAAATACAAACATCCTATTTCCTTTGAAGTAATCTAGTTATTTTGAAGTCAAAATATTGATTCTTCTTGTCTTACTAAACAAAGGGAATCATTTGTATTTTCTCTTCCATGTATAAATACAACACAATCCGAAATTGCATTTTTGATCAAGCAAAATCATAAATATTATTATAATTGTCTCCCAAACTGAAGACTTGTTCAGGCAAATTCATTATGTACAACTTTCCTGAGTATTTGTGGATGAAGTAATTCTAGCTGCAGCAAAATTATTCTGACCTAGCCCGAGGCCAAAAAAAAACTAATTTTAAATCTCACTGACATATGGTTAATTAAGACCTTCTGTTACCAAGAGAGCTTAAACTTATTTCCTTCTTCCATGCTGATACAAAAGCAAAATGTATGCCAATCTAGAGAGCACCTGGAATGAACTGACTAATGAATTATTTAACACACTGCAGAATCTCACCGCTGATAAATATTGAACATGTTTTAGTCCGTCCTTTCCCTGTCACGTAACATCGTTCATATGCAATAAATATGGAATTTAATTTGGCCCTAAGAAATTCTCAAAATAATGAAGCAAATTCCAGAACATTAAGCGATCAGTACCTTTATTTTGAATCAAGTCTTTCCTTGTCTCTCTCTGCAGAAAACAATGCTCCCTCCATTGCAATAAGATGGGAATCACTTGTCAGGGCACTCGAATCACTTGGTTTTATAACTTTTTTTTAATGTGTAAAGTGTCATCTTGAGCTCAGTATCAAAAATAGTGGGGTCAAGCCATGTGCCAGATACTTCAGCAAATAACCTTAGCTGACATTGAGGGAGTGTTTCTCTCTAATTTCATATGGGACATTAAACTACCCTCTCAAGTGAACGTAAATACTGTAATGCTTTTGCACTATTTTGAAATCCTGGCCATTGTATTTCTCAATCCAAATCACCAAGATATCATTTCCATTGTTTATGTGATCTTACTCTGCAAATGACAGCCTTATTTCCCCAAATCCAAAGAGTGGTCCAAAAGCACTCAGTTGCTGTGTTATGAAACAAACAAAATAAATTTCAGTCTTTTCCTTTACCAATATCAATAATCATCAATGTATTATACAGTGCAGTGTGCATCATCAATAGTCTCCACACTGATTAAATGCCTTCTATTCCTATTATATTTCACTTGGTGCTAAATCAGTTTTAATCAAAATATGAAATAACTTCAGGAAGAAAGATGATCATGATTACAAGTTCCATGCACTAGTAACACTGGAAATCACATCAATGTAACTGTCAACAAATCATACAATCATTACGAAAAATAGCAACACAAGAAGCCATTCATCACATTGATTCATGTTGACAGAATTGTTACAAAAACCAATCCCACCTTACATTGCCTGATCTACACACCTGCAGGTCCCCATTGGGATGATCTAATTTAAGATCCAGACCTAACAATCATTAATTACCTCAACATTGGGAATATTTTATGATACATGAAAAAAACAGGTTGAGGAATACAAAAATGATTCATTTTTACTTCATTGACATCAAGGTTGGGACATTTCAGACTGTGAAAGGCTCAATAAATAAATGCTCTTCTTGCCAAGAAATGATTAAAGACATTTTTATTTTTAAAATGTTAAGATAAACATACTGTGCTAATAGTTTATACATTACAGATTTGAAATTTAATTCCAATAGCTATTGCTGGATGGAATAGCAAACTCACGAAATAATTTTGCTAAGGATATGTTCAACTACAGCTGGACTGACTTACACATTGAGACAGTTCACGGGCACTCAGTGTCATCTGATCACATGGTGCTCGTTGCATTACATATCGTCAATGCTTCCAATAAAATGGAGATGGAAAACATTTGATGTGAACAGGGTGGTGAATCTGTGGAATTCATTGCCATAGAGGGGCTGTGAAGGCCAAGTCATGGGGTATATTTGGTATATTTAAGGCAGAGATTGATAGGCTCTTGATTGGTAAGGGGGTTAAGGGTTATGGGGAGAAAGGAGATTAAAAAAGATCAGCCATGATTGAATGGCGAAGCAGACTTCATGGGCCAAATAGATTAATTCTGCTACTCTATTTTATGGGCAAAAAAGTGCAAAAAGCAGGAGGGAGCAAAGAAAAAGCCATTTTCAATGAAGCACCTCCCAGTTATCTGCCAGAAATTCTGCCAAGGATTTGCAGTGTTCTTATAAATAGTAACATTGTTCCTCAATTTCTCAACCTCTTCTGCTGAAATTACAATGTATTAACACAAACTTCTTGTCGGCTTAACTTCCAGAGAGATAAAACAATGATCGAGGCGTGCAAGTAGGCACAGAGAAAGAGGGCATTTATATTTGTTACTGCAACCAAATTCGAAGTTTGTCTTTTGGACTTACTATTCATGTTCTCCCTCTGAGATAATATATTTAAACGCACTGTCATAGTCACTGTCGAACTGATAACTAGGTACAGCCTACTGCCAGGGAGCCAAGCCACTACCAAGTGTTAAAAAGGTTTAAGATTTCAAAATCAATAAAATGCAGATGCCTTAAGTCTGAAATAAAAATAGGAAACCAATAAAGAGACATCAAAAAGCTTTAAAATTCAAAATCTACACTCTCCGCCATCAGCAAGATGGTTCAGTTACAATTTCCATGCCATAGTGATGTTGAAAAATCACAGCAGCTGACAGATAATTAATTGGACTATCATAGCAAACTTCCAACATGAGGTTATTCCACCCACTGTGTCCATGCTCAAGAGTTACCCAAACCAATCCCACCTTGCAGTTCCTGCTGCAAGGTTATCCATCTAAGATTTTCTCTCACCATGGAAGCTGCCTACTCTGCTGGGAATTTCCAACATTCTTCTAATTTGAGCTCTATCCAACAGCTCTGACCTGTGTTTCACAGCTTCTACATGTTATTTTGTTCTCTCCCTCTTCTTGTCATTAATCTTTCAATCAAATGATTTCATAAGAGCATATCACCATGGTAATCTGAGCCATCCCGCCCCCCCCACCCCATCAGAGCTTTTCTGTTTGTCCTGTCTATCTCTCCCTCACCCTCTCTGTGCATTAAAACTAACTTGCTTTCCCAATTTTCCAGTTCCCGATTAAAGGTCTTCAACCTGAAACGTTAACAGTTTCTCTTTCCACAGATGCTGTCTGACCTGCTGAAAGTTTCCAGCATTTTCTGTTTCAGTATTCAAATGGCTTCAGGCAGATTAGCACTGCCAGAAAGACGAGACTGTGACCCTTGATAAAGGAAAAGCCAGCGAAAGGAAGATGAGCTGATCCAAAAATTTGCCATTTGTTGCTTCTGTCGTACACACCAATGAAATACCGGCTGTGGTTCATCTGTCTGAATGACTAGAGAGATGTTACTGAGGGTGACAGCACTTCCAAAGATAATTGTTCTCAGGGATTAGGCATGAGGTGTGTGTGGTGCACCTTCTCTTTTAACAACTGCACTTTTGGTCCATATTGTAGAAAAGTGACCAAAACAAAGAGCAAGAATATATTCCACAAATGATAACAAATAAACTGGCATAAATATAGAAGCCTGGTTGGTTGGTGTGGCAATATAGCTAGGGAGGTGACAGCATTCCCATGGCGATGCTGCTCTTCACCATGTCCAATTAAGTTTGACGAGCTGATGACTGTTCACACAGCGGCAAAGTGCTGTTTCCAGTTACGCAAGTATTGTTACAAGAGCACCAAGCCAATCTTCAATACTTGTGGAAGGCAGAGAGTCACTCAAGATTAGGTGGTGAGCCACTCAATCTCCATCCTGCTCTCTCAGACACATTACATTATAGTGGGTGGGGTTGTGAATAAAGCTGAGCAGTCAAGACACACCAACACTCTTCCTAACACAATTGCACTGAAGGTAGCAGGGTCAAGGAGAGAGGCAGTGCCATTTGGACTGATGTCCTGGGTCTATGATGACCAACTTCCAGCAACCAAAACCAGCTTTTCATGAATTGGATACAATTCCAATTAGAGTTTTCCCATTTTATTCTGATTGGGCCCCTAAAGGATACTCTCAGTCAAATCCTGTTTTCTGATTGAGAATGGGTATCCTCACCTCTCCTCCAGGCATAAACTCTTGTATCCATGTTTTGATTCAAGTTGCCATTTTGTCTAAAGCCAAGTAGTGCTGGTCTAATTCCAACTGAGCAACAGACAGCACATCATCTAAAGACATCATTGGTGATCCTTCCATGACGTACATTTGATGCCTATTCTTCAAGCTCTCAACTGCTAAATTTGGCTTCCTAATCCTTAGACTTGAATTCCTGAACAGGATTCCTTTTAAACCCCTCACAATTTTGTTATTATAGTGAGAAGAACCAGCCCACTAAAAAGTTGCAAGTTTATAAATAACAGGTTTCCTGTGGCTAAGTACATATTCCAACAATCCTAACTCAAAGTGTTCTGCAGTCTACTTTTAAAATATGATAGAAAAATGATTGGGTATGTGGGAAGGAATGGTTTGATTGATCTTCGAGTAGGTTAAAAGGGCAGCACAACATCAGGGACCGAAGGGCCTGTACTGTGCCGTAATGTTCTAGGTTCTTTCTCCATCCCTTGTGTACCATGCTTCAGGCAAATGCACAACCAGGAAGACTCTTCTCCAGCAGTTGCATTTTATGCAAATTCTATTTTTAAACACAGTGTTAACAAAAGGGTAACTTGTATGCACCCAAGATAAAATAAGCTGAGCTTCTTTTTAGTCTACTATTGCTTTAGTTGAAATTTCAGGTGAGTGGTTTGTACATGAGTAAATTTAACTCTCTTGTCCTGGTGACAAATTCATAGACCAATATTTCAATACGAAAGTAAATTTGAGCAACAATTCTGTTTGTCATTTTGAGAGGCAATCTGCTTAACCAGATAACTGAGAAGTGGTCCACTGCCCTCTCTTTCAAAAATATTGACTACAAAACATAAAAACAAATATTCTACGTATGTGGTATAATGATTATAAAATCTCAATCTAATAGAACAAAAAGATTTCCTTAAAATGCATGAAACCAGCAATGTTTCAGCTACCAGCTTGGTTTATGAAATACTCAAACAATGGTTCTTTTTTTCAGATATTCAGCTTTCAAATATTAATTCAACAGAAAATAGAATTGATTAATATTCTGCTTTTGAATGAAAATATTCTTTAAACAAGAATTATTAAAGTCAAAGCATCAGCTTTTGAGCAATGCATTATGGTTTCAACATACAAATTCAAAACATTTGCCTTATCTCGTTAGTGATACATTGGCCAGATGCATTCTTTTTTTTTTACAAGCTAATTTTGTTTCCATGATTGTGAACAATTTGCACACCCTATTCAATGCCAGACATGTCTCTTCTCACACTTTTGAGTCAGAGGATAAACAATTATGCCATACGAATCTCTCAGAAAGTCACAAAGAATGATATACAAATTCCCCTTTGCTTTCTTATTCATTCTCTGGAAAATCGGCCTCACAACCTGTTGATGCCTTCCTGACATTGGAATTACTGTGGATGTTGTGGAAGGGGTGGAACTGGTCATAGGAGCACATACATCATATGCAGTGCAGAAGATTGCCAAACTACATTACTGACACCCCAGTGCAACAAGATAACACAATTTGCAATCTTAATGGTTAATTAAAAGACAAACAATAATAATAAAGAAATACTCTTGGCATAGTATGCTGTCCACATGAATGTGCTGCATTGTTCAGCAACATTTAACTTCCTTATCCATGTTACTTAGGGTCAGCACAGAGCTGAAACCAGGCCGTTCTCTCCAAGTGGGGGGAAACAGAAAGCAAGATAGCGATAATTGTGTTTAGATAGAAAAAATGCACAAGCAGTATTAATACAATCCTTCACTGTTACTCATGGTTGAGTAATCTAAACTAATGATCTTGACTGAACTTCCAGCTACGTGCGACAGCAAATAGGAAGGAAAGAGTTAAGTCTGTAAGTGCAATTTTGCAGCACAACCTGGTCTTCATTAGCAACTTGAGCTCCGCTTACACTGCTGAGGAGGTCTGCTCGCTCACAGAACTCCAACTGTACATATGTACATGAATTAAAAGCATCTTCATCATACGTATTTTTTCCTGCTCATACTGTTTGCTCTAAACACTGTTTATTGAAAAATTTTAACTCCAATGCAACCAAGTTCACGGCTAATTCTTTTACCCAACAAATCCATTTGAACTGGATTTTCAAAATTAATCCTCAACAATATGGTCACAAAGGGCCAAATAGCCTCCCACTGCGCAGTACTTTTGATGATTATATAACGATGCATCAAACATGATTTGCAACAGCCTCTCCACAAAATGGCACAGAATAAGCTTTTTGGGACTGACAGTGTTCAATGATCACGAACTGGTACGTGGCCTATGCTAAGCAAATGAGTGACTCACAAAAAATGATGACTAAAGTGACCCAAAGAGAAAAACTCTTTCCTTCCCTGTAGCCATCAACAATATACATGACAAAATCTAAAGTCATTTGAGAGAAAATGAGGAGATACAGCAAAGCAGGAAGAGAATTGCCTCTCTTGCATTTAACGACTCCAATGACCATATGAAGTTATATCTAGTAGTTGCCAACTTAGACTGCTTAATTTTTAAAATACTATGCATTGTAATGCATCTGAGACAGTGATTTATGAACAGTGCCCATGAAGATGCAAGCAACATTTTTTTACTGGCAATATATTTGCATTATAATAGTTATTAAACATTTTTAAATAATATATAGGAGTAATGGAAAAACTGCACCTCTTAAAACATGCTGTCTGTGGAAACAAGACCTCAACAGCCATTAAAGGTGCACAAATTACTCAAAACATGAAAAAGGGAGGAACAAAAAGTAGTTGACATTCTTTGGAAGACCACTGGACTGTTTATCCTTTAACTCTACTTCCTGATTTGAAACACGGTTCAAGTATACCATTAAAATGATTCAGAAATGTGGTCAGTATTTGAACACTTCACTATGCTTATTCAATGAATTGTTGGATATAGCTTAAATTTTTTACTTATTGATTTTTAACTGGTAACGTGTGTTGTTTTAATTAGCTTAATTCAATTTATCTTTTCATGGATAACTATGATAAAATAAGGATATCTATTAATAAGCATGCAATTGGTAAATAAGCTTTAAAATATGCAAGTCTGAGGGCTTGCATTTTAGTGGGACGAATGAAGAATTTTTGGAAAATAAGCGTCTCGATTGGGTTGAGGAGTAGACGGATGGAGGATGGGTGGGGAGAGTATCGAGATACAAAATCATTACAAATAGAGATGGAGTTCAATGAGGCTTTTGGGACACTTAATGAACGTGGATAGAGCACTTGGTTGAAATTAGACACGTTTACTGAAAGCAATAGGATCATTGTTCCACAATTATGTGCCCAAGTATATACCAAGAAATTTCATGCAATTGGAACAAAATAAAGCCTTCAAAATATCCATATTATTAATAATTGGTTATTCTTTCAAATATTAAAAGGAACTATTTTTTCACCCATCATTGTGATTTAAAACATCATTCTGGTTACTGCAGTGTCAACGAGGTGAATATGGGAACAGGAATTCACCAGTCAGCCTGTTCTCCATCCAGTTAGATAATAACTGAACTCTATATTAAGGCAAAACAGAAACAAGTTTTGGCATCAGAGTTTGTGCTGATCACTTCTATTTCTTCCAATGACCAACAAGCAACCCCAATGAATGGAACGGCAACTAACTCTTCCATCTTGTGGGTCTGCAGCCACTTGGCAACAAGTCATTTTGCCTTGTGGCTTTCCCTCTGGACTGGAATACAACTCCAAGCAGTTAGTGCATAGTGTAAAATGGATATTGATTATGTGCAATATATATTGATGGATATTAGGAGACTAAAATAACCTATGTGCTTTGAAACCAACTAATAGAAAACAAATTAACTTAACAATGAAGAAATTCATTCGAGAAAGGAGCAAGTCTCAAAGCAAGTAAAGTGTAATTCATGTGCACAGATCTGTTGGTAGAGTGATCCACACATTACACTGTCAAATAACTTTTCAGGTGAAGTGTACATTTAACAACCAGCTGGCTTTATGAAGCCAAGGTATTATAAGCAAAAAATAAAGAGGCAAGAAGATAACTCTATGAATGTATTGCATCCTAGAATTAAATGCCTGGTTACGAGATACCGTGGAATGTAAAAATAAAGCAGGCAGAGAGAGCAGTTTGAAACCGCCATGAATAAATATTGCAGAGCTGCAATTTCAAGCATAGTTAATATCAAAAGAGAGATAAAAGCAATACATCATGAACAAGGATCTTCAGTTCAGGTATCACGTCATCATGCATTTCATGAAGTAAACCAAATCTGTTGAGATGAATTATGTATTCTTAGCAGAGAGCTGGGTTTCAACTTCTGGATGCCAATTATACAAATACAAGCATCATTTTACTTTAGGACTGCCTAGCAACCGGAAAATACCACCACGCTGACAAGAATAGCTTGCTATGTTTTTGGCCATTTAAACCAAGTTAGCGAACAGTTATGCTCCCAACAACAAAAGATTTTTTTTTAAAAAGTGTTAAGATCATACATGTACTCACACAAAAAAAATTTAACAGAGAGTATATATTTAGTTATCACCTCTGCTGCTTATCCAAATAACCTGATCTCAAGTTAACTTTCTTCAAATGAGTATCAAGCACGGCACTCCACTGTTGAGCAATTTCTCTGATAATGTTGGTAGTGAGCTGATATCAACCCAAGTTAGCCTTGGAGAGTGCTGGTAAACTACTTGCACACATTGCATATCACACGGAGATAAATGTTTTTCATTTTGTTTTAAAGCATTCGTCTAATTTTCCCTGAAATGGTGACACTGAATTGATGTCAAAATCTATTTTGTGGCAAAGTATTGTACAGTTTAAACATCTTGAAGAGAATGACGATGTGGTGAGATGAAATGTCAGATGAAACTAGAGGGAAGCAACAACAGTGCGCAGCAGTCAATCTGACTGGTCTTCCTTCAGAAGAATACAGAATGTAAACTCACTCCACCCCCCATTTCAAAATACTATTTCACTCTTACAAGTTCACTCGTCAGAGGAAACTGCCTTTCACTATTTACATAAAAAATTATACATTCATGCAACCTTCCTTATTCCAGTGAAACAACTGGACTGCCCCCTCCCCCGAGTTTCAAAATTGAATGACACTCCAGTGAATCAAAGCTGAATCTATTTCAGAGATCAAATTATTTCATAGAATATGGTAACAAAGAATGCACATTGTATTCCACTCATGTCAGTTATTGAAAGCCCAGCCTTCCCTTTGGTACGTTCTGGGTTGTCCAGACGAAGATTACAGGAATGGCATTAATGGAGGACGTCATTTTCAGAAGAGCGAGTCACTTGTGACAAAGGAGAAAGCGATTTGGCCCAGCAGATCCATCCCACAACTTCCACTCCCCCTCTCCATGTAGCCCTGCAACTTATTCACTCTTGCAATGGCTGCTGTTAATTACTGTAACCAACTAACCAATCACTTTCAGGTGGGAGAGTCTGTATAATCAAACCTCAATAATGACATTACCAATATTTTTCCAAAAGCGCTTCATCAACTTCACCACCACAAATTGCACACTTCACTATTTTGAGAGACTTTGTTGTGCACAAAACTGCCACCATTCCCAACTTATCAATGGTGGCTGTACTTCAAAAGTAATAATGTTGGTAAAATGTTTTTGAATCATCCCAGGAGACCTGTATTTATGTAGAGATTACATTTTAACAAGCTCCTTCCTTCCCCACCAATATTAAGCACAATTTATCATCTCCTTCCATTTATTTTCATTGCCCTTACATATAAACCCTGGGAATCAATTTGTTCTTTATAACTAGCTTTTATCATCCATTAAAAATCTAGATTTGAAACCCCTTTTTCTTCCTTAACAGCAGTTACTTTTCAAATGTTCATGGACCACATTAAACACAATTTTTGTTATATGCCCTTCAATGAGACTTGGTGTGAAAGAACAGCCAATTATTGAAAAATCTTTTGACAAGTTTCTTGCACAGGTAAATGTTTTAATGGTTATAGAGCATAGTCTGGAATAGCTGCAATCATAGATGCAAACATTCACAAAATTAATCACAGTTTTCATCCAGGGACATAACTGCTTGCTAATTAACTTATTTTTGGACTGTTACGGTGACACAGAAGATGTACATCAGGCTTCTACTCTTATCTGATTATAGTCTCCTATGGATCTAGGCTATTGATCAAAATGTTATACCATTCATAAAGTAATTTAATTCTTTCCACTAATGAATAATGCATCCTAACCCAAACCTCAACCAGTTCAACTCAATATCAAGCTCAGCTTGTCAAATTAAGAACTCGATTGGTCAGCAAAAAAAAATCCTCCTTTCTCCAACTCACCGATCTCTCCCTCAAAAACACAAGATTGCCGTTAATGGTAAAGCAAAAGCGTTGCCCAAATTTATTATTATTTCATCAAGTGATTTAAAAAATGCACATAATGGTAATATCAAATCACAACGTTTCAGAGTGTTTCAAAATAATCCACAGGGTCATGAAAATTATGCAACATTCGTCAGGGCTTTACTGAAGCTAATCATATAGCCGTGGTTACACCAGAACGAACATACATTGGTGTACAATTTTGGTTTAAAAATGCATTTCATTTTTAAGAAATAGCCACAACATTTAAATCTCATAACTGGAACAAAAGTTATGGTCTGTTAACGGACGTGAAAATGAGGTGTACACGTTTATTTTTTCATACTTTTGAAATTACAAAGTGGACCCCGGCCTACAATGCTTGCAGCAGCACACATTGAAAGGGTTCTCCTTCATGTTGATAATCAACTTAAGATAATTGGGACGAATGTAAATTACGAATCGATACCAGCACGTCAAGGACTTTATTTTGTTGCCAGCCAAGGATAAACCTTCGCTTAATATTTTACTTCACGCTTTAAAATGTGGCCCTGGAACCCCAAGAAACAAGATTGGGAGGTCCAGCTAATCTAATCGGCTCCGTGACAAGCTTCCTTCGAAATGGGAAAGAAAACATTCTTTCCTCTCGGTAATTACAATGGGCATCGCGCAATTTGATTTAACTCACAATTACGCCTGACCTGTAGGGTTAATAATTCGCCTGAAAATGTTCAGGCCAGCAACTCTTGTCAAAACACTTGGCAGCCACTCTCCGCGGCCTCCATTCCTGGGAAAGCCTCGGGCTGGAGTTGAGTCAGCCTGCTTCCAACTCCCAATCCTCAAACCACACAGCTCACCTCACAAAAATGCACACTTCAAAAGACTCACAAAGCAGAGTTGCGGAGGGGCAAACGGAGAACCAGCCTTGAGACAAAGTTACTAAAAACTTTCCGCCTTAAACTTGGCTGGGAAAGGTGGTGGTGAGGGGGGGGGAGGGGGAAGAAGACTTAAAAGCTACAGTTTGTACTTTTATCCCCCCCCCCCCCCCAAATTCTCCACTCGTCCTTAAGTGTTGAAACCTTGTATCCAGCCTGACTATCGAGGAGCGCCATGTTGCTCCCGGCTGCTCCTTGGATACATGAGGGAACCCGCCCGGGCGGCCGTTCGCTACATTGTGTCGAAGCCGGATCCGAGCCGCTCCGTCCGGCCACCTCTCTCCTCCCGCACTCACCTTGGCGATGGCTCGGCGGTACCTGGTGACGGCTTGCTGGATGAGGCTGTGCACGGTGATGGCTCCATCTCCGCAAGGGACAACCACCCTGGTTCTCGCGAAGCAGACGGTCACTTTCATTCCCCCTTTCCACAGCAACGTAGCTATAAATAATATATAAATCTGCAAGGTCGCTTCGGACCGTAAATCCAAGCCCCTCCAATAAAATAAAGAACAATTTTCTCTTGATTTCGCAGGGTGGGGGGCAGCAAAGCCTGTGTTTATTCCACTCTGGCCCTCCGCGTGTGCTGTGAAGCGGGGTCCATGGTGAGTGTGCGAGCGGGCTACGCTCGGCGCTTCTGCCTGCCCGTCTGCGGCCACCTGTTCCTGTTTGTGGGAACCGAGCGCAGTGTTCCCGCACAGAGAGCGAGCCTGAGCCGAGGGAGCGGACAAGGCGCCACCCAGTGTCTCCGCACTCTGGCCGTTCCCTGTACTGCCACCCTCCCAACGCCAAGCGCATGAAAGCGAAGTATTTCCAGCCCCCAAGCCTTCGCCGAAGACAATCCGCACTCCTGGGACACATTCAACAAAATTGCACTCTCGGGAGCAGATTTAACAAAATTAACTTGGCCAGATTTACTGTTACGACCCGCCCAAAGTCCTCCTCCCCCAGCCTACGTGCTGGATGGTTTCATAGACAAGATGTTTAGCCTCAGCATCCTGACCCAGTGGAAAATAAATGTGCCTTTCTTTGCTGTAGATTGTTGCTTATGCAGTGACCACTGGAAAATATATAAGATAAGAAAAGATAAGATACTTTTATTAGTCACATGTACATCGAAACACACAGTGAAATGCATCTTATGCGTAGAATGTTTTGGGGGCAGCCCGCAAGTGTCACCACGCTTCCGGCGCCAACATAGCATGCCCACAACTTCCTAACCCATACATTTTTTTAGAATGTGGGAGGAAACTGGAGACCCTGGAGGAAACCCACTCAGACATGGGGAGAAGGTACAAACTCCTTATAGACGGTGGCTAGAATTGAACCCAGGTCGCTGGCGCTGTAATAGTGTTACGCTAACCATTACACTACCGTGCCAGCAGTTTAGAGTCATACAGCGCGGAAACGTGCCCCTCACCACCCACCTCCACTAATCCCATTTTCTACTCCCCACAATCCCCTCAAGTGACTCCAGATTCTACTACGCATCTTCACACTGGATGCAATATCTTCATTGTCAACTGTACAGAGCAATTCATGTTCCAAGAATCCAAAGTGTTGAGATATATACAAGTTTCTAATCCAGCATGTAGCAACCTCATGGAGGGAATTGGGGGTACTGGATTTAGCCCTGAGCAATAAGACTGGAAGGAGAACTTTTGTGATTTAGGGGAGTTAAGGAAAAATAACACAAAAAAAAAGTGAAAATTCTAAATACGGGTAAAGCCAATCTTATTCAACTGAGAAGTTATGCAAAAAGATAATCTATGTGTTGAGGCAGAGTTCGAAGGCAGGGTTCATCGTGAATATTTTGTCAACCTAAGAGGCTGCAGATGCTGGAATCTGGAGCAAAGCAGAAAATGCTGGAGGAACCCAGCAGGTCAGGCAGGATCTATGGAGAGAAATAGACAGTCGACATTTATTTTGCAGCTGGATGTACAAAATGGAGGAAGGGTATTGCAGTTGGGGACAGAAATACCCAAGGCAAACGGTACTTGGAGGTGTATCTGAAGAGCGTGAGTGGTGGGGTTCAGACCAAGTGCTGCAACGTGGGATGAGGTTGGGTAGCCCTTTTTTGACTATCACACACGATGGGCCAAATGGCTTCCTTCCAGATCCTGAAGTTTCTGCAATTCTAATATCTGGCTCATGACCCACCCACGTCTTACTGACTTCTCAAAAGGGGAAATGATTTCTTCCTATTCAGTCTTTTAACATATTCTAATTTTTTTAAATGATTGTCAAATCTTTCAGAAAGATCCTCAAACGCTGACCTCTGTTTCATTCTCAAATATATATTTTTAATTGCCATTTTACCCAAACAGCATGTTTTGAGGTAAAGACTAACTTAGTGAAGTTATTACAAGGTGACTTCATTGGCTTCTATGCCCACCATTAACTATGTTTCCTGAACACCAACATCCCTCTCCTTGACCACTGTTTGAACCTGAACCAGACCATCCCAATCCTTCGGTTTGCATTTGATCCACTGCTGAGCTTCCAAGCTCTTTTTCTCTCATCCACAAGAACAGCGTACTTCAACTTTCATAATATTATTAACTTCTGGCCTTATCTCTCAACTCATCCACTGCTGAAGTCCTGAGCAATGCATTGATTACCTCCATTTCTGTCTACCTACTGACCTCCCACCTTGCATCCTCCTCAAACTTGAGCTCATCCAAAATTATAGGCAGACTCACATGATCATCATCATTTTTCACCATCATCTTGCATGACCTCCAAGTTTGACATTCTCTCAAATTTTAAAATTTTCTTGTCTGAACCTTTCCATATCCCTCGAACTTTCTTCAGACCAACTCCATCTAAGATCTTTTATATACATCTCTCACAGCACAGGAACAGGCCCTTCGGCCCACAACATCTGTGCCAAACATGATGCCAAACTAAACTAAATCTCTTCTGCCTGCACATGATCCATATCCCTCCATTCTCTGCATATTCATATGTCTATCTAATGGCCTCTTAAACACCATTACTGTATCTGCTTCCACCACTACACCTGGCAGCCTGTTCTAGGCACTCACCACTCTCTGTGTTAAAAGCTTGCCCTGCACATCTCCTTTAACCTTTCCCCCTCTCACCCTAAATGCATGTCCTCTAGTACTTGATAATTCTACCTTGGAAAAAAAATACTCTGACAGTCTACCCTCCCATAACCTTATAAAGTTATGCCCCTCATAACTTTATAAACTTCTATCAGGTCTCCCTTCAGCCTCTGATGCTCCAGAGAAAACAACTCAAATTTATCCAACCTCTCCTTATTGCTCATGCCCTCTGATCCAGGCAGCATCCTGGTAAATCTCTTCTGCACCCTTTTCAAAGCCTCCACATTCTTTCTGTAATAGGGCGACCAGAATTGCACAAAATACTCCAATCTCTTCTTGCAGCCAAATTCTAACACTCCAATTTGGTGACCCACATCCAGCTGCCTTCCCTCGCAAACTTTTCTGCCTCCCTCACCGCATCTTCTTTGTGACATCTTCTAAAATTTTCCTCTGAAAATTGGTACTCTGGTTTTGGTACTCTGTCCCGATGGAGGTAACAGAGAAAACTCATGAAGACAGAGTGGTAGATGTGGTTTACAGGGACTTCAGTAAGGCTTTTGACAAGGTCCTGCATGGTAGGCTAGTCCAGAAGGTCCTGCATGGTAGGCTAGTCCAGAAGTTTAATGCACAATGGATCTGAGGTGTGTTGGCAAACTGGATCCAGAATTGGCTGGATGATAGGAAGTAGAGGGTAGCGATGGATGGGAGACCTTAGGCTACCTGTAATTGGTGACACAGGTGAATAGGGTAGTGAAGAAGGCATTTGGTATGCTTGCCTTCATAAACTGAGACATCGAGTACAAGTCTTGGGACATCATGTTGCAACTACACAAAACATTGTATAGTTTCATATACTATATATACAAAACAACTGCACATAAACCTTATAGAGGTTTATCAAATCATGAGGGGCATAGAAATGGTGAATTGTCACAGTCTTTTCCCCATTGTATTGAAATCTAAAACTAGAGGGCATAGGTTTAAAGTGAGAAGGGAAAGATTGAAAAGGGACCTGAGGGGCAACTTTTTCACACAAAGAGTGCTGCTTGCATGGAACGAGCTACCAGAGGAAGTAGTCGAGGAAGGTACTATTGCCAAAAAGACATTTGATAAAGTACATGGATAGGAAAGGTTTAGAGGGATATGGGCCAATGAAGGCAAATGGAACTCGCTCAGGTAGGCAACTTGGTCGGCATGGACGAGTTGAGCCAAAGGGCCTGTTTTCTGAGCAATATGGCTCGATGATTCTATGACTAGGAATATTATGTTCAGTTCTGGTTACCACACTACAGGAAGGATGTGGTAGCAAGAGAGAGAATGCAGAAGAGATTCACCAGGATGTTGCCTGGAATGGAAAACTTCAGTTATAAGGAGAGATTGGATAGCCTGGGTTTATTCTTGTAGGAGGCTGAGGATGACCTTATAGATGTTAAGACAATTCTGAGGGGAATAGATCGGAGTTTTTCACACAGGGGTTGGTGGTCACCGGGAATAAGCTTCCAGTGGAGGTGATAGAGGCAGATACAATTACAAAATTTAAAAGGTATTTGGACAGGTACGTAGATAAGAAAGGCACAGAGCGATAGGGCCTAATGCAAGCAAATGTGATTAATATTGACAGGTGTCACGGTTTCCATGGAAGAGATGGGCTGAAAGGGCCCATTTCTGTGCTGTACAATTCTATGATTCAACAATTCTATGAGCATTTCCTTATGTTGATCGATATCAAATGTTTTTTGATAATGCTCCTGTGAAGCACCTTCCTACATTGAATTGCTATATAAATGCAAGTGGTAATTTTTGTTTTTGCAGACATGAAAGAAGTGCCGTGGATGGTTTGATGGGCTTCTCATCTTTTTCTTGGGATCTGGCTGGTTTTGTAATCTTGTGCCTGATAAACAGACACCCACATAAACTTGCTTTGCAGATACTGATGCAGCTGTTCTGACACACCCGGAGTCATTTGAGGAGTGGATGGAGTATTACTGCCAAAAAGACATTTTCATTATCCATCACATTCTCAATTGCCAATCCTTCCAATGCTCCAAATAGAGATCCCAATCTCCACATGTCAAGCCCTCTGTTCCAATCCAAGATGTCTGACCATTTCCCTACCCACACGAGCATCAATCTCTGATGCCTGACCAGATCCAACTTACATTTGCTGGGCCTCTCTGTCCTCCAGGCCCATCCTCAGTCCTGGATGGAAAGCTTTCCTTCATCTGCTGTGGAGTGCACAGAGAATAAAGAGCATTGCCGATTCTGGTGCCTTGTATGCTTCTGAAACTGCAGAGGATTGGAGCACAGGCCCTGTGACCAAAATGGTTGTTTGTGTCCTGAGCAACAATGACATTGCAATTTTCTGCAATGCTCCATCAAAATTCTGGGCTGTTGCTAATTAAGAATTAGATATTTTACAATCAAAATAAAGAATTGCAAACCAACTGTTTTGTCTCTGAACCAGTTTCATTGATATTTTTATGTGAAGACTATTTATTTGAAAGTTATGGGCTTCAACTCAGTACTGTTGCCCTGACATGTTATCCTTTCAGCTGGAGGCAACCTGACAGCCAGAACATGTATGTGAGCATATGTCACTAAAGTACCAAAATGGAAGAGCTGGAAGGAATGCTGGGGAAAAAGCCCAAGCTGGAGAGACTAAATTTTAAAATACTCTGCATCTGAATACAGATCTTAGGAATATGACCTTTGCTGTAAATTAACAGATGAATTTCTGATTTTGCATGGAGATAGGTCAGTCATCATAGCTGAATCAAACAATATTGCCCAGAAAGTAGATCATATGGTGTTTTGTTGTTAGGTACCATGCAATCCAATTTTGCGTAGATTGTGCTATCGTTCATTTCCAAGTGAACCTGTGCTGGATGCAGAGCTACACCAAACACTTCATGTGCTATTCACATTAGCAGGCCCGACATTTTCCCACCAACAGGCACATACCTAATAATGCAGTTATTTGTATAAAACCCAGAGCTGCCTGTACTGACATAAATTGGAGTTCCAGATTCTGCACTGACCACTATGATACAGAATCAGACAAACAAGGAGCAAAGTTGTTGCTTTTTTTCCCGCTATTTAAAGGGATACTCTGCTGACATCGGGTGACCCAACTGGCCACCTGCCAACAAAGCAACAGGCTGCACCTACACCTTCCTAAGTTCACAGAGTGCACCGCAGCAAACACTGAACACTCTCTCCAGCATTTAACTTTTGGGATGCTTATTCCATGGATGCCTCAATGATGACACCAATGGCAGCGTTTCATTACCCAGGGTGTTGTTTTGGCTCTGGGCAGCTACTCATGTGAGTTGGGGAGTTTTGGGCAAGAGGAAAAGACCTGTCCATCATTGAAGAGGCTACTCATAGAGAGTCTTCAGATATATCTGGACCTCTCTGATGAACAATATAATCACAGGCTCAGGTTTTCCAACACCGTCATCACTGAAATATGAGACTTTCTGTGGAAGACCCTCAGCCACACTCTTGTGACTGGTTTGCTCTCTCCACACATTTTTGAAAATTATTTGGATACAAATCTGACAGTGAACTTGTTTATTTTCAAGCTAAACTTTCAAGTTCATGAATTCAAATTTTAGAAGTGCATCAAGTTGAAAAAGTGAGGAAAAATGTCCCATTTTACAAATCTGTAAATTGAAGATACATAAATAATTAAACACTATTTACACAACTGCTAAGTGCTAAATATACAACTTAAATACTAAAAAACTTGCTTTGGAAATAAATTGCCAAAAGTTGACTCAGAACATTTTCCGATAACCAGCCAAGTCATTTCAGCCATTTCGTGGAAAATGTTGGTTACAAGCAGCCAATTTTCAAGTTGCAAAAATTGCTGATTTGTTTTTGAATGAGCAAAGTCAAAGTCTATATTTTTTTAAAAAAGCAGTCCTGTGTTAATGAGCATTCCAGAGTCAGAGAATTTCTGAATCTTTCCATGAACCAAACACAAGGCAAGTAATTCAGATTTGATTTGATCCGATAACAACTCAAATAACAACATTCCCTGTTGTTTCCAACTCTGAGTGGACATTATCATGGAGATTTCAACACACAAACATCTACTGCCAAAGATCTTCCTCACAATCCCACCACTGGTTACTCCATGTCTATGCTCATGTTAGACTATTTCCTAACTTCTAAACAGACAGTAGTTTTCCTTCCTATAAACCGATTAGATGTTTCTTCACAGTTACTACCTTTTATTACCATATTTGATATTTTTATGACTGAGGAAAAATGTTTTTAAAAAACATTTTTATTACCTCTATAATTCTTCTCTGGGTTATTTGCCAGCAACATCCTGGAGGTTAATCAATAACTTCTGGAGACTCCAAACCATTTCTGGTGAATTTGCAACACGAGTGATCCCAGACTCCAAACAAAGCCGTCAACCTTGACCACCCCTTTGCGAAGAGATATAATGAATGCTCTATTGAGATAATCCCAAATGTCATTTTTCTGATTTTTCTTTTTAACTTCCAAGATCTCCACCTCAAAGATGTAAATCTTCTCATTGTTCTTCTTCTTTTTCTTCTTCTTCTCAGGCAGTCCCTTGGGATCAAGGATGACTTGCTTCAGTTCAGTGGGTTCTGAAGGGACTGATGAAGCCAACGTGGGCACTCCAGACTCTGTCACAGGTGGAGCAGGAGCTGGCTGACAGGGTGGACAGGGTTGGGGGCAATAGTTTATGAGATGGTGCACTCCTTCCACCACTTACACTTTGCTTCATACACCCTCATCACAACAATGCATGAACTCAAGATTCTCAATACTATCCTGATTGCTCCTTCTCCACTTTGAGTGGTCATGGGCCAAGTATTCTCAAGAATCAGTGGAGAAGTTGCATTTGTCAAGGAGATTTTGAGCGCATCCTCGTTTTTTTTATCCTTCTTCCGTCTTCCTGGTGATCTTATTTTGTGACAGAGCTCACGACAGAATGTAAGTTTCATGAATATTGATTCACTTGTCCTTCCAGTGAATTCAGATGATTGTGCAGAGACAACATTGGGAGTATCTTTAAAGTGCCTTGAGGTGCCTGATGTAAGTAATCCAGCACTCAGAACTTTTGGATGGCAGGGATCACCTGTAAACCATATATTTTTTGCCTGCTCTGAGATTTTGATCTTCAAAAAACATTTTTTCCCTTCGTCAACCAAAGGCTGTGCTGGCACATTGCAGGTGGTGAACTTCCTTGTTGATGTCCACCTTTCCTGAGAAGAGACCCACAATATAGAAAGTGGCCCATGTTTTCCAGGGTCGTAGCATGAATTTTCCTTGTGGGAGGGAAGTGTGTTGTCACGGAGGTAGGTTGATGGGGGACAATTGTCAGGTGGGCGTTGGGTGTTAGGCTCATCCTCCCATATGATTCAGTCAACATTGGCTTGGGGCTCAGTCTTGACTAAATTTGGGTGACCTTGGTTCTGGAGTGTGGTAACATTAGGCTGAATAGTTTTCCATTAGTTCTGATGATCAGCTCCACTCCCATGGGAAATCTGTTGGAAGTGAGGTGCAACATCGCAATGAGATAACTTGAGAAAAGTGTCCCAGCAATGACACAGCTTCATTTGACATGGATCTTTACCAGATTAGCAATAAAGTAGATTTCTTTGTATGATGAAGATCATGTCCCCTCTCCTGACTGATGGTCAGAATCCCTTCAGCAATTCAGGGAGCAGCACTCCAGCTCCTGGGAGGAGGCTGTTGAGGAGGACCCAGGATGATGACATTCCTTGTTGCAGACAGTGGGGAGACCCCTCGGTAGTTACCAAAATTGGGTCACTAGAAGTTGGAGATGTGCGTCAGGTATGTGGTCGGTGCTGTGGCTTGGAATTTGGGCCACGTATACAGCAGGAGCAAAGCTGCAAATATTTGACAATTGTACCATGATGCCAAAGCTTAAAGTTTCTTCTCACACAGTACAACTGATCATACTTCCTGAAGAAACAACAAGTTGCTGGAGGAACTCAGCAGACCAGGCAGCATCCATGGAGAAAAGCAGACGGTCAATGTTTCAGGACGGAAGATAGGAAAAGGGAAAGCCCAATATACAGTATAGGAGGGTAAAACAGAGCAGTGATAGGTGAACAAACAAGGGGAGGTGGGGTGGGCACAAGGTGGTGAGAGGTAGGTGCAGATAAGAGATAGTGATAGGCAGGTGCGGGGGAGGTGGGGAGAACAGATCCACCAGCGGATGGGTCAAAGATAAGGAGGCAGGTGCCCCATGGGGGGTGGGGGGGAGGGGGGGGGGAAGAAAAAAAATATAGGTGAGGAAAGAAAAGAGAGATAGGCTAGGGAAGGGAAGAAAAGAAGAGGCATGGTTTGCAGGGGTGGGATTTTAGTTTACTTAAAGTCGGTGAATTCGATCTTCATGCTGTTAGGCTGTAAGGCCTGCTGAGTTCTTCCAGCATCTTGTTGTTTTTACATCTAGATTCCAGCATCTACAATCCTTTGTTTCCCTGATCATACTTCCTCACCACAACAGTGCATATTACCTCATTGCATATTATGTTACTGCCCATCTTCAGCTTTAAAACAGATAAGTAATCAAAACAAGGGCAATTGGATACATCTGAAACACTATTCATTAATGTATATAAGAACTGAATAGGCAAGGCCACCGGTCAGTTTTACAGAAAACTGAGGAGCTGTAAAAGTAAATTCCTGGGATACTGAGTATATAATAATGATTCATCTTCTTTGGTCACTCGAAGTCAGAAGCTCTGATAAATATATTGTGCATGATACCTATACTCTAATGGAATAATGTTTCTGTTGAATTAATGTGAAAATCACAGATCTACTGGTTGATATTATTTAATTTATATGAAAGAAAACGAAACTCTGTTGAAAATATAACCAAAGTGCTGCCCTTGAACACACTGTGCTTGCATCCTGTCCCAGCTGATAAATCTTAAATTCTATTTTATAAATGTATGCATTAATCATTGGAACGTTTAAGATTTTCAAGCATTTAGAATACCAATTAAGGAATGCAGTTTTTCCAACTGAGTGTATGCAATCACCAGAATTAGGCTCTGAGTGTGGTTGATATTTGAGATCCCTTCTCATCTGTCGAGTTCACTTTCGACAGATGTACATGCTGAGCAGACTTTTATTACGATCACCAATTTCTTTGTTTAAGAACAAAGTAGAGTGATGTTACTCTTTTTTTCTGATGGTCGTAGAGACAGGTGGAAGGTTTTCTGACAAAATCTGTCATCTTTTACACAACCCGTTCACATTTCTTCTGTAGAATCATTGTTTAGTTTTACTGCTGCAGAAATAGTCAATTAGAATAATAATCAGTGGTTTTAGAACATGAGGCACATTCTGTCATTCTTTCCACCACAGCCCTCCAAGCTTTTATGAATTACTTCTCTTGTCCCAAAGGCAGCGGTTCATTTCAGATTTGGACTACCCGAGTGTTTGCAGATCTCCAGTGCTTTGCTGAAGTGATTTTCTTCTGTTCCCCCAATGCCCACTTTGCTCTTGGTACCAGCACTAACTCATATGTGGTTCCAGAACCTCCAGCAGCTCACTGGCACCTCAAGCTAGTTGGCATTCTCCTTGCATGAGGTCTACAGTGAGTGTTCAACAGATGTTCAAGAGAAACAATTTGTTCGCTTCACAGACATAATTTTTTTGGTTATTTAAATATTGTGTTTTTATTTCTGGTAATTGTTAATATTTGTTGACTTCATATTCTGATCCTATTTCATTTTTTTGACATCTGAGATGGTTAGCTCTTAACTTTTATCTGAAAATGAATATGATGTTATAATATAGTTCACTATTTTTCTGCATTGTGTGATGTATTTTGTTTGACGTTGGTATGAAATGATTTCCATTCGCAGGGCTCTGAGAAGATAGGAATTTGGCATAACCCCAAAGCAAAGTTTCCAATAAATAAAAAGACCTTCTAACTTCTCAAGACCTCGTGTGGTATTCTTCATTTGACCATGTACAATAAGGACTCAAAGACTGTTCAACAACGGAGACCATCATGCTCAAGCAGTCGGTGTCTTATTGGTGGATGAATGGGAAGGATATAAATTGTGTTCTTGTGTGATTATCAGGAGATTTAATCTGCTTTTGGCTAACTATTGCCCTTTATATTCCTTGGATGCTTATAGTGGATTGACTGTTGTCCTGGGAACTTAGTTCAGTAGAAAATCAAATGTTGCTGATGAACTGCCACAGGATATTATTGATCATCCCCATCAGCTCAGACAACTGGCCAATGTAATTCAGACCTACGTTTTACCATTGTCATCAAATAAAAATTTCAAAAGTCATGGGAAAGAGGCAGCCGAATGAGAGAAAACAATATTTACAAAATCAAGAAGCAAATAGACAAACAGGTATAAGTTACAGTGATGTCAGAAAATATGATGGATGTGAACACAGAATCATGGAATAGAATCACAGAATGATGACAGAACAGAAGGCTATTTATCCCTTCTTGTCTGTGTTGGATTTTGACCAGAGCAACTCACTTGTTGACTTGAGTTGTTTTGACCTTCCAGTTCTTTCTCCATTGCCTTGCAAATTTTTCTTCACCGTGTATTTATCCAATTCCCTCTTGGCCACAATGGAACCTGCTTCCAGCACATCTGCATGCTGAGTAAAGAGGTTTTTCATTTCATACTTAATTCTCTGCAACACAATGCAATGCAGATATCACCTGTATTTAGAAGGAAGGAAAAAAGTGTCCTGTCTTCTTGTATAAAACTGCAAATACAAATGAAACTCAACTGCAAATATGAAAACTAAAAGATACAGTAAAAATAGCTCTTATCCAACTCAAAATAAATAAGAAGCTTCAAGATTAGGTCACTCATTATTGCAAACATAAGAGAAAAAGTGCCAAGCACACTCCTTGGCAAAACTCCACTGCCAGAAATTATGGCTGATCATTAGCACACCTGCACGTTCAAAGGTTCAGACACACCGATCTCACTTTACCACAAGCAACAGAAACAGACTTCAGCACTTTAACTTCACGCTGTTATCTTTCATCCTGAAAAAAAAATTCAGCAAATTTGTCATTGATTCTGAATCCTTGCTGACATCTGCTTAAATTTGACATGCTCTTGAGCATTTTTCCAAAACTGTTAACTGTAGAGATCCAAGATTCCCAAGGTTATATATCACTTCTTTCCGAATATTGGAATAATATTTACTCTCCTCTAGCCTTAGGTTAAGAACCTGCATTAATGTTCTTATGGAGCTCCAGAATGATTAAGTGGAATCTCAACTATTTCCTGTCACATTTACTTGAGGTTTCTTAGGTGCCCGTGATCTGGTTCAGGAGCGCAGTTTACATTTACCATTCCTTCGTCATGGCTCTGTCAAAATACTAAAACTCTACCAAATGGCACATAATAAAAACCTTTACCACATGGACTGCTATGCTTCAAGAAGGATCGATTCATTGTTTGCTTTTCAATGACAAATTGAGATTGGCACCCAACCTGTGGGGAGGAAAGGAATTGTCGACAATTCCTTTCCTCCCACCGATGCTGCTCAACCCACTAAATTCCTCCAACAGCTTGTTTTTTTTTGCTCCAGATTCCAGCATCTGCAGTCTCTTGTGCCTCTCTTCCTTAACAACATATTTTACTGACCTCAGGTTCCTGAATGAAAACTTATATGACAAAAGCAAAGTACCGTGGATGCAGAAAGTCAAAAAGAAAGCAGAAAATGCTTTACTCAGCAGGTCAAGCAGCATACGTGGAGGCAGTAACAGAGTTAATATTTCAGGTCCATGATCCTCAGTTACATTTGTGAAAGCTAATATGTAATGAAAGGCATTAAACCCTCATCTCTTCCAAATACTGGAATGTTTGTCTCATGTTAAAATATGGTATCATGGGTTTTGCCTGATGTCTGGTGCAGTAAACTCCCAAGAGTTTCACCCCAAGACTACTTGACTCCACATCTTATCAAAGCATTAGTTGAAACATGGACTACAGAGTCTAATTCCAAAGGTGATGTGAGAGTGACTGCAACTGATTTCAAGAAAGCATTTGACCAAGTGGAGCATCAAAGCATCTCAGTAAAACTGAATTCACAGAATCACAGGGTTATACAGCACTGAAATGGGCCATTTGGCCCAACTCATTCATGCCAGCTGTGAGCCCTATCTGCACTATTCCCATTTGCTCACATTATACCCATATCCCTCTACCCATTTCTTATCCAAATACCTGTCCAAATGCCTTTAAACTTCTGTAATTGTATCTACCTGTACCACCTTCTCTGGCAGCTCCTTCAATATAACCATCATCCTCTGTATCAAAAATGAGCCCCTCAGATCACCCTTAAGTTTTTCTACTCTCAGCTTAAACTAATGACATCTATTTCACTGTCTGCAGTCATTCATGACGAGCTGTGGCAGCACTGCAGAGCTTTGATCTGATCCATTGGTTGTGTGATCACTTAACTCTGTTGCCTGCCATTTAAGATTATTTTTAGCATTGTGTAGGTTAGCTAATGTTGTGCCTTTATTTAAGAAGGGCAGCAGGGATAAGCCAGGGAACTACAGGCCAGTGAACCTTCCGTCAGTTGTGGGAAAGTTATTGGAAGGGATTCTGAGAGACAGGATTTATTTTCATTTGGAAAGGCAAGGACTGATTAAGAATAGTTGGCAAAGCTTTGTGCTTGGGAAATCATCTCCCACGAATTTGATTGAGTTTCTTGAAGAGGTGACCAAGCAGACTGACGAGGGCTGGGAGCTGGACATTATCTATATAGACTTTGGCGATGCCTTTGACAAGGTCCTGTCTGGTTGGCTGGTCCAGAAGATTAGAACACATGGGATCCAGGGTGACCTGATCAATTGGATACAAAAGTGGCTTGGTGGTGGGACGCAGCGGGAGCTAGTGGAGGGTTGTTTTTCAGATTGGAAAACTGACCAGTGGTGTGCTGCAGGGATTGGAGCTTGGACCTCTGTTGTTTGTCATATATATGAATGAGTTGGATGAGAATATAGTTGGCAGTGGTTAGTAAGCTTGCTTATGACACCAAAATCTTTGGTACAGTGCACAGTAAAGAGGGTTGTGTGAGGTTACAACAGGATATTGATCAGCTGGGAAAGGGGGCAAGGGGATGGCAGATGTAATTTAACTTAGAGAAGTGTAACATGATGCATTTTGGGAAGTTAAACCAGGGCAGAACATACACAGTGAATGGCAGGGCCCTGGGGAGTGTTGCGGAACAAAGAGACGTTAGGATACAAGCACATAGTTCCCAGAAAGTGGTAACACGGGTGGACAGGATGGTGATGGCAATGTCTTCACTGGCTGAGGCATTGAGTACAAGAGTTGGGATGTCGTATTACAGTTGTGCAAAGCATTTGCGAGACCACACTTGGAGTATTGTGTGCAGTTCTTGTCACCACACTGCAGGAAAGATGTGATTGTACTGGAGAGAGTGCAGTAAAGATACACAATTGCCTGAATTGGAGGGTTTGAGTTATAAGGAGAGATCAGATAGGCTGGGTCTATTTTCCCTGGAGTGAAGAAGGCTGAGAGGTGACATGCTCGAGGTGTATAACTGAAGTATAACAGTGAGTGTCTGTTTCCTATGGTAAGGATGTCTAAAACCAGAGGATATAGGTTTAAGGTGGGAAGATGGAGGTTTAAAGGAGATCTGAGGAGTAAACTTTTCATATAAGATTAGTTGGCATCTGGAATGAGCTGGCAGGGTAAGTGATGGAGGCAGGAAGAATAACAATATTTAAGAGGCATCTGGACAGGTAGTTGAATAAGCAAAGCATAGAGAGATATAGAATTATTGCAGGCAAGTGGGATTAGATTGGAATGATATTCGGCATTGATGTAGTGGGCCAAAGGACATGCTTCTATGCTGTATAACCATGACTCTACCCAATGCCCTTTCGATTAAACTCCCTCACTCAAGGAACAAGACTCTGGTTATCTACGTCAATGAACACATGGGAAAACATTAATCTTTGGTTGCTTAAACTTGTTGGCCTTATAAGGTTACGGAAAGTTATTGCTGATTGAGACATAATACATTTCACTACCAACATGTTCCCCTAGACCACTGTAAAATTAGGGGGAAGGAAGTGGATGGGGTTGAATAGGGAGATATCATGAGTTGGAGGTGAACTGAGGCACATTGGTTTTAAGGACCTGAGGCCATTGTTTTGCAGCAATTGAATGTCACAGCACAAACTCAGAAGCAGTGGACACAGAGCTGGAGGTCACAGAGTCACGGTAGTGGGATTGTGACAGCAGCTGACAAGAATGAAGCAGCTGCAATGGGGAACAAATCACAACCACGAACAATGCAGTTGTGGGAAGAACAAGCAAACAAATTTGTTGTGCACTTGAGGCTTCGATTTTTGGAGGGGAGGAGTAGAAACTAATTTTAGAAATAGCACATGGAACAGTACAGCACAGGAACAGCCCTTCAGCCCATGATTTCTGTGCTGATCATGATGCCAAATTAAACTAATCCCTTCTGCCTGCAAATGATCCATATCCCTCCATTCCCTCCAAAAGCCGCTTGAAGGCCACTATCGTATCTGCCTCCACCACTACTCCTGGTAACCCATTCCAGGCACTTACCACACTCTCTCTCTGTAAAACAACTTGCCCCTTCCACCTTAAATACATGTCCTCTGGTACTTGACTGATTCTGACTGTCTACCCTGCCTATGCCTCTTATAACTTTATAAACTTCTACCTGGTCTCCCCTCAGCCTCTGCTGCTCCAGAGAAAACATCCTCATTTGTCCAACATAAGTCTCGCATTTTTATAGTACGAGATTCACATTTACTTACATCATGTGGACTC
Source organism: Pristis pectinata (assembly GCF_009764475.1). Taxonomy (NCBI): domain Eukaryota; kingdom Metazoa; phylum Chordata; class Chondrichthyes; order Rhinopristiformes; family Pristidae; genus Pristis; species Pristis pectinata. Next base: position 24,264,128 of record NC_067409.1, on the reverse strand, counting down.
ACTGTCCTGATCCTAAAGGTTGGATACCTTGTAACTTTGTTTGTACCTTCGACATTACAGATTCAGATGAGTTTATTGTCATACACACCAGGGTGCAATGGAATTCCTTGTTCGCGTGAAGTTCACAGAGTAAACAGTATACATGGTAAAAATAAATACAAGAGACAGTGATGAGCACAGAACAACAGAATGGTTCAAAATGTAGTGGTGCAAACTGAAGTAGCTCAAGAAGAAATCCTGAAGTGACAATAATGGGAGAGGTAGAATTAAAGGTTTTTGATCACAGCGGCACCACTGGGAAGGGGATGTGAAAGAGGTGATTGGTTCATACCTTGCTGAGATATCCTGTTACATTTGATGTAACTAACCAATGAAAATATCAAGAATCCAGTTGAGGCTCACGGAATAATATAAGTTGTTCCAAGGTTGAATCAACTGATTAATGTGATAACACTGGCTTTCAGGAATATGACTTTTTGGAATATATCCTTCCACTATCATCTTGTAACTGCATTGGTGAACTATATGCTCACAAATGGTCTTCATTCAGGTGGACAAATTGCTGATGTAAAAACTTACCGCCTTGTGACACGTATAGTTAGGTACAACCAATAAATGAAAGAGCACTTGCTTCAGCAGAAATACAAAGGAGTTAATTAGATGATGATGTCACTGATCTGATACAGCAAATTCCTTTTGGACCTCTCCCTCTTGTGGCCATTGTCAATTCTGCAGTCTAGGATTTTGAGGACCCAGTTTCAAATTCAAAGCGAAGTGTGACAATTTCAGATGGTTCATAATTGTAATGCATAGGGCCAAATCTCACACATCTGTACTTGCTGGATTTGGAAAACAAAGTCATTTTTAACGGAATTTTTCTTCTCCTTTGCTTTATACCTGCAGTCCTCGAGCTCTCTTTTATTGATTCCTGAATGCCTCGCCAGGTGTACAGACAGGGACAACACAGTATGACTGAGCACTGCTACTCAGACGCACACAGAGCCCAACACTGGAGGACACTGGATTTGGCATCCTGAATCTGTTTGGGATTGCCAGTGTTTGACAATAGACGTGCAGAAATCATGGACTTACTTCAATTTAAAGAGGTAAACTGCATTTACCAGGAAGATCTGGGCCATGATGATTGGAATATAAACATGTTTTGTAAATAAAATTAATAACTAGGGAAATGCTACATGTCTTTTCTAATGCTATAACACAACCTTTAATGTAGCCTGAATTATTTATTCTGGTACTATCCTGACTGAGTTACATTTCTTTCTTTGGGATACTGATGTTGCAAACATATTAGTTCAACATTCAGGAAAGGTAGTGGATTAATGGTGAGGGAATAAAAGTTCATGGTGTGGGTTGGAGAGCATTTTCATTATGTTCCCATTTCCATCATCAGCATTATTTTGCTTTTGTATTTTGATGTGAACTCACATCCATGTTGTAGAAGCAAACTGACAACAAAGGTATTGATGGAAGCTATCAGCAAACATTTAAATTAATTTCATGGATTTGGATGATTTTGATGCAGGGTGGATTTTTATCAATTGTATTCGAAGTAGTCTGTAGCATTTTACAAGCCACCTCGATGAAAATACTGCTTTAGATCCATCTGCACATCCTGGGGTAGTAACAATAAGTGCATGGCATATCTTCAGGAAATCTACTGCACACTCTCAAGTTACAAACTTTTGTAAACTTGACCATCACCAGATATTGCAGCATGATTTGCTGCACAGAAACCAAACGGCACTTGGTAAGAATATCATTTATTACTCCATTTACTAGAATAGCCATGACAAAATAAAACAAACTTTACTTTGATTTTTTTTACAATGTACATGCATTAACAAATGATACAATTTTTACCAGGTTTGGTTTGATCTATCAGATTTTGCCATCAATACCTTGAAACTATACCTTGCAAAAAAAAACACACTGGTCAGTATTCATGATATATGTTGCTGTGTTCTTCTTGACTTACAGCTATGCACTCAGCTCCACAAGTTTATTCACTGATAAACTGTTGTCAAATAATAAGGCAGCCAGGCTTTTGTCAACTTTTAAATGTTTTGAGGCATCCCAAAAATACACTGCATAATTACACAATGCAAACCAGGGATATCTCAGGCTTTATTCCTGTACTAAATTAGTTGATGTCATGTAAGGCAAATGTTGGCATACAAGAATTGGATTGCATTTCGACACTGCAGGATGGTTTTGTGTTCTTGGGTTCAGCATCAGGTGAACAGATAAATCAGCTACACTTCCCATTCTTGCCTCATACCCGCAAGCACTGAGCAGCAATATTTTTGGCCATAATGGGTTCACTGTAAAGGATCAACAATACAATAAGTTGACTTGTCTTTGCTACTTTCCACAGAGGTGGAGATAAACCACTAGGATGAGGCCAGAAAGCAGGCAGGCAGGGAGGGAAGGAGTGCAGTTGGATTGTGGGTGGAACAGGGAAGATAATAGATGGTTAATAATAAAGATCTGAAAAACATGCATCTTCAAATAATGGAGATACAATGGATGGCAGATGCTGGAATCTGGAGCAGAAAACATGCTGCTGGAGAAATTCAGTGGATCAGGCAGCATCTGTGGAGGGAAATGGCCAGTCCACTTTCTAGATCGAGACCCTTCACCTTGACAAACATTGACGCTCCATTTCCCTCCAAAGATGCTACCTGACCCACTGAGTTCCTCCAACAGCTCATTTTCGCTCCAGCTTCAAATAATTTTGGATTATAATGCTGAATTATCTAATCCCTTTAATTGTGTTGGAGATTCAACTAAGTCTTCACATTCATCATTCCTGTGTTAAAAGATACAGAAGTTAGTGTCACCAGTAAAAAAAACTGAATATCAGAAAAGGAGAAAATTTGTATACTACACCTTTCACACCATCAGGATGTCTAAAATTGATTCAATGTAAATACTCTTAAAATGTAGTCACTGACACAAAATTACAAAGTATTACAGATCAATTTGCAAGAATATTACAAAGTAAAATCTGACCTCACTCTCCACTTGAGGAGTCACCTGTGGGTTCAATCATCTATTGTGTTTGCTTTTGAGCCAATCATATCAGAAAATGACACTGTTACATCATTTAGAGTTTGATAAAGTAGCAGATAATATTGTTTATGAACTCCATTTCATTTAGCAAATATACAGTAAATCTCAACCACTGCATGCCAGCTAACAGTGGAAAGTGGGATTCTTCTCATCTGAACCAGGGAATTAAGATTGTTTTTAAATGTATTTTTGATCAGCTGAGCTTATTTATCTAATTCCTCCATTTAGTTGGTTGTGTACAGTTCGATTGATGTTAATAGCCTTCTTTTCGCACACAAATGGGCCTATTTAGCATGTGTGGGTGAATTCTGTCAGGGTTTTCCACTACAGACTTCAAAGCCAATTGGATTACGTTCACATACTATATATACTTTTTCACACATGCACTTCCACACGTTAGCATCAGATGATGCTCAGTGAAGAATGTCCAGGAATATTTTTTCCCTTCCTTTCAGCCTGGAAAAATTGAAGCCAACTTTTCATTGCCTTAAACTGCTGCTTCTGTGTTCCACTAACTGAAGCGATATCATGAACTCAACCAGAGGTGTTCTGAGCTGTGGAGCAATCACTTCCCTCGATGTTAATGACAAAATTAAAGTATATTTTTATCTCAACAGCTTTTCAGCTCAAGTTCTAAGTTTCAATCCACTGAGAACAGACCTATTCGGCTTCAGTAATTTTAAACTGTTTCAATTCTGAAACATCTCAACCCAATGGATAATTCGCAATTGGATATCAAAATTCAAAATATCTCGGGAACATCCATGAACTCTCAGCCTGAACTATAACGAGTTTAGGAATTCATGTTCCCATCCTTCAGCAAGATGAAAAAGTATAGCTCAAATAGCAGAACAGTTACTGTTTCCGAAATGCTCAGAACAGTACTGGCAGTATTATGAAATAGGCCGCCTTTCTCTTGGGTGCAGACACCTCACACACTCTAAATGCAAGAAAAATTGTAGCTCAAGGAAGGAAGAATAAATAAAGAATTATTCACCCCCATTAAAAATATTCAATCAGCAAAAGATATAGGGAACTAAATATCTGAAAATGTGAGTATGTAGTATTAATTATCGGCATCAGTTAATACTTATTGTCTACGAGTTTACTATCTGTGAATGACAGTCCCAACTGATGACCTGAATCCACTTTATTGTCTCAATGCAAAGGGATCCTGTTTTGAGAAGCAGTGGATTCATATCTCCAGACTGACAAATGGGGGCAGACTACTGAAATATTTTGGGTTAATACAATCAAAAATTTAAGAAACTCTTTCATTTACAGGGATGAGGAATTACTTCAGGATATTATAAAACAACTTTTAAATCACAAAGAAGGTTTTGGTACCTTTAAAATAAGGTGGGTTCCCAGAATTCTTTACTGCCTACAAAATTCATGTAGAAATGGGAATAAAATATGGCAGGTGTGCCTTCCTTAAGCTAGAAAGCTAGCAACAAAGTGGCATTTGCCTGGTAATCAAAATTGGACCAAATCCATGAAACTAAAGAAAGAACAACCCTTATTGGAAATGAAGTTTATGTCTTGTATTTTGCCCAATCTGCACCAAGGATAATAATGAAACAAAGGTCTACAAATAGGACAATTACACTGCATGTGAAATGACAGCAACAAAACATTTTTCTCACAAAACGTGATGAGTGTACAAACATCATCGGATTCGACAATCACAGCAATTTAATTCCTTAGATATTTTTTCGAAGAAACTGTAATGCCCTTAAAAACAATGGAACCATTTTTAATTGGGGGCATGATTGGGACCAGCAGGGGTGGTGGTTGGGGGAAAGAGCTTCGTGCTTTCTTTGTGCACAAGAGGACAATTCCTCACCTGAAGCTGGAATAATCTTAACTGGAGCAAACATTGGGCTGGGGGAATGCAAAGTTGTTAGGAACCCATTGAAATGTCCCTGGCACAGAAGTTGAATGGTGGCAGGTGTTGTCACTGGTTTCAAAGCGTGTTGAGAGGCAGAACCAGAGGTGGTGGGGGCCAAGGATTTCTTGTCTGGCTCAGTGAGCGCTCCAGTTCCTTGTGTCCCAGAGCGATTGTACAGAGAAGCTACATTTTGGAATTTAGTGGCCCTTTTTGACCATATTGCAAAAGGGTTTAGTTATTGCAAATGGGTCCACACAAAACACTGGGTACAGAAGATAAAATAAAATGCTTCAGAAAATAAAGTCAACTCCTGCCTTTTAGGGGCAGGCAATTTTCCTTTTCTCTTCACTGGTAATTTTACACTGGGACAAAGCCAGTGGAGGATGAACAGAGCAGTACAGCACTGCCTCCCAGCATCTTAATACTCTGCATTTGGTGGTGGTGGTGGGGGGGGGGAAGGGAAGGGTGGAGACAGGGGATACTGAAAGTCAATGGGCTTTTATTCACATTACTATTCTTGTTTTGAAAGGCAACATTTTAAATTACATTCAAATTTTAAAACTGTGATTGCAATAAAAAATGTTTTACAAAGGGCAAGAACAGCCAAACTCAAACTGTAGTTTAACAGTTTTATTCCCCTCTATTCCAGCTGCACTTGGCTACTGGCAATACAATGTCACACCAAAGAGTTAAAAAATAAATTAAGCTTTTAAAGCTACCACTGGTAAGAATGGAGACAGCCAATCTTTTTAAAAACCTACAATTGTGAACACCACGAAGAGTTGGAAGTGTGGAAAAACTTCAAACCTACCAGTCTATTCACAAACTTGCCATTTGACTTCATTCCATCAATTAACATGTTAAAAATATTTTTACGCAAAGTTCCTGATTTAAACATCTTGGGATGTTAATAATAGATATCTATAATTTTATTGGATACATTTACTGACACATTTTTTTCCTCCAAAAAAATAAGTCTGATGTTGCTAAATATAAATCAGATCAAATGCTGTGACAGGATCATTCTTGTGGACTCTTTTATGTAATGGTTCAACTATTGTTACCAAGTAAGGACTGCCAGTGAAGGATGGCTTCCCATGTTAATTGTTTCTTAGTCTCAACTGCATCACCAGAAGTTGTGCCTAGTGAAATGAGATATTGGATGGGATGTGTGTGGATGTTTAAACATTGAGGGGGATGAGAGCCTACCACATTGGATCAATAGCAGCAGAGGTCAATATCTTTCCATGGTAGAACTTATTCTAAGTAACTTTAAGTCAGATTTTTAAATATTTTAGACTTCTACTTTGTCGCATGTGGATAAGATTCTGGCAGGAAATCTGAAAACATTACTAAAGTCATGACCTTTTTGACAGGTTCACAAGACAATTCCCCCCCCCCCCCCCCCCCCCCCCAAAAAAAACTGCAGCATTCAGGTGAAAGAATTAAGGCTTGGAGGACTTATGACAATCATCAATGCACACGAGAAACACTGAAAGAAATCAATCTGACAAAAATCCCTTTAATGGAAGTGCAAACCAGTTTAGACATTCCTCATGATCTTCCTGTAGTGACAATTCAGGAAAATCTCAGTATTTATGAAGTACATAGATCTGCTCATCTGGGCGATATGCAGAGCACACTGATATAATGGTCTACTTCACTGAAACCTACAGAAACCCCAGGTGGTATACAGGCTTTATTTTGTGAAGCAACAGTGCCATGTTTGCTAGCTGCAATTTTGGATGCAAAATTTACAGTGTAAACACAATTATTTGCCATATTACAATGTTTAATTTTAAATAATCTTTTAAAATATATCAACTGCACCAGTGAGATTAACATGGCACCCAAAATACTCCCACTTTACTCTAATGTTGTGATGACATGAGTTGGGAAATCTATCGGCATTGACACTTGCAATGTGGCACTGGTTAGATTGTAAACAGCAGAGAAAGGGCTGCCAGGTGGTGGGTTGAAAAACCTGGTGGAGGCACAGCTCTGCTTCATTTCACAGGAACACATCAAACAGTGACACAGCAGGTCTTTGCACCATACTCAGACATAGGCAAATGCCAACAGTTTGGATCAAGCTACATAACTGTACTCGTCTGCTGAGGTCTGGCTACGCTCAATATATTGTTTGTCAATGAGGACTTCAATGCACTTCTTGATCATGCTGATACTAGGATTGAATCTTGCTCTTGATTGGCTTATTACCTGTTGAGAGGTGAACAAACATTAGCAAGTCTTCAAGACAGATAATCATAAAATATAATCTCTGAGGGTAGTAGAAAGGAAAATGAAAACAAACTGAATTTGATCAATGCTGGAACAAAGAAGATCATTTACATTGCTAATCTTCCTTTCTCTTTTAAATATCAACTCTCTGGCTGTATACTTTCACCATCTTTATTTCAGACATGCATTTCCTTTACCTAACAGATATTCATGCACAATTCCATTACATACCGTCAAAAGAAAGAAAGACGATATTCTATGAAGTGTATACTTATATCAACCATGTTCTCAATGAGTGGTGGAACAGGCTTCAGGAGCTGAGAATCTACTTGAATCCTAATTCCAATTTTCCATGAATCCTCATGACATTCCAAAGTGCTTTGCAGTGAATGAAGTAATGTTGAAGTGTAGGCATGGTTGTCATATCACAAAACATGGCAGACAATGTGTACAAGCTCTCACACGAACATTGATATTATGCCCACAATCTGTCCCAGTGATGCTTTTCCAGGAATAAATGTGGGCTGAGATCCTGGGAAGGGTGCCAAGTTTATTCGTGATTATTCCTGATTAGGGCCATGGAATCTTCACGTCCACTCAGGGGGATATCTCAGGGTTTCAACTTAACATCTCATCCAAAAGGTAGCACTAGGTACAAGGCATTCCTTCAGTAATTCACCGAACCACAAGTTTAAATTTTATTTCATGTGAAATTCACATGAACAACCATTTTTCTCAAAGCCAAGAGTGTTGAGCCAAGGTTGATGTCAATCACTTTTTAGATTGTGAAACAGTCAGCTCACATTGGCAACATATCAGGGCAAGGAATGATAAGAAGTTTATTCCTCTAAATCCCTTAAATCCTTTCTAAGATGGGAAAAAATAAATAATTGGGAGTAAAACCCACATGCTTCCTTGCATGAGCATAATGGCAATTGAATGAGTTACCTGCAAAAATGTCTTTTACATTGAAATGCGAATCTTCATTTCCCTTTGACTGGCTAGCTAAACCCCTCCCTGGAAGGGCACCGACACTGAAAGACATGCTGAACAACTGCTATTTCGTTGTGAATTATACTCTGTTTTCCCTGGAGCAAAGGAGGCTGAGGGGTGACTTGAGAGGAGTATATAAGATTATAAGAGGCATTGATAGGGTTGATAGTCAGAATCCTTTTCCCATGACAGGGGTATCAATAACAAGGAGGCATAATTTTAAAGTGAGAGCAACAAGTTTTAAAAGAGGCAAGGTTTTATTTTTACACAGAGAGTGGATGATATCTGGGACACACTGCCAGAGGAGGTGGTGAAATCAAACATAATTACTATGAATGAGACATTTAGACAGACAAGAAAAAAGGCAAGGCATAGAAGGATATGGTCCAAATACGGGCAAATGGGATTTGTTAAATGGGCAAAAAGGTCAGTGTGAATGTGGTGGGGCAAAGGGTCCACTTTTCTGATGTCTGACTTTATAGCTTCAGATCCAAATCCACGGGTCATCAGAAATTTGAAAGGTCACCAGTAATTACTCCACCTTTAGAAGGTAGCAAACTGGATGAATGTGGAACACTAAGTGCTGATACAATAATAGGGAGTAGTATTGCGGTACAGCAGGTAGTGCTCCTTATTAATAACTGCCATGCTATTATAGATCTTTCGTGAGAACATAAAAAATAGGAGCAGGAGTAGGCCATCTGGCCCGTCGAGCCTGCTCCGCCATTCAATAAGATCATGGCTGATCTCGCCGAGGACTCAGCTCCACCTGCCTGCCTTTTTCCCATAACCCTTAAATCTCCTTCTCTGCAAAAATCTAAGTGCATCTTAAATATATTTAATGAGGTAGCTTCTACTGCTTCCCTGGGCAGAGAATTCCATAGACTGCTCTCTGGGAATAGCAGCTTTTCCTCATCTCCATCTTAAATCTATTTCCCTGAATCTTGAGGCAATGTCCCCTTTCACTTTGTTCCCTCCTGTTACTTTCCTTCCCCATTTCTTATATCCTTTTAATCCTAAATACTTCTGGGCTCTAATGAGAAGTGACTGACCTGAAACATTAATGCAATTTCTCTCACTGCAGATGCTGCCTGATCTGTTGAGTATTTCTAGCATTTTGTGCATTTATTTCAAACTTCCCATATTCCAAAGTTGATCCAGGCTTACCGAGTTGAAGGGGTGAGGGAAGAGAGGGTTCCAGGGATGGGAACTGTAAAAACTCAAAAAGAAAGGAGAGAGGGGGCACAGGGCAAAGAGGGGGAGAATGAGAATCAGTGTGTGACCGTGACTGGAAGGGGCAGAAAATATAAGCAAAAGCATGCATCAGAAAGTGAATCTGGAGTAAGTACAACTGAATAATGCTTCATACTCTTTGTGAATACATAGATCATTTGCAACCAGATAAATGAATTAATGGCACAAATAATGACATGTTAGTAAGATCCAATAGCCATTACAGAGACACTGTTGCAGGGTGACCAGGGTAAGGAAATCGACGTTCCAAAAGAAGGTAAAAGGAGAAAGGAGACAGAATCGCACTGTTATTCAAGGAAGGTATCAGAGTGGTGTCGAGTAGTGGTATAGATGACATGGCTTGTGATGTGAAATTGGTTGGGTGAAAATAATCAATTAGAAAAGATAACATGGGTGGGAATAGTCTATTAAAATATTACCTCTTGACAGAATAGAGCATAAATGGGGAGATATCAAAGGCATTTATGAAGGGAGTTTCAATTATCATTGGTGATTTCAATTTGCATATTGTTTGGATAAATCAAACAGGCAATGGTATCTTTTCAGAGGGATTTGTGGAGATAATCAGAGATCGTTTCTTAGAGTGGTATGTTACAGAATCTACCCAAAAACATGCAGTTTAAATTTGGTTACTTATAATGAAGTAGAGAACACAAAGTAAATTCCGAAGAATGGGAATTTTTCAGAAAACAACAGTGAGAGACTCAAAAGATAATTAAGAAAGGACAAAATTCATTTTAAGAGAAAACATGCTTGTAATATCAAAATAAACACAAAGAATTTCAACATAAAGGTGGAGAGTTGCCAAGGTAAGTGTGGAAACGCAAGGGGAACAGACTGGGGAATTACTAACAGGAAACATTAAACCAATACTTGGGATCAATCTTCATGGTATCCCAAACATAACAGATGGGCTGGTTTCAAATAGCAATCCTGATTATGAGGGGCAAGGTTGTGGAAAAACTAGCAGAACTAAAGGCAGACAAGTTGCCAGGATGCGAGGCCTTTAAATAAAGTGGCTGCAGAGATGGTGGACCATCAGTTGAAGTTTTTCCTACCGAGTTTTGGAAGGACACCATCGGATTGGGAAACAGAAAAAGTGACGCTCTGTTCAAGAACGGAGGGAGACAAAAGGCAGGAAATTACATCAACAATTCAAGAAATAGTTTATCAGTTAGAAAAGCTTCATATTATCAAACCAAAGCCAAAGGATTTTATGAAAGGGAAATCATATCTGACAAACTTGCTTGAATTCTTTGAATATGTAACCAGGGTCAATAGAGGGGAATGTGCAGATGTAGTGTATTTGGATTTCCAAAAAGCATTTGATGAAGTGCCATATAGTAGGCTGGTTTACAAGAGTTTATCATATTAGGAGAATTATGGTCCTTTGTATTAAAAACTGGTTATCACCAAGAACCAGTTAGAACAAAATGGTTCTTCTTCAGGCTGGGCCAATGCTACTCATGGAGTACCCCAGATCTTTACTATTTGAATGACCTGGAGGAGGGAGCAGAATGTAAGGTATCAAAGTTTGCTGACGACATGAAAACAGGTGGAAGGGTATGTTGTCATGAGGCTATCGTGACTGTGCAGTAGGGTATTGGCAGGTTGGGTGAATGGGTGAAACCTGATAATTGGGGTTTAATGTGGGACAGTGTAAAATCATGCACTTTGGTGAGAGGAATCAAAAGGCAGACTATCAACTCAGTGGAGATTGCAAATTGGAGAGGGATATGGATGTTCTTGTACATAAATCACCTAAAGTTGGCAAGTGCAATAATGCCTCAAGAAAGCAAACTGCAAATTAGCTTTAATTGCAAAAGAGGTCAGAGTTTAGAAATAGGGAAGTATTATTACAATAGCATGGAATGTTAGTGAGTGCATACCTGAAATACTGTGCACAGTTTTGGTCCTCTTTTTATGAAGGGATAAAATGGGGCATCAGAGGCAGTCCAAAAGTGATTCACCCCAGGCTCATTGCTGGGTTGAGAGTTATGTCCTGTAGTGAGAGGCTACAGATCTTGGATCTGCATTCTTTGGAGCTTAAAAGAATGAGGGGTGATCTTAGTACATGAGAGTAGTACATGAGATCCCAAGGGAGCATCACAGGGTAAATAATGAGATGTTTCCATAAGTGGAAAAGTCTCAATTGAGGAGACATGGTTACATTATAAGGGGGCTAGCTGTCATTTAAATCTGAGGTGCATAGGATTCCCCACACAGAGGGTGGTGAATCTCTGGAATTCTCTGTCCTGGAGGTTTGTGGAGGCTAAACCATGGGAGATATTTTTTAAAGAGGAGGTAGATAAATTTTTGCAATATCAGGGAAGTGTGGGCTAAGGGCAGCTGGCATGGAAGAGGAGTTGAGACCAGGGGCAGATCAACCATAATCATACAGGGCATGCTTGAGGAGCCAGGTGGTCTCCCTTGTTCCTCCTTTGTGTTTTTGTTCACCTGACAGATTAGGAGCATTAGAGTAGTACAGTATTTCTGCTAAAGAGCTTTATGGGTCAGAATATCCATTTACACCTTATTGTCTGCCTGCACTGCATTTTGTCTGTAACTGTAACACTATATTCTGCATTTTGTTATTGCTTTTCCCTTGTACTACCTCGGTGCACTGATGTGATGAAATGATCTGCATGGATGGCAGGCAAAACAAAGTTTTTCACTGAATCTCAGTACACGTGACAACAATAAACTAATCTACCAATTACATCCGAAAGATGAAGGATGCCAATGCACGGCAATGTTTTTCCATTTTTGTCACCTTCTCAGCAAGTGCTTCTTGAGCTCGTTCAGAGAATGTTGGATAAACATATTATTCCTTTTATTAAATGACAACTTGATTTACTATTATATATTTGAACAGTTATTTTTGCTGCATACACAAACTAAGTAGGAACCTAGCCAAGGCTATTCAAACTAATTTTGCATTAACTTTGGCGTGCAGAGACAAAAGGAGACTTTTATTCCATCAGCCAGGTCTGATTCCAAGACCTGACCCTGTAAGGAAAGGACTGTGCTCTGGTCCACTTCGGTCGTTGCAAGAAGTGTACTTCAAATCACCAAAAGCAAATATCTTCAATTAATTTATATATGAACTACATAGTTGGATTTTGCTATCTCTCTGGATGCCTAAAAATAAAGTTAACCTTTACCTCTTGAATAAGTGCATTGTGTCGGAGCACTTTACGTGCTTTCATGATACGCACTATAGCAGCCTGCAGATACATTTTCCTGTCCTCATCGACCGCGCTTCTTGTTTGTTCCATCTCCTGAAAGTAATGAAGCAACAAGAGAAACCCAATATGACTGCTTCAACATACCTTTGATGTGTGATTTACAATTTGTGCTGCAGTTAAACACAATAATTCCTGCAGTGTTTCATATAGCTGTACTTATTGAACAAAGAAATGAAACAGTTAAGAGTTCTAAAACAAACCAGTATAAAGCTTTGCGAGTTTTACCACAAATGAAATCAGAAATTGAAAAGCAGAAATTAAGCTCATCAGTTATCATTTCAGTTGCAGCAGATGGAGAAAAGATTCTCCAAGCATTGTGAACTGATCACCACACACTGCTACAAGTTACCAACTCCAGTTTGCCAACATTCTAGAACCTTCCATTGTGACTTTTAGGATTTCTGTGTCAATGCATTGGTACAATTTCTGATCTCAATCCATGAAATGATAACAGAAGGTTACAGTTACGAACAACTGCAAACTTCAAAATCTCGTCACCCTTTATATCTTTTTTTTCCTGAAAAAAGAGAAACTAATACCTTTTGGAACAAGGATAAAACTCAAGTCTGAAATATCACATCTATTCTAATCGTGATTCATTCAACTGAAAATGCAATCATCAGTACTGATGACCCAGTTAAAAATAGAGTAGGACACCAGAAATTCAGTAAAGATTTAATTATAGTTCTCTGAAAACAAGTCACAAACAAGACATTGCAGGCACAGTGTACAAACACACTGGTTCACTGCTCCTTTAATCAGACATGCCAAAAAATAAACCAAGTCACAGCAGCTTTCAACACATAACATTCCCCTCACCAGGCCCCCACTCCCCCTCAATCCCCTTAAAGTGGTAAAGCAGAGAATGGTGTCAAGCAATTATTTTTAAACTGGAGGGAAATATACAGTAGTGTTCTCTAGGGATTAGACTGGTTCCCTTTTTGAGATATATTAATGGACAGGAGTTCAGAGTAGCTGTTATGATTGACACCCAAGTTGAAAATGTAGTAGACAATGAACAGGATATTAAACAGACTTCAGGAGGTAGCAGAGTGGGAAAGTATAATCCAAAGTTGTGTGAAATGATACACTTTGGTAGGAAGAATGTAGTAGTAATATGGCTTTAAAATTAGAGCAGGAAGCAGAGGTATAAATACCCAAGATATGAAGGAAGAAGAATAGACTCAGAAGAAAAATTCATTGGGTTTCTTTGCCTTTACTGATCAAGGTGTAGGGTGAAAAACAAAGGAGGTTATTTTTAAAACAAGGTTCAGTCTTAGAGGCAATACAAAATGTTATTCCAAAGGGCAGAGGAACTTCAGTTACATAAAGTGGAAGATTCAGATGGGATCATAATGGCAGAACAATTGATAAATGAACTTAAGTTGATTACCTATAAAATCAGAGACAATAATTATTTTTGACATTGCAAGTTGCTGGTGCCTGGAATGAAATGTCTCAAATTGCTCCAACAGTTTGCAGGTGACACAGCATTGGTGGAATTACTGACAGTAAGGAGGATAGTCTTCGTCTACAGGACGATATAGATCAGTTGGAATGGTGAGCACAGCAATGGCAGGTGGAGTTTAATCCTGATACGTGTGGCGTGATTCATTTTGAATGGATGAATAAGAGTAGGATGTACACAGACAACGGTAGGGCCCTAAGGATTATTGACCAACAGAGGGACCCTGCTGTACAAATCCAAGGATCCCTAAAGGTGGCAGCATAGGTATATGAGATGCTGAAAAAGGCATAAGGGATACTTGTGTTCATTTGCTGGGGCAGAGAATATAAAAGCAGGGAGGTTATGGTACAACTTTAAAAAACACTGGACAGGCTACAGCTAGATTACTGTGGGAAACAAAGGACTGCAGATGCTGAAATCTAGATGAAAAACACGATGATGCTGGAGGAACTCAGCAGGCCAGGCAGCATCCGTTGAGAAAAGCAGGCGGTCAACATTTCAGGTCAGGACCCTTCTTTAGGGGTGCCTAAAGCTAGCAGGCATTGAATTAGTTTAAGGGGACAGAGAGGATCTGAAGAAATTATTTTTCACCCAGAGGGTGGCTGGAATGTAAAGACCATTATGCCTGTGCCTTGTCTGGAAAGTGGTGCAGGCAAATCCTCTCACATCATTAAGTATCCAGATGAGCAGTTGAATCACCAAGGCTGAGAAGGCTATGGACCAAGTGCTGGCAAATGGGATCAGTACAGATGGACAGTTGATGGCCTGCATGGACATGGTGGGTGGAAGGGCCTGTTCCTGTGCTGTACAACTCTATGAGAAATGAAGTTGAAAAGTAACGTTTTCTCTTTTATGATTAGTTTCAACCAAGTAATAACTAACTCTATGAAAGGTAATCATTCAAGACAATAAAACTCTTACTTGGGGTGTATCTTTTTGCATGGAGGTTGTAATTTTAAACTTTGTCCTTTTACTGCTGAAAACCATATTCAAAGAGAAAATGGAATCCAAGTCAACATCTTCCTGCAGAAAGAAAATACACTGAGGTGACTTTCCAAAGTAAAAGGCTGCATGAGTGCAAGTAGCTTTTCTCCTGAGCTGCATCTTGTTAAGATATTTGTTGAGGCTGAGAAACCTGAAGATTTAACTTTCCATTTTGATCCTACTTGGATACCAAATGTTTATCTCGTGGCTGATTTCATCTATGCTTTATTAAACTTTACTCTCAGAGTTTTTCAAAAGGTTATTGGTTTCCCTTCTTCTGTACATTGAAGTACTGCTCCTGGATATCAACATTCCATTCTTTACGGTGTGAATGCTAGCAAGGTGACCTGACATGAAGGAATCACATGATGGCCTTTGATAACATGGCCCAATGTGCACAAGCTTGGAATCTGTATCTTGGATTACTTCCCTACCAAACTTAAGGGATCTGGGGGCACTTGGAGCACTCCTCCTACAATACAGCAGAACTCCAATCTCAAACTCAAGATCTTCCCATTTGTGCCTTCATCCATGAATTACAGCATTGCACTTACTCCTTTTCGTGTTAACCTCATTCCAAATTGTCTCTGGAATTGAACAACTAAATGGAAAATTAATGAATTTATCCAATGCTTAAGTTAGCTGTGATCATTCCCTTCAAGCCTCCCATTTAACACACACTTCGAGGTATTCCCATTGCTTTAAATGCATGATGGAGGAATTATACATCAATTCTTCAAAAACAATACGAAAATGAGAGCATCATTCTACATCAACATACTTGCCTTGCTAGAGTCATGGTTGATCATTTTTACATCAAGCAAAGATTTAATGGTTTTGCTAAGTTCTTTCTCATTCATCTGTGTGCTGTCTTGGAGCTCCTTGTAGCTGACGATTTCACTGTTGTTAAATGCTAGCAGCACAGCCATTTGGTATGTAGTGACCATAGCCACATAAGGCTTTGATAAATAGTTCATTTTTACTTCACCTTTTCCACCCATTGAAAAAAACACAGGAAAGAAAATAAATGAAATGTGCAAACACTGTATTCATATTTTGAGAATAACTGTTAAAATGCATTTCAATTTCATCCAATTACTCAAATTAAAAACACAAACCCACAAAACTACCAGTATAACCACACCAAATGACAGGAGGAGAAAGTAATTGAAGCAACAAGATTAGGTATATTGTTTGACATGAGAGCATGTCTGGAATGGAACAGAAAACTGAAGTCAGTCTGAATTTGATATTTACTGAACACGACTCTCTCTCTAAAACTTTCTATTTTTTCCTATGTTAAACATCTCAGCAGCTTCTTTTTGAACAAATATCCCACCATGTTCCTGAATAGCCAGTTCCACGTATCACAATGTTAAGTACAGATGAGTGAGGCCACTTGCCATAACTACAATGAGAGAAGCTGCAAGTTCCCACAACACAGAACCCTACGCAATGGTACCAGAGTTTTTGTATTAATTACTTTTGCTGCAAAGGTCATAGTTCTGACCTGAATTTAACTTTTAGCAGCTTGTGCAAACTAAAATGTCTGCTCACTTTCCCTCATTTGAAGCTGGATAGCTGTCCCGATGCATACACATTGCAATTTATGTGTTCTCAGTTAATTTTTTTCTGTACCCCAAGTCGAAAGTCATCCCTGAGGATTTCCATTGTCCACTGCAAACATGCTCTGTACTGAATTCAAGTTTTATTGTTGTCTTCCCAATCTCCACAGCCACGGTGTGGCAATGTGGCATGGTGACCAGAATTGCCCGAGACTATGGACATTTTCCAAACATCAATTGAAATTTTGAAGTCGTAAACAGAGAAATGTATTTTGCAGCATTAAAAACATATATGGCATCATTGCTGCAACAGGTTGCATGAAAAGTGGTTGGTGCCTGGAACACATTGCCAGGGGAAGTGGTGGAAGCAGATACGACAGCAATGTTTAAGCAGCATTTGGACAGGTGCATGAGCAGAGAGGTAATGGAGGTAAATTTGGACTGGCATCACAAACATGAAGTTGAGGGACACCAGGCAAATTGGCTGAAAACTTGCATTTCCATGCCCAGTTCAGACATTGATCTGGAATACCCCTCCCACTTCAAGTATAATACTAAAATAAATGTCAGTTTTGACAATTAATAAACTTGAGTGAACCGACTTATAAAATATTTCATTAGCAGTGTTTAAAATTAAAGAGCAAAAATACAGATAATACCATAAACATTGACTAACATTAAAAAGAGAAATTTGAGAAGAAATGAGAGCAAGTTTCTTCACACAGAGTGTGGTAAATCTTTGGAATTCACCAATCAAGATGGGCTCAGTTGCTGAATATATTCAAAGCAGAGATAGAGAAACATTTAGATATTGAGGGAATTGAGAGATATGGAGTTACTGTAGAGAAGTAGTGCTGAGATAAATGGTGGAGAAGGTGCAAATGTCCCAGTCTTGCTTTGATTTCTAATTTTCTTATACAAAAATTACATCACAATTTATAGGAAACAAAGCCCTCCCAAAGTTAAATGTTGCACAAAATAACTCCATAAATCTGAAGTGACTTTTTGTGAATGATATGTGTTGTGTAATTATATAGAAATAGTTTGAAGACACAAATGCATACACTTTACTAAACTGACCAAGTTTTATTTCAATTCTGAATTATGAAAATGTATTGTAATTGACAAAGAGTGATCCCAAATGACATATATCCAAATCTTTTTTCCTTTGAGGGGTGGGTAAAGGAGGTTTTTGGAGAGATGGAGATATTATTTTAAAAATTTCTTACCTGTACAAAGGTAGTGCAGCCAGGTAAGCTTCCTTCCACTGAAGTGCTGATTGTAAAACAATTCAAACTGCAAGTGAAGAATTATATCAATGAATACTTCAAAACTTACCTCCAATAACATTTTCCCAGTGACAATGACGCTTGGAGACAACTACATAATTTCAGTAAAGAATCGCAAGGGAAACAAACTTTTGAGGGAGGATTGCTTCCTGACTCAGAAACAAACTCTACAAAATTAAGTTGTGTATAGTAGAAGTTTGCTCTACTCATCCTGGCGATGCACAATATTTTTTTGGAAGATAGTTCTACATTCAGGAGAGGTTTGAGTCCACTGTTTTAGAAAATCCACTACTGAAATCAAGAAATGCTCGGATGATCTACTCTTTTATGTAATATGTAAAGTACCTCAAATATTTATTTTTATTGTAATCATCGAATTAACCACTTACAACAGCACAATTGCTCTAAAAACTTCTACATTTTTAAGTATAAAACAGCAGAGAGGGATAATAAGTCTAGCTATAGTATTGCTACAATAACAAAAATAACATAAAATACTGTTGAATTCCTGTACAATTTTATTCATCTTCTGCTTTAGTTCTTCCCATTGTAACAATCAACTCTCTTTTTGTTTCCCATTATTCTCCCTCCACTGACCAGTTCATCTCATCTCCAGGAATAGTGTTTTGTAAAATTTCAGAACTCTTTATGTGGTGCTGATCAGATATGAAAAGATAACAATATAAACTGAAAGGTACGTTTCTCAGAGAGGGATAGGAAGCGGATGGGGGAGGTAGTAAATCTGTGTGAAGAAAGCACGACAAGTTTATGAAGCTGTGAAAAGGGCATACATGAAGTCTTTGCTTAAAAGAGGCATAACCCACAAAAGGAGGAAATTATGCTAAACATTTATGTGTGAAACAGAGGTCTGGCCTCAGCTAGAGCAGAGCGGTAAACCTCTCGGAAGTGTGTAATAGGCATCGAAGAGGCACAGATGCACATACCAAAAGTGAAAAATATCACTTATGATCTGAGAGTAGAGAAGCTGGGATTGTTCCTCTTAGGATTAGACATGAAGAGGAAAATTTATGAAGGGAAATTATAAAGTAACGAAGGAGAAACTAATCCTACTGGCAGGTCATAGATTTCTATAATTGGCAAAAGAATCAGAGAATAACCATTCACCAATAAGTCATTGACCAGAGTCACTTCTGATTTGCTCTTTATTTAATTCAGACATGGACAAAATCACAGAATACCAAAGATGTTAGAAAAGCTACCTTCAAAATCAAGATTGGATTTGGCAAGAGTGACATCAAGGGAACCCAGCATGAAGGTTCAAAAGGAAAAACAGAAAAGCCTCAAGTGACTGGACTCGTACTGTATGCAGATAATGATAGCTGTGGCTGTCAGAGGGCAAAAATAAGTCTGAGGGCATCCTCAAACCAGTCAGCCTTAGCTGCTTCACCAATGTCATAATCGAGGAGACGAGCTGTTTAACTGTTAATTCCTGCGTTCAGCTCCATTCACATCATTTCCAAGAATAAAGCAGCTAATGCCAGCTAACAGCAATACCTGGGGTAACACCAAGATATCAACTGAGTTGTGACCCAATTGCCAGACAATGTTAGTGCTCTATACAAATCAGAACTGCCAATTCATTCACAAGTACCTTGGGAAGTTGGGGGGGGCGGGGCGGGGGTGGAAGGAGGGTGGTGGGAGATATTAGTGGCAGTCACCAGCAACTAAACCAAATCAACCAAATTAACATAAGCAAAGTAGAGGTTGCGGATTCCAATAAGTGATTCGCCTCTTAACATCTTCCCAATACCTGCATAATCTACAAGTCTAGTTGGGAGGTGAAAGGGATATGCAGCAGTTACTTGCAAGAATGCTACTCAAAGCCACACAGGACAGGTCAATAAAAAGCAAAAAACTTTGTTTAATTCAGCATTCCTTCTCTTGCTTTAGGAAGCCCTCCTCATCTTGACATGATTTCCTTTTGTCTGTTACTATGCTCACTCTAAGAGATTTCCATTTTTCTCCTTGTTTTTGCTCAGGTGTTGACCAAAACCTTTCTCTCTTTATCTCTTTCCTTCATCTCTGGCTGGGAAAAGAAATGTAGCTGTGGGAGTGTGTTACCCACGAGAGGTACAATCAGGGCATTCGGCACTTCTCGAATCAATTTCTTGCCATATCCTGAGATCACCTTTCAATGCTGCCCATCAACATATGCGTACTTCTGAACTCCTCCTTTCTAATAACAGGAATTCATGAAAAAGCTGCCTTGGTCTACTTTATCCTTTGCTGTATTCTATAATATCAACAAAATAGTTGTTCTCTCCACCCCTCCCTCTTTTCTGAGACCAAGAACTAGTGTGCTTTCCAACTTTTCCAGTTCTGACGATACATGTTCAACTTTAAACGTTAATGCCATTGCTCTCTCCACAGGTGCTGGCTGACTTGCTGAGTATTTCCAGCATTTTCTATTTTCAATTAGATTAGATTATTGTCATAAACACCAAGGTGCAATGAAATTTCTTGTTTGCATAACGCTCAGAGTAAACAGTACACATGGTAATAATAAACAGAACTATAAATAAAAAAACAGAACATGTTTGGTTTAACTGTGCCGCTGACATTAAACTCAATAACATCCTCCATATGTGCAATGTACAGGATTCACTGCAGTAAACCTGAGTTCATTTCCTTTCCACTGCCTCTCCTTTGACCCATTTACAGTAATGTCTTTAAAGGGACAAGCCAGTTTAGCAGATGGGCATAACAGGCTTAAAATTATATATGAGCCATCATATTACTATTGCCCAGAAAAACAAGTTGTGCATCAACTTAATTCCATCTTTAAATTCCAAATGAAAGGTTACCTATTAACCTACCATCTGTACACTCTTTTCCAATTCTTGTGGGATGGCAAATGTTGATGAGGGTGCTTGAGTCAGAGGCCATGCTCCAGCCTAAAATAATTCAAAACATAATGTTTTTACATCAAAAAAAAGCATTAATATACAAGTCACAGACAACATCCAAAGACGTACGGGTAGGTTAATCTGGGTTTTAAAAAAAAAGGGCAGCGCGGACTCGTTGGGCCAGAAGGGCCTGTTACCACGCTGTAAATAAAATAAAAAAAAACTCACATTGTAACAGATTTGCAAATGCTAAAAATTGTCCTTTTCTAATTAAATCTCTCTCTTTGATGCTCAACAAAACAAAGAAGACCAGAAATCCATAGTATAATCCCTTATTTATAATGAAATAAATGAATTAATCATCTACAGTGAGAAAATCTTGAAAACACATAATTGTATGCTTTAATTCATAAATATACATGTGGATATATTTTAAAATGTATTAATTGGTTTCCCCACTGAAAAAAAGTGACAGCAAGGGCTTTACAAGTGGCCATGGTTTAATTCAGGAAGGAAGTTGGAAATGTCTAATGTACAGGATTAAGTTTACCCTGCAGTCCAACCTACCTGAAGAACATAGATCTGAAAGCTGATTCCAAGATCTATTACAGTGTCCTGTTGTCTTAAAAAAGTGGCTGTAAATTTGTTGTTGAGGTCAGCACTGACATTCATATCGGTGTACATCCTATGAAGTTTGCTGGTAAACTCATATCCACAGGCTTGCTGCATAGAAGGAGTAGAGGCCTTTGTTATAGCAGAAACAAATGTTTTTATGTCAAAGTAATATGCTACCATAACCAGGAGAACAGTTTTCCTGTGACTTCTGTCAAGACATTTAAATTCATCCCAATTCTTTTTAAATGCTTGAGATGTTCATTATATTACCACACACAATACTCCTTCTGGTAATAACCCAAAATAATGGCAAGTTAGTGTAACGCTATTACAGCGCCAGCGACCCAGGTTCAATTCCGGCCACTGTCTGCAAGGAGTTTGTACGTTCTCCCCGTGTCTGCATGGGTTTCCTCTAGGTGCTCCGGTGTCCCCCCCACATTCCAAAGACGTACGGGTTAGGAAGTTGTGGGCATGCTATGTTAGCGCTGGAAGTGTGGCAACACTTGCCGGCTGCCCCCAGAACACCCTACGCAAAAGATGCATTTCTTCGTGTGTTTCGACGTACATGTGACTAATGAAGAAATCTTACCTTTTCATGGTTACACTTATTTTCTGGGAAAAATTTAACTTTATAAAGCATTCTTTTTTGAAAACCAATTAACTTTTAAACAATCTTTAAATTATACAAGTCATTTATAGTTTTCGAAAAAACGTATACATATTTTCTGAATATCCAACTGATAAATTTAAAAGAAATATTTTTCAGAAACATATACAATTTAATTTTTGATCACATTAATAGTTTGAACTGGTTAACAAATGATTCATAGTTATGCACTAATTCATGTATTTTTCTGAGCTCACATGAATTCAAAGGTTTACACCATTTCAAAATAAATAGCACCATTGTTAGTTAATAATTAGAGATCCTTTGTGTTTACAGTACCAGGTTTGAAAAGACATTAGTTATGCAGAGCTGTAAAAGCAACTAAATTTTACTGAGCAAAAAGCAAACTGCTGGAGGAACACAGAGGGTCAGGTAGCATCTGTGGAGGCAGAAGGATGGTTGATGTCCACATCCAGTACATCATTGTTCAGCATTTCTGCCAGCTGCAATGGGATCCCATCACCAATCACGTTCCCCTCCCTGCCTCTTTCTGCTATTCACAGGGACCACAACTCCCTGGTTCACTCATCCCTCCCCATCCTCAGCACTTTCCCCTGCAACCGTGGGAGGTGCGACATTTACCCTGCACTTCCTCCCTCACCACCATCCAGGGACCAAAACAGCCCTTCCAGGTCAGGCAAAGATTCTTATGTACCTCCTCCAACCCGATCTCTTACCCAAGATCCACAAACAGGACTGTCGCGGTAGGCCCATTGTTTCTTCCTGCTCTTACCCCAGTAAACGTATCACTTCTTATCTCGACTCTGTCCTGTCTCCTCTTGTCCAGTCCCTTCTCACTTACATCCAGGACACCTTGTGTGCTCTCCATCATTTTGACAACTTCCAATTCCCTGGCCCCCACTCTCTCATCTTCACAATGAACATCCATCCCCCATCAGCAAGATCTTCGGGGACTTTGCTTCTTTCTGGAACAAGGATCCAACCAGTTCCGCTCCACTATCAACCTCCTCTGCTTGGCAGAACTTGTTCTTACTCTGAGCAACTTCTCTTTTGAATCCTCCCACTTTCTTCAAATCAAAGCTGTCGCCATGGGTACTTACATGGGCTTGATCTATGCTTGTCTTTTCATTGGCTATGTGGAACAGTTCTTGTTCCAAACTTACTCTGGCACCACTCCCCAACTCTTCCTTCACTTCATCAACAACTGCATTGGTGCTGCCTTCTGCACTCATGCAGAACTTGTCAGTTTTATCACCTTTGCTGCTAACTTCCACCCGCCCTCAGATTTACTTGGACTAGTTCTGACACCTCTCTTCCTTTTCTGGATTCCTCTCATCTTCATCTCAGGAAAGGAGCTATCTACTGACATTCACTACACCTCCTCCCACTCGTTTTTTCATAAGAACACCATCCCTTTCTCTCAGTTTCTCCATCTCCACTGCATCTGTTCTCAAGATGAAGCTCTCTGTTCCAGGACATCTGAAGTGCCCTTTCCCCCTACTGTGGTTGACAAAGCCCTCACTCGCATTTCCTCCATTTCCCATACTTCTGCTGTCACCCACCTCCCTGCAAGAGAGATAGAGTCTCCTTGGTCGTCACCTTTCACTCCACCAGCACATCATCTTCGTCATTTCTGCCAGATGCAACGATATCCCACCACCAGTCACATCTGCACCTCCCCACCCTATTTTGCTCTCCACAGGGACCATTCTCTCCCTGGTTCACTCATCCCTCCCCACCCACCCCTTTCCCCTGCAACCATCTGAGGTGCAACAATTGTCCCTTCACTTCCTCTCTCGCCACCATCCAGGAACCTAAAGAGCCCTTCCAGGTAAGGTAAAGATTCACATGCACCTCCTCCAACCCGACCCACTGAGTTCCTCCAGCAGTTTGCTTTTTGCTCAGATTATAGCATCTCCCGTTCTTGAGGCTCTATATTTTAATGAGTAATTTTAATACCAATACACAGACTGATATGTTACAAACCTTGAGTTTATTAATCATTGCTTCCTCTGAATCCATAGACATCGAAAGACCATGTATCAATCGCTTCGCCAACATTCTAGCATAGAACTGAGGTTGGAGAAAAAATAAATTGAGTACAAATGTGGGAAATTGCGAGAAAGAAACTACATTAAATTGTTTTTAAGACCAACTACATTTTTATGCCGATCAGAAGCTCCTGACATGAATCACGACTTATGAGTTATTTAGTACCAAGGCAAATTTCTGCACACAGTACCTTGACTCGTGAAATATGAAAAACTCAAGTTTTCAAATGCTGCCAAGATATGCCAGAATCAAAAATAACCAGCACTTACCTTCTGAAAGACATCTTTATCATCAATGTACTTGAAAACAGTGATGAAGCTGGTCAGTTTGTCTTCAACTTCATTTTCAGTCATTCCCTTCGCAGACTTCTTTAATAGGTTGTCACAGTACTTAGCTAGCTGTGAAGAAAATTGTATTCAGAAACCCACTATGTTTTCAAACAGTAAATAATAATCCAATTCACTATTTTTTTTATCCTGATGTTAATTCGCTCAATCCTCATTATTTTGTTATTCAACCTAATTAGAAGGGAAGTAAACATAGAACATAGAACAGTGCAGCACAGGAACAGGACCTTTGGCTCACAATGTCTGTGCGAACACAGTGCTAAATGAAACTAGATCTCTTCTGCCTGCACATGATCCATAGCTCTCAATTTCCTGCATATTCACGTGCCTATCGAAAAGCCCCTTAAACACCACTATCACACCTGCTCCCACCACTACCCCAACAGCCTGTGCCAGGCACCTACCACTCTGTGTCAAAAAAACTTTTCAGATTATGACTCCACTTTCTCTTGATCTGTTCTGAAAGTAGTGGTTCATTTTCTACTTCAAAATATCTCAGTGCTAATTCATTGTTATATTCATATATAAGCTCACAAGGTATACTAGACAGTGAGGGTGGAAAGGGAGCAAACATCATAGTCATTTGCAATCTCAGTTAATAGCAGATGTTCCAAGAAAGTTATATTAAGCAGGAAATCAGTCAAATTAGTTTGCTTCCTATGCAGCTTTGGTTGAGAAAAGCTAGCTAAGGATCAAACATAGGCAGTTGATTATATTTTTAAACTATGAAATCATTAGGGAATCTGAAGACAAATTAAAACATAACTGAAATGCATCATGATCTTGCAGCATCTGATAAAAGTGATGCTGCAGCATACTTGGAGGCAAGTGAAAAAAAGCATTGAAGGAATAGGTAGCGATTTGCTGACTGGCCATATACCACGGATGCTGCTTGACTTGCTGGTAATTGTTGATCAAACTTCCAGCATCTGCAATATTTTGCTTCATTTGGATAGAGAATTTTGTGAGGATATACAAGCATTCCTGTAATTGTCTGTATTGGTCCAGACCAAGATTTGGAGGTTTTTTTTTTAAAAACGTCCTCCAGAAGTTCAATCAAAGAGAGGACAGGAGAATGTAGTTTCTTATGCTTGCCATACTTACCAGTTCTGGAGCCTTGCAAGAAGACTTTGGCTCCCTATAGTTTACTACTGATGTTAGAGCCTGCAAGAAGAAAAAAAATGTCTCAAAAATATTTCTACATGTGCATAACATCATTTTCCTTATTATTTTTAAAAATCAGATTACAACTACACTGAAATCAGAACCAGCACGCAGAAGAGATCTGTGAGAATCTACAACCAAACTCAGTGAAAAAAAAGTTTTTTTTTGGTCAGGAAGGCAGATCACAAACTTTTCCATCATCTACAGGATGCTGCTGGCATTGTATTGAGTAAAGCATATTTTTTTCACATTAAGGACCAAAAGCTAATCCAGTTCATTCTCTCCGACTTTGCCAGTGGAAGCATGCCATTTGATTTTTTTGGGGCAGCTGCTTGATCATAGACGTAGGTTAAAAGAATGCCATAAGCAGGTATAGAGCAAAGTAGTTTCAGGTAAGAATCCCAGCATTTCGGGCTCCAGCAACTGCCAGTATCTCCTGCCATATTGCCAGTGGAACCATGCAACACAAAATTCAAGTTGGCAGTCTTGACACAGTTTCTGAAAATTGGTGTTGATTGGTGCCATCATGCAAGGAGGCCAATTCACAGTGGTATAGTACCATGTGCAATATGAATGTTCAGACTGAAAATGTGCTGCACTGCATAGCTTTGTATGGATGCCTTTCATTTGTTTGTGCCAATGGTTAGTAAAACTGAAAAATATTGCTCTCTGTTGATGGATCCAAAATTCAACCCATCAAGAAAAATTAAGCTGATGATAAACTCTACTAGGGAACACTAAAATGCGCAAAGCTGAATTTTTGCTGTACACTGTGCAATAGAGATGGCTGTGAGTTAATGAATATTCAAGTAACGATCACTGACACGGTAGTGTAGCGGTTAGCGTAATGCTATTACAGTGTCAGCGACCTGGGTTCAATTCCCGCCGCTGTCTGTAAAGAGTTTGTACGTTCTCCCCGTGTCTGCGTGGGTTTCCTCCAGGTGCTCCGGTTTCCTCCTACATTCCAAAGACATACGGGTTAGGAAGTTGTGGGCATGCGATGTTGGCACCGAAAGCATGGCGACACTTGTGGGCTGCCCCCCCAGAACACTACGCAAAAGATGCATTTCACTGTGCGTTTCAATGTGCATGTGACGAATAAAGACGTCTTATCTTAATGCATCAGACACATTTTGATTCTATCCCATTTCCAATAGGTTCTGTCACAGAAATGAGTTTAAAAATTTTTTAAAGTCTTTATACGAATGGATTTTGCCAAAGAACAGGACGAAAACACAGGAATCAACTGTTCGTCATCTACGACCAAGATCAAATGTAATTTATTCAAACAAGTAGGATCATTAAAAACATAAATTCAAGGGAAGCAATCTGGAATTCCACCACCAGAGGTCACTAAACTACATCCCAAGTGAGAACCTAAATTTTCCATTTATAAATTTTACATCTTGGTAGAGAGTACAAAAGTAACTATACCATAGACCTGAGCAGATAATTTCAAGTAACTACTAGTTACAGCGTTGGAACATCTCAATTCCCAAGGCAAAACAGATATTTTGAAGAGGCACTCTCTTAATTCCTGCTTCATATCTTTGCAGATTCAGGATAGCATTCTGAGCCAAAGTAGCAGGAAAGACATGCAGTAAGTCGAAGAAACTTGTTGGCATATGATTCTTGGTTCAGCGCAAAGCAGCATCGACAGATATAGTAGCTCAGTGAATGGGTTAAAATCTGGATTCCTGAGCAACTTGGTCATCTTCTTAAATCATACAGCAAAACTCTGATAATCCGCAATCTGATTTTTATGAAATCCTGTGGTTCAGCATGTGGATCATCTGGTTGTTTCCCATGGTTCCTTCACACACATGGGGGCCTGTCCCTGCACTCCTTTTGAACTCACCAGCGCCCTGTTCCTGCAATCCTTTTGAATTCAACTGGCTCCTGGGAAAATTTACTATACTATTGCATACCATCTTAAAATAAAAAGCGTCTTGGTGTATTAATAGGAATAACATCCATGAGCCTGGAAAATCTGCCAGTCTGGCACCAAAGTCCTTAATGTGCTAGACTATCGGAGTTTTACTGTAATTGCAGCTATCACTAAAAAATGAACCAGGAGCTGAAAGGGGAAATAGCCAGTATAAAGAAGTGAGAGGGGTCAGATCTGGTCCAGATGAAGGGTCTCGACCCAAAACGTTGACTGTCCATTGCCCTTCGCAAGTGCTGCCTGACCTGCTGAGTTCCTCCAGTAGTTTCTTTTATGCATCAACTGAGGTTGACAAAGAAACATAGTATGATATTAAGGTAGATGCGTGGTCATGGAGATCAGTTTGACCGATCATTTTTTAAAAGGTAGAGAAGCCAAGTGATCTTAGGTGGAAATTCTAGGGTTTAGGGTCCTGGAAATTAAATCCACAACTGGAGCAATTAAAACTGAGGACGTGCACATGGCCCAGATTTAGGCAAGTGCAGATACCTCAGAAAATGCAGGTAGGAAGGTGTGAGCAATGTGAAAACAAGAATATAACCAAGGCTTTGCTCGATCAGGTCAACGAGAACAGAGTCAACAGATGCACAGGACCTGGTACAAAAGGTCAATTGTACAAAAGCAGCCATTCATTGGACAGGTGAGATGGCAGGGTTTTGGATCAACTCAAGTTTATGGTGGGTGGAAAATAATGAAAGAATCTCAACAAGTGCATTGGAGTAATCATATCCTGATATAAGGAAAGTTTGAAAGGGGGTTTCAGCTAGCAAATGAGCTTAGGTATACTTGAATCGTGCTTGACATAGATTTTTCTGTGAGGATATTTCCCATCACCCCAGCCCCCACCCCCATCTCCCAGTTTTTTTCTCTTCCTGCACCTACTCCATCTGCCCATCACCCTCACACTCCTCCCACTGTCCCCATCAGCCCACCTTGCATCCCTTATTCAGTTCCTCTTCGCCTTCCTGTCTCATCAGAAGCCATAATCTGCAGCCCTTAGGTGACTCCACCTATCACCTCCCAGCCTCTATCACAATCTACGCCCTTCCCTCCCCCATCTGACTCCATCTGCCACTCAACCCCCCTCACCTGGATCCACCTATCACTTGCCAGCTCAAGCCCTACCCCTCTCCCTCACCTCTTTAGACTGACCTTTACCCCTCTACTCTTTCAGTCCAGATGAAGGGCCTCAACCCAAAATGCTGAATGGTCATTTTCCTCTGCAGATGCTGCCTGACCTACTGAGTTTTCCAACAGCTTGTTTTTTGCTCTACATTCCAGCATCTGCAGTCTCTCCCATTTCTCATGATGGTGAGTTTAGAATTCATAGGAATTAACTCCTCAAGATAAGGAGTTGGCTTCTTTAGATTTAGATAAGGAGATATATCTTTCCATTGGGGATTGTGAATCTTTGGAATGCTCCAATCTAGAGAACCATGGATGCTGAATCATTAAGTGCATTCAAGACCAAGATGGATAGATTTTTCAACTGCAGAGAAATTGAAGTTTATGGGGATAACGCAAGTCAACAGAAACGCGGTCAATGATCTGTCCAATCTTATTGAATGGAGGAACAGGCTCCAACTTCTGTTTTATGTGTTCCAGTGTTAAACTGCTAGAGATAGGCAGTTTTAGTAATTGTATCGATACGTAGTTAGAATTTTACCCTGCCTGAGATACAGCAAGGTCGCTAACATTCTAATTCAACCTTATTCCCAGAAGGGTCAGAATTGGAGGTTGAGGACCTGAAGTTACAGTAGGGATCTGGGACAACAGCTTGAGCCTTCTCACATTTGGTTGGGGGGAACCTCTATTCATCCAGCACTAAATTTCAACCAAACAGTTTGACAATTTAAAGACAATGGAAGGAGGTGGCGGTGCGATAGAGAAGGGTGTTGTCAGCGTACATGGGGAACCTGATGTTCTTCTGAATGTCACCACAAAGTGGCAGCATATACATGAGAAATAAGCATGGGCAAGGGTGGGTTCTTTCGGGATTCGCAAGCTGATGGCTGAAACAAAACCTGATTTCATGGATGTTAAATCAGACATATTGGTTACATTAAAGCTACAAGGTACAATCCTCACACAAATTCTTGGCTATTTTAAGCAACTTACTTTATCAAGTGCACTCATAAAATGCTGATCACCATTAAGGACTGAGCTGATAAGTTGAAGAAATTTACTGTGAACTTCAAGAACAGATTCCACAAACTGCGTAGGCATCTGTTTTAAAAAAAACAGAAATATTACCATCAGGGAGAAAAGCACATGAAAATATTAACATTTGAGGGTTTGACATCGAATAAACTGTACCTCAGCACTGCAGACCAAGCAAGAAAAAATCATGCAAACTACTAACCACGAAGCTATTGATACACCAAGCATTGATACATTTAATATTTTCAATTCTCTCGCCCCATGGTACTTGCCTGTGTGTAAAAGATTAAAGAGATCTCATTTCTGCTCTTCTTCCATGTTCTCACTCTTTCTTTGTCAGTTTGCTTTCATTGTCTCCCTCTTCCCCATCACTTTCCTGGATTATTCTCTCACATATAATTTCTGTATGCGTTTGTCTCAGTCTTACTCATTTTTGCTCTCTCCACTTTCACACAGATAGTCTCCAGACAGTGCTCCCATCCCCAATCCCTACACAAGCTGCTCCCTACCCCTTCATCATCTCAGATATATCTGCATAATGTTGCCAAAACAGACAACGCACAAATTTGAGATCTGATGCAACAAATAAAACAATCTATTAAGTGCCTGTTTTTATTCCCTTTCTGAAGGAAACATATTCAGAGACATTCCAGATAATAAAATGTCTGAGCCACCATCATCACTTTTTCTCTTTAGGTCTATTTTCTGGAATCAAATTTTCTTTTGCAAATATGTTTTTAATAAAATGTGAAGAATATCTATTATTCCATCTGACCATGACTCGTAATGATAAAAACTTTCACAACTAAATTTCTTTCTCCATTTGTTAATCCAAATCACCCACACAACTTTAAGTAACATGCTGTGTGGTGTCATAACAGAAGGATTGTTGGGGAGGGGGGCATTGGTTGATATATACTGTCATTGGCTAGTCAGTGAGCAAAGACTTAAAGGACATTCAACAGCAAACATTTCAGACAGCAGAGCTGGAAATGTGGCTCCGTCATCTACAATTGACTCAATTACTGATGGTATTGCATTGGAGCTCCTTCATGGAAAATGTAGTAACATGGATAATAAAATGGAAATGCAAACTATATTATAAGATAATTAATGAGATGCAATGTCCATACTCAATTGTTTATACAATACAACTCAAGGAGACTTTTTAATTCAGAGTGTCAAAGTAGGTACTGTAATTCAATATGCTCCAGCTGGGAGAGCAGTGGCCTGCCTGAGGGCTCCAGACAACCAAGTGTGCAAGTACACAATTGGAGTGTGATGTCCAGTGCTGGCTGCCACACTTTAGAAAGATGCAAAGTCAGATATAGGGCGCAGAAGCGATTTATTAAAATGATTTCAGGGTTGAGAGACTTGAGTTATGTGGATCGACTGGAGAAGTTGGGGTTATTCTTGGAACAGAGGAGGTTGTGAGGAGATCTGACAGAGGCATTTTAAGTCCTAACAGGTTAAACAGAGTAGATATACAAACTGTTTCCATTCATGCAAGGATCAAGAACCAGGGGACACAGAGTGAAGGCGAATGGTAAAGAAATCCAAACAGTTCAAACTGCTCATTGGACAAAACTTTAATCCCATGTATTCTTTTAGCTGTCTCTATTGCAAGTATATCCTGACTTCAATGGGGAGGCTAAACAACATGCAGTTAATAAACTGAATAGATATTTACGGCTAGGCTGCATGAAGAACAATGAGATCTGTTGAAGGGCCACTATCAAGGCTCACAGCTGTTGCTGGGGGACTTCCAGATTCCATTGTAGCTCTCCAGGTTATTCCCTGAAAGTCCGCCTGACTTCTACGAAAATTTTCACCCATAAGTAAATACACATTTATAAAAACTTCCATTAACTAAGATATTGTGAAAACACATGACTCCCAAAGGACAGCTGGCTGTTTTTTTTTGATAATTGAGACACCCATTTTGCCTAAAGCAAAATTTTGCAACCACCTGGAGAGATGTGTGACTTGCTTTGATCAAGGGATGATTGTGGGCAAAGACATAGCGCCATTTCAAAAATAAAACTCCCATTGGAATTTTACATCATGAATGGGAGGTGGTTTAAAATGTACCTCAAGACTGCCCTCAAGTGTCAATGAGTGTTCAAGCTCCAGTCCTTGAATGAGTTTGGATGTAGAACCTTTGGTGATAATTAAATGATTTTACGATGTGTTATTCCAAATTACTTTAGATCCTCTCTCTTTAGGACACTGAAACCTTATCAAAGGTCCTCATATTTAAAAGAAGTAAAATTTGGAACGATTGTGGCTGCTTCGTTTTTTGACTGATTAATCAAGAGCCACTGAAAAACATCAAAGTGAACATGGCACCAGGATATAGTTATACAGTATTATTTTTCAAGCAGAGTTCTTTTCCCCCCTATTGGACAGTAACTTGTTTATGGAAAAGAAGCAATTCCACCAAAGGAAAAGAAATCATCTCACTCATAACTACTGTAATCATATGCATAAGCTGTATTGTCACACAACATTCTGAATGAGACTGAAAATTGTATATTACTTATCATTCACAGCACTGTTTCTATACAGTGAACAGATTATGCACAATATGTTTTCATAATGAAGAACATGGAATCTTGGAGAAATACTCACATTTTCCTGAGAGAGGTTACTGATGGATCTAAGGCCCTCATCATGAATATGATTCTGAAGCTCTTGGATCATGTGAGGTAAACCATTTGAAACTGCACGAAGCAAAGTATAGATATTTGCCATATCTGCAATAGTTAAGGGTGAAAAGGTTGAGATGGGGGGGGGGGGGGTGAGGAGGAATAAAGAGAATAAATACATTGTTACTGGTAAATACAAGAGAAAAGGTCTTCTAAGAAGAGTAGCAAAGAGGGCCAGTTTACTGTAGAGTCCGAACATTGACAAGTGAGTGGTCCCATCATGGTTACCTTACTGGTAATCGAGAGGACAGAATTAATAACCCAAAGCATGCAAGCTCAAATTCTTCCAGGCAATTTGAGGATAAAAAATAGGATTTTTAAAAAATGACACAAAACTCCAACTGGATCATTAGCATCCTTCAGTGTGGAAGCCTGCCAGCATTACACAGTGTCTTTGTGGCAAACTGGCCTCTGAAGTGGCCTCACCAGCCACCTGTACAGCATTTTTTCAATGAGAAATGGATAGTAAATGCCAGCCTTGTCAAACAAAAAGCAAAACTGCAGAGGCTGAAAATCTGAAATAAGAAACCAATGAGCTCTGGTAGTTGGTCTAGCTCCTGCAGGAGTGAGGGCAACAGAACTTTGAAATGTACTGTGCTGTACTGTTCTGTAAAGTTATGTGGTGCCAGATGAATAAAATGGATCCTGTTCAGCTTTTTGCTGGATAAAATTCTGGTTCAACTGCAGCCCAATATCAGGTAGGCGAACAGAGTTGCTGAATTTAAAAAGATTGAAAGGTAATAACATCAATATATATTCAGAAATAAGCCCATGCATGAGGATGAAGTTTTAGAGAATAATTTCAGGTAAGAGGGCCAAGATTACAAATTTGGAGAATCTTGAAATTAATGTGTAGGGATCTGATTGGAGTAATTCCTGGTGATATAATAATAGAGGGTAGGGTTAAGGGTGGAATAAAATGAGAGGAGAATGAAGCTTGCATCAAAGAAATAATGCGTCACTGTCACAATTACTTGTACAATCATTTAGGACTTTGAGCAGAAAGAAATGGATTTCACAAGGCACATGTGGACCTGGGAACTAACAGGTGGGGAAAGAACAAAATCCCCAATCCCTTCCCATTTTGTACAGACCAATGACAAAATGATTTGGCAGTCAAATAGCTATAAGCTGATGATGTTACTCACCTTCTCGCCTTTCTTGCTTAATGATATTCTGGCATTCCCCATGTAGAAACTGCAGATGGTCCGCTACCATTCGTTGCTGGCATTCATGAATCACTTTGGCATATGAGCTAGGATGCAAGTACTTTCGGCATCGAACTTCTTCATCTTTCAATCTTGCTAAAACCTGCAGTAACATTAGTGCACTGAACATTCTAATCTTTGAGTTGAAGGTCCAAATGATATTATTAAAAGCTGTTCAAAATAATCATGACTTTATTACATACCTTTTCCATGTACTGTGAACAGTTTGACTCTTGAAGTAAATTTGAAGCTTCTTGTTTGTAATACTCTCCTGTTTCCAGTAGAAATGGACCTTCGAAGAGATCCTGATAAAACTGATATTGGAAGGACAATTACTAAGAGAATTGCTGAGGTAACAGAATGATAGTTTTCCATTTAAAAATGTGAAACAAATGAGGCCATACAATTGTTCTATTTTGACAACTGTTACACATTTTTAAAAACAGATGCATAGAAATACAGGAAACGCCGCACTTGAACTCAACATTTTATCACGTAACAAATAACCAATATATTGGCCTGTGATTACTTGTGTTTTGCTGGCAGTTCCACATGGCAAGTACCTGCAAGTTTCAGGATTCCTAGAGAAACAAAAATGTGATCAACTTGCTGGCCTAGCTCCACTGCCAAATGCATGGCTGTGATGTGCTGCTGAACTCTCAATGCAACCAGATAGTACAGCAGCAGCTTTCTTAGATTATGTGCTGGAGATGATGCTCTTAGACCACCTGCAAGCCCAAATATTTGAATGAGGATTGTCGGGCTGCAGGAATGATGTGGAAGAACAAGCTATGTTTTGTTTGATGTGTTGGATCATTAAGCAGTGTGTTTACATTTTTTTGTTTGATATTTTAAATTGTTTCTTTAAACATTTAATTTGCTTTTTACAAGTTTCTGATTGTCATAGGCATTGAGAAACCTTTACAGCTTTGACAGATGGCAAAGCTGGAGATGAGCCTCTGTCATGTACGCCAGGGATTGCCCTGGCCAAATTATGACTCAATGTTGACTCAGCTCTTGAACTATTGGCCTTCCAGATTTAGAGGTCAGTCAGTTGGTAAGTAGGTTCTAGGTGAATGTGGGTGGCAAGTGCAGGCAGTGGGATATTACTTCACATATACACCAGTTAAATAACTGATTATATTTATGTTAAAGTGATTATTTCAGGGAAAAAAAAGGAAATTTGCCCAGCATATAGGCAAGGGACGATATTTTAATCAATTATTGCACAATCCCTAGGGGCAATTAACAGCCAGAGCAATTGATCTTATTGGAGGTCTTGACATGACACACAATACACATACAAGGTCATTCTTCAGAGTTCTATTTCAATTAATTTAAAAACACAAACCTTTAGAAGCATGAATGGAAAACTCAGAATGAAATGTAGATGAATTGTTCAGATTAAAGTCAGTATTAAAAAATAGCATAACAAAAGTTAAAGTCAAAGAGTAGGAGGATGTAGAAAAAAATGGCTCTAGTTTGAGCAGAAGATCACTTGGCTGCAGAATGCATTTTTTTTATAAGTTTTTATCACCCATAATTAACACCACATATCACAACTACAACTGACACTGAATTAACATAGATACATCAGCTTCATGGTTGAAAATTTGAAGGGGTGGCCTGGAAATAGGAGAGATCGAAGGCTGCATTTAGCTGCTACTCCAATGGTTTCCCATCAACATTAATGCTTTGTGGATCAAAGTACTGCAAACTATCTCACAGCCAAGACAATCTTCCAATTTCTGCAGACAGATAAAATTATGTATGCACTCCAAATTGTAGTAAGGCATGGAGTACCAAGGAAGAAACGAGCTTGAGTCCCAATGTGGCAGCTGGAGGAATTTAAGTTAATTAAATAAATCTCGATAAAAAATATCACCAATGGTGACCTTGAAACCACTGGATTGTCAGTAAACAATCTCTAGCTCCAAATGTCCTTCAGAGAAGAATCTGCCAGCTCAATCTAACCAACATGTGATCACAAACCCGCAGCAACATGATTGACTCTTAATTGCTCCCTGAAATGACAGCTGAATAACAATTGGAGATGGCCTTGTCAGTGACATCCATATTACATGAAAAAATACAAAAAAAAGTTTCGTCAACTTTAGTGTATATAAAATTGTCCTCTCACATCAGTTTCTTTTCCTTTACTGAAAACTATGTACTTTTCTGGCACACCGATTACCCAGAAGATCCAAAACATTGTTTCCTAAAATTAGTATCAACATTTTGGAATTTGCTTACCTTAAGGGGAAACTTTTTCTTGTACTGTTCAACATGAACAAAGGAGTTGATAACCCCATGGATTACTTTTTGATTTAGATTTTCTCCACAACGATCACTGTTACAAAAGGTTGAAAGTAAAATGTAGCAAACATCTTTTCAAAATATTTTGGATTCAATCCTCTACTTAAGCACAATAGTAGTTAATCTTTAATGATAAGAACAAATTCAATGATGTGCACTTATCAAGAAATAATCACTGTATCATACAGAGCTCTACCTCATGCTCACCTCTCTCACCTCCACCCTTATCCTTCAGCAGGCAACCTTGACTGATACTTCACTGAGATTAAAAAGTACATGTGTAAATCACATTCTTTTGGATAAAACATTAAGCAAAGGATTAATCTGTATATTAAGGTGTACATTAAAAATCATTTATAAAAGTAAATGAGATGAGATTTCTGATATTTCTTCCTCCATTAACGCCATTACTTTACAGAATGATTACAGCACAGGAGGTGGCTGACTGACACATTGAGTCCATTTTGGCTCCATTTAAAAGCAGACCAGTTTATCCCATTCCCCTGTCAACAAATTATGTCCCTTCATCTCCTTATCTAGCCCCCTTTAGAACAGTAGAATTGAACCTGCCTCCACTGCTAATTTATTTGTGCATTCCAGACCGTAACAATCTGCTGTGTGA
This sequence comes from Pristis pectinata, assembly GCF_009764475.1. NCBI lineage: Eukaryota > Metazoa > Chordata > Chondrichthyes > Rhinopristiformes > Pristidae > Pristis > Pristis pectinata. The sequence goes on along the minus strand of NC_067409.1, from coordinate 24,227,470 downwards.
ACATGACACTTTTGTTTTTTTTAGCAACTACTTTCATCTCTGTCCCAAGTCTTGATCTTTCCACCAATGGGAAAGCTTCACTCTATCGATTTCGTCTGTACCTTTCATGATTTTAAATAACTCTTTCAGATTCCCCTCTCAATATTCTTCCAATGAAGCACAATGTAAGCTTCAGGAACTGCACCTCACCTTATGTCTGGGCACTTTGCAGCCTTTGGGATTCAATATCAAATTTAACAATTTCAGTTAACTCGTTTTCTCTGCATCAGAACTGGAGAGTTCTGCTCTAATTTATCCAGCCAAAATATTTACTCGGTTTTTCTCTCCCCTGACTCTGCCTGATCTGTTGGATATTTCCTTCAGCTCTGACCTGCAAATCCTGCACCTGTGTTTGTTTTCTCTCTCTTTCTGCAAACTGCTCTCATGAATCTATCAACTGATGGCTTCATCAACAGTTTATCACCAGGGTAATCCTCAACCCACTCTCTCAGAGATATTCCTCAGGACCTACCCATGCATCCCTCACCTCCTCTGAAACTTAACCAACTTGTTTTAGTCATAGAGTCTCACTTTCCCAGTTGTGATGAAGGGTCTTTAACCTGAAATGTTAACTTGCTTTCTCTTTCCTAACTTGCTGTTTCCAGCATTTTGTGTTTTTATTTACTATTTCCAGCATCTGCAGTTCTTTTGATTTTCATTCTGCTCTTAATATGCCAGTAGATAAACACCCTGTTCCAAGTTTATTTACTGTTCTCCTCATGCTTCAGCTCACAGTCAAATTTTAGAGTCATAGAGCACAGAAACAAGACCTTCAGTCCAATTGGTCAATGCCAACCAAGATGCCCATCTGATCTCATCCCATTTGCCAGTGCTTAACCTATTTTCCTCTAAGCCTTCTCTATCCACATACCTATCCAAGTGCCGTTTAACTGTTGTTAATGTACCTGGTTCAACCACTTCTTCTGGCACTCATTCCACACAGTGACCACCCTCTGGGTGGAAAAAGTTGTCCCTCAGGTTCCTATTAAATCTATCCCCTCTCACCCTAAACCTATGCCCTTAAGTTCTTGATTCCCCAACCCTGGGAAAAAGACTGAGTGCATTCACCCTGTCTGTGCCCCTCGTGATTTTATATACTTCAAAAATATCACCCCTCATTCTCCTGCACTCCAATGAATAAAGTCTCAGCCTGCTCAACCTCCCTCCATAACTCAGTCCTTTGAGTCCCGGCAAACATACCTGTAAATCTCAGTCTACATGTGTCATCTTAAGAAAAAGGACAAATTATTAATTTTCTTTTTATGCTCAAAATGATTTTCTGTGTTAATTTACCAAAAAGAAATTGCATCTCTTCGTAATTTATTTTATGCAAAGTGCTTCAAGATGTTTGAAAATGACATAAGGGAATGAAATAAAAATATAAATCATTGACAAGTTACTCCAATGAGCCTTTTCTGAAACATTCCCACTCACAGGAAGATGTGTCTGCAGATCTTTTTCATTTTAAACTTCAGAGAAGTTTGTGCCCCACCCCTCCAGCCACAAGATTCTATTTCAATCCAGTTCATCTTTCAGTTTCTAGATGAATTGGGCACTGGCTCATACTGGTTTCATTTCAGCAAATAAATTTCAAATAGTCATTTGAAAACTGAGTTCAGAGATGCACAGCACCAACCAAAAGCATAAATTATTCAATAATTCAACATATCCCTCTTCCCAATCAAATCCTTCTATGATTCCAGGACATTCTGGAACATAGGAATAACTCCAGAATACTCTCCACCATGATAAAATGCATGACAATGTGCATAAGGCATATTTTCATTTTCATTTCTGATAACATTAAAACTATTCAAATGGAATCAGTAGCTCCAAGCCTTGTTCCACATCCACTGAAACCCAGATCATTCCAGGAATCAAAGCATTTTTATAGCACAGGAGATGAGCATTTGGCCATCTTCACTTGGGTAACTTACAACCCAATGGTATGATCTAATTTCAAGTAACCCCCACCCCCAGTGTTCTCCTCCCATACACACAGTCACCTGACATCTAAGTTTTCTTCTCACTTTATTCACCTCTCCCTTCCCCCACCCCCAACTGGTTCCATTTGCTCATCACCCCCTCCCCATCTGGTTCCACCCATTACCAACTAGCCTCTGTCCACCCCACCACTCATTTAGTTCCATCTGCCTGTTATCCCCTTCCCCAATTGGTTTCACCTGTCACCTACCAGTCTCTAACCCACCACCAAACCACTCTCACCCTAACAGTGTGCATAAATTTCATCATTGTACCCTTCACATCAGAGTAAACTTCCACATATATGGAACAGAGCCAAGCTCCATGCCTCCTGCGCAACCCTTGACTTCTGTTGGACTCAATGTCAACATCAAGGTGTAGATCAGATAGAACTTCCTCCAACTCAGCAATGACAAGCTCCATACTTCAGTTCTTAAATCTCATCTCCTTCTTGATTGCTCACTCAATCCAATCCTGACTGTGTCCAATTTCTGTCTTGAGCTTCAAATTCCCTATTCTAACCATGATCATCTTACTTCCCTGAGCATGCATCAACAGTTTTCAAACCAAATCTTATCCAGCATTCTTCTTGCCAGCCTGAACCATTGTCAAGTCTATTCAAACTTCTGCTGCCCAACCTTGTCCTGCATTAAATCCCCATCAGCCATCATAGTCACTGAGCATCAATGGCTCCCAACCTCAAAAGAATTATCAAAATCACAATGCTCCAGTGCATTTCATTCCAGTAATGTTCTACCACTTATCTCCAAACTCATTCCACCCTCCTCTTCAAATCATTAGTGAGAGAATTTTTAAGTAGCTTGTCTAGTCTGGAATAATCTGAATTTCTTCTGCCTGGCAACTAGTAGTCCATCTCTCATGGCCCTCTCAAAACATTCAACTTGTCGCTCTCCTAGCTCACCGACTTCTACTGCTCCGTTTTTCTGCCACAAAAGAGTTTGGAACATTTATGACTAAAAAAATTAAATAAAAATTAAAGCGGAAGACAGGTTGCTGATTCTTGGTACAGCAATAAAACCATCATATAGTTTTATGTGCATTTGAGCTTCCTTTCCTCAGTAAACATGAATGAAAGTGATAACACACTTTCCATGACAGCTGCATGCTTACACTCCAATTTGGAGACTGAAGGACATCACATTGGACTTGAGGGAGTATTTAACTGTCATCAGTGTCATCTTGCAGATGATATTTTAGACCAGGACCCAATTTACCATCTCAGGCAGTTACAAAAGATCTTCAGGAACTCGAATGGGGAAAACACCAGTTCTCTCACTGTACTGCTCAACATGTACCTCTCAGCCAACATCATTGAAACAGATTATCTGAATGTTTCCTTATTGCTGTTTTCAGGGGTTTAGCCTGTATAATGTAACTGGCACATATCCCTGCATGGAACAATTACTACTTTTTCCATCACTAAAGTTCCTCATGAGCTGCCTGGCACTCTGGACATCCTGAGGTCAAGACAGATTTTATCAGTTGGTGAGTGAGCTTTAGTTTTAATCCTCGGGCACTTCTTTCTGTACTAATGTGAAACATTACACCAACCAGACAATTTTATTTCTGAGCATGCAGCACTAAAAATAAGACTGACACTGTCCCAACAAAATCTCATAATATCCTTGCATCTCATAGAATAAGGCAATCTTTGTTACACTTGACTGTCAAGCTTTCAGGCAGTGGTAGGTAATTATCAGAACATAATTCTGAGGTACAGGATTAACCTATGCTGGAAAGGCAGGGATTAACCAAAGATATTCAGCATAGCTTTGTCAGGAGGAGATCCTGACTGACCAATTTAAATGAATCTTTCAACCAGGTAACAAAGTGTATTGATTGGAGCAGTGTTGTTGATGTAGTCTCCATGGACTTCAGTAAGGCCTTTGACAAGGTACCATGTGGTAAACAGGTCCAAAAAGTTAGAGCCCATAAAATTGGTATTGGTTTTGGTTTATTATTGTCACTTGTACCGAGGTACAGTGAAAAACTTGTAATTTAATCTACCAATTTGCCCTGGACAAGTTGGCTAGGCAATGAAGTGGTGGATGGAACCTATTTAAGGTACACAAAATTATGAGGGCCATCAAAAGGAAAGATAGCAAGAAACTTCCCAACAGAAAGGGGGCTTAAAATAATAGCATAGCTTTAAGTTAAGTGATTAGCTGCTTAGAGTAGATCTGAGAGAATATTTTCCACTGAGAAGTTGGATGGAATCTAGGGCATACTTCCTGAAGGAGTGGTGGAAGCTGTGACTTTCACAACATTCTAATAGTATACAGATGAACACTTGAATCACCAAGGCATATAAGGCAATGGGCCAATTGCTGAAAATTGGGTTTAATAATGATGGGTACTCAATGATTGGCATGGATATAGTTTCTATACTGTATGACTCAATGCTTATTGTCCTTCAATTTTCCATTCTTCCACTGAAGCTGTAATATGAATTCATCATTAAATAGTTGATATTATCAATCTATTCAATGTAAAATTTATTTTACAGCTTAAGCACCAATATACCAAGAGTATGGCCTCATCATCATGTTACAACAACCCTGAATCATAGAATTGCGTTTGAAAATAAAAAGCAAATAAAATTAAACTTATATTACAAAGAAGAACCATTCATTTCAGCAGATCACTCAAATTCAAGACAATAGTTTCATGTGAACAAAAACTCACTTTTTTATTTCACGAAGAAGCATTCGGATGAGGATGGTCTGCAATGGCTCAATCATCAGCTTCTTCCACATGTCAAGAGCTAGCTGGAAATTTACAAATATTGGGGAAAAAGCTGAAATATATCCTGTGCCCAAACATGCAGTAAACGAGCAAACAAAAAGCAAGGAAGTAGAGGAAGCAGGAGCTATCACACTCAAAGACAAAAATTAACATGTCACAGAACAAATTGATCCTTGAGAAAAACATTTCCCTTTTTTTTAAAGTTTCATTATGTGATCAACTTTCTGAAAACACAGATCCCTTAAGCATGTAAGTTCTCATTGGGTTGCTTGGAAGATAATACAAATTTAAGTACTGAGAAGCATGTGACATACAGAAATAGGCGAAAACCGGAATCCGTTTCGTTCATCCTGCTGGAAGTAATTTGATCCACAAAGTGTGCATCATCTACCTACCCACAATGAAACCTTGGTTTGAATTAAATTCATTAAATGGCTTTATCAACGTAAGCACCTGTGGCATGAGTGCCAATCAGGGATATTATTGCGATCTCCTTGTCTGAGCTGGACCAATTTTGCCACCCAAGTCCTACAACTAAGTCTGATGATGGGGTTAGCCAAACAGGATGTGTGTGGGGGCATAGACTATCAGAGGGGATGGGTGAGACTTGCATCATGAACCGCTTGTCAGGCTGCTCAAGACCCAGAAATATAACTTATAGCATGCTTCTCACAAGCACAGGTCTAATGTAAATAAATTCAGCAAAATGGTTTTAAAATAAGCAACAAACACCAGTTCCCTATTTCAAGGCATGAATCAATTTAGTAATAATGCAAATGGGTCTGGGCAAATTCATGGTTTTTCAGTGTCTATTCATGTTAGCTGTGATTGGTTTAGATCCATAAAATGAGTACTGCAATGTTAAATCTAGAGCCCAAGAACTTGGCAAGTTTGTGGTAGGAAGGAATGTGATGTTTAAGTTAATAAATATCTCAGCTAACAATGCCTCATTCACCATCAATTGTTAAAACAATCTTCAAAGCCAATTATCATTCTGTTTTCAATAGATTTTCAATCTTTTACTCAAAGGCTATTCATAAACAAGTCATGACATCAATAGACAAATAAATTTAAAAGACTATAGATGGCAGAGTCAATAATGTGTTGGGACTGTAGTATATGGGAGTTTGCGGACAGCAATTCTGTCCTAAATTTTTGCAACAACAGGAAACTTTTCCATCTTAAATTACTCTGACTCAGAATCAATGGGTTGCAGTGCATGTTCGAGACACTCCAAATCACAAGGGAGAGGAATTTCTATACAGTTTTATCCAGAACACAATCAGATATCACGTGACTGTCAAAGGGCGAAGTGACTCGAAAAAGAAGGTCCTGCATATCCGGGTCCCATCCAAGAGGTTATGCTAAAACAAAAGAAAGACTGGGAGAGAACCAAGATACCATTGTTCAAAAGGATGCCCAAGAAGAATTAGGATGGAGTGAGTGGTAGGTGGATGTGGTGCATGACAAGGAACAGAACAGCAGTGGCAGTGCAAGGGGATTGTACAATTCGAGAGATAATGCCCTCCACAGCCATGAGTTGGAATCAAGAAAGTTGTGCTTCTGGATGAGGGATATCTCAAGGCACTTGGAAATTATTTTGGAATTGTTGAGTTAATGCTAAATCCAGCTATCAAGCTTGATGCAAGCACAGATGACAGAAGAAGAAACATGGTTCAGAAGTCAGAACCTAAATTAAAATGTAGGAGCTGAAGTAGTATAAACTTGGAATTATTAACTGAACCTCAGACTGACTAGGTGCTGTTATTAAAATATTAGAAAAGTAATAAATTGGTACAAGACTTAAGAGTTCCTTTTCCTAGAACAAGAGTGCCGTTGAAGCTGTATTAATAGGATGGGCTCCAAGCTGAACGAAAGTGGGATCTCTGTACTAATGGAAAGAGTAAACAGAGAGCTAGCAATGGCATTAAACTCTCAAAATAAAAAGATAGAGGAAGCGTGAGTGCTTCAACAAATGAAACAAACTCAAATATAAAGTAAGGAAGGAGAGGAAGGAACACAAATAATTGGGAACATAAACTGTCTGGGAATAAATGGAGTTAAAGACTATGAGTATAAAAGGACAGTTAAAATAAATTTAAGATTCCCATTAAAAAGTACTGCGTGCAAACAGTAGCCATAATAAGAGGATAGCAAGATGCTAAGATGTAATAAAGAACAAGATGCAGTAGAGCGTCGACAAAAACATCAAAACTAAACATACGTGTCACAGTATGCGACATAATTGGCAGAGACCAGTAAAATGGAAGGTTCAGTTGTTGTTCTTCATAATAATAGCATAATGACATTAAGAAAAAGTATGACAATAGTACTTCCAGCTTTTTCTATCTTTATTCCAGAAAAAATATATTGTAGGAAAAACACTATCACCCAAACCACTTGTGAGACACCAATGATGAATCAACAAGGGAAAAACCATACTCTGCTCCCTCGCTCAACACCTTGAATGCATTCCCAACAACTAGAATGCTAATGGAGCCAGTGATAAAAGGGGTCATTATATTAAAGACAGAGAAATATGTTGCTGACAGTGCTGACACAAACATCCTGATCTCCCCACTGCTGCACCCAGTACCTGACACAATTTTCAGATCTCCCTTCTATCGCGCCAGGTAGCTAGCAGGAACTCCTGCCTTTCCCGCTGCTGTGGTGGGAACTTAGGTGCTGGGAACACAGTGTGAACTTCTACCCAGCCCCATTACTGTGCACAGCTGAGTGTTTCTTTGGCTGCACTGTTCGCCCCAGATCAGAGATTTCTGTGTGGTAACAAGCTCAGTAGTGAACGAGAAGCATTGAGCTTTAAACTCTGCAGAAGAATCTGGGTTAGGGAGAGTGAGGGAAACAGCAGCATCCATCACATTCAACAGGTGGCGATGCTGGAGACTGTTGGATCTGAGAAGTCTGTCAACAGCACAGAGCAAATGCTGCCTGTCCACAGTCATGGCCCACACTCACTGTGCTGACCAGCGCACAGACCTGAGCTCTGCATCTTAATGCTGAGTGGCCACACTGGTTGCCCTGGCCCACTTAACACCAACCCTTACAGATCACCTCTCCATACCAAGCCATGAGTGATTCATTCATGGAGGAACATCAGCAGGATGGCAGGGATTTACACCAGGTTCCCAGGACAGCACTGTAGAGGGCAGGGGCCCACACCAAGTTCCAGACTCAACAGTGAGCAGCCTGAGCATTCACCAGAATGCTGCCTGGATTAGAGAGTATTAGCAATAAGGAGAGGTTGGACAAACTTGAGTTGTTTTCCCTGAAGCATCAGAGGCTGAGGAGACACCTGATAGAAGTTTATAAAATTATGAGAGGCATAGATGTACCCCAGCATAGAAAAGTCAAAAACTAGAAGGCATAGCTTTAAGGTGAAAGGGAGATAGTTGAAAGGAGAGGCGTAGGGCAGGTTTTTTTTTTACAGTGGTGGGTGCCTGGAAGATGCTGCCAGGGATGGTAGTAGAAGCAGACACGATAGAGGAGTTTAAGGCATTCAGACAGGCACACGAACATGCAGGGAATGGAGGGATATGGATCATGTGCAGGCAGATTGGTTTAGTTTAAATTTGGCATCATGATCAGCACAGACATAGTTGGGTGAAGGGCTTGTTCCTGTGCTCTATTGTTCCATGTTTTTTTAAAAATCAAGTTTGGGTGTATGAATCTGTGAATGCTTGAACTCCCAGGATAAAGAGGGCTATAACAAATAAGCACTCTGCAGGGTAACACAAGTAGAGTGCCAGTGTACAATGAGTACGCAGGTAACAGGGGAAAGCATGGTAAGGAAAACAACAATGTATGTACAAAGTCCCTTAAACACAGCAATACATTCTGAGGTATTCCACAGTTAACAAATCAAAATTTGAAACCAAGCAACATACATTGATAGCAAAATGTTGATCAAAAAGGAAAGAAAGATAAAGACTCATGATGGGATTTCCAGAACTTGGCACTTGGCAACTTTAAGAGTGAAGTGATTAAATTTGGGGATGATCAAGTTGCAGAATTAGAACAGTGTAAATGCTTCAGGATGGTTGCAGAATGTAGGAGAAAATACCACTCATGGAGGGATTTGATAACAAGGTTGAAAATTTTCAACCTGAACTACTTTTTGGCTCTAAACCAATGCATGGCACAAAGGAAAGGTGTGTGGGATGAACAGGACTATGTTTAAATTAGGGGATCTGGGCACACAACAGCCTCAAATTTACAGTGGAATGCCAACCAAAATTTCAATACAAGAGTCAAGATGAGAGCTAACACATGGGGATGAGAGTTTCAGCAGCAGATGTATTTAGAACAGATCTGGCAGCTCAAAACTGGGCATCCATGAGCAGTAGCAAACCATATGCAGCAGCAGAACTATATGTACCCTCATGGCCTGCATATCCCTCACTCCATCATCACAATCAAGCCAGGGATCAATAACGAATTCAGACAGGCATACAAGGAGCAGCACCATCTGTACCTAGAAGTGGAATGCCAACCTGGTGAAGCTGCAATAGAGGATATTAGATACACCAAAGACTGAGAGACCAGACAACATGCTGGATGGCGAAATTAAGATCAATGTTCCTGTCCAGCCAAGTTGTTGCCTTACAGTTATAACACTAACTGACAATTTGCAAAATTGCTCAGTTATGTCCTGCTCATCACAAGCTGGACAAATCCAAAATAACTAGTCATTCCACTCACAAATATCAGCAAAGTGATGGAAAGTGTCTACTGACAATCAAGCAACCCTTTTCACCAATAATCTGCTCACTGAAGCCCAGTTTGTGTTTCGCCTGGATCACTCAGCTCCACATCTCATCTCAGCCTGAATTCCAAAGATGAGGTCAGAGTAAGTGCCTTTGATGTGTAGGGCGCATGTGACTGAATGTGGCATCACGAAACCAGGTGATATTGAAATCAACAGGCATCAAGGGAGAACATTCACATCACTGGAATTGCAGCCATACAAAGATGATTGTGATTACTGGGGATCAAGCTGCCCAACCCCAGGACATCACTGCAAGAGTTCCTTGGGATGGTCAGCTGATTCAACAATCACCTTCCCTTCCTTACTACTTAAGCAGCGATGTTTGCATTCACAATTCCTCAACAAACGATGCAGTCCATGCCTGTAATTGGCATGAAATGACAATTTCCTCTATTAAGGCTTAGGTTGGTGTACAGCATGGAACAAACACTGAACAAACCTGCTAGGCAATGACGAGCGAGAGTCTACCTACCTGCTCTTGATATTTTATAGTATTATTATCCCTCACTATCAACATCCTGACAGTCACCATTCATTTTGTCCAAGTTATACAGCACAGAAACAGGCCCTTCAGTGCAACTCGTCCATGCCGATCAAGGTGTCTACTTGAGCTAGACCCATATGCAAGCATTTGGCCAATATCCCTCTCAACCTTTCCTATCTATGTACCTGACCAAATACCTTTTAAGTGTTGCTATTGTACCAGCCTCTGCCACTTCCTCTCGCATCTTGTTCCAAATACCCACCACCCTCTAAGTGAAAAACTTGCCTCCCAGGTATATTTAAATCTTTGCCCTCTCACCTTAAACCTATGCCCTCTAATTTTAGACTCATCTACTGTGGGGAAAAGACTGAGCATCCACTTTACCTCTACCCCTCGTGATTTTATCAACCTCTATCAGGCCACCCGTCTGCCTCCTTCACTCCAGGGAAAAAGTTCCAGCCTATCCAGTCTGTCCTTCTAACTCAAGCCCTCCAGTCCTGGCAACACCCTTGTGAATCTTTTCAGCACTGTTTCGAGCTTAATCACATTATTCCTGTAGCATGGTGACCAGAACTGCACACAATATTTCAGGTGTGATCTCACCAATGTCTTGTATATCTATAACATGACATCTCAACTCTTGTACTCAACAGAAATTCATAAATTCACAGAAATAATATGGCAACAAGAGCAGATCAGAGACAGGATATACTGTGGCAATGAATTACCTCCTGACACCCCAAAATCTTTCCACAGAACATCACAGGAGCCTAATGGAATACACTCCATATCCCCAAATGAATCCACTTCTAACAACATTCAAAAAGCTAAACGTCATTCAGGACAAAGTAGCCCACTTGATTGGCATCCCATCCACTGCTCCAGACATTTACCCATTCCATCATCAACACATCTTGTAGCTGTTAGCGTAACGCTATTACAGCGCCAGTGACCTGGGTTCAATTCCGGCCATTGTCTGTAAGGAGTTTGTCCGTTCTCCTCGTGTCTGTGTGGGTTTCCTCCGGGTGCTCCGGTTTCCTCCCACATTCCAAAGACGTACAGGTTAGGAAGTTGTGGGCATGCTATGTTGGTGCCGGAAGCGTGGTGACACTTCCAGGCTGACCCCAGAACACTCTGCACAAAAGATGTATTTCACTGTGTGTTTCGATGTGCACGTAACTAATAAAAATAGCTTATCTTGTCTTATATTAAAAAAATGTGCACCAGCACCAAAATGCACTGCGTATACTGCAGTGGCAACTTCAATAGCACCTCCAAAGGACCAGAGCAGCAGACTTCTGGGAAAACTATCATCTCCAGGTTCCCCCTCCAAGTCACACATGATCCTTATTTGGAAATACACTGCTATTCCTTTGTTACTGCTTGGTCTGAACCAACAAATTCCTTAAACTACAGGATTGGGGGAGTACCTTCTTGAGAAGGACGACAGTAGTTTGAAGAAAATGGCTCACCATCATGTTCTCAAGGGCAATTTGGGAAGAGAAATAACTGTTGGCCTTAACAGCAATGCTCACATTCCAAAATAAATTGAAAAGTTAAGCTAATTAGAGCGTTGTGACATGGGTGGACACAGGTTATTATAATGAGAGGGCAAAGGGGGACTATGAAAGTAAATTTAAAAAAAAACACAGGAGGATGAGTAGGCTACTTAGCTCCTCAAGCCTGCACTGGTGTTCAATCTACCATGACCGAATGTGTCCAAAATCAGTGTGCCCACCTTTGCCCCTTCGCACCCAAGTACTTCTGGCTTGCAAAAATATATTGTCAGACTTAAAAGTGATAACTGACCCACCATCAGTTGTCATGTGCACAAAATTCTTCCCAAATTTCTAAAACTCAAAGTGTTTTCTGATTTCATTCCTCAATTTCCTGTCTAAACTTGTTGGACCATACTTCTAAGCTCCTTATCCAGCAGAAACCATTGCTCTTCCTCTTTCATGTACTTGTGTATGTACATTAATGATTTGGATATGAATATAAAAGGTATGATTAGTAAGTTTGCAGGTGACATGAAAATTGGTGATGCTTTGATAGTGAGAAGGATAATCATAGGCTATGGGATGATGTTGATCAGATGGTAAGATGGGCGGAGCAACGGCAGGTGGAATTTAATCCTGATAAGTATATGGTGATGCACTTTGGGAGGCCTAACAAGGGTAGGACGTACACAATGAATGGTCAGGCTTGTTAGGGATTCAGGAGTTATGGAATTATGTGGATATAGCAGGTATTAATTCAAATGAGAACCAGTCTTGATTTAAACCTGTTCTAATGTAAATTGCATGCAGTCATCAGTCTTGAAATTAAAAGGACAGCTTTGTAAACACTACTGTCGACAGAGCACTGATCCACAGCAGCATGCTGGCTGCTCGCTGCTCAGGAGATATGGTTTGTAAAGTGACATGACCATGGGATGTTCTCTTATGCATCAGCCAAACGTAAGACAATGGGGTATGTTAACTGGCCTCCATCCAACCAGGTGTCAGACATCTTCAGTTATTTTGCATCATTGTGACTGAGATCAACAAAGCTTCCAGACCCACACATCAAACATGATCATAGGCAGATCTGCTCTGTCTAATAATTGGGATATTTGTATATTCAGAGGATCTGCTCTCACAACACAAATTTTGGGTGTGTGGATTCTCTGCCCTCAAAAGCTTTCAGAAAATCCATATGAATTATTTTGGCCCAGAAAAGGTGTCTGAACATTCAGAGGCGTCTTGTCAGTTATAGCGTGCTCCTAATGTAAATATCTAATTCAATAGAACCATTTGTCAAACACAAAATATCAAAGTAAACAGTGTCTTGTAGCTATTGAAATTGTGTTGAATCACCTGCTGTTATCTTTGTTCTTATAAACTTGATGTACTTTGAGTTCAGGCTCACTCCACTGAGAAGGTCTCCAAGAGAATACCTGCTTGTCATGATGAAAAAAAGACCTTCATATCTGCCAGCTTCAGTGCTTCCAATGACTCAGTTCACAGTCACACAGGGCCAAGGAATACTGTGGGACCTTAATGTACAAGTCCAAGGAACCCTGAAGGTGGCAGATGAGGTGCTGAAAAAGGTATAGGGTATACTTGCCTTCATCAAATGGTACAGAATGTGAAACACAGAGGTATAAAACATAATTGGCATAACTGGATTACTGTGTGCAGTTCTGGTCACCACACTACAGGAAGGATGTGATTGCACTGGAGAGGAAGCAGAGGTGATTCACCAAGACGTAGTCTGGCATGGAGCATTTCAGTTTTGAGGAGAGATTTGATAGGTTGGGTTTCTTTTTTCTTGGAGTGGAGGAGGCTGGGGCACTTAGATAGGGTGGTTAAAGGAAACTTTTCCCATAAGCACGATAAGAAGTTTACAGGAAATATGAGGAAAAGTTTTTTTCAACCAGAGCATCTGAAATGCACTGCCTCTGTGGGTGGTGGAGAATGGTACCCTAATAACATTTAAGAAATATTAGGATAGGTACTTGAATTGCCAAGACATAGAATCTATGGAACAAGTACTGGTAAATGCGATTGTACATTTGGGTGTTCAATGGTCAGTCTGGACATGGTGGCTGAAAGGCCTGTTTCTATGCTGCATGACTATGACTCTGCCCTGTCAGTTCCATTCAATATTCACACAAGCCAAGCCCTTAATATCCCCATTCATCATAAGAATATTTTCCAAGAATGTTTTTTTTTGGAAGAGTTTACCTCGCCTATCTCCATCAATGGTTCAATGATGTCCACTCCACCATATCCATACTGAAGGTCAGCTTCTGTCAGTTTGTTCTTCTTGATGAACTGTGTGTTGAGATACCTGTGATAACAGAATTTTAAAAACCTTAAGCATGTTGCTCACATAACTATTCCAATTATACAAATCTCTGAAAGTTCAACTTAAAAGGAGTGTTTTCATTTATATTAACATGATTATTTACTTAAAATAGGTGCATGGTGACAATATGTACAAATAGTAATGACACCACTGACAGCGAGATCAATTGTTATGATAAATACAACTGCATGAACTGCGATCTCAGAGATCCACCTGGAGGACAAATTTAGCTCTTGACCTTCAGTTATTCTTGCAATCACAGGGATAAGAAAATTAATAATAAGATACAGTTAAGTTGTACAACAGTGTTGCATGCTGAAGCACTAATAAGCAGAATGCCAGATTTAGAGAATACCATTTCTATCAATTACTTGGCTCAGTTCCCATTGGCACTATAAATACTTAAGGAAAAGGAGGAAAATATTCCACCTGCCAGAGGAGCAGTGGAAATCTTAAACTGGACAACAAGAATGCAACTAGTGCATACATGCTTTCCTTAACACAAAAAAAAACATCCAGGGCACTTCATAGAGAGTTGACATGTTTGGAGTTATTAGGACCCATGTCCGAAATCATGGTCAAAGAGATTGGTTTCAAAGACTGTCTTAAAGGAAGAGAGAAGCAACAAGTTTTCAGGTGATTCCAAAACCTTGAACATTGATTGATGAAAGCTTTGCTGCAAATGGAAGATCTGAGAATGATCAAGTGGCCAGAAATGGATGAATATAGATCTCTTGCAGATCAGGAGAGACAAGGTCACTGAGGGTTATGAAAACAGTAAGGATTTTACAATCGATGTATTCTATTTTTTAAATTATATTTTTGAACTTTTTTTGTTTTAGATCCTAAGTGCTATTGAATGTTTGGGAACATGAAAGATGACAAAAAACATTTCTTGACTACAACCACAGAATCACCTTTGACAGTTTTTAAGTCTGGCAGTAGAGCTTCAATAGCTGCCAAAGTGCTCTGTGAATGCAATTGCTTGTCCATACTGAGGTAGCATCTATACTGCACTGAGCCGAGGCCGTGCTGTGCACCTGGCTCCCAGTGGAAGCAGAGACCATGCTAAAGCAAACAGTGTGGTACTGGCAACCAGACTGATTTTGAGCAACAGAAGATATGCCTTTTAACATGAGCAACCACATTGAATTGGCCACAAAAGCTGAATAAATTCCACGGAGTGACTCACCCAAGGGCCCCTCAATGCCTCAACTGCATTCTCATTGCTCAAAGTATAATGGAATGCTCAACATTGGCTCAGCTGGGCGCAGAAATAATAACATTCAAAAAGCTCAACACCATCCAAGATGGAAGAGATCATTTGAGCAGTTTCTGTTACACTGAACTCAAAATAACCAATAACTGGCTGTTAATTACAGCTACTTGCCTATCATATTTAATACTGTACTTCCAAGGCCCGCAACATCTGTCAAGGGAAAGGATAACGACAGAAGGTAAAGAATAATTGCTTCCAATTTTATACCATCCTGACCGGGATACTTCATAAAACTGTTCGATCGCTGCCTTTGGATCAAAATACTCCAATTTCCTATCAGACACTATTGTTGGAGCATGTACATCACAAAGCCTCTAGCAAGTCAAAAAGATAGACCAGCAGCATTTCAAGTTAACTGGAAATGGACATCAATTGCCACTTAACACCCAAACCAAAAACTAAATGCATGCAAGTTTCCAAATGGAATCAAAAGATTTCAGCTAACAATCTCAAGTGCTTGAGTTTTTGACTTACTAATGCAGATATTAACCTGCAAAGTGAACCACAATGATGTAAGGAAATTCCAATGTTGGTTAATTCAATGTTCAAACATTAAATTTAGTTTACTGTTTAACAAACCAACAAACATTAAATTAACAAAATATATTTTAAGAGCCAGCACATCAAACAAAAAGATAAACCATTCCACAGGGCAGAGTACACAGATTTCCATCTTATTAATTAGAATTACAAAAATTATGTTTTATTATCTAATGAACCACAGCATATTGCTATCCAAAACAAATACAAGCCCCAAAGAAAATATATTTTCTTATAAAGAACAGATTTACCTGTACAAGCAGTCCATATAATCTGCACCTTTACTGTACTCTTCCCAATATTTGTGATACATGGTCAAAATCTTTTCTTCAGAATCCAAAACTTTCTGTAAATAACAGTATAGCAAGAAATATTATTTTAAAGACAAAAGTATTTTGAAAGTAATGGTACAAACTTAAAGATCTTAAAGGCATAAGTCATGTGGATTCATGTGGAGATTTATTCATTGGGCCAAGAATTTACGCACATACATAAAGCTAGCCACACTAAGAAATGAAATGATACTTAAGTTTAGAAATGTAAAGCAGCAAAAAAATTTTTTGTATGTTCATACTTTTAACTAGACTTGTCATTTTGTGGGACATTTCTTCCCCAGGTTAGTTTTATATTTGGAATAATTATCCATTTTAACAGTTTCCTGAATTTATCGCAATTACAAATTGTTCACAGTTACAGATTTTCAGCATGCATTCACCAAAAAAATAAACAGCATAGCTTCCAGTTGGCCAAAACAAAAAAAAATCTACTTATTAGTTTCTGTGGATTAACAAAGGACACTGAAAATGTATTTTTTTTTACATCCATCCAATGTTAAAGACTTCTAAAACTACTTAACATGTTACTGGTTCAATATATTACAATAAATAACAGTGGGCGTAATTTGATCAAGAAACAGTGACATTTTCCATGAAAGTGTTCTTCTGACATAAATCAGTACCAGCAATGATTGTCAATTTTTGTGCTTCATCACTCAAGGATGGGTAAAATGAAGGGAATCATACCAACTGATCCACATTCCGATGAGATCAGCTACTCAACACAATGTGATGGCAAAAGAAACCGGCTAATCTGTATGGTTTGGGATGAAATAGGGCACAATAACAATGTAAATTGAAGAAATGTGAGATGATCATAAAACTACTATTATTTTAAGGTATTCCAAATGTCAAAACCAATTTAAAAGGGAAATTTGTTGAATGCATGCTTTTGAACAAGTCTGGGTGAATTGCAGTTTAAGTACTGACATGTAATTGAATACCTTGATCAAAATCTTAAAATGTCTTATCTGTGAAACACATTTATCTGTGAAACACATTCAACGAGGTTGAATAATTTAGGCTGCCATTTTTTTTAACCATCTTAATAGTTTCCCTTCACTATCTTGTACGACTATTCATAATTATTCATCACCAAAGATTAAATAATACGCAGGGAATTTCAATTCCTTTCTGGCTCCACATTTCAGGTACTAACTGCAGCATATAAAAGTCTATAGTAAATGTCATGGAAGTAAAAGATATACCTTGTATAGAAGCTGGACGTGATTTTCCAGAAAGATTTTTGTTTCTGTGTAGAGTCGCTCTCCCAGAGGTTCTGGGTAGGCCACACACAAAGCGTAAATGTCTCTGAGTGAAATATTAAGGGCCTTTATTAAATCAATAATGGGGGGGGAATATATTAATAAGGGATTAAAATATAACTTTTGAAAGTCTCGAATTCTTTTATGTGTTCAAGCTTAAGTGATGAATAACTTCTAAATGCCGTCATCATGAGAAAATTGTTGAGCTGTTTATTTTTCAGTTTTGGTAATGATATGACTGTGATCATTTGGAAGCATCAGAAGACATCAGAATTTGCTGAAAAAGCAGAATTATAGCCTATCTGAAGATTATTGTGCAACACATATATTAAATTGACACAGATTAAAAGATATTCATGTACAATTATGCTATTTAACCAAAACCAATCTTTGTAAAACAATGGCCAATTAACAAAAGGATAAACAAGTGGTTACAATAATTTCCCATGATAGGGATACATGCACTATAACATATGTATTCACAGCCTTGCCGGTGAAATCAAATGACTCCAAAAATTCTTCCCAATAGAATACATCACAAATTTCTTTTATGGGAACCCCTCCTGTTGATGGAATTGCTAGCTTGATTATGTTTTTTTTAAGGGTTTCCAAACGCATTCGAGTTTGCATCATTTTTCAATAATATAGCAGTCTAAAACCACAAATCTTTCATTTGGCCATCAAGGATACGAAAAGCGGTCATTCCAAGTCGCTCTCTCAACATAATCCAGCATGACAACTGCTCTGATTGTTGTCAGGAGCTTGTTCCATGTTTCATCGAAGTCCACCACACGTGGTTTCAGGGACATTGTATGGCACTTAAAAAGCAAGAGACAAAACTACAATTATTTTTTTGTAATTATAATCTTATTATTTCCTATGATTATCAATTAGCATGCTGGTTTTTGAAACAAAATGGACAACAACTCTGTATTGTTTCAACACCAAACTGTGGATCCCAAAGCACTTCCTTAATAAATATTTACTCTTATGCATAAAGAACAAAAGTGAATATTTCCCAAATATTCAAGAATGATGCACTCATTGATTTCCTATTAATATCAGGAGGAAGAACTTCTAACTGTAGACATCCAACAAATAGATTTCAGTAAAAAATTTTCTCTGTGAAATAATTTATGAACTAAATTTTTTATACAGTCCGTTAATTTATTCTTCTGAACCAGTTAATCTTTGTTCTCAATAATTATGGAATGCATTGCTTGCCAAACCACTGACCAGAGATCTATTTTACCTAAGATTTTAATTATTACATTTTATCAAAGAATTGTAAAAAAAAAAGCTATTATGTTTAAAGGATTATTTCATGTCCTCTATCTGGTTTGTCAAATACAATAATTTCACTGTAATTACTTGGCAAAAAGCATTTTGTTTTAAAAGATATATCAGTGAGTACGTGGCACAATGACACAAAATTCTTAAAAGTTTGTGTTACTTTTATATAACCCAACAGCCATTCATTAAAGGAGATGCTAATTTTTCATAACAGTTGACAAACTGTGATCCCCTCATTCATACAATAAATCTGTAGCTCCATATCCCACTTGAAAGACAATTGACATACAACACAAATTCTAACATTAATACTCTCCTTTAGAGTTCAAACTGAACAAGGAACCCAAAGCACTGGAATATTAATGAACATCAAGGATTACGGTGTGAGTCAGCTATTGCAAGGATGAACTCTGTAATTTAATATTGGGAACATGTGAAAAACACATTAACATCTGCAGTTTAAGACAGACACTGGCGACACCTCTAGAATTCATTGTCCCATCCAAAAGGATCAACGTCTCATCCTTGTAAATGTGACAATCCTGCATGAAGCAAGCTTGGGCGGTCTCAGTTTATTGCTTGAAACCTTTGTAATTCAGCACTATGAAGCAATTGCAGAAAAATTAAAAGGGTAACTGGTGTGGGGATTAAAAATAACAACTTATTGTATTAGCAAGCAATTTTTTGTTATCTGAGTGGGGTAATGGAATAGAATAGCTGGGTCTGGTTTTGCTACACCACTATAACAGTTCTTCCATGAGAGGGCATTAATGAAAGTAATGTTTAAAATGGGCCAATTCTACCTCATTATTCTATGAGCTCCGGCAGCAGCAGTTTAAAGGGAAGGTTAAAAAAAACTTAATTGTGACATATAAAATTATTTTACATCTCCAAACCTGTGTAAGAAAATTTACATTCAACATAGATTCTAACATGAATATTCTCCTTTAAAGTTCCACAGTTAACAGGCTGGCATTAATAGCATTATATCCTCCAAACAGAATGCTGTAGATCACATGAAGAGAAATGAACCGGCATGGAATAGAAGAGTGGAGAGGTTTTGTTGGTGCTGCATTAAATGCCAGTTAGGCCACAGGTCACGTACCATGTAGAATTTTGGTCAACACATTGCTAGAAGGAGGGGCCAGAGGAAATTCACAAGAATGTTGCCAAAGATAGAAATATGGTTCTGAAGAAACTTTGAATAGTCAAAGGTGAGCGCAGAAAACTGAGCAAGTACATAAAAGTGCATGGATGGCAAGGGGGCAGGGAAGAGGTGGTTCTAAAGGTTGGAATGGAGGCAGGAGGATGCAGTGGGGGCAGGGAATGAGGGGTACCAGAGGGGGAGGAATCGTGGCAGAAGGGTGGCGGGGTGCAGAGGCAGCAGGGAAGAGGGGGGACACTGAAGGGATGGGGATCGTGGGGAGGGGGAAGGTGGATGAAGGGCCAAATGGGGTGGTGGAAAAGGGGCGGGGAAGCTGATAAATTGGGAAGGAAATAACATGCGGAATGGGCTAATGCGGGTAAAGGAACAACCGCGGGGGGGGGGGGGCGAACAGGGGAAGCCGTGCCCGAGGGAGGGGCTGAGGATGCGTCCCGGGGTTCCAGGAGTGAAATCATTTCCCCTGTGGCGGGTCCGACCAGGCCTCTCTTCACCTTCCCTCAGGCCCCGCTTCGCCCCGAGCGGCCCTCACGCACGGGCCGAGGGGACAGGCCCGGAGCCTGCGACGGGAGACAGCGCCGGGGGCCCCCGCTTCCCCACCCTGCCCCCGTCACCCTGAGTCACCGTTAGAGCCGCGCCGGCAGGCCGCGGCGTCCCCGGCCGGCCGCTCCAAGCCGGCAGCCGACTGACAAGAGGCCGGCTGAGAAAGCCGGGCCTGCCGCCGGCCTCGGCCTTACCCTCGGATCGGCCTCCGCTGTAGAGCTGGAGCAGGATCGCCGGCGCCGCAGCGGCCGTTTCGCTTCGCCTCCCCTGGGCTGGGCAGCGCTGAGCGGCGTGTGTACGGCGGCTGCGGCGCTCAAAGTGCGAGCGAGCGACCCCTGCCCGCCTGCGGATCCGGATCACTCACCGCCAGCGCACTCACTCACTCCGACTCCAGTCTGGCACATTAACTCCAGAAACACTGTTCCCAAATCACTTTCTCATTCACACCGATTACAAATCACTGCTCACGCAGACTGACTCCAGATCACTCAGTCATGAACACCCATCCACACCGTCTCCCAATCGACTGTTCACTCACACACTGACTCCATTATTCCAGATCAACCTTGACTCAAACACAATAACTCCATATCATTCATTCACACTTTAATGGTCCTCCCAGTTAGCAACCTGCAAATTCTTGGTCAACATCACTTCAAAAATCTATGAATCTGACTGCTTACAAGTACACAAGCAAAAGCTTTGTTGGAATACCACAGTTGCGAGTTGCTCTTCAAGTCACATACCATCCAGACGAAAAAATAAATTAGGAATACTTCATGGTATCTGGGTGAAAATCTTAAAACTCTCTGTCCAGCAACATCTTGGGGATTACCTTCAAGGTTCGGGAGTCTCAAGAACAATTGGTGATGGACAATGGAAATTGACCTTGCCAGAAATGCTCACATCTCTCAAATGGGTTTGAAAAATTGTATTTAAGTTCATATCGGGTAACCAAGGTCCCAGCTGTATTATTTTTAACTGCAGGTGGTTGCAGCAAAAAAAAATCTGAAGAGATTCATGATTGCTGTTCATTTGAATGGTAGAAGGACAGAACAGTCATTTTTAAAAAATTTTCTAGTTGTATCACTGACAAGGCCAGCATTTATTGCTGACCCTAATTGTCACTTTTTTGAACTGCTGCAGTCCTTCTGGTGAAGGTGCTCACACAATGCCATTGGTTTGTGAGTTGCAGGATTTACACCCAGTGACAAAGGAACAATGATATCTTGTCATGTTAGAACGATGTGTGACTTGGAGACAAAACTGCTGGCGGTCTCCTTTATCCTTCTGCAAGTTAGAGATCATGGGTTTATGTTTTAAAGTATCAATAAGTGTAAAATTCCCCAGGAAATTCTGAGCAAGTATGTTATCATTTATATGAAATAATAGCTTATTCTTTCAAAATTCTTAAATGCGCATATGCAGTTCTTGTTTCTCAGCAGAGATGGTATTACATTGAGCCAATTGAGCCATGATAGGCCAAATGATCTCCTTCCATGCTACATTCATTCCATGATTCTGTAATTTTATAAGCTCATCAATGCATTAACCCTAGTGCAGACCAGCAACAGTGAGATCATTTCCATGATCGGAACAGACACTTTGTGCCTGTAAACAATGGAACAGTAAAGTATGGGAAGGACCGAAAAGGCAAGGTCCATAATTTTTTTGAAAACTTCCAGTGTCACTAAGATCCATAGTTTAAAGATAACCTGAGAGGTTCAGCGAGTTCAGGCTTTTCTCTTTGGAGTGACAGAGAATGGGAGGTGACTTGATAGAGGTGTATAAGATCATAAGAGGCAATAGACAGAGTGGACAGCCAGCACCTTTTCCCCAAGGCAGCAAAGGCCAATACTACAGGTCATCCATTTCAGGTGCATGGAGGAAAGTTCAGGGGAGATGTCAGAGGTCAGTTTATTTTTTTTTTTACACAGAGAGTGGTGGGTGCCTGGAATTCACTGCTGGGGGTAGTGGTAGAGGCCAATACAATAAGGTAATTTAAAAGACTCTTAGATAGGCACATGGATGAAAGAAAAATAGAGGCCTATGGGAGGTGAAGGAGAGAGGGGGATAGACTGAATGTGGATAAGATTTATGTAGGTCGGCACAATGTTGTGGGCCAAAGGGCCCATACTGTGCTGTATTGTTCTATAATCTATATCCTGTGAATTCAGCTGTCTTCAATTGTAAGATTTTCTTGAGGACCAAGACAGGACCTGAATGAGCTATAAATGCTGCTGTGCCTGTTCAAGTACTGGGTTTAAGTTCAGGAATCATCTTATCTCAGCCTTTGCCTAATGTCAGGGTAGAGTAGAAATTTGGGACGAAATACACAGATTAAGTCGAAACTGTAATTACTGGCCTACTGAAGGATTTCTTCCCCAGAAAAGTTTGGAGTTAAACCAAGATTATCAGATTGACCTCTTCCATTTATACATGATTTTCATAGTTGAGTTTAAAATTCAAGCAGTTCCATAAAATGAAACATCCCTTTCCTTTTGTTCTATGTAGATTTAAAATATATTCTTTATTTTGACAGTGAGTGTCAATGGCATGAATAGATGCACTAGAAAAGGAATGCAGGCCAAGAATGGCAGGGAGCTGCATTAATATGCATCGTGAGGAACACAAAAAAAACACATTTAGATAACAGCATATCATTATTCTATCATATTTGTTTTCTTCACAGGGCAGGTACAATTGACCTTAAATTTTGGCATAGTTCCAACTTGTTCTTGAAACCCCAAAGCATAATATTGCAGTTGATGTAAACCTGAAATAATAAAAGAAAACGATGGAAATACTCAGCATCTGTGGAGAGAGAAAAAGAGGTTAATATTTCAAGTTGATGACTTTTCATCAAAACTGAGAAAAGTCAAAGATGAAACAAGTTTCAAGTTGCAGGGAAAGTGGGCAGAGCATCGAGAACCAAAGAGAATTCCTGTGATAGAATGGAAGGCAGTCAAAACAGAGTTCCTGTCTTGGTCCAAGTTAAATAAGATATTTGCACACTTACTTATTCTGCTTCTCAGCATTCCAAATTCCTTCAACCTGCTTTACCCCAGAAAGAAAACAAGTGATAAGGATGAATTTTTCCCATCAGAACTTCTGAAATTCTCTATCCTGGAGAGTTGTAACGATCAAGTCATTGAATATATTGAGAGCTGAGGAAGATAGATTCTTAGACTCTAGTTGAGATAAACGTTTTGGAGAAAAGGCAGGGAAGTGGAGTTGAGGTCAAAATCATCAGTACTAATCTTATTAAATGGTGAAGCTGACCTACTCACACTCCAATTTCTACAGTTTAAAACTATACTCTCAGAAATTATCCTTAAGAAAAATAGACAAAAAACAGTGAATACACACCAGAAAACCTGGGAACATTTCTTGGCTGCTGACCATGCAGAATGGTGCACGACCAGACCTCTTTGGGTATATCAAATGATTGGCCCAAATTCAGTTAAATTAGTGTACAGGTGCAGGCTTTTCAGGTGCCGTGGCTGCAAACTCTCTGGAGACCCCATCATTTCATTGATAACCAAAGATTCTGTGTCAAAGCCAGAGAGTTCCCAGGTGTGCACACACCAGTCAACATCTGCAGAGAAAATGGTTACCTCTTTAAGTAGAATTTTTCTTCAGAATCAATAAGAGTGTTAAAATGTTAATTGAAAAGCAAATAAGCTACAATTAGAAATGTAACTCTGAAATAAAAACAAATAATGCTGGGGATACTCAGCACATTGGCAGCAACTGTGGGGAGAGAATCAGAGTTAATGTTTCTGGTCAATAACTCTTAATCAGAACTAATGAATCTATCAATTAAAGTGCACAAGAACCAAATTTCCTTTGGTTGACTGCAATGAATCAAGTTTTGATAGTATAAAGATGTAGCCAAATTCTGGTGATCCTGAGACATGGGTCATTTGATCACAATGCAAAGACAGATGTGTACCTTCAAGAAATGAATGCAACATGTATTGTGGATCCCACATTTCCAGTCAGTGACAAACCTACCTTACTCACATCCCACACATGGAACTTGATGCAAGAAGTCCCAAATAATCAAAACATAACTGAAAATTAGGTATTCAAAAAAAAGGAGAATTGTGATTTTTTAAAACAGAATTATAGGAGGACAGGTCCAGGAACTAAATATTTTTGTATTTGTCATTTTCAAGAGAGATAGGAAGCGAAAGCATTTGTAGTAGATTAAGATTTTATTGAAGCCTTGCATGTAGGAGCATCTCAGTGTTCTGTATTGAAACAAGATCTATGGAAGCAGTGCTTTGAAATTAGAGGGAAAATGATAAAATTTTAGTTGTGTGTTATAAACTACATTATAGCAGAGATGGAAAAATGCATTTGTTTGCAGTTGGTTAAGAGAGATAAGAAAGCAGCAATAATATTCAATAAATACAACAGTTCCAAGACAGACTGATGTAAAGGTAATGCATGTGATCAAAGTGAGAAGTTATTTCTAAAATGTTTCCAGGCTTGTTAAAAACATTCATTTTTATTTCCAGGCAGGAATGTGAACAAGAGCTCAATGATTAGCAGTGGGAAATCTTCAAATATGAGATGGATAGAGTGCAATATAAATATATCTTTATGATATAAAATGGGTTGTGTCAAAGAAAGTAAATCCATTGATAGGACATTGAACCTCAAGTTTAAAACAACTGCCAACATATTAAAGGAATTTCCGACTGAAGGTTATGAATTTGTTTCCATGACCCTTTCAGACAGGGACTTCAGTCATTTTGCAAAACAAAAATCTGTCCTGCTTCTTTTTGATGATTATCACCCCTTGCACCACAACTAAACAGTTGCTCTATTAAGTCTCCCGAGAACAACCCCAGGTTTTCTCTTCTCTCCACAGATTTGAGGTCCCATGTTCTCTGTGAAATGAAAAGGAGACTGGAAGAGAATATAAAACAAAATGATTCTTTTTCTCTCTGCAGCCACTTCATTTAAGACCCTATAATGCAGGCCATCAGGAGACTTTTCTGGCTTTAGCCAATAAATTTGCCTTATAATTTTATTCTCATGAAGACATTTTTTAAGAATTTCCCTGTTCCCAATAACTCTTTGAATGTTAGTGGGATGTTTTTTTAAATACCTTTTACTATGAAGATCAATCTCAAGTAACAATTTAGAATGTCTTTTCTCATTATTTGTTCCACATTCTGAAGGACCAATGTTTACTTGAGCTTCTCTCTTCCTTTTTTTATACCTGTAGAAGCTCTTAATCTCTGTTTTTAATGTTATTTCTGATTTTAGTCTGTCTTCTTGCTCTTTTTAATTTTTTTGAGTCATCCTTTGCTGGTTTCTAAAAATTTCCCAATTTTCCAGACTGCCACTAACCTTTGCAACATTGTATGTCTTTTTTCCAATTTAATAGCATCCTTAACTTTCACAGTTATCCATGGATGTTACATCAATCTCAGAAAGCCTTTCCTTCTTTTTGGAATATACTTTTTATGAAATTATGAAATATCTCCTTTGTGCCTGCGACTGCTGGTCTTTCATCTTACACTTTAATCTATTTTCCCAATCTGCTTTTGTCCTCGTATCATTATAATGCCTTTATTTAATTAGGAGACAAGTTTCAGATGCAAGTTTTTCCACTCTTAAGCTGAATCTGAAACCTACCATGCTCTGACTGCAAATTATAGTTCCATCTCTAACCTACCTTTCCTGCTCAATGTCTGTGAATATAATGTTACCATGCTAAGAAAGGGAACTACTCTGTCCTTCATCGTATCAGTCCTGTTGGGAGTGTATTATTGCAAGAATGAAAGGAGGTCCCAGTGCTAAGCTCTGGGCTGCATCAATTCCAAGCGTCTGATCGTTGCCCATTTATCATAATTCTTTAAGATCTGGGGGCATACACAAGGTGCAGGGCAAGTGTATATTACCCAATAATCACTTAAAAAAAATTCATGCACAATGTTCCACAACTCCCTGTATGAACCTTTTCTACTGTGTTTCTAAGCCTATCACAGCAATGAAACATGTCTTAACATCATCACAAATAACAATGCATGTATCTTGAGTTGTGACACACCCTTTTTTAGAAATATTTTTTTCTTAGTCACACGTACATTGAAACACACAGTGAAATGTGTCTTTTTGTGTTAACAACCAACACAGTCTGGAAATGTGCTGGGGGCAGCCTGCAAGTGTTGCCACACTTCTGGTGTCAACATGGCGTGCCCACAACTTCCTAACCCATACGTCTTTTGGAATGTGGGAGGAAAGCGGAGCACCCGGAGGAAACCCACACAGTCACAGGGAGAAGGTACAAACTCTTTACAGACAGCGGCGGAATTGAGCCCAAGTCGCAAGTGTGTCAAAGCACTATCACACTTCAATCCCCTTTAAATAAGCAAATTTCATTGTGGGGCAGTCAAGTGCTCAATAAAGCACATTAGTTCAAAAAAAAATTGCAACTTTCGAGCAATTCATCTAATATCAACTTTTTGAAGAGGTGAACAATGATGATAAACTTTCATACAATATTCTGATTCTGAAGATGCTTCACAAGAGAATTCTTATAAAATTTAGGTTTGCAGAAGTGTGATTTTAAAGCTGGTTGAAGGATGAACATCAAGGGGAGTAGGCAGGAAGCTGAATTTTGTCAAGTTTTGGAGAGGCACACACATGCATCCTTAAACTACTCAGATTAACCTGTGCACGTTAATATAATCCCATAGGAAATATATTTTCAGGTGATTATTGGGTGATGTACACTGATTTGTCCTCCACCTTATGTTTCTCCCCAGAAATCTAAGAATTATGATAAATGGGCAGTGATCAGATTCTCGGAATTAATGTAGCCCAGAGCTTAATGCTGGGACCTCCTTTCTTTCTATCAATAATACAGTCCCAACAAGATTAATGGTATGAAAGACACAGGAGTCCACTTCCACAGGAGCACACTTGTCATTGAATTGAAAGTTCACTCTCTTCACTATCAACATGGCATCACTGCTGAATGAACTATTCTCATATGATTTTCAAGTAACCCAAGGCTCTGGTTGTGAAAAATCCAGGGAAATAAGAAATGTATCGGACATCCTTCTTCTTGCACTTGCTCCATGCTTCAATACATCATGGTTGATCTACACCTCAAGTATACTTTGTAGCCTGCTCCCCTTGTTCTCTGATTACTTTAATCTCCAAAAGTCTTTCACCACAGCATAGTATACATTCAGAGAACACCCACAGCCCCTGGGGTGGAGAAATTAAGTATTTATAATTATCAATGAATAGAACATAGAACAGTACAGCACAGGAACGGGCCCATTGGCCCACAATGTTGTGCTGAACTAATTAAACTAGTAATTAAATGCATAACTAAACTAATCCCTTCTGATTACACAATATCCATAACCCTCCATTCTCTGCATATTCATGTGCCTAAGGGCATCTTAAGCTCCTCTGTCATATTTGCCTCCACTACTACCCCTGGCAGCACATTCCAGGCACCCACCACTCGCGGCATAAAAAAACTTGCCCCACACACCTCCTTTGAACTTACTCCCTCTCACCTTAAATGCATATACTCCAGTATTAGACATTTTGACCCTGGGAAAAAGAAACTTGCTGTCTACTCTACCTATGCCTCTCATAATCTTATAAACTTCTGTCAGGTCTCCCATGAGCCTCCACCACTCCAGAGAAAACAACCCAAGTCTGTCCAATCTCTCCTGATAGCACATACCCTCTAATCCAGGCAGCATCCTGGTAAACCTCTTCTGCACCCTCTCCAAAGCCTCCACATCCTTCCTATAATGGGGCAACCAGAAATGAATGCAATACTCCAGATACGTCCCAACCAGAGTCTTATAAAGCTGCAACATAACTTCCCAACTCTTGAATTCAATGCTTCAACAAATAAAGGCCAGCATGACATCCACCTTCTTTACCACCCTATCAACTATACAGCCATTTTCATTGTGCAAGCCAATTCTGAATCCAAACAGCCAAGTCACCTTGGATCCCATGCATCTTAATCTTCTGGACGAGCCTATCATGAAGTTAAACATCTTCCTAAAATCCATGTCGTTAACATCCACAGCTCTACCTTCATCATCTCCTCGAAAAACTCAATCAAGTTACTAAATGCAAAGAAATTTTCTCCTCCTTTCAGTGCTAAATGACAAGCAGTGCTAAATGACAAGCATCAGAAGCTGTGCCCCCAAGTTCTAAACTCACTAGCTGGAGAGAAAAACCTATTAATATTGATAGAAATCTTATTTCCTTTCATACGATTTTCTCATTCTTCCACATTCCAATGAGAGTAGACCAAACCTTCTCAATCTATTTTCAGAGGAAAACCACACAGGAATAACCCTGGTGAATGCTAGACTGACTCCAAGGCACATGTATCCTCACTGAGTACAGAGACAAAAACTGCACAATTTCAACAAGATCCCACGACCAGCCACGTTTTCTCCTCCCCATCCTTTCTGGCTTCCATGGTGACCACTCCCTCTGTGACTCACTGGTGGGTCATCCCTCACCACCTACCCCTCCCTGATCCTGGCACTTTCCCCTGCAACCGCAGGAACTTGTTCTTACACCTCATCCCTCACCTCCATCCAGCGACTGGAAACAGCCCTTCCAGGTGAGGCAAAGATTCACATGCACCTCCTCCAACCTCATATACTGCATTTGGTGTTCCCGGTGTGGCCTCCTCTACTTTGGCAAAACCAAGCGCAAAGTATGCGACCAATTCACAGACCACCAGCGCTCTGCCCTCAGTTGCCATCCTGAGCTCCCAGTTGCATGCCATTTCAATTCCACTTCTCATTCCCACACTGACCTGTCCATTCTCAACCTTCTCCACTGCCAGGGTGAGGCCCAATGCAAACTAGAGGAACAACATCCAATCCAGATGAAGGGTCTCGACCTGAAATGTCAGCTGTCCATTTCCATCCATAGATGCTGCCTGACTCGCTGAGTTTCTCCAGCACTTTGTGTGTTGCTGCACTTCATATTCTGCCTGGGTAACCTAAAACCCAATGGTACGAACAATGAATTTTCCAATTTCAGGTAACCCTCACCTCCGGTTTCCCTTCCAACCACCCCCACCACCACCACCAACTCTCCCTCCTTCTGATTCTCCTCTAGTCCCCCTATTTTGTCCCCTTTCTGATACCACCCTCACCCCACCCAGCTTACCGTCACCCATTTTTGTCCCCCTCTTCCTCCCGGTTCCATCCACCTACTACCCACACAGTTCACCCACCTTCTCTCTCCTCCCCCACCCTGGTGCTGGTTCTCCATGCCTTCCACCTCTCCTTCAATGGTTCCCATTATCATCTTCCTTACTTATCAGATTGCAGCACTAGTAGCCTTTATGTTCCTGCTTATCACCCTTCAGCAGCTGTCTCCACCTTCACCCTTCCCTCCTGGCTCCACCTTCCTCTTTTTTTCTCTGCCTCCATCTATCACCCACCTGCTTCTGTCTCCCAAGTCCGACCTACCCACTCCCCTACCTGGCTCAGTCTGCCTGTCTTCCTTCAACACCCCCTCGGTTCTCCACCTCTGGCCCATGTCTCACCTCTCCCCCTCTATTCTTCAGACTGGCCATCTCTCCTCTCCACTTAGTTGTTTTCCAGAGTTTCAACCAAAAACATCGACAATTCCTTTCCCCCCCCACAGATGCTGCTCAAACCTCTGAGTTTCTCCAACAGATTGTTTGTTGCTCCAGATTCCAGCATTTGCAATCTCTTGTGTCTCCATTACTTAGAAGAATCTCTGTTAATGGTTGTGTAATGAAGGAGTTCCTAAAAATTGGTGTAATTCGAAGCATTGACATTTTGACATCTGTTGAACCCAAATAATTGGGAAATCCTCCTATTTCGTAAGGACCATACTCTTGGGCATCCATCTGAGACCAGAGGTGAAGTATATAAACATGGGTCCTGACCTTTGATATGGCTGAAGTGGGTTGAATGGTCAACTGGCTGACCTTGAACTCAAGACTTCAATTGCTCTGTGGAATGAGCCGATGGCATAAATGTTCAATGTTACAATGATCTTGTTTGTCACTTCATGTAATGCTTCTTGCTGGACTCAGCTGAAGATCTTTCTGCAGCAATGGACACAGATCACTTGGGACATTCTACTGATAGAATACAATGATGGTACGTTATCTCCAGTGTTGCTTGATCGGTCTTCCTTTTCCTGCAGCCTCCTCCTTCAGCATATAATTAATCATACACATGTGAGAACTCCATTTTGCAAAGTATTAAGTTGTTGTGAATGTAATTTCCTTCATCAAGGAGGATGAGAGGTGACTTGATAGAGGTATACAAGATGATAAAAGGTATAGATTGAGTGGACAGTCAGAGACTTTTTCCCAGGGCGAAAATGGCTGACACAAGGGGGCATAATTTTATGGTGATTGGTGGAAGATATAAGGGGGATGTCAGAGGTAAGTTTTTTTTACACAGAGAGTGGTGGGTGCTTGGTACGCACTGCCGGCAGTGGTTGTGAGGGGCAGATACGTTAGGGACATTTAAAAGACTCCTAGATAGATACATAGACACATGAATGATAGAGAAATGGAGGGCTATGTGAGAGGGAAGGGTTAGATAGATATTACAGCAGGATACAACATCATGGGCTGAAGGGCCTGTACTGTGCTATAATGTTCTATGTTTTATGTTCTAAAGCAGATCTTCAGATTGATGTAAATATCTGTTGTAATCTCAATGTAGGAACTGGAAACACTGAAGCAAAACTCAGCATAATTCCAAGAAACTATTAACAGCTTAGTCATCACGGAACATCTACCTTACAGATATTCATTTTGAAAGGCAGGTTAGAAAACAGAAATAGTGGGGCTCTTTACTTTTGTATCTGCACTCTTTCTTTGGGCAGTTCTTCAAGTCACCCTCCCTTCTGTCAGAATTTATGAAGTGCAAATTAGGGAGGAAACCCAGATGATCTGGATCTTCCCAAAATATTTCCCTTCCCTGATATGTGATATTCTTCTCCTTCACTTTCTTTGGAAACTGGAATTTCAAGCTCCTGATGATTCTGTCAGATGCTTGCCAGCTTTTAAATTTGTCACATCACAATGATTGCTATTTTTAGTCACTGTAGCACTATACATCCTGAAGCACTGTCCAGTACTATACCCCTTCCATAGTTGAAGCTTGTTCTTATTGTGCTTCGCTTGCCTGGAGCTTTCTACACTATAACAGTGATATAGATTTGGGCAATAGATTACAACTTCATGGATACATCAGATGTAATTCTTGCACAGCACAATTAACTGTGTGATAAATAGCACAATCCCTTGTATGTTCAAAATATTTTATCAGAAACAATCTTTGATTTTTACAACACTGTAAGCTAACACTCTATCTCCTAGGTCCTTGAACATGCTCTAGCCTCAGAAATTTGTATCCATATTAATTAAAACTTCTTCTTTGAATCCCCCAAAATGGATTTCTACCCTGTCACAGTACGAAGACTGCTCAAAGTCACTCACAGCATTCCTAACCTGGGCTGAACATCTGACCAGAACCCTGCTTGCCACTTAGAGCTGTGGCCGCAATGTGTGTCAATTGGAAACCTTGGTAAACCTGCAGAATTCCTGACCGAGTTTGGAAGGCTGATCATGTGGTAGACAACAAGCCATTTGCTGATAATCACATGCACACTGCAGCAAAACTTCCTTTGTTTCATGCATGATTGATGTGGAAACTCATGGTGATGTTTCTCAGCCATGTCCCTTTTCTACAGAATGCAATGTGGTTTTATTGCCATCCTGATCCAACCTCCAAAAAAGGGCATGGGTGAGAATCATCACCAGATAAAAAATGGGAACTTGAAAATTTTTTGAAATATTTAAAATATTAGCCATCTTCTGTCTTCAGGTAATCGTCTGTCCAAAATTCCTTTGCCTTTTTGGCTATTATTTTAAGCAAATATATGGATAATAAAATTCACTTCCTACTCCCCACTCCCACCACAGAGAATTCCAGATTGAGCTAAAGACCCCAGGAAGAGCCAGAGTCTTACTCAGTCAGAAGTTTCCAGTTGGACTGAAAAATCTCAGGTGACTTGCATCATTGAATGGTTGGAGCCAATCTCAATACAAAGGCCAGGAGATTTCCCCTATATTGCGAGCATATCCTTTTTTGTCAGGAGATCAAAGTTATACAAAGATAACCTTTCGATGTTGTCAATTATTTTCTTTGAGGAACCAAGTAAATTCCAGAAAATGCCAACCGGGAGGTGAAACTGCCAACTGGGAGGTCAGAAGTTCTGGCCTGTTATGATGACGAAAGTAATCCATCACTCTTTTGTCTTCTCTGCTTGAACACACTTTCCCACTCCAACAGATATCTGTCCACAAATGTCTGCCTGGATGCTATTGCATTCAGCTGATCCCACTCTTTTCTATCCAGTTATAATCAATGTCTTCTCTGTGTCTGCACCGTTAGCTGAGGCATCTTTGCTCTCATGCCTCAGTTTTAGATTTCTCACTGTTGTTTTCTAATTCCTCCATGGTGTCAACCTTCCTTTTCTCTGTTAGGTCCTCCAGCTCTCTAAACTTCTGAAATTACTGTCCTTCTCCAAGGCTGGCCTCTTGAGAATCCCTGAATTTAATTGCTCCACTTTGCTAACATTGTCTTAAAGTGCTGAGACTTTAAGGTTTGGAATGCCATTCCTAACCTCCTCTACGTTTTTGAAGCTGTTCAACAACAACCTCTTTGGCTGAACTTTTGCTGGTCTGCCCTAATCTCTGTGTGTCTGGGTCAGTGTCATATTTTTATATCAGATAATATAAATGGAAAATGTTGTCATGTGGCAATTGTACCTTTGATCCACCGCACCACTCTCCTCAATCTATATAAACCTGATTGCAAAGAAACCACTGAATTTTAATCTATGTAGACGATGCTTCGGGTTGAGACCCTGCATCAGGATAGAGAGTGTAAGGGGAAGATAGCCAGTCTGAAGAGGTGAAGCAGAGAGGCGAGGCAGGATCCAGGTGAGGACGGGTTGCCGCGCAGCTGAAGCTGGGTGGGGGAGGAAGAGGTGGAGACAGCGACAGAGACTGGGAGGTGATTGTGCAGACAACAAAGGGCTGCAGATTACAAAATCTGATAAGAAAGGAAGGTGGTGCGTGGAACCAGATAAAAGAGGGATGCTGGGGGGAGAGGGGAGTGGGTAGGGAATTGAGTGGGTAGAGGGTATGGGTGATAGGCAGATGGAACTAGGTAGGGCAGGGGAAAGAAACTGGGAAGCTGGGGGTTGTGGGGGGAGCGGTTGGAAAGAAGGGTGTGTGCGCAAGGATCAGAAGGAGAGCGAGATTCTGAGATTCAACACTGGAGGAACAACACCTCATATTCCGCCTCAATGTCAATTTCTCTAACTTCCGGTAACCCCCTTTCTTTTTCCCCACCACCTCTTTTTTCCCCTTCTCTTTATTTTCCCTCATTCTTGTGGACTCCTCACCCCTTCTTTCCCCTTCCCTGCCTCATGACCTGCCCATCCATTCCCCACCTCCTTCCCTTTATTCCATGGTCTATTGTCCTCTCCTACTGAATTCCTTCTTCAGCCCTTTGCGTCTTCTCCCTATCACCTCTCAGCTTCTCACATCAATCCCTTTCATCCCCCCTCCTCTACCCACCTACCTTTCCTCTCTCACCTGGACTCACCTAACACTTGCCAGCTGGTGCTCCTTCCCCTGCCCCAACCTTCTTATTCTGGCTTCTGCCCTCTTCCTCTCCAGTCCCGATGAAGGGTCTTGACCCAAAACGTTGACTGTTTATTTTCCTCCATAGATGCTGCCTGACCTGCTGAGTTCCTCCAGCATTTTATGTGTGTTGCCAGAGATTCTGACCTGCATGATCATCAATCTCACATGCTCCAGCACTTCATGACCCTTCATGACTTATTCCAGAATTCAGTACTTTCCATTTCTCAACATTCTCCAATTTGCAATAGCCTCAAGGCCCGCTGGGAAATAATAGCTGGATTATTAGTCTCACCGACTTCCTGTACCCAACTCCCTTGCCAATCGCACAGCAACACCTAACTGCTGCTTCACCTCTAGAATGGGCCATGCTGGAGGGCTCCACTCTGGAGCACTTCCGTGAAGCACAATGAGCTGCAAATTGTGATCAGGCTTCACTCATTTGGCTTTTGACAACTTGCTGCTGTTGAAGGCCGTTTTCAAAGACATTAAAAAAACAGATGAAATTGAATTAAATAATAAATAAGTTAAAAGTGATTGTTTTAAAATTGTTTTGAATTTATTTATAAATTATGGTGCTGTTAAGTAGTAACAGTGAAATAAAAAAGTAAAAAATAAGGTAAGTACAACTTTTTCCTGAACATCAGTGACCCATTCACTCTCAGGAGTTGGATACTAGTCAGCAGCCAGGCCTGGCAGAAAGCACAAGGGCCAAAAGCAACGTGCCTCCATCTCCTCAGTTCATTCTTTCGTCAGCCTCTCAAATATTTAACTGTTGGAATGTTTGGAGATCAAACGTTAGCGACTTTGACACTTTGTAAACAAATTATTGAATCGCTTAGTACAGTGAAAGAAAATAATGACATATCCGAAATATCTGTAAATTTTAAGAATAAAGTATATTTTTGAAAAATAATTTTCTGTTCATAAAAACTCAAAAGTATGTCATGAAGATTTTGCTATTACAAGAAAGCTGTGAAGGTATTACAATGGCAGGGTTGGTATTTGACCTCCCACACACAACTATTGTGCCGCAGCGCACAAAAATAGACTTTGAACAGCAGAGGGCAGAACATGGCGCTACCACTCATAAAGTAGCACACAACACGTTCTGGACCAACATTTAATACTATCCAATGAAGAACTGTGTACATAGGAAGCTGAAATGCATTCCATGAATTAAACAGAAAATAAGAGGCATCCAAGTGTCCAATGCTTGCAGGGTTACAATAAGTAAAATTTCATGGAAGATGAAATGCAAGATAAAAATGGAATGTACTGAACAAATAATAATTTAGCATATATTACATGCACACCATTACCACCAGATGGTGCGAGTCTGAAATCTAATAAAAAGAATTTTATAATTTTAACCATCTTTCAAATATTTTTGCTACAATAAATCATGAATAAATGGCATAATGTAATTGATAATTTGCACAAGTTAACTCAAATTAGAGGATGTTTGTACATCGGCCGGTTAGCTCAGTTGGTTAGAGCGTGGTGCTAATAACGCCAAGGTCGCGGGTTCGATCCCCGTACGGGCCAAGCTATTTTTTTTCCTTTCCAAACACGATTTATTTAACCAGGTCAACACGCACCCATACATTTATTTCACACATTTATAATATCTTCAAGGAATTCACTTCTTTACAAAACAAAATGCATCTGCATATTCATTCCATGATGCGTAAATTCTGACCCAAAGTTAAACAAAACACCCATTCCATCATATTATCCTGCATTTTGTTTTAATATTTCCAGATGAGTCTTTCCCTTCACCTCTTCTGGTAATTTCAGATTTCATTCACTCCACTTCCCAAGTAATTATTTACCACTGCAGTCAATCGTTCCTCTTTTTCAATGTGACCCTACCCACGTAGCTGTAACTTGCTTTTTTTCAAGTTTGGTTCTGATGAAATGTCATTAACTGCTGAAATTATGAAATTTTAACTTTTTCTTTCCAAAATGGTGCTTGTCCAGCAACTTCTGTTCTTGTCTCAAATATTCGATATGTAGTGTTTTGCTTTTAAATTTAGACCCGTCAATCGAGGCCAATGGTAGTTTCGGAAGTCATCAGACTTGTTACATTGAAACATAATTGAATCCTTTGATGCCTATCTGTGTTCCGACGTTTTATAGTTCGTTCCCCTGCTGATCTTATTGCCTGTAATTAACATTAATCTGTGGTTCAGAAGCACATTTGACTTTTGCTGTGTCCAGTGCACTTCTCCATTGCCCGATGTTACATGGAGTGACACTGGAATGTCATGTGGCGGAGTCTTCCTTCTAGAGCCGATCTGTTAATCTGGAATAAAAAATGACCGTTACGGCAACAGTGTAACCAACCTGGTTCACTAATTACCTTTAGCGAAAGAAACCCGTTGTTCTACCTGTTCTGGCTCATGTGAACTCAGTACTCTCATAATATTGATTGTGCTCCGTTTTAGGGCATTCTGAGACAGACAATAAATGTTGGGTTTGCCAGCAATGCACATATTTTATGAATGAATCCAAATAGAACAGGATTATCCACTGCTCTTTTAGCAGAAGATGCTTGAAAACACAAAATTTTTTTTTTGTTGCAATTCATTCACTGTTCAACTTTTGGAATTATCTCTGGAGCACATGGTGATAGAAGAATCGAACCAAATCTATCCCTATCACTTAGAATCTTATTAACCTTGCACATCTGCTGACCTTCCTACGACTTTAAATTCAACACCTTCAGATCTCTCGGTGAGTGAGCATTTCGGAGACAGTGACCACGACTCCTTGATCTTTACCCTTGTTGGAGAGGGATCGGAGCAGACGATATGGGAAAGTATTTAATTGGGGGAGGGGGAATTTTAATGCTGTTATGCAGGAACTTGGGAGTGTAAATTGGGAGCAGATGTATTCAGAGAAATGCACAATGGAAATAGTGCATGTTGTTCAGAGATCACTTGCATGGGGTTCTGGATAGGTCTGTCCCATTGAGGCAGGAAAAGCATGGCAGGGTGAAGGAACCATGGTTGACAAGAGATATGGAATATCAAGTGAAGAGGAAGAAAGAAGCTTACTGAAGGTTCAGGAAACAAGGATCCGACAGGGCTCCAGAGAGTTACAAGGCAGCCAGGAAGGAGCTTAAGAATGGACTAAGGAAAGTGAGAAGGGGGCATGAGAAGGCTTTGGTGAGTAGGATTAAGGAAAACCCCAAGGCATTCTACTCGTATGTGAAGAACAGGAGGATGACTCGAGTGAAGGTAGGACTGATTGGGGAGAGAGGAGGAAACGTGTCTGGAGTCAGAGGAGGTAGGGGAGGTCCTTAATTAATACTTTGCTTCAGTTTTCACCTGTGAGAGAGACCTTGATGTTTGTGAGGACAGCGTGAAACAGGCAAATAAGCTGGAACATGTCGATGTTAAGGAGGAGAATGTGCTGGAACTTTTGAAAAATACTTGGATAGATAAATCACTGGGGCCGGAGGGGATATATCCCAGGATACTACGGGAAGTGAGGGAAGAGATTTCTGAGCCCTTGGCGATGATCTTTGCATCCTCACTGGCCACAGGAGTAGTACCAGATGATTGGAGGGTGGCAAATGTTATTCCTTTGTTCAAGAAAGGAGTAGGGATAACCCTGGGAATTATAAACCAGTGAGTCTTAATTCAGTGGTGACAAATTATTGGAAAAGATTCTTAGGATTTATAAGCATTTGGAGAAGCATTGTCTGATTAGGGATAGTCAGCATAGCTTTCTGAGGAGCAGGTCATGCCTCATGATCCTGATTGAATTCTTTGAGGATGTGACAAAACACATTGGTCAGGGTAGAGCAGTGGATGTGGTGTATATGAACTTCAGTAAGGCGTTTGATAAGGTTCCACATGATAGGTTCATTCAGAAGCTCGGGAGGCATGGTAGCCAGGGAAACTTAGCTGTGTGGATTTGGAATTGGCTCGCTCATAGAAGGCAGAGTGTAGTGGTAGATGGAGCGTATTCTGCCTGGAGGTTGGTAACCAGTGGTGTTCCGCAGGGATCTGTTCTGAGACCCCTGCTGTTTGTGATTTTTTAAATAAATGATTGGATGAGGAAGTGGAAGGTTGGGTTTGTAAGTCTGCAGATGACATGAATGTTGGTGGTGGCATTGTGGATAGTGCAGAAGGTTGTTGAGGGTTACAACAGGACATTGATAGGATGCAAAGCTGGGCTGAGATGTGGCAGATGGTGTTCAACCCAGAAAAGTGTGAAGTGATTCACTTTGGAAGGTCGAATTTGAAGACAGAATACAGGGTTAACGGCAGGATTCTTCGCAGTGTGGAGGAAGAGGGATCTTGGGGTCCAAGTCCATAGATCCCTCAAAGTTGCAGCGCAGGTCGATAGGGTAGTTAAGGCGGCATATGGCGTGTTGGCCTTCCTTAGTCGGGGATTGAGTTCAAGAGCTATGAGGTAATGTTGCAGCTCCATAAAACCCTGGTTAGGCCACACTTAGAATATTATGTTCAGTTCTGGTCGCTCCACTTTCGGAAGGATGTGGAAGCTTTATAAAGGGTGCAGAGGAGATTTATTAGAATGTTACCTGGATTGGAAAGCATGTCATATGAGGATAGGTTGAGTGAGTTAGGGCTTTTCTCTTTGGAGCAAAGGAGGATGAGAGGTGACCTGATAGAGGCGTACAAGATGATGAGGCATAGATCGAGTGGACAGCCAGAGACTTTTTCCCAGGGCAGATATGGCCAACATGAGTGGGCATAATTTTAAGGTGATTGGAGGAAGGTACAGGGGGAATATCAGAAGTGCCCCCCCCACCCCTGCCAGAAAGTGGTGGGTGCGTGGAACACGCTGCCAAGGTGCTGGTAGAGGCAGATACATTAGGGACATTTAAGAGACTCTTAGATTGTCACGTGGAGGGGTATGCTGGAGGGAATGGTGAGATTTATCTTCAGAGTAAGTTAAAAGGTTGCAACAACATCTTGAGCTGAAGGGCCTGCACAGTGCTGTTATGTTCCGTGTTAACTATTCTCAGCACTTCACTTCAAAATAGTTGGTTTGCCAGCATTTCTTGTATGTTGACCATGCAACACAGAAAATACCCTTCCAAGCAGTGATGGATCAGTTCTTACTATTGGATGCAGAGTGTTGGCATGAAGGACTGGTTGAAAGGTTATTCCTCAGTGAACAAAAACTAAGGTTGTAAGCTGAGGCTCAATTAATTTTTATCAAATGCCCAGAAGGCAAGTTCAAGTGAAAAGCATTGATAAGCAAATGTGACAGAGAAGTTACTTCTGTACATCTTTAATTATAAT
The DNA here is from genome assembly GCF_009764475.1 of Pristis pectinata. NCBI lineage: Eukaryota > Metazoa > Chordata > Chondrichthyes > Rhinopristiformes > Pristidae > Pristis > Pristis pectinata. Next base: position 24,188,126 of record NC_067409.1, on the reverse strand, counting down.
TTTTTGCAGGGTCCTTCAACCTGAAGGGACATGACACCCCAAGTTAATGCGTACTTTTTTAGTGAATGCAGAAACTTCTGCCAAGAGGTTCAGCACACTCCTGTGTATGTCAGCCTGGTTGATTGTTGTTAAAAATATTTGTGTTCTCAATTTTTTTCAGAACTTAAAATTACAATCAGTAGGTGTGAGGTCAGTCACATTATTGCATCCAGTGCTCCCGGTGTGGCCTCCTCTACATCGGTGAGACCCGACGCAAAGTGGGCGATCGCTTCTTCGAGAGCCTTTGCTCAGTCTGCTGGAAGAGCCAAGATCTCCCAGTGGCCAGCCATTTTAATTCCACTTCCCATTCTCACACTGACATGTCTGCCCATGGCCGCCTCTGCTGCCAAGTAGAGGCTAAACGCAGATTAGAGGAACAACATCTCACGTTCTGTCTTGGTCGACTCCAACCTGATGGCATCAACATCCATTTCTCTAACTTCTGGTAACCACTCCCCCCGTTTGCCACCACCTACCCCCCACCTTCAGTTTTCCATTATTCCTCTGGCCCCTTAACCACTTCTCTTTCCCCTCCCCTCTCGACCTGCCCCTCACCCACACCTTCCCTTCATTCCATGGTCTACTGTCCTGTCCATCTTGTTCAACCCTTTGCCTCTTCCATCTATCACGTCCGAGCTTCTCACCTCAGTCCCACTTCCTCCCTCACCTGGATTCACCCATCACCTGCCAGTTCGTGCTCCTCCCACTCTTCCCCCCCCCCCCCCTTCAATTCTGGTTTCTACCCTTTTCCTTTCCAGTCCCGATGAAGGGTCTTGGCCCAAAACGTCAACTGTTCATAGCTGTTACCTGACCTGCTGAGTTCCTCCAGCATTTTAAATTAAATTATTTACAGCGTGGTAACAGGCCCTTCCGGCCCAATGAGTCCACGCCGCCCACTTTAAACCCCCAAATTAACCTACCCGTATGTCTTTACAATGTGGGAGGAAACCGGAGCACCCGGAGGAAACCCACAAACTCCTTACAGACAGCGATGGGAATCGAACCCCGATCGCTGGTGCTGTAATAGCGTTGAGCTAACCGCTATGCTACCGTGTGTATTGCTACAGAATCAGGTCCACCAAGTTTGCACCAAGATAGCCAAACAGCCAATGAGGTAGCCAAATTCTCCTACCCCATGAGTATCTGAATGAAATATGCAAGATTGTTTTGCTTCTGGGCTCTGGTAGGAAATACAAAAAATCTACTTTGTGATTGAGAACCAGGCAGTTGTTCAGGTCAGTCTGAGAGAGAAATAAAATTTCCATCTCAAGCAATAAATATGACAAAAGCTGCTGGTGTATGGAATGTTTATTCTACCATAATTATGGTACTCCAGATTTGCAAATTCTTTTGAAGAAATCCTTTACAAAACTTACTGTCCTCCATAACTAATTTTCCTATCACAGGGAATATCCCTGCTGTTGTAACATTTGGGATAATTACCATCAAGCTTTGGAGTGAAAAGCATTTCACATATATTATTCATTTTGAATGTTTCACAGCAGTTGAAAAAGCTACTCTGCCACCAGGGGAAAGAAACCATGTATTAGTCAGTAATAATTAAACAGCAACTGTGCTTGAAAATACTTGTTTCGCTGTGAAGGGCATGGTCTGTACTGAAATGGAAAAGTGCAATATAAATATACTTTTTCAAGCTGAATTGATTTCAGAATGAACTCCAGCTAAAACTAGCAACATTTAAGACAAACATTAACTTTTTTCCCTCCCAAATCCAGAACATACTGAACACCTTAGTAAAATTCAAAAAACATCCTGCTCACTGATTAGTTGCTTGCAGGTACTTTGAAGAAAACACAATTTGTGCAGTGATGATCAATCTGAGAAACCATAAAAGAACCAAGCACAAGGAGATAGTAAGTTTTCTCGTAAAGTCAATTTTAATAAGCAACAGGCTATCGTACCCTCTGGCTACCCAAAGAACACAGTTTTTTTTCCTCCCAGAACGGAATACCTTTCCATAAAGTACACTGTGTCATTTGGAAGCACCCTTGTCTCCAAGTCAGAGATTGTGGCATGTCCCACTTTAACAGGAGTACAAAATCTGGACTGACAATTCACTGCACTATACTGTTGTAGGTAATGCCTTTCAAAGAAGATGACATTGCACCATTTCCAAACGCAAGCAAGTTCTTCCCCAGGTATTATAGTCAATACTGATCCTACAATGAGCATGACAAAATAATTTCTGGTTACTAGCATGTTGTTGTTTGTGAAGACGTGCTGTACCTGAATTGTCTGCTGTATTTTCCACATTGAAACAGTGATTAGATTTCTTAAGTTCTGTAATGACCAAAAAGGGCATGAGAATATCTTGAAAGTGAAATATGTGCAGAAAAATGAGTTTAATCCAGACAAGTGTGAGGTATTGCACTTAGGGAAGTCAAATGCAAGAGGAAAGTAGACAGTAATTGCAGAGCCCTTAGGACCACTGAAGTACAGAGACATCTTGGGGTGCAAGTCCATAAATCCCTGAAAGTGACAAGTTTTAAAGAAGGCATTTGGGATACTTGCCTTCATCTGTTGAAGCACTGAATATAAAAGTTGACAAGTCACGTTATAACTGTGGTTAGATCATTTTTGGAGCAATGTATCAATTCCAGTCACTGCATTACAGGAAGGATGTGGAGCGGCTGCAGAAGAGGTTCACGAGGAGATTGCATTGATTAGGGAGCATAACCTATATGGAGAAGGTGGACAGGCTTGGATCGTTTTCTTTGGAGCGTCAGAGGTCAAGGGACAATCTGAAATTATGAGACGCATAGATAGGGTGGTCAGCCAGTCTTTTTCCCAGGGTGGAAATGTCAGAGGCAGAACTTTTAAGGTGGGAAGGAGAAAGTTTAAAGGGAATTTATGAGGCAAGACTTTCTTAAATACAAAGAGAGTGGTAGATATCTGGAACACACTTCGAGGGGAGGTGGTAGAAGCTGATAAAGTTATGTTTAAGAGACATTTAGAAAGGCACATGAACAGTTAGGGAATGAATGGATTTCGGCCATGTACAGGCAGATGGGTTTAGTTGGCATCAGGGTCTGCACTGACATTGTATGTTGAAGGGCCCACTTCTGTGCTGTACTTGTGTGAAATGCAATTTTTTCTTGTTACATAACAGCACAAAACAATCATACATGGGTTCAAATGAATATTCACCTAAAGGACTTTGGTATCCTTGAACATAAACTCCTGAAAGTGAAGAAAGGTACATCAATTAGGAAGACAGAAGGTATTCTGGGAAAGGTGGCAGCCTCTCCACATCCTTCCTGTAATGCAGTGACTAGAATTGACACGATGCTCCAAATGTGATCTAACCACAGCTGTAATATGACTTGTCAACTTTTATATTCAGTGCCCTAACTGAAGGCAAGTATCCCAAATGCCTTCTTTAAAACTTGTGTTGTCACTTTCAGGGATCCATGGACTTGCACCCCAAGATTAAACAAACTAGGCCTGTTATATTGAATTAAAAACACAAGGTGATTGTATTGAAACACACAAAGTACTTGAGGAGTCTGACAGCGTAGATCATCTTTTTAAGTAGTCTCTCAGCATCAGGGACGGTTTAGTACTCTGCTGTGGTTTAGGGGTTGAGATGACAAATGAGGCCATGATAGGAATTGCAGACTTTTCCACAAATCAGGCAGGTGGTAGGTAACATTGTGGACAGGTAAATGGTTTCTGAAGTGGTGCAGATGTTTGAAGCCTATACCAACTTCTGATAAAAAGTTTACTTCATAAAATGTCAACTGTGTTTCTCTTTTCACTGTTATGGCCTGAGCATTTCCAACATTGTTTTAGAATGAATATCTGTTCTGATTTTGCATGGATCTTGAAGTGCAAGTTGAAACATGAATACTGAAACATCACTTTCTATTTTATTTCCCCCCCCCCCCAAACAAGAGAAAAATGGGGCGAAGGCGGCTATCAGCATAATTTCGGTTTAATTCAGCAACTGCAGCAGCTTCACTAACACCCGGTTACCACGTGGAGGCGTCCACATTTCGCAGTGTGCCAATGCAACGCGAGGTTCAATGTCACATCTTAAAATACCAAGTTTCAACAAAGGGGAACTCCAGCCTCTCAGTTCAGTTGAGGCAGAACCAGAAACTTTCAACTAACCAACCACCACATAACCAAAATTATGTTCCTCAGAACACTTGAGATAAAGGCCTTCAAATATCCTGCGACTGGGTTTTGCAAACACAAATCTTTCCCGAGCATTTGCTCTGGGTGGGGAAGGAAAATAAGTTTGCATCACGGTCACAAACAGCCAGGGAGAAATAACAGATGCTCCAAGCACCGTCAACCATATGAAGAAATACCAGCGGTTCAAATTTCACCTCTGACTCATCACTGATGGCAGTCACAGACATTTAATAACCGCATTTTAAAAAGCAATTCAATAAAAATATCAGAAAACCTCTTTTTTTCCGCTTTCTCGCTTCATCCTCACCTCAACCCTACCCCCGCCCCCCCCGTCCCTCTCTTTCCCCCGCAATGGAAACGGTGCCAAAGGCAGAGAGAAATGAGATCCGGGCTCGGCGCAGGGGAAGGCGGACTAGACGCGAGAGAGCGAGAAAGCCGGCGACGCGGACCAATGGCCGCGGGGGGACGGCTCTCGCGAGGTCTGGAAGGCCGGGCCGTTGGGAGCCGGGTCCAATCCGGCGTCGAGTTGCGGCGGCGGCGGCGCAGCGATCGCGGGTGCGCGTGAGCCGAGTGCTGCGGCCTCGCCTGGTTTGAGGGGACTGGAGGTGACGCTCTCAGTGTATATTTTTGACGTGGCGGCTACGTATCAGCACGGCCATCCACTCCTAGCGCACCGTAATCAGTGACGAGTAAAACTACGTAAGTGGTAAGTGAGAGAGACGGAGGGAGAAGTCAATTGAGAGACGGTGGCACTAACAGCACACGCACGGCATGCACGTAGCATTAATGCAAAGGAGAGAAACCCGGGTTGGGAATAGAGAGAGAGAGACAGAAAGAGAACAAAAAATTAAATTGGCAATTACCACTGTTCCCATTTCCTCCACCCCATCCTTTTCCTCTCTGCTTCCTTTTTTTTGGAGTGGTTAATTTCAGGGGGGTGAGGGTTCAGCGGCTGGTGACAAGATGAGAGTTTGCAGTGGGTCGGTGCTTTGAGCTTGTAGGGTCTGATGGAGGTAACGGGCTTTTAATCTGTAGCTGCAACTCTTCTCTTAGTATTTCATTAAAGGAAATCAGCCTCAAGTAGATCTTCAATCAGTGGAGATCACGGTGGGCGCAGTGACAGGCTGAGATGAAGTGTGTGATAATCACTTTTCCTCTCCTTTCACTCTCTCTCCCTCGCCCTGTTAGTTGGTGTTGTTTTGAGTCGTACGATTGTTTGGTTTGGATCATAAATTTGGACACGTTTTTTCCCACTACTTTTTATTGGAGAAGATTAATAACAAAGATTCCCATCGCGGGAGCGAGTTTATTTTGGTGAACATTTTAACAAATGGTTTTAAAAAAAGTCAGCTTTAATTTGTTACTTCTCAGCTCGAAACTGCAATTTGCAAGCGAGACATTGCAAGTTGCATTCTGGCGTTTTTTAAATTCCTTAAATAGCCGGTGATAACGACAACTATTGGGCGAAGGCAAGGCGTACCGACCCTTTGTATGTGTGTATTTTTTTTTGCAAAACAAAATGCACGTTTTATTTTTGTTTGATCTTCATGTTTCCCTAATCACTTGCAGTCCAAAAATACACTAACATGGACAGATGTGGGGAGAAGAGCTGTTTGGTGTGTTCTCTCTCCAAGTTGCATATGATGGCGAATCGCTCTTTTCACCCGCGCTTTGAATTGGCCCCCGTTTGTGCCGTTGTCAGAGTCTGGTTATTATATGAATATCTGTGAGTATTTCTCCCACCTCCCAACACTGTAAAGATGACAGAAGAGGTGCTCGCCGTGTCTCCTTTTACTTTAGCCGCCCATTTTTTGTATGTAAGCTCCTGACGTTTGTCCACTTGCGACAACATGATCTGCTACAGTGTAACAACATGACGTTATCCTGGTTAGACTTTGTCACAGAAAATACGACCGAGACTGTCGGTGTGTGCGTGTGAGTGAGAGAGAGTGAGTGAGGAGAGAGACGTGGAAATTTATTTAAAGAGAGTTTGAAGGCGGGAGAGGGAGACACTCGGAGTCTCTGTGCTGTCTGCCCCGCTTTGCCATAAAGGAGACTCGGGTCTGGGAGTCACATCGTGGCCAAACAAAACATGTCGGAAAGGGGACAACACGAAAGAAAGTACTCGGCGTTTGGACACCGATTCGGATCTGTGTCTTGGACACAGCTTGGACAAACTGTTCATTTCGGGATTATTTTAAAACTATAAAACATTTCGCATTTTAAAAGAAATTTTGTAATTTTGGACCAACGCGTTCTTGTTGGAATATTAACGCCAACTAATGTGCCAGGAATCTTTTTTGTCTTCGTAGTTTAGTTCAGGGAGGGGTAACGAGTTGATCAGTGCGTGTGTGTTTTATTTTGAAACGCAGTGGAGTTCGGGGCTTTCGACAATGTTGCTTGACGTTTTTGAAGCGGTTTTTCCAGTTTCAGTTCTGTTCAACTGAAACGTTTTAATTCCTTTCGATCATTTTTTTAAAATCTCAATCAGATTGGCGCGATTCTTCAGTTGTCAGTCGGGGGTATTCATGCGTAAAGCAGTTTCGCGTTTGGTGTAAAACCGACCGCCGTTTTGTTCGCACAAAATCCCGGGCTGCGGTTTGTTGGGGCATTTTTTAAATTTTCGAAAACCTAACTGCAACCGCAGTAGGGCGGTGAATTTTTTTTAAATGAAGGTGAAACGTTGACGCTTGGACTCGTCTAATCACTTAAAACATTTTGGTGTGTTTTTCGGGGTAGGGAGATGAAAGGTAAAATAATGCAGTTATTTCTGGAGAGTCTGCTGATTAAAATGGCGGCGGTTTGATCTGCTGTGGAAGGTTCTAGAAATGGCGCAGTGTCTCCTCGAGTGAGGTTCGCCAGCACCCTCCTCCTAGCCAGCTTGTGAAATTGCAGTGGAAGCGTACTGATGCGGCTCAGATGTAATTATGCGGTGGAACTGCAGGAGCTTTTTAGGCGTCCATATCTTCCCTCCTCCCAAACCCCTTGTGAATTGCACGTATGAGTGGGAACTGGCGACAGTCTAAAGCCAGAGAGTGATAGCTTCCCGTAATATGTACAAATATATCTTTAATCCACCTCTTCCCTCAAGCAACTAACTGCCAATTGTATTTTATTTGCAGCTAAGTTGTAGGTAATTCACTTTATCCGAAGCAGTTTAAAATTTTCTTTTTTGGAGTGATCAGTGTTGTCATCCAGCTATGAATTATGAGATCTTATTCATTTTGCTGTTTATTCTCAGAGGAAATTCAGGGGTGATTTAAGAGGTGTTTAAACTTCTGATTGATTTTAATACGGGAGAATGATTTCCACTGAAAAAGAGTGCATGGATTTTTGGGAGTGAACAAAAATGACCGTTAAGGTTCAAGCAGTGAATTATTGGAAATGCATTGCCTGAAAGGATACTGAAGCAAATTTGACATGAACTTTTGATGAAGGAGAATTATAAATCCAGTGGGTATGGGACTAAGTCTTTCAAATAACTGGTGTCGGTTATGTGCCTGTATGCGATATAATAGTGTGACTACAATTAAAGTACTGCTGAGTTTGTTCTTTAGGTGGCTGGTCACTGGTCCTTTGTCATGCAGGACTTGATGGTAACTTCACTGTTACTTGATACGCAGATGCTATTTTCAACATTCCTATCCTCCACGAAGATTTTTCTTAAGATGGAGTTTCATACCATAAATGGAGACAATGAGTTACGGAAGTGCTTTGTGCTCGACCTCCGTGGATTTGTTGTTTGCAGGCTTTGCAGGGAAGAGAGAATACTAATTCTGAATTTATGGCAATTGACCACTTAATGAAATATGGGTTCCTGTTTCACACATGCTCAGATTGTTCATGACTACAGTTATGTAATTTAAAGTCTATTTGAAAAATAAAAGGAATGGTGTGTATTGGTTTAAATTGCCATTGGGAGGAATGTGAAGATTCTTTTCAAATCATGAAGTTCAGGGGCCAGACTATTTTCATTTTATCCTGCATTTAATTAGTTGGGTTTGTGATTCCAGTGATCTTTTTCATATATCCCAAATTGTTCTGGTGACCAGTGTGCAAATTGGCTGCTGTTTTTGGCCATGTAACAATCATGAACTGGCACTTCATATGTTTTACATCAGCAAATTTGGATTATCAATATTGTTTTCCTGTCTTTTTTTTAACAGGAGAGGATGGATGGAGAAAATTAACTCGCTGATCTCCATAAATTCTTTAATTTTGGGACTTTACCATTTATAGAATTCATCAGTGCCAAAGGACAGTTTAAAATTAAATATGTAAAGATAACTAGTAGTCAATGTCAATCATATCAGCCTCCAACTTGGGCTGAGAGAGTCGTTTGGATGTCATCTGGCAATGTTACTGTGGTGGAAAGTTTATTGAATTTTTGACATTCTTAAATGCAGATATTTTTGAAACATTGTTTATATGCAAATCAGTGATGAAGAAATGGATCAATCTTTGCTTCTTAATTTAGCATATCATCAAGCTATTCTCTGGCTTTTGCTCAGTTAGCCACAATCAAATTAGTCAATTTGGATTACATTGATATTTTCAGGTACCAACTGATGCATTGAAAGCTATCCAGTGAAAGAATTAGTCTTTGCAGAGTTCTGAGTAATCAGATAAAGCTCTCAACAGTTCAACTGTAAAATACCAATTAGCAGCATTTAAATTGAGTATGAAATAATCACAGGTGGGGTTAAAATGTTACAATGACATTACACTAACCATTGTTGGTAAATTTACAGTTTGGACCAGTTTTGCCAAACATAAATTTGACAAGATGAATTTTAGGTCTGACACTGACTGAGAAGTTGATCACACCAGAAGTTGATAAATTTTACTGTGATATTAAAGTATATTTCTGAAAAAAAAATAAAAGGAAGAAGCAATCAATTCAACTGATCCATACAGGTGATCCAAGCAGCCGCTTCCCTGTTATCTTCCATGAGACTCCTAGCACTCTTGATCTACCCATTTAATATCGATACATTTTGAGGTTGGTTGTGCTTACAAGGCCTTGAATAACTTTCAGGAGAGGTAGTGCAGTTGAATTAGATTACTCCTTTTGGTATGGCACTAATCGGTTTGGATGCTCTCCACACATCGATCTGTGGTACTAGGTAAACGTACTTCTTTAACCAGTTATTAAGCTGGATTAGGTTATTTCTGCCCAGTATAGCCATATAATCTTTAACAACCTTTATGCAGCCGAAGCACTCCATCATATCTACTTGTGCAAATGGCTAAAAGTTTTAATATGAACTAAAAAGTTATCTCGGAACTAATACTGAACTTCACCGTTTAAAAAAAAAATTATTTTCACTTTTGTACATGTAAAGTGATGTGTTTGAATCCAGATCTTTGTCTCAAGCCTCTTCTTCCCCCCTCCCCAATCAGGTCTTGGTATTGATACCTGAATATGCTATATAACGTGCTTATTCTCATTTAATTTTTTCTGGGGGGAAAAAATACTTCATGCTGGTGCTGACAAGGGAAGAGGTGTCATTTTAAGGAGCCATCTCTTGGCTTTTCATTATGAAGGTAGGTCTTGCATTTTGGGTGAAGAAAGATGCTTGTCTGGTCCTGAGTAACAAGCATTAATCCTTTACCATCAAACAGTCAACTATGAACTACAAAGAATTTGGGCATCCAGCCTATGTTGCATGTATAGCCTGATAAACATCAAGTGAACTTGTGTTTTTAATATATTTAACTGTGTTTTCAGGCTATAAGCACATGCAGAATCTCGTATTATTATAAACATCTAATGTTTGGAATTCTGTGAAAACTGGAATAAAGTTAATCTTGTCTGGTGGAAAATGCTTAATATTGCATTATTAAATATTCAGAAACTGGTAAAATTATCTACTTGATAAATTTCTGTTTTGTCTTGATTTTTCTCCACATTTTGGAGATAATGTTGTTGTTATCCACCTCATGTTACTAACCCACTTGCCAAAAGGAACAATTTTGGTTTAAATGCTCTCAAAACCCTTGATTATCTTATGCACCTCTGTTAATTCTCTCCTTATCTGTTGCTTTGTAGAGAACAAGAACAGCTTCTCTTGTCAAATTACTGAATTATCTCCTTTGTTGTATCCTAGTAAATTCCTGGTAACTTTTTTGTACACTTTGGAGGGTATTTTTCCGAAAGTGAGGTGCTTGGAATAGCTCAGCTGAGTCATAATCAGTAATTTGTAGTGGTTAATCATGACTTTGAATTTTTTTATTGCATTTTATACACACCTAGTTATTGTATATGCCCTATCCACTTACCTTGCTATCTTCAAAGATATGCACATCTTTTATAAACAACGCCTTCAGGTCTTGTCCTCAGAATTGTGATTATGCTGTCTGTATGTTTTTTTTCTGAAGAGCTTAACTTTCCAATTGTCCATATTTTTGTAACTCATATTGTCAGCAAGCTGGATAGTAGCTAATTTTTTTTTGTTCTCAGAAGACTTAAATTGTGCTTTCTTTCCCCATATCCAGATCATTATATGTTTCAATAAATCTTTGGACTGCTTTCTCCTTTCTAATCAGATACATGGCCATTCCAACACTATCTTATAAACCTTTACCAATTATGTAGCATACTACCACTCTCATTAATACCAAGTTCTTAATTTTTCCATGCAAGCATTGGTTTTCTAAGATGTTATCGTTTTATGTATGCAGCAGTTGTTGCACTAACACCATCAGCCCTTTTGTTCAGTTCATCAAAGATCATTCCTTCAGTCAGACATTCCTTTCACAGATCTGTGCCGATTGTTCATTAACACTAAATCCAAATTCTATTCCACTCCATCAATGTCCTTTTTAGAGTTCTGCATGAGAGCTATATGCTGTGATTTGCCATTCAGAGCAGTGGAAAAAAAAATTGTGCAGAGAGACTCAAGTTACCAAACTGCATTGGTGAACATAAATGTAAGAAAATGAAGGAAAGGAAACAACTTTAAAGGTATTCACATTGCATTGAAGAACAGAATGAATAATTAGTAAAAGGGCTATTAATAGCTGGATGGATAAGATGACAAAACAAGACAACTGCTGGCTCTAGCTTTTAATTGTACCCCATGGCAATACTGTGCTGATTCATGAAGTGTGGCATGGATCAACACATTTGAAATTCCCTCCAGTTCCTCAAACAGAATTTTGCGGAGATGCAGCTGCTGCTGTAGGGTATACAAAGGGCTGTGAATTTTGTGAAAATTCAAGGATATCACTTTACAGTGGCAGAGATTGGAAGCATACACAAGTAGGTGGCCTCTTGTGGGTAATGGGTTTCATGAAAGGCCTGTGAGAGAACGCATTTTGGATTTTTTTAAAACTAGTATATATGGGGGTGGAGAGTAACTGGCATGGTAGAAATTCAAGGAGATTTGGTGAGTGGGGGTTGCAAAATAGTAATTCTAGAGAAACATGGGAAAAGGTTACATTAAACAACAATAATCTCTTGGAATAGTTGAAGAGACTCGGAACTGAATGGCTTGTTCCTGTGCTGCTGACAAAATAAAGAATGCAAGCAAGTGGCAATTATTCAGTTGCTGCCTGTTAATTTCTACCAAGGCCAATCATTTACAAACCCCACAACAGCTTTGAACAAAATACAAAACAAATGCAGTGAGAGTGACTGTTCTTAACATTAAAGTAGCATTTGATCAAGTGTAAGTGAGGGAGACTGAGGAAAGGGAAAATAGTGGAAATTCAGGTGCAAGCTCCTTTTACTGGAGTCATTGCCAAATATATGTAGTTGGAGTCCAGTTCAATCACTCTTAGGATTGAAGATTTATAAGACTGGGGTTTTAAGGTCAATCATTTTAGTTTGCCTCATTGATGACTTCCCTTCAAATCTTTTATTAAGTTTATTTAATTTTATCAAATGTGCAGTTCCAATTGGAATACTTCAGGTAATTAACCAATCCATGAAGGTATTAAGACCTGGTTAATATTCAGACATGGCTGCACAGTAAGATTTCTGCTGCACAAATATTGGGGAATTGTTTTCAACAAAATTGTTGAACCAGCTTCCCCTTGAATTACATAAATACTGCTAAATTCCCCCCTCAATCATGTCTTATGAGGAAAATTAACTGGACCAGTTGCATCAATACCCTTGCAAGTGTATTTTTGTCAAGTGTCTTGCTTCTTGACTCCAAAGTCTTTCCACCATTTGCAAGGTATAAATCAAGGGCAAAATGGCTGGACAAATGCAACTCTTAAGTATTTAAAGCTCAGCACCATTAAGGATGTTGCACTATGTGCCTTGTTCAATTTCTTCACTGGCTGGATTTCATTTACAAAATGTACTGCAGGAACTTGTCAAGCTTCTACAACAAGGTGGCAAAGCTTCAAATACCGAAGATCAAGGGGACAGTATGTGTATATGAACGCCACCACTTGCAAATTCTCTAGTTGCAATCTGACTTGGAAATGTATCTTTGTTTCCTCATCACTGGATGAAAATGCTGGAATCTTTACCTCATCACACTGTGGAATGTTAACAATCCTTCGAATGCAACAGTCCAAGAAGGTGGACTGCTGATACCTTCTCAAAGGCATGTAATGATGGGGATTACATGCAGGCTTTGTTAGTGATTTAACAGGTTTCCTATGAATATTTTTTTAAAAAAAGGGTTTAGTAGCTTGAGATTTTGCAGGATTGGGAAATGGGTTGAGTCTGAGTTTATTGTATGCTTTGAGTATAAATGATAAGGGTGAAGTTAAAAATTGGTGAGCAGGAAGGAAAAATTGGTTATGAAATATTATTGAAAATTGAGCTGAATTAAGAGAGGCATGGGAATTCAGTAGACTGGAACTGCGAGTGAATTGCCCACCATTTTGTAACAAGTTGCTGACATCAGTGTTCATGATATTTGTCTCCTCATGAAATTGCGCAGTGAAGTGAAAACTTGCTGCATGTCTACAGTAATTATACTATGGAATCTGCCTGGTGAATGTGGCCCAGAGAATGATTCCATTTAATTGAATTGAAAGGAAGGACAATGAAGGACCTGTGTAAGAAGAGTTTTTTTAAATTAACTGAGTTTGTTCACATGTTGAAATATCAAGTGCTATAATTTTTTAAAAGTTTTAGTTTTGTGTCGAGGAACAACAAGGACTATTTTTAATCATTCACAGGTCTGACAGTTGTCAAAGCACAGGGGCATGGCTCAGTTGTTACCAGTTTGATTTTTTTTTCCCAGCTTCTGTTGGTGGGATTTTTTTTTGCATGCCCATATGACAGTGCTACGTTGTGCAAAACCTCAATGTTGTAGAGGGGTAAATGTTTTAGATTGGTTTGTCTCTGGTCAGGGTAGATGCTGGTGAATCTGCAAAATATGTTTGTTTGCCCACATGTTGGCTTATTGAGTGCAGGCTGCAAGCTTCCAGCAACCAATTATGTTCTAATATTTCTGATTTAAGTGCCATTCAGAATTGGGGTGTCACAGTGCAAATCAAGGAATTGCTGTGAGCTGACATTGTCAGTGGCTTAATGTGATCTTGAGAGAGTGGCTGAATGTCACAGTTTTAAACATGGGTAGTATAAAAGAAACAGCTGGGAATTCATTGTCAGAAATTTCTCAAAATAGCAGTGTAAGTTCAGAAGGATATCAGCAAGGAATATGGGATTCTTAGTTTTATAGTCATTCAGTATTTAAAAACAAGGCAGTTCAGCTACAGGATGATATTGATGAGTTGGTAAGGTGGGCAGAACAATAACAGATGTAATGTAATCTTGATAAGTGATACATTTTGACAGGACTAATCGGGCTAGGACATAGACAATGAATGGTACAGTCCCAGAGAGTATTAAACAACTGAGGGATCTTTGCGTATAAGTCCAAGGATCCTTGAAGGTGGCAGTATAGGTGGACTGGGTGGGGAAGAAGGCATATAGGATACTTGAGCTGTGATACAGAATATGAGAACAGGGAAATTATGTGGAACTATATAAAACATCAGTTGAGCCACAGCTGGAGTATGTGCTGTTCTGGTTACCTCACCACAGTAAGGATGTGTTTGCGGAGGATACAGATAGATCCATGAGAACGTTGCCTGGGATGTATTGGAGAGAATGGATTGGGTGGGTTTTGTTTTTCTTGGAATGGAGGAGGCTGAGGAGTGCTACCTGATGTAAACAAAATCATATGGCCAACATGCCATTTGCTTTCTGAGCTACATTTTGGGCCTGTGCGCTAACATTTGGTGATTCATGCACGAGGACACATAAATCCCTCTGAATTTTACTCATTTACAGTCCCTTTCCATTAATATGATTTACCTTTTGATTCCTCCTGCTGAAATGCTTGACCTCACACTTCCCCACATTAAATTCCACTTGCTAGATTTTTGCTCAATAACTTAATGTATCTATATCCCATTGCAGAATCACAATGTCCTCATCACAATGTTCCCTTTCACCTATTTTTCTTTTCATTTCATTGGCAAACTTGTAAACTTTTCATTTCCTTCCCATGTCCAGGTCATTAATGTAAAAAGTAAATAATTCAGAGTGATTCCTGGAGTTATCCACTATATTGACTATCCTCCAGCCTGAAAAGGACCCATTTATTCCAATTCTCCATTTGACTGCCAGTTTTCAGTCCATGCTAACACACTTCCTCCAATGCCATAGGCCCTTAGAGAGGTACCAGTTCTTCTGTGGCATCTTATCTGATGCCTTTTGGAAATCTAAATGTTCCACATCTCTAAGTTTCCCTTCATCAACCCATTCAATCACATCCTCTAAGAATTTGAGCAAATTTGCCAAATATGATTTAGCTTTCATAAAACCATGTTAATTGGGTTCTATTACATATTGAGCTTTCCTAAATGAATAGTTTTTTTTTCCTCTTTGATTATTGTCTCTGCACCTTGCCAACAATGGATGTTAAATGAATGAAGGAATTACATCGGCTGTCTTCCAGCCTTCTGATCCCTTTGTGAAATGTAGAGATTTTTGAAAATTTTCAACCAATGGCTCCACTATCTCTGCAGCCACTTCCATTAAAACCCATGGTGCAGGCCATCAGGTCCTGGTGATTTGTCTGTCTTTAGACCCTTGAGTTTCTTGAATACTTTATCCTTCATGATTGGAATTTTACAAGTTCCCTGCTTTTTTTTAAAATTAGTCCATCTGTTATCTTGGGGATATTTGGAGTGTTCTCCATGGTCAAGACTAGTGCAAAAAATGATTTAACGTTTCTGCCATTTATTTGCTATTTTGTTATTAATTCACCAGCCTTGTTCTCTAGAGGTTCTACACCAACCTTTTGCTGCTGCCTTCCCATTTATATATCCATTGTAACTCTTACTGGTTTTTATAATATTACATGAAAGTTTTCTCTCAAAATCATTTTTTGTCCCTTCTCTTGAGCTTTTGTAGTCTTTTGCAACTAGATTCCAAAAACTTCTCAGTTCTCTGGCTTACCATCAGCCCTTTCAACATTGTATGCCCTACTTTTTAATTTAACATTACCCTTGACCTTCTTTGTTAATGAGAGATTGTGCCTCTTTCTCATGGAAACTCTTTATAATTGTTAAATTCCTGCTGAGTGCTTATAGACTTGCTGTTAGACCATCTCCCACTGTTCATTTACTGATCTGCCTCTTAGCTTACTTTCCCATTTCACCTTAGCCAATTCCACCATACCGTTTTAATTGCCCTTATTCAAGTTGAAGATGGTGATTTTAGTTCTGTAGTGTTCACCCTCAAATTGCATCTGGAATTCTATCATTGTCATTACTATCTTCTTGGTATTGGTTTATTATTGTCACTTGTACTGAGGTACAGTGGAAAAACTTGTCTAGCATACCGTTCATACAGATCAATTCATTGCACAGTGCATTGAGGTAGTACAGGGTAAAAACAATAACAGAATACATAGTAAAGTGTCACAGCTGCAGGCAAGTGCATTGCAGGTAGACAATAAGGTGCAAGGTCGTAACAAGGTAGATTGTGAGGTCATGAGTCCATCTCATCGTTTCAGGGAACCATTCAATAGTCTTATCACAGTGTGATCGAAACTGTCCTTGAGCCTGGTGGTATGTGCACTTGGGCTCCTGTATCTTCTGCCTGATGGGAGAAGGGAGAAGAGAGAATGACCTGGGTGGGTGGGTCTTTGATTATGCTGGCAGCTTCACCAAAGCAGTGAGAGGTGTAGACAGAGTCCATGGAGGGGAGGCTGGTTTCTGTGATGTGCTGGGCTGTGTCTACAACTCTGCAGTTTCTTGTGGTCTCGGGCGGAGCAGTTACCGTACCAAGCCGTGATGCATCCATATAGGATGCTTTCTGTGGTGCATCGATAAAAGTTGGTAAGTGTCAAAGGAGACACATCAAATTTCTTTAGTCACCTGAGCAAGTAGAGGTGCTGGTGAGCTTTCTTGGCCATGGCATCTGTGTGGTGGGACTAGAACAGGCTATTGGTTATATTCACTCCAAGGAACTTGAAGCTCTCGACCTCAGCACCATTGATGTAGGCAGGTGCATGTACACCGTCCCCCTTCCTGAAGTCAATGATCAGCTCTTGTTTTACTGACGTTGAGGGAAGGGTTGTTGTCGTGACACCATGTCATTAAGCTCTCTATCTCCTTCCTGTACTCTGACTCATCATTATTTGAGATACGGCAGACTACGGTGGTATCATCTGCAAACCTGCAGATGGAGTTAGAGCAGAATCTGGCCACACAGTCATGAATATATGGGGAGTAGAGAAGGGACCTGAGGATGCAGCCTCGTGGGGCATCAGTGTTGAGAATAATCGTGCAGGAGGTGTTGCTGCCTATCCTCACTGACTGCAGTCTGTTGGTCAGAAAGTCAAGGATCCAGTTGCAGAGGGAGGTGTTGAGTCCCAGGCCTCATAGTTTGGTGATTAGTTTGCTTGGAATTATAGTATTGAAGGGGGAGCTGTACTCAATGAACAACAGTCTAATGTAAGTGTCTTTACTGTCCAGATGCTCCAGAGATGAGTGTGGGGCCAGGGAGATGGCGTCCACTATAGACCTGTTTCTGCAGTAGACGAATTGCAGTGGGTCGAGATTTTCCGGGAGTCTGGAGTTAATGCATGCCATGATCAGCCTCTCGAAGCACTTCATGATGGTGGATGTCAGAGCCACCAGTTGGTTGTCATTAAGGCATGTTACCTTGTTTTTATTAGGGTTATAGTTGTCTTCTTGAAACAGGTCGGAACCTCCGATTGAAGATAAGTTGAGCTGCCTTTACTAGTCACATGTACATCGAAACACACAGTGAAATGCATTTTTTGCGTGTAGTGTTCTGGGGATGGCCCACAAGTGTCGCCGTGCTTCTGGCGCCACCATAGCATGCCCACAACTTCCTAACCCCTATGTCTTTGGAAGTGGGAGGAAACGAGCACCCAGAGGAATGCAGTCACGGAGAATGTACAAACTCCTCGCAGACAGCGGCCGGAATTGAACCCAGGTCATTGGCACTGTAATAGCATTACAGTAACTGCTACACTACTGTGCCTGCAAATACCCCCGCCAGCTGATGAGCACAGTATCTGAGGGCAAGTCCAGGAACACCATCCGGGCCAGGTGGTTTCCTCGGGTTCACTCTCTGCAAGACTGATCTTATGTCCTCGACGGTGACCACAGGTTCAGTTTCATTGGAGGCTGTCGGGGTGGGTGATGACAAACCACTTCCCTTCTGTTCAAAACATGCATAGAATGCGTTAAGGTCATCATCGTTTTGTAGCCCATTATAGCATGTAAGCCTTGTCACAACCGACAGCTGGTCTGGGACTCTTGAACTAGTATTGTCTCTTGGCATTCTTGATAGCTTTATGGAGGTCATATCTCAATTTCCTGTAAAGGTCAGGGTCACCTGATTGGAATACAGTAGTCCTTGACTTCAGTAGGGAGTGGATCTCCCGGTTCGTCCATGGCTTCCAGTTTGGGAACGCCTGTATTATCCTCTTTGGTACACAGTCCTCAGCACACTTGTTGATAAAGTCTGTGATGGTGGTGACATACTCATCAAGGCTGGCAGCTGAGTCTTCGAACATGGACCAGTCCACTGACTCAAAGCAGTCGCACAGAAGCTCGTCTATTTCCTCAGACCAGCACTGTATGACTCTCTGTACTGGATCCTCCCATTTCAGTTTCTGTTTGTATTCAGGGAGGAGCACAGCCCGGTGGTCTGATTTACCACAGTGAGGGAAAGGGGTGGCTTGGAAGGCATCTTTGATGGTCAAGGGTGTTTGGGGCCCTTGGTGAGACGGGAGACATGCTGGTAATACTTTGGTGACACACTGTTGAGGTTGGCCTGGTTCGGGGATCTTCAACCACAAGATCTTTTATTAATCCTGCCTCATTACTCATGACCAAATCCTGGGTAGGTTCTGTAACATCGTTTTACGAAGCAATCCATGATGCATTCCACAAATTTTTCTTCTACAATACCCTTGCCAATTTGGTTTGTCCATTCAATGTGATTAAAATTCATTTATCTTGTCTTATCTTAAAATTTCCCATGATAATTTCAGTCCTTTTCCAACCATTCCCAGTTATTTACCCATTTATGCTCTGCTTTATTAATTCACCACATTTTGGGGGGCCCGTAAAGTACTCCCATTCGTGTCTTCATTCCCCTACTGTTTTATGACTTCAACCCAGACCAATTCGACGTTACTATCCACTGCCTCTATTTCATGACTCAACACCACTGTTACCTTCCTTAGTTAGCATCTGGACTCTGCCTCTTTTCCATTTTGGCCTGTTCTTTTGGAGCATCGTATATACCTTTGTGTTCAAAGACATCTAACACCTCTACCTTCTTAATACTGAAATGCGACAGACTTTCTTCATACCCCTTCCTGAACTTGCTATCTTCCACAAGAGCATGGATATGGTGAGTCAAAGGGCCTGTTTGTGCGCTTGTGTGAATCTGACTTTTGTGAGGGTGATGAGCTTTTCTTGACTGGTACTGGGTATGAGGGAGAAGGCCATAATGTGCCAAGTTCAAATGTGAGATGCTATCTTTTTCAACTTATGTTGAGTTTCTTTGGAATATTTGTTACAAATGCAAAGGTTGGAATTGGATAGGAAATCAAACTGAGAGTCAATTGGAAGCTTTGTTAGGTTCGCCTTGGCAGAGTTACCCTAACTTTTAGGGAGCATAGTTCTACCTAAGTGGCTTTGGAAATATGGACAGATTTTTGTGTTGTGTAGTGGAAGCAAAACTTTAGTCACTTTTTAAGGGTCGTTCATGATGTGATGGGTGCTGTAGATATTTCTACATGGCTGGGGAAACTTAGACTGCTGGAATAAACTTCCAGATCTCTCTCTTTTGTGACTGATGAAATAATCCTACAGTGTAACTGTGGTTTTGCGCAGCAGTCTGATTTCAGGAAGTAAATAATTAATGATAATATTAAACTTCATTTAATGTTATCAACCTAATGCATTTTGTTGTAATATTAATTTGTAATTCACTGCCCATCATCCAGCATGATTGACAACCTTTTAAAACAAAACACAATTACAATGGTGATTGTGCTTCAAATGACTACACTTCAGAAGGATATGGTGGTGACTAAGTTAGTGGTCATATAACCCAGAGGCCTGAACCAATAATCCAGAGAGCTGAGTTCAAGTCCCACTGTGGCAGCTGTGGAATTTGAAATTGGAATTATTTGATGCCCTGAAGTTCACAAAGACATGAATATCTCTTTGGAAAGAGAATCTGCTGTCTTTATTTATCTGGCCCATATATGCAATATGGTTTCTTAAATATCTCCCAAAATGGATTAATAGTGGGAGTTAGGAATGGGCAATAACTGTTGGCTTTGCCACTGAGACCCACATAGTGAAAAAGAAATTATGCCCTTCATTGTGCATATCACCTGAACTTGTTCTTGGCCCTGGCTACCTGCAGTTAATTTATCTCAATATATGGATGATTGAATGTACAAATGGAAAGAGAACTGTCAAAGAAATCATCAGTTACATTTAATTTTTGTATTATTTAAATATTTAAGATTATTAAACAAAAAGATTAAAATGCAAAATTGAAAACATTTAAAGTAAAATACAATAAAATAAGCAAAGCAACTATCTGCAGCCAAGCTGTTTCCATAAAGGTCAGCAATCCCAATTGTTTGAATGGGGTTGTAGGTGTGTCCAGCCTGATACACTGCATCTTGCCTTCAGCTTTATCAGGACACTTTGTTCATCTCTGCCACTGGGCTCAATGATGAGTGGATAGTCAACTGTGCCATCATTTGACCTTCAGCATGTCATGGACTTCCACATTTGACTTGGCATTTGTGGAAGTGCAGGACATTTTGAGGTGTGAATAGCAGATGGGTGATGGTTCACTTGGGGGAACCATGGGCAAGTAGATAGCACCATTTGGCCTATTGTTAATAAGGGATTTGTAATGTTCTGAAATTATGGTGTTATATAATAGACTTGATTTGAAAGCCACGTTGCATCAACAGCGCTGTTTGCTGATACTCACTGTCCAATTTATTTTTCACTAGAATCACTGGGCTCCATACTGTCACAACCTTGGGTGAAACATGAGCTAAAGAAATGAATTCATGTTTTCTGACAAAGTATGGTATCAAGAAGTCAAGGGGGCAAGCCAATGGAGTCACATCCTCCATAAAGAAAGATGGTTGTGCTTCTTGGTAATTAAACATCCCAGTCCCACAACATGTGTAGGATTTCTCGGTTGTCCTAGGTGCCATCTATTTTGAGCTGCTTCATCAATGACCTTCTTCCCATCATAAAGTCAGAAGTGGAGACATTTGCCAATGATAGCACAATGTTCAATTTCATTTGCAACAACTCTGACAATGAATTGGTCTTTCCCAATATGCAGCAAGGCCAAGAGAAAATCCATCATAGTCTATTAAAATTCATGGCAAAAAATTGCAAGACAGTAATCATCTCCAGCAATCTACTTGAAGTATTCCTATCTCTCAACCTTTCTGTGTCCCATTGGTCACCATTAGTTAGAAATTTACTTGGACGAACCACAAGTATTGTGGCTATAATAGCAGATTAGAGGCTGGGAATCACATTGTAAATGACCAGCCTTCTGACGTAAAACCTTTATCCAATTTAGCCTTGTAGACAATAGAGTACGATGGAATATTATCCACTTGCATGGATGAATGTGGTGGCAACAACAGAACAGTTCAGCACCATCTTGGACAAAGTAGCCTCTTTGGCACCTAATTCACCACCCGAAATATTAATTTCCTTCACTTCTCATCTCAAAGATATTACAGTTGTTTACTTTGGCAATGCTGACAGCAGCTTTCACGTGGGCATTCTACCCTACCAAGAAGGGTGAGGGCAGCAGGCACATGGTAACACCACATGCAGGGTTTTGACTAAAAATGTCGTCAATTCCTTTCCTCCCATAGATGCTGCGTGACCCGCTGAGTTCCTCCAGCAGACAGTTTGTTGCACCACCTACAGGCTGTCCTTCAAGTTGTACATTTTTCTTTCTTGGAAATATGTCATTCTTCCTTTTGTCATTATTGGGTCTCACTCCCAGAACTCCCTACTCAATAGCAGGTGAGCAGAACCTGATCAGAAACATTGGGGGAAGAAGGATCAGCAACACCTATATCCCGCCAAATGAATAATATGTCATCTTATTTTAAGTATTGAGTAGGACACATCTTTACCTTTTATCTTTTCGAGGGAGAACAGTACAAACATTTCTCACTGTTGGTAAACCTCCACTGTATCCTTTCTATGAAATTTGTATCTTTTCAGAATGGTCAGTTGGTAATCAGGCTGAGGTATAATGAGTGACTCAACACAGTCCACCATGATTCCTCAGATATGTAATTGATTTGCTTGTGTGTTTTAAGTATTTACACATTTTGACACCAGGAGTCTTTGTATTGTTTCACTTGCAACACATTGCCATTTATAGTATACTGCTTTTCATGTTGGACTGTCCAAGATTTTACATTTCTATGCATTTTAATTCCACCTTGTTTCCATCCATCTCACTGTGCTTTCAATTCAAAGTACAAATTTGGCATTATCTGTAACTTTTTTCCTAGTTTTTGACATATACAAATTGTAAAATGCTATTTCCAAACCTAAAACTGGACAAATATGAGGTAATCACTATTTCACTGAATTGTTTGGTTAAATGCTTTTGACTTGGCAGTGGTAATCCTGTTGTATGTCAAGGTGATTAATCATGTATTCATAACAAGTATTAGGCCACAGCCAAATACTATTTACACTTTTAATTATCTGTTAGTAAATACTTAAGTCATTGGAGCACTTTGATATTATTTCACATGATGATTACTAGGAAAAGGAAGTGAATAATAGAATTCTTTTGATACAGAAATGCCATTCGGTCCCTCGAGTAAATCGAGAACTGCATTTGCTGTAGCAGAGAAGATTCAAAGAAATGAAATACTGTAAATGGTAACAATTTTAATTTATTTACTGTGTTTAAAAACTTCAATGTCCCAAGGCACTGGAGAGGTGCATTATCAAAAAATTTAACCTGAAGCTGCATGAGATTAGTACATTTAACCCAAAGCAAATCTAAATCTAAACCTGACAGAAGTAGTCCAGAGGGAAAGCTGTTTGGAAGGGAATTCCAGAGCTGCGTGATTGGCAATTGAAAGCACAGCCATCAAATATGGAGCAATTAAGCCTTTGGATGCATTTATCTTCGGAGAGTTGCATAATTAGGTTGTAGGAATATGGGGAGGGTGGGATTTAAGGAGGAATTGGAATAAAACAGATGTTCTAAAACTTGTTGCATGACCATGCTAAGAAGAGCATGGGTGGATGAAACAACACTTCAAGCTTCCTTGACTGTTTAATTAAATTATGCCAAAGCCTGCACTTTATTTTCCCATCCCACCTATGCACAGATCCCTTGAAGCCTTCAGAACCCAAAGATGTACTGTTCAGTTGTAAACATACTTTAGGCAGCGTGTATTATCCCAAGGCCGAGAATTCTGTGGATTTACCCTTTGTGAATGAAGAAATTTCTTGTTTCTGTTTTAAATGGACAAACTAGTTCCGAACTTTCCAGGCTCTCTGCATCTGCTCATCCTTCTCTCACAGAATCTTGCATGTTTCAAAGAGGATTATGCCTTCACTAACTTGCAGTAAGGACAAGTTGACTCTTCATATCTCTTTGTTGGACAACTGATCATCTTTGTAATGAATAGTGGATCCTTGTTGCACTGCCTTCAAGGCAAGTAAATGCTCTTCCTTATCTGGAAGCTACAGTCAGTGTGGATTGGTAACATCTCCTCCTCGCTGATAATCAACACAAGTGCACCTCAAGGATCCGTGCTTTGTCCACTGCTCTGCTCTCACACTCGTGACTTGTGGCTAAGCACAGCTCAAACACCATCTGTAAATTTGCTGATGACACCACTGTTGTTGGTAGAATCTCATGGCAACAAGGAGGCGTACAGGAGTGAGATAAATAAGCTGTTTGAGTATTGTCGAAACAACAACTCGCACTCAATGTCAGCAAGACCAAGGAATTGATTGTGGACTTCCGGAAGGGGAAGTCAGGAGAACACACCCCAGTCCTCACTGAGTGGTCAGCAGTGCAATGGGTGAGCAGCTTGAAGTTTCTGGGATCTTAGAGGATCTATCCTGGGCCCAACACATTGATGCAATCTTGAAGAAGGCACACCAGCAGCTCTACTTCATTGAGATTCAGTATGTCACCAAACACTTGCAGATTTCTATCGATGTACAGTGGAGAGTGTTCTGACTGGTTGCATCACAGCCTGGTGTAGAGGCTCCAATGCACAGGACCGCAAGAGGCTGCAGAGGGTTGTGGACTCAGCTAGCTCCATCGTGGGCACAACCCTCCCCACTGCTGAGGACATCTTCAAGAGGTGGTGCCTCGAGGGTGGCATCCATCACTAAGGACCTTCACCATCCATAACATACTCTCTTCTCATTACTACCATCGGGGAGGAGGTACAGGAGCCTGAAGACCCGCACTCAATGATATTGGACCAGCTTCTTCCCCTCTGCCATCAGATTTCTGAATGGTTCATTAACGCTATTTAATTATTCCTTTGTCTTCACACTTATTTATCTATTTATTTTTTAAATAGTTCATAGTAATTTCATGTCTTTGCATTGCACTGCTGCAGCAAAACAACAAATTTCACGACATACAAATCTGTGATAATAGATCTGATTCTGATAATTTGTTTCGGTACAGAATCCAAAGGTGCATGCAATACTTCAAGTGTGACCTTGCCAAAGCCAATTACAAACAAGGCTTCCCTACTCTTGTAATAGCGGTGACATGCATTTGCTTTCCTAATTGTTTGCTAACTATTAATTTTCTGTGAGTAAAGGCCTCATATCTGCTGAATACTGACAATTAATAATTACAGAATTTCTATAACTTCCTGTAAAGTGAATGGTCTCCTATTTCCCTATATTCTGTTTACTACTACTTTGCTGGCTCTCAACTTGTCATTAACTCCTTGGAAACAATTCATGCCTTCATAATATTTATTTTTAACCAAAATTTATAGCTTTGGCAAACATGAATATATTAGATTTTGCCTCTTATCTAAGTCATTGACATAATAAACAACTATTTATTAATATTCTATTGTGTTGAAAGTGATTTTTTTTTTCTCTTTCTCTTCCACCTCCCCACCCCCCATGTAGTTATTCTATAATGGGACCAGAGCGTTTGTCGTGGATGTAGAACCAATCTTCTGTTCATTGAATAGGATTAATTAAATCTGATTTCTTGAAAACATTATATTAGTCGGGAAATTCTGAATATAAACATTGAATAAAATTAGCTCATGAAGTGCTGATGTCACAAATGCCATTTGATTGACTTGTCTGTAAAATATTACAGTGAACAGTTTTAAAATTAAGATCCTTTATGTTAATTTCAGGATCTTAATCATTTTTATATGTATGAATTTTGAAATTTCTTTTTTTCTTGGATTTTGAAATTACTCATTTGATTTTAAAGTTAAAATGCCAAAATTTTGTAAGTATTTTTGCTTGAAATGTTTTGTGTACTTTTTTTGCAGTTTGTAATCAAGTGGGCCACAACATTTTAATAAATTCATCAATTTCCAACAAATCATTGTTTATTCAATACCTCATTTTCTTCCAGTTTAGCAAAATCGCATAAGTTACAGCATGGAAAGAGGCTGTTGGTCTTGTCAAGTCAAGGCTGGATCTGTTCAAGAACAATCCAGTTGGTCCCATTCTTCACTCTTTCTCCACAACCTTTTTAACTTGCACCCTTTTCAAGTACTTTTAAAACAGTTTGTCCTCCATCACTTTTTTGGTTCTATAGTTGATTAAGTTTGTATTTTGTCTTCTGTTTCTTGACCCTACTACTGTTTTAAGAAAATTTTTTATCTACTCCATCTGGACCTTTCATGATTTCAAATACTTCTACCAGTGTCCTCTTAACCACCTCTCTACCTTAATGCACTCTGTACTACATCAATGCACTGTGTAATGAATTGATTTGTACGAACGGTATGCAAGACAAGTTTTTCCACTGTACCTTGGTACAAGTGACAATAACATACCAATACCAAAATAGAGGAGAACCCTGATGATTTATCTAGTCTGGCCATGTAACTGATGTCTCTTATCCCATGAATAATGCTGTGTCTTTTTCTTTCTTGAAGGAAACGGCTGAATGCATCTGAAGTTTGAAGATGATAGGGTATCATTGCTGTGTATGTAGCTGATTTTAAAAAAAATCTATAGCAATTCAAAGTGGAAATACTCTTCCCTAAATAGTTGGACGTCACTTATAAACGCTTCAATTTTGGAAGCACAGGGTGAGTTTTTGAAGTTTGATTTGAAAAATACTGTGCATATGGAACTCTTTGGAATATTTTTGCAATAACAGCAAGTTGCTTTTATTTCAGCACATTAATTGGTTTGAGGACAAATGTATTTTTAAAAAGTCTCCATTGAAGCCCAATTGCAATTGCTCATCACTTCTTGTCTTTCAGCACCTGAAGTAGCCTTTCTGCTGTACAGACTGTGGGGATTTAATGTAGATTCCTCAACCCTGGACCCATTCATATATGCATGGTTATTGCACAGCAGTCCTCCCTGCCATTTGAAGCTAGCTATGATAGTTTTGGCACCTGAGATCAACAGTACAAACAAGAGATTGACTGGAGTCGTCAGGCTTTATCATCACGCCACATTTACCCCTTGACATCTGGAAAATCCAATTTTAAGCCCCTAATTATAAAATGTGGCAGCAAAGAATTTTTTTGTTCTGCTGATTCATAATATAGTCAATAGAGAGTTGTAACTTTTGAGGAATCACTGTTTCCTTCAGAGTTTTTCAAAGCTTTTCCAGTGACACTTTGGTATAGGCATGAGATAGATAAGGTTGGACAAGATAAGGTTGCTGTAGATTACAACAAGAAATTGATAGTATGCAGCCCTGGGTTGAGAAGTGGCAGAGAGAATTCAACCCAGAAAAGTGAAGTGATACACTTTGGGAGATTGAATTTGAAGGCGGAATACAAGGTTAATGGCAGGACTCTTAGCAGTGTAGAGGAACAGAGGGATCTTGGGGTCCACGTCCATAGATCCCTCAAGTTTGCCATGCAGGTTGATAGGGTTGTTAAGAAGACGTATGGTGTGTTGGCCTTCATTAGTCGGGGTATTGAGTTCAAGAGCCGCGAGGTAATGTTGCAGCTCTTGGAACTCTGGTTAGACCACACTTCGAGTATTGTATTCAGTTCTGGTCGTCTCACAGGAAGGATGTGGAAGCTTTAGGGGGTGCAGAGATGCTGCCTGGATTGGAGAGCATGTCTTATGAGGATAGGTTGAGTGAGCTAGGGCTTTTCTCTTTGGAGAGGAGGAGGATGAGAGGGGACTTGATAGACGTGTACAAGATGATAAGAAGTATAGATCGAGTGGACGGTCAGAGACTTTTTCCCAGTGCAACAATGGCTAACACGAGGGGGCATAATTTTCAGGTGACTGGAGGAAGGTATAAGGGATGTTTTTACGGAGTGGTGGGTGCGTGCAACGTATGCTGGCAGAGGTTGTGGGGGCAGATACATTAGAGGCATCTTCAGAGACTCTTACCTTGGCACATGAATGATAGAGAAATGGGTATGTGGGAGGGAAGGGTTGGATGAATATTAGAGCAGGATAAAATGTCAGCACAACATCGTGGACCAAAGGGCTTGTACTGTGCTGCAATGTTCCATGTTGGGAAATATGAATGAGCAAAAACTAGGTGATGTGGGAGAAGCATTAGACCAGAACTTCACATGGATAATTTTAAAAAAAAAGCTTGTTGAATACTGAGGTTTACAATGCAAGAGAAGAATATAACATCTGAAGGCAAGGGTAAATCTCAAGACTGTAGTGGCGTATGGTGTAGGTTCCACACCATATAAGTATCTTGAGACACAGTATGTACAGCCAATATTCACTGAGATTGTGCCCAGTTGTCTAAACTATAAACAAAGTTTTTTAAAATTGTGGGTATGTTCATTAGAACAGACACATTTAAGGCAATGTCGATGAAAACATAACTTCCAGTAGTTGCAGACTCTAGGATAAGGATATGTATTTTCAAACTTGGAAAAAACTGAATGCCCATAGCCATACCAAATTAATAATTCAAATGAGATCATTCCTAAAACTAAAAATCATTTTTAAATAAAAGGAATTCAAGAGAAAATAATAATTGGATCTAAATCTGACTCTCAGGAAACAAAAGTAAACAGTGCTCCGACTGCTGTGAAATGGTGGTTTCGTTGCCACATGACTTGGTGTGAGATGAAGTCCTCGGACAATGCACCTATGAGGGCTGGTGTGGCCAGACTGGGAAGGGTGGTGCAGCACTTCAGGGCTGGGATGTAGGTCTTGGGAATGCCCTGACTGGCATGGTGAGTGGGGGCTGTTGATGAAGACTGGCAGCAGCTGCTCCACTGGCCCTTGACAGGCCACCAGTATCTTTGATATGCTGAAAGGTGTTGTCTCCCCTCTCTTTCCATGGCTATATGGCTCTCCCCAACTAGGAGGTTTCTGTATGGTTACAAGTTCACTCTTGCCTGGAAATGTCCACTCGCTGTGCTGGCTTAGATGTAACCAGGAGACCCATACCTCAGCATCGAGCAGTCGTACTGCTTGTCTTTGTCTGTCCAGCACCAGCCATCGCAGGCAGACGTTACACATTGGCTCACTCCACATGGAAGTATATGACAATGAGATCACTTGAACTGTTTCATAGTTGAAGGAGTGCCGGAAGATGGATAGGGACAGCAGCAGGGAGGGCAGGAACTCGCTCTAGATCCCTCGTACAGCAGCTGTCATTAACACATAGATACATATATTTTGAGTGCTGATTCCATTGTGTTCTCATTTCTGGGAATGGGTTATGAGTGCTAAGGGATGTG
Organism: Pristis pectinata; assembly: GCF_009764475.1. Lineage (NCBI taxonomy): Eukaryota > Metazoa > Chordata > Chondrichthyes > Rhinopristiformes > Pristidae > Pristis > Pristis pectinata. The sequence goes on along the minus strand of NC_067409.1, from coordinate 24,159,492 downwards.
CTGGTATATGCAAACATAACTGGCCTCCAGAATTCCAGTTACAGCTCATGGAGGATAAAATGCTTAATTTGATTGTTTTAGAAGAGACTGTTTTGATTTTATTGAATTTTGAGGGAATGTAAATACGGTGCATGGCTGAAGTAAACTAGAATTTGTCAGAAATCTATTTTTCTGCCTCTTCAATTTTGATCCCAGTATCGTCAATTAACCTTGTATTTTATGAACGTGTGTTTAAATTGTTAATCAAGTATCATTTATGTCTTTTGATTTCCCCCCCCCCAGACAAATGACCATGGAATCAGTTGTTGAATCTCATCAAGATGGCTCTGTGACGGATTCAGTGACAGATAGTGAATCTATCCAATTACAGGCTCAGAATTCTCAGACGCAGATCCCCACTATTGCACAGGTAACGTTACAAGAATTATTTTAACATGCAAGAAGATTGTTAATTGCAGGCAAAGCAGTATTATATGACTATTATGTGTTAAATATGATTTGAGGGTATATATTCTGTGAACTCAGTTTACAGTTGTAACAAGTTATTTGATAAATATTGTAATATTTTGATGTACTTTTCTTTTTCTCTCTCCCCCCTCCCCCTCCCCCCCCCTCCCCCCCCCCCCCCCCCCCCCCCCCCCCGCATCTGTGTGTCTTGCAGCCTTCCCATGGCCCTTGTTACCCCACCAGTCCTTTACTTGCTGTCAAACTTTCCTTGTTTCTCATCTTCTCTCTATAAAATAGCAATCTGATTGAAAATCACCAGGATTAATTATCCTCTCAGAATTTGAGGGGTTTTTTTTTAATGCTGATATTTCTGTGTTTTGGATTGGGGAAAATTACCACCCTTTTGATTTGCACTAAATAACAAATAAGGTAAGAAACTGAACATTTCCTGACTTGAGAATTCCCAGAAATTCAAACATATACGTATGTTTTCTCTTTAGGGATTGTGCCAAGGCAGGTTATGTATTTGTCCAATAACTGAAAAGCAAAAAGATACAGATGCTGAACATTTGAAATAAAAACTGAAAATGCTGGAAGCACTCAGTAGGTCAGGAAGCATCTGTGGAAAGAGGATTGGAGTTCATATCTTGAGTCAAAGAACTGGGAAAGGGAGAAGACAATGCAATTTTAAGTCACGGAGAAGATTGGGGAGGGATGGTTAGGACAATGGGATTATCTCTGATAGGGTGAGGTGATGGTTGCCATGATGATACATTGCATATCAAGCCATTTGGTTGATAGATTAATGAGAGCAGTTAGAGAAAAACCAGAGATGTAAAAAAAAATTGAAATGCAGGTCAGAACTGTTGCAGAGAACTGCAATCAAAAGGTGGATGTTAGAAATGCTTGGGAGATCAGGCAGTGTCTGTGGAGAAAGGGAAAACTGAGTTAATGTTGCAGATGAATAACCTTGCAGCAGAATCAGAATCAAGTTTATTATGGTGAGTTACCCGAAATTGTTGAATTCAGTGTTGAATCCTGCAGGCTGCAATGTGCCCAGATGGAAGGTGATAGATGTTCCTCAAGCTTATGTTCTGTCTTATTGGAACAGGTCAGGAAGCCACAGACAGAGGTCAGAGTGGCAGTGGAATGGAGAATTCAAATGACAGGCAAGTGGAAGCTTGGGGTCAGCCCTGCAGACTGAATGTGGTCACCTTATCTGCATTGACTGAGTGTTTCCAGCATCTTTTTTTTTGTTGCATGTTTTTTGCCTTTTGAGTAAATAACTGCTCCTAAAAATAATTCCCTTCCAGAATGTTTTACAAGTTTTAAGCTGGAGCAATTTGTTTTTCAAGATTTCACCTTGGAAGAAGTTTTACTGCTGATTGTGACATCTGGATGACACAGAAGCAATAGAAACAGTGTTGGTTGATTTTTTTAAAATTATTATTGTTTCCTGAAGGGAGAAGACTTGCTTTATTCCATTTGTTCAAAAGTTCAGAACAGACTTTTGATGTGAACTGAGTTTTGACATGACCCTGCTTTGTACCCTGTTCCTTAGTATTTATTACCCATTGAAACAACCTCTTAAAGGTCATTGACTTGAAATGCTGATTCTGTTTCTCTGTTCACAGAAATTGCCTGACCCAGTGAATATTTCCAGCATTTTCTCTATCTTGTAGTATTTTACCTTTGAAAATTTTAATTCTGGTCTTGTACTTCTCTATTTGATTTGATGAAATATATTGTTTAGCTATGTTCGTGCGTGTTCTATGATATTGTGTGTTTCTGTGATATTTTTAAACACATTCTTCGGAATTGTCAAAGTTAGAGATACAGTGCAGAAACCTGTCCTTCAGCCCGCTGAGTACGAGTCAGAGGAAACCCATGTGGTCACAGAGGCAATGTGCAGACTCCATGTAGACAACACCTGATGTCAGGGTTGAAGCTGGGTCTCTGGTGCTTTGGGGAGACTGCTCTATGAGCTGTGCCATTGTGCTGCTAAAATAAAGGAAGAGTTTGTATGAAGAGTGCAGACTTTATCCTTTTAACTTAATCATTTTGAGATGAAAATGTTAATTTTGTACGAAGTTTAATGCAGTTTTTATTGATAGAATAGTTATTCTACCTTTATGTTCTCACCTGTTTTGCAGGTATCTGTAGCTGGTAGTCAAGTTGCTTCAGGATCTCCAGCTGTAACTGTTGTACAGTTACCTTCTGGTCAGACTGTGCAGGTCCAAGGAGTAATTCAAACTGCACAACCCTCTGTGATTCAATCACCACAGATACAAACTGTTCAGGTTGGCTATGGTTTTATACCACATCTAAGTTTCCAAGACACATGAGAGTAAAGTAAATCCACTAATATTGCACCAAAATAATGTTTAAGGTAAAGTATTAAGGTGCATTTGCTGTCCCCTTTTTTCAAAAAAAAAGGATTTGTATTTGTTTGGAGAAACTGTTATATTCAGTTAGATTCCCACTTCCAAAATTTAAAAAAAATACTCTTTTTGTATTGACAATTTGACCACATGTTTCTCACTGTTAAATAAAATTCCATAAGGTAAATATGACCTTTCTGAATGTGAATTTGGAGGAATCATTTTCCACATTTGCTGGCTTGGAAATTAGCTGAGCAGATTGTCCTGAATGAGATTAATGAAATGTCATTTAGGCTTTTGCTGGAATAAGTGACCATTTAATGACATAGTAACAAATGTGCAACGTACCCCCATCAGATTTGGAGCACATCCCTTGCAGCAATCTGGGCTATGAGCTCTGCCTCATTTCTATTTAAATTATGATTTATCTCTTTGGATTGATTTTGCTTGTGCGCTTCAAGATATGGAAAAAGTTATCCTTGGTACTGTTGTCTCAGGATGAATTGGGATGTAAAGATCTCCTATTGTCTGCAAATTTAAGATGTTTGTTAAATTTGTGGTTACATTTATTGCAATTTTATGTATGGCTATGGTAGGGTTCAGTGCCTTGTATGTGGTTTATGATAAAATGTTTACATTTTCAGAATCTCTCATTTACTTCCAGTACAGCACAGGAACAGGCTCTTCAGCCCATGATGTTGTGCCAGACTAATCTAATAATTAAATGCCTAACTAAACCAATTGCTTCTGTCAATATCCCTCAATTCTCTGCACATTAGTATGCCTATCTAAGAGCCTCTTAAGCTCCTCCTATCGTATTTGCCTCCATCACCACCACCACCCCTGGCAGTGCATTCCAGGCACCCACCACTCTGTGTAAATAGAAACTTGCCCTGCACATCTCCTTTGAACTTATTCCCTCTCACATTAAATTCCTTCCCTCTACTATTTGACATTTCAACCCTGGGAAAAAGATACTGGCTGTCTCCTCTGTCGATGCTTCTCAGAATCTTCTAAACTTCTATCACATCTCCCCTCAGCCTCTGCTGTTCCAGAGAAAACCACACAAGTCTGTCCAACCTCTCCTTGTAGCACATGCTCTCTTATCCAGGCAGCGTTCTGGTAAACCTCTTCTGCACCCTCTCCAAAGCCTCCACATCCTTCCTATAATGGGCCGACTGGAATCGAATGCAATACTCCAGATGCAGCCTAACCAGAGTTTTTTTATAAAGCTGCAACATAACTTCCTGACTCGTGAACTCAGTGCCTCGACTAATAAAGGCAGCATGCCATGTACCTTTACCACCCTATCAACCTGTGCAGCCACTTTCAGGGAGCTATGGACTTGAACCCCAAGATCCCTCTGTACATCAAAACTGTTAAGGGTCTTGCCATTAATAGTGTGCAGAATACTCCAGATGCAGTCTCGCCAGTGTCCTCTGTAATTGGAGCATGATCGCTCCATTCTTGTGCTTAAGTACTCTTGCAATTAACACCAATGTATTGGTTTATTATTGTCACTTGTACCAAGGTACAGTGAAAAACATGTCTTGCATACCGTTAGTACGGATCAATTCATTACACAGTGCATTGAGCAAGTACAGGTAAAAGCAATAACAGAATACGGAGTAAAGAGTCACAGCTGCAGGGTAGTGTATTGCAGGTAGACAATAAGGTGCAAGGTCATGACAAGGTAGATTGTGAGGTCAAGAGTCCATCTCAACATATAAGGGAACTGTTCAATAGTCTTATCACAGTGTGATAGAAGCTGCCCTGGAGCCTGGTGGTATGTGCCCTCAGGCTCCTGTATCTTCTGCCTGATGGGAGAGGAGAGAAGCGAGAATGACCCGGGTGGGTGGGGTCTTTGATTTTGCTGGCATTAGTAATTTCAACCCGTCTAGACCTCCTCAGAATCCTCTTCCTTGCCAATCTGATTAGTTAAAGCAAGAAGCACATTAAAATTACTAATGAATATTGCAGTTTACTTCTTGCATGCCTTCGATATTTTTCCATTTATGCTTTATACTACCATGGGGCAACACGTCGGGGGCCAATGGACTACTTGTCTCATTTTAACCTTACTGTTTACTTCCACTGAAGCAAATTCTGGAGTCAGAGCAATACAGCGTGGATACAGACACTTTGGCCCATTGAGTCCATGCTGACCAGGTGCCCACCCAACTTGTCTACCTTGTGATCTGCATTCTTATCATTACTCACTACCATACTATTAACTTCCTTGATTGACAACACCTACCCACCTCCTTTCTCTTTTTGTCTGTTCTTTTGGAATGTTTAATATCCTGAAATATTGAGTTTGCAGTCTTGCTCATGCTGTCTCTGCAAAAGCTATTAAATCAACTTCATTTATTTCTATTTGTGCCTTAAACTCGTATATCTCTTTGGAAATGCTACATTGATTCAGATAAAGAGCCTTAACCTTTGACTTCTTTTTTTACTTGCTCATTCCAATTTCTGCTGCACATTTTTGCTTGTGTTCTCTGCTTGTCATGCTTTGATTTTCCTTCACTGCTTCACGATCTCATGCCATTACTCTTGGTTTTTTTAAAACTACCTGTCTTTTGCTCCCATGCTCTCATCCAATTAAAGTCCAATCTGTAGCTCAAGTTAAGTGATGTGCCAAGTCATTGGTCCCAGCACAGTTCAAATGAAGCCGATGCTAACTGATCAGCTCTTCCTTCCCCCTTTGCTGGTTCCACTGGCCCATGAACCAGAACCCATTTCTCCCACACTAATCTTTGAGCCATTCATTTACTTCTCTAATTTTCTTTACCCTTTGCCAATTTATACATAACTTGGGTAATAATCTGGAGGTTTACCTTTTGTAGTTTTTAAAGTTTGCCCTGAGCTGCTTGTAATCCTTCAGCAAAAGCTCCTTCCAAGTCCTACCTATGCAATTCATGCCTACATGGACCATAACGGGTGGATCCTCCTAATTCCTGTACAGCCCAGAAGAGATGACCTTAACCCAATTGCTTGCAGAAACGCAGCCTTTGGGACTTTGTCTTTGCTGCAGAGAACAGTGTCGGTCTTCCCCAGTCTGTGTTCCCCTGTGACTAATTCAATTTTCTCCTCCCACTGCTTCTCTGTTCCAAACATCATGAGCTGCTTAATCAATAGCCTTCCATCCACAAGTAGACAAGAAGTAAGGGCATTTACTGATGTACAATATTGTATACCATTCTTTGCATACCATTTGTTGCTCCTCAGTCAAGGCCTGCTGTGGCAATTTATGCAGAATATTTAGGTATTGGAATAATAAGTGGCAAGTATAATTTGTATCACTCAAGTGGCAGATAACGAATGTCTCTGATAGGGGAGTGTGTGATGGCTTTGGAAAAAAATCACCATTGTTGCATTGCACCATCAATATCATGACATTCACTATTGGCAAGTTTAGTGGGATCAGCAATGTGTAAATACTGTCAACAATAGTTCAGCAAAGAGTAATATGCCATTTCCTGATTCCACGAAGTATTTCCATGAAACGTGGCACATCAGAAGTGTGGTGAAATAGGCTTCACTTCTATTTCAACATTTCTGTTTCCTTTTTCAAACCTGCTTTAATGAAATTCCTTTCACACCACTCCTTGTATCTCATTCTCTGGCTCAGCAACACATAATTCAATGCCATAATCTTGTTGGTAGAAGCTAATGGTTGTCTGCAGAACTTCCAGCAAGTTCGGGAGTAAAGATAGAAATGCAGCACTGCTGTTCTTCAAGGCTGAATTACAAGTGGTTTCCCAGTTGTCCTCGGTCATTGAACTCCATATAGTGGAAGAATGGAATTCCTCGCCATTTAAGCTGAGGAATTTGCTTGCAGAACCTCTACCTGCTTAGACATGGTGGAGCATCGTTTGAATGAAGAGGAATGACTGCAAGAATAGCTTGTAACTGAAAATTAAATTCATTTGCTTTAATGTTTATAACTTTTTTATTTCTTTGTATGTTTTTTGAATGCATTTTGAAAACTTGGCACCAAGGAGAGTGGGGCTTTTTTGTGGGTGAGACTTTTTCTGCCTTAGTATCCGTTTTTTGCATTTGATTGTGAAAATGCGTTTTATTATATTTAGGCTCAATGATCTGGACATGGTATTAGGCATTCATGTTGGATCCATATAAAATAAGTTTTTGTTTGTCACAGATTATTGTGTGGCGGGCTACTCCCAGTAAGTTTTGGGCCATTGCGTTCTCTTTGAACCTGGGATATTGATTCATTGTTGGTGTTAAATGCAAGTTGTTGCTCTTAAATGAGGTTGACCCTAATGAAATAGGGTGATGAAACGTCCTGGCTCCTTCATGCTTCCACTTACACTCCATGCAGGTCTTCTAACTCATCATTTAACTTTCTCAGTATATCCTCAGTTGTTTATCCTCCTGTGCTCATCTGGGTTTTCTCTTAATTGCATCTGTGTTATTAACTTGACTTGTTATGTACAGTTTCCACTTTGTTACTATTCTCCTGTGTAGTTGGAACTTAAATTGTCTACAATATTTATTAATGATCGAGTGAACTGTGTCCACCATGTCAAAGCCATGTCCATCATCTATCAGATCACACCTCATTCTTTTTCTTAGAGAGAAATATCCACTTTGTTTGGCTTTCACAGTAAGTAATTAGTTCCATTATTTCAGTATCTCATTTATAATACTTAAACCAGAAATACGCACAACATTCCCAAGTTGGTGGCAGTTTTGATTTATTTGATTAAATTCTGCCTGAAAACAGTTTGATTAAATCAAATTTGTTTTGGACTTGGACAGGAACAAATAAACTTAATAATCATATTGGCTCACATGGCCTTTTAATTTTATGACTCCTTTTTTGATATTTATGGAAATTGAGGGATATGAGAAATAGTGCAGAAAAGTGGCAATTTATTGAATGGCATTGTAGGCACGATGAGTCAAATGACCTACTATTTCTTATGTTCATGGAGGCTACTTTGAGTGTCTAATAACATGTATCAAAGCTATATTTTTTATTACCATAATGTCCTGTCAGTCTTCCATGCAGCTAAGCCTTGTTAATATAAAACTAAAGGTGCCAATATAGCAATACTAATCATTGCTCAGGATTAGGTGAACCAGGATGCTTCCATTTGCCAGGACTTTAAATAGAGGTTCCATTCAATTTTGGCTTTTTTTGCATCATGCAAAAATATATTCTTAATGCTTATGTCACCTTGATTGTAATTTGCATGCTTGTATTCACAGGTAGCTACAATAGCAGAAACTGATGAATCTGGAGATTCCGCTGAGGTTGTGACTGACTCCCAAAAACGAAGAGAAATCCTATCCAGACGACCGTCTTATAGGTATGAATTTTTTTTTAGAAGGTTGATCTCATTGCTGTTTTTATAGATTTCTGCCTCATTATCCCTGAGTCTTAACTCTTAGTCTTGTACCAAGTAAATGATGGCTTCTGCCTAGTTCTGCTATGTTCTGCTCTGTAATTTTCCATATGGGAAATATTGCATATTAGATCATAATGTGCTATAACTGACTTGAAATTTTTCTTCATTTTTAATAAATTCGGGGACAGTTCCTGAGGATTGGAGAATGGCTAATGTTATCCCACTTTTTAAGAAAAGAGGGAGGGAGAAAACGGGGAACTATCGTCCAGTTAGCCTAACATCTGTGGTGGGGAAGATGCTAGAGTCCATTATTAAGGATGAAATAACGGCATATTTGGATAGCAATGATAGGATTGGGTCGAGTCAACATGGATTTACCAAGGGCAAATCATGCTTGACTAATCTACTGGAGTTTTTTTTGAGGACGTAACCAGGAAAATAGACGAGGGAGATTCAGTGGATGTTGTATACCTCGACTTTCAGAAGGCATTGGATAAAGTGCCGCGCAGGAGATTGGTGGGTAAAATTAGGGCTCATGGAATTGGGGGGGCGGGTATTAACATGGATAGAAAACTGGTCGGCGGATAGGAAACAAAGGGTAGGGGTGAATGGATGTTTCTCAGAATGGCAGGCCGTGACTAGTGGGGTGGCACAGGGCTCGGTGCTGGGACCGCAGCTGTTTACGATCTATGTCGATGATTTAGATGAAGGCATTGTGAATAACATTAGCAAGTTTGCTGATGATACAAAGTTGGGTGGCAGTGCGACATGTGTAGAGGAAGTTAGGAGAATTCAAGGTGATTTGGATAGGTTGGGTAAGTGGGCAGATACTTGGCAGATGAAGTTTAATGTGGATAAGTGTGAGGTTATCCACTTTGGGAGCAGGAACAGGAAGGAGGATTATTATCTGAATGGTGTGGAGTTAGGTAAGGGGGAAATACAAAGGGATCTAGGAGTCCTTGTTCATCAGTCACTGAAAGTGAATGAGCAAGTGCAGCAGGCAGCGATGAAGGCTAATGGAATGTTGGCCTGTATTACAAGGGGAATTGAGTACAAAAGCAAAGAGATTCTTTTGCATTTGTACAGGGCCCCGGTGAGACCACTCCTGGAGTATTGTGTACAGTTTTGGTCTCCAGGGTTAAGGAAGGATATCCTGGCTATAGAGGGCGTGCAGCGTAGGTTTACGAGGTTAATTCCGGGGATGTCGGGACTGTCTCGTGCCGAGAGGTTGGAGAGACTGGGATTGTACGCGCTGGAATCGAGAAGATCGAGAGGGGATCTGATTGAAACGTACAGGATTATTAAGGGATCGGACAAGATAGAGACAGGAAATATGTTCCAGATGTTGGGGAAGTCCAGGACCAGGGGGCATGATTTAAGAATAAGGGCTAGGCCATTTAGGACAGAGGTGAGGAAAAACTTCTTCTCCCAGAGGGTTGTGAATTTGTGGAATGCACTGCCTCAGAGGGCAGCGGAGGCCAATTCTCTGGGCACTTTCAAGAAGGAGCTTGATAGGTTTCTTATAGATAGGGGAATCAAGGGATATGGGGACAAGGCAGGAACAGGATATTGATTGTTGAGGATCAGCCATGATCTCAAAATGGCGGTGCAGATTCGAAGGGCCGAATGGTCTACTTCTGCTCCTATTGTCTAAATATTTTCTGATCTTGAGTTTTGAAGAATTCAAGTTGCCTTACTCTGCCAGTTTTGTTTTTCAGCAAATAACCAAGAACTGGTTTTGTAAGAACTAAACCGTTCTCAAGATAGCTTTTCAAAACAGGGCTAATTGTGTTTATTCAGAGATATTAATAGAAATTCTTCCATCACTGGATTGTTGGGGTGGATATCAACTATATTCTCTCTTTACATTGACGTGTCTAATATTATGAAACATTTCCAAGGCATCTTATTGGAGAATTATCAAGCACAATTCACAAACAAACCATAGAAGGAGCATGGTTAAAATGGTTAGGTTCTTTGTTGTCTAAAAATCAAAAAAACTTGAGGTTCAGCAAGAGATTTCCAGAGTTTAGAGCCCATAGTTATGAATAGTGAAATGATTTCAAAATTAGATCTGAATTATAAGCCAGAATTGATGGAGTTCCTTGATCTTGGTCAGTTGTGGGTTGATGGATGTTGGAGCAAAAGGGAAGAACAAGAACATTGAGGGACATGTAGGCAGCAGTTTTTGATATTCTTACCAAGTAGAATGAAGAAAGTTAGCAGAAGTGAGTTGGATTGGGCAGTTTTAATTAAGACACAAATGAGGATTTCAGCAGCAAATGAGTCACTGCATAAAAGGAACAGGCCAATGTCAAGCTTGGTGATGGTGTGAATATTTAGTGTGAAGTTTGCTCTGAATCAAATATGACCAAAGCTCGATATGGCTTGTCTCAGTTTCAGGAAGCTACCAGGGAGAAGGTTGCAGTGGGTGAGTTGTGAACTGAACATCCTTCTCCCTTCCTTGGGCCTTGACCACAAGTGAATTTTGAAGCAGTGGGAAACAACTATACCTGTAGTCCTTTAACCATTTGGGACATCTTTGGGATGCACTGAGATTTCTTGGCCATTGTGTTTGTGGATTGTGTTGCCAAGTGGCAGCAAACAAATGGGAAATGGGAGGGTTGAAGAATCCTCTTTGTTGCATACCAGAAGTAATGATGTGAGAGTGAAAATAGAAATTGTCACATGTGAGGGTGGTTTCTGTGGGTAGGTGTTACTGATACTGTTGGGATGCCCATTGTTTATTAATTACTAAATTTCCATTGATTTTTACTTGTTGCAAACTGGAGTATTTGCCTTTGTGACATTTACATTTAAGCCATGTTGGAGATAATATGGCTTAATCATTTGATGAAGATTAATTTTCCAATTCTTTGGTGATACCACAAGTAGTTAGTTATGTAAAAGTTATTGTGCTGTAGAATACAAGGTTGCCTTTTCAGTGTTTTAATTCTGCCATTCTTCATGATCAATGAGTCCAAACCCATTACTGGCTAGTTCATTGCCATTTGCCAGTGTACCTATAATCCTGAGTAAATATCCTTGACAAATGTCACTTGGGACTTCCATCAATTGGTGCCTATACCTCCTGTATAAACAAAGAGAGAGACAAGGCAATGAAACAAAACCGAGGAGACTAAGATGCAAACAAACGAGCAACAAGACCAAAAGATGAAGCAACACAGGACACGAGCAAAAAGGAAAGAACTAAAAATGAAAGATTGGAAGAGATCTGGCAGCAAGTCATCAGAAATGCACAAGACTCACATCATATTTTGTGACTTAAAAAAGAAACCTCTTTGATTCAACAGATGAATGCTCAATACACCCAGTCATCTCAAATGTTTTTCCATTCTGCCTTCAAACCAAACAGAAGCACTGACCCTACTTATTACCAACTAATCATAACAATGCCACCAGAAAATGAATAATATATAAAAATACCTATTGGCTGATTTATAGATCTTATTACCAGATAGATGATGACACTTTACATCAGATATATGGATATAGATCTCAAGTTATCTTTTAACTATCATTTGATATTGGAATTTGGCAATAACTAAATCAATGTATATTTAAACATACCATTATTTTTGATAATTTATGTGTAACTTGACCCAAGAATTATGAGCTATGTTTGTAAGGTTCCATGTTGGAATAATGATTGCATCAATCAAAGGAGAAAAATATTACATTCCTATATGTGTAATTTAATTGAAAAGAATATTGTATAAAATTATTATGTGGAACAGAAATTCTGCTGCCTTGGTGAGCATGAAAATAGTTTCAAATGGCAGTGGTACAGGTTCCAAATCATAGATTAATCTTTAAGAAGTTTATCAGCAAAAATACCAGACTGATGGATGACTTGCTGAATAGAAATTATTATATAAATACTTTCAAGTAATTATGGTTGAGGACCTTAAGTGTTCAAATTTGTGCACCATTAACAAAAAAAAGTTCTGATTAATTAGTTATCATGGACAAAAGATCTGACACGGAAGTCAGTAAGTACACACTATAATTAAGATACATGTTAATAGACAGACAGATAAAATTGGAGGAAAAGCAGTCATACCCAGTATGTGCAAGTGCAAAATTTATAGACCATTTATGTAACTGCAACTATGGAAAGTATCTTAAACTTTGGAAAATCCTTTTAATTTGATGATTATATTAAAACACGGATACATGGATGCATTCTTTCTCAAAGAAATACAGGTAGCTTTACAGCAAGTCATCAAATTAAAAAAAAAGAGATTTATTTTTGCCAGAATTAACATCAGTCCTGTGTTAATTACTATTAGTGAAAATTGGCAGTCCTCAGGGTTAAGGATGACTTGCTTCTACTTTGGTTCTGTAGATTATGAAGTGGGCTGATGAGGCCAATGTGGGAGCTGCATACTTTGCCACAGTTGGGCAAGAAGATTCTTGATGTTGTGAGTGGGTAGTATGGCAGGTGATGCAATTCTTCTGCTTTGTCTCGGTTTTTGTGTGCTCCCAAAGAAGACATTTGAGGTTCTCTGTGCCATGTCAAGCACTCTTCCAGTTGATCAGTCTTAGTCTATGGACTCCCATGAGTTGAGTTTTTTAAATTTTCTCAAGGAAGCTTTGAGAACATCCTTGAATAGTTTCCTCTGTCCTCTGAGTAATTTCATGCCTTGATGGAGCTCGGAATTGGGTCCCTGTTTTGGGAGTCTGATATGGGTTGCCCATTGGAACTAGCTAAGTGTAACTAGAGCCTTGATATTGGACATTGGCCTGGGAGCAAATGTTCACGATGGTTACCTTGCTGTTGGAATTGGAGGATTTTGTGAAGACCTCTACGAAGTCTCCACTGAAGTTGAGCTTATCCACAGGACAAATGAGAAACGGTTGAGCCTTTGTTGACTCAACTCCAACCTCGGCCATTGAGCTCCTGTACACAGACGGTGTTTGCATACATGCTAATTCAGAGACTGAGTTTTGAATTTTCATTGATGTATTCACTGAAGTGTACCACAGTAACGTCTTTACTATGGACATCTGCAAATAAAGATCTTCCACAAGCCTGCTCCCGTTGCATAATACTGCTGCCTGACAATAAAAGTCCATAATTGGACAGTGGAGGAAATGTGAGTCCTAATAAGCTCCTGGCAGTGGTTCTAAGCAAAGGCAGACGTTGATGATGGAATTTGCCATTCCCTGCAGTCCCAGCATGACCTTTGGCTTTCTGCAAAAAAGGATAACAGAAAATCAAGACCTCAGACGTGGTATAAAGTTCTTGGGCTACCAGGTAGCAATGATCCCCACATAAATGGTACTTTTCCAGTGCTTTGTGATCCTTGGTTTTGGATGGTCTGTGTCATTGAAGCCTATGGGAGGATGAGTCTCTCTGCTGCCCGGTAGACTATGTGCCAGGTTTGAGGTGTTAATACTTCCCTTTCTTCAAATGATCAAGAGCTGTGCTGGTACATTGGAAGTGGACAGTAAATGTTGTTACTGATTATATGTATCTACAATTGTGTGAATGAATAAGTAACTACCTTTGCCATTGCTTGGTTTGGCTATATTGCCAAACTGGTAGGTGTATGTAGGCCTTGCTTCAAAAATGAAGTGTTTGGGGGAAAAAAAAAATCAACTGTTATATTTTATTAAACAACTCTTCGGTGTTCTTTAAAATCATGATGTGATAGCAAGAGTAAATTGAGTCTTGCACGTTGCTGAAAAGGGATAATGTGACATATTGTTTATGATTTAAGAATGGTTTGGGTGACCTCATAATAACTTCCAGTGTACACTGATGTATAACAATTGATCATTTAAACCACATCAGAGATTCTTAACAGTCAACCTGCAGTGCTTCAGGACCACACTGGGATGAGAGAAAATTCATTTGTGTTACATGAGGTGAGGTGCTACAACTAATGTTTTCTGAATGAGTTCTAGAACAGCAAAATGAGGAATCTGTTTTGTGAGAAGACAAAAATTATCTCTAGTCACCATGAAAGTGAAGCCTGCTGACTTTGGATGATGTGTTGCATATAATAAATCTTCAAAAAAAAAGGCTGGATTATTTTTACAGTTGGGAGGTTGTAAATCATATTTTTACATATATATTGTGCATCTTTTGGATATGTACAATTTGTTCTGTTTCCTGTTGGTTTAAAAATGGATTGTAAGTATTGTGCAATACTTGTAATTCATCCTCAGTAGCCTTTGAATTGTAGGCTACCTCTTTCAGCTGCTTGAGGCTGCATGTTTGAGAACTTTGACTGATTTTGCAGTGCATCCTTGTGGCATGCCAAGGATGGACTGGTTTAAGTTGGAGCACAGAGTGCTAATCAGGCTTAACCTTGCCTGGTATCAGGTGGATTTTATATTGGGAATATTCAGACAAATGGAGAGAAAACAAAATGCTGGAAATGTTCATGGCAGTCAGCATCTGTGGAGTAAGAGTTAAGTTTTCATAATCTATTATCTTTTACCCTTCTGTTCCAAGGTCATCAAACTGAAATGTTAACTTTGTTCCACTCTTCACTAATGCAACCTGACTTGCTGAGTATTACCAGCATTTTCTGTTCTTATTTCAAATTTCTGTATTTCCAGTATTTACTTTTTTTGTTTTGAAAAAAATTTTAAATGAGAGAAATTGGTTGCATTCCATCTTGTGCCTAACAGGTGCTAGAGATTTTTAGAATGTTGGTTGGTAAGTTACTTGCCACAAAATAGTCAGTCAATGATCTGTTCCAGCAGCCGTAGTATTTCTGTGCCTTGTACAGTTTTTGGACATTGGTAGTTTCCAGGGTGTTGATGGTGAGCAACTTGACAGTGGCATTGAATGTGCAGGGGAAATGGTTGAACTTCTCTAATTTGACATGGTCATTGCCTTGTGCTTGTATGACAAAGATATTAGTTTGTGTTTATCTATTAATAATTTTCCATAGATTGCCACTTTTGCATTCCATCTTGAATGCTTTGTGAACTGGCATTTATCCAAATCTGTGCTGCCCATTTCCTAACTCATACAGAACTGTTCCCATCACATTTTGCTCACTGAATTTTACTGATATTTCAATTTCTTTGTCCAAACATGTAAAAGTCCGTACTTTTCCCTCTTTTTTTTGTAACCTCCTCCAGTCATTCAGTTTCTGTACTTCATTATTCTACCACCTTGTGCATTTCTGATTTTCAAAGCTTCTTCATTCAAGGTCATGCATTTGCCTGTGTAGTCCCTGACTTTGGAGTTGCTTTCCACTTTACTCAATGTTTTAAATTGTTCCTTAATGTTAACTCTGATCAGCATTTTGGCCATCTCCCCCAATATCTTTTTGTATTGTTCAGTGTCATATTTTGTAAGTCAGTGTTTATGTGAAATGTAATGGAACATTTTATTTAATTAAAGGCCCTGTGTAAATGAAAGCTTTTGTTGTACTGTACAGTTTGAGGTGTTTGTGCAAATAGACTGCTCTCATTCTTAAAGGTATTTCAAATGGTGATTATGAAATGTATTTAATCATCAGTAGTAGCCCCATGTTACTTTAAAACAAGGAAAGCTTAATGTTGGGACAGTTTATTGCACACAGTCATTTCTGAAACATCTAATTTTAATTCACAAAGTTCAGATGTCTTTTCCTTAGTTAATACAGTTATTTTAAATTGTTTGGGAAGTAACTCTTGTGTGCTACTTGTGTGTATGCTTGAGCTGCAGTATACTCTTAAGTCAAATTTTTAACAGTGTTTCTAAACTTTAAGGGTGTCTAGGCTGGTTCTGGTGGCCATATTTTTATGAATGTCTTCTATCTTGGCAAAACTCTGAAATAGTACCACATTCAGTTGAGAATAATACCAGATAGTCGATTGGGCTGGGAAGAGTGTCTCATGTCCATTCCCACTTTCAGTTATAGCAGAATGCAACATGAATGCAAGTAATGAAGTTAAAATGTTAACACTCAAAATTGCTGTGTTTTCTTTCTCATGTCCTTTCCAAAGATGCCTGGACCAGACAATATAGTTTGTTCGGATATTTATTGTGTATTTGTAAGCCTTGAAGTGCTTTTACTGTATGAACAAAATTCTTCTCTTCAAACTATTAAATGATGATTTAAAAAAATCATCTGGTTCACTTGTGCATCCTGGTCACTCAAAAAATTAAATGTTGAGAATTGTTGAGTTAGCCTTACTTCATGGCATTGAGCATTTGATAATTTAGTAGTTTTAGCTTCTCATTGTATGGATAAAGAAGTAGATTTGACCAGTTTCATGATTTAATAATTAGTAAAATTACATTGGCAACCGTATTTTTTTAATCATAGTTAGCTGAACATTGGCAATGTTATTTCAGAAAAATCCTAAATGAATTGTCTTCTGATGCACCTGGTGTTCCAAAGATTGATGAAGAAAAATCTGAGGAAGAAGGAGCAACAGCTGCTATCACTACAATGGCAGTACCAACTTCTATCTACCAGACGAGTACTGGCCAATACAGTATGTACTGCTATTTTACCTCACCATTTTTATTTGACACCCAGTTATTTGCTTTGATGGCCTTAAATAGCTACGTTATCACTTTTCTAACCTCATCTATTTTGCTATAATTCATTGCTGTATTTCATCAGCATTGGCAAAGCATCCAAGTTATTTTAAATTTATCTGCAGTTAAAATTGAAGCATGAAGGAGTTTCTTCAATAACCCAGTGAGTAGAAAAGCAACAATACAGAATGTTGCCAGGGTCTCCCTACTCCACCCCTCCCCTCCTTCACCTCCCTGAAGCAGCCTGTCTGTCATCTTTTGCCCATCCTCTGTCCACCAATCACTGCCAGTTCCTGTCTCACCATTCCCCCTCTCCTCTCTAGACTGGCCATTTCCCTTCAGTTCAACCCGAACTGTAAACAATTCTGTTCCTCAACAGATGCTGCTTGACTCTAGTAGATTGCCTGTTGCTCCAGATTCCAGCATCGGCAGTTTCTTGTGTCTGTACATAATTGATCTCGTTCACAATCTAATGTCCTACCTAACTGAGAAATAAAATCAGATTGCTGTTTCATGTCTTATTGCAGAGTTTATGCCATTTGAGATGTGGCCTTGGTTCTAATATTTTAGATAGCATAATATACTGGCAACTACTATCTGGGCTCATGTTTGTGATTTGTCCTGTAACTGTACTTAAACTAAAAATCAAGAAAGGAGAAAACGAGGGTTAAAATTGAGCACCACATGGAATGCAGAAATCTGCTACAAATTTGATGTAAAATATGTTCTTTAAAATGAATTCAGAATCCCCAGGCTTTTCATAGTTTTTGTTCAGGAAAAGATAGTGTAACAATTTACTTCACCCCTTGTTTGGCTAATTCCTAAATTTTGCTGAACAAGGTTTCTCTGACAGCTCTTGCCTTTCTTGAACAGTTTTTTATAATTATCTATCAAATAAAACCATCTTTCCAAATGCATGTTTGGTGACTTTTAACTTGTATCAACGCACACATCGAACATTTTCATAAGTTTTCAGTTAGGAATCAAACAGCAAACTGCTGGATGAACACAACAGGTCTGGCAACATCTGTAGAAGCAAATGGACAGTCCACCTTTTGAGTCAAGACCTTCATCTGAGGAAGGTGGAGCAACAGCTACTATCACTACAATGGCAGTACTAACTATCTACTGGATGAGAACTGGCCAATATAATGCTCATTTCTCAGCCAATATCATCCAGATGACACACAGATGCTGCAGGTCCTCCAGCAGTTCGCTTTTAGCATTCTAGCATTTGCTATCTCTTGTCTCACCATTTTCAATAATTAATATTTGGTTTGTTTCATTTTTATATTGTAAAGCAGAGACAAATCTGCACATCTCTGCGAATGTGAAAAGTTGGCATCGTAGCATTTTTCTTAATGCCATGCACAATATAAATATTTTATAATAAAAACTTTGAATTTTAAAGTTATTTGAGATCGATTTTGATCAGAATTCCAGTTTGTCGTGGAAATTTCTCAACACTTTGTCTTGCCATGAAGTTTTTTTTCCTTATCTCTCCTTGTTTCGATCTGTTTCTTTTTAGTTGCAATCGCTCAAGGTGGAACTATTCAGATTGCAAATCCAGGAACTGATGGTGTGCAAGGATTACAGACGCTTACCATGACAAATGCAGGAACACCTCAGCCTGGGGCAACCATTGTGCAATATGCTACACAGTCAAGTGATGGGACGCAACAGTTCTTTGTTCCAGGTAGCCAAGTCGTCGTTCAAGGTATGAGAAATGGACTTGTTTGATAAAATGTTTATTAAGTAGTGTTTCTGAAGAAAAATGTTTAGTGAATGAAGATATTATCCAGAGAATATGCTCTCTTGAAAGTTAACAGTTAGACCTGAGTTATCCATGTTGAGTTTGGTGTGATGCAACCTTGCACGAGCATGACTGTAGAATGTGCCTTTAATCAAACAGTACAGCCTTTGGTCAGTTAGAAAAGGGGTATTTAAACCAGGTGCAAAACTTGTGGGTTAGAGTCATAGATACAATATGGAAATGGGCCCTTAAGTATAGAGTCTGTGCTGACCATGAAGCACGTTAATCCTACCCTAACCTATTATTATCCCCACATTCCCAACAACACTGTTCAGATTCTACTACTAACCTGGAATCTGGGGGCAATTTACACTGTCCAATTAACCTTTCAAACTTGCACATTTTTTTGCTTGTGGGAGGAAATGGGAGCACCTGGGTTATCCTGCAGTGAGTCACTCACTTCCTGACATTCCAAAGCCTTTCCACCAGCAAAAAGGCACATCAAAGAGAATGGTGGAATACTCCCACCTTGTCTGGATGAGTAGGAAACCCAATTGTTAACAGGGAGAACATGCAAATTCTACACAAACAGAGGTCTGGACAGAACCTGGGTTGCTGTCCTTGTGAGACAACAATGGACAGCAGTGATTGCTATTGTTTAAATTGGGACAACTAAGTAAATCTTTTCCAAAAATAAAGCTGCATTGGTAATAATTGCCTTGAAATCATGGGATTGTTTTAAAAAGACATCTAGTTAACTGGTGTTTTTCAGGAAATATATTATTCTCGTCATTTTGCCTGATGCGTGACTGCATTTTAATTGTCTTCGAGTCATGGTTATGCAGCATGGAAAGAGGCCCTTCAGACCACCATGTTTGTGCTGGCCATCAAGTACCTATCTGTTGGAGGAACTCAGTGGTAATTCCCACTGAGTTCTTCCAGCAGTTTGTTTTTTGCTCCAGGTTCCAGCATCTGCAGTCTCTTGTCTCTCCAGTACCTTTTTCTGTACTAATCTCATTTTCCTACTCTCAACCTGTAGCCAAGGCCTTGATGTTTCAAGTGCTCACCTAAGTACCAATTTTGAGAATATTTGCCCCCTTGGGCAGTGCTTTCAAGATTTCAGCCACTCTCTGGGTGGAAAAAATAATTTCTCAAGTCCTCTCTAAATCTCCTACCTTTTTGCTTAAATACAGTATGTGTTCACTGATAGACACCTTTTATCAGGGGAAGAGTTTGTCATTATCTATACCCCTTGTATGCTTCGATCAGGTCCACCCTCTGTTCCAAGGAAAACTGATCTAAAATCTTTCAACTAAAATGCTCCATTCCTGGTGAATCTCTGCACCCTCTCCAGCATAATCACAACCTGCATGTAGTGCAGTGATCAAAACTGTCTACACTATTCCAGCTATGGTCTAACAAACGATAGAGTGGGAGTTCCCTTTTATATCAGCCACTAATCTATTCTCATACTTTGACTCTTTAACTCCCTTTTGTCAGTCTGTATTTTCTATATTTGGCTTGGTTCTCCACTGTATTATGGCCCTTTCATGTTAGCATATCCTGAAAATCAGAGGCTTACTGTGGCTGTCTGAGTGAAGCCAAAGGAGATTGGTGAGTTCTTAAATTAATATTTCTCATCTGTATTTAATTTGGGGAAGGTTATGGAAGCTAGAGAATTAAGGGAAATGAATAGTTATGTGTTGGAACATATCCATATTACAAAAGAGAAAGTGCTGCCAGTCTTAAAGCATATTAAGGTGGATACATCCCTGAGGCCTGATCAAAGTTACCCTATGACTGTAGGAAGCTAGGCATGAAATTACAGGGGTCGTGGCAGAGATATTTGTGGCATCTTTAGCCATGGGTGAGGTACCAGCAAATGGAGGATGGCTAAGGTTGCGCCTTTACTTAAGGACTGCAAGGACAAGCCAGGAAATGTTAGGCTCAGCCAAACATCAGTGGTGGGAAAGTTGCTGGAGACGATTCTGAGGGACGGTATTAACCTACATTTGGAACGATAAGAATGGATTAGGGATAGTCAGCGTGACTTTGTGTGGGAAATCATGTCTCTCAAATTTGAGGTTTTTGTTTTGAAGAGATGACCAGGAGGTTTGAGGGCAGGGTGCTAGATCTGGTCTGCATGGACTTGAGCAAGGCCTTTGACAAAGTCCTGCATGGTAGGCTGGTCTGGAAAGTTAGATCACATGGTATCCAAGGTGAGCTCACCAATTGAATATCAAATTAATTTGATGGTCGGAGACAGAAAATGGTAGTAGAAGGCTGTTTTTCAGGTTGGAGAGCTCTGACGGTGGTGTGTCACAGGGATTGGTATTGGGTCACTTGTTTGTCATATACACTGTATATTAATGATTTGGATGAGCACGTTAGTGGCATGATTTGTAAATTTGCGGGTGACACTAAAATTTGTGGTGTCGTGGATGGTAAGTTCCTTGGAAGTAGACACAGACAAGGTGGTGAAGAAGGTGTTTGCCATGCTTGTGTTCATCAGTTAGGATATTGAGTTCAGGAGTTGGGACATCATGTTACAACTGTACAAGTTATTGGTGAGACCACACTGGAGTTTTGTGAGCAGTTCTGGTCTACAGCTATGGGAAGGATGTCATTGAGCTGGAAAAGATACAGAAAAGATTCGCATAAATGTTGCTTGGACTATAGGGCTTGAGTTCTAAGGAGAGACTAGTTAGGTTGGAACTTTATTTGTCCCCCTGGAGTGTAGGAGGCTGGGAGGGTGACCTTTACAGCATAGAAAATCATGAGGCCATAGATAAGGGTAGATTCTTTTTCCTCAGGGTGGAATTGTCAAATACTAGAGGGCATAGCTTTAAGGTGAGAGGGGGAAAGTTTGAAGCAGATTTTTAAGAGGTGAGTCTCCAGACTTTCTGTTCAGTTCCACCCAGCAGGAACCTAAGAGAGGCACATTTGCAAGTTGTTAGTTGAAAATTGATTGGTTAATCAGTTGATAGCAACCAATAAAACAAAATTAGGGTCAAGCAGAGTGGTCAGTGTTAGAGTGGGCCAATGTTAGATTGCAGAGTTGAGGCTTTGGCTCGAGGCTTCAGAGTGAAGAGGCGGAGGAAGTGAGCAGAGGCTAAGGTGAGGTTCTGGTAAGTTCTCTTTCTTTCTTATTGCACAGAGCAGTGGGAATGACAGTCAGGGCAGTGCTGCTCCTCTTGCAGGATGTGGGAAGTCAGGGAGAACTCTCCTTGATGACTACACCTGTGAGATGTGCATCTGGCTGCAGCTCCTTACCGACCATGTTAGGGAGCGGGAGCTGGATTAACTCTGGATCATTCAGGAGGCTGAGGGGTATATAGACAGGAGTTACAGAGACAGTCACACCTAAGATGCAGGTAGCTGGGTAACCATCAGGAGAGGGAATTAGGCAGTCATTGCAGAGTAACCCTGTGGCCATTCCCCTCAATAACAAATATACAGTTTTGCATACTGTTGGGTGGGGGGGAGATGGTGGGGTACAACCTGCCAGGGAAAAGCCACAGCAGCCAGGTCTCTGGCACCGAGTCTAGCTCTGTCACTCGGAAGGGGAAAAAGAGGAATGCGGTAGTGATGGGGATTCATTGGTTTGGGGAACAGACAGGAGATTCTCTAGAGGAGAATGAGACTCCCAGATGGTATGTTGGCTCCCAGGTGCCAGGTCAGGGATATTTTGGATCGTGTCCACGGCATTCTTAAGGGGGCAGGGGAGCAGCCAGAAGTCGTGGTCCACATAGGTACCAATGACATAGGTAGGAAGGGTGACGAGGTCCTGCAAAGTGAGTTCAGGGAGTTAGGTGCTCAGTTAAAAGACAGGAACTCCAGGGTGGTGATCTCAGGATTGCTACCCATGTCACATACTAGCTTGGCAAGAAATAGGAAGGTAGTGCAGTTTAACATATGGCTAAGGAGATGGTGCAGGAGGGAGGGTTTCATATTTTTGGAATGTTGGGCTCTCGTCCAGGGCAGGTGGGACCTATACAAATGGGATGGTAAGGCAGGTGAACTTGGAGCATGGATCAGCATGTGGAATTGTGTTGTTGTAGCCATTACTGAGACTTGGTTACAGGAGGGGCAGGACTGGCTGCTCACTGTTTGCACCTGAACTGGACGGGGACCAATATTCTTGTGGGAAGGTTTGCTATAGTGCTGCTCAGTGGGATTTAAACTGGAGTTGCAGGGGAGCAGGAACCGGAGTAGCAGGGCAGCAAGTGGAGTGGCTGTGGGGAAAATTGATGTTGTGAGCATGGTTGGACTAATATTCTGAGATGCATCCATTTCAATGTAAGGAGTATTGTAGGTAAGGCAGATGAACTTGGAGCATGGGTCAGCATGTGGAATTGTGTTGTTGTAGCCATTGGTGAGACTTGGTTACAGGACGGGCAGGACTGGCAGCTCAATGTTCTGGGGTTCTAATGTTTTAGACATGAGAGAGAGATATTAAAGGGAGAGGGGTGGCATTACTCTTCAAGGAATATGTCATGGCACTGCTCAGATAGGACATACTGGCGGGTTTGTCTACTGAGGCAATATGGGTGGAACTATGGAATAAAAAAGGGACGACCACGTTAATGGGACTATATTATAGACCTCCCAATAGCCAGTGGGGTTTAGAGGAACAAATTTGTCGAGAGATTGCAGACACTTGCAAGAAATATGAGTTTGTCATAGTACTGTAGGTGATTTTAACTTTCTACTTATTGACTGGGACTCCCATTCTCTAAAGGGATTGGATTGGATAGAGTTTGTCAAATGAGTTCAGGAAAGTTTCCTTAATCAGTATATAGAGGTCCCAACTAGAGCGAGTGCGATACTTCTCTTGGGGAACGAGACAGGGCAGGTGACAGAAATGTGTGTAGGGGAACACTTTGGATCTCATGATCACAATTCCATTAGCTTCAAGATAGTTATGGAGAAGGATCAGGTTGGTCCTCAGGTTGAGGTTCTAAATTGGAGTAAGGCCAATTTTGATGGCATCAGAAGGGATCTGGAAGGTATAGGTTGGAATAGGCTGTTTTCTGGCAAAGAGGTGCTTGCTTAGTGGGAGACTTTCAAACGTGAAATTTTGAGAGTACAGAACCTGCATGTTCCTGTAAGGGCAAGGCAAGCAGGTTTAGGGAACCTTAGTTATCGAGGGATATTCAGGCCCTGGTAAAGAAAAAGAAGGTGGTGCATATCAGGTATTAGCAGTTAGGATCAAATGAGGCTCTTGAGGAGTATAAGAAATGTAGGAGAGCACTTAAGAGAGAAATCAGGAGGGCAAAAAGAGGACATGAGGTTGCTCTGGCAGACAAGGTGAAAGAGAATCCCAAGGGTTTCTGTACCTATATTAAGAGCAAAAAGGTAGCAAGGGACAAAATTGGTCCTCTTGAAGATCAGCGTGGTCATCTTTGTATGGAGCCCAAAGAGGTGGAGGAGATCGTAAATGAATTTTTGGCATCCGTATTTACTCTGGAGACACAGACTATAGAACTGAGGCAAAAAGAGTAGTGAGGTCATGGACCATATCCTGATTACAAAAGAGGAGGTGCTGGCTGTCTTGAGGTGAATGAAGGTGGATAAATCCCCAGGGCCTTGCAAGGTGTCCCCTTGGACTTTTGTGGAAGGCTTCTGCAGAAGTTGCAGGGGTCCTGGCAGAGATATTTAAAACTTTCTTAGTCACAGGTGAGGTGCCGGAGGACTGGAGGATAGCCAATGTTGTTCCGTTGTTTAAGAAAGGCTCTAAGAATAAGCCGGGAAATTATAGGCTGTTGAGCCTGATGGCAGTTGTGGCTAAATTATTGCAAGGTATTCGAAGGGACAGGATATATAAGTATTTGGATAGATAAGGTCTGGTTGGGGATTGTCAACATGGCTTTGGTTAAACATGACCTACTACACACAATCTTGTAGAGTTTTTCGAGGAGGTTACCAAGAAGGTCGAGGAGGTTACCAAGAAAGGCAGTGGACGTTGTCGACATGGATTTTAGCAAGGCCTTTGACAAAGTCCTGCATGGGAGGCTGGTCCAGAAAGTTAAGTCACTTGGCATTCAGGATGAAGTAGCCAGTAGCCAATTGGATTCAACATTGGCTTAGTGGGAGAAGCCAGAGTGTGGTAGTCTCTCTGACTAGGGGCCTGTGACTAGTGGTGTGCTGCAGGAATTGGTGCTGGGTCTGTTTTTTGTCATCTATATTAATGATTTGGATAATGTGGTGAAGAGGATTTGCAAATTTGCGGATGACACTAAGGTTGGGGGCATAGTGGATAGCGAGGAAGGCTTTCAAAGCTTGCAGCGTGATCTTGACCAGCTTGGAAAATGGGCTGAAGAATGGCAGATGGAACTTAATACAAACAAGTGTGAGGTGTTGCACTTTGGGAGGACAAACCAGGGTAAGACTTGCACAGTGAATGGTAGGGCTCTGAGGTGTGCGGTGGAACAAAGAGATCTGGGAATACATATCCATAATTCCTTGAAAGTGGCATCACAGGTAGATTGGGTCGTAAAGAGAGCTTTTGGCACCAGGGCCTTCGTAAATCAGGGCATTGAGTGCAGGAGTTGGGACGTTATGCTGAGGTTGTACAAGACATTGGTGTGGCGGAATTTAGAGTATTGAGTGCAGTTCTGGTCATCTGCCTTCAGCAAAGATATCAATAAACTTGATCAAGTACAGAGAAAAATGTACATGGACATTGCTGGAACTTGAGGACCTGAGTTCTTGGGGAAGGTTGACTAGGTTAGGACTTTATTCCCTGGAGTGCAGGTGAATGAGAGGAGATCTCATAGAGGTATATAAAATTATGAGGGGTATAGATAGGGTGAATGCATGCAGGCTTTTTCCCCTCCGAATGGGTGAGACTAGAACTAGAGGACATAGGTTTAGGGTGAAAAGTGAAATATGGGTGGAATCTGAGGGTTCTTTATCCAGAGGATGGCGCGAGTGTGGAAATTAGCTGCCAGCCAAAGTGATAAATGCGGGTTCAATTGTAATGTTTAAGAGAAGTTTAGATAGGTACATGGATGGGAGGGGTTTGGAGGGATATGGTCTGGGTTCAGGTAGATGGGACTAGGCAGAAGATCGGTTTGGCATGGACTAGATGGGCCAAAGGGCCTGTTTCTAAGCTGTAGTACTCTGTAAAAACTTGCCACATAGTCATCGAGTGTGGTAGGTGCCTGGAACACTGTCGGGGGAAGTGGTGGAAACACATGCGATGGTTAAGGGGCATTTTGACAGGCACATGAACAGACAGAAAATTTAGGGGTACAGAGGATGTGCTGGCAAATGGGATTAGTTAAAATTGGCAGGGTCGGCACAAACATCTTACACTGAAGTGCTTGTTCCTGTGCTGTATTCTGTTCTATGTTCTTATCTACCAGTGCTGCTGCCTTCAAGGGCACTTGGTCATGTACACCAGGGTCCTTCTGCAGTACCTCTTAGGGTCGTACCATTTATTGTGTATATCCTAGCCTTATTAGTCCTCCCAAAGTGCATTATCTTGCTTTTTATCGGATTTAATTCCTTTTATTGCTCTGTCCACCTTACCCACTCATCAATATTGTCTGCAGCCCAAGTCTACAATCTTCACTATTGTAAACACTAAGAAATTTTGTGTGATCCGAGAACTTATCATAGCTCCTATTATTGACATTTGAATCATTAATGTATATAATAAGCAGCAAGAGTCCCAGCACCTGTGATACATGACTGGTCACAGACTTCCATAGGCAAAAACAACTCTCCACTGCAAAAATGCTCTCTGCCTCCTCTCACTGCCAATTTTGGATCCAATTTGATAAATTGGCTTGGATCTCTTTGTCTCTTTCAGAACGGCCTCTCTGGTTGGATCTCGTCAAAGACCTTAGTGAAGTCATGTAGACTACATCAACCATACTACTCTCATGGATACACTTAGTTAACTCTTTGAAAAAATTCAGTCAAATTAATCAGACAGGATATCCCCTCCCTTACTATCCTTGATTAGTCCCTGGCTTTCCAAGTTCAGGTTAATCCTGACCCTCAGGGCTTTTTTTCCAATAACTTCCCCTGTGATTGCTGTTAGACCTGTAATTACCTGGTTTATTCCAGCTCTTTTTGAATAAGGGTACCACATTCACTACTCTCCACTCATTTGGCACCTCTACTTTGGTAAGGGAAGATTTGAAAATTTCCAACAGCCAAGGCAATCGCCTCTCCTGCCTCATGAAAGCCTGAGATGTATCTTGTCAAGCCCTTGGGTTTATCCACCTCTAAGCCTGCTAAGACATCTAATACTGCCACCTTTTCAATGGTAATTTGTTCTACGATTCCACCTTCCCCCTCTTTGAATTCTCCGACAATAATTTCTGTTTTGTGAGATAGATGAGAAGTATTTATTGAAGATCTCATCTACAAATTCCAGCTCCATGAACAATTGCTACTTTGGGAGCTTTGCTCTCTCTTGTTAACATCTTGACATGAGTATATTCATTAAAAATGCTTTGGGATTTTCCTTCACCTTGCCTGCCAGTCATATTTTGTCCCCCCTCTTTGCCCTCCTAGTTACTTCCATTTCTCCTCTATGCTGTAAATGGTAGGGCCCTAGAGAGTGAAGGAGAGCAGAAAGACATGGGGCTGTAAGTACATTGCTCCTGGAATGTTGCAATACAGGTAGACAAGGTAGTGAAAATGGTGTTTGGCATGCTTGCCTTCATCGGTCAGAATATTGAGTACAGGAGTTGGCTTCTCATGTTACTCCTGTACAAAATGTTGGTTAGCTTACATTTGCATGCCCTACTGATTCTGGTTGCCCTACTATTGGAAGGATGTCATTAACCTGGAGAGGATGCAATAAAAGATTGACAAGGATGTTACCAGGACTAGAGGGCTTGGTATCGGTTTATTATTGTCACTTGTACCGAGGTACAGTGAAAAACTTGTCTTGCATACCGATCGTACAAGTCAATTCATTACATAGTGTAGTTACATTGACTTAGTACAGAGCGCATTGAGGTAGTACAGGTAAAAACAATAACGGTACAGAGTAAAGTGTCACAGCTACAGAGAAAGTGCAGTGCAATAAGGTGCAAGGTCTCAACAAGATGGATTGTGAGGTCGGAATCCATCTCATCGTATAAGGGAACCATTCAATAGTCTTAACACAATGGGATAGAAGCTGTCCTTAAGCCTGGTGGTATGTGCCCTCAGGCTCATGTATCTTCTTCCCGATGGAAGAGGAGAGAAGAGAGAATGACCCGGGTGGGTGGGGTCTTTGATTATGCTGGCTGCTTCACCAAGGCAGCGAGAGGTAAAGACAGAGTCCAAGGAGGGGAGGCTGGTTTCCATGACGCACTGGGCTGTGTCCACAACTGTGCAGTTTCTTGCAGTCCTGGGCAGAGCAGTTGCCGCACCAAGCCGTGATGTATCCAGATAGGATGCTTTCTATGGTGCATCGATAAAAGTTGGTGAGTGTCGAAGGGGACATGTCAAATTTCTTCAGCCTCCTGAGGAAGTAGAGACGCTGGTGAGCTTTCTTGGCCGTGGCATCTCCGTGATTTGACCAGGGCAGGCTATTGGTGATATTCCCTCCCAGGAACTTGAAGCTCTCAACCCTCTTGACCTCAGCACCATTGATGTAGATGGGTGAGTGTACACTGCCCCCTTTCCAGAAGTCAATAACCAGCTCTTTTGTTGACATTGAGGGAAAGGTTGTTGTTATGACACCATGCCACTAAGCTCTCTATCTCCTTCCTGTACCCCGACTCATCATTGTTTGAGATATGGCCTCCAACAGTGGTATCATCTGCAAACTTGTAGATGGAGTTAGAGCAGAATCTGGCCACACAGTCATGAGTGTATAGGGAGTAGAGTAGAGGGCTGAGGATGCAGCCTTGGGTTATAAGAAGAGGCTGGATAGGCTGGGACTTTTTTCCCTGGAGTACAGAAGGCTGAGGAGTGACCTTACGGAGGTTTATAAAATCATGAGAGGCATAGATAAGGTGAATGCACAGTCTTTTCCCCAGCATAGGGGAGTCCAAAACTAGAGGGCATAGGTTTAAGGTGAAGGGGAGAGATTTAATAGGAACTTGGGGAGCAACTTCTTTACGAAAAGGGTGGTGCATATATGGAATGAGTTGCCAGAGAAAGTGGTAGAGGCGGGTACAATTATGATATTTACAAGATATTTGGACAGATACGTGGATAGGAAAGGTCAAGAGGGATATGGGCTAAATGCAGACTAGCTCAGTTAGGCAACTTGGTTGGCACGGATAAGTGAGCTGAAGGGCTATTTCCATGCTGAACAGCTCTATGACTTTCCATACTGTTTCTGAATTGCCATGCAGCTGGGGGGGGGGGGGTGCGGTGGGGCGCAAAGTAATTTGGGATGGGCAATGAATGCTGGCTAACACAGTGACATCCACATCCTGGAAATAAAAAAAATATTCTCTTAGAAAAGCCATAGAAAACACTGAAAGAACCATAACAGTAAGCAACTGTCTCTTCAAAAAGAGTGGAATTTAAGAAATCCTTCTTGCTGTTGAATGTGTGCTTGTCATGATTATGTTGTCAGGAATGTTGAGCTCCAAAATGGCAGCATTGGCTTAAAATTATGACCTATCCTCTCTGGACAAAATACACCATCATACAGAATTCCCCCAACAAATATATGCATGTACAGTTGACGCCCTTTTGGAGCTTAAAATGCTTTTGTCCGCACAAACCTGTAGCATTGATCCCAACTTCCTGCTTTTTGATTCCTTTTTTTTTAGGCTATGAGAATGCTTATGGAACTTCACCCATTTGTTGCCTGATTATCCACTATTAATCTCGATTGTCATAAGGTTACAAAGTATTTCTCAAATCTATTGTATGCCATATTGCATATCAACCAGTCTCCTACTGTGTCTCATGACACTAAAACCAAATACTGGAACAGTTCAGCAAGTGTTCCCCTTGAAACTTTGTTGATAAGTTATAGGAGGCTGTTAAATGATAACTAACCTCTTTAAAAATACATATGGAAATTGAAAAAATGATTTTTGTTTTCAGTAAATGCTTCCATTGATTAAAAGTAGGGTTTTTTCACAACTTTTTTGCATAGCAAGGTATAATTATAGCAGAGTAGAATTCATTTTTGTTTATTCTTTAATTACATTGTTCAGTGAAACAGCCATCTTTGAACTCTAAAGAAAATCCTAATAAATCCAATAAACATAATACAACTTAGAATGAAACTCTCAGTTACGTCGGTAGCTTATTATTTTTGACCTTTACTGCATGGGAGAGATCTAGTTAGGAACCTGCTGTTGAAGGGCAGTGATGTCACTTTGATGTCATTGTTTCTTATTTTAATCCCATAAATACAAGTTGATTGAAAACCTTTTATGTTGAATGAACAGAAAGAGATAGGCACCAGACTGCAAAGTAGGGTTTCGGCATGGCTGTGATACAAGATGAGACAGAAACAGGTAAAGTAACAGATATATCTGTTTTTAACGTAATGGAAGCATTTACTTTTCAAATACTCAGTTAATAGATAAACTATTTAATTTTCATTTCCAGCACTACAATCTTAACTTTTGATAATAAAAAATCAACATAGGTGATATTGTCTTTGTTGATCTTTGTTGCAAAGCAGAAAATATGCAAGTAATCAAATTAAATGTTTCTATTTTGGAGGGTACTGCTAATTTTTCAATATTTCAATAAGTTTTGTGGCTTGTTATTGATGTTCAACATTGCTTCCCAAGTCTTGTTTCAAAGTTCATTTGTAGTCTTCTCTGAAAGACTCTTCTCAGCTTTAAGATATTTTTTGCATGTCATTTTGCAATACTAGTTTTGAGCTTTCCATTTTCAAATGTTAAATTGTGGAAAGGAAGTAATCTTAAAAGCAGATGTGTCTGCTTGCCATAGATCAGTTCAAGTAACTCTGATTTGTCTGTCTTGTTGTGGTGAAGTGTCATTTGTGTGATAACTCTGGAAGCATTTGAACAAAGATCTCATTTTTTGTGGTTACCCTCTTTGTGTATTTTAGATGGTAGATTCCAGAGCCTATTCAGTTTAGCTTTCAGGCGTCATTAGATTTCCTGGAATTTGTTGCCAGCAGGGAAATGTAAATGTTAAATAGAAAAGGGGAAGATTATTGACGTCAGAATGAAATCTCAAAATTTGGTGGTGGTGTGTTAGTGCCAAAGTCTGTCTGTTTTGATAAATTTTTAAAACATAAATAGTTTGATTCAGTCATGGCTGTGACATGAGATGAAACAGTTATAGGTAAAATAAGACCTGATTACACACTTATTTAAAAATATAACCTGTAATTTTGTATGTTTCCACAATTGGGTTAAGTTGCATATTCAGTTTTCATCACTGGTACTGTATATCTACATTCTTAAGTTAAATTGCAAGTATTCATGAGATTGTTTCTCATTCAGCTTGCTGAAAGGAGGACATTATGGTGATGGCACTTGTTCCAATGCAGCTTAGTTGCAACTTAATTTTTTCTGCTCTTCATATTTATCCAATTCTATATTAAATTGTGTTTTTTTTCCCCCTTGATTTGATTAGTACCTTGCTTAATGCTTCGGATATGTTTCCAGAAAGGAGAGCGCTAATGCAGTCAGTGCAAAAAGGAGTAATGATAGAGAGATTTGTTACCGACAGTGCTGCCATGTTGGGCACCTGGCACAAACTCCTCTCTCCACCACCAGCCCCCCTCTACCCTGGCTGTCCCAAGAACCTGGTTGAAGACTTAGCCCTCTGCTGGCAAGCCTGCAGTAATAAAGCTGTTGAATTGATTTCATTGCTGTGTTGCTCGGTGTAGATTGAGTCAGGCCATGGCTGGCTGGTGTGAGTGGTGTGAGGCTCAGCTGCACACCTTGTTGGTACAGTGAAGGCAGACTATTGCCAGGGACTACTTTTCCACCCGGATCCTACGGTCTCTCTTATTATCTATTGTGCTTGTAATGGAAGTTGCTGTCTCCCCACTTCTTTTTGCTTGGCTGTATGGCCCTCCCTAGCCAGGAGATTTCTCTGTGGTGATTGCTGCAGCAGCTGACATCGGGAGGCAATGAGAGAGACCAGATAATTTGGGAGGCTTGTCAATGCATGGACAGGTGCTGCCACTCTCCACTCATGGCCAGTACTCAATGATCTGGCCATGGTGCATACTTGAGCCACATATCTCAGTGCTGAGCAGCTCCACTTCTCTTCTCAGCCTGCCCTTCACCAGCCATTACAGGCAGCCTCTGCACATTGCCTTGGTGGTTCACAACGCCAGTAAGTTATATAGCATGGAAGTAGGCCCTTCAGCCCAGCCAGTCCAGTTTGCTTATATTTGGCTCATATAAGGACTTGGACAGGTTAGGAGAGTAGGTAAAGAAGTGGCAGATGGAGTAGAGTATAGGGAAGTGTAGGATTTTGCACTTGGTAGGAAGAATAAAGGTGGAGACTATTTTCTAAATGGGGAGAGGATTCAGACATTGGAGGTGCAAAGGGACTTGGGAGTCCACACAGGATTTTCTTGAGGTTAACTTTCAGGTTGTTTGTCATAAGGAAGGCAAATGCAATGTCAGCCTTCATATCAAGAGGACTAGACTAAAAGCAAGGATGTACTGCTGTGGGTTATAAGGCATTGGTCAGACCGCACTTGGAATATTGTGAGCAATTTTTGGCCCCATATCTGAGGAAAGATGTGCTGGCCCTGGAGAGGTTCACAAGAATGCTCCCAGGGCTGCACAGCTTAATGGATGTGGAGCATTTAGTGGCTCTGGGCCTATACGAGATGGAGTTCAGAAGGAAGAGGGGGATCTCATTGAAACATACTAAATGTTGAAATGCCCAAATAGAGTAGACGTGGAGAGGATATTTCCATCAGTTAGTTAGTCTTGGATCTGAGGGTACAGCCTTAGTATAAAGGGACTTCCTTTTAAAACTGAGATGAGGAGGAATTTCTTCAACCAGAGGGTAGTGAATCTGGAATTCATTGCCACAGAGGGCTGTGGAGGCCAAGTCATTGGGTGCATACAAGGCAGAGATTGATAGGTTCTTGATTGGTAAGGGCATTAAGGGTTCTGAGGAGAAAGGGATTGAGAAGGAACAAAATCAGCCATGATTGGCAGGGCAGACTTGACGGGCCGAATGGCACGATTCTGCTCCTATATCTTGTGGCCTGTGGTCTCAGCCCTCTAAACATTTCCTATCCATGTACCTGTCCAAATGTGTTTTAAACATTGTGATTGTTCCTGTCTCTACCACTGCCTCTGGCAGTGCGTTGCATACAACCACCACCCTCTGTGTGGGGGAAAAACTTGCCTTTCAGGTCCCCTTTAAATCTTTCCCCTCCCACCTTAAACCCCTGCCCTCTAGTTTTAGATGGCTGGGAAAAAGACTGCAACCATTCACCTTATCTATAGCTTCTCATGATTTTATAAACCTCTAAGATCACCTCTCAGCCTCCTTCGCTCTAAGGAAAACAGTCCCAACCTATCCATTCTCTCCTTTTCACTCGAGCTCTCCACTCCTGCCAGCATCTTTGTGAATCTTTTTGGCACCCTCTAGCTTAATCACTTCCTTTCTTTAGTATGGCAACCAGAACTGCAGGTCCAGATCTTGTACAGCTGTAACATGACGTTCTAACACATGTACTCAATGCCCCATCCAAGTCCCATGTGCCTTCTTCACCACCTTCTCTACCTGTGTCTCCACTTTCAGGGAACTATGTACCTGTACTCCAAGGTTTGACAACACTCACTTGGGCGCTGCCATTCACTGTGTATATCCTGCCCTTGTTTAACTTCCCAAAATGTCTGGAATGCGCTGCCAGAGGAAGAGGTGGAAGTAGATACAGTGATAATGTACAAGAGACATTTAGACAGACACATGAACAGGCAGGGAATAGAGGGATATAGTCCATTTGCAGACAGATGGGATTGGTATCATGGTCTGCAGACATTGTGGGTCAAAGGGCTTGTTCTTATGCTGCACTGTTTTATGTACCACTGATGTAAGGCTCATGGGCCTAAATTTGCTGGATTATCCCTATTGCTGCTCTTAAGCAAAATAACAGCACTGAGGATATTGGAAAGATATTTGGGCACTACAACTCCCCTCCCCATTCTCACGCTGAACTATGTGTTGGTGGCCATTTCCAATGCCAGAACAAGGTCAACTGCAAATTAGAGGAACAGCACCTCGTATTCTACCTGGGTAGTCGACAACCCAGTGTCATGAACATTGAATTCTCCAATTTCAGGTAACTGGCATTGCCCTCCCTCCCTGAAATAGTTCATTTATCACCTTCCTTTCTTATCAGATTCCACAATCCACAGCACTGTTGTCTCCATGAATCATTTCAGTCTCTGTTGCCATCTTCACCCCATCCTCCCCTACCTGGCTCCATCTTCCCATTAACCCTTCCTCGGCTGGATCCACCTATTACTTGCCAGCTCCTGCCTGCCTCCTTCACCCCCCACCACCTCACCTCTTAATACTGGCTATCCCCTTTTTGCACTCTCAGCCCTGATGCGGGGTCTTGACCTGAAACGTCAATCATCCCTTTGCCTGCACAGATGCTGTCTGACCTGAGTTCCTCCACATTCTGTTTTTCGCTCCAAAAGAGATTAAACTGGTTCACACTTGAATCCCTAGATTTCCTGTTTATGTATTGATTGAATAGATTACTACTTAAAAGTATGAAATGAATAAATTTTATAGTGAGTACTGTTACCAGATCTCTTGGGGGCAGTGCATCTTTTGAACAATAAATTTCAGTTTGATTGTCAATAGACAAACCTATCTTAAACTACAAAAACATTGTTCAAAGTTCTGTATGTTTATACATTTTATTGTATTAAACCTGGCTAGCAGTACGAGTGTGGGTTCAAGCTGAAAAATGAATTTATTTTGTTTTTGGTTATGTCCAAGAAAATTGCATAATTACATTTTACTTTTGCATTAAACTAAAATTGAAGAAATAAAACAGCCATTTGTAATTTTTTAAAACTGCAGATGCTGGAAATGAAAAATCAAAACAGAAAATGCTGGTAATACTTAGCAGACCCAGCAGCACCTGTAATGAGTTTCAGATTAATTTGAGAAGTTAACTTTTGCCCTCTCCACAGATGCTTTATGACCTACTGAGTATTTTTACATTGATTTTCTGTAATATTACTATTCTCCAAGTATAACTCTGGAATAATTCTAAAATTATTGAAAAATCTAATTGATACTATTTTACTCACTTTTCTCACGTTGAAAAAAACTTTGTGAATTGAATTTGTTGATCAGCGAACCTTTTCTATTCATTCAAAGTTTTCATGAATTAATGCATTCATTTGAGTATTTTTGAAGAGGTAACGCAGAAGGTTGACGAGGGCAGGGCGGTGGACGTTGTCTACGTGGAGTTTAGCAAGAACTTTGACAGTTTTGCATGGTTGGTTAGTCCCCAAGGCTAGATCACATGGGATCCAAGGTGAGCCATAAAATTGATGGAAGGAAACAGTGGTAGTGGAGGGTTGTTACTCAGATTGGAGGCCTGTGACAAATGGTGTGGCATGGGGATCAGTGCTGGGTCCACCATTGTTTGTCATCTGTATTAACGATTTGGATGACGATGTTGTTAACATGGCTAGTGAGTTTGTGGATGATACCAAAAATTGGTGGTGTAACGACAGTGGAAAAAAGGTTATCTAAGATTTCGACAGGATCTAGATGAACTGGGGAAGTGGACCAAGGAGTGGCAGATGGAATTTAAATTCAGACGAGTGTGAGGTGTTGTATTTTGGTTGGTTAAACGGAGCAGGACTTGCATGGTCAATGGGAGGGCCCTGAGAGTGTTGTAGAACAGAGAGACTAAGGAGTATAGGTAGATAGTTCTCTGAAATTGGCAACACAGGTAGACAGGGTGGTGAAGATGATGTTTGGCACACTTGCCTTCATCAGTTAGGGCATTAAGTACAGAAGTTGTAACTGTCCAAGTCATTGGGGAGATCACACTTGGAGTATTCTGCATCTGGTTGCTCAGCTGTTGGAAGGGTGTCATTAAGTTGGAAAGGGTGCAGAAAAGATTCACCTAAATGTTGCCTGGACCGGAGGGCTTGAGTGAAAGGAGAGGCTAGATAGGCTGGGACTTTAGCCCCTGGAGTGTAGGAGGCTGAGGGGTGACCTTATAGAGGTATGTAAAATCATGAGGGGCTTAGATAAGGTGGATAGTCACAGTCTTTATCTCAGGGTAGGGGATTCTAAAACTAGAGGACAGAAATTTAAGGTGAAAGGGGAAAGATGTAAAAGAGACCTGAGTGGAAAATTTTTTAAGTGAAGGGCATTGGGTATATGGAACGAGCTACCAGAGGAAGCTGTAGAGGCAGGTACAATTACAATGTAAAAAGGCATTTGGACAGGTACGTGGATAGGAAAGGTTTGGAGGGATGTGGGCCAAACACCGGCAAATGGGACGTGGCTCGGACAGACATCTTGGTTGGCATGGAAGAGTTGGGCTGAAGAGCCTAGTTCTGTGTTGCATAATTCTTTAACTATGATTCTATGACTCTAGGGGGATGTGGGCTTTGCAGGTGGAGCGAGCACTTAATTGTCCGTCCCTAGTTGTCCTTGAGAATGTGGTGATGAGCTGCTGCCTTAAACCACTGTAGTTGTTGAGGTGTACTGAATACGTTGTAACCTCTGGGGACATCTTTTTCCTCACCCTTTTTTCCTCTTTTCATGCCCCATCATTCCCAAAGAGATGATGGGAGTTGGCCTAAATTTGTTGACTGCAACCCAAACTCAACTTGGTGACCTACCTACCTTCTCTAATTGAGAGGGTTTGGAGGTGTCTGAGTAATCTGCTCGAGAGATACCAATTCATTTTTAAAATATGTAAATATGGCTTTGTTCCTCATTTTGATGGGTTAGGTTTCCAAGAAGTTGGGAAATGCAGTAGTTCGGGTGAGGTGGGTTCTGGCAAATTTAATTGGCAAGTACTTTTAAGTGCCCTGTTCATGGCCCAGAAGGAGCAGGAATGTTTACCTGCAGCTTTTGAGCAAATCCAGTGTTGTTGACATCCACTACTGTGGTTCAGTACAGGAGTCCAATTTTGTTTCCACCCCCACCACTCTTTGATGATAGGAGGCTGCAGACATACGACTGGGGAATATCCAACAATTGATCAGAGTTCACTCCTGGCAGTTTGCTAGCCTTTCGATCTGGCCAGCTTATTGCTGGAAATTTTTTTTTTCAGTTATAAAGAAATCCTCGCAGTAAATTCCATAGTACTTTCACCTTGACCAGAAGTGTGCATCTGAAAATGATTATTCATGTTCAGTAACAAACAGTGTTGTGCAGAAGCAATAAATCTCAGTCATTCAGGTTTGGAATGGCAAGAAGTTTGAATATAAATGCTGTTGCAATTGTCAAGAGTGCCCAATTCTAGAACTTTGATAGTTTTGATTTTGTTTTTAAATTACACCTGAGGGAATCAATAAAACTTTTAACAGCTGCTTCCATGAGTGAGCAAGAACAATTCTCAGAACAATACCTCAGCAATTCTCAGACAGTGAGCACACGTTTTTGTAAGTTGCATACAAGGTCTTGGAAAAGAAAATATGAAATGGACTTACAATACTTTCAGCAGTTCAAGAAGGCAGCTCACCACCACCTTTTCAAGGGCAACAAGGGATGGCCCTTAAATGCTGGCTCAGCCTGCGAAGCCCACATCCATTGAATGAGCATGTATTTAAAAAAAACCCAGACGACAAAAAGTGCAGTGAGTTCCAAAGTCTTTCCTGCCACTCTTCTCCCAACCAAATATTGCACTGCATTTTTCAGCTTTCTTCTTCACTGTCATCCACACAGCCAATTTTTTCATTGATCTAAAAAGTTTAATTTTGACTCGCATGTTTAAGATCTATATATAAATCCTTTATTTCCTATGAAAAGCAAAAGGGCTCTGTGGGATCACACTGCCATTGTTGCTTCAGTCACTAAAACATCTGTTGATGACTACTTACTGTTTCCTGGGACTGATCCAATTTTGGATCCAATTTGCCAATTTCTCTTGTTGAATTTACAATAGGCTTTTATTTTCCTAAAATCACTACAGACTGTGGAGAGCACACTTACCTTATTAATCTTGCCTGAAGCTAGAAAGGGTTGGAAAATGATGGTCAGAATCTCCCCTGTTTTCTCCCTTACTTCCCTTAACAGTCAGGAAATCATTAAATTCAAGTGATATATGAACTTAAAAATTCTAAATGCCTTTTTATATTTCCTTCTTTACTCCAGTTTCCTCATCTGATATTTTGCACCTTTCTTGAATTGTGCCGGCTCCTTCTTATGATGAGGGGTCAAAAGTTCAATGTTACTTGTATAATTCTGAATGATAAGGCCTCACTTCAAATTACAGTCTGTTGTACAAAATTAGAGTGCAGATAATTTCAAATTGTGTGAACATTTCTTTCCTTTTAATAGCTAGAACTTGTTAGATATTACTATACAGCTAAATGAGTGCTTCTTGAAAGCTTTAATTTTTGTTGACAGTTCAGTTGTTTTACCTACAAGCTTCTTTTCACCTAAACAGTAGATTTTTTGGCAAATAAAAAGAACACTTGGTTCAGGTAACTTCAGTACTTATTCTTACATTTGTCTTGCTTTCAGCACTATTGTAGATCCCAGTTGAAGGAGGTGAGTGGAGTTTCCTGGGACTGTTAGTATGAAAGAAAGAAAGTGGTCTAACAGAAGAGATACTGCACTTGTTTCTGATGCATTTAATCTGACTGCAGATATTCCTACTTAAATTTTGAAACCAAGTGCTTTTCATTCAAAACATTTTCCAGACTTGCATGTGCCTTTATCCTGGAAGCAGAATGCTAATGTTGTACCAATATTTCAAAAAGGGAATAGGGATGAACCAATTAATTACAAGCCACTGAGGTGAAAACTGGAGGTGGGCAAATCATAGGCATTGATTTTAAAGGAAAGTTGAAAACTTCATTTAGAAAGGCTCAGATTAAACAGGGAAAGTTGCCATGAATTTGTTAAGGGAAGGTTGTGTCTGATTAGCTTGATTGAATTCATTGAGGAGGTAACAAATCGAA
Organism: Pristis pectinata; assembly: GCF_009764475.1. NCBI lineage: Eukaryota > Metazoa > Chordata > Chondrichthyes > Rhinopristiformes > Pristidae > Pristis > Pristis pectinata. Next base: position 24,120,955 of record NC_067409.1, on the reverse strand, counting down.
TTGACAAGGCCAGTGTATTTGATGTAGTCTACATGAATTTTCAGAAGGCTTTATGACAAGATCCAATCCCACATGGCAGGATGGTCTGGAAAGTGAAAAAGCCAAGGGGATCCAAGGGATGTTGGTAGATTTTATCCAAAATTGACTCTTAAAGGAAGTAAAGGGTACTGCTTTTATAATTTGATGCAAACCATAGGGTTTGGTGCTTGGTCCTTATTTCGGTATTTTTTGTAATTTTTATTAATGATATAGTTTTAAATATAGGGGATATGATAGAGCTTTGCAGATGGTGCAAAAGTTGGCTGTATAGTTTATAATAGGAAAGCTCTAGACTGTAGGAAGACAAAGATGGTCTGGTTAGTTCGTATGAAAAATGGTGAATGGAATTTATGGGAACATGCAAGGCCAGGGAATACATAGTTGTAAGTGGGAGACTTTTGAGTCGTGTGGAGGGATAGAGAGATCTTGGCGTGGCTATGGGTAGAGCTGTAAAAGTGGTTAATATAGAGGTTTTAAAAAAAAGCACATGACATCTTATCCTTAACAAAGGCATTGAATGTAAGAGCAGTGAGGTTAAGTTAGAATTGTATGCAATGGGGTACAGAGGAGATTTCAGAAAATATTGCCAGCTAATTGTATTGCTAGGAAATTGTAGCTGAGGAGAAAGATTGGATGAACTTGGAAAGTTTGATGGAACACTGGAAGCTGAGGGGATTCTTAATGATGAGGGGCCTATCAAGTAAATCGCAAAGACCTTTTTCCTTTCCAGAGAGATCAAAAACTAACAAGGAAGATATCAAAAACTAAAACTAAGAGGCAGTGGATATTTATTTTAAATCAATGCTAAATCTGAAAACAACTGCAATGCATACATCTGAAAATATAAGCATAAATAAAATGGAATTAAGAATAGGCCATATTCTCTGTCATTCAATAAAATCTTCCACACTTAAAGGCTACTTTCAAGACTCATCTCCATACAGTATTTCCTTCTGGACCCATTTGTTAAGATCACACCTTGCATGTTGTTTAGAAACAGTTACAAGGTTGAGAAGCAGATGCACGCAACCAAGTTTGAGTAGAATCCACCATAGTCTCTCCTCTTCCCCACCACCTCCAGCTGATAATGTCAAAAGCTTTTGTGAGATCAAAAGAGGCCATGTATAATTTTTGTTTGCTGTACTTTTGTTGGAGTTATCACATGGTGACAATCATGACCATTTTGCCTGAAATGGATGGAATCCATATCGTGATTTGAGGAGCAGTTCTTTGGAGAATGGAAGTCAGGATTGAGGTGGACCCTAGAAATTACTTTTTCTGTGGTAGACAGTAAGAACACTTCTCTGGAGTTACTGCAATTGGATTTGTCTCCTTTTATGAATATGGTAATGATTATTGTCTCCCTGAGGTCCCCTGACACGTCCACCTCTTTTTCAAATGTGAGCGATGGAATTGTGACTGAAGTTCTTCTCTGCCAAGTTTTTTTAGAACTTCAACAAGGATATCATCTGCTCCTGAGTTCTTGTTTTTCAGCTGGCATGTGGCTTTTTCGACAGTCAGGGGTGGTGGTGAGGCTGGAATGGATGGTCAAAGATTATACATGGTAGTGTAGCAGTTAGCGTAACACTATTACAGCGCCAGTGACTTGGGTTCAATTCTAGCTGCATTTCACTGTGTTTTGTTGTATATGTGACTAATAAAGATATCTTGTAAAGATTCTTAGCTGGCTTACTGGAAAATACAAGTTTAGTTTCATGCTTGCAGAAGATGTAGCATAGAACTGGGAACCCACCTTTTTCTACGTGCAAGCTGTGGCCAGCTCCTTTTCAACATTTGTGGACACAACCATTATGCAGCATTTGTTGACTGATGTCTCAACTTAAGTTGCAGCAAAGCAACTCCTCCAATTCTGCATTGTAACTTCTGACTTTTGACATCTAGTCACTTGGTACTGAAGTTCAAACGGCTTTGTGTTTTCTGATAAGTTGTCCAGCAAATTTTAATTCAACTGTTTATAAAGATCACTAAGGTGCCACCATGGGAGAAACACTGATTTCAGTGAAGTACTGTGCTGTCTGAGGATGCAAACATTAGTGATCTCTTCATGTTGCTTGTTGTCTTGGTAGGACTTTTTATCCTTCTTTGCTATCTTTACATGAGATAAAATAAATTGACTGTCAACTATTTTATAATGATACATAAAGATGTTGCATATGCCAAAAGGAACTGGAACAATATAAATATTTGATTGTCAATGAATTGCAATTAACTTAAATTCATCCATATATTTGATCAAAGATTAATTTTACTGATGTATGTTGATTCCAATGGAATTGAATGGCAGGAGTGCTGTCAATTGCCAGTGTGTTTACATCTTGGTGTGAATGACCAAAGAGCATCTTTTCTTTCCCCAAGGGGATACCTGGAGAGGAGAAAGTAATGTCGGGTGTATGTCCCAGGGACCTGTATTAGGACTTTTAATGATAACTTGCATCATTATCTAGATTTAGAAATCCAATCAACAGGCCTCGTATTTGGAGTAGGATGTCAGTGGGGATGGTGCTTACTCATAATTGCCCTTGATGTGGCAGGCCACCTTCCAGAAATGCCTTGAATCTATAAACTCGTCATTTTTTTTTAAAGATTAATATTTTAAATCGTATGTTAATTGCCTTCAGATGACAATCCAATTTCTGTATAGGTTTTATTAACTGTTCATGAAGTGGAGGAGAACTTGTGCTTTATTTTACAGTAGAGACATTTTGACCACCTGACTTTGTTGTCATTTGTATCAAAAATAGAGGTGAAGAGCATGTTGTCCAAGTCATAAAGTATTGCAGTGAGATGGGGTAATGGATTAGCACTTCCCTTGCATATCTCTAGTTATCCTTTTACTTTATCCTCCATATTCTTTTCCTTTCTCTGAGACTGTGATTTAAAACCAAGACAAACTGATTCAAATTTTTTTGATTGCAAGATTAAGCATGATAATTTTTATCAAATCATTGATATACATTAATCCTAGTGTTTTATAAGTAGTATAATGTGATGAAATGCTAATGCAAGCTTCCAGTGAACAGTTAGATGCAAGTTTAATTTTCACACTGTACTGAGTTTCCAGTATTTGACCAGTCACTTCTCTTGTAAATGGTGAAGGGATTTATTTTCAAAGTTCTCATTTGACTATTCTATCACATCCACAGGCAGGCAGTTCAACAGCAGTAGAGTCCTGTATATAGTCTTTTCTTTTCCCTCCACAGTCCTTTTAATGTTTTCATTGCCATTATTATGTTCACTTCTCCTGTAATTCATATTTTTGAATCCTTTAGACCTACTTTGCCTTACCTGCAGAATCAACATGGCTATCATCAGTTACCAGTTAAATAACTTGTAAGTGATAACTTTGCTTGTCCTATGTCACTTCTCTCCTGACACTATCTTTCACCGCATCCTCAACATCATCTTCACAGTCCTTTTTAGCAAATCGCCCTTCTGTTGTTCCACTCCAACATGTCCCACTCCTTTTATATATGTAGAACAATTATATTGTTTCTTTCAGCATTTATGATTTTAACTTTAGCTCCCATTCTCTTGAGGTCAAGTTTTCATTCATATAATGTTGGGTAAATGTTTTAATGATGGGTGATGGTAGTGTAAAATTGGTTCTAGCGTTGTTATAGAAGGGAAGTTGACCTAGTGGTGGATAAGATCTGGGGTTTAGAAATGAGTTGATGATGAAGTAGCATTACTTGTCCCCCAGCAATGTTATCTTTGCCCACATGAGTGATTTCTTTTTGTTGGTTGATTGCACCTATCTGTATCTCTGAATCACTACTCTTCACAACATCTCTATCAAGTCATAACATTTTTTGCCTGATGAAGGTGAGGGAAGCATTCTTAAACTTTTGCCATAAACTCATAACTGTTAGGCACCTGAATGATAGAAAAATGGAGGGCTACGTGGGAGGGAAGGGTTAGGTAGATCTTAGAGCAGGATAAAATGTTGGCACAACATTGTGGGCCGAAGGGCCTGTACTGTGCTGTAATGTTCTATGTCTGTTACCCTGACTCTATTTTCCTCCTCAGTATGTCCCCTAGATTGAATTGGATAACTTTCATCCCAAATGTTGCATTTGATTTTCATTCTAAACTATCTTACAGGTGGCAGAATAGTGGAGCTAACAGAGCTCCAGCATTCTGACCTCTGGTGCTGTCAGTGTGGAGGTAGCCCATTCACCCTGTGACTGCTTGAGTTTCCCGCAGGTACTTTTCCCACATCCCAAAGATTGCAGATTGGTGGGTTAATTGGCCACTGTAAATTGCCCCTAGTAAGTAGGTGAGTACTACAACCTGCATGGGAATGTGAGATTAATTAGTTTCAGTGAAAGCTAGTTGGGGGAATGGGATAGCTCAGTGAGCTGGCATAGATTTGTTATGTTGAAATGGCCCCCTGTGTCATAAGAAAATGATGCAGCTCATTCTCCTGTCCATTATAATGACTGCACTTTGTCCCTACCTCACCACCACTTCTATTAATAGTATTATCCACACCATCTACTCTTCACAGAATTTGCTAGGTTTTTCTGTTGGTGTTTTGAGTTACAAAAACCTTTTGCTGCTTCTTGCTCAGTATTTGTGGCCATCACTTAAGTTGCACACTGTTCTCTCCAATCCTTGGACTTTGGATTCTTGTGTATTTCACTGATGGTGCTGCCAGCCACACAGCAATACTTTGCGGAAATGAAGCAAGATTTCAGCTGTTCGAACTCTGAAATAAAAAGAGCAAATGCTGGAAACACTTGAGTATTAGAATGCAAGGTTGTTGTTAGACACCATTAGATCAAGTTAGTTGGAACTAGCAAAGGGGGAAAACTTGCATATAAAATTTGATGTTTCATTGTTGAAAAGTATAATTGCAGATGTGCATGATAAAACTATAAGGATGTTACTAGCTTACATCATAATAAAATTGAAAATTTTCACATAACCATTATTTATTCTCTTGTGCAGCTGCAACTGGAGATATGCCAACTTACCAAATCCGGACTCCAACTACCACCCTACCCCAGGGAGTAGTGATGGCAACTTCACCAGGAACATTGCATAGTCCACAACAGCTTGCAGAAGAGGCAACACGTAAACGGGAGCTCAGGCTAATGAAAAACAGGTAAGATTTCAGAAATCATTTGAAAATGATGCTTCAAGGAAAAGCATGTGCTGCAAATGAGGAAAGGGATGCTTTATTTCAATAAAGATTCTCGATGTTCCAGAAATTTCTAATGTGGTTCATCTTTTGGATCTGTTTTTAATTTGCTACTAAAACTTTTGATGCCATGTCAATGGAGAATTTAATTCTTGCTTCAAGGTCTACTGCCGCTGAATTTAAAATCTTTTTTTCTACAATAATCTTTCTGCTTTTGACATGGTCTGTGGCATATATTTCTCACTCCCTCCAAGAGAAAGAGAAGAATGATTCATTTGGCACTTTCCTCAGCAGCATGGGGTATTTTTGAGGTTTGCTTGATGCATGTAAGAATGCAGACTAAGGGTTTGAGGGTTGTTCTATCCTCCACAAGTTTGCTTGCATTGACTTCAGTAGAATCGAATGTTTGGAAGATGAGTACAATTGATATCCAGTATTCTCCTCTGCATTCAGTAAAGATGAATTTCTCCTCTTGACATTCCAATTTATGGAACTAATCTATTTCAAATAAGTTGTTTATTTCCTGACTATAACATTTATGGAAGTGTTTTTGCACTGTGGCAAAATTTGGAATTAAAGAGTATTGATTATCATTTGCAATAGTCATCTGATGCGACATCTTTGTGCTTATTTTGTAATGCATCCTGCTTTGCAGTGATGGTGTTTGTTGAAAAATTCCAATTATTTTTCCATTTTCTTAAAAAGCCTGTCAACCAATAGCGTGTATATGAGAGAAATATGTTAAATGCACCTCTGTATGTGCTTGTGTATTTTTTTTATTCCTTTTTAGGCATCCATGGAAATAAAACCTTTTTTGTTGTACTGTTTTAATGTACCAATGAAGATTCAGATATCTGCTTAATTCTATGAAATAAAAATATTTTGCATCTTTTTTTGACAATCTGTCTGTATTTGATGAAAATATACTAATATAACATTAATACAGTGTATTGTAGAAAAGTGACTCGTGCAGGTAAACTTGCATCAGTAGGAATTTTGTATGTATAGATTGGTTTCTCATTTTCATGTAGCAGTGTCTTTTTTTCAAAACTTGCCATGTACCTGCTACATGCAGTCTAGCTGTGGGTCAGTAGCATGCCCTCCCCCTGGTATGTCCCTGGTTTTGCTTTATCCTCATGCATAGATTACTGCCTGCCGATGGTTATTCCTCTTGTTTTTTTTCTCCTGCATGTTTTGTTCAATAACCGTGTGGTTATGTTGACCTGTTCCGACAGAGGTATCTTGAACCCTTTAAGTAATTTGCTGTTCACTGAGTATACAAGGAAAAAAATCTTGAGCTTTCTCTTCCAAGGGAAGTGTATGAAGCTGCTTTCAGGACTGACTCTAAATTTGCTGCTCGAACATATCGCAGATCTCCACCATGCAAGAAATACAGCTTGACAAAAGCAAGGGGAGGCTACATGTCAAGCTTACCAATATAGTACATCAACAAAAGTTGATTTTAAATGGTTGAATTAAATTGTGTGATAAAGTTATAATAGCAGGAAGATTGGCAGTAAACAAAAGCTCCAGAATGAAATACTTTCAAAGTCCATGCATATTAAGTTAGCAAAATGCTTAAGCCTGGAGAAATTAGGATTCAGTTAAAGACGATCAGTATCTATGTGTGTTTGTTTGTCCTCTGTAGCATGTATTTTTTTTCACCTTGCAAACAGTAAGGGGAACAAAAAAACTTCTAAAATTACATTTTAACTAGTTGCACATTTTATTGTTGGCTAAATTCATAATGTTTGTCATAAATTGATTTTTGAAAATTATCTTTAGATTTTCTCAATGTTATGGGCATATTAAGCTAATTACATGCAGCCCATTTTCACATGCAAAATGCTTAACTTTTTCAGGATTGTATTATGATTGCAGCTGACAAGTATTTTCATTATAAAGTGATTGCTGTCATTTTTTAAAAGACTAAATTTTCAGAATATTTGTATTGAACTTTAATAAATCACTGTTTATCTTCTTGCTAATTTTAGAGAAAAAAAAATACACAAGAAAATGGGGGAGACCAGTTTGCAAAGGTCAGGATTAGAAAAGTACAGAAGTAGCTTCAAGCTTTTGAATGTTGCATTGCCATTGACTACTCAATGAAGTTGGGAAAGGAACTTTTTTCCTGCTAAAATTAGCAATTAGATGAAAATACAAAAAAAATTACGTCTTAGTATTTCAAAAGTTATATTTTAACTTTTTGAATAGATTTTAGTACATTTAATATTTTTGTGAAAGGTGGAATTAGAGGAAAATAATACTGAATAAGGAGCAAATAGTTCCTTTTGAATTGGTATGGAAAACTGGTTGACAGATTTTTAACACTCACTTTTTGATTGTGTCTTAACTGCCTGTTTGAACATCTGTGTTTCTTATTTTGAACTGATACAAATTTCAATGTAGTTCACTTTCTTGCATGATTATGTACATATTTATCAAAAACAAAATGATGCTTCCTGGATCAGTGGTCCAAATAAATGTTTCATTCCTGTGGCTAAATTCTTCAAGCGAGAGAAAATTACATCTGAATGCAGCACTTCAGTTTGATGTGGTGTGTCACCTGTCAAAAGTCGTTCGATGGGGGTGAATCAACTGCATTCCGTTCCTGAGGTTCACACTGGTTGGCTGCAGATAATCCCATAAATATGATTTAGTGTTGGAGGGTTTTAAGGGATTCAGCAAAGCCAGCAGCTTCTGATTTGGTTGGCGCAAGCCGTAGCTCAAGGACTGGGGATCCGCAAGTGGCACTCTAAGGATGGCATTACAAAGACAAAATATACAGATTAGTCGGTTTCTGCCCTTTTCGGCTGTCGCTATGATGTGCCTTCTGTTAATTCCAGGGAGGCTGCTCGTGAATGTCGCAAAAAGAAGAAGGAATATGTCAAGTGTCTTGAAAATCGAGTCGCTGTGCTTGAAAATCAAAACAAGACTCTTATCGAGGAGCTCAAGGCCCTAAAAGACTTGTACTGCCATAAAACAGATTAACAGCTTCAAACTGCCACTTTCATACTTTTTGAACTCTGACCCAGGCATGAGATGTTGCAGTCCATGGAATACCAGGTGGAGTTGGGACAGGGACACTTTGAGTATGATGTACTCCAATTTGCTTTGAATTTTAACCTAGCCTATGAGTTTGGGAGGGTGGGAAGAAATCATGTTGACCTATAATGCTGGAATTGTTCCAGAAGTCCTGATGTTGCATAGCATATCAAGTATTTCTCGTTCCTTTTTTGCTTCTGCTGTTTGCAGGGAGGCTGCCAAAGAATGTCGACGTCGAAAAAAGGAATATGTAAAGTGTCTGGAGAGCCGTGTTGCAGTGCTGGAAACCCAAAACAAGCAGCTAATCGAGGAACTCAAAACTTTGAAAGAACTTTATTGTGATAAATCAGAGTAGTATTTGTAATACGAGTCCTGACCAGTTTGATGTCTACAGCATCTTTCTTTGAAGATAAAGCCTCTGCAGCTTCAGACTGCTTTTTATTTTTTGCTTTGCAAAACTACGTAGAAAACATCGGAACCTTTAACCTGTAACATTTCTCAAAAGTTATTCACAGTAATATATTTTGTTAAGTGTTTGTTGTATAACTAAAATTTTGTGGAAAAAAATGAACAAAAAAAACTTTTGTAAAAACAATTAGTTAAATGTGTATATACATATACTGTACCCTGTTACAATGTAATGCAGTACTTGCTAAGTTCTATTTGTTAAGCATTTGCATTTAAGATTTTTATGTGTTGCTCATGCTGTCCTGAAGACACATGTAATATTATTTTTACACGTGTTTATTGCTTTTAGTGCCCTATTAAATATGAAAAAAAATAGAAAAGTATGCAAGGTAATTGAATTAAATAATTCAGAAATTTGACCTATATAAAAAGCATCTACCTTTAAAAGAGGGAATTTAGAAAGGAAAATGTATGTTATTGATTAATTATATGTAAAGAGAGTGTTATATTCAGTAGCATTGCAAAACAAATGGAATTTATAGTTAATTTCTGACTTTCTTTTTATACATGTTTTTTTGTGAAATGTAGCACTGTACTGCTGTCAGTCTATGCTTATGTAGTTCAAGAATCAAAAATGGATTTTAATAGAACCACATTGGTTAAAAAAACACACCTCTTGTTGTTACTTGAGTATTTTAAAAAGAGTACAACTTTAGTTGCCTTAATTAGTCAATTATCTTCTGAAGAAATCATTTTGGTTCAAATAGTTACCTATCAAGAATGGAATGAATGTATTAGACTTGTTCTCCACTTTTTTTTCCTTCCTCTTCTGGATGAGTTTACAGCCAATAATGTGGAATTTACTTTGGTTTGTTGTGAAATGTGTTCTACTATAAGATTTTTGTTTTGTATGTCCTGAAAAGATTTAAGATTTTTTTTCATGTAGCTTTCTTGATCAGATAAAATATGAATTCAAATTAAGTTTCTCCATGTAGGACTATTGTGTAAATTCATTGTTGTTCAACTTCTTTGTAGTAATAGAATTAACTCCTCACTACGGAAAATTATTTTTAGGGACCATGTTTTTTGAATTCTCAATTGATAATGGATTATATTTACAAATTGCACCCTTATTTTTCTTTTCTCCTGTCAATAGGCAGTTTGCATTTTCTGTTACCATAAAAGATGAATGATTGTTTTGTTTTAGAAATTGCTGTATCATTCTTTCCACTACTTCATTTGGATACTGTTATTCTTTAAACTGCTCAATCAGCACTGCTTCCATCCAATTGTTTTTCTTTCATTTTTAAGATTCTGGCTGTATTTTGAAATTAGCTATTACCTTTATTATATGCCCCTTGGAACATCAAGATTTTCTGGTGTTGAACGTGCATCAGTCTCTGCTGGTTTCATCTATTTAGCACTGATAGTAAGTTTAGAAAATATTACTTTTAGTGCTTTGTTTTACTTTGAGAATTCTGCTTTTTGGTCAACTCTATTCTGTTCAGCTCACTCTTCTGTTCCAGAAAAAGAGGGGGAATATACAATTGCTAAACATTTAGTTGAATGTCTTAATTTGCAGAGCTAAAATTTGCCTCCTTTCTGTTGTTGCTCGTAAGCTTGTCAATAAGATATCAAATTATAAAAGTTGTGTATTTGAATTTATCTTATATTTATTAAGGTGTATTCTTTACTATAGCATATGAAATACTGTATTCTACAAGTAAGTTCAGGCAAGGTGCTTGCCTTTTTATACTTGAAAGTGAATGTGGTTACAACTTCATCTTCTGAGTTCCAAAACTGTGTGCATGGAAGAACACCAAAGTTCCACTTGTAAGGACTCTTTTTAAAAAAAAATTAGTCCATCAGTTACATAATTCTTTTGACAGAAAATTGTTGCTTTGACTGTAGTTAGTAAATTTCTCAAACGATTTGTCATACCTGGAACCCCTGGTTTTTCTTCAGATCATATAAATCTTTTGCCTCTTACTCAGGATATTGTGGTTGTTGAAAGCCAGTCACTTCACCCCCAGGACATTGATGCAGAATATCCTTGAGGTAGTATCTTTGGCTCAGATTTTAGATGATTGACAAAACCAAAGGAGATATTAAGAAGCACAATTCTTAGATCATTAACCTAAGTTTTGGAAGCATCATTTGATGTCCTAACTTGCCATGGATACAAGCAGGCACATGCTACTGCCAAGTAGTTGATCATGCTGACTGATTAGAAATTGTAACAGCAGCAACATTTAACTTTGGCCAATGCTATTTTAATTAAGATTAAAATTCTGAAGTTTGCAGAGATATATAATGTCTTTGCATTTGGATGACTGGTTCAAGTGAAATTTCCACCCCATTAATGGTGAAGAAGTTTTTATACAACACTTGAAAGGTAACCTGCATGTGACAGGAAAAGGAATCCCTACAGGTATGTTTTCAAAACCTGCTTGCATGCTGGATATGTTTGTGAAGTGATGCGAGATTTGACAAGAGCATCCTCGGGGCAATATATTGAATGGAACTGGAAAATAACTGGTGTGCACTTAACCTGTGTCCATTGAATCTGGGGTTGAAATCATTGAATTCAATCTCTCCTCGCATTTTACTTCCTCCTCATTCCTACAATCTCACCTGGTTAACAAACTGTAGATGATGTGAGGTGCAAGTTCCTTCGTTCGTCAGGGCTCTAACCTGTTTTCGTATATTAAGAACTGCAACCTGGACAGGTGTTGGTAGAAGAGAAGCTAATGGCATGTGGACACACAAGTTAACATTCCCTGTCACTAGCTGATATTGATACTTTGAATAATTTAGAGCTTAGTGTTGATTGGGATCTGTATATATCTGCATGCCTGATCTACAGTTAAGATGCCAGTTCCCTGAAGAGGTGGTTGCCAACACAGGTCCTTCCCAGTTTACAAATACTTAACTTGTGTTCAGCCCATTTCATATAATCAAGTGTTTGGAAGACTGGCAAGCCTACAGGCATCTTCTGTTCATGGCTACATTTCCAACTTGCAAACTGTTAGGGCTATGAACAGTTCTCAGGAATGAAACCATTTTGTAACCTGGGGAGGTCCTGTAACTTCTTCTGCAGAAGTCTCGCATGAGTACTTTGCTAGGACAGGCTCCAGAAGAAGCCCTAAGGATTATGCAATGGCAAAAAAATTTGTTTGCAATGTCAAGGGGCATACAAAAGTTCAGCCCCAACTTTCCAAAAGGCTTTATTCAGGATCTGGAGCACAGACAATAGTTCAGTAATATTCTTTGACAGATTGCTGAGGGGCTACCTTGAGAGAGAGGTAGTGGCTGTGAGGAGTATTATTTGGTGATCCTCTGTTAGGATGACAGTATTAATATTCCCACTTTGCCAGTGCCTTTGCTATTCCCCATCCATGAACAACCTCCGATTTCCGCCTCTTGGCAAAAAGCTGCACTGCAAAGATGAGCCCATCAGATCTGAGTCATTCAGGGTTGTTCTTACAAGCCTGCCATGAGCACCTGTACCTACTGGGTTAGATACTATAGGAATGGGTAAAACATAAAGATTAGCTGATGCTTGTGTGGTTTTTGGCACAATTTGATGTAAAGAATTGGTTTGGTTTGGATTCTTTTTTGATTGTGGTTGCTTTTTGTATTGTGACGGTATGGTGATGTGGGTCAGCAAGAGAAGGAAGTTAACATGTTGGTAGATAGGGATCTTCTGTTTGTATTTATTGGTGTGGCTTTCAGATCAGTTGCTTTTGAACAACCGGTCAGGAAAGGGGCTATTCTGTGGTCTCCTTCACTTGCTCTCCTCCTCCAACCTTCATCTACTCTGTAGCCACCCGCAGTTTACTGGGTGGCCAGGGTTAAGCCTGCTTTTTTTTAGTAATGTGCAAGAAACAACAGAGTGGCACGCTTTTGTGTCCTGAATTGGTGAGTACTGCAGAGCTCCTCGAGCATTCCAGGCATCTTTAGACATGCCATTGCTAATCTCTGTGGCAGCATGGGTTTCATTGTGGACAAACACTGCACAACATCCTCACACCTGATAATCATTCAACAGTGTTGAACACGAGCAGTGTATCTCTGATTCCTTCTAGATGCATTTGTCCTTCCCCTCCTGAATGATATATTTTATGGGCCATCATGAGGGCTCTAGTTCTTGAATGATATGTGAATACGTTTACACATACAGGCACTGAGGCCTTAGGGTAGGTCTTTCAGGTCATTGGCCCGAAGGTTACACACATTGCTCACATCTCATGAGGGTTGCCATATGGTTGCCCTCTTATGCCTTTTTTTTTTAAATCACATTTTTGGCTTGTTTGTTTCTCAATACATCTTAAACATTTTGCAATTTTGAAAGTGCCAATCTCCAGCAAGACTATTACACTGCTGCTACATGATAGCTGTGAAACATTTTGTCTTTGGGAGCAAATTTTGCTCCTCAGAATCCTGTTTCTTCCTGTTGCATTTTATAATATTTATCATCACTAATAAACCAAAACCAATCTTTTGAAGTAATAAATAGTTTATTGTACCATCGGTCACTAAATAGAAAAACCACTTCATTGAAGTTCTACCACATCTCCAAGTAATTGCAAAACCAGAAATACCATTTAGCTACACAATTCTTTAACCCTTAACTTTGCTAGGTGTCACATATATTCAGAAATAAAAGAGAAATTTGTTTCATGCCACATCTCTCAAGTGCAGTCACTCTATGTGAAATCAAGAAGCAGTTGAATAATGGACACAACAAAGGCAGGGTAACCAGACAGCATCCTTACTGTAGCACAGAAGGCTTGCATTTCTTGAACAAGTCATAACTCTATCTAGACATTCCCAGTATGTTAGGACACTGGCATTCACCTGACGATGTTGAAAATTGAATTGCCCAGTTACGTCTCATCCAGAAAAAGATGGACAAGTAAAATCCAGCTCATAACTGCTTTATCAGTCTGCTCTCAATCATCAGCAGGGTGATGGAAGATGCAGACCATAAGACAAAGGAGCAGAAGCCAACCATTCAGCCCATCAAGTCTGCTCTGCCATTCTATCATGAGCTGATCCATTCTCCCATTTAGCCCCACTCCCCTGCCTTCTCACCATAACCTTTGATGCCCAGGCTACTCAGATACCTATCAATCTCTGCCTTAGATACACCCAATGACTTTGCCTCCACAGCCGCCCGTGGCAACAAATTCCGCAGATTCACCACTCTCTAAAAAAATTTCTCCACATTTCTGTTCTGAATAGACTCCCTTCAATCCTGAAGTCGTGCCCTCTTGTACTAGACTTCCCTACCATGGGAAACAACTTTGCCACATCTACTCTTTCCAGGCCTTTTAACATTTGAAATGTTTCCATGAGGTCCCCCCTCATTCTGCTGAACTCCAAGGAGTACAGCCCAAGAGCTGTCAAACGTTCCTCATGTTAACCCTTTCATTCCAGGAGTCTTTCTAGTGAATCTTCTCTGAACCCTCTCCAACATCAGCACATCCTTTCTTAAATAAGGAGCCCAAAACTACACAGACTACTCCAAGTGAGGTCTTATCAATGCCTTATAGAGCCTCAACATCATATCCCTGCTGTTATATTCTATTCCTCTGGAAATGAATGCCAACATTGCATTCGCTATCCTCACCACCGACTTAACCTGGAGGTTAACTTTTAGGGTATCCTGCACAAGGACTCCCAAGTCCCTTTGCATCTCTGAATTTTGAATTTTCTCCCCATTTACATAATAGTCTGCCCATTTATTTCTTCTACCGAAGTGCATGACCATACACTTTCTGACATTGTATTTCATTTGTCACTTCTTTGCCCGTTCTCCTCATCTATCCAAGTCTCTCTGCAGACTCTCCGTTTCCTCAACACTACCTGCCCCTCCACCTATCTTTGTATCATCAGCAAACTTAGCCACAGTCATTTATTCCATAATCCAAATCGTTGATATACGATGTAAAAAGAAGTGGCCCCAGCACAGACCCCTGCGGAACGCCACTCGTAACCGGCAGCCAACCAGAATGCGATCCCTTTATTCCAACTCTCTGTTTCCTGCCAATCAACCAATGCTCTATCTACGCTCGTAACTTTCCTGTGATTCCATGGGCTGTAGTTGATAATGGAAGATGTAGTGGCACTTACGGATCATTTGCTCACCTATGTCCAATTAGAATTTCACCAAGATCACTTCACTCCAGATCTCAACATAGCCTTGGTCCAAAAGATGTTCGATGAGAGATGCTGTCCTCTATATCAAGGCAGGATTTGACTGAATAGGAAATCATGGAGCTCTGATTGAACTGACGTGAATGGGCATCAAGGGAAAAAAAACAAAACAATAGAGTCTTACCGTGCACAAAGGAAGATCATTGTGGTTGTTGGTTAATCATCTTGGCTTCAAGACATTCCTGCAGGAGTTCTTCATGGCAGTATCCCAGGTCCAACAATCTTCTGCTTCTTTCATCATAAGATCAGAGGTAGGAATATTCTTTGAATATTTAATTCTATTCACAGCCTCTCAGATAATGAAGCAGCAAGATCTCAACAGCATCTACAATTGGGCTGGTAAATAACATTTGCTCAACACGAGCTGAACGATGATCATTTCCAACAGTCCAATGACCTACCTTTGACTTTATGACATTCAGTGGCAAAATCACCATCTTGGGGATCGCTGTTGACCAGAAGCTCAACGTAAATACTTTGGCTGGATGGATTCCGTTCCAACAAGAGTGAAGAAGCTTATCACCATCCAGACCAAAGCATCCCACTTGACTGTCATCCCACATAATTCCTGCACATTAATTTCCTTTATGATCGGGGCATCTTGGCTGTGGTATGTACTATCTACAAAATGAACTGCAATTACTCAAAAAGGCTATGCCAATATAACCTCTCAAAACCACTATTTCTACAATCAAGAACAAAGGCAGAAAAGGCATGAGTGTATTACTGCCTATAGGTTTTTCTCAACCACATGCCATTCTGACTCGGAAATATACCTCTGTTCCTTTGGGCCACTAGGTCTAAATCCTGGAACTCCTTTTCCAACAGCATCATAAAAGCACTTTACAATAAGGACTGCAGGGTTCAAGAAGATGATTCAATACCACCTTCTCAAGGGAAAATAGGGATGTTCAATAAAGGCAAGCAATGTCTACAAACAGAAAAATAAATTTAAAAAAAATCTTGTGGTGTGGTCACCAGAAGTGCATACAGTACTTTATTTGAGAATTAACTAGTGTTTTATATAGCCCAAGCATGCTCTCTGCTCTCATATTGCTATTTTGGCATTGGCCAATCAAATATCTTCTTAATCACTTTATGTCCAACTGCCTTTTGGGATCTATAGATAAGTGCGTAAGACTTCTCTGCTCCTCTGCTCTGCCTCCTATTCTACCATTTATTATCTAGTCCCTTGCTTTCCCCTAATACTATATCTTACACTTTTCCAGATTGATTTATATCTGCCAGGTCTTGGCTCCCCATCTTTTGATGCCTTTCAGTAGTCTAGGACTTTCTTCCTCGCACTGCCAGTTTTAATACCTTCTGCAGACTTCTAATCATGGCAGCTACATTTATCCTAATCACAAAAAGCAGGAAACATTGCACTGAACACTCTGAAATCCGAAAGCAAATAGCCTTCCAATCACTGACCTTCCATTCAACAACCTGCCACTTTTCCTCGGATCCTGAGGGCTTTTATTTTTCTGATCAAGTCTGCCAATTAGAACTTTTTGGATTTGGCTCTGCCGATACCTTTGCAATGTCTTCTCTCGAAAAGCTCGACTTATTTTCCAAGAAGTGTGATAGATTCTGGCCACCAAGAATTCAGAAAGAACCAAACACCTAAGACCTAAAATCAGTAATGTGCTTGTGTATTAATGTAGGATTACTGTTTGGATTTGCCTACCAACATCAATGCATTCCCAGACTTAAGAAATATTGTTCAAATGCATGCATTCCTGATTTCATATGTGAAAGTATGCATCTATGGTGCGTTCAAGCCTGTGAGCTCATATCTTGGCTGCACAATAATGGAAGAATATGAGCAGTAATCTGACCACTTCTCCCCATTCCAATAGCCTGGGAGAAATGCTGCTTGATTTGCCTGTGATGGAACAGCAATGTGTTTGTTGAAAGGCACCACCTGTTCTCTCATTTGGGTAAGAAGTAGATGCTGTAAATCTTGGTCCATCGACAGACTTGTGAAAGGAACTGTTCTCTGATACATGTCAAAGTGTTATGACTGGCTTTTTAAATATTAGGAATGAACATTGAGTCACCATGTCAGCCACCTCTTTCAAGACTTTTCCAAGTTCGACATGCCACTCTTTCCCCCTCTAAGTATGGCAGTATTTCTTGGATTTAAGCATATCCTTTCTACTAACAGTATATCACGTTAAATCACACTGAACTGCCCCAAAATTCTGTATCATGATATTTTTCAGTAGTTCTATTTTGTATTTAACTTATGAAGATTGTTGCTGCTGTGAAAACCAAGACTGACACAAACAGTATTTTGCTTAGAATATGCGAAAATGCCTTTTAGAAATTAACTCCTCCCTTTGCCACGCCTTCACTTCTTGATCTTTTGTGAAACTTGCTGTTTTTATAAAGCATTCTGAAACATGTCACATAGTTAATATGTAATGAACACACAGAGAATGACAGTGCAGAGAATGACAATACAGAAACGTTGGTCGTAGTTTCACAACACATCCCTCCAAGACCAAGGGTCAACCTTCTGTGCTGCTTTTATGATCTGGATTTCACAGAAGCTGCAACAGTAAAAAAAAAGTTGGGAACATGAGCCAGATGTGCAGCCTGAGCTGGGGATCGGGAATGTGGGCAGATGCGTGGCTCGTGGGAGTTCAAGAACATGGGCGAGCTGTCTGGTTGGAGCCAGGGGTTAGGAATGTGGGAAGGTGCATAGCCAGTGTGGGGTTCAAGAACGTGGGCTGGGTGTGCAGCTGGAGCAAGTTGTTGGGAATGTGCAGCTTCAATAAAGTGTGGGTAGGTTTGAGGGCAGAGCTGGGGACTAGGTATGGGAGCCAGACAGTGGATCTGGTGATCGGGTAGGAAGTGAAGAGGCAGCAATAGGCAAGGGCTCATGTGCCTGTGCCCACATGTATATGTCTGTGTGCCTGCGCGTGAGTGAATGCACATATGCTGGGTGGCACCTACATGCTTGTCCACCTTTATGTGGGAGCATTAATATCCATGCTGTAAAGCCTGGTCTTCACTATTCTTGGTTCCCTTTTACCACTGGATCAGACATTATTCTCTGAAGCCCCAAGTGGTAGCCAGTGTGCAACACCTGCCCCATGTTAAAAAGAAACCATGCACAGGCTACCTCCACTCCACTACATGAAATTCAGGATCTTGGTTGTCAGGACCCTCATGGACAGTCCCAACAGTGACAGACCTGAACCATGTTCTGCTAGCATTGCTTGAAAACTGATGTTTTGACATTGATATTGACACATTAAGTGAGATACAATGGCAGCAGGTGGCCAGTTTAAAGAACTAGGTGGTCCATACACCCTCTTCTGGAGGGGCAAACCAGAACAATACCTTCATGGAGGGAACTACACCATCAACAATTTTAGTTTGGCATTTTGGCGACTCAGTCTGTGGAGCTTATGAACATCTTATGATCCTTCAGCTCACTCTAATGTGGAATCAACATGCTGCAATTATCAATGCATACGACCCAACCCTAGAAGCTTCAGATAAAGCTAAGGAGAATCTTGACCTTGAAAATCTTAGTCCACATCCTAAAGGAAGACAAACTGATTCCCCCCCCCAAATGACATCAACCCCTGTGTGGGAAGGGGCAAAACCCTCTGGCAAGGAAGGAATCGGGAAGATTAACTGCAACGAGGTCCTTCTCTTGAAAAGTTGCTTTGAGCATAGCCTTGTCATAACAAGCACCTGTCTTGTAGCAGGGACAAACACAAGACATCATGATCCAAGCACTGGCACTTATTGGATTAAGTGGAGACCCTTAAAGGTGTCCTCATCACCTGTGGCACAACAGGCACCAGTGACTGCCGGACTGACCACCACCTAATCCATACTATTATCTCCATCAATCTGGCACCAAAACAATAGCGTCAACAAAAGCATTGTCCCAAGAAGATCGATGTTGAACCTCACTGGAACACCACTAAGATAGCTGTTCTCAGACAGTGCGGACTCAGTGGGCTGAAGGACCTGTTTCCATGCTGTGTTTCTCTATGACTGCATGATTCAGACGGTGCCTCACAACAACCTGTAAATTTATAGCCTACAGGAGCTGCAAACCAGACAGAACTGCCCTGAAATCTGCCATGATGGGCACTGGTGAAGAGATTCTTGGCTTCTCTTCTAAGAAGTTCCAGGACTAGCTTGATGAGAATGACAAGGAGGTTGAGGAGCTAATCAAGCACAAAAGTTAAGACATTCCTGAATTGGAAGTTCTGCCTTTAATCAAAGGAAAAGAAACAACGCTACAGGCTCCAACCTGTGACCTTAAGAGATGGTGGATGGAGAGAGTGTGGGAAGCTCAGCAACTTGCTGATAGTCATGACAGACATGGATTCTTCAGTGCTGTAAGAGCCATTTACAGTACAGACACCTAATACCTTGCCACAGTGAGTGCCAATAACCAGAGTGAACTCCTCAGGGATAGAGAGGAAATCAATGCCTGCTGGAAGGAACACTTCAAAGACCTTCTCAATTGCAATTCTAAGTTCAGCATTCTGGACTTCATCCCAAAGCCACCTAGTTGAGCCAGCCTTGTCACTCCTGATTGACAAGAGATCAAGAAGGTTGTTGGAGAGAGGTAAGTGGTTGTTCACTTTGAGAAATGATAGCCTAGTTGGATTTTTTTATGTTCCAAAATTTACTTATGTCATTAAGCTTCTAAAATCAACAAATTATTAAGTTAAAATAAAATATTAGGCAACATTGTTTTAATGTAAAAATTGAGAAACTTCCACAGAGCATTGCTTGCCTTTGCCTGGAAATACAATAGTTGTTGGTTTGGGGATAGGAACAGCATTTTAGAAAATTTTGAATGCTGCCTACAGTCTAAATACATGAATAAGGAGAACTGTTTTGATTTCCTTATTTTTGCTTAGTTTTTAAACTATTCTCCTAGCAAAATGCATTAGCTGCTGTCATGGGAATAAAAATGAAAATATGGAGAAAGTTTCGGGTGAAAAATCCTGGTGTAAAACTTGCTGGTTGAAGTCTGCAGTTCCAATTGGAACTGCTGGTGTGTAGCCATTTAATCTCTAATAAATATCAAACCTCTGCATGTGCAGTGTTGAACATGGAAGTCCAAGACTAATTGTTTAACAGATGGTGCTGTTTCTGTCATTATGCTCACTAGACTTGACTTGAATTCTTGCTGGGATTCCCCAACATTACAGGCAAATAGTATGGCAGGTCTGACCTAGGTTAAAATCTGAAACCCCATTGATTGCAATGGGGATTCTTGGTTTGTGATTTGGGTGGTAAAGAAGAAAGTAAGTAATTTTATAAAAAAAATACTAAAGTTTAATGTTTTTTAATTATTTCTAATTGTTTTACTGTGTTTTTAATTCACTAATTTAATATTTTGTAATCAGTTACTTCAATTTGAATGGTTTAAATGTGTCTGAAATCCATGACAACTTTGAACAGAAGCCATATCTTTGCCCCCAGCTTTGCCTTCCTTCCAAGCCTGTCAGGGGTGTTCCAGAAGCAGAACCTCTGCACCACCCTGCCCAAAGAGGTTAGTCACTGTCTGGACCTCACTACCGCAACCCAGGTAAGTGCAGATACGTGAGGACCGTGGGCAGCAATTCCGTTAACCAGGTTGAATCCAACCCTTTGTGTTTCCACTTAAAAAAAATGATGTTTACTGTAGCCTTCAATATCTTGCCAATGCATTGATATAGAACATAGAACACTACAGTACAGTACGACCTTTGGCCCACAATGTTGTGCCGACATTTTATCCTGCTCTAAGATCTATCTAACCCTTCCCTCCCACATAGCCTCCTATTTTTCTATCATTCATGTGTCTATCCAAGTCTCTTAAATGTCCCTAATGTATCTGCCCCCACAACCTCTGCCGGTAGTGTGTTCCACACACCCACCACTCCCTATGTAAAAAAACTTACCCCAGACATCCCCCTTATACCTTCCTCCAATCGCCTTAAAATTATGTCCCCTCGTGCTAGCCATTGTTGCCCTGGCAAATATCAAAATGGTAAATATCAAAAATGTCATTGTGGAAGGTGGGTGGACCCAAGTGTCCAGAACTTTATGGGAAAACTAAGCCTTTAAAGCTTGTATTCTCCTTCAAATATTGCATGTGTATGTGTTCTCCACTCAAATATAAGTGAAGCACCCCTGGAGAACTAGATCTTGTGCCTGAGTGTGGAAATGTGTTGAGAGTGCATTGCCTATTTTTTTCTGACTGTACAGCAATAGGGAGGGCTGGATAATTTAAAGTATTAATATAACAAAAATGTATCTGTAAAAAAAGGGTCAACTCACCTAATTATGGCATTTTTCAACATATGGCCATTATTGCTCTGTGCCTGTAAGATTTCTTTCATTGTATTGATTTAAGTTAATTGCTTTTGGAATTTGGTTTGTCACTTCTTTTTCTTTTTGATACTGCTTTAAAAGAGCTAATTTTCATGTCATTTATACCCTTATGTATGTATGCCCATGACAATGAACTTGAACTTGACTTGAAAAAAGGAGAGTCATTGCTCAATTCCATGGTCTGAGAGGTACGTTAGCTGGTGCTCTTTCACTAGGCAATGTGCAAATGCCCCTTTCTCACTGTAATTTATCCACATGTTTAAATGCAAAGGGCTAGAACTGGTCGGGTGCCTAGAAAGGTTCATCAAGGTGTCACAGAACAAGAGCCTGTGCCAGTATTACCTGAAGCTCCTCAGCAGTGGTTTAATTGCTCACAGGCCCCTGGGCACTTTATGCACACAAACGTCATTCTGCCAGCTGAAGAAATCAGAGGGGCTGCGGATTGCCGTGGGGATGGAAGTGTGGGAGGTGAGGGATGGAATGCAGGGTGTTGGGACTTGATTGAATCAATTGAGAAGAGGGAGGTTAGAAAGGATTGGGGCTGTAGCTGTTGGGATGGTAGGACATGCAAAGGGAATGGGATAGAGGTTGAAGACAACTGAAGAATGGGGTTAACCACTAATAATGGGGAATGGTGGTGGGGGTGAGGTGGGGTTGGTAATTGGTTGAGCCAGCATTTAGTGATGGGGACCCAGTTAACAGCCTGAGAGTTGGACAGGGAGTCAATGAGTCAGGAGGAGAGAGGTCGGGTCTGGAGAGATTGGGGATCAGTAGGAGGAGCACCTGGGAGGCCAGGGACGGGAGGAGTGGGTGACTAGGAGAAAACACTTAGAAAATTGCCTAAGGAAGGAGCCACTGGAAAGATGTTAGATTCCTCACACTTACTGGTATCGGATTATGGTGGGCCAGACCCTTCTTGAGCTAACATTGAATTAGGACTTGTCCCTCCATTTTTGGTGTGTGAGACCATTCTCAGGATCTATAAACTCAAGAGGATTATTTGTAAGGGACATCAAAATATATTGTATGCCATTTAGAGTTCACCTTGTGTGTGTTGTGACCTCTTTGTGAATTCATGGAGGATCCAGGAACAAATTACTGAATGTAATCATGTCTTTGATAAAACTTGATTGGATAGTACACAACGTCATTCTGCTGAGGCAAAGAATTTCTAGATAAATTTGTGAACATTATAACATCAAATTTGTAGAATTTCCAGCCAGATTATTTCCCTGATTTCAATTGGAAGTTAGGGATTCAATGCATATAAGATTATTTATTTAAACGTAACAATTTGTAATTCTTTCCAGCGAGCCATTTGTGCAGTATCTTGATTTTTAGAATCTTTCATTTCAACACTGAAAACAAGAGATAAAGGGACTAAATAATCCAAGATACAATGGTTTGTGATCAGTTATAGGACCAATTGTTCTAATAACCCATGGGTACATCGGTATTCATAGTGAAGAGTAGATCGTAGACAAAAAGGCATATTGTGATCATTATATCTTCGAATAAAGAGTTCTAAGTTCTTTAGCTCTAGTGCTCAGCCACTGAGTCACAATTCATGAAAAGTCCTTACAGTCCTACCACGATTTGGCAGCCCTTTGTGCCTTTTCTCTTACTTAATTCATTTACTGCATAAAATCAGTCTGACTGAACCATTACTCAGGAATCCTGTTTTGTTCATGTGGAATAATATTACAACAGGATCTGGCCAATTTCCTCTCCTTATGATTTTTTTGTGGCAGAGAAGCCCAACATTGTGAAAACAATGTAAAAACAATGACTCACAGTATAATGCATCACTGAACATATTTGATTAATACAATCAGTCTCCCCCACCACCCCCCACACACTTTTACAGAAGAACCATGTCCTCTGGTGGTGTATTACGTAGCCACACATATTCACCATATGAGACAGAACAGTTCTCAGTTTGAATGGAATTTTCCATTTGCTTGCACAACAACCACTCAGCCTTCAATGTTTATTATATTTTACCACAAGGCCTTCAGAAAGTTTTAATAGCAGCCTGTTGCTGCAGGAATCCAGAAAACCTCAAATTATTGCCTCATGATATTACACTGACACCTGGTGGCAGAAATTGTGATTCCAGTCACATAATTTTGCTCCCGGAAATTAAATGAGATAATTTCAATCTTTTAATATATGTTAACTGGTTCAAATTCTATAGAATAATTTGATGCCAGGTCAACAAATGTCATCCACCTGAAATGTTAATTCTGTTTCCTAATCTCCATTGATGCTGCTTGATCTGCTGAGTATTTCCAGCATATTTTTTATTCTTACTCCATCCCTGCATCTGCTGCTGGAAGCATCATCCTTAGTTACTTCTTGACTTGCTGTTCAACCCTAATCTACACTCTGTAAACCTGGGAGCATCCAGAATAGTAAATGAAAATCAAAAAAACTGCAGATGTTGCAAGTCTGAAAATAAAGCAAAAAATGCTGCGAACACTTAGCAGGTCAGGTGGCATCTGTGGATAGAGTTAACATTTCGGGTCTGATAGAGGGTCTGATCTGAAATGTTGCTGACTGACCTGCTGCGTATTCCCAGCATTTTCCATTGTTTATGTCACCCAGACAGCTTGTGTCCTGTCACGCACTAAGCCCATTCACCCGCTACCTCTGTGTGCACTGACCTCGTCATTGACCTCCTATTTAAGTAATGCCCCTGATTTTAAATTCTCATCTTTGTTACCTTATGACTTCCAGAGTTCTCCCAACTCTATAAACTCTTCAGCCTTAACTTCCTGAAATATCTGTGCTCCCTAACTTTGGCTCTAGGTCCTCTTCAAATTAATTGTAATTGGTTTATTATTGTCACATGTACCAGATTCAATGAAAAGCTCTTGTTTTGTATTGCCATACCAGACAGATCATTTTAAGTATAAATACATTGAGTTAGTACAAAAGGAAAAATAATTGCTCCACCACTGGTCGACCTCCTTCACCCACCATAAAACTCTTTGTGATTTCATAAATTACTGGGATGAGGATGTGGAAGGGTGGGTTAGTAAGTTTGCTGATGATACAAAGGTTGGTGGTGTTGGTGGATCACGTGTAGAAGGTTGCTGTAGATTACAACAGGGACATTAATAGAATGGCAGAGCTGGACTGAGAAGTGGCAGATGGAGTTCAACCCAGATAAGTGTGAAGTGATACACGTCAGGAGATCGAATTTGAAGCAGAATACAAGTTAACGGCAGGACTCTTAGCAATGTGGCGAAACAGAGGGATCTTGGGGTCCACGTTCATAGATCCCTCAAGTTGCCGCACAGGTCCATAGGGTTGTTAAGAAAGCGTATGGAGTGTTGGCCTTCATTAGTCAGGGTATTGAGTTCAAGAGCCGTGAGGTGAAGTTGCAGCTCTGTAGAACTCTAGTCAGACGCACACTTGGAGTATTGTGTTCAGTTCTGGTTGCCTCATTATAGGAAGGATGTGGAAGCTTTAGAGGGAGTGCAGAGGAGATTTACCAGGATGTTGCCTGGATTGCAGAGCATATCTTATGAGGATAGGTTGAGTGAGCTAGGGCTTTTCTCTTTGGAGAGGAGGATGAGAGGTGACTTGATAGAGGTGTACAAGATGATGAGGCATAGATGGAGTGGACAGTCAGAGACTTTTTCCCAGGGCGACAATGGCGAACACGAGGGGACATAATTTTAAGGTGATTGGAGGAAGGTATAAGGGGGATGTCACAAGATCACAAGATAAGGGAGCAGAAGCAGGCCATTCGGCCCATCGAGTCTGCTCCAAGGAAAAGGGAAAAAGAAATGGGGTGGGAAAAAAAAACTATTCTAATCCCATTTTCCAGCCTTATCCCCATATCCCTTGATACCCTGACTATTTAGATATCTGTCTATCTCCTCCTTGAACACCCCCACTGATCTGGCCTCCACTGCTGTGCGTGGCAAGGAGTTCCACAATTTCACCACCCTCTGGGTTAAAGAAAATTTCTCCTCATCTCTGTCTTGAAACTGTACCCTCTAATTCTAAGATTGTGCCCTCTGGTCCTGGACTTGCCCACCAAGGGAAACAGCCTAGCCACATCTACTCTATCCTTTCCTGTCAACATTTTAAAGGTCGCTACGAGGTCCCCTCTCATCCTTACTGTACTCCATTGAGCACAGTCCAAGAGCTGACAAACGCTCATCATACGTAAGCCCTTTCATTCCCGGAATCATTCTTGTAAATCTCCTCTGAACCCTCAGGGGTAAGTTTTTAAACAGAGAGTGATGGGTGCACGGAATGCACTGCCAGCAGAGGTTGTTGGGGGCAGATACATTAGGGACATTAAGTCTAGGCACATCGCAGCAGTCCAAGTATTGAACTCTTCACAGAATCAGAGAGTCACACAGCACAGAAATGGGCCCTTCAGCCCATAATGTTTACTGTATAACATCCTACTATTTGACTTCCCCAAATGCATCACCTTGCACTTCTCATATTAAAGCCCATCTGCCAATGCTCTGCCCAACTTTCCATCTGATCTAATCTCCTGCTGAAATTATAGAACTTCAGGTAACTTGTTTTTTCCATCTGTATTAGAACTGGTCATCCCTGCTATCATCATCCCACCTGTGATAATTGCTCAGTTTTCCTCTCTACATTAGCATAGCTGGAACTTATGGGTAGGTCTGCAGCCCCTGCAATTTCACAACTTTTATGTTCCTCTCTATAATAACTCTTAATTTCACAGCATTTGTTCATTTTTTCTTTCTTCTCACTGACCCCCTTGACCTAATGACTCTACAAACTTATTCCCACACCAACCCTGTCTCACCCTATAGATATAACCCCTTGTCCAATCTCCTAGTTCCCTCTCTTCTCCAGTTCTGATGAAAGGTCTTTGACCTGAAACATTAACTCTGTGTCTCTTTCCACTGATGCTGCTTAACTTGCTAAGTAACTCCAGCATTTTATGTTTTAACATAGAACATAGACACAATACAGCACAATACAGGCCCTTCGACCCACAATGTTGTACCAACCTTTAAACCTTGCCTAAGACTCTCTAACCCCTTCCTCCCACATATCCCTCTATTTTAAATTCCTCCATATGCCTCTCTAGTAATCTCTTGAATTTGACCAATGTACCTGCCTCCACCACCGCCCCCAGGCAGTGCATTCCATGCCCCAACTACTCCCTGGGTAAAAAACCTTCCTTTGATATCTCCCTTGAACTTCCCACCCATTACTTTAAAGCCATGCCCTCTTGTATCGAGCATTGTTGCCCTGGAAAAGAGGCACTGGCTGTCTACTCTATCTATTCCTCTTAATATTTTGTACACCTCTATCATGTCTCCTCTCAACCTCCTTCTCTCCAAAGAGTAAAGCCCCAGCTTGCTTAGTCTCTCCTGTTATGGACTAGGTGAATGTCCCTTTAAGATAGAGCATAGTGGTGTGTGTGTGTGTGTGTGTGTGTGCGTGTGTGTGTGGCGTGCTTACGTCAACAGAAGATAAAGGACGTGATGACATTGTTGAAGAAGTCAGTTGAAGTCAGTCAGAAGAGAGAGAGAGAGAAAAGAGAGAGAGACACCAGCCTGCTAGTTTTCTCTATCGATGGGATGAAAAACAATAACTGTGTTTGTTACACAATCCATGTATGGAAATTGGGAGTAATCTGGTGGAGTTCACTTTGTTGCTGACCTGTAGAGGGAAACAGGTATTTGTGTGGACGACCACGATTCAGATGCTTTTCGGGGTGAGGAAGTCACTACCGAGTAAACACTGAGGTGTCGTCTGAGTTCCATTGTGGAACATTTGGATTTCGTAATCACTGTCTCTATGTTCTCTACATCTACGTTTTATCTTCAGACAACGGTGGTTGTTGAAGAAGCCTTTGCTCATATTTCACCTTAAGACTTGCGGAACTGAACTTTAATAACCATTCCTGGACTTGGAGTTTGGAACTTTGTCACACACACATGAAGAGTTTAGTTGGGGTTAATGTTCAAGTTTAACAGTTTTACTTCTAACATTCTAACATTTTTACTTTTGTTTTTCTTATTATCATAAGTAGTTATTAATAAAGTAGTTTTTAACACTGAATCGTGACGTAGTGTGTTTCTTTTATTGCTGGTTCGTAACACTCCTGATAATGCATACTCTCTAAACCAGGCAGCATCCTGGTAAATCTCCTCTGCACCCTTTCCAATGCTTCCACATCCTTCCTATAATGAGGTGACCAGAACTGGACACAGTGCTCAAAGTGTGGTCTAACCAGAGCTTTATAGAGCTGCATCATTACCTTGTGGCTCTTAAACTCGATCCCTCGACTTATGAAAGCTAACACCCCATAAGCTTCCTTAACTACCTGATCCATCCGTAAGGCAACTTTCAGGGATCTGTGGATATGGACCCCCAGATCCCTCTGCTCCTCCACACTACCAAGAGTCCTGTCATTAACTTTGTACTCTGCCTTGGAGTTTGTCCTTCCTAAGTGTACCACCTCACACTTCTCTGCGTTGAACTCCATCTGCCACTTCTCAGCCCAGCTCTGCATCCTATCAATGTCCCTCTGCAATCTTCGACAATCCTCTTCACTATCCAAAACACCACCAACCTTTGTGTCATCTGCAAACTTGCCAACCCACCCTTCTACCCCCTCATCCAAGTCATTAATAAAAATCACGAAAAGCAGAGGTCCCAGAACCGATCCTTGTGGGACACCACTAGTCACAGCCTCCAATCTGAATGCACTCCCTCCACCACAACCCTCTGCTTTCTACAGGCAAGCCAATTCTGAATCCACACGGCCCAGCTTCTCTGGATCCATGCCCTCTGACCTTCTGAAGAAGCCTACCATTGGAACCTTGTCAAATACCTTACTAAAATCCACGTAGACCACATCTACTACACTACCCTCATCAATCTGTCTGGTCACCTCCTCAAAGGACACTATCAGGCTTGTGAGACATGATCTGCCCTTCACAAAGCCATGCTGGCTGTCCCTGATTAGACCATGATTCTCTAAATGTCCATAGATCCTATCTCTAAGAATCCTTTCCAACAGCTTGCCCACCACAGACGTTAGGCTCACTGGTCTATAATTCCCTGGACTATCCCTACTACCGTTTTTGAATAAGGGGACAACATTTGCCACCCTCCAATCCTTCGGTACCATTCCCGTGGACAACGAGGACTCAAAGATCCTAGCCAAAGGCTCAGCAATCTCCTCCCTCAGCTCACGGAGCAGCCTGGGGAATATTCCATCAGGCCCCAGGGACTTAACTGTCCTAATATTTTCTAACAGCTCCAACACATCCTCTCCCTTGATATCAACATGTTCTAGAACATTAACCTTACCAACACTGTCCTCAGCATCATCAAGGCCCCTCTCCTTGGTGAACACTGAAGAGAAGTGTTCATTGAGGACCTCACCCACTTCCACAGCTTCCAGGCACATCCTCCCACCTTTATCCCTAATCGGTCCTACCTTTACTCCCGTCATCCTTCTGCTCTTCACATAAGTGAAAAATGCCTTGGGGTTTTCCTTAACCCTACTCGCCAAGGCCTTTTCATGTCCCCTTCTTGCTCTCCTCAGCCCCTTCTTAAGTTCCTTCCTTGCTACCCTATATCCTCAAGAGACCTATCTGATCCTGCTGTCCTAAATCTTATGTATGCTGCCTTCTTCCTCCTAACTAGATGTTCCACCTCTCTTGTCAACCATGGTTCCTTCACCCTGCCATTCTTTCTCTGCCTCACCGGGACAAATTTATCCCTAACATCCTGCAAGAGATCCCTGAACGATGACCACATCTCCATAGTACATTTCCCTTCAAAAATGTCATCCCAATTCACACTCGCAAGTTCTAGCCTTATAGCCTCATAATTTGCCCTTCGCCAATTAAATATTTTCCTGTCCTCTTTTCTCCTATCCTTGTCCATGACAATGCTAAAGGTTAGGGACCGGTGGTCACTGTCCCCCAAATGCTCACCCACTGAGAGATCTGTCACCTGATCCAGTTCATTACGTAATACTAGATCTAATATGGCATTCCCTCCAGTCGGCCTGTCAATATGCTGTGAGAGGAATCCCTCCTGGACACACTTAACAAACTCTGCCCCATCTAAACCTTTGGTACTAAGCAGGTGCCAATCAATATTTGGGAAGTTGAAGTCTCCCAAGATAACAACCCTGTTATTTTTGCACCTTTCCAAAATCTGCCTCCCAATCTGCTCTTCAGTATCCTTGCTGCTACCAGGGAGCCTATAGAATACTCCCAGTAGAGTAACTGCTCCTTTCTTGTTCCTAACTTCCAACCACATTAACTCTAGAGAGGATCCTGCTAAATTATCCACCCTTTCTGCAGCTGTAATAGTATCCCTGACCAGTAACACCACCCCTCCTCCTCTTCTCCCCCCTCCATATCCCTTTTAAAACACTGAAATCTGGGAATATTCACTATCCATTCCTACCCTGGTGACAGCCAGGTCTCTGCAAGAGCCACAATATCATAGTCCCATGTACTTATCCAAGCTCTCAGTTCATCACCCTTATTCCTGATGCTTCTTGCATTTAAGTAAATGCACTTTCGCCCATCCACCTTACTACTTTTATACCCTATACTCTGCTTCTCCTTCCTCAAAGCCTCTTTATATGTTAGATCTGGCTTTACTCCATGCACTTCTTCCACTGACCTATCCCTCTGGTTCCCATCCCCCTTGCAAACTAGTTTAAACCCTCCTGAACTTCACTAGCAAACCTGCCTGCAAGGATATTGGTCCCCTCGAGTTCAGGTGTAACCCATCCAATCTGTACAGGTTGCACATTCCCCAGAAGACATCCAAAATGATCCAAAAATCTAAAACCTTGCCCCCTGCACCAACTCCTCATGCACGCATTCATCTGCCATCTCCTCCTATTCTTACCTTCACTATCATGTGGCACTGGCAGCAATCCTGAGGTTGCTACCCTTGAGGTCCTGTTCTTCTGCCTTCTGCCTAGCTCCCTAAACTCACTTTTCAGGACCTCATCCCTCTTTCCACCTATGTCGTTGGTACCAGCATGTACCATGACTTCTGGCTGCCTTCCCTCCCACACGGGAATGCTGTGGACCTGATCAGAGACATCTTGGACCCTGGCACCTGGGAGGCAACATACCATCCAGGATCCTCACTCATGTCCACAGAACCTTCTGTCTTTTCTCCTGACTATTGAGTCCCCTATCACTATTGCCCTCTTCTTCTCCCTTCCCTTCTGAGCAGCAGGACCAGTCTCAGTGCCAGAGACCTGGCTACTGCCACTTGATCCCTGTAGGTCATCCCCCTCAACAGCATCCAAAGTGGAAAACCTGTTACTGAGGGGAACAACCTCCGGGGTCCTCTGCTCTGCCTGCCTGTTCCCTTTCTTTTTCTCTCCCCTGACAATCACCCATCTATCTGCCTCCTAGTCCCTAGAAGTACCTGGTCGAAGGGGGGGGGGGGGGGTGACTGCCTCCTAATGCACAGCATCTACATAACTCTCTCTCTCCCTGATGCTTCGCAGTGTTTGAAGCTGCGACTCCAGCTCATCAATTCTGAGCTGTTCCTTCAGCCTCAAGCACTTAATGCAGATGTGATTACCGTGGACCACAGCAGGGTCCAGTAGCTCCCACATCATGCAGCTGCAGCACATCGCTTTGCCCTCCATCTGAACTACTTTTTTCTTACGTAGCTGTAGACTACTTAAAAGTTATAACAATAGAAGTAAACCTTACCTTTACTTACCAACCACTCACCAGTGTTGTTGCAGATGGCCTCCGCCTCTTGATGCCGAAGCCTATTGTGCCAAAGCCATTCACTCTGACTCTGTCCACTCCGACAATGGTCGCTCCAAAAACTTTTTGATTCCAGATTTCCAGCATCTGCAGTTTTTTTTTTTGATTTTCGAGTGTATCTGCAGTGTGGCAATTGCTGTAAACCAACTTGTAAACAGCAAACTTCCAAATGGAACACTGTGTTAAGGAGCATATAATCTGATTGTTAGGTAATGTTGAGATTTTGAAGAGTATTGTGGTTGATAACGGTCTCTGCATTGTGAAGCTGATGTCCATTGTGTTACTTGATGGACAGAATCGGCACAAACATTGAAGATCCTCGTATTTCTCCTGTGCCATTTTTGCTATCACATAATTGCAGAGATCACAGAGAAGGCAAGTTGAGTATAGAATCCCTGAGGTGGATGATGCAGAGAGTTCTGAGAGGACTGCAGAGGAGAGGTCGGGAAAATTATTTGGGGTGGGGCACTGGACAGGTAATTTGAAATAGGAAGTGACAGGCAAATGGTAGGGAAGAGAGAATTGGACAGCTGACTGGCAGTGGGGGTGGGGGGCAGGGGAGGGGTGATATTACGGAGGATTGTGATTGGTTCAGAGATGGGCAGACAATGATGATTGGTAGGGGAGTTAGGTTTGATGGGCAAGCCATAACTATCAAAATAACCTATGGAAGATATTGTGAGTGTTTTATCTCCCTTTCCAGAGTTATTATATTGATGCAGCCTCGTCCGCAACTTAAAAAGCAGAAATTTTTGCTTCCACGTTCTGAGCGCTCCCAACTGCCTGTTACCTCCTCTCAGTTGTCCACCAGAGCTGGGTCAGTCCAGTGTGTGACAGGCTGCCCTTGGTGATGAAGCCTCCAGGAGGAGCCAAAGAGTAAATCTGTGTTCAAACTAGGCTCGACAACTGTACAGATTTCAGATCAGGAATCAGATTAATGCTAGGGTAGAAATTGGCTTCAAGGAGATCTCAATCCCTGGCACAGGATTTGACAAGTCAAATGAGCATTGGAAATTTTCAACACTCTCTTGCACTTTTCTGAATTGTGTATTGTGTTTTCAATAACTTAGCACAAGCTAAATAAATCTTTTTAAACAAGACTAGATTTTAACAGTATAGAAATTATGTCAGTGGGGATTGTGGCAGGCCAGTAAGCAGGCCTATCTTGCAATGTAAGGTTCTGGAATTGTGAGGATCAATTAATCCAATCGCCTGCCTAAAATTGACATTGTGGGGCTTGGGGGGCAGTGGTAATGGTAAGGGGTTTCTGATTCCTGCCTGTGATGTTAATAATGAACTGGTAATAATAATGTCATGCTTATGGGCTCTTCTAGCCCTTCCCATCTGCTTGGGAAAACAGATTAAAATTGGAATCTTTGTGTCTAGTGAAACACGAGCAGGTAAGCTTCCCTGTCAACCTGTCAACTTCCAGCCCACAGGAGATGTAAACTGTCCAGAGCTTGTGGGCTACCCTGGTCCATTGTAATTGGCACCTGACTCTTCTTGGTTTCATTACCAAGAAGAACCAGAACTGGTTTGATTTGAATGACCAGTAGTTTGAGGACCTAATTAACTACAAACTATGGCATTCCTGGATTAGAAGCCCCACCATTCTGCAAGGGAAATGAAACAGCTCTACAGGCACCTGAAGACAGAGGTTAGCAGAAAACCTGTGACCAAAAGAACAGTATAGCGGATAGAGTGAATACAGGAGGCGCAGTGGCTTGCTGACAGCCTATAATGTGTGTATGTTGTTTAGCACTGTAAAAGACACCTATCGCCCAAACGTCTAAGGCTTCACTCTGCTGAGAACCTAAAATGAAGATGAACTCATCAGGGACAAAGAGACAGTCAATGTCCACCCAAAGGAACACTTTTGAACTCTTCCCCCACCACCACAACTGCAACTCTGTCCTTGATGTGGACACCTTGGATATTATCCATAGCAACCTGTTTAGTCCAGACTTGCCATTCCAGAACCAAGATCACCTGATCAACACTAAGTCAATAAGGTCATATCCCAGTTATAAAATAACAAGGTCTCAGGAATAGGTGGTATTCCTGTTAAAATCCCACTGCTCTATTATCAAATAAAAGCAGAAGAACAAAAGAAATAGGTACATAAGTTGTCCTCTTTAACCTGTTTCTCTTTTTAAAAAAACATGGCTGATCCTGTGTCCATTCAGTGTCCAGATAAGAAAAAAATTCTTCAGCCAGTGGGTGATGATGCTTTAGGATTCTCTATCCAAGAGGTTGTGGAGGCTCATTTGCTGAGTATATTTAAGAAAGAGATGGATGGATTTTTATATCTTAAGAGAATTAAGGAATATGGGGTTAGTATGAAAAAATGATGCTCAGGTAAAAGATGAGTCATTTCATTGAATGATGAGCAGATGCAAGAGGCTGAATGGTCTGCTGCTTCCATTTCTAATGTTTTTTCACTAGCACATCGAGATCCTTCTGTTTAACAACATCTGGTAATTTTGCACCATTTAAAATGTGTTCAGTCTTTCTATTTTTTCCTACCAAACTACATAAGCTAACATTTTCTTGCATCATACTGTACATGCCAATGACTTGCCTCCTCACTCAATCTGTCTAAATTCCTTTTTACCACACTATGGGGAATTTTAAGGGGGTTCCTACAAAATATATCTATATACGTTTTATGTTTCTCTGCTTGTTCAGTTTATCCTTTCACACAGATACATAAGAGCCTGATGTAATTGAAAATTAAATGAGGAAATATTGGCCTTAAATATTAAAGCAATTTTCAAATTGAGTTCTACTTGTAACTTGTGAGGTCTGGTATTTTTTCTGAGGTAAATGCTTGTTTCCAATGGATTTCTGGCAGTAACTGCACTGATGTTTAGGAGCTGTATTGGGCTTCATGTAAGCACTCATCAGGGCAGGTCAAAGAGTGACTGGAATTTAGAGTGGCCAAATCCAATGCACCAATGGTAATTAATGAGTTAAAGGACGCAGTATCACTCAGTGGTAGAAATATGTAACTTTGGAACTTGTAGCCTGAACAAAGATTGTGAACTGATAACTGATTATAAAAGAGCTTACAAATGGATTTTGTTTGCTTTTCATCTGGAAAGTCCTTTTTGGTTCTGATTATCTGCAGGCCTGAAGGCCTCCACTGGGAAAGTATTGGTGGCCACACACTGGTTTATACAGTTTTTAATATTTCAAGTCAAGCAATAAAGACACTGCAGTGAGAAGGGAAGGAGGTTCAAGCAGAATTTCAGCAGGATGTGTCCTGAAAGATTATACACCTAGCTGAAGAATTTATAGACTATACAGATCTTAAAACCTCAGTCTTTAAGATGTTAAAGACCTCAGTCTTAAAGCTCCAGTTATGAAGAATGCACTTCAGTCAAGATCACCAAGTCAAACAACTTTTGGTAGTGGCAATAAAAGCAAATTGATACAATCAACTCCTGGGGAAACACCAAAGGGGATCCGTGTAATATCACCTGGAGAATCAAGGGTTCTGGGGCTAGGACAGGACTGTGGACTGGAGGTAGAAAATCAGCATTGATCTTATTTAATAAAGTCACAGCATGAAGCAAGTAGTTTGACAACCTCCTACTCCTAGTTCTTTGTTCTTGTAAGTATACAGGAGAGTTTACTCAGTGTATCACAAATGCCCAGAAGCAATGTGATAAAATTTTATCAAATAGTTGCATTTCCCAAGGTGCAGGGAGTGTAGATAGGGCCCTTGCCTGCTCTAACAATGAAACCGATACATATTATGTATAGAAATGGCTTCCA
Source organism: Pristis pectinata (assembly GCF_009764475.1). Lineage (NCBI taxonomy): Eukaryota > Metazoa > Chordata > Chondrichthyes > Rhinopristiformes > Pristidae > Pristis > Pristis pectinata. Next base: position 24,086,149 of record NC_067409.1, on the reverse strand, counting down.
ATGCTGAGTCTACACATCCCACATGACCCACCTATTCAGAATATTCAAGCCAAAGAAAATAAAGACCAGTTATCGTTACCCAATCTTAGCCAAGAACAGTACCTTCCATAACATAATTGCAAGCTAAACAAGGACCCTGACTCCCTGACCCAACAGGACCCACAGAGAAAATTAGTTATTAAACTCCAGTAAACATACCACTACGTTATTGAAATCCTAATTGAACTTATTCCTCCTGCAAATATCATAATCAAAATACACCAAGATTTTATAAAAATAACTACAAGAATGTAAATTATTATTGATGCAATAAAAAATTGTTAACTAAGCATGAGAAATGATATTTTGATTAAAAATTATTATCTGAGAAAACGTATGGAAATATTAGCGATAATGAAATTACATCTAAGGCTAGAGCATGAAGGAACATCAAACTTTAAAAGTAATTTCTTATTTTATTTTACAAATAACAATAATAAGGAACAAAATGGCATCATTAATTTTCTCCAAATAAGCAAATGTAAATCAATTTCATTGGTATTGTAACATCAAACTTATACTTCAGAGCAGTTTAATATTTTTGAACTTGTAGCTTACTTGTGCCTGTAAGAGGTGATAACTGGTAAAGGTTCTGTGGAAATGTGGAATGCGGGGACTAAATTGTTGTTACATATCTTATGATCTTGATATAAAAGTTAGAGGGTTATTGTTTCATGACATTATTGGTGTACTATATCTGCAGTTTCTACTGAAACCTGTGAAACCTGCTGCTCTTATTTTAGAGGTGACTGGAAAATGGAATTGATTTAACTGAGGTCTCCCATCCATTCTCACTGGTTGATTGTGTGGAGGTGATGGTAGACTAATGTGATGATGGTGTCTTTTTTCACAGTTTTGGAGTTGGTTGTTTTTGTTGATGGCCCAGAATTTCCCAAACTCTCAATAATGTACAGATCGATGGAAATGAGCATTTATCACAAACGCAAATATAATTTCCACCCTGGTTCAGAAGATCAAGCATTTCTAATTTAAGTCAATCTTTAAATGGCAAAAACATGGGATGATCAAAGTGCAGCAGAAACATGGTCCCCATGTTAAAAGTGTCTGTAGATGGAATAAGAAAGTTTAGTAGATTAACTGTCCAAATGCTAAAAGATGCTACAACAATATCCTTGAACAATGGTTTCCAATCTGTTGAATGAAAGCCTGAGTTGTTCATTGGTAAAATATGTGCCGCCTTAAACATGCCCAATGACATAAGGACCTGGAGCAGTCCTAGGGATCCTTGGGGACCGCCAGCAACCCTACAGTGGGGCAACTAGCCAGCCAAATGTATTTTAATTTATTATTAGTATTTTTCACAAAGCTTCTAAGTAAATTGCCTAAATATTAGTTAAGTCTCACAAATCCCATGTAACCTTTGAATCCCCCCTTCCCTTTCGCCAAGTGAGTGGAGACCATAGGTTGGGGGACCCATTGTTCGAGATGAACAATATATAAATGGATATACTCAGAAATTAAGACTTCAAAACTGTCCACTCAAGTTAAATATTAAAAATGATTGTTGATATGTTTGACAATCTTCCCAGCTATCAGAACAATAACTTACTCAACCTTTGATCCTGAATATCTAAAGATGCTGAGGGATCAGTTTTCTGAAATGAATTCAGTGATAGCTTAACAAAAACATTGTCAACCTAATTTTAATCCACTATATTCTGTCTGACCTGGAATTTTAAACATTGCACGTTAATGTCATCGTTCTTCAATGCATTAAGTCATAATTCCTGGAAATAAAAGTTCCAAAAAACAGCTCACAAAACTCTGGATGTAAAAAAATGTTATTTTTGTGTTATTTTTTATTTGATAATAAATTTGAAGGCAGCACAAATACTCCATAGCTACAGCTCACTTGTACACTTGTACCCTATGCCCCATAATCCTGAAAAAAATCCTTAATTAAGATGTTTAATCATGACAGAAGAAACCACTGGTGATTATAGTTTTAATGAAAGAAGACATTCCCTGCAGAATCACTCTAACTTATTATTCCAAGAGGACAGTGGCTAGTTAAACAACCAGGAGTTAGAATCAAAACTTAACAATTAATTAACTGGGAAATTACTTTACTGGTAGCATGATAATACTACTTTACATAAGACAGTTGTAATCAAGTACATCTCTTTAACATAATTGCAGGCATTTCTAGGATTCTGCTAGTCTAGTGTGTAAGTTACTGGACAAGTGTCCACAACTCCAGACGACTGATATAGAGACGTGAGGTTGTATCCCATTTGAACTCAAGAAATGAAATAACTCTGGAACAAAAATTAGTAATAGTGAGGTGAAACTACTGGATAGTTTTAAAAATAATCTGTCAGTGCTTTTAGAAAATTCTAAAATAAGTCAATTCCATGTTAAAGCAGTTAAAATAATTCCTTAATAAAGAACAATAATGTTTGTTGGAGAACTTGGAGAGATTTATTTCCTACAATTCTTTTCCTACCTTACAATACAGTACAATTACTTGGAGATTTGCCTCCCAGTAAGTTCACAGTGGCCTGGATTTGACTGTCAAATAACAGAGAGTCTGTTATTTGTGGAGAATAGCAGAAGGGAACGATCGTGAGGATAGATGTGCCGTTCAACTCATGTCCCAAAGCGACAGTGCATGATGCCATGAGCTTTGCAAGAATTTCCTGTTGTTGCTTCAATCTCATTGGCCAAGGAAACGCATTGTTGTTTTCCCTGTCATTCAGGTCCCAGATATCATCACCCTCTCATCATCAATGTTAGCAGCAGCCTGCCACGCAAAAAAGCATGAAACCTTAAACAAGTCTCACACAATGCTGGAGGAACTCAGCAGGTCAGGAAGCATCTATGGAGAGAAATAAACAGTCAATGTTTCGGCTTGAGACTCTTCATCAGGACTGGAAAGGAAGAGGGCAGAAGCCAGAATAAGAAGGTGGGGAGGGGAAGAGTACACGCAGGCAGGTGATAGGTGAGTTCAGGTGATAGGCAAGTCCTGGTGAGAGGGAGAAGTAATAAGCTGAGAAGTGATAGGTAGAAGAGGCAAAGGGCTGAAGAAAAAGGGAATCTTGTAGGAGAGGACAGTGGACCATGAAATAAAGGGAAGGAGGTGGGGAATAGATAGGCAGGTGATGAGGCGGGGGAAGGGATTGGCAGGTCATGAGGGCGAGGGAAGGGGAAAGATTAGGGGGAAGGGGCCTCAGGAATGAGGGAAGGCAAAGAAAAAAGAAAAAAAGGAGAAGAGGGGAGAGTTCCTTTCCAGTCCTGATGAAGGGTCTCGACCCGAAACATCGACTGTTTATTTCTCTCCATAGATGCTGCCTGACCTGCTGAGTTCCTCCAGCACTTTGTGTGTGTTGCTCCAGATTCCAGCAACTGCAGAATCTCTTGTGTCTCCTTAAACAAGTCTAACTGCTTGATGCCCTATCAGTAGAAAGTTGGCCCATTATTGTGAAATAAATGTCTCATCAAGAACTGAAGCAATGCGTTTCATAAAGTAATAAAAAAAAACAAGCCTCCTGGAGGAACCCAGCAGATCAGGTAGCATCTGTGGAGGGAATGGACAATCACTATTTCATGTTGAAACCCTTTATCTCGACTGAAGAGTCCAAGGGCAGATTAGCCAGTATAAAGAGGTGAGGGGGCGGGCTGGGGCAAGAGCTGGCAAACGATAGGTGGATGGTGGATCCAGGTGAGGAGGAGTTTATTGGCAGATGGAGTCAGGTGGGGAAGGGAATTTATAAATATCTCATACAATTTTTTTCCTGCACCCTTTAATGGGTTTTGTATTGGCCACTAACAAGTCCTCCCCCCCTACACACACACACACACACACACACACACACACACACACACACACACACACACACACACACACACACACACACACACACACACACACACACCAATAATCTTACCACTATGCTCACTGTGGTTTACTATGATTATTTTCCCTTGAAGTTGGCAGTGGCAAGATCAGCTGTTTAAAGTACATATTGCTGATCTTGCATTGGCATGAATTCTGAGCGAGTGCCTATTTGAGGAAGTTCCAAAATCTAATTTTGCCTTTTGTCACATTCTAACATGGCAGGTCTTTTATTTATTTGAAGGATTTTGTAATTAAATTACGCTTAAAAGTGGTATTTTAAAACAAAGTTAACTTACCATGTTTTGAAGAGGATCACAGACAGCAGGGACTGAGATAGGGCAGCTACCCTTGTTGGACAAATTTCCAAAGGTTTCATCATATCTCTAACCATCTACCCTTGCACCCATCAGTCATTATTGAGTCAGTACATCTTCACAGCACATTCCTTACTCCAATTGGATACTTGTTCCTCAGTCAGAGCCCACCTTACCTCCACTTGTTTTTGCAATTAAAGTGTTCAAAACAATGAAACAACTTGCAAGATCTTGGCAGCTCCTCTGGTATTTATCCCAGACTCCTTGTGGCAGTGGTCAGGACACCTTTTCTTTAAATTCCTTGATACAGCAGAATAACCTTGGAGAGCTGGCAATTTCTGAGTGAGCTTCTTTGAATGATGTGCTTTAAACCAGCCTGTGGAAGGGGATGGATATGTTCAGTTAAGATACACTGAGATTAGTGAATGTGGGGCAGGCTTGAAGGACCTTTTCCTACCTGTCATCTTCATAAGTTTTTGTATGTTTGTAAGTTACACTAAATGAGATGTCAGTGGCTTTCATGTTTAATGTAAAACACAGCCTCTTCCTGAACAGGTCAAAGGTCCCACCCTTGTCTCTTAGTACCTTGACCCACCTTGTCCATGCTAATCCCATTTGCCCACATTAGGCCTTTATCCTTCTCTGCCTTTCCTCCAAATACCTGTCCAAATGCCTTGTAAATGTCATAGTTGTATCTGCCTCTACCGCCTCCTCTGGCACCATTTGTATGGATTAACTTTCATCTGCCACCACTCCCCCCAACTTTCCAGCAGATCTATGTCCTGCTATCTCCCAAGACAATTGTTTCCATCATCTATGACTCACTAATTTTTGTGTCAACTCAATTTTCTGGCAGCTTACTAATCATACTCCCCACATTCTCATCTAAGTCGTTACCAAAAACCTATGTCCTTTACTTTTTTTCACTTGTTATTAGGGGAAAAGTTTCCTGCTGTTTACTCCATCTATACCCCTCATAATTTTACATACCTCAATCATGTCCCTTCTTAACTTCCTCTGTTCCGTGGAAAACAAATCCAGCCTCTTCAGTCTCTCCTCATAACTGAAATGCTCCATCCCAGGAAACATCCTGGTGAATCTCCTCTGCACCCTCTCCGGAGTCATCACATCTTTCCTGCAGTGTGGTGACCAGAACTGCATGAAGTACTCCAGCTGAGGTCTAGCCAATGTTTTATAAATTTGGAGCATAACCTCACTGGTCTTGTATTCAGTGCCCCGACTAATGACAACCAGCAATCCATATGTCTTCATAACCACATTATCTGCCTGCACTGCCACCTTCAAGGATTTTTGGACTCTCACACTAAGGCCCCCCTGTTTCTCAATACTCCTTAGGACCTACCATGGTATGGGTCCTAGCCTCATTAGTACTCCCAAAATGTGTCACCTCACATTTAGCAGAATAAAACTCCATCTGCCATTTAATAGCCCACTTCACCATCACATCAATATCACCCTATAGCCTGCCTAAGACCACCCTCCACACTGTCAACAACTCCACCAATCTTAGTGTTATCTGCAAACTTATTGATCATACCACCCACATCCACATCCCAATCATTCACGTATATTACAAATGGCAAGGATCCCAGCACGATCCATGTGGAACACCACTAATCACAGGCATCCAATCACAAAAACAATTTGCCAACTTGCCCTGATCCAATGGTCCTAACCTTTTGGACCAGTCTCCTATGTAGGGCCATGTCAAAGGCCTTACTGAAGACCATGTAAACCACATTTACTGCACTGCCCTCATCAATACACTTTGTTACCTCCTCAAAAAACTCAGTTAGATTGGTCAGACAAGAACTGCCCTCGACAAAGCCATGCTGATTACTCCCTGCCTTTCTAAGTAATCATTAATCCTCAGAATTTTTTTCCAATAACTTCTCTACTACTGATGTTAGACTCACAGGTTTGGAATTACTGGACTTTTCCCTGCTGCCCTTCTTGAGAAGGGGAACCGCATTTGCCGACTTGCAATCATCTGGTACTTAACTTGTGGCCAACAAAGATTTTAAAAAATCTCAGCCAGAGCCACAGTAATCTCTTCCCTTGTTTCCCATAGCAGTCTGTGATAAATCTTATCCGGCCCAAGGGACTTATTTGCCTTTACGCCCACCAAGGCATTTATTTATGGAGATTTGCATTAGAATTTCATGTTCCCCTCACTGAGTTCTCCAACCACAAAGTCTGTTTCCTTTGTGAATACTGATGAAAATATTGGAATTGGTTTATTATTGTCACTTGTACCAAGGTACGGTGAAAAACTTGTCTTGCATGCCGATCATGCAGATCAATTCATTACACAGTGCCTTCGGTAGTACAAGGTAAAACTATAACAGAATGCAGAGTAAAGTGTCACAGCTACAGAGAAAGTACAGTGCAGGTAGACAATAAGTTGCAAGGTCATAACGAGTTAGATTGTGAGATCAAGAGTCCATCTTATCATACCAGGAAACCATGCAATAGTCTTATAACAGTGGGATAGAAGCTGTCCAAAAGCTTTCAGGCTTTTGCATCCTCTGCCTGATGGGAGAGGGGAGAAGAGAGAATGTCCCGGGTGGGTTGGGTCTTTGATTATGTTGGCTGCTTTACTGAGGCAGTGAGAAGTATAGACAGAGTCCATGGAGGGGAGGCTGGTTTCCATGATGTGCTGAGCTGTGTCCATTACTCTCTGCAGTTTCTTGCGGTCATGGGCAGAGCTGTTGTCATACCAACCCATGATGCATCCAGATAGGATGCTTTCTATGGTGCATCAATAAAAATTGGTGAGGGTTGGTGGGGACATGCTAAATTTCTTCAGCCTCCTGAGGAAGTAGAGGTGCTGGTGAGCTTTCTTGGCTGTGGCATCTGTGTGGTTGGACCAGGACAGGCTATTGGTGATATTCACTTGAAGCTCTCAACCCTCTTTACCTTGGCACCATTGCTGTAGACAGGATCACGTGCACCACCCCCCTTCCTGAAGTCAATGACCAGCTCTTTTGCTTACATTGAAGGAAAGGTTGACACCATGTTACTGAGCTTCCTATCTCCTTCCTTTACTCTGACTCTTTGTTATTTGAGATATGGCCCACTATGGTGGTATCATCTACAGTGGTGTTGTCATTCATTGAGGACCTCACCTATACCTTCTGGTTCCACTCATAGATTACCCTTGTTGACCCCAATCAGCCCTAATCTTTCCCTGGTTATTCCTTTGTCCATAATTTATTAATAAAACACCTTTGGATTTATCTTATTCCTGTCCACCAGTGATACTTTGTGACTCCTTTTTGCCTTTCTAATTTCCTTTTTAAGTGTTTTCCTACACATTTTATGCTCTTCATGGGCCTCTTCCATCTTTAATTCTCTATATGTGCCATATTCTTCCTTTTTTCTCTTTATCCAACCCTCAATATTCCTTGACATCCAGGGTTCCCTATACTAGTTACCCTTGGCTTTCACCCTTACCAGAAACATGTTGGCCCCGAACTCTTGTTATTTCTCCTTTGAATGCTTCCCACTGTGCAGATGTGGACTCAAATGCAAATAAGTGCTCCCAGTCTACCTTTGCCAATTTTCTAATGAAATTGGTCTTCCCCCGATTTGAGAACTTTATTCCTGGTTCATCCCTATCTTTTTCCTTAATCAGTTTGAAATGTGCAGAGTTATGGTCACTATCTCCAAAATGCTACCCAATTGGAATTGGAATTGGTTTATTATTGTCACTTATACCAAGGTACAGTGAATAACTTGTCTTGCATACCATTCGTACAGATCAATTCATTCCACAGTGCCTTGAGGTAGTACGAGATAAAACAATACAGAATGCAGAGTAAAGTGTCACAGCTACAGAGAAAGTGCAGTGCAGATAGACAATGAGGTGCAAGGTCATAATGAGGTAGATTGTGAGGTCAAGAGTCCATCTTATCGTACTAGGGAACCATTCAATAGTCTTATAACAGAGGGATAGAAGCTTCTTGAGCCTGGTGGTAAGTGCTTTCAGGCTTTTGTATCTTCTGCCTAATAGGAGAAGAGAGAATGTCATGGGTGACTGGGGTCTTTGATTATGCTGGCTGCTTTATCGAGGTAGCGAGAAGTATAGACGGAGTCCATAGAAGGACTCTTCCCATGGAGGGAAGCACTGACACTTCCTCCCCACCTGACCAGCTACATTTCCAAAGACAAGGTCCAGTAATGCTCCTTCCCTCATTGGTCTATCTACATACTGTGTCAACAAGCTTTCCTGGACACACCTCAAAAATTCTGCTCTTCTGAGCTTTAATGCTATTGCAATCCCAGTGAATATGTGGAAAATCTACTATAACCCTATTTTTATCACATCTCGCTGATATTTGCCAACATATCTGTTCCTCTATCTCCTATTGACTGCTGGGAGGTCTGTAATACATGCCCAGCAAAGTGATGACACCCTCTTTGTTCCTAATTTCTACCCATCTGGCCTCATTTGAGGAGCCTTCCAGGATATCCTCCCTCAATTCCGAAGCAATGCATTCCTTGACTAACAGTGCAATGCCAGCTCCTCTTTCACATCTCCCTCCATCTCTCCCGAGAATTCTGTACCCTGGGATACCGAGCTGCCAGTCTTGCCTGTCTTTCAGTGATCGCAACAACATCGTGGTCCCACGTGTTAATTAAATGCCTATGCATAGTGGCCTCGAGCTGCCAAACTAATTACATTTTAACTCTGTAGAAAAACTACTTTCAACCTTGCCTGCTTTCCAAGAGAATATTTCTCCAAAACCAGAACTGCAGCTGTCCAAGTATACAGTAGAAAAAACATTTGGTTTCAACATAATCTTAAATATAATCTGAAAGTAACCAATGATAGGCCCTTATGGAAAATTATTCTGTAAATCCTCTGATCCTTTCTTAGGTTCATCCAATGTTTTCTGATCCTTATGCTAAGCTATGTAAGGAAGTCACTGGCCAACTTCACACCAGGCCAACCTTGGGGAATTCATGATGTCACCCTGACTGTGTGCTCAGTGCACAAGGACTGGACTGTGTCTGCCAGCAGCAGCTCACCATGTGAGAAACAGCATGCAGCTGCTGCTCTCTGCAGTAATTTAATGATGTTTCAACGTTGCTGAGCAGCACAAAAGATGAAGCAGTTAGCTGGCCAGAACCTTGGTATTTTTTTTCCCTGGTTGAAGTGTTGCAAAGTAAAAGGTCTTTATAGAATTCTTGGGTATTTGCTTCCCTCTGGGGAAGTATATTAGATGCTTGGCAGGAGAGGTGGACAGAATAAATGTGAGAGTGATTTCACAAGTTTCCACTTCTCATGAGAGGCTTGTCCACTGGTCATGTCGACAATGTGTAAACAATGATTGTATTCTGCAGTTTCAGGCATCGAGGGATAACCTGTGAAGAGGTTAGGTGAACAGAGTTATTGACTAATTGATCCAGAGACATAAGTATGTATCCCATCGTATCACTTCGGGAATTTGTAGTCAAGTAATTAATTAATTAAATGTTGAATTAAAACTAAACGTCTTAATTAACAGTAACCTTGAAACTACTGGATTGTCATTTAAAACCGTCAGGGTCACAAATGTCCTTCAGGATGGGAAATCTGCCATCCTTACTGGGTCTGGCTGCTATGTGACTCCAGACACATAAATGTTGTTAACTCTTAATTGCTTCTTTAGTCCAGGGGCAATTTGGGATGGACAATATGCGCCAGCATGTCCTATGGACAAATAAAATCTTCCCTGGTGAAGTTATTTCACTATTTTGGGTGGGCAAATTAATGGCAAATTCATAAGGAATTTCCTGTTCCCACATCCCTTTTGGTTGTCTTCAATTTCTTCAATTTTAGACTTTCGTGCATACCTGTTCCCTATTGTTCTGCCACGGTTGCTTGTGCCTTCAGTTACCTAAGCCTTAAATTCAGGAAGTCCCTCCCTAAACTTCTCTGCCTTTCTACCTCTCTCTTGTCACTTAAGTCAAGTGAATCCTGAGGCCACACCAACTATTGGAACAATATCAGTAGATTTTGTGTGTGCGTGCGTGTGTGCGTGTGTGCAAGAGAACCATGTTAGACTACTGTTTATTGACTTCAATACTTTCATTCCAAGCAAACTCATCACCAAACTCCGAAACCTGGGACTCAACACTGGACTTCTGCAACTGGATCCTTGACTTCCTGACCAACAGACCACAGTCAGTGAGGATAGGCAGCAACATCTCCACCACAATTATTCTCAACACTGGTGCTCCACAAGGCTCAGCCCCCTACTCTACTCCTTATATACTCATGACTGTATGGCCAGATTCTGCTCTAACTCCATCTACAAGTTTGCAGATGATACCACCATAGTGGGCTGTATCTCAAATAACGATGAGTTGGAGCACAGGAAGGAGATAGAGAGCTTAGTAACATGGTGGCATGACAACAACCTTTCCCTCAATGTCAAGAAAACACAAGAGCTGGTCATTGACTTCAGGAAGGGGGGTGGTGCACATGCACCTGTCTACATCAGCAGTGCTGAAGTTGAGAGGGTTGAGAGCTTCAAGTTCCTAGGAGTGAACATCACCAATAGCCTGTCCTGGTCCAACTACGTAGATGCCACAACCAAGAAAGCCCACCAGCACCTCTACTTCCTCAGGAGGCTAAAGAACTTTGGCATGTCCCCATCAACCCTCACCAATTTTTATTGATGTACCATAGAAAGCATCCTATCTGGATGCATCACGGGTTGGTATGACAACAGCTCTGCCCATGACCGCAAGAAACTGCAGAGAGTAATGGACACAGCTCAGCACATCATGGAAACCAGCCTCCCCTCCATGGACTCTGTCTATACTTCTCACTGCCTCAGTAAAGCAGCCAACATAATCAAAGACCCAACCCACCCGGGACATTCTCTCTTCTCCCCTCTCCCATCAGGCAGAGGATACAAAAGCCTGAAAGCACGTACCACCAGGCTCAAGGACAGCTTCAATCCTGCTGTTATAAGACTATTGAATGGTTCCCTAGTGTGATAAAATGGACTCTTTTCCTCACAATCTACCTCGTTATTACCTTGCACCTTATTGTCTACCTGCACTGCACTTTCTCAGCGGCTGTGACACTTTATTCTGCATTCTGTTATTGTTTTACCCTGTACTACCTTAATGCACCATGTAATGAATTGATCTGTGTGAATGGTATGCAAGACAAGTTGTTCACTGTATCTTGGTTCTTGTGACACCAATGAACTAATTCCAATTCAAATTTCAATTCCTCAATTGCACATTCTATTTTGATCCTATCCACTTTTTGGTTTCGATGTACCAGCTTGTTTTATGTCTTTGTGTTCTTTGCCTGTCCATCTTACATTGCGGGAAGTATTGGCAAACAAGCTGGGCATATTGTAATGTATCTGTTGCATCTTCCTTCAGCTTACTATTTTGAACAAGAGTTTGTATTTGCCACTATCTTGACTGATCTGATCTTCCAGCGATCTACTTGTTACACAAACTGTGTAGGATATGTATAGAAGTCTTCAGAAGTATTTCAATGGTCTTACCTTGCTTTTCCAGTGCTTTCATGGATGTCAAGACTCATGGTGAGCTATTGAAATTATAACAGAAAATGAAGAGGAAATTTTCATTGTCGTTGTAAAGTTGCTGCATATCCAGGTTGTTTGGTGACGAAGACCACAATTTTCACTTCTTTTCCTGTTCCTTGAGATTTAAGTTGCATCTCATTTTGTCCCCTCACTGCTAATTGTTATTGACAGATCATTACAAATGGCTGACATAGCCATTAGTTTGCTCATCTCCACAATCACTTCCATTTTATTTCTCTTTGTAGCTTTACATATTCTTTCTGTTATTTCCTTCAGCTCATGTGCAGTTCCCACTATTGGATCAAAGGCATTCAAAAACTGAAGATTATTAATTTCTTGTTCTCCATATAATACTGTTTCAATAAAATTCTCAAAGTCATCTGTCACAATTTCTTCCAGTGTGGAGAGATGTGTCTCTCACACACTGTTAGAACTCCTTATACACACATATACTGATATTATAAAGCATACCAATGTTGTTATCAAACAGGACTCCTTTGCTAATATTGTAGATTCTTCCAAAGGCTTATTAATATGGGATTGATGACATACTTCCCTATTGGCAGGCAAAGTACTTTTCACCACAGTGGTGGAAAACTTATTAGAAGACTATGAAACAATGATAAATCTTTTTTTGTGATTCACCTCACTTAAGGATACTCCAGAAAGCCTACACTGCCCACACATTTGGACACCGATCCTAATAATTTATATGCAGCTCAGTGTCAAATTTTGTTTGGTAATATTTCTGTGAACAGGATGCCTCAGGATGTTTTCCTGCATTGAAAGCACGACATAAATGTGTGTGGCTTTTGTTTGATGTTAAGCTCTCACAGAGCAGGTCCATGCATGCTTCATATGCAGCTCATGTTGCAGCAGAGCACTCTTTATTACTGCCACTTAAAACTGCAACCATTGTTTCATCACTGCTCTGAATGGATGAATCAGCAGAGCTCACAACACAATTTGTTTCTCTAACAAAGCAGCAGTTTGCTGCCCAACATATCTGTCTTTTCCCTGAGTAGATGTCTAACTACTGCTCCAGTACTTCAGGTTATTGTTTCAACCTAGTTGCCGAGTCCTGACTTTGTAGAGAGGACAATGAATGAGCCAGATCAATGTCATTTGTTCAACCACATTTCCAAAGGGAGGTGCACCAAATTTCACAATACAGCTACTTCTTCCTAATTTGAAAAGTCTATTACCACATGATAAGCTGATTCAGAGAGTTGGGTATGTAGAACATTTCTCAGAAAATGTGAAAACTGGGAAGCAGGCATTAAAAAAAAATTGAATGTAAGTTTATTGTGACTTCTGCCACCAAGGGCAAGTATGGAAGATGCACTGGAACACCACCACCTGCAACAAACAATCTGCTGGATGAACTCAGCAGGTTGAGCAGCATCTGTAGGAGGGAAATGAATTGTTGACATTTCATGTTGAAGTCCTGCATCAAGTCTGAAACGTGGATAGTTCCTTTCTCCCTACAGATACTGCTTGACCCGCTGAGTTCATCCAGCAGATTGTTTGTTGCTCCAGCATCCGTGGTCTCTTGTGTCTGGTGTTCCTTCATCGTCACTTTGCCTAACTTGTGGAACACCCTCCCCAACAGCACCTAGAGATGAGCAATAAACGACAGCCTTGCCAGCAATGAACGAACAAAGTGTTATGCTGATGACAGGAAAACAGACCAATTGTTCACCTTAGCACAGGGGCAACAAGTTGCTTTGAAATGAGAGTCCTCATGCAGGGTTTCAACCCGAAAAGTTGACAATTCCTTTCCTCCCACAGATGCTGCTTGACCAGCAGATTGTTTCTAACTCCAGATTCCAGCAGCTGCAGTCCCTTGTGTCTGTCTGCTTTGAAATAATTCTTTGATGGTGCAGGTACTGCTTTTAAAGGCACAGCAAAAGGTAATGGTCTTGCAATATTTTCCAGGGACAAGAAACAGATGCAGTCTGTCTCGTGGGAGGTCACCAACCAAGTCACTGCAAATCAATCTGAACGATCTTGCCTGGCTGCAAATGCACTGGAATGTGCTGCTCTTAGGAGAAAAGCAAAGGTGACTTTGACATAAGACATAAGATATAGGAGCAGAATTAGGCCATTTTGCCCATCGGGTCTGCTCTGCCATTCAATCATAGCTGATTTATTTTTCCCTCTCAACCTCATTCTCCTGCCTTCTCCCCGTAACCTTTGACACCCTTACTAATCAAGAACTTTTCAGCCTCTGCTTTAAATATACCCAATTACTTGGCCTCCACAGCCCTCCATGGCAATGAATTCCATAGATTCACCACCCTCTGGCTAAAGAAATTCCTCCTCATCTCTGTTCTAAGGGGATGTCCTTTCATTCTGAGGCTGTGCCCTCTGGTCCTAGACTCTCCCACTACTGGAAACATCCTCTCCACATCCACTCTATCCAGGCCTTTCAATATTCAGTAGGTTTCAATGAGGTCCCCCCTCATCCTTCTAAACTCCAGCGAGTACAGGCCCAGAGTCATCAAACGTTCTTCATACATTAACCCTTTCATTCTCAGGATAATTCTTGTAAACCTCCTCTGGACCTTCTCCAACACCAGCACATCCTTCCTTAGATATGGGGCCCAAAACTGCTCGCAATACTCCAAATGTGGTCTGACCAATGCCTTATAAAGCCTCAGAATTACATCCCTGCCTTTATATTCTAGTCCTCTCAAAATGAATGCTAACATTGCATTTGCCTTCCTTACTACCGACTCAACCTGCAAGTTAACCTTTAGGGAATCCTGCACGAGGACCCCCAAGCCCCTTTGTACCTCCAATTTCTGAATTCGCTCCCTGTTAGAAAACAGTCAACGCCTTTATTCCTTCTACCAAAGTGCATGACCGTACACTTCCCTACACTGTATTCCATTGGCCACTTCTTTGCCTATTCTCCCAACCTGTCCAAGTCCTTCTGCAGAATCCCTGCTTCCTCAATACTACCTGCCCCTTCTCCTATCTTTGTATCATCCACAAACTTGGCCACAAAGCCATCAATTCTGTTATCCAGATCATTAACATTCTAAGTTTGTGAGTTTGCTACTCACATTTCTTGTGGAATCCTTCAAGAATGCTGCAAAACCAATTCTGAAGCTTTCACTCACTCTGGGAGAGGAGTCACTCAAAATAGTATACACAACCATTACCATTTTGTGATGTAATTGCTCTTTCTTGTGAATTCACTGAGGAATAACAAACAGATGTTCTGCAAATTAGGCTGGAAGAGCTGAGCCTTGGTTGATGCAATTGTTGTTCATAGGGCTTCTTGTCTTTAAAAGATGCAGTCTCCTGATCCACGTAAAGCAGTTACTTAAAACTGACACTTGTAATTACCTTCTGAAGATTAAGTCACATAAAAAGCACACAGTCCTGTGGTATACAAGATATGGCCTGTGGGACACATCTGGCCCATGCAACGTTGCCTTTTGGTCTGCCCCTTTGGCAAGGGTATAGTGATCGCCAAGTGCTTATTCCAGAGCCTGTCTGCAATGGCCATCCGAGCTCCCAGTTGCATGCCGTTTCAACTCCACTTCCATTCCCACACCAACCTGTCCGTCCTCAGCCTTCTACACTGCCAGGATGAGGCCCAACACAGACGAGAAGAACAATGCCTCGTATTCTGCCCAGGTAGTCTACAACCCAGTGGGATGAAGGTTGAATTTTCCACTTTCAAGTAATCCTTACCTCCTGTGTCCCCTCTCTCTCCTGAACAACTTCCCCCCCCCCCCCATCACTTATTTTCATCCCCTTTCCCCTCCTGGTTTCATCCATCTACTACCCACACACTTTACTCACCGTATCCACTCCCACATCTGGTTCCAGCTGCCCTTCGTCTCCCCATTAATGGTTCCCACGATCACTTCCCTTACTGATCAGGTTCCAGCACTGGTAGCCTTCATGTTCCTGCTTAACAGCCTCCAGCAGCTGAGTCCACCTTCACCCTCCCCCCCACCTGACTGCATCTGCCTCTTTTTTTTGTTCCTTGTCTGCTTCCACCTATCACCCACCTACCTCTGTCTCCCACCTCCACTGCTCCCCCTCCCCCCACCTGGCTCCTTCTGCCTATCACCCCCCACCTTTCATCTGTCCCTTTCTCACCACTCCCTCTCTCCTCTTTATACTGGCTATCTTTCCTCTCCACTCCTGGTCCTGATGCAAGGTCTCGAACTGAAATGTTGACAATCCCCCCACCAACAGATGCTGCTCAAAACACTGGGTTCCTCCAGCAATTTGGGTTTTTTTTGTACCATATTTGAGCATCTACAGGCTGCCGTGTCTCCACTTTCCTTCATCTGACTCACAATATGTTGCCACAGGACATTGGCAGCACAGCTACAATAACGATGCCAATTGGGCACCCAGAACTGCAGAGGATAGAACAGGGCAGCAAATCGAATCTTTGAAAGGTGATCACGTCAAGAAGCACACCTTTTTTGCCTTTTCAAAGAATCAAGTTAAGTCAACTCGAGTTTATTGGCATGTGCACCAATACAGTCAGGTACAGGTACAATGAAAAACTTGCATTAGTGCAAAAAAAACACAATCAGTGCACAAATTGCCAACCAGCTATCCTTAAAGAACATTTGCTCAACTGAGGTGTCAGACAAGCAACAAAGTTCAAATAACTGAACAAAAATAGAGAAAAAAAATGCACGTGCTGGAAATCTGAAACAAAAACAGAAAAAACAGCAAACACTCAGCAGATCAGGCAGCATCTGTTGAAATAGGAGCAGTCAACGTTCCAGGACCCTTTGTCAGAACGGACTTGTTGAGTGTTTCCAGCATTTTATGCCTTTATTATTGATGAATAATGGATCTTGCTTCCATTGCTGTCTGGTTTGGAGACATTGTTTTACAGCTGATGGTTGTATATAAAGGCATGTGTAGTTTCTTAAATGGAGATTGTTAAGGTACAAACAACTCAGACAGGAACTGAGCATAAGAGGTAAATACAGAAATAATGTTTGCGTTCACTGTTTTAAAGTTCCACAGGCACTGGAGAACAGTAGTTTATTTTCCAACTTATGATGGAAAATACATGGAAATCTTGTCATAAATATAAATATGTTGCAAAGAAATTCCTAATTTGTAAAAATCAATGACAAGATTCTGGCTAGACTAAAAATCCTAACTTCTGAGTTTCCAGGACTGATAAGGGTTTGAAAAATGACTTAAAAGCAGATTATTATCATGTTGGAGGAACTCAGCAGGCCAGACAGCATCCGTGGAGAAAAGCAGGTGTTTAATGTTTCGGGTCAGGACCCTTCTTCAGGACTGAAGATAGGAAAAGGGGAAGCCCAATATATAGGAAGGAAAAGCAGAGCAGTGATAGGTGGACAAAAGAGGGGAGGCAGGGTGGGCACAGGGTGGTGATAGGTACATGCAGGTAAGAGACAGTGATAGGCAGGTGCGGGGGAGGAGGGGAGAGCAGATCCACTGGGGGATGGGTAAAAGGTAAGGAGGAAAAAAGGGTAGAAAAAAGAGAGATAGGCCAGGAAAGGGAAGAAGGGAAGAGGCATGGTTGGGGGGAGAGATGCGGAAGGGGGGTTGTTGAGGGGATTACTTAAAATGGGAGAATTTAATATTTATGCCGTCAGGCTGCAAGGTTCCAAGACGGAAAGTGAGGTGCTGTTCCTCCAGTTTGCACTTGGACTTCTCCTCACAGTGGAGGAGGCCAAGGACTGACATATCTGTGATGGAGTGGGAAAGGAGTTGAAGTGACTGGCAATGGGGAGATGCGGTTACAGATGGAGCGCAGGTGTTCTGCGAAATGGTCACCTAGTTTGTGTTTGGTGAAGTGACTGGCAACAGAGAGATGCAGATCGCAGAACGATCTGATCCGAAACGTTGACTTTCTCTCCTATATATTGGGTTTCCCCTCTCCTATATATTGGGTCCTGACCTGAAACATTGACCGCCTGCCTTTTTCCACAGATTCTGCCTGTCCTGCTGAGTTCGTCCAACCCCATAGTGTTTTTTATCTAGATATTCCAGCATCCGTAGTCCTTTGTTTCTCTTTCCTAAAGCATATGATGTTGCCAAAAGCATAAAAATACAAGATATAATTTCCTGCATTTTAAATAGGAGAACCATTATTGCCTTGCTGTTGCTTGGTAGCAGACTGAACAGAAACAGGACTATTAATAAGATCTAGCATTTGTCTCTTCATATATCTAACTAAAAATATATATTTCTGGTTATACGTGGTTCAAATAAAACAGGTTTGAGTACAAGAGCCGAGGTGATTTGCTTCAATCATATAGGGTGCTGATGAGAATGAATCTGTACTACTTTATACAGGTCTGATCTCCCTAGTTAAAGCAGAACATAATTGCATTTGAGGGAATACAGCTGAGGTTCGCCAGAGTGATTCTCAGGATGGTGAGTTTGTTGTATGAGGAGAAACTAAACAGACGGCTATGGTTTCTTGAGCGTAAGAAGAATGGTCTCATTGGAATGTACAACATTCTTAAGGGGCTTGATAAGCTGGTGGTAGAGTTGATGTTTTCCCTGGCTGGGCTGTCAAAAATCAGAGGTCACAGATTTAAAATAAGGGGTTACCCATCAAGGACAGATATCAGAAGAAATGTTTTTAACTCAGAAGTAGTGAATCTTTGGATGCTCAATCATTGAGTCCTTCCAAGATGGGAGATATGATTGATTTTAAGCTATTGAGTTGAATGTGAAGAATTATGGGTTGATGCAGAAATGTGGGGCTGGGGGAAAAGATCAGCCAAAATCTTACTGAACTGTAGAGTTGGCACAGGGGGTTGGATGGGATGCTCCAGTTTCTATTTCTCATCTTTCTACATGTGTGTGTGCTCTGGATGTGGTAAATGCCCCGGATGGCAACTTGGAATCAGCCAGTTACAAGATAGGTTCATCTTGTGACTGTTACAAGTTTCAGCTCTGCCACAGATACACTCTAATGTATGGAGGTGTAACATTAACTGTTGTCTTAACCGTTTGATTAAGAACAGGTTTCCCACAAGGCTATATATAAATACAAAAAAGCAAATGCTCAGTTGGGGGTGGGGACTCTCAAGTTTTAATGAGAAAAGTATGCACATCACTGCTAACATTTCCAGTTTAGAAGTCAGTTACAATATCTAGCTGAATGTTGTTTACATTGGTTGCTAAAGGCCTGCATTTTTTATGAAGCTTATTATGCAGATCCAAAGCTGTCTCAGTCTGATCATTGAAAGGATCACTGCCATTGTGTGGATCATGAAATAGGCAGTGCTACAATGAGAATGGACTTTTTAAGCCAATTTGAATGCCCACTAAGCTATCCTGTGAGTACGTGTTTTGTTTTATCAGTCCTGGAGGATTATTTTTCTGTGTGGAGTGATTTTGATCCTCAGTTATTTGTAGAGCATGACTGACCGGTAAAATAGCATTGGGTTCTGTACATTCAGCAAGATAATGCACATGTGGTGTAACCAACAATAGCACTATTCAATGGAGAACTTTGATGGATAGAGATCTGACTCCAAATTTGAACAAGCAACCTACCTTGGGCTAAATTTGGACTCACATGTGTTGCTGTGCATTTAAGCAAGCATTGTGATTTTGAATGTGGACACAAGGCTGGGATCTTCGTACGTGATCCAGCTCTGTTCAAGTTAATACCCATATCTGTACACATATCATGTTAGTTAAACAAGATATGCCTTTAACAACTTTGTGCTCACTTTTGTAAGCCTGTACTTTTCAAGATGCCAATTAATTTGACCCAATATATTGCCTTTCAAAGTTCTCCCACCACTGCCATTCTGCCGACTGGCACCTAATTGCTATGTACATCCTGCTACCTTTTTCAAAATGGAGGTGTAACACTTGTGAAGCTCCAGTCATCTGGCACCGCTCCCACATTCAAGATGTTGCAAGATTGGGGCCAGAGCATCCACAGCTTGCTCCGTAGCCTTATGTGCATATGTTTGCACTCAGTGACTTTCCTAGTTTGAGAACTACAAAACATTCAAGACTAGAACTTGGATTAGAAAAATTCAAGCATATTTATGCACCTGTATGTTAAGTATCAATCACACCTAAAGTTTAAATCTGCACATGTTTAGAAGAGTTTGCACTCATTTGCAGTGGAAGTCCTGCCCATTGGGAAATTGTACCAAGAACTTCCTGTTGTGATTCACACAGCCACCAAAGGCATTTCCCTGTCTTATTCAATGCATGTGATGATATCATCAATGTGCTTGGTGCTTGTTTATGACTTACAGGCAGAAATTGAATCAAAAGTTTGCAACCACTGAACTTCGTTGTTCACTCATTGTAAAACATGAAGTACATCACACAAAAGGCCAAGAATCATATGTGAAATAGAGGACCCTTGCTGGGATAGTCATCTTATAATGACTAACTCTCCCAAATTTACTTACAAGCTGCACAAAGGTTGCAGCACCTGTGTACCATATGGCGCTAATAATCATTGTGCAGTGGTCCAGTTGCAGAATGGAGGCTTTCTTTGGTTGGTTCCATTGTCTGGGGTACTCCATTATCCAAAAATGCACCAGTTAACTTTCTATCTGCCCCTTCTCCCTCCATTTCCCCCTCCCCTGATTTCCCATCTGCCTCCAATTCCCTACACCCACCTCTGTTTTCTATTCTTCACTTCCCTGTTTCCTTTATCTTCACGGGAGCCTGTGTGGTTGCCACAGAGAGAGCTCTTTGACAGCACTGACCTACTTCCCAGCAGGCAATGTGCAAATGATACAGCAGCTGTGAACTCACGCAGCAGTTGCCTTCTGTGAACATGCTGATTGGCTTCAAATGCTCTTAAATAGGAGAAATTCACAAAAGCGATTTCTTAAATCAAGGACGTAGAACATGGAACAATATAGCACAGGAACAAGCCCTTCGGCCCACAATGTCTGTGTCTCCCACACTGTCAAATTAGACCAATCCTATCCACCTGCACTGGGTCTGTATCCCTCCATCCCCTGCCTGGCCATGTGTCTAAATGCCTCTTAAATGTTGCTATTGTATCTGTTTCCACCACTTCCTCTGGCAGCACGTTCCAGGTGCCTACCACTTTCTGTGTAAAATAACTTGTCTCGTAAATCTCCTTCAAACTTTCCCCCTCTCTCCTTAGAGCTATGCCTTCTAGGTTTTGATATTTCCACTCTGGGAACAAGACGCTAACTTATCTTCGCTATCTCTGCCTCTCATAATTTCATCAGGTCGCCCCTCAGCCTCCGATGCTCCAGAGAAAACAATCCAAATTTGTCCAACCTCTCCTTATAGCTAATACTGTATAAATTAGGCAAAACCTGGCAATTAATATGCATGCAAATTGATTGTTTTTAGATCAGTTCATCTTGTTTTGATCCTCTGCTTCTCAAATACTGAATCTACCTCTGTAATTACCTCTGGCAGAGTCTTCCAGATGTTAACCACTTGCCATGGATAAAGTATTTTCTGCTGTTTTGGTATCATTACCATTCTATGTCTAGGGCAGGCACGGTAGTGTAGGGCAGGCATGGTAGTGTAGCGGTTAGCATAACGCTATTACAGCGCCCGTGACCCGGGTTCAATTCCAGCCACTGTCTGTAAGGAGTTTGTATGTTCTCCCTATGACTGCGTGGGTTTCCTCCAGGTGCTCCGGTTTCCTCCCACATTCCAAAGACATACGGGTTAGGAAGTTGTGGGCATGCTATGTTGGCGCCAGAAGCGTGGCGACACTTGCGGGCTGCCCCCAGAACACTCTATGCAAAAGATGCATTTCACTATGTGTTTTGATGTACAGTACATGTGACTAATAAAAGATATCTTATCTTATCTTCTAGTGCTTGCCCCATTTGCTATTAGGAGAAGTTTCTAAGTGCTCTACACACACACTTTTACAAACCTCACAATTTTACATACCTCATTTAGATGCCATTGCAACCTCCTCTGTTCCAAGGAGAACAACTCCAGCTGTAGACTCTCCACATAGCTGAAATCCCCCATCCCCAGAATCATTTAAGTAAATTTCTTCTGCATCTTCAATCTTCTGTATGTTCCTTTGATTTAAAAAAAACAATTTACTCCTTGGTAGAATATCTTCATTGTCTAAAAATGGAATCCTCTCTTTGCAGGAAATATACGTATTATACCTTGACAATAGAAACTGATAAGTTTTTAAATTGCAGTAGCGATATCAATGAACCATGAAATATTACTCAATTGTGTCATTCAGGCTATCATATGACTCTGCATAGCTATCCCATATTAATCTTTCCCACAACTTTTATATGTGACTTAATGACTGGGTGTTCCCAGAGTGGGTGCAGCAAACAAGATTAATTAAAATACGGCTCTGCTGTACAGTGTTTTTATAGAATAGTGTCAGAAGAATGGCCTGGAACTTTAATTCTGCAGTGCCCACTTTGCATATGTGAAGAGGATGCCTAAGGATCCCAGGTGGTGGTGGCTGGGGGTTGTGTGCGGATTTGGTAAATGGGAAATGTTTGCACTCATTCCTCACTTGAAGTCTATGCCTATCTTTTTGGATTGGTCTCCTCTATTGTTCTCCAACCTGACTGGAAGTTTTAAGAAGCTCTTTTAATAGTTAAATCAGGATTTGATGCTTCTTGGTCATTTTTTTCTCTGCAAGTGACCTTGCAAAATTGACTGTTTCTCTCCCTCATTATTTTCCTATGGTTGCTTGGTAAGGTGATTTCAGTTGTGCAACTTGTTGAAATTCTTGAATTAAGTTACAAAATGGCTGCTCCAGAAGATGGTCATTTAGCCCGTCAAGTACATGCTGGCTCCATGTAAGAACAGCCCAGCTCGTCCCGTTCTCCCCACTTTCTTCCCACCATCCTGAAAATTCTTTCCTTTTAGCTACTCATCCTGCTCCCTCTAGAAGTGAACCTGTCTCATCTTCTACCTCTCACAGTGCGTTCCTGACCCTAATGACTCATTGTAAGTATCTTTTGTTTATGTCACTTTTGATTCTTCATCCTGGTTGTTGATCCCACTGCCAATGGGAACAGCTTCTCTCTATCTACTTCATCTATACCTTTCATGATTTCAAATGTCTCAGTTGGATATCTTGACAACTTCCTCTGTTCCAAGAAGAACAACCGCAGTTTTACTATATTCGCAGGGCTGCTTACTTCACCCTGAGCAGGACACTTCTGGTCATACTTGTTAAACTCTCTTTGCCTTTCATCCCCGGAATCTCTTCTACAAGCTTTCTGAAGCCTTCTCAACATTTCTGGAGTGTGATGTGCAGCACTGCAGCATGGAAGACTCTTGCCTTACCCTCGCTGATGAGTACAAACTGTTTTAAGTGAGGTACCAACAGCTTGCTACCCCAAGGATTAAGTGGCAGACAAGCTGAACAATGGCTTACTGCAGGTTGGCTTCTGAAACGTAGGTTGCTGAGCAATGAGAAAGAAAAATCCCCAGAAAGTTAAATTGTACAATAAAATTCCACTTGTCTTGAAAACAATACAGAAAATATTGACTGAATTTTGACTGTATTTTCAAATATAAGCAAAATAAACAGGAACAGATGACAGTAGTGAAAACAGTGCAATTATTTGCTAAAAGGTGAAGATTCACAAGTAATGTGGTGCCCCGGTGATTTGGGGGACAGGGCTGGCTTCAGAGCTACTGAAGTGAGGTAAAGATAATGTACTTGTTACTGATCAAATGGTATGCAGCATATGTGCTAGAACTGGATCAAATTATCACAGAGTACAACAGAAATAGAAAACCATCTGCTCTACTCTTGTGGATTCTATCATGTGAGATATTCACACATTCACTCACATCTGATTTGTGTTAAAGCATAAAGAAACTCGCAAAGATCTGATGATGACTTGTAACATGAGTTTCATTTAGCCTGGACAAGTTTCGGATACTTTCTCAAAGGAAATTGTCAACAATGTTGAATTGCTGGTGAACATCAGGGCAGAAAATAGAATTATCTTCAAAACTGTGAAACAGGATTGGCACCATGAAGTTAGTGCTTCACGTTGCTCATGGGGTTGGTTGAGGTGTGGTGGGTTAACTCATGCTCAAATATTATAAAACTGCATATGCGATGTAAGACAGTCGCAACAGAAGCAGGAATAAAGGCGTGTGATTCTTCTAGTTTGGCACAATGAATCAGAGCCAGGTGACAAATAGACCAATGGAGACACAAGAGACTGATGGAATCTGGAGCAACAAACAAGAAGCTGTAGGAACTCAAGGGGTCAGGACAGTCAGAATGGGCAATCAATGTTTTGGGTCATGACTGATGAAGGGTCTCGACTTGAAACGTCGACTGTTCAGTTCCCTCCACAGATGCTGCTTGACCCATTGAGTTCCTCCAGCATCTTGTTTGTTGCGACAAATAGACCAAAATGTTAGGGGATGCCAATTCTAGGAGTGGGCTATTCATCTTTTTCTTTTCGGATGCTGACAGACATCATGTGGTATGCTTTCTGCTCTTGAGTTTGGCATCAGCATATTCTGATAAAAATCTGGCACTTATTTAGAAGCTTTCATATTTGTCAGACATCCAAAAGCTTTCCATAACCAACGGATACTGCCCAACTACCATAACATAAACAAATGAAGAAGCAAATTGATGGCATGAACAAGTCAATGACTGACTAATCTATGTTTGATCGTGTCATTTGTGGAAGAATTGTTGGGTGGTACATCAGGGACTTCCTGCTCTTCTTCAAACAGTGCTGCCTACTTGAGAATGGAAATAGGACCCCTGTTTAGCATCATGTCCAAAAGATTGTACTCCTGACCCACCCTCCACTGTAAACCAAGTTTTCATGTTCATTTTGCAGTTGAATCCAAAACTTTCAAACTCAGGGATTAGAAAGCAACCATCTGAAACAAGCTGATAGTTAGAATAAAAGTCCTGAATCAGGCAAATGTTGTGCCTTGCCCTAGAGCCAGTAAATACTCTAATTCTCATTCACTTTAAGTAACATAAACATCTATCTAATATTTAAATGCTCTCTATATATATGGTAACTGTTTCTAATATTGTTTGAACAAGGTCACCACACAGACTGTGTGAAGGGATGCTCACAAATTGGCACAGACAACCGGAATAATGAAATAGATCTGTGTCGTCACTGCATAAATTCTATTTTAAAATTTTATTGGTTGTTTTCCCCTGTCAGCACTTTTCTAGCAATAGACATGAGATTCACTCTGCAACAACTCCAAGGAAAATGCAGGGAGAGGGATCAACCATTATATATCGTCTTCGTTGACCTTCCAAAAGCCTTCAACTTTGTCAACTGAGAGGAACTGTGCAGAATCCTTTTCAAGTTTGGCTGTCCTCAAAAATTTGACTGTTAAGTGATGACCTCCAAGTCAGATCCATTGCAGACCCAATGCCAGTGCAGACTGGGGTCATACAAAGCCTTGCCATTGGTCCAGCTCGCTTCTCAATCTTTCTCGTACCCAAAATTGTACTGGATGTCCAACAAGTTTCCCACTGAAGGGGAGCTGCTATACACGATGAATGGGAAATTGTTCAACTTTTGTTGCTTCCACTCCAGAACAAAAGTCACCCAGCTTCATCCATTGAGCTGTAGTATTCTGATGGTGCTTGTGTACATTTGGACGTCAAGCTCCAAGTCATCATTGGCTCATTCAGGGGAAAAGGCCTTACATCGGCGAGGAGCCTGAAGATCCACACTCAATTATTCAGAAACAGCTTGATCTCCTCCGCCATCAGATTTCTGAACAGTCCATGAACCCATGAACTCTACCTCATTATTCCTTATTTTTTGCACAATGTATTTATTTTTGTAGTTTATAGTATATTTATGTTTTTGCACTGTACTGCTGCCGCAGAGCAACAAATTTCACGTCATCTACGTCAGTGATAATAATTCTGATTCTGATTCTGATTCTACATGGTACGTGTAAAATTAGGGTGCTCTACCCACGTGCTCCTGCACTACACAATCCCCCAACAATGAAGGCCTATAACGAGAACCTGGAAAATGTGTGTTACTATCCATATCTCTGGTGCCATCTCCCAGCGAAGGCAGACATTGATGATGAAATTCATCAGTGCCTCCCATGTGCCAGCCCAGTATTTGGCTATTTGAGGAAAGGGGCATTAGAAGATCGAGGGCTCAAACATGACATTAAGTTCTTGGTTTACTGGGCAGCAGTGATCCCTGCCCTCCTAATGGGAGCGGCATAGTGGCTCAGCATGATGCCTCATGGCTCCAGCTACTCAAATTCAATCCTGACCTCGCTGCTGGCTATGTGGAGTTTGTGTGATCTCCCTCAGACTGCATGGATTTCCCCCCAGTACTCTGGTTTCCTCCCACATTCCAAAGACATGCTAGTTGGTAGGTTAATTAGCTATTATAAATTACCCCTGGTATAGGTGAGTGGTCAGAGAATTGGGTAAAATTGATGGAGAATAGGTTACAGGGAAATGTGGGTAATGGGACTAGTGTGATTACACTGAGAGCTGGCATACACTTGATGGGTCAAATGGCCTCATTCTCCCTCATGAGAAATGTATGAAAAATATGAGTGGTTTAAAAGTTCCTAGAAGCAGCTACACAAGTAGAAGATTAATCAAGAAATAATTGTAGCTTTCATCAAAGGTATACAATAATTGTAGTGGAAATTCATCTTCACATACAGCCAATCCAAATCAAATTGGCACAAGCAATTTGGAGGAGCAGTTTATAAAATGCATTTAAGGACAGCTTCCTGGATTAAAACACCATGGAACCAAAATTAGGGATCAAGGTATTTAGATCTTGCCTTGTGTTGTGAGTGAGGGTGAATTAGTAATTCATAATAGGGGATCCTTGAAGGAAAAGTGATCACAGTAGGTTAGCGCGATGCTATTACAGCGCCAGCGATTGGGGTTCGATTCCCGTCGCTGTCTGTAAGGAGTTTGTATGTTCTCCCCGTGTCTGTGTGGGTTTCCTCTGGGTGCTCTGGTTTCCTCCCACATTCCAAAGACGTATGGGTAGGTTAATCTGGGTTTAAAATGGGCGGCGCAGACTCGTTGGGCCGGAAGGGCCCGTTACCACACTGTAAATAAAATTTAACAAATTTTAAAAAAGTAATCTTACATTGAGTTTGGAACTGATACACTTAAACTATATTTTCACAGTCTCTTATGGTACTGAAGGAGGATAAACTAGCTCTCAAAGCAATCCCATCAATCCCATTCCCCCACTTATTTTCCTGTGACCTATTCTATCTCACTTCCCTCTGATTCCCCTCCCACCCACCTACACAAGCAGTAATTTACAATAGCCAATTAACCAAACACCAGCATGTCTTTGGTATGTGGGAGGAAACCAGAGAGTACCTAGGGGAAACCCACAGGGTTGTAGGGAGGACATGCAAACTCCACACCGACGGCGACAGGGATTAGGATTAAAGTTGAGTCACTGGAGATGTGAGGTAGCAGTACGATCTTCTGTGCCACATCTGTGATCCAAGAAGCTTACCAATTCTATAGGCATGAGGAGCAATTGAGTAAGGTGCTGACCAGTTACCTGAACATATGTTGTCAGGAAAATACCAGAATCCATTATTAACTGGGTGATACCAAAAAACTCAAACTCTGATTGTATGAATCAATAATGTTTTACAAAATGTAAAAGGTGGTTAACAAATCTGATAATTTTTTTTTGTGGATGTAACTATTAGGGTAGATAAAGGGGAACTAGTGGTTGTCGTACTTCAGCTTAGAACATAGAATATAGAACAGAACAGCACAGGAACAGGCCGTTCAGCCCACTATGTTGTACCGAACTAATCAAATTAATGACACCTAATCCCTTCTGCTTGCACATGGTCCATATGCCTCCATTCTCTGCATATTCATGTGCCTATCTAAGAGGCTTTTTTCAAAATACATTTGGTAAGAGTTCACAGAAGAGCCTGGTACACAAATCCTCAGAATGGCATGAAGTGATGCATTTTGAGAGGTCCAATAATGGTAGGACATGCACCATGAATGGTCGGGCCCTTGAGAGTGTTGACGAGCAGAGAACCTTAGTGTACAAGTCCAAGGATCCTTGAAGGTGCCAGCACAGGTAGATGAGGCATAAGGGATGCTGGCATTCATTAGCTTGGGCACAGAGTATAAGACCATGGAGTTCATGGTACAACTTTATAAGATATTTGTTAGGCCACAGCTGGAACATTGTGTGTAGTTCTTATCATCACACCATAGGAAGGAAGTGAATGCACGGGAGAGGATGCAGAAGAGATTTACCAAGATGCTGCTTGGCATGGAACATGTCAGTTATGAAGATAGACTGTATAGGCTGGGTTTGATTTCCTTGGAGTGGAGGAGACCGAGGGCGGACGTGATAGAGGTGTACAAAATTATGAGGGGTGTGGATAGGGTGGACAGTGAGAAAACTACTTGTGCTGCTGCCTTCAGGGATCCTTGGACATGTCCATCAACGTCCCTCTGTTCCTCTTATTCCAGGGATCCTAACATTCATTGTGTATACCCTAACCTATATGTCCTCCCAAAATGCGTCACCTCACATCTTTCACGATTATATTCCAATCTGCCATTGCCCTGCCCAGCTTACCAACTCAACAATTTTATTCTATAGCTGAAGACTACTCTCCTCACTATTAACATTACCAATCCTCACGTCATTTGTGAACTTCCGAATCATACCTCCTGCATCCAGATCATTAATGTGTATAACAAACAGAAAAGCTTCCAGCACTGATCCCAGTGGTATATCAATGGTGACAGATTTCCCCATTGTAAAAGCAACCCTCAATCATCAGTCTCTTCCTCCTATCTCCATCAATTTTGACTTAAATTTGACAAATTGCCCTGGATCCTATCAGCTCTTGTCTTTCCCTCTGAGGGATTAAAAGGTAGATGCTGAGAAGGCAATTCTTCCTGCTTTGGAATCTAGAACCAAGAGGCACAGTTCCAGGTTAAGAACTCATTAAGGAATGAGATAAGGAGAATATTCTTTCTTCTGAAGGTTCTCCTTTCCCAGAATTCATTAGATACCTAAGGTCGCCTGGTCACTGAATATATTCAAGGGTGACATCAACAGAGCAGACATAAGGAACCATTTAGCCACTTCCTGTTTCCATTACTTATGTTCTTTAGTCTCCCTTCATTGGCTTGGAATCTATTTTTTGACTATCCCTCTGTGAAGCAACATAAGCTGTTTTATCACCCCTGTAATAGATATTATGCAGGAGGAGGCTTTGTTGTTGAAAATAAATAGGTCAGATAGAACCTGAAGGCCAAAATTGGAATGGAGTGGCAGAGTGGTCCAGATGTGGATGGAGAATTCTGGATACCACAAACTGGGGAAGAAAAAGATCAGGTCTGAAGCTCCCCAGAGTTGCCAAATCTTATAAAACAATGTGAGAAAGGACAACTGCAATAATGATGCTACCTTTGGAGTTGCAGCTTGACAGGTAAATATTGGCATTGAGGTTGTTTCCATTATAAAACATTGATGAACCATTATAAAACATTCCACTTCTGAAATATGGGCTTTTCCTACTATAAACAAAATGTTTGGTTCATGATCCATGGCACAGGAAGCATTATTACAGTAGACAGGACATGGATGCCCTACACAAGACTTTTATTGTGCTTATGCTTATGTGAGTCTTACTTGGTGATGTTATGTGTCTCCTGTCACGCAACTGATTGAACAGTAAAGCAAATTTATTCTTTTAGTTCTTTTTTTATTGAAGATTTTCACATCCAAATTATAGGGATTTCTTTATACATACAATGGTTCTTATCATTTTAAATATACAAATTACTTATTGTTTATTCTGGCAGAATTCATGCTCCTTTGAGAAGATGGTGGGGAGTTATTTTCATCAGTTGCTGCAATCTCTGTGTTGAAGACTGTCTCGTGAGGTTGGGTGGAGAGCTCTATTTAGTACTAGTAATGATAAAGAGGAGCAATATACTTACTAGTCAGCATGACCTAGATGGGAATATATAGGTGCTGGGTTTCCAATGCACATACTGGTACATAGCATGGACTTGGGAGGTGCTGCCAGAGTGGCCGTGGTTAGTAGCTTTAGTAAAATTTGCAGGTGTTACACACTGTACCCACAGGGCACTGGCAGTCGAGGGAGTGAATGTTTTGGGTGGAGGATTAGATACTAATCAAGTAATAACAGTTAAAAGACATTTGGACAGGTACATGGATAGGAAAGGCTTAGAGGGATATGGACCAAACACAGGCAAATGGGACTAGCTTAGATGGGCATCTTGATCAGCATGGATGAGTTGGGCCAGAGGGCCAGTTTCCATGCTGCGTGACTGTGACTAAATGGGTTGCTGACTCCTGGATCATGTTGAGTTCTTGAGTGTTGAGGAACTGCCCCCATCCAAGCAAGTGATGAGTATTTCAGCCCAGTTCTTTAACGTGTGATTATAGATCAGAGGAAGGCTTTGGGGAGTTCAGAGGTGAGCTAGCTACCATAGAATATTCAGACTGTTACCTGTTCTTGCAGGTCTATTATTTATGTGACTAACCCAGTTAAATATTTGATCAATGGAAACCCCTAAAATGTCGACCCTGAGGGATTCAGTGATGGTAAGCTGTTAGAATCTCTCTTTTGGAGATGATCATTCCCGGAGATCTATGTGGCAAGGACGTTGCTTGCCAAGTGCGATTGCAATCCTGACTGTTGTCACACTATTTTATTTTCTAAGGAACTGTAAATGGAACTGAACTTTGTGAATCATGTGCAAATTTTCCCACTCCAGACTTTATAATGGAAGGAATAACTAATTCACAATCTTTACATTCTATGTGAAATATTTGTTGATTCTACTTGGTATGACATTAAAAATATACAAAAACTCAAGGCACGGATTACGTTACTTCTGTAATAATAAAGGTTTACTGAAAATACTCATTACCGAGGCAAATAAACTTTAGTTAATCCTCTTAAACCTACTAGAAATTTGGAACTTGAAATAGATTTGAGAAGAAATGGGAACACAGGTAGACAGGTTGCTGGGGAAAGCAGGTGGCATGTTTGCCTTCATTGGCCCAGGCATTGATTATAAGAGTTGGGAGGTCACGTTACAGTTGTACAAAACATTGGTTCAGCCATACTTGGAGAACTGTGTGCGGTTCCAGTCACCACAATAATATAGGAAGGATGTGATTATATTAGAGAGGTGCAGAGAAGATTCACTTGGATTGGAGGCCTTGAGTTATCAGGAAAGATTGGATACACTGGGTCTGAATTCATTGGAACGAAGGAGGCTTAGAGGTGACATGATACAAGTATATAAAATTAGGGGAGGCATAGATAGGGTAGATTGCCAGAGTCTGCTTCCCATGGCAGAGGTATCTAAAACTAAGGGCATAGATTTAAGCTGAGAGGGAGGAGGTTTAAAGGAAATCTGAGGGGTAAGCTTTTCACACTGAGTAGTTGGTAGAGCTGCCAGAGGAGATGGTGGAAACAGCAAACAACATTTAAGAGGCATCTGGATACTCAAATGAGCATAGAAGGAGATGGAATTAATACAGGCAAGTGGGATTAGTATAGTAAGGCACAGATACAATGGGCCGAAGAATCTGTTTCTATGCTGTACAGCTCCATGACTCTATGACTTTAAGCATTTATATTACTCATAAAAAATTGATCAAGGACTTCACATGCAGAGGGCTTGAAATCCTCCTCTTTCAACCGGACTATTTAAGTAATAAATATAAAGCAACCAGGAGAAGGCACATGGTTATTTCAGATTTCCATCAGCTGTAGTTTTTTTTGATTTTCGAAAGCACACAGCTTCCTGCTCCAGTTGATGCTGCCGTTCACAGCAGAGGCTAAAAGACAATTTTGTGCATTAGTGCAGGGTGACTTTGATCATGGGCATCCTTACTAATCTTTGCTATGCTCTCCAATAGTACTGACCCTCCGGAGATGTTGGTATGGTGCATTGGGGCAAATGACCATGGTAGGTAACCAAGTCCATGTCTGGATGATGACGTCCTGGCGTAAGAAAGATGGCTGATATTTTCTGTTGAAAGCTTTCATCTTCCTTTGCAATGGTCTTCATAAATGCAATAGAGAATGATAAAGCTCTGCCGTACATTTTAGGAAAGCTGAAACAGCTCAGTTCAGTATTTGCTTTTTGTTACTCATTTACAGGATGTGGGGATTGCTAGAAGCATTTATTGCCAATCCCTAAATGTTCTAAATAAGGCAACAGTGATCCTCCTTCTTGAACTACTGCAGTCCATTTCAATGTAGCAGAATGGTTTACTTGGCCATTTTGAAGGCATGGAAGTACCAACCATATTGTTGCAGCTCTAGAGTTATATTTTGGTCAGATCGAGTTAGAATGGCAGGTTTCCCTCAATGTGGGTTTTCAAAACAAAAATGGTCATAATGGAGAGGTAGTTTTATTTTCCAAAATTTTGGAGTTTTGTTTAATAAACTGTATTTAAACTTTGCCATGGTGGAATTTCAACTCTTGTTTCTGGATTGTCAATGTAGCGTTCCAAATTACTAGTCCAGTAATTTAACCACAACTGCAATACAGAGGTTATCAGTCCCTCTCAATAAAGGATGCATCCTTTCAGAGTTTCAATTCTGAAACGCGATGTCTGATAAACAATGAACAGATAGGTCTTTTCAGCTGCAAGGTGAGAATGGAGGAGCTGGAGTTGAAGTTTAAGAGGGTGATCACTTTGTGGAGCATCTGTGTTCAGTCCACAGGGAAGACCCTGAGCAATGGCCAACTGGAGCTCCTGGTCCCAAACCATTTTAATTTTCCTCCCCTTTCCCACATTGGCCTGTCTGTCCTTGGCTGCCTCCACTGCCAGGGTGAAGCCAAACACAAACTAGAAGAACAGCACCTCATATTCCACCTGGGTAGTCTACAACCCAATGGTATGAACGTGGAATTCACCAATTTCAAGTAACTTACTCCCCCTCTGCCCCTTTCTCTTACCTCCTGATCTACCCAGGTCCTTGTTTCCAATCTGCACCCCCCCCCCAGTCCCTTATCACTCAGTTTCTTTCCCCTCCCCCACCTACTCCATCTGCCCATCACCTACACACTCTTCCCACTGGGTCGCCTATCCCCTCCCCCACTCTTCCCACCTGCCCATCTTCCCTCCCTTATTTGGTTCTACTCTTCAACTTCCTTTTTTGTCAGATTCCATTATCTGCAGTCCTTCGTTGTCTCCACATCACTTCTCAGCCTCTATTGCTAATTCCCGTCTTCCCTCCTCACCTGACTCTATCTGCCAATCAGCCTCTCCTCATCTGGATCCACCTATCACATGCCAGCTCTTGCTCCATCCTTCCCCCTCAGCTCTTTTGGTCCAGATGAAGGATCTCAACTCAAAATGTCGACTGTCTATTTCCCTCCACAAATGCTGAGTATGTTCAGCATTGTCTATTTTTTTTACTTAAAGTTGAAGGGGAGATTTGAAAAGTTGTACACAATCATGATTGGCTTCAACAGAAACATAGAAATTAGGAACAGGTTTACATTATTTTGCCCTTTATGTTTATGTAGGGTAGATTTAGAGAAGTTATTCCCATTAGCAAATGCTTCAAAGATTTGTGAACACAGATTTAAAATATTGGGCAAAAGATACAAGGGGGAGATAAGAACATACGTTTTACTCAGTTCTGGAATTCACTGGCTGTTAGGGTGGTGGAAACAATGCCCTCAAAAGTGAACTGGATTGACACTTGGGAAAAATATGATTTGTAGGGCTCTGGGGAAAGAGTGAGGGGATGTGACGGATGAGATTGTTCTACTTGGAACTGGCACAGATGTAACCACCAC
The DNA here is from genome assembly GCF_009764475.1 of Pristis pectinata. Lineage (NCBI taxonomy): Eukaryota > Metazoa > Chordata > Chondrichthyes > Rhinopristiformes > Pristidae > Pristis > Pristis pectinata. The sequence continues at coordinate 24,052,537 of NC_067409.1, read as the reverse complement.
ATGACCCTTCCATATTTGGAATGTAAAGGTATCATTTCCAGTCCAATGTAATACAGAACCTTCTCTCCAGTAAGCTTTCTCAGTTAATATGATACAGGCTATATTCCGTGGGTATTTCACGAAAAGGTTGAACTCCTAATTCTGGAATTGTGGTCTCCTTATATACTTCACCATCTAAATTATCACCATTGCTGGATAGGCACATTAAGTAGTATTAAGCAATGTATTTTTATCAGAAGAATGAGGAGAGACGCTAAAGGAAAAACAGGAACAAAGAGACCCAATATTTGCACTCAAATATTTTAAGGTAATGGGATAAAATGAGAAAGATTTTGGAAAAGAATATGGTTCAGTGGTGTCAAAAACAGAGGCATTGTGTACTAAAGCTATGAGGTTTTGCCATATAATTATAAATCACTGATAAGTTTCAGCTTTCAAGGTAGCACACTTTAGGAAGGATATCAATGCCTTTGAGAGTGCACAGATGAGATTTACTAGAATGGTGTTGGGGATGAAAGATTTCACTTACATGCAAGACAAAGGAGCATTTTATTTTCTCCTTGAGTCAGGGAAGGCATAAACCTGGTGGGCCGAAGGGTCTGTTTTTGTGCTGTATGACTCTATAAGGTTAAGAGGAAATTTGGTTGAGATGTTCAGAATCATGAATGGCTTTGATAGACGTACGGTTTTCAGTGACAGAAGGCTCAGTAGACAGAAGACACAGATTTAAAATAATTGTCAAAAGAACAAGGGATGAAGCAGTTATTTTTAAAGCACTGAGTTGTTACGATCTGGATTCCATTGCCTGCAAGGTTGATGGAAGGAGATTCAAAAGCAACACGCTCATGAGAATTGAATAAACACTTGAATAACTTGCAGGGCCATGGGGAATGGGCACGAGAACGGGACCAATGAAATAGCTGTTTCAAACAGTTGCCACAGCTACATGCTGTATCATTCTGTGATTCTACATATTCCAATCATGCACATTTTAGGTTCTGTTTACTTTCAAATTATGGCCAAAAGCTCCTGAAATCCTGTTTCTGAGAAATGAAGATACCCACTGCCATCAGCATTTACAATGAATGCTTTCAGCTTCAGGTCAGGAGCTCACAACTGGAAGTAAAACTTGCAACACCTTCCCTGAGTTACATTCTTTGACTTAATTTCAAAAATGAACCAAACTGAGTGAACTGCTGAGTGTAATTGAACCTGCTGTTTCTTCATTTTTGTGAAACTGAGAACCTGTAAAGCTTCATTTAAACCATTGGGAGACATCAAGTACAGTAATTCTTCATTTAGTAAACAGTCCGTGACTTTATAACCATTGCAAATCTTAGTCTACTTGGGCTTTTGGTGTGGAAGAAGTTAAATTTCTGACGAGTGTGGTTTGGGCTAGCACTTTACTCCACCCAAGATTTTTTCTCATGTTAGAAAAGTTGTTTCCAGCTTCAACATTAAGAACAGACTTTCATAGCCTTTAGCTTTAGTCTCTTAGTTCAGTCTTTTACTTCAGTGAAAATTTCTAATGATTTTTATTGAATTCCAGAATTTCCATGAGCGGTTCATTTTCAGCCCATAAACATTCACTCCTCCCCTACTGGCACACCATGGCTGCAGTGTGCACCATCTACAAAATGCACGATAGTTTCTCGCCACATCATCTCTGACAGCAGCATCATCTCTGACAGGTACCCCCTGTGCCATAGGAGCACCATCATCTGCAAATTCACCTCTAAAGCACAATCTATCCTGACTATAAATTGTAAGTTGGTTTATTATTGTCACATGTACTGAAGTACAACAAAAAACTTTGTTTTGCATGCCATCCAGACAGATAATTTCATTACAACAGTGCATTGAAGCAGTACAAGGGAAAACAATAACAGAATGCAGAATAAAGTGTTACAGTTACAAAGAAACTGCGTAGGCAGACAATAAGGTGCAAGGCCATAACGAGGTAGATTGTGAGGTTAAGAGTCCATTTTATTGTATAACAGGACCATTCAATAGTCTTATAACAGCAGAATGGAAGCTGAGACACAGATTCTGCAGATGCTGGAATCTGGAGCAACACACACACAATGCTGGAAGAACCCAGAAGGTCAGGCAGTATCTCTATGGAGTGAAATAAACAGTTGACATTTCGGGTCGAGACCCTTCATCAGGACTGGAAAGGAACAGGGCAGAAGCCAGAATAAGAAGGACGGGGCAGGGGGAGGAGCACGAGCTGGCAGGTGATAGGTGAGTCCAGGTGAGAGGGGGAAGTTAGGTGGGTGGGGGGGGGGGGATGAGGATGAAAGGGAGTGATGTAAGAAGGTGAGAGGTGATAGGTAGAAGAGGCAAAGGGCTGGAAAAGGAGGAATTGGTAGGAGAGGACAATAGACTATGAAATAAAGGGAGGGAGCTGGGGAATGGATGGACCAGTCATGAGGGCAGGGGAAGGGAAAGAGAAGGGGTGAGAAGCTGTCCTTGAGCCTGGTGGTACGTGCTTTGAGGCTTTTGCATCTTCTGCCTAATAGGAGGGGGGAACCATAGAACCATACAGCACAAAACAGGCCCTTCGGCCCACCATGTTGTGCCGTCCATCAAACCACCCTCACACTACCTAACCCCTTCCTCCCGCATATCCCCCCATCCCACACTCCTCTATATGCCTATCCAACAAGCTCTTGAACCTGTTCAATGTATCTGCCTCCACCACCACCCCAGGCAGTGCATTCCATGCACTAACCACTCTCTGGGTGAAAAACCTCTCCCTGACATCTCCCCTGAACCTCCCACCCATAACCTTAAAGCCATGAGCTCTCGTCTTGAGCATTGGTGCCCTGGGAAGGAGGCGCTGACTGTCTACTCTATCTATTCCTCTCAGTATTTTATATACCTCTATCATGTCTCCTCTCATCCTCCTCCTTTCCAGTGAATAAAGCCCTAGCACCTTAAGCCTCTCCTCATATTCAATACTCTCTAATCCAGGCAGCATCCTGGTAAATCTCCTCTGCACCCTCTCCAACGCCTCCACATCCTTCCTATAATGAGGCGACCAGAACTGAATACAGTACTCTAAGTGTGGCCTAACTAGAGTTTTGTAAAGCTGCATCATCACCTCGCGGCTCTTAAACTCAATCCCGCGATTTATGAAAGCCAACATCCCATTGGCCTTCTTAACTGCTCTTTCCACCTGTGAGGCAACTTTCAATGAACTGTGAATATGAACCCCCAGATCCCTCTGCTCCTCCATACTGCCAAGTACCTTGCCATTCACCCAGTACTCTGCCCTGGAGTTTGTCCTTCCAAAGTGTACCACCTCACACTTCTCCGGATTGAACTCCATCTGCCACTTGTCAGCCCAGCTCTGCATCCTATCAATATCCCTCTGTAAGCTCCGACAGCCCTCCACACTATCCACAACACCGCCGATCTTAGTGTCGTCCGCAAACTTACTAACCCAGCCCTCCACCCCCTCATCTAAGTCATCTATAAATATCACAAAAAGTAGGGGTCCCAGAACCGATCCCTGTGGGACACCACTAGTCACTGCCTTCCAATCCGAGGGCACTCCTTCCACCACACCCCTCTGCTTTCTACATGCAAGCCAATTCCTAATCCACACAGCCAAGCTTCCTTGGATCCCTTGGCCTCTGACCTTCTGAAGAAGCCTACCATGAGGAACCTTATCAAACGCCTTACTAAAATCCATATAAACCACGTCCACCGCACTGCCCTCATCAATCTTCCTGGTCACCTCCTCAAAGAACTCTATCAGGCTTGTGAGGCAAGATCTTCCCTTCACAAAGCCATGCTGGCTGTCTCTAATCAGTCCATGATTCTCTAGATGTTCATAAATCCTATCCCTTAGAATCCTTTCTAACAGCTTACCCACCACAGATGTGAGACTCACCGGTCTATGATTCCCTGGCCTATCCCTATTACCTTTTTTGAACAAGGGGACAACATTCGCAACCCTCCAATCCTCTGGCACCATCCCCGTGGACAACGAGGACTCAAAGATCCTTACCAGCGGTTCAACAATCTCCTCCCTAGCCTCTCGAAGAGAGAAGTCGGGGGTGGGTGGGGTCTTTGATTACATTGGCTGCTTTACTGAGGCAGCGAGAAATGCCGACAGAGTCCGTGGAGGGGAGGCTGGTTTCAGTGATGTGCTGAGCTGTGTCCACAACTCTCTGCAGTTTCTTGCAGTCACAGGCAGAGCAGTTGCCATACCAGTCTGGAAGTATCTTCAACTCAATAACTGCAATGACTCAAGAAGGAGCTCATCACTGTCTTCTGCTTCCTGCACCATGCAAGTAAAATGCCATATTGGAATGAGCTAATAAATATATCCTCGTCAGCTGTGGCTGAGCTGGCTCACTACTGAGTTCGGAGATTGTGGGTTCATCCCACTTTCAGGCCTGGAGCAAAAACATTTAGCCTGATGGTCCAGAATGGTACTAAGGGAGTGCTTCACTATCAATGGTGCCATCTTTCAGATGGGATGATAAACTGAGGCCCTGTCTCTTTTCTCACATGGGAGTGAAATATTTCATGCCAATCTTCTGCAGAGGAGCTGGTGAAGTAATTCTGGTGTTCTGGCTAATATTTACCCCACAATCAGCACTTCCAAAACTGGTCATTACCACATTGCAATGGGAGCTTGCTGTGTGCAAATTGGCAAGTACTTTCTTACAGTTTGACAGTATCTGCACTTTAAAGAAGTCATTGACCTGAAACATTAACACTCTCTGCAGATGCTGCTGGATGTGCTGAGTATTTGCAGCATTTTCTGTTTTAGTTTTTTTGAACAATTAAAACAAAACAGTGGTTCCAACACACTTTGGGATGTTCCGAAAGGAATTTACAAGACATTATATTTAATGCAAGACTTTTCTTCCCTTTCAGTGTTATATTTTGTGAACATCTGTAAGCTTGCAATGAGCTGATGTTGCAGCACTCTTGTCAATTGTGTTGCAGGTCAGACCTTCCACCATCCAACAGTACAAATATTAACCATATTGTGATATTTAGATTAAACATTAATTCATCAATCAAATAGTTCCAAGCATTGAAGTTGCCTTTCCTGGGATCCTGCAATCATAAGCCTCAAAAAGTGACTTTAACGGGGGCAGCCATTCCTTGTACCCACAACCTGCCCACACTTGCAACCATGACCACAGTACTCAGTAGGCCCGAAGCAGCCTATGTTGGCCGCTCTTTTCCAATGAGATCTCCCTCTTTCTCTTAAACTCCACCAGGAGCGCTTACACATTTGCATCATCAGGTTTCTGCCCTTTAATTACTGGGTTCAGACCCCTCTCCAGAAGCTTGAGGACATAATCTGGCCAACACTGTGCAGTAATGAGGGAGTACTGCACCTTCAGAACTGGCATATTGCTGGATGACATGTTAAACCAAGCCCTTGTCTCATTGCTCTGCTAGATGTAAGAAGAGCTTAAGGCTTATTTAAGAACATACAAATTCGAAACAGGACTGGCACTTCTGTCTGCTCCACCACTCAATAGGATCAACACACCTTTTAGATTCCAGCATCTGCAGTCTCTCATGTCTCCATTCCATAAGATCAGGCTGATTGTTTTAACCTCAGTGCCACTTTCCAGTACTAACCCCTGATTTCCTTAATATCTACAAAATATATTGATTGCTTTGTCTTGAATATACTCAATGACAAAGATTGTGAAGCCCTCAAGGGTAGTGAACTCCAAAGATTTACTACCCCATGGATGAAAACCTTTCTTCTTGTCTCTGACTGAATGGCTGACCTCTTACTTTGAGACTGTGACCCTGGTTCCAGATATCTCTGCCAGAGAAAGCATGAACTCCACAGCTACCCTGTCAAGCCCCTTTAAGGCTTGTGTACATTTCAAGGAGATCACCTCTCATTTTTCTAAACTCAAGAGAGTGCAGGCTGAGTCTGCTTTGTCTCTCCTCATACAACAAATCTGCCATCCCTGGAATCAATCTGGTGAATCTTTGCTCCACTCTCTCTATTGCAAACATATCCTTCCTTAGGTTGGGAGACAATATTCCAATGCAATCTCACATACAATTGGAGTAAAACCTCTCTATGGTAATATTCAAATCCTCTTGTGACAAAGCCCAACATACCTTCCTGATTGTCCCTGTACCTCCATTTCAACTTTCAGTGATACGGGTCCCTCTGAACTCCAGTTCCTTTCAAAGTCTCACCATTTAAAAAAAAGTTCCATTTATTTTTTTCCATCAAAGTGGATGACTTCACATTTTTTTCACATTATCCTCCATCTGCCATTCCTTGCTCATTCGCTTAACTTGTTTCTCACCTGTTAAAGCCTTTCTGCAGCTATCTCACAACCCATACTGTCAATAAGCTTTGTATCATCAGCAAACTTGGATACATTACATTTTATTTCCTCATCCAATTAGATTGTGAATTGGGCTCTAGCATTAATCCCTGTGGCATCCCATTAGTCACAAACTCCCAGCCTGAAAATAACCCATTTATTCTTACTCTCTGTTTTCTGTCTGTTAACCTATTCTCAGCCAGTAAATTATGCTCAATACCATATACTCTAATTTTGTTTAATAATCTTTGATGCAGCACTTTATCAGAGGCCTTCTAAAACTTCCATCCAATCAACTGGTTTGCTCTTATCTATTCTGTTCATTACAACCTCAAAAAATTCCAATAGAACTGTCAGACACAATCTCCCTTTCATATATCCATGTTGGTCCTGTTCAATCCAAATATAATTTTCCAAATGTCCTGTTATCACTTCTTAATAATAGATTCCAGCATTTTCCCTACTATTGATGCTAGGTTAACTGGTCTGTAGTTCTCTGTTTTCTCTCTCTCAGCTTCCTTAAACACTGGAGTTACATTTGCTAGCTTTCAGTCCGTGGGAACCATTCTAAAATGTATGGAATTTTGGAAAGTGCCAGCTTGTACATCCACCCTCTCCATAGTGATCCCCTGGGTCATCAGGGATAATGGGGATTTGTTGGCTTTTGGCTCCATTACTTTCTCTAATACTTTTTTTTAAACTAATCCTAACTTCTTTGAGCTCCTCTTTTACTCTGGACATGCAGTCCTCCACTATTTCTAGTACAGATTGAGCCAGACACAAAATATATGTTTAATTTCTCTGGCAGTTCCTTATTCCCTAACATAATTTCTCCTGCCTCAATCTGTACCTGAACCGCATTAACTTTGCTAATCTTTTCCTTTTGACATATATCTATAGAAGCTGTAACAATCTGTGTTTGTGTTTCTCACTGGACGAGTCTCAAATTCTACTTTCCCTTTCCTTATTCACACTTTGGTCTTCCTTTGTGGAGTGCTGAAACTTTCCCAATCCTTAGGCAGCCTTGCACCTTTTTCCTTACCATATGTTTATCCAATTTCCCTTGGAAGCTGATAATGGAACCTATCTCCACCACAACTACAGGCAGAGCATTCCAGATTCCAATTACATACGATGTAAAAAAGTCTTTTCCCCTCATGTCTGTCGTAATTCCCTTCCCTTTTATTTTACATCTGTGGCTTTTTGTCCTCAGCTCATTTACCAACAGTAACAATCTCCCACTATCCACTCTGTCCAGACCCCTCATCATTTTATATGCATCTTCCCTTGACCTTCCCTTCTCTAAAGAAAACATTCCCAGTAGTTCCAATCAATCCTCGTAACAGCAATCTCTTATTCTAGGAACCATTCTTGTAAATCTTTTTTGGATCCTCACATGCCTTCACAACTTTCCTAAAATGAGACAAACAGAAATGAACACAATACTGTCAAGATAAAAGACTAAAGGAAATAGAAGCAGGAGTAGGCCATCTGACCCCTCAAGTCTGCCCCGCTATTCAACATGATCATGGCTGATCTGCCCCAAGCTTCATCTCTTCTTCTGTGCCAGTTCCACATAGTCCTCAATTCCCTGATCTTTCAAAAAATTATCTGTCTCCTCTTTAAATACCTCCAGTGATCTTGCCTCCACAACTCTCTGGAGTACAGAATTCCAGAGATTCACCACTCTGTGAGAGGAAATTCCTATGCACCTCAGTCTTAACTGACTGTCCTATTATCTTGTACTATTTCCCCTCATTTGAGACTCTCCCACTATTGGAAACATCTCAACATCTACCTTCTCATCCCAGGAGTTAGCCAAGTGAATCTCCTTTGGACTTCATTCAATGTGAGTATATCCTTTCCTAAATAAGAGGACCAAAATTGTACACAGTACTCCTAGTGTGGTCTCACCTGTACCCAGGAGAACTGTAACAAAACGTCCCCATTTCTAAACTCCAACCCTTTTGCAATAAATGTCAATATGCTATTTGCCTTCCAAAAATCTGCTTCATCTGCCTGGTAACTCTTTGTATTCATGCACCTTGATCTCTTTGAACTTCACTCATTTGCAATCTTTCTCCATTTAGATAATAGTTTGCCTTTTGATTCCTCTTCCGGAAGTGCATGACTTCACATATTCCCACGTTAAATTCCATTTGCCAAGTTTTTGTCCACTCCTTCAACCTATCTACATCCTGTTACGGGCTCCCAATATCCTCTCTGCAATATGCCCACCCACCTATTTTCAAATATTGCAAATGTCTTACAATCTGCCCCCTCCTCCAACTGAGGTCAGTTTTATGAAGATTTACCATGACTTCCCTGCATTTGTACCCAACAACTCAATAAATAAAGCCCAGAAATCTGTACAGGCCATCCCCAAGTAATGAACAGGTTCCATTTTTACAGATGTTCATAAGTCAATTTTGTCCATAAATTGGAAAATACACAAAAATCACTCAGTTTGGTAACCATACCTCCACAGTATTATAATGAATGGAATAAAAGGTACATAAGACTGATAAGAAAGAACAATTACTAAAAGTGGAGAGATAGAGGACACCAGTTCTGCCGCTCGTAGGAATGAACGTATGTACGTCCATCGGACTTTTGATTTTAATAATATTACATGAGCTCGCTTGTCTGAACAGGTGTCCATAAATTGGGCATTCATAATCTGGGGGAGGCCTGTGCATCTTATTAACATGGGTTTTCAATCTGTCCTGCTACTTTCAACAATGTGTACCCCAACCTCCAGGTCCTTCTATTCCTGTGCCCCTTTTCAAATAGTATCCTTTAATCTATGTTGCCTGTTCTCATTCTTCCTACTAAATTGCAGCTCTCTATATTAAACTTCACCTGCCATGCATCTGCCTATTCACCTTCGTCCAGTTCAAAACACAATCATTTAACGTTATCCCCATAACTTTATACGAAACTTGATAATTCTAAGGAAACTGATCCCCTGGGTGCGACCACTTTCTATCCATTGTCTTGGTTTACTTTCAAATATCTTGTGAAGATTAACACTGCCTGTACATGGATCACAGAAATTTGTAGCAGAGAAAGGAGCTATTTAGCCCATCATGTCAATGCAAGCCAAAAATGGACCAGTTTAATCCCATATCCCAGGTCTTGGTTCATAGCTCTGCAGGTATTTTTTTAATGTGGAGAGTGCTTCTGACTTTGCCACCCTTTTGGGCAGAATGTTCCAAATCCCCTGCTGTCATTGAGTGTTTTTTTCTCTTCCACTGATCCCTTTGCCAATTAACTTAGAAAAACCACACTTCCTAGTTAATGAACTCCCTGTTTAGAACATAGAACATGGAATAGTACAGCACAGAAACAGGCCCTTCAGCCCACGATGTTGTGCAGAACTAATCAAACTAGTAATTAAAAGCCAAACTAAATTAGTCCCTTTGGCCTACACAAGTCCATATCCCTCTATTCTCTGCATATTCATGTGCCTATCTAAGAGTCTCTTAAATGCTTATATCATATCTGCCTCTGCTACCACTCCTGGCAGCTCATTCCAGGCACCCACCACTCTCTACGTAAAAAACTTGCCCCGCACATCTCCTTTGAACTTACCCCCTCTCACCTTACATGCATGCCCTCTAGTATTAGACATTTTGACCCTGGGAAAAAGATACCAGCTATCTACTTTATTTATGCCTCTCATAATCTTATAAACCTCTATCAGGTCTCTCTCCCTCCTCTCCCCAGCCTCTGCTGTTCCAGAGAAAACAACCCATGTTTGTCCAACCTCTCCTCATAGCACATACCCTCTAATCCAGGCAGTATCCTGGCAAACCTCTTCTGCACCCTCTCCAAATCCACATCCTTCCTATAATGGGGCAATCAGAATTGAATGCAATACCCCAGATATGGACTAATCAGAGTTTTATAAAGCTGCAACATAACTTCTTTACTCTTGAACTCAATGCCTTGACTAATAAAGGCAAGAAAAATTTCGCAAAACTGTTTTTTTCTGTTTACATTGTTGAGGCATCTCATAATTTTACGCACCTCATTTTTATCTCCAAAGTTTCCTTTGTTCCACAGGAAACAGCCACAGTCTAGACAGTCTCTTCACAAGGCTCTACCCCCCAGCAACATCCTTGTAAATACCCTCTGCACCCTCTCTACTGCTATCTTGTCCTTCCGGTAGTGTGGTGACTAGAACAGTATACAGTACTCATATTGTGGCCTAACTGATGTCTTGTACAGTTCTAGACTGGGCTCCCTGCTCTTGTATTCAGTGGTTCAACCAACAAAGATGAATATACCCTTAACTGCCCATCCACCTACGTCTGCACCTTTGTGGGCATGTACTCCATGATCTGTTCCTCAGTATATCTCAGTATCCTAATATTTGCGAATTCTCTTGCTTTGTTTTCTCTCTCCAAATGTATTACCTTATTTTTTTTACCAGGTACAACTCCATTTGCCACTTTTGACCTAACTAGTCCATTGACCTCTTTCTGTACCCTAGAATCTCCTCCTCACCACCAATCACATCAATGTTGGTATCATTTGCAAACCACTTAATAATGGACCCTACATTTAAATCCAAATTATTTATATATACCACAAAAGCAGGGAGCCTGGTACTGAACCTCTGGAGACCCATTGCACACAGCCCTTGAATCACAAAAAATCTATCAAATCTTTGCTTCTATCATTCTGTCAACTTTTAAAATGAGTTGTCACTTTCCCTTGGATCCCAAGGCCTTTTTGCTTCTTAATCAATCTGCCATCTTAAGGCTTTTGTTACACAATGAGTCATGAATCTCTCAGACACGACATTTACTTTGGAATATATCAACCATTCAGCAAAACTGGGAAAGGTTAGAAATGCAATGTTTTAAGGTGCAGGAAAGGTGAGGGGGGTTGGGGAGAAGGGAAGAGTGCAATCTGCAGTAATTTGCTTTTAGATTACTATAACAAGATACCCCTGTTGGAAAGTGCAGTTGTTCAAGGACAAGGCAAGCACTGGTTGGTGGCGTGGGAGACTTGCATGTCATCCACTCTGTGGCCGAGTAGTGGAAGAAGAGAGGGGGTAAAATTGGATACTTTCAACAGGCGGAACAGTCGGAAGGGGGGCCATTTTCCGAACTGAGAGAAAGGGGTGTGTCCTGCCTGGAGACTTGACTCCACTCTGCCCACAGAGGAGAGTGCTGCAACGCTAGATGGTTCACATACACCCACTACGAGCACTGGTTCTTATCTCCTGGGTGTTACTCTGTAGCATTTTGTCGTCGCTACCCTTGAACCGGAACTCCTCCAGCCGATTGGTTACACTGCACTGCTGTTACTGTGTCTGTTTAGGAAGATAAGTCACCATTTCAGACTCACGCTTCACAAGGATGTAAGGCTTCACCTGAAAACCGTCGGCTTATTTCTCCTTTTTGTTTTTGGCCTTCATTGAAGGATGTCTAATTTTAGATAACTTTTAATAAGTGTTTTTTGTTATCTTAGTTTTAGAAAAAATGACTTAGCTGTGTGAATGATGATAGAGAGGGAGGGGAGATGAGCTGCTCGGCTCCTTCGGGTCAGTCAGCCTGAGGAGAAGGGAGAAACCTTGCCGGCTTCTTTCAGATGGCTGTGCAGTGCTCGCTGTGGCCGGATGAGGGTGTATCTCTGATCGGACACTGATTTCTTACCCCCCACCTCCCCCCCCACCCACCCCTCTTCCCCCTTGTAATTTTTGGTTTTTTTTGTGTGTGCCGAGTGAGGCAATCCCATTCCCCTCGGGCTCGGTCCGAGACCTTCATTCAGTCAAGGGGAGGATTAAACGCCCCATTCGGCGAGAGAGAGAGACAGGCCGGGGAAAGATGGGGAACACCACTTCATGCTGCGTCTCATCCAGCCCCAAACTGCGGAGGAACCACGCTCGCCTGGAGACCTACCGCACCGACACCGACATCAGCCGGGAAGACACGGGCTGCAACCTGCAACACATCAGCGACCGGGAGGCGGTGGACGGTACGTTTCCCTCCCTGTTGTCGCTTCCCCTCGCCTCGCCTCTCGTCCTCCGTGCCGGGGCCTCGCTTCCTTTCAAGTCTTATACCGGCCTCAGCAGAACATGTCCGCGGCCCCGGGGCTGGAGGGAAAGTCTGCCTCTGTCTCGCCTGTCCATGTATTTCAGCAGTTTTAAATTGTATTGCTTTACCCAGGATCTGAGTGGGCACCTCAGGATCTGGGGGTTTCAACATGCCCATATAAACGACTATATATATTTAATAGTCTTTTTATTTAGATTGGAGTTCTGCTGCTGTTGATCAGAAACCTGGTCTTGTGCTGCTTGGAGTGGGTATGAAGTGGGGGGAAAACCAGAAGAGCATTAGGAAGCTGATCAAATGCATATATATATAAAAATAACATCCCCTTGTCAACTGCTGATCTGAATTTGAACGAAACCGGCACCAATAAAGGCATACCTTTAGCAGGCTGGCTGTTTCCCCCCCCCCCCCCCCCCCCACCCCACAGGCACTGCCTGAGGTTATCGGTGGAAATTGAATCTTTATCGCCTGGTCATTTTGTAGAGACTGCGGGGATTTTGCCCGGCTGTGAATGCGAGGAATTCCCTCCGCGGCTTTGGGTCACTTCAGGTGGATGCGCGCTTTGCAACTCGCGAGGATTGTAAAGGGCTGCCCTTGGAGTGGAAGGGGACCCAGTCGCGACTGGCAGTGGGACGGAGTTTGTTGGTAAATAGCTTCCTGCTGTTGCGATTGTTCCAGCTTTCTGGATGAATCTGGTTTCAGACCGTGTCTGAGAAAATGTTTAAAGCTGCAGTGTAGCATCTTTTGTTTTTGAAAAGAAAATACAATAGATCCAGTGAGCGTCCTGTGATTGGTGTTGGCACTTTCGGAATGTTCTCTTGGCTGGGCGTTTGGTTGGTGACCCAACCGTATTAATCTGTGACGTGAAATGTTTTGAGAGTCTGGTGTTTCGCTTTGTTATAATGGTCACACTTGCCCCTGTTGTAGACAGTTCGCATCAATTTAGATTTAAACATACCACTTGCATGTTGATCAAGGCTTAATGCTTCCTAGTTTGTACAAATACAGTAGATATAAAACAGTTACACCAATTGGAGAGATAAATATGTCTTGGAGTATACCTCTGCACAAAATGTATTTTGTGTCTCTAATGATTTTTGTTCATTATCAGAAAATTGTCAACAGTCTGAGTTAGACTGCCCAAGTCTTTGATCCAGTACAAGTTTCAGACCATCCTTCTAGATCATCAACTCTGTATGCTTCTACTTTGCATACATAATCTAGCTTCACCTTTTGCTTTGGCCCATCTTGCTTTGTTATCTCTGCACTTGACCATCCCGATGTGATTCTGGCTGACTTCCCCCATTCTGCTTTGTCAGCTCAAGGCTAACCAAATCAATATACAGTACGTGAGTTATAATTCACACCAAGTCCTGTGACCATAACCCTGTGTGACAGCTGCATTCCTTCAGCTCTGATCTTGATCATCTCCGAGTTTAATTGCTTCTCCCTTGGTCTCATGCCTTCACTTATCAAGTGTCTAAAGCTTTGGTATTCTTTTTGTTAAACCATTTTGTTTCATCAGCCCTTTTTCATAAAAACCTACTTTTTAGATCAAACTTTTGGCCAACTGCCCCAAGATGTGACTGGTTGCGAGATTTTGCTTGCTAGCACCCGGAAATGTCTTGGGACATTTTAGTGCCTTGAAGGTGCCATATAAAACAAGTTCCTGTTTGAGGACATAATCTAGATTGAATCTTCAATCTGGGATTTTGTCAAAATTATGTCTCTTGCTGTAGAATTGAGCAGTTTTCAAATATTACCAACAATCTTTTCTTCATGGGACAGTTGCGTAAGCATTCTTCATGTTCTTTTCATTATTTTGATCCCTGAATAGAGTTCATTTTGTCTTATGATTGTATACACTAAACCCTAATTTAACATCTTGTCTGCAAATGTCATGGTGAATGGTAAAGTTCACACGGCATTATTCAAAGGTGAATAAAGGGAAGGGGAAGACCATTCTAAGACACTTGGAGAGGGATGATGCCTTATTAGTTTTTTTCCAGATTTGTATGCAAACATTTCCTCCTCAACCAATACTATTAATTAGACTCATTGAAAATTTATGACAGAAGCGGCCACTTAGCCCATTGTGTATATGTAACTCAAGAAACAGCCATCCATCCTGATCTCACCCCTCAGTCCTAGGTTTGCAGTCATGCAGGTCACTGCTCTTCAAGTACACATTCATGTGCTCCTTAACTGTCAAAGAGTTATACGGCACAGAAACAGGCCCGTTGGCCCAACTCCTCATCCTACTCAAAGTCTACCGCCCAGTTCTAGTCAATCCTCTTGGTTACCTCTTCTGAAAACTCAATCAAATTCGTGAGACATAATTTCCCATGCACAATGTGATGAGAAATTTTCTCTCTCATCTTTCAGCAGAGAGCTCCAGACTTTGATTATAAAATGTCTAAAACCAAATGATTTAAGGTACAGGATAAGAGGTTTAGAGGGGATCTGAAGAAGAATTTTTAACATCCAGAGGGCGGTTGCAACCTGGAATGCACTGTCTAAATGGGTGGTGGAGGCAAGTCCTCTTGCAATGTTTACTAAGTATCTAGGCAAGCACTTGAATCATGAAAGCAAAGGCTAAAGATTAAGTATTGGTAAATGGGATTAGCTTCGATGGATATTTAATGGTCAATGTGGACATGGGGGGTGGAACCAAAGTGCCTGTTTCTGCGCTTTATGACTCTATTCTGGGTGAAAATTATTTTTCCTCATCTCCCTTCTAATCCTAGTACCAATTACATCAACTCTATACCCCTAGATTAACCAATATGAATAAATGTAAATGGGTTGAATGGCCTTGCTCATCCTTGTGTTGTCTGTCAGAAACATAAACTGAAGAAATAGTGAGGTAACATATTTGTGCTGATGACACCCAGCTGGACCTCCATGCTGCCTCTGGATTGTTGGACTGTCATCATTCACCATCCCTTGGAAAAAGCTCATACTTGACTGTCTCTTTGAACACCATCTCATCTTTGAACTCTTGATTCCTCCTCCTGTAGTGTTCTCCATTGTGTAGTGGATTCCTCAGTGTGTTATTGCAATTTAGCATTTGAATGCATTCAACCATTCTACTTAGTGAAAGAGGTGAAATGGTCCCTATCAAAGTCTCAAATTATATGCAATTGTGATCATATTTTCCCTCTCTCACATTGAACTTGACTTTTCTGCACACTATAATAGAGTTGCCCACACTGTCCCCTGTGATCTGCTCTCCAGCTGGTTGGCACTTCATCCCCTGCTTTGTTTTATACGTTTAGTGAATGGCTTCTCCTGTTCCCACAATATTATCTCTGAAGCCTTTGGCTCCTTAAATTTCTCAGTGATGAGGTTAGTGTTGCATGATTCCACCTTTACCTCAGCTGATCCACTGCCGAAACACCAATCCACATTGCTCCTCTAGCCCTATATTGCTCCCAGGTCTCTGCACTCACTGAGTTCTGGCTCCATGTACACCATGGATTTTAATTGCCCCACCATCAGCTGCAGCAGCATCTTCATCTACCTAGGCCCCTAACTCTTAAAATTGCCTATCTAAATCTCTCTGCCTCTCAGTATTTCTCCTCTTATAAGACTCATTAGGTTGTTAGCCTGCTTTTGGTAATCTGCCCTAAAACCTCATTAAGTGGCTTGGAGTCAGGTTTTGCTTGATAATGCTGCTGTGAAACTCACCGGGAATTTAAAAAAAAATTTAATTGCTGTATAAATTCAAGGTGTTGACCGGCATTATGAAAGGATCAAAGGGAGGGATTTGAAACCAAGGATAAGAAGTTTAAAATGGGCATTTGGGCCATAAGCCAGTGTAATTCAGCAAGTACAGGAAGGGATATGGATTCAATGGCAGAAGTACAGAGCTTGTGGAAAGGCCAGCGACTGTGGCTCCATTTTTTCCAGTGGAGGAAATGGTGGTTGGTTAGCTCAGGTTGAGTACAATGCTGAAATTAAGTTTTCAAATGATGTTTGCCCCGATACCCCTGTTGTATTAGTTATCTATTTCCCCAGTCCTTCCATCCCCACCTTAGTTTATCTATTGCAAATTTCCTCCTTTAAACTTCTCCTCTTCCCCTGAATCTTCAAAACCTACTTCAACTTGCTACTTCTATTTCCTTTTGTAATCTTCTGTCAAATTTTGTTTAATAACTCCATTGGAGTTTCTTCATTTTTTCATGCTAAAACCATGTGAATCCATGTTATTGTTGTCAGGGTGACTTGCAGAAGAGATTGACATTGATGAGCTAAAGAGTTAGGATAAAGCAGTTGGTGAAATGATGCTCTTAGTGAGGCAGTGTATTAGTATGGAATGGTTTAAGGTTCAGAACTTCAGTGGCAGACCAATGTCTATGATTTTCATTGACATTGCAATTCTCTGAACAGCTCTGGACTACATTGGAAATCTGCTATGTGCTGCATTTCACAGTAAGAAAAAACTGTTTGTCAGGTACTTAAAAGGCAGTTCCTAAAGGCTACACCTTTGAATTAATGTAACTAAAGGGGGAAAATATCCTTAACTTTATTGTTCTTAAGTTTTTTTCCTGGTCACGACTCTGGTGTGGGATTCTTGCCATGGTAAAATTCCCATGCAAAACCTAAATGGAGATGAAGATTTAAAATGAAAAGAGTGATTCGATTTACTGCTGACGATTATAATGAATGGCTCTTTTTGTTTAGTTTTCTCATCCTTAAGCAAAAGCAGGGATTTAATCGCTGTACGTGGATGAGCAAATAAATCAGAATAAATCACCAGATCACATGCGGACGAAGACGTGTTTTTTTTTCCAATGTGGCCCTCATTTTCTTTCCCTCATTTGCAAGGGTTGCAAACGTGAGCATTTTCTGGTGGATAATTAGCTTTACCATCTATCACCATGTTGAACACAAGCAGGTCTGCCAGAACCATCAGGAGTTCCCTGGAGGGCAAAGTTACTCCAAAGGGTCAGATCTGGAAAGAAAGCTACCTTCCCTGCCTCTCTCCTGCTACTGCAACCTTCACACAGAAGGACTGCCGTGAAGTAGTCACAGATTATTTTTTTGACACTGGAGAACATCTAGTCAGTCATGTGTTTCTTTACTCTCCTTACCTACCAAACAAAACTTTCCCACTGGCCTCCTGCTCAAACTATCAACCCCTATCTAATTTCTCTCCAGCCCTCCCATTTTTTTTCAAGTTCACCTTACCATCTTGTGTTTCATCGATGCCATTTTCACTAAATTAATTACCACCCAACTTCTCTTACTGGCTTCCTGATTAGTGGTCTTATCTGGTCTTCTATTTAGAATTCCCCGAATAAGCCCCTGGGGGGAAAAAAAAATCATCCCTGATCTTTTGGTCTTTGCAAACTACCACTCTGTCTTCAGCTTCTCTTTCCTTTCTAAAGTCCTCGAATATATTGTGGAATCTAATATCTGTGCCTGTCATTCCTGGAGCCCTAGAGTCATATAGCATGGAATCAGGCCCTTCAGCACAACTGGTCCATGCAGACTAAGGTGCCCATCCAAGCTAGACCCATTTGCCCACGTTTGGCCCAGAACCTTCTTAACCTTTCCTATACATCTACCCTTCCAACTGTCTTTTAAATGTTGTTATTGTACCTCCCTCAACCATTTCCTCTTGCAGCTCATACCACATACGAAGCAACCTCTCTGTGGAAAAAGTTACTCCTCAAGTTCCAATGAAATCTTTCCCCTCTCACCTTAAACCTATGCTCTCTAGTTCTTGATTTCCCCAGCCAGGTACTGAATCATTCCATTTGGTTTTCTGCCCTTTGCGTTGCAATAAAGCAGCACTAACTAAAGTCCTGAATTACCTTTTTCATTCTTGCATGGCCATTATGCTGCTGCTTACTGTTGATTCCACCAACACCTGCCAATCTTTGTTCAGTTTGGTGGAGCTGCCACTATTGGTGGTCCATTTTAGTCACAGCAATTCTACCAATACCTTTCTTCATCATTGGCTCTTGTCCAGCTCTTCATCAATGTGCGCCTCTTGGCCATAGCATCTCTAAGCAGCAAGTTGGCCTTGAAGTGTACTTCGATACATCCGTCTGCCTCACCACCACTGCTTCCTCTTTTGATCTCTTGATATTGTTAAACTGTGCAACAACAGTATTGGCTATGCTGCCACGACCTTCAGCTATATTTTGGAAAGAATAATGTACTCTACCCCACAGCAGATTCTATACCCATTACCTCTGTGAACCAGACAATTTATGATATTGGTTTTCAATTCCTTTTCAAACTGAGCTTCTGACTTCATTCCCCATTGGAAAATTTACATCTACTTCTGTAACTTTTGCCCTCCTCATGAATGTGCTGCAGAAACCTTCAACTGAGAAATTCTCACCTGCAGTCTTGACTTGTACCAGCTTCCCCACAGTTCTTTGTTATTATGATCATCCCAAACTGCTGTCCACATTCTGTCCTGTAATGTCCTGATCTCCCATCATCTATACCCTTGCTCGCTGTTCCTCTCTTACTCGAACTTAAAAAATTTTTGTCCTTGCATGTCCAAAATTGAGATGGAGGACATGGCAGCATATCCAGGACCACTACTGGAAAGCTTAATATCAAGGCAACTAAGAGATCAGGATGAGAAGTGGACTAATGAATCAATGTACTCTTAGAAACTAACCAGCTGCTGAAGTTGATGTTGCCTCCCTACCTCTAAAACCACTTTCAGTACAAAGCATTCTCTTTTATTTTTCTGTTCATCAGACTTTGGCTTCATGTACCAAGCCCCACTTGCCCCAAGCTCTGGTGCCTTTGCCCACCCATTAGTGGCTGTGCTTTCAGCTGTCCTTGACCCATATTCCTAAGCCCTTCCATTAATATTCTACCTCTCTTCCTTTTATTGTCTGCCTTAAGTTGAGCTCTGTGACCAAGCTATCATACAGTCCTCCTAATTCCTCTCTTCGATTATTGTTCATTTTCACTCAGCTGTTGACCTCTGTGTATTGTTATTGGAAAGTTTTTCACCATTAAAGGTATTGTACAAATATCAGTTGTTGTTAGAACATTTTTCATTTATGACATGACTTCTGTGAAAATAGTTCTAAAAATGCCTCAATATAGATACATAAGCTTCTTCAATGAAATGAAAGGGAAATTCAACAGTTTTTGTACTTGGGGAAAAATCAATCAAATAAGCAACTTTTAATCTGAGAGCCCAATTCATTTTGTTAAGAATTCCATGATTGTTAAACATTTGTCCTTTTGGCTATTGATAATACAGACACATTTGTTTTCCATTTCCTTGTGATGGTATGGCATTATTGAGCTATATTTGTAGCAAAAGCAACCCACTTTGAACACCAGTATTAGGATCATCAATTTACAGGGAACGTCCCTCACTGGATTTAGTCGAAATCTGGCAGGAAGGGGTTCTGCAGTAGCTAAATGGCTTCTTTTCCTCATAACTTGAGAACTCAATGTCTTCCTGAATAGTTAGACTTGTTTAGAAAATTGTGTGTGTATGCACACATTAAGCTGACCTTTTTTTTTGCTTAGCGAAGGTGAAGATGCCAAAAAATCATATGATAGTTTTACCATTATCATACACAAGTCAAAAAATCATCTGTTTGATGTGATTTGTTTCATTATTGTTATTTTGTGAAGTATTTTCTTTAAAGCCATGCTCTCTTTAAGTGTGAACAGTCCAGGTACCCTGTGGTGTTTATCCTCTGAAGAGTCGCTGTGGAAATATCACTAGTTCTTTAGTGACTTTAGGCACCATAATTAAATGTTGAAGATTTGAAATGAAAGCAGAATGTGGATGAACATATGAGGTCAGTCATCAGCTGAAGGGAAACATAGATTGTCAGTTTGGACACACATATGCCTTCAAATAGTTCTGCTTTTAGGAGGATTATAGATCATTTACTTAATTTGATGTTATTTACGGTATTGAATTAACTTACTACAACTTGGTAGGTTTTACATGTGGAATGATCAGTTTCAGCTAGACCAATCTCTTTTGGCGTATTCTGCACCTCATACTTCATTGCTTCTGGGATTTGGTGCCTGTGGAATTCAATCTCCATTTCTATCTATCTCCCATATTCTCTGCACTCCTCAAATTCTGGTCTTTTGATCAGCCCTGAGTTTAATCCCTCTGTCTTTACTAGCCATGCCTTCAGCAGCCAGGATCAGTGATTAAATATTTGTCTAGTAATCTATAGGTCTTGACAATCTGGAGACTCAAGTTCAAATCCCACCATGGCAGCTGTGGCAGTTAAATTTGGTTAATATTCTGAAATTATTTTTTAAAAAAGTGATTGGTGACGACTGCTCTTCTGTCATTTAAAAACCTGCTTTGTTCACCGATGCCCTTCTGAGCAGAAAATCTGGCCTATGTGTGACTCCAGACTCCATCTGAATTGGCCTAGTAAGCCACTCAGCTTGAGAGTAATTAGGAATGGACAATAAATGCTGGCCTTGTCAGTGATGCCCAGATATTGAAAATAAATTTGAAAAAAAGTGTTCTGGCATTTCCCTCCTAAACCTTCCCATATCTCTTTCCAGATGGTCCTTCAAACCTGCCTCTTTGCCACAGCATGAGTTTGGTTATTCATTCATTAATGTTTGGTAATGTTCCTGTGCAGCGCATTGGTATTGGTTTATTATTGTCACTTGTACTGAGGTACAGTGAAAAACTTGTCTTGCATGCTGTTCGTACAGATCAATTCATTACACAGTGCATTGAGGTAGTACAGGGTAAAAACAATAACAGAGTACAGAGTAAAGTGTCACAGCTACAGGGAAGTGCATTGCAGGTAGACAATAAGGTGCAAGGTCAAACATGGTAGATTGTGAGGTCAAGAGTTCATCTCATCGTATAAGGGAACCGTTCAATAGTCTAAATCACCATGTGATAGAAGCTGTCCTTGAGCCTGGTGGTATGTGCCCTCAGTCTCCTGTATCTTCTGCCTGATGGGAGAAGAGAGAATGACCTGGGTGGGTGTGGTCTTTGATTATGCTGGCTGCTTCACCAAGGCAACGAGAGGTATAGACAGAGTCCATGGAGGGGAGGCTGGTTTCCGTGATGCACTGGGCTGTGTCCACAACTCTCTGCAGTTTCTTGAGGTCCTGAGCAGAACAGTTGCTATACCAAGCTGTGATTCATCCAGATAGGATGCTTTCTATTTTGCATCGATAAACGTAGGTGAGTGTTAAAGGGGACATGCCAAATTTTTTTTAGCCTCTTGGGGAAGTAGAAGTGCTGGTGAGCTTTGTTAAAGGTGCTCTATAAATGGAAGCTTGATTGAATTCAGTCAGTGTGTGCTTATTTTTTCATCTCGCTTTCCACAGCTACTCCTCCCTAGGCCATTACTGGTTCTTCTGAGCAAAAGAAGCTGCAACTTTTTCGATCAGAAGTTATAATTTGCAGTACACTTGGACAGTAACTAAAGTGCCAACATAAATGCTAGTCTGGAGTGCAATAATAACATCTATCCCTGACCTTTTACTTTCTTTTAAACTCCCTTCCACGTTTTAAGTTGTGTGAGCTCAGTTCCACGCAGACTGCCAGAATGTGATTGGGGAGTCATGAAACATAACAGAAGTGTGTAATTTGAGCTTGTGATATAGTGAACAGTGCAATCTGGTTTTAAAAAAGCAGTCAACTATTATTAACTGAACAGCTAACTACAAATAGATATAAATAGATGATGTTTGATTTTTAAGTTTCAACTTAATGTAAGCCTGCTAAATGGTAAATAACAGAATTTGTGTTAAGGTGGCAAATCTAACATTCCATCTGACATTTCCACCTATATTTAGAGCCACCGTGTGTGGATTCATTAGGCTTTTTCAGTGCATTGATGCAGGTAATTAATTTGGAATGTATGACATAACTTGGTGAATACCTCCATAGTTAAAGTTGCTCACTAAACAACATTTGTGTAGGAAACGAAATCAGAAAATACTTGAAATGTTGAGCAGCTTTCACGAAGAGAAACAAAGTTTCACGTTGATAACCTCTCCTATGGACCTGTTACAGTCAAATGTAGGCTGACCTGCTAAATATTTAGTGTTTTCTGTTTCTGGATCTTGGCATCTGCAGCACTTAAATTCTATAGAAGAAGATTACTCGCTCTTTCCTTACTCTATCTGCAGTTTAGCCTTCAAGAAGTCATGGTGTTAACAGAACAAAGGTGCAGGCTTCAAATTAAATTTTGTTTTTAAAGAATTTTCCAAATTATTACAACTGAAGCTCAAATGTTTGTGTGAATTACTGGCATAAACTGATTTAACAATGTTATACTGGGTATTGATGTTTGAGAAGCACTATGGCAACCTTGGTTTGCTCTTTTTCAAGTATTCTCTCTCTCTTATTAAGCCAGTTCTATTTCTACCTCAGATATTGACCTAAAGGCGTCTGGAGAGGAGCTTGCCTTTTTGCAGAGTTGGCTTTCTTGAAGCACTGTGTGCTGTGTTCACCTTTTTGTGAAGGATGTTGTGAATTAGAATTCTATGTTATTACAGTGCTAAACTCCATACCCTCTTTTCTCAACTGATCCCACTGTAATCCCTCTTCACAACTGACCCTTGATAGATTTTCAATGACCTGATCTCCATAAAATGATTGTCAGCATTGTGTAAAAGTTCTGCTGCTTTCCACACTTCAAGCAAAAGAAGGAAAAGGTTAGTTAATAAGAGACAGCAGTATTTTAATGTATATACAGCAAAGAGAAAGTCATCTTAACATTCATCTGTTTATGTTTTTGGTTCCACATTATGTGGGCAAATGTCATATGTTCACTTGACATTGAGCCCCATGGCGTACTTAATATTGAGCCACCAGTGTCTGTAGCCTGGGTTGGTGCAGCTGCCAGAAGAATGTTAAACAATAGGATTTTAGTTAAGCAAATGTTAGGAGGACTTTTTTTTCCTTCAGGCCATCTCATCTGAGGGTGTTTTCACCTGGGTCAGTGTAAGGTCGTGCTTCAGGGCATCACTGTGCATAGGTGATGTCGATATGCATTACCATAATGTTATGACCTTATCTCGCACTTGCACATTGTGATAGGGTGTGACATCACCTTTCCATGTTTGTACATGGGCCAAGATGTGGTGGTCACGGCTGGAGCAGTAGCCTGATACAGTTAGCTTGTGACCTGAGCTGAGTTACAATATGAAAATAGATTAAATGCAACGATTGATCCTGGGAACAGATTTGTGTCCCATCTATCTGAGGTGTAACAGGCTACAACGTTCTTGAGAGTTAACCTTAAGTGAGATGCTGAGATTTCAGTCCTTGACAAAAGCTAATGAGAAACGTTGCTGCAAGTAAGATATTTTGCCCCAGGAGTCATATTTCCAGCACATTTTTTTTCAGTGTTACTGAATCATTCAGTAATGCTTAAATGAATGGCAGATGTATTACTATTGTCACTGTTAAAAACTGTGCAAAAGAGAAATCGTAACATGATCAAAGAAGTAATGTCCTCATTGTAGCAGTGAATGCTAAAAGTCTGATTATAATAAAGATTGAGAAATATGAAAATGCTGTGGCTGGTGGTCAACTGATACTATTGCTGCAGTAGTGCAGTGGATGGTGCTAGGAGTTTCAGATGTAGCCATGGGAAATTACCTGACGTAAGGCACTTTAAATTGTTCCCTTAAAGTTTTTTTTTGTTCAGTGAGTTTATCAATATTTAATGACAATTTAATCAAGGTAAGTGTACTGAAACCTTTAGTGGGGAAGGTACTATATTTAAGCACAATTTGGCATGCTAATGTTTTGAAATTGTGTGGATATATAACCACCACTCTCTTGTTATTCACGGAATAGATTCTTCTAATGTCCAGCAAATTAAGCGAGTTTCCTGTTCTTTTCCTGATATTTAAGAGTTCACAAACTTAGTTAAACTTAGAGTTTAAGCTAGCGTGGCAGGGGTAGGAATCATTATAGTAGGTCAGCAGATGGAGGGATTGAGGGGTAGGTAGAGGGATTGAAAGGAAGGACAGGCAGGGCTGGGTTAATGAGCACGATGGGGCTGATGGGCTGGTGTGTTTATTTCAGTGCAAAGAGTATTATGGGTCAGGCAATTGAACTTGGAGCCTGGATTAGTACATGGAAATGTGATGTTGTAGCCATTACATAAACTTGGTTGAGAGGAGAGCAGGACTGGCAGCTCAGCATTCCAGGATTCAGATGTTTCAGATGCAATAGAGAGGAATGTAAGAGAGGTGGGGTGAGTTGTGCTACTGATAAGGGAGAATGTCACATTGGCACTTACAACATCCAAGAGGACTCATCCAGTGGGACAATATGGGGAGAGCTCAGAATAAGAAAGGTGCAATCACCATGATGGGGTTACACTATCTGCCTCCCAAAAGCCACCAGGAGATAGAGGAACAGATATATAGGCAGGATGTAAAAGCAACAGGGTAGTTATAGTGTGTAACTTTAGTTTTCCCAATATTGACTGGGGCTCCCTCAGCGCCAGAGGCTTAGATGGGGCAGAATTTGTTAGGTGCATCCAGGAGGATTTTGTGGGACGGTATCTAAATAATCCAGTCAGGGAAGAGGCTGTACCAGACCTTATATTGGGAAACGAGCCTGGCCAGGTGATTGGGGTTTCAGTGGGAGAACAGTTAGGGAGCAGTGATCATAACTTGGTTAAAGATGGTAATGAATAAGGTTAAGTCTGGACCTTGGTAGAAAGTGGTAAATTGGGGAAAGGCTAATAATAACCATATTAGGCAGGAGCTGGAGAGAGTAGACTGGGAGTAGCTGTTATTGGGTAAGTCTACATCTGACACGTGGGAGTCATGTAAAGACCAGCTTGTCAGAATTCAGGACCAACATGTTTCTATGAGGAAGAAAGACAAGGTTCGGGAGTCTTGGATGGCAAGAGACGTTGCAAGTTAAGTCAAAAAGAGAAAGGGTTAGAGCCTTTGAGGAATACAATGGAATCAGGAGGGTGGAAAGGGGCCATGAAATATCCTGGGTTAGTGGGATTAAAAGGAATCCCAAGGCATTTTATACTTGGACAGACTCATGAACAGGCAGGGAATTGAGGGAGTTAGACCATGTGCAGGCAGATGTGCATTTTAAATTGGCTTCATAGTCAACACAGACAGAGTGGGCCGAAGGACCTGTTCTTATTCTGTGTTAACATTTGTGACGTTAGAGCGGTGTAAGTCCAACAGGAATCCATACTCTAGATTTTTGTCAATGATAACTAAAGTGGTGTGGGAACAGTCAGCATTTGCCATTCTCCGACACTAACCTCCCCCACCCTCCCCGGACTTGCCCAGCTCTCAATCTGCACATTCCTCCAGTATCAAGGTTGAGAATAAAAGTTTACGCTGCTATTTTATGATCAGTAGATCATAAATGGATGCACTAGTAGAACTCGAGATACAGATTTTTAAGTTTTTGAAAAGGGGCAAGGCCCTTTTGGTGATGCCTTGGGCAGTTCCTGAACCATTGGCAAGCAGCCTATCCTAAAAACTGTCTCCACCTGGAAAGGTGGCATTAACTTGTCTGACGTAAGTGACCTGAATGGCAATTTTGTAGGGAATGTTTGCATTTTATTTACATGCCATTTTATAAACTTAATTTTTCATATTACAGATGCAGTCCTGCTATTTTTAATAAGATGCAGTGAGGTTTCCAATAAGATGTAAGAATCAAATTTCTGTATCCCTTGGCGCAGGGTTATAAAAGGTGTCAATGTTTTTGTCTAGATGAGGGTGATGCCCATTCATAAAACCTGTGGAATACCATTAGTACAATCATTTGAGGATTTGTTCACTTTCTAAACTATTTTATATTATTTTATAAACTGAACTATTTACATAATTATAGCTGTGAAATGGGCCTTTTTGGCTCAATAGGTTTAAGCTGTTTATGCTTCTGTGTGAGTCTCCCTCCATCTTCTTCCCAATCCTGACATTGTATCCTTCTATTCCTTTCCTCTTGTGTTCAGCTAGATTATTCTTGTATGCAACAATACAATTCATCTCAACTACTCCTTGCGTTATAGAGATCCTCTCTCTTTAAGTTTCCTCTGAATTTATTTCCCATTGGATTCACTTGTGAAGATCTTGTTTCCTTCTCTCTAGGTCTTGTTTCCGCGGGTAGAACCGTCTTATCAAGAACTCACCCTGTCAAACGAGTTCATAATCAGTCAGACCCCTGTCAATTCATCCCTGTCATCTCATTCCAAGAAAATAAGTCCCTATTTGTTCAGAGATCTCAGTTCTGATGTTTTAAATATTTAGAGCACTTTCATCAGTGCCTTTTCTCCTTTTACAATATAGAGACCAGAGTTCTCTATTGAGAGAGCACAGCTATGGCTCATCTAGTAAATCGATGGTCTTACTGTTCATTTATGTCTGACTTTATTTCTTTTCTAATTCCTCTTCTGCTTGCCTGCTGTGGTTAGCACTTGGCTGATAGGAGAATTTATGGATGATTTTTCTTCCAGATGGAAGCAAGATCTGAATGCTGAAGTGTGTTTGCTAACTTATACTATTAAGAAATCGTACTAAACAAACCTTTTAGTTTGTTGTATTTTTCTCACCTACTTTGCAAACAATCTCTCTTGTAAATAA
Organism: Pristis pectinata; assembly: GCF_009764475.1. Classification (NCBI taxonomy): domain Eukaryota; kingdom Metazoa; phylum Chordata; class Chondrichthyes; order Rhinopristiformes; family Pristidae; genus Pristis; species Pristis pectinata. The sequence goes on along the minus strand of NC_067409.1, from coordinate 24,025,554 downwards.
TGCAGCTCAAACCATAAATAATAACTTGCCATTTCCTAGAAATCTTAAAATCTAGTAAAAACTGATGACAGGCTGTTGTGATAAAAATGAGAATGTTATCTCTGGTTCATATTTCAAATAATATTCATTGTTTACATCTAGAAAACAGTCTTTTATTTGCCCTCATTTTCATTCATCTAGTCCCTCCTTCCCTTTGCTCCACTTCACCAAGCCCAGTGTTTTGCATGTACTTCTGTATAATTCAGGGTTTTCCAGATTCCCCAAATTGTGGTCTCTGCTTTAAGATTGAGAAATGAAAAGGGCACCAGAGCAAGATTGATGTTGATCCAATTTGTAAACAGGGACATGCTTGAGAGTCATAGAAAGTAGAGCATAATACAGGCCCTTCCGCCCACAATGTTGTGCTGACCTTTAAACCTCGCCTAAGACTATCTAACCCCTTCCTCCCACATATCCCTCTATTTTAAATTCCTCCATCTGCTTATCTAGCAATCTCTTGAATTTGACCAACGTACCTGCCTCCACCACCGCCCCAGGCAGCGCATTCCATGCACCAACCACTCTCTGGGTGTAAAAAAAACCTCCCTCTGATATCTCCTTTGAACTTCCCACCCATTACTTTAAAGCCATGCCCTCTTGTATTGAGCATTGGTGCCCTGGGAAAGAGGCGCTGGCTGTCTAACAGAAGTAACCATCTCAGCTAACAAAATGAAAACTTCAGGCACAGTGAACACCAGTTTGGATAAGTGGTTTATTTTAATTGGAACTTTTAAACTGAATCCTCATGTTTATAAAACAGAAAAATCAGCCTGTATCCAGTGCCACCAGTTGCGAGATTAGATTATTGGAGTGGATTACAACTCCTTAATGCCAATTCTGATTTTAAATTATAATCCTCTCAATAAGACTGATCTTTCCTTCTCTGCCTTTTCTCTCTCACTATATTCTCACCAGGATCAGTGAAGCTTATAGCAGCATTGCTGTCGCTGCCCAGCTTAGTCCAATCTGCTTCTATCTGGCGTTCCTGGGCTAGGTTCAGATAATGTAGGACTGATAAACTTCAATAGAAAAGGACACAAAAAAAGCTGTAATCTCTGCAACAGTTTATTCCCTCTGTTCGAGTACCAGCTAACAGTCTCTTCAGTTCATCTCTTTAATGGGTCATATCTTCGGCTCTCCCTTTTCCTCCTCTTACCTTTCATTGTGCTGAAATACATAGAACAGTACAGCACGGGACAGGCCATCTGGCCCACGGCAGTGCCCTGTTCAGGGGGGTACAAGTTAATCAAAAATGGTGACATGGGTAGACAAGGTGGTGAAGAAGGCATGTGGCACGCTTGCCTTCATTGGATGGGGCATTGAGTACATGGAACACCCAGAGGGTGGTGGGTATATGGAATGAGCTGTCAGAGGAAGTGGTAGAGGCAGGCATAATTACAACATTTAAAAGACATTTGGAGAGTTCATGGATAGCAAAGGTTTAGAGGGGTATGGGCCAAATACAGGCAAATGGTACTAGCTCAGCAAGGCATCTTGGTCTACATGGGTGAGGCCTGTTCATGTACTCTATGATTCTATGTGACTGGGAACTCCTGAAAATTCTCTGCTTCCTGACTTTCCTGTACTTGCAATATGTTGTTCCCCCACACTTGTATTTCCTGTGGAGAATAAAGGGTGACATGTGAGAATGTCCTATTCACTTACTGGTTAATCATTGTAATGGTGAGATTGTGCATCATGGTTTGTTCAGACTATGCTGTCAGAATAGCCCCAATGTGAAAACCAGCCCTATTCTCAACAGCCCAATTCACCTGTTCAGATATCTTGGAATGAAAAACTGAACATCATTGAAAAAGGTTTGTGCTATTGTTAAAAATAATTTGTGTCCAAAGCATAATTGGTTTTAAATACTCCTAATTATTTTTAGTCAATTTTGCAATGTGAATTTTTTAAGACACTTTGTTCACTGCATTTGCCCTTAACAGTAGTGCCAGCCAGAAGATTCAGTAAACTGGGACTGGGCTTGGTTGAGTCCAGAGAGTTTCACTTTCTGCCATTTATTTTCATCATGTTTACTTGTATCCATCCATCCATCCATCCATCTATCCATCCATCCATCAAAAATTGGTGAATTATTCATTTGTTTACATTGGATAAAGGTGATGGAGAGGCTACAGAAGTCACATCAAGCTGTTTCATTGCATCATTTGCTTTTTGCTTTCATTGTAGTGAGAATGAAATTTGGCATGTTTTGGATTCTTCCATCTAGAAATAAAGTCAAGCATTTCATGAAGTGCGTGATGTTTTTATGACACTTTTTTGTTCTTCTTATTGTCTCATAGGATGGGGTGTTGCTGTTAAGGCCAACACTTAATGCTTGTTGAGGACTGTATAATTGTCCTCTGGATCTGGTAGGATTGCAGAGCTTCGGTTTTAATCTATTGTTCATGGGATCACAGAGTCATGGTTCTAATGTGCTGATTCTGCAACTGAGCAGCATCACGTTGTAGGTTCACTCAGCTCACACTTTTAGATGTGTCTGATGCTGCTCATGACTTGTTCTTCATTGAACCTGGGCTGGCCCCTGGCTTAGTGGCAATGACAGTGTGGGGAATATTTTTGAGCAGGAACTGTTCAGAAGCATGTCTTGGAGGACCTTCCCTTTCTGGTTCACTTTATTTCCCAGTACACTAAAAGTTACTGAATACTGTTTTCTTTTTTAATGGAGGGAATTGTCTCTAGCACCGGAATACTTTTGATAAGTTTAGGTTTGGTTTGAGCTGTTAGTTAACATGAGAGGGAATCTTCTAATGAATGTGCCCAAAGTTAGCAATTTTCTTGTGCTGATGTAGAGCAGTCCAGTGCCAGTGCAATTCTTGCCTTGTATGGCAGTGCTTTTTGAATAAACTGTTCCCATGTATATTGTAACTTCACATCTTATTTGAAATCTGTGTCGACACTACATTTTTTGATGCTCAGACTTAAAATTTCCTCTTTGTTATTGTAATGAGCTGTAAGTTTAGCAGGAACAAAGCTGACTCCGGAAGAAAGCTTGAATATACAGCTGAGAAATAAAGTAGAAGGTTGGCACTCCTGTTAAAGACACTCAAAGAAACTAAGAATGAAATTCTTGCAGTTGTCAGTTTACTGTCTAGTGTGAGAGTGAATATGGGGAGTTTACTTGTTCTCTTCTAAAATTTAAAAAAAAGTCCTGCAAAGGCTGGAAGTTTCAAACAAAGTAGAAAATACCAGCAATAAAAAAAAAATTGCTGGAGGAACTCGGTGGGTTAGGCAGCATTTATGGAGGGAAATGGACAATCGACATTTTGGGTCAAGACCCTTCACCTGGACTGAGGAACAACACCTTGTATTCCACCTGGGTATTCTACAACCTGATGGCATGAAAACTGAATTCTCCATTTTCGGGAAGACTGCTCCCCCACTGTCCTTTTCCCTCTCTTCCTGGTCCACCCAGTTCCTCCTCCACCCACCCCAACACCCATCATACTTAAAAAGAAAATAAAGCGGTCCAGATGAAGAGTCTTGACCCAAAACGTTGACTGTCCATTTCCCACCACAGATACTGCCTGAGCTGCTGAGTTCCTCCACTATTCTTTGTTGCTCCAGATTCCAGCATCTGCAGTCTCTGTGTCTCTAGAAAATACCAGCAGTGCCCAATAAACCTGAAGTGTGTTGGAGAGAAAAGATAGATTGCGTTCTTATTTACCAATGCAGCTTTTTGCTATGTATTTCCAATGTTTACTGTTGCTTCTTCATCTCCTGTAGTGTTTGATTCTGAATTGTTGCTTTTTTTAAGAGCACAGAGTCTGATTATCTGCACATCAGGCCTGTCCTGTTAATTGTAGCTGCTATCATTTATCATTGGCTTTTTGCAATGATGTTTAGCTATTTGGAAATAAGCTACTTTGGAGACTAGGTTGGGCCAATGACCCTGTTTCAGTGCAGGTAGTCACTGGATGAACAATTGGGTAGCTGGCTAATCTATCCCCAGTTTATGAAACATCTCAGCAGAACAGATTTATTGGTGATCAGTGAGTGTCTGGAGTGACAGCCAGTGTGAAGAGTATGAGTAAATCTGGCACATACTGTATTTACGTGGCTGGGGAGCCTGAACGTTGCCCTGCCATCCCCTGCCACCAGAGATATGTATGTGCACTTTATGTTGCAGCAATGTATGTGCTTAGCTGGAGTCTGCAGTTGCATGGTGTTTAATTTGGCTTTTTGTTTGCCTGGCTACATAACAGTTCATCCAGTGACTGCCTGCAGTAAGTGGGGACATTTGGCCAACTTCTTTTACAAGTGGACTTATTTCCAATCAGCCAAATATCATTTGGTTGCTTTCCAGGGAATTGGGCTGAGTTGACAACAGGGCCTTAGGGAGAAAAGTAGGAAGGACTTGGACATGATGGGTTGAATGAGCTGTGATCAAGTCAGAAGAACACACAATCTAGTCTGGATTACAGAACCATGCAGCTGGCATTCACCGTGTATGTGTGAACCCTGCTGAATTTGACCCTGCCAAGTGCCCCACGATAGTGGTATTTGCTAGTTTCATTTTCAGGATGGGGCAAGTGGCTTTGTGTGGGCTGATTTTATAGGTAAGCTTATGGGTACTTTAACCACACATGTTTTAACAGATTTTCCCGTTATACCTAAAGGAAATGTCATACAGAACTTCTTTGTTCTGGTTCAGGAAGATTTTATTGGAATGTAGTTAGATATGGATAGATTTATTTATTAGTAACATGTACATCGAAACACATAGTGAAATGCGTCTTTTTGCGTTACTGAAAATGTGCTGGGGGGCAGCCCACAAGCGTCACCACTCCGGCACCACAAAGCATGCCCACAACTTTTTACCTGTATGTCTTTGGAATGTGGGAGGAAACTGGAGCACCTGGAGGAAACCCACACAGACATGGGGAGAACATACAAACTCCTTACAGACAGTGGCCAGAATTGAACCCAGGTCGCTGGTGCTGTAATAGCATTACGCTAACCGCTACACAGAGGGGGAAAATGATTTATGTCAGGCAGGTAAAAATTGAAATTAAGAATTTGGAGACTTAAATATTGAACTAATAAGGTAAAAGAAAATGGTTCAGTCAATACATGGATGACTAATTCGATGCCTGTATGTTTGAACCTGTAGTTTCGATGAGCAGGACAGGTGTAAGTTTTTAAGACAAAAGGAAAATATTACAAGCAGCAGCAGATCTGGGAGTTTTGCCATTGTTTCTGGCAAGTGATGCCCAGTATTTGAAGTTTATTTAAAGCATCATTATTTTTAATTGTATGTACCTCCACTGTAAGAGGTGATTTAACATGAGTATGTTTTAGATGAAAATTAGTTCCTCATTCACTACCAGTACCTGATTTATTGAGAAGCAGCAGGGAGATTGAGCAATTGGATTGAATGTGTTCATTTTGCTGAGAGAATCTCACAAAAGTGATCCAATAATCTGTTGCCTTAAATTGACTTTCCTTTTGAAGAGAAAGGATGACTTGCGTTGATGTTACCTCAGGACATTCCAATATGTTTTTTTTGAAGTGTAGGCAGAATAAACTGTCATTGAGTTGAAAGAACATATAATTTAGTCTGGATTACAGTATGTTTTGTACCCAACGATTTTTATTTGTAATGTAGGAAATATAGGTGCCAAATTACTCACAGCAAGCTCCCACAAATAGCAGTGTGATAATGAGACACTTTTCAGCAAAGGTGATTTTTTTTTAAGAAAAATTTTTGAAGTGGCACTGTTTTCAAAAGAGAGGGAAGCTTATTAATCCAAATTTCTGCTTTGGGGAGAGCGATCTTCATCGTGATGAATGCAAATAGCACTCTGATGCATCATTACAGTTTGTGGCATTCTGTTTAGTTTGTACATTTAAAAAAAAATATGCTCTCAGGAATTTGGCTTTGTTTGTGCTTTTCCTTTTAAAAGCCATGAATCAAACAAAAAGCTGAATGGATTTTGCAAAACATTAAGGAGTTGTTTCACGCTATTTCTTTCACTGGTTCAGGAAGGCTATTTTCTTGAATGTGATAGTGGGGGAATAAAGATATTTTCTAATAGATAAACAAAACAAGAGGAATTAAGGAATTGGAAATTTAAACATTGAACCAATGAAGGAAAAGACAATGGATGGGTTAGTTTGTGGCTGAATAACTTGATGCTCCAGTGGCTGTGATGGTGATTTGCAGTTTTCAAAGGTTTGAAATTAATAATGTATCATTTGATGGTTCTCTAAATATTGCACATTGAAGTTTGTTTAGTCCCAGTAATGCTTTTGGAAGTGAAAAACTCTTACAAATGTTCATGTCTTGCAGAGTTCAGTTAATTACATGCAAGCAATCTGGTGAAATCATGTTTTCTGAAAACCCAGAAAATATTGATAGTCTAAATGCTTAAATAAATGCAAAATGTGTGGAGGAATAGAGGAGTTTTTAGTTGGGAGTGGGGATGTTTGTGAGAATGAAAAGACGCCAGTTGCTGCTACTGGTAAATCCCTCTGGCCCTGAACCATATACAAGGAGTGCCAAAGCTGAAGGTGGTCCAGCAGTCAGTATTTGACATTGAGGTCAGTACTTCAGAGGTCCTGCTTGCATGTCAGTATTTGCTTCCAGATGGATTTGGATTGGATCTCATTCCCCTTCTGTCCTGCTGATGAAGTGTTTCAGGCTGCTGTGTATTGTCTACAGCACTCTTAATGGGATCAAGAGCTCTTGCCAACAGTGCACCAGCTGGAACCACTTGGCAGCAGTGCTTGGGTTAGAGTGAATGGAAGAGAGAATGAATCTGAAGGGCGGAAAGCAGGTGGTGTGGATTGGAAGGGGAAACTCAAGGAAAGGGAGCTAGAAGGGAGGATGAGTGATAGTGAAGGGTACTACAGAGTGAATGACAGTGTATGAAAGGAAATGGGAAGAAGCTGAGAGGATTGTTCTGGGGAAGAATGTGAATGTTGGCAATAACTGGGAACGCCACAGAAGGAGCACACCAGTATTAGTGGGGGTAGGTTAGGGAGAAAGGAGAAAATTGGACATGTCTTGGAGACATGGTCAGGATCAACTGACTAAAAGATCTAATTGACTAAAAGATCTAATTGACTTCCTGCTGTATCGCCTTGTGTAATTATAATATCAAGGATCTTGGAGAGGTACCAAGTAAGGAAGCTGGGATAAAAAGTAAAAAGTGCTGTGAATGCTCAGCAAGTCAGGTAGCGTTCTCTAGAGAGAGAACTGCAGTTAGTTTTGGGTCAATGATTCTCCAACAAACCCCTTCATTGATCTGAAAAGTTATCTCGTTTCTCTCTCCAGAGAATGCTGCCTGACTTGCTGAGTATTTTCAGCAAATGCTGTTTTTATTTCAGATTTCCAGCACCTGCAATTTTGATTTTTCTAGAGCAGACATACCAGGATGATATGAAGGGTGATGAAGTTATGCAGAGAGAGTAGAGAAGGTAGATTGTTCTTCTCAAAGCAGAGAAGGTTAAGGAATATCTAAAATAATGTGCATGTGTGGAAGGTGGTGAGGGTTTGATCTAACAAATTCTCTATCCTCTGTAGTCAGTTGCCATGGATAAAAATAATCTGCAAAATAATTAGAGTCAAAATGAAAACTCATTTTATTATATTTTTATCAAGATCAGAAATGTTGGTGCATGCAGATTCTGTACAAAAAAGCCATTTGGCAATGAACTTGAAGAGTGTAAGTTTATGGCATCATGTAGAGGTTGGTGGGATTATATTGGATCATTCTTTTAAAGTGCTGGCATAGCCATGAGAGGCTTTTTAGGTACAGGCAATCCCCAGGTTATGATAGGGTTCCGTTCCTGAGAACTGTTTGTAACTTGAACTGTTTGTAACCTGAACTGTTCGTAAGTCAGAGCTGAACAAAATATTTGTGGGAGAGGATCACGGGAACAGCTGTGACAGGAGAGCAAGCAGGCGAGGGGAGAGCAGCTGCCAGCTGGCCTCACTGACTTGGGGAGTGAGCGGGTGAGTCTGCTCAGCTCTCCCAGCTCTGCTCGGCTCAACCCAGCCCCCGATTGTTGCGGGTGGGGAAGGGGATGGGAGAGAAGGCATATGGAAATATCCCATTCCCAACTGGCAGAAAATGCCTGCAGCCCCACAGTAGCCAGCAAATCCTTCCCCTTCCATCCCACCAGTGTCCCAAACACTCATTCCAATGTACAGGGTGTCCATAATTAGACCCCAAGTTCCAAAACCATGCTTGCCACTTTTTTGCTTTTATTTGTTTAGTTGACACATGGGAAACTGAACTGAGAACTAACAGAAATATTTGCAAAACCAAACAAAATGGAATTGATTAATAAAATGAAGTTTCCCTCTTGTAGTATGTAAGCAACCTCAACACTTAAGGTGTCTGTGAACTTGTTCAAGTTCATCTCAGTTCTTTAAGTAGTTTGAATAATTCAACAAAAAAAGTTTCAGGTTATGTCTCTTTAGCTATATTTACCAGAATCTTGAGAGTTGTTGTTAAGCAATAATATTGTTTGGTGTGCTCCATTTTGCTGCATTAGTGATAGAAAGTGAATATTAACCATTAGCTTGAGCTATATCAGAAATGTGGCCGTGGTCATGGAGCTGGCTAGCTTGTTTCTTAATGTAGACTTATAGAACAAACATCTATGTGGTTCCGTGCTCCAGAGGATACTGATTTAAGATATTAATATTGGTTTCTCTTCCATGTTGCCAAAGTTTATTTTGTTCTTTGAGGTTCAGAAAAATGAGAAGTGCCTTCATTGAAATCTTAAAAATATATAGAGCAGCACACAAGATGCTGGAGGAACTCAGTGTCTCAGTTAGCATCTGTGGAGCATCTCAACCTGAAATGTTGACTGTCCATTTCTCTCCATAGATGCTGCCTGACCCCCTGAGTTCTTCCAGCATCTGCAGTCTCTTGTGTCTCAGTTAAAATATTTAGTCTCTGGCAGGCTATATATTTATTCTTTTTCAACACCGTTCTTCTTTCTCCCCATGACCTTTCACCCCCTTACCAATCAAGAACCACTCAATCTCTGCCTTAAATATACCCAATGACTTGGACTCCACAGCTCTCAGTGACAATTAATTCCACAGATTTGCCACTCTCTGGCTGAAGAAATTCCTCCTCATCTCAGTTTTAAGAGACATCCCTTTATTCTCTATCTGGAGGCCTGTAGATGCTCAGTTGTTAAATATATTCAAGCTAGACATTAATGGATTTTTGAACTCTAAGGGAATTTGGAGATGGAGTGATTAAGTGGGGTTGATGTGGAGATTAGCTCTGACCTTATTGAATGGTGGAGCATGCCAAGCATGGCTTGTTCCTGCTTGTCTTTAAGTCATGGTTTCTCTGCTTACTCTTTTTATAGGACTGGGCAAAATAATGAGCAGGAGAGAGAATAATAGACAAACCAGTAATCAATCCATATGATAATATTGAAAAGTGTCAGCCAGTAAGTTTAAAATTATGGTAATGGGTACTTTTAGTAACAGGAATACACAGAACAAGTCAAATGATGTATGAAGGTCACCCAGGCCGTAAAAGGCAGTAGGTGGGGAGAACTGCTTAAATAGAAGAAAGCAAAGAAAACTGAAGATGCTGAAAATCATGAATAAAAATGCAGAATGTTGGAAAAAGCAATTTTTTTTTCCCCCCAGTGCATTGATGCCTATGTTAGACCTATTGAGGGTTTCTGGTACGTCGTTTGAAAGAAAGTATGCAGCAGTAAAAATGGAGTAATTAGAGTATTTGACCTTCAAATAAAAGAGAGTTTATTCATATTTAGCATGGAATGGCTAAAGAATCAATGCTGTCCTTGAGGTTGGTGCATTATTTTGAAATGGTGGTCCGAATGAGTGGAAGGGGGTGGCAGGCAGAATGGAGATCAGTAGCAAAGCACTCACCTATTCTCTGTGTATTTGCCCACAGCATATTCTGAAGAGGCAAGTGTCTGCTCCAGGTGGAAGGAACACATAAAGCCAGGATAGACTTGCTTGAGGGGTAGATTATGAAGAATGGAACAAGCATCTTGGTGAGGAAAATCCTTGCAGAAAGCTAAGAGAAGGGAGGAAAATTAATAACAAGACCATGCTGGGTGACGTGAACAGTAGAGAATTTTGAGTTTAAAAATGACTTTCCAGTCCTTATTAACATGTGCTGTTAAGACTCCACTATTTGGCAGATGCAGAGGTAAGTGTCTTGGAAGGGGCGAGCAAGGGAAATTACCTTCAATTCATTTCATTCATGGGAAGTGGAAAGAAATGGTATCTTGACCATTTGAGGAAATGGTATTAATAATTAAGCATAATTGACATTTAGAGACTTGAGCTTCATTGCAAACATTGACATCAGAACAATTTAGAGTCATGGAGCATGGATAAAGGCCCCTTGGCCCATTGAGTCTGTGCTGATTCAGCACTAATCCAATTTTATTCTCTCCACATTCCCATGGACGATGACTCCTCACAGACGATGGGGAATTGTGTGTGTGTCTTCTGTGTGTGTGTGTGTGTGTGTGTGTATATATACACGGAGACATGAAGTTGAACTCCACCACATGATTTAATCAGTTAACTAAATGCATTTTAAGCAAAAAGCAAGTATTAGTAATGGTAACCATGAAACTGCCCTGAATTGTTTTTAAAGAAAAAACACTTGGATCATTAATGTTCTTCAGGAAAGATAATAGAAACATAGAAAACCTACAGCACAATTTAGGCCCTTTGGCCCACAAAGCTGTGCCGAACATGTCCCTACCTTAGAGACCCACAGCCCTCTATTTTTCTCAGCTCCATGTACCTATACAAAAGTCTTTTAAAAGACCCTATCGTATCCGCCTCTACTACCGTTGCCGGTAGCTCATTCCACGCACTCACCACTCTCTGAGTAAAAAAACTTACCCCTGACATCTCCCCTATACCTACTCTCCAGCACCTTAAACCTATGTCCTCTTGTGGCAACTATTTCAGCCCTAGGAAAAAGCCTCTGACTATCTACCCGATCAGTGCCTCTCATCATCTTATATACCTCTATCAGGTTCCCCCTCATCCTCTGTCGCTCAAAGGCCGAGTTCCCTCAACCTGCTTTAGTTCCCTCAACCTGCTTTAATCTGCTGTCTTAATGCCTTCTGAAGTAAATGTGACCTTTTACTAACAGCAACCTGTTAATTCCTAACCTTTAATTGCCTAGTTGGTTTTTTAGTTGTGTCAAAGGTCTATGCAAAGCATAAGAATAAAACTGTTGGACCAGAGTGCGTTGACCCAGGATCAGAAATACGTTGCTATTCCTTCATGGGTCAAAATCCTGGAACTCTGTTTTCTGGCTCCTGTGGGAGTACTTAAACCATGGGGATTTCAGCGGTTCTCATGCCCATATGATCCAGCAGAATTCTTGAGTTTACAATTGAGAACAATACACGGAAGCTCCAAATGGTGATTAATTCAGTTTTGTATGAAGCTTGCTCCCAGAATGTTTTTTTTAAAACCATAACCTTCTGCTCAAGAAACTCTTTTGACATTTAAGACAAACAAAATTTTTTGCATTGGTTACAATGATTTTGGGTGCACTGCACTAACAGAGCTAGCTCAATGAAGCAGAAACTCCAAATAAAAGCATTGAAATCTCCCCTAGTTCTGCTTAATTCACCACTATCTTGAACAAATCACTTCTGCATCTACACAGAAGCAAGTGGCTTCTTTCTTGCATCTAGGTTCATTGCAATGAACATGGTTGTGCTCTGGTAAAATTGTTGTTAATGGAACCTACCAATTGCCCACCTTTCATACATTTTGCTTTTGTATCTGAAATTCCTCATTGCTCTCTACCCATATTCCTTGGGATTTGGACAAATAGGAGTGACTTCACTGAAATATGTAAAGTTTAAAAAAAAAATGACTTGGCCTCTTAGAAGGACTGATGGGGGATATGCTTTTTTCCCTGGCTGTTATCTTCATTACTAGCTGTTGGATCATGGTTCTTTACTCCTCTTCGGAAGCCATCGATTTGTGCTAGGGTGTACAAAGGACAATGGCCATTCATATCTCGCATAAAAGACTATTTTTTTTATTGTGCCCCTAAATAGTTGAGAGTGATTTTGAAAAATAAAAAGATACGTGCTGATGCTGGAAATAGAAATAGAAGTAGAAACTGCTGGAAATATTCAGCAGGTCAGGCAGCATCTGTGGAGAGAGAAACCAAGTTAATGTGTCAGGTCGATGACCTTTCAACAAATTTTGAGTTTGTTGGTCAGCATTGCATTTGAATCCCCGTTTTTTGCTTTCCATTGATTTCCATTTTCTGCATATAGGAGATATTAGTTAACTGTGGGCAGGCATGAGGTCTTGCTGGCACCTAACAGTAGTGTGCAAAACATCAGCTAATGTTGCTTTCAATTCTGTGATTCTGTTTTCTGAATGCTTATTGTAAGGATTATATTTATTTATCAGAAGCATTGCCACTAGGTTGGGTTGACTTTTTTCAGCTTGCTTGGCCATTTCAAATTGATGTAGGTTTGGAATCATTTGTGGATTAAACTTTACAGGAATAGCGAGTTTCTTCCACAAAGGTTATGTCAAAAGTTGGGTTTTATGATGATCCAACTGCTCTTATTGAAGCAAAATTTTTATTTCCAGTGTTATTAAACTGAAACCAAATTCTCTATGGTGGGATTTGAATTTGGGTTCTCCAGATTATTGGACCAGTAATATAACTGCAACATTATCATGCACACTAGGAAATAAGTATTTCATTAGTTAGGAAGAATTTTATTATTGTAGCTCTTTGCCACACTTCAGCTAATGTTTTCACTGAACAGTCAAAATTCCAGAGACTGTTAAACCACAATGCTCATTTCACTCTCAAACCTGGTTCCAGGGCTCTTGGTAAACCACCATGTAGGATTAATTCACCAGAAGTCTGTGTTATGTACTCTGAACCAAATGCACCAGGAAAAGGATGCATGAGTGTGGTTGTAACAGAAGAACAATTGCAGGAAGAAGAGAATGTTTTTACAGTTGTGTTGAACACTATTCAGAATCTGTGACTTTGTCATCTGGCAGGATTTATCAGAATTTTGAAATATTTTGCTCATTAAATTCTCAGGGGCTTTTGCTGGAGTGTTCAATCACTTTTTAACTGGTTCTATAGTTGGGTTTTTTGTGAAGTGGGAAATAAACCTATCTTGTAATCAACCCCTGGTGTCACACGATGATCGGTTGCTTGTTTCTTGATGGGTTTTCAGACTACATTAATGATCCTTGTTAGTTAATTTATATACAGATTCTAACAATATTTGGATTAAACCTGGCCTGTGCAGACATTGCAGATTTTCTGTTTTTATTTTGGGGATTTCATCACAAGTGGCCCAAAGTTCAAAATGAATCAGAAAGAAATGGGGAGGATGCCAACTATCTCTGCAATTCAAACATGACCTGAATTGTCAGAAGCGGTGGTTCTGGTCAGGTCTGTAATACCATATGAAAAGCAAACACTGCAAATCCTGTAAGTCAGAAATAAAATGAGTAAAGATTGGAAATGCACATCAGGTCATGCAGCATCAGTGGAGAGGAAAAAAAAGTGTTAACCTTCTAGTTTAAATGTTCATTACAACTCTGTATCTAAATCCACAGGAGATGTCTGACCCGTTGAGTATCTTCAGCATTTTCTGTTTTTATTCCATCCCATTGCCAATGTCCCTATTTTTATGAACTGTGATTGGTTAGTAAGACCAGAACCATTTCTTGTTTTCCCACTTAACGAGAAAGAAAAAAACATTTTGCCAGCTTATCAGTATCTAATTGGGTATTTTGGCCAGCATGGCAGAAACTCATGGCTTACCCTAAAATGACACCATTTTGATGGGTGTAACCGTAGGTGGAACATAATACTTTAATTATTTGAATAATTCTGCATCTCCAGTGTTGTTAACAAGCAGTTGATGTATGTTCAGAAGGGTTTTATGAATGTTGGGTGAATAATTAAATTTTTTGTTAGCAGCTATACTGCTGTTGCTATTCCTGCCTTGTATATTAGAGTTGGCTTAGTGCATTAGTTACTTCATTAGGCTCCAGGAATAAAATCGGTCGTCTAGAATGATTTTTTTTTATTGATTCATGCTCTTGTGAAAAATTATCCGAACGTACACCTCTGGACTCTGCAGTAGGAACGATTAGAAGTAATATTTTGAAGGACCTCTACCTGAATATTTGGTTCAACTATAGGTCCCTCATGGGGAAAGGACCTTTGTCATTTCTACTGTTGGCACACAAATACTTTCAGTAGGCAACAACTTTCTGCTCTGAAGTATGCAGGAACTGTAACAGAACTGTAAAAATTTATTGGCACTAAAAGAACTCAAAAGTTGGTCACTCTTTTCCAAACAACCTGAAGTCACTTGCCAGACTTAAATCATTCAAAATCCCAAATTTAATTCCACATACAGAACATTAGATTCAGCCACTGTATTCCCAAACATATGATCCAAATACTTTCAATAAATAACCACATATCTAGGTCATTGTTGAAATAGAACTTCTGAACAAATATTTACTGTGGGTATTGATTTTGGAGAGATCATTTACTTGAATCATCAGAATTGCTTTGGGAAATGTCACCAACAATAATAGAGAGTTTCTATTCATTCTCATTTTGGAGTATATACAATTTTTGTATCCTTTTATACAAAAAAAACCTCTCACTTTTAAAGCAGAGCAAGGGTTGATCTAAATTTCTTCTATAAATTAAGAAATTATTTGACCCTTTGTGCCTGCACTTTCTTTTTATTAGATTTTATTAATCCCACCTTCCCACTTTTTCCCATAGCCCTGTAAATGTTTTTTTCCTTTCACTTCAGTTTTATTGAATTCTCTTTTGAGTGTTTCAAGATCACAGGAATGTTTTCTTGTATCTCTTCTGGTTCCTTTGCCATCTTTTGTCAATGAAAATCCCAATAAAACCCTGCTGACGCTATAAATCTGAATTTTTTTAGTTGCGACAGCATTTGCAATTCTATTGTAAGTGTTCAGGAACCAATATTTACTGCATGCGCATTTTGGGACTTGTTATGTGGCAAAATAATTATGTAATTTTATTTTTATTTAACTGCATGTCAGGACGAAGTTGTTTGTTGGCTTGTCACTTTGATAGATTTTTGCTTTTGGGCCACAAGTTTATGGGCTCCTGCTCCACTTCCAGCTGAAGTGCCTGTTTGTTGTGGTGGTTCATGTTAATTGTATTTTGTTCAATAATGGGGAAAGAGTTCTCCTGCTGTTGTGGCTAACATTCCTCCATCAGTGAAAAGTGCCAAAAACTTGGCTTTTTTGTCTTTTACTGGGGCAGTGTGCATCCTAAATCATGATATTTCATAGAGTCATAGAATGATACAGTGCAGAAGAGTTTATCCCATTGTGCCTGTGCCAGCTCTTTGAAAAAATCTGCCCAATTAATCCCACTTGCTGGCAGTGGGATTAACGTTAATGGGAGGGGTGTTTTTAATGCAGCAAAGGTAAAGTATTGCTGCAGGCTGTCGACTGTTCAGCCTTTTTGAGTGGGCTCTTTTGCTGGAACATCCTGGGCTAAATAACTTTCTTATGTGTTGTGTTATGAAACAGACCTGTACTGCTTTAAATTTGAGCATTCTGTCATGGATTTTGATCAACTGTAATCCTTTACAGCAGACGCTTTTGTTCTTGCAAAGGCACAGTCATGGGACAGATATTTTCTACTGACTCGTTTTGATGTTGTTCTGTCCCACTGGGTTTATGCCAGGTCAGTATAAAGTCTACAGGCTTTACTGAAAATTGCTCATTCATTTTGGTAAATATAAATTGCTGTCATGTATTTTTTTTGTCTCAAGTGGAAATTCTGGGTTCTTTTGGATACAAGTTGGGAAATTCGGAGGAACTCAATAGGAAAACTTCAAGTGATATCGTGGACAACTTTATAGTATGTCATTTGCATCTCTTACACGTCCATACCTTATGACAGAACACCTTTTAAGATAAAGTGTAGAGTTGTAAACTGTATTGGTTACATCCTTGAAGGCCACAGAACTGCAAGTTATTTTGAAATGACTCAGCGGTATGATGCCTGCGCAGATAGTGACTTGTATGTTCTGCTTTAAGTTTGAACATCCTGTGAGTTTGAGAGTGGTCCCTCCATTGGTATGATTCCAGAACACCTCTTTTGTACCTTGTCGAATGTTTTTATATCTTTGTAACACGGACACCCACATTAGACTATTGTTTATTGACTACAGCTTCACCTTCAATACTATAATTCCAAGCAAATTCATCACCAAACTCTGAGACCAGGGATTCGACACCTCCCTCTGCAACTGGATCCTTGACTTCCTGACCAACAGATGGCAGTCAGTGAGGATAGGCAGCAACACCTACGGCACGATTATTCTCAACACTGGTGCCCCAGAAGGCTCTGTCCTCAGCCCCCTACTCTACTCTCTATACACTGATGACTGCATGGCCAGATTCTGCTCTAACTCCATCTACAAGTTTGCAGATGATGCCACCGTAGTGGGTTGTATCTCAAATAACAATGAGTTGGAGTACAGGAAGGAGATAGAGAGCATAGTGGCATGGTGTCATGTCAACAACCTTTCCCTCAATGTCAGCAAAAGGAAAGAACTGGTTATTAACTTCAGGAATAGGGGAGGTGCACATGCACCTGTCTACATCAACGGTGCTGAAGTCAAGAGGGTTGAGAGCTTCAGGTTCCTAGGAGTGAACACCATCAATAACCTGTCCTGGTCCAAGCACGTAGACGCTACAGCCCAGAAAGCTCACCAGTGCCTCTACTTCCTCAGGAGGCTGAAGAAATTTGGCATGTCCCCTTTGACATTCACCAACTTTTATTGATAAACCATAGAAAGCATCCTGTCTGGATGCATCATGGGTTGGTATGACAACTGCTCTGTCTGTGACTGCAGAGAGTTGTGAATGCAGCTCAGCACATCACGGAAGCTAGCCTCCCCTCTACTGACTCTGTCTATACTATTTGCTGTGTCGGTAAAGCAGCCAGCATAATCAAAGACCCCACCCACTCTGGACATCAGGCAGAGGATACAAAAGCCTGAAAGCACATACCACCAGGCTCAAGGACAGCTTTTATCCAGCTGTTATCATACTAGGGAACAGTTCAATCGTATTATAAAATGGAATTTTGACCTCACAATCTACCTCGTTATGACCTTACACCTTATTGTTGACATGCACTGCACTTTCTCTGTCGTGGTGACACTTTGCATTCTGTATTGTTTTACCTTCTTACTACCTCAATGCACTGTGTAATGAATTGATCTGTATGAACAGTATACAAAACAAGTAGCTCAGTACAAGTGACAATAGTAAACTAAATCCAAATCCGATATGAGAGTGAATCTGGTAATGGATTGCATTTGCCTTTTCATTTCCCATTCACAAGTGGTTATGAACAATGAAGGTGGACAGTTACCTTGCTTCCAGAAAGTTGTGCAGCAATTTCAATTCCACTGTCCTTTAATTCCTTCATATTACACCTCGTACCACAGATGGCCTGCTTAGGACTGGATATAATACACCATTATGATGACCATTTTTCTCCAAACATGTTTATATAAAATCTAAAAGGAAACTATGTTCAATGTACTTTCTACTCTCTGCTCTCTTATGGACAGATTAGCAATTACAGTTTTCTTGAATGATGAAAAAGTTTGTTTGTTAATCTGTGTCAAATGCAGATTCTGTAGTTTGTGTGAATATCTGATAATATAGAAGACCAGTATGATGGTTACAGTATGTTAAGGTAATTTTCTTAAGTGCTTAGAAGTTTCTGAGGGATGTGGTTAACACTTTTTTTTCAGGAAAATGAGTCAAGAAATATTTTTACAGGTGGTTGTGCATGTTGGGGAAAAATGGCTGGAATGCTGATGTGGAAAAGATAAAATGTTGGTCTGATGTTTTTTGGGTACTTTGAAAATGCTGGAGCAATCTTTGAAGATTGCCTCAGCTGCAAGTTGGAGTGTTCAGAGGAGCCTTTTGACCCTCAGTTTTTGAGGCTTTGGAATAAAAGTGAGTTTGTGCCACCCTCTCGAGCAATGTTTTAACCAAAGGGAATTGATGATTGGTTGGAAAAAAGCTGTTGTTGGTCGCTTCCTGAGTTGAATTGCTGCATTATGCCCACGTAATTGATTTGTGTTTGTACTAGTTGGCAAGTCCACAGAAAGTGAAGAGTGGCAACAAAAGGAAAGTGATTTGCCCTTCTTTTTTCCACTTGGCCTTCTGGAATTTTCCAATATCTGATTTGCACTTTAAAGATCAAGAATCTCTTATTTTTCTCCTCTTTCAATGAAATCAGTTCACTCACAGATACTGTGAACCATACAGGGCAGTGGGTGCCCTCTGTGACCATTCTTACTGTACAAGACAAAGCATTGAATGTCAGGCTAATGGATGTTAAGGAATATTGCAGCCATGCTTAATTCTATCTTGGCATGTAGTGCACGTATCATAAAAAATTTTGACGAGATCTGTTGAACTGATAGCCGCGTGTCAATTGGAAGCACTCTTATATCTGACTTAAAAGGTCCTATTCAAGGCACTTTATGCAATTTTGAACAAGAGCAAGGGATTTATCCCTCGTGTCTGGATAGATTTTAATCAATACAACTAAAACTAATTATCTGATTACAAAGATGCTGTTTGTGAGAGCTTGCTGTGTGTGAAATTGTCTGCAATTGTTGCCACATTACAACAGTGACTTCATTTAATAAAGTATTTCACAGTCTGTAATGTGGATTGTAAAGCCCTGTGGTTATAAAAGAGATGCAATATAAATGCATGCCTACCGCTCACTCCTCCTCCATAACAAAACACCACGTGGTCTGAATATTGCCATAGTGTCTATGGTGAACTGCTTTTGAGTCTTGTGACTTGTTGGGAAATAGTGGTCCTGCACAACAGTGAGATTAATGAAGAGTGGTGGTGTCAACAGGTTACTTTCAAGACAGCACTTGGGATTAGACAATCCAGAGTATTAGTTTCTCTTCAAATATAGCTTTGGTACAATAGGTGCTACTGCACTGAAAAATAGCAAAAAACAGGTTGGGCATTTATTTAGTAGACATTGTTAAAAACATTTCTTTCTTAAACAATTAATAATTACAATAAATTCAAGGAAGAGAGTTATTTTGGAGGGCACGTCGCAAATCTATTACAATTGCCAGTAGTTCAAGTCCTTGAACTAATTTAAATGAAATGGTTCACACCTCTCTCCTTTCAGTATTTTACCTTATCTGTGACTTCCTCTTGAAGCAGGTGAGACACATCATTTATGTAATTTTAGATTCAGGGGAGAAGGTGATGATTGATGATTGTATCAGGTTTGGTATGCATTAGGTTGCTTTTTTTCCAAGTATGTTTGTTGTTTTGAGAAGCTGCATCTGTAAAATGATCAAACCAAAAAAAAATCTTCAATTGTTTTTAAAATAACATATATTTTTGTGATCGTCTCTTGCTCTTTGCTGAGCGTGTGAATATTAACAACAATCTTTGTTAATGGCAGGCTTATGTTAAAGCACCAGCCACATAAATACCATGTCGACAAGTGCTTGTTCGAGGTTGGGTATCTTATGGCAAGTGACTCATCTCTTGACATCCCAAGTGTTTCCACTATCTACAAGGCACAGATTAGGAAACTGAAGAAATACCTTTTGCTTGCCTAAATGATGGCAGTGCTAAGAAACTTGACACCGTGCAGGCCCCAGTAGCCCACTTGATCAACTTCTAAACATTCATCCCCTCCACCCCTGATGCATGGTGGCTGCAGTGTGTCCCATCTACAAGTGCACTACAATTAGTAAGGCTACTTCAGCAGCACCTCCTCAGATCCATAACCTCTGCCACTGAGTCATGCATGACCCGATTTGGAAATGTATTGCCATTTCTTTATTGCCACTGAGTATAAATCATGGAACTCCCTATACAGTAGGACTTCACCAGAAGGACTGCAGCAATTCAAGAAGGCAGCTCAACGCTACCTCTTGAGAGCAGTTAGAGAAGGATGTTAAGTACTGGCCTTGCTGGCAAAGCCTAGATCCCAAAAATGAATTCGGGGAGGGGGATGAAAGAAGTGTTTTTTTTAATGTTAGGTTTGGTCTCTGTCATTCTGAAGGAAAGCATAGATGATGGAGCAGCATTTTAGGAGTGCAGGTAGCTTCTCAGCATTTTACCACATACATATTGGCCATGAATAATGGTGGTTTGTTGTACTAAAGAGTCTGGTCTGATTCTGCTCTTGGCTGATTCCCAACCATTTATGTTTCCCTTCAGGTGGTCCCTGGTCAGCAGTTGTGTGTGAAATTTAGCTGACCTTCCTTTGTCTAGCCAAATGGTGCAGAGATCAGTTGTGCCATGTCCTTCAATGCTCTTGGATGTGACCAATGAATAGCACTGATGTCTCTGACACAGTGCCATAATGCACAATTTTTATAGGAATTCTCTGCACC
Source organism: Pristis pectinata (assembly GCF_009764475.1). Taxonomy (NCBI): domain Eukaryota; kingdom Metazoa; phylum Chordata; class Chondrichthyes; order Rhinopristiformes; family Pristidae; genus Pristis; species Pristis pectinata. Next base: position 24,005,028 of record NC_067409.1, on the reverse strand, counting down.
CTGATTGTTGTGATCAGATGATTAAAAAATATGATTGGATACTTTGAGCACAAGAATGACAGATGTGGAACCCCTAAACAAACCAGAAAGTACTCAATAGATCAAGCAGCATCGGTAGGTAGAGAGACAGAATTGTCGTTTCGGGTCAAGGACACCTTTACAAAAGTGGAAAAGTGAGATAACAGGTGTATTAAGTTGCAGGGAATGGGTGGGTGGAGGGAACAGAGGGAATGTGTGTGATAAGGTGCAGAACAAAAATGTCAAAGTATCAATTACTTTCTAAACAAAAAATCATCTGTTATAGAATCAAATTGAAACAAGAAAGCACAGCCATATTTGTGGAGAGAAGGGAAAATATGGTACGGCCACCTGAAACTGTTGAACTCAATATTCTTTGAGAGCTGAGGTGCTGTTATTTTTAAGTTCATTATATATATATATTATATGCACACACATGAGGTGAACTTGTGTACTAATTTGAACCCATTTTTGTTGAAGTGTGATCTTTCTGCTAATTTGTTGATGCATTGATATTAATGTTTAATCCTCGTCCAGTAAATCAGGTTTTTCTCTTCATAAACTCTACTGTTGGGTCTGAAATATTCACCCATCCATGAGTTTCCAGTAAACCCTATTCTGCATTTAGGCTGTGTGTCTTCCCACAGGAAATGGCAGTGAATTAATTTGTAAGCTTTATTAAGTTTGTGCTTTGGTATTTATTGAATTTTTTTTCCCCTGTGATGCAATCATTAGTAGACTGGTGTTTCTTCAGCCCTCTGATTGTAATAAGTTTGTTGGCTCTGATTTTAATTGCCCCACAAGGCAGAAACCAGGCAAGCAGCAGTTAAACTGAAGCAAATGATCTCTCTCTTCCCCCACCCCCCACCTTGTATTCCACTGCTTTCTAGTCATGTCCCAAGAAGAAATAAAATATTTCTCTCAACATCAGGGTTAAAGACAAACTACACTGTTAGCACAATTTCTGTCAAGAAGTCCTCAGCTGGTTCTTGTTACCATCCTTGTGCATTTTGTACACCTACTGTCTCAATTTAGTGTCTGCATTTTGATTCTGTTCCCCTCCCTGCTCCTAATGTTCCATATAGGAATGCACTTGGAACAGTTATTTACCAGGAAGCTGGTGCTGTATTTTTTTTCATTTCTCCCTGCCCCACTGACTCCCTCCTACCTCCTATTTTCACTGTTCGTAATTCTGGCAAGGACAGGAAGAACATATAAGTTGTTGTTTACATTTTGGGAACAATGTTGGTCACCACCTTGAATCACTTCAGTCTATCTGGTAAATGGATTCCATGTGCTATTGGTGGGGAGTTGCAGGATTTAGATCCAGTGGTAAAGCAGTACAGTGTGGTATTTCTATGAAAGGAGGGCATGGAATTTGCAGGACCATCAGGCAATGAGGTATAGGAGCAGAATTAGGCCATTCGGCCCATCAAGTATGCTCTGCCATTGAATCATGACTGATTCTGTTTCTCTCAACTGCCTTCTCCCTGTATCCCTTAACCTCCTTGCCAATAAAGAACCTATCAATCTGTGCCTTAAATACACCCAGTGACTTGGCCTCCACAGTCCTCTGTGGCAACGAATTGCACAGATTCATCACCCTCTGGCTGAAGAAATTCCTCCTCGTCTCTGTTCCAAAGGGGCATCCCTTTTATTGTGACATTGAGAATTTGCAGACAGTGGCATTTCCATCTGCTTCCAGCTTTTGTGGATTTGAGAGAGTCCTCAGATTCTGTCCTGCCAATACTTCACCTTGCAGCCTCAGTGTGCTAATGTGGTGGGAAGTTCTCAGGATGGATGATCGATTAGCTCTGCTGCTTTGTCTTGATGGCTCGAGTGTTGGTAACGTATTCTAAGGGTAAGGCACAGAAAATAAATGGGCCCTGGAGTAATCTAAGTGATAAACCATCGGTGGTTGGGATTGTTGATCTTTGTACAAAGTCTGATTTTAATCACTGGAGATTAAAGTTTTGCCAGGGATTCTTGATGCCAAATTCAGTCAACCGCTGCCTTGGTGTCAAGGGCAATCACTCTCGCCTCACCTCTGGAATTCAGCACGTCTCTCTGGAGAATCCTATAGCATGGAAACAGTCCCATCAGCCCACTGTGTCAGTGCTGGACCACGCTGAGCCCATAGCCTTCTGTGCCATGGCATTTCAAGCACTTATCTAAGTACCACTTAAATGTTCTAAGAGTACCAGCTTTCACTGCCCTCTTGTGTAGTGTGTTCCAGTGCTGTCGGAGCTGTATTCACCCAGGTACTTGGATGGTATTCCATTACTCTTTGAGTCTATGTTGGTGGAAAGGACTTGTATTTTTACATTTTGTTGTATGAGTGGCCAGTGAAATCCATTGTCAATGAATGTGAGGTGGCACCTCTTTAGTCTAAAAGAAAACCATCTATGCAAGACACGTGGATGAAATGGAACTACCGTGTGCACTGAGGTTTCTTGTTCAGAAGGCATTAAACATCTCAAGTGGAAAGGATCATAAAATAAAATGCTGGGTTTTATGGCAAAAGTTGTGAATAAAAGTCATTCATCAAACTCTTCAAGACCATTGGCAGCAAATTTCTGCTCTGCTCCCTTGAAGAATGCAAGAGTTTAGATTGGCTATGATGCTGGTTGTTTTAAGGATTACAGATACAAAGAAAAACTTGGAAAAATTTGCTGATTTCATCGACTGGGGTGATTTTGAGAGGTGATCAAAATCCTGTATTGATGGATGAGAGCGAGTCATAAGAATCTTGGCTGTTTCAAGTAGCTGCAGGAACATAGATGAAATGTGAAATACAAAAGATTTAGGACAAGGAGCAAGGGGCTATGGAACACAGTGCCAGAATTAGTGATTAAACTGGGGAGTGTGACAATGTTTAAGCATAAATTGGAGAAACTGTTAGCAGAATATGGGACCAGATTGGGCCTTCTGTCAGTGAGAAGGATCAGCACAAAAACAGATTGACTGGCTGAATAACCTGATACTCAGTTACAATTTCTTTGTAATTTGGCATACTTTTTTTTTGAAACATCCAGAAACCTGGGAAAAACTTTGAGTAAGTTTAATGCACACTTTACTTTCCATGATACCTAAAACTGGCTATGTCATTGGTTGTTGCTGGTCTTTTGTTGTCATTGAATTATTTTCTTCTGACTTGTCATCACTTCATTTTCCCTCTGATGGGTACATTGTGAAAAGCTAGGACTCGTGTGCATTTAAACCACAGCCTGGAGCCTTTTGACGCGGGGTCACATGTGGAATATACTCTAAATGCTTGGAGTGCGGAATCTTTACCATTCTTTGAAATATTATTCAAGTCTATAAATCATTGTCATATATGAGCAGTGTGTAAGTGTGTGAGCCTTCACGTGGACATGGGCCTAATACAAAGAGTGAAATGTGTTGCTTCACAGTCTGCCCCTTGAGCTGCAGCCTGAGGCTTAAAGCGGCAGTCCCTTCACAATAACCATTTGAAAAGAATGCACATTTGTAAAGTTTTTGCCAAGTTTTGGCAAATTGCCAAAAAAACACACATTTTCCTTTTACCAACTTCCTACAATTGCCAAAAAAAATCTGACTAGGGTTTAGCACTGTGTATTACATGTGTTTTGTTGTCCTTGGCTCCAGGAAATGCCTCCCTCCTCATCTCCTTTTTCCATCTGAACAGTTTTGCGAATGAATAAGATTTATACATCAGCCTGTATTACCCAGGTTATGCACATTTTGTAAACTGTGCGGGTGAACACATTACCGTATGTTTTCATCTAAATGTTTCTAGTCCCCTTCCTAATATAGAAGTATGTCTGGCTGAAAATGCACAGATGGCTATTCTCTTTTTGTGATAGAAAAGTTTAGCATGTACAAATATTATGTAATTACTGTCTCATTAACTAACTACACTATTAAAATGTACAAGCTGATCGCTCTTTTGCTGCATTAAAGTTTATTCAGTGAGCATTTGAGCTCTACAGACTAGAAGGTAGCATCTTCAAGATTTGTTTGTGTTCAGTTGGCTGATGGTAGAGATAGCGATGCTGCTGTTGATCTCAATGACCAAGCTATGAAAGCAATAATTGGCTCGGGCTTCTCCTGCTGATTATAATCTAATGACTTTTGTTGGAAGCGTACTTGTATACGAAAAGCATTGTGCTCAGCTGTGATATATCCTTTGCCAAAATTACTTGCTGAAATTTAATGTCAAGATTTGTGATGAATAATGGGCACTTAGAAGGGTACCACAGGGTGACTAAAGCTGTGGAATATGATTATCTAAGTTGGTGGTTCATTCTTTGGGCATTCAGTGCTTGCATCTGGCAGTGCAAAGACCTATTGTTTAAGAATGGAGGCGTAGCCTGCTGAAAGACTGAAAGCTTTTCATGTACGAATCAATATTCCAGAGCAATGCCCATCATGATTGGAGACCAAATGCACTGGGATATATAAAAAAAATGTAGGCCATTCAGCCTATCGAGCTGTGGAATTGCATCATGAAATTGTGTGGCATGGAAACAGGCCTTTTGGCCCACAGTCTCTGCACTGACCACCAACACCCATTTAGATTAATCCAACACTAATCTCCTGTTTTATTCTCCTCATTCCCATCAATTTCCCCTGGATTCCACTGCTCACCTAAACTAAGAGCAATTTACACTGGCCAATTAACCTACCAACCCACTCGGGGTTATAGGGAGAACATGCAAGTTTCATGCAGAGGTCAGCATTTGAACCCACAGCACTGAAGCTTGTAGTATAATAGTAAAGACTATGTAGGGTTCTTTACTGTAGTTCAATCCAGGTACCTTGGTTCCAGGCTTGGCTCTAACTTTAGAAGTTTATTGGCCCATATTCTGGACTTCTGCCTTAGAGAAGATATTTTCTGTCTGCCAATGCAGTTGAGTTCTCTGATCATCTTAAACCCCTCAAATAGATCAGTCCCCAGTCTTGTATTCTCCTGTGAACAAACGCCTTGTCTATTCCACCAGTCCTTGGGCATATCTGTGCTACACTTCCGGTTCTAAATATGTTTCTCTGTTACTCTTCTGTGAAGAAGTTCATCAAAATATACTCTCCAGGTGAAGTGTAGCTAGAGGGTGGAAAATTGGTTGAGTACAGTGTGACATCTTTTATGTTGTTACATCTTTTAGTTGTTTGTTACATATTCTTGTATCCTCAGTTATGAAGGGAACTGCTTCTATAAACTTGCCACACTGTAATTGCACTCTTCCGTTGTTGATGGCACTGCAATACTTCCACCGGAGCAAGGTTGTAATTACATCATGACAGGTTTGCGTAGTTTTCATTCTAAATATAAGCATTGGAATTCATAATACGAAACAGTAGAAAGTAAGAAATCAGAGCAGGAGTAATCCACGTGGCCCCTTGAGTCTGCTTCACCATTCATTTCGTGAGGCCGCACTTGGAGTATTGTCTACAGTTGTGGTCATCCTGCTTATAGGAAAGGTGTCATTAAGTTGGAAAGAGTGCAGAGGAGATTTAAGAGGATGTTGCTGGAACTCGAGGGACTGACTTATGGAGCGAGGTTGAACAGCCTGGGACTTTATTTATTGGAGCGTAGGAGAATGAGGGATGATTTTATAGAGGTGTGTAAAATCATGAGGGTGAATGCGCAGTCTTTTTCCTAGGATTTGGGAATCAAGAACTAGAGGGCTTAGGTTTGAGGGGAGAGATTTAATAGGAACTTGAGGGGCAACCTTTTCACCCAGAGGGTGGTCCATACATGGAATGAGCTGCCAGAGGAAGTGGTTGAGGCAGGTACATTAACATTTAAAAGGCACTTTGACAGGTATATTGGATAGGAAAGGTTGATGGGCCAAATGCGGGCAAATGGAACTAACTTAGAGGAGTATCTTGGTTGGCATGGACGTGTTGGGCCAAAGGGCCTGTTTCCGTGCACTGACTCTATAACATCATGGCTGATTTAATCTTGGCCTCGACTCTGGTTTCTGGCCAAGTCCCCTTTACCCTTGATTCCCCGTGTGTCTAAAATTCAGTCTGCAATCTACTTAATGACTTAGTCTCCAGATCTTTGGGATAGAAATTCCCAGGATTCTTGCTGTCCTTTTGAGAGAAAAATGTCCCTTCTTGTCTGTGTAAAATGGCAGCCTTTTATCCAGAAGTGATGCTCCAGTTCCCCACCTAAGTATAATCCTCTCAGCATCTTAAAAAGTTGAATAAAGACCTGGGAGGTGGGGGAGAAATGCGGAACAAGCACAGAATTGTATTAGGGATATCGATTGGGTAGACTGCAGGAATCTTTACCCCTTGTCAGAGGTGAATAAAACTGGAGGACGTAGATTTAGGGTAAGGGGTAAGAGATCTTGAGGGGATTTGAGGGCGATCTTTTTCATCCAGAAAGTAGCAAGTATGTGGAATGCACTGCCAGAGAGAGTGGTGGAAGCAGAGTTGCTGACTGCATTTAAGAGGTGTCTGGACATTGACGGCTTCGGACCAATTGCTAGGGTGTGTCAAATGAGGGGTTACAATCTTCAGTTACAGGGTAAGAGATTTAGGATGGAGATGAGAAGAAACTTCTTCATTCAGAGGTTGATGAATGTGTGGATTTTGCCACCACAGAGGGGCTGTAGAGGCCAAGTTGCCGAATATATTTAAGAAGGATGTGGATAAATTTCTGGAAGCAAAACACATCAAGGAGAATGGGGAGGGAGCTCGAATCTGGTATTGAAAGAGGTGATCAGTCTGACTAGCCCATCTCTGTGAGTAGAGAAACAGTTAACGTTTCAGGTTGAAGATCCACTCTGGTTTAACTCTATCAGAGACATCCACCCTCACTGCAGCTCAACAGGCTTCTTCTGTTCTCCTTCCAGTTTCGACAAAGGACCTTCAACTGAAACGTTATCCCTGTTTCTCTTCCCACAGATGCAGCCTGACCTGCTGAGTATTACCAGGCTTTTCTGCTTTTATTTTAAATTTCCAGCATCTGCAGTTTTTTTGATTGTTTTGAATGGCAGGAAAGGCTTGCAGGGCAGAACGGTCAACTCTTGCATGACTTTTTTTAATGTTTCTATGTTAGTTAAATATTTCAAAAGGGATTAGAAATAAATGGGGGAAAAAAGTATTTATGATGTTTGTTTCCATTTTAATCGTATGTGCATGTGCTAATCTTTATTTAATGGTCTATATAATGTTAATTAAAAATTGTTTCCCTTCAATAATTCGTTATTATGATTTGGCTACTTGGTCAGATTGGTGATATCTCTGTTGATGGGTGCCAGCGTGCTTTTGAAATGGCATCTGATACTTACAGGCATTGAATGGAAGTTATCACTACAGAGATAACTATATCTTTGCAGGGTCCTTTTCTTGTTTATTTCACTGCTAACTGCAAATTCTGGGACAAAGCTTTTAAACTTCTTGTATCTGTTGTAGTCATGCAGTCTGTTGTTGGCCCATGTTTATTCCCAGTCTGAGTCTTTTCCCCTGGTTTTTCTTCCCAAATTCTTTTGGAAAAACAAAGTCTATATTGTTCCCTTAGTCACAGAGCCAGGGGGCTATGAATCATTAAACAACAATCTTTAATGGGCCAAAATCAGATTCTTGCTGTTCAAATCAACAAGCCAGCACAAAATTTGCAATCTCTCTGTTGGTCTGCATGATGATTGCAATATAGAGATTGTTTACACTCTGTCATGAAGATATTGAATTTGTGTGCATTCAATGAAATGCTCTTGCCATCCCCAGAACTCCCTTTGATGCTTATTGGTTTTTGAGGAAAACACTGTACAAGTTATAATGGGAGGGAACAGTGCCTCCTCTGAGTTCACCTGTCACTGTTACTTCAGCTGCTTGTTTTCCTACTGACCACCTTCTCCTCCCACCTCTATCGTCACCACCACCATGCAGTCCTTCCACTCTTCACCTTGGGTTCCTGTGTGCTCATAATGCATGGACTAGAGACTCTTCTCGTAGATGTGGCCTGACCTGCTGAGTATTTCTAGAATCTTCTGTTTTTATTTTAGATTCCTGGGAGAAATGGGGGATGTTATATTTTTCCAGGAGGCTTTGAGCATATCCTCGAATCTTTTTCTCCATCCTCCTGTTAATGTCTGCTTCTGACAAAACTCGGATTAGTGTGTTTATTTTGGGGAAACAAAACTAGCACTGGGCATGTGAATGATCTGGCTTGTCCATCTTAACTGACCGAGCACAACCAGGGTCTCGATGTTAGGGATGATGGTCTGGGAGAGGATGCTAATGTTGGCTTGCTTATCCTTCAGTGAGTTTTCAAATTTTACAGAGATGGCTTTGGTATCTTTCCAGTGATTCGGAGCCTTTTGTAGGTGGTCCAGATTTCGGAAGCAGGCAACATAGGTGCTCAGTGGACCATGAAATTTGGGCCAGATGAGAGGTCTTGATCTTTAAATTCTGTCATCCAAAGGCTGTGCTGGTGCCTTGAATGCACTGGCAAACTACATCATTGGTATCTGCCTTCACCGAGTGGTGGCTCCTGAGATGTGACAAATGGGTTATTTTCTCCAAGAACTCAGTGTAAACCTTTTTATCGTCGGAGGTCAGGAATAAACCTTGCACATAACATCCACTCAGAGTGACCGTGGTAAGCATGACCTTTCACAGCTCCACCGTTTTTAACATCATGTCGGAGTTATTTTGGCCCTACATGCTGACACCTTGCATAGCTGAAGGGTCTTGTGTGCAAGTGCTGTCACTTGGTGGCGGGGTGCAGTGGGAATTGTGGTCGCAGAATGTCATACTATGAAATGGCTGGGGGTGGTGGAATAAAACTCAAACTCTGAAAACAGAAAATACCGGAAATATGCAGAAGGTCACAGCATTTGTGCGGAGAGGAACTGAGTTAACATTTCAGGTTGATGACCCCTCATCAGAACTGAAGGGTTGGAGAACGAGTGTATTTCAAGTTGCAGGGAAAATGGTGGGTGATGGAGGGAGAGTGTGGTGCAAATGGTGGCAATACTGGCTGAGAGAAGGCAGTTATCTCATGTTACTTCTCTCAAGGAGTAGGAATATATTTACTCTTAGGAATATAATTACTTTTAGGAAAGATTTTAGAGGGATTTTGGCCAAGCACAGGCAAATGGAACTAGATTAGGTAGGCACCTTTCTCGGCATGGACGAGTTGGGTCGAAGAGTCTGTTTCTGTGCTGTATGACTTTGACTCCATGACTAACAATCCAACTGAATTTGTCTAGCTGGGGCAAGTAATGAAAACCATAGCAGGCATAAAAGAAGCTGAAGGGAAAATTCTAAAGCAGGATGAGAGGTGACTTGATAGAGGTGTAAGATTATGAGAGGCATAGCCAGAGTGGACAGCCAGCACCTTTCTCCCAGGGCGGCAATGGCCAATACAGAGGACATCTGTTTAAGGTGAGTGGAGGAAAGTTTAGGGGAGATGTCAGAGGTCGTTTTTTTTTTTACACAGAGTGATGGGTGCCTGAAACACACTGCCGGGGTTGGTGGTAGAAGCTGATACAATAGGGACATTTAAAAGACTCTTAGATAAGCACATGGATGTAAGAAAAATGGAGGGTTATGGGCTGTGTAGGAGGGAAGGGTTAGATTGATCGTGGAGTAAGTAGGTTTATATAGGTCGGCACAACATTGTTGACTGAAGGGCCTGTAATGTTCTATGTTAGGGAAATGGTTGAAGTGATGCGCTTTCATTCTTTTTGAAATATGGATATTTTGCTGTTTATAGATTTGCAAGATTTCAGTGACAGCCCTATAAATAGAATGCCTGTTTTCCTCATGTATTCCTTGGCTGAAAATAAAACTGCAGATCTCGGTGCTGAAAATTTATCCTGTGTGTGTTAATGAAAGTGTCAGAAAACAAGATACCTAAAAGCAGTGAGGCATTGGTTTGTATTGAAACAGGATGGGTTAGACTTTTATGGAATGTGTATGATGTAATTGAATGGTGTGCAAAGAAGCACACACAGCTTTTTAATCTATTGCAATGAATGGCAATTAACTATTTAAATTATCAGAATGGGTTCCAAATGAAAGCACTATTGCACCTTTATAATGAAGAGCAGTGTGGTGTGCTCTTTGAGGTGTGCAGTGGAGTAGTGGGCCTTGTTCACATTATTTTGGTTCCTCCTGAAATTTGTCGTCTTGTGCTGCAGTGACTCAACTACTTATGTGAGTGTTGCGTGGGTGTTTGAGCCAGCCTGGTGATGTTTACTCCCTCTGTGTATTAAACCACCTCCTTCAGAATATATGCTACCACATGTCTCTCTTGAACAATTTGATTTTAGTTGACACGACACAGTCAGTGCAGCTTATTTAAGAACAGGGATCTTTGTCTTTAAAATGCCTGAAGGTAGTCCCAATAATAATGGCTCATGATTTGGTGCCAGTTATGTAATTAAAAGGAGAGGGTGTGTTGGGAGAAAGCTCTGGGTTACTTGCCCCCCATTTACTGTCCAATGATCCTTATTAGAGTAGGTTGTTGATGCAACATCCTGTTGATATTTGTTGGCCAAGATTTGGTAACTTGGCTCCGGTCGTGCTTATCTACATCCTGTCTGATGACAATATCATTCACAAGCCTGGGGTTACCTTCCACCAGTATCACTAACTTTTAACCTGGCACATCACTTTACCCTCCACCCCTTCCTAAACTCCCTCTGCCTGTGCCTTTTCTATCAGTCAACCTCCATGCTACTTAGATTGACTTGATTTTTGTCCAGCTAATTATTGGGATGACGAACAGCATCACTTTGGATTTCTGCTCTGAGTTTCTTATCTTTGGTACTGCCTTTGGTTGAATCAGGCTCTTTGATTAATTTGACCATCTGTGCAATTTCCATATCCTCACGACAAGAATTGCTCATCTCATTATACATCTCTGCTTCCATCTCCAGCCCACTGGGCATTCCAACTATTAATTCCCGGTGCCTTTATCACCTACAGAAATGGCTACTTCAGTGCTCATTTGGCTACACTCTTACCTACTCTCTTCAACTTCAGCTCAATTTGTTCATCAATCAATATCCCATTGTGCACCAACTCCCCCATTCCCACCATTTTATCCTTGCGGACCAGCAGTGATTCCCAATCTCCTAAAGCTTTAAATTTTAAATTCTATTTTTTTTTCAATTACTCCCAACTTATCCACAACTACTATACTCTATTCCACAGACACTAGCCTCTTTTAACCTCCTGTTATTTCCAGCCATGGCCTTTTCTGCCTTGATTCCACTTACCATCTCTTAAGACTTTTGAGTATAAACAACCTAACGTTATTCTTTTTGCCTAATGTGCTCTATTTTTATACACTTCGCTATGATAACTTGGGATATTGAAGTCAAAATAAATGTACTGGAGCAGTTTAGAGGTGGGTTTGTTAGCAGCAAGCATTGCAATGACATCAGTGATATATTAAATCTATATTGTGGGCCAAAGGGCCTGTTCTGTGCTGTACTGTTCTATGTTCTAAATAACTCTGTCATATACTTTTGGATGTGTTAGATCTGTATTGAAGATCCAAGTTCCCCAAGCTTCAATTGCTTTTCATTTGACAGCATCAATACCATTGGTACCTGGAAATAAAAGGATCAGAGTAGAGTTTTTAATTCATAATGCACTTTGTCGTTGTATCTGATTGAGCGGATGTAAGTGGATCTCCATAAGCCTCCTTGAATGCTGTTGCTCGCTGACTTTGTTTTGGTTCTGGAGATTTCATGCACTGGGATTTTTAAGATTTTGAAAGAAATGGTAACTAAACATTCTTCCCAGGAAGAAATCAGATGGTGTCGTAAACTGCACGCTACGTGTGAGCAATTTAGCAACTATAGCCAAAGGCTGTTGGTTATTAGGTTTTACATATTTATGACTTTCAAGAGCTAGGGATACTGGAAAGCTGCAGGAAAAGATGCACACGGGAAGAAGTGTTGCACTCTCTGGCATGTCTCCACTGTGATCTTGCATCTAATTCTATAGGGTATTCTATGACTGTTTTATGCTCCAGAGCTGTAAGGTATTTTAAGGGTACAAATAATTTATGTGGTGCTTTCATTAAACTTACAACCAATTTCCCTGATTTTGACCAGTAATGTATTTCACTTGGGAGTCTATTTAAGAGGAATATTTTATTAGAGGAATTGAATGATAAAAATATGTAAGTGATTTGTATTTAGTGCATCCTTTCACAGATCTTGATATCCCAAAATACTTCACAGCCCATGAAGCATTTTTGTACATTGGGTGTTTGTTTTGCAGACCACTACCATTCAGCCCACCAGGGTGATCTTGAGCTTCCAGTTGTCTGTCACTTTAACTGTCCATTCCACTATCACTCTGATCTGTCTTTAGTTTCCTAACATTATTCCAATGAAGCTCAAGGTAAACTGGAGGAACAACACCTCTGACCATGTATGTTACAGCCTTGCAGACTTAAGATTGAATTCAACAGTTTTAAATGATCGCTTGTTCCAGTCTTGCCTTGCGTTTCCATTACTCAGTAATTTTTCTCTTCTCTCTGTTGATTTCAGATTTTATTTATCCCTTCCTATTTACATCTCCCCTAGATATCCCTCTTGTTATTCACCAGTATTTACTTCCCTCTTTGATCTGGTACCATTCAGTCTTCTCTGGTCCCTACCCTATCACAGGCCTTCTGTTTTGTTCTCTCTGCTTCTCCCTCCTTTATCTAGAGCCTAACTAGTTTTATCTCTAACTGTTCCCAGTCCTGATGAAAGGTAATTGAACTAAAACATTAGCTCCATTCCCCTCTCTGCAGATTCTGCCTGACACACCAGGTATTTGCAGCACACTTTAGTTTTCTTGGAAACATTTTTGAAGTGCTGTCAATATTTTTCACGTTTGAAACATAGCAGTCTATTTGCATGTAGCGATGTTCCATACAAGCAATGAGGCAATTGACCAGATCATCTATTTTAGGTATCTGTTAATAGCTAATTTTCATTGGAAGTCTGGAAGAACTCTTCTGCTTTTCAGAGAAGAAAGCAATAGGATTATTCGTGCCCATCTGAGGGGGAAAATGGGGCCTCGGTTTAACATCTCATCCAATAGCTGACTCTTCTGATAATGCAGCACTTTCTCAGTATTGAACACACGTGCCAACGTCAATTGTGTTCAAACCTCAGGAGTGGGTTTTCAACCCAAACCTTCTTGCCGAGAGGTGTCCAGTAACTGTTCACTTAAGAACCAATGATTTAAAACCAGAGCAAAGACTACTGTATATAATTACTCTAGCTTTCTGTACATTTCTTGTCTCTACATTAGTCTAGCTGATGAAGTTGATTAATTTCTGCTGTTGGATAGAGGAATGCTTTTGTTATAATCTATTCATAGGGCATTTCAAAAAGAACCTTAGGGTGCTTATAATGCTATACAGTTTGGCAGTCCATTCGAAGCAATCAGAAGTTGCTTGATGTATAATGGTGTTGGTATCTTCGGTGTAATGGTAAAACATTATGACTTGTTTATAATTAAAACCACCTTTGGAAAATTTGTGTTTGCTTCTGATCTCTTCTGATAAACTTTTCCATGGGAAAGAAAAATTAAATGACTACAGAAAATTTTATTGCAGCCTATGTCAATTATACTTCAAAATATTAAAGTGTTCAGTTTTAATGAAATTATTACCCACTCAAATAAAACAGACCACTCGTGTTCTTTTCACCCTGCCCTCCACTGCTCCTCATCTGTACTATACAACTTGTTTTAAGTTTTCCCAGCTGTGATGAAGGATGATTCACTCTGTTTCTCTCACAAAAGATGCTGCCTGACATGCTGAGTATTTCCATCATTCTCTGTTTTATTTTAGATTACCAGCATCCATGTATTTTCAATTTTGGCTTATCAACAATTGTAGTTTCATAAATATTTTCTTACCAATCATCCATATTTACTTTGTTAATAATAACCAGAATAATGGCCATATTCATTTGGTCTGTGAAGGATATTGTTGTTGTATAATCTACATAATGTTATTTAAGACTGTATGGTTGTTTATCACATCAGTGTGGCTGGCAGCAGATCATTTTGTGGGGTGGTCAAATACCCACAGACTGTTCACTGGTTCCTCTTTGCCATACTGCTAAAGATAATTTGCCTGACACTTAGAGTGGCTATTTATATTCGCAGCCCACTGAAAATATTAGGGTTTTCTGAAGATGCTATCTTTAAATACTTGACTTGAAATAGCAAATTCTTCTCTTATGCTGGATCTTGTTGTGTTTAAGATTGGCTCTTTGTCAGCTGCTGCCTTAATTAATAAATAACAAAATAATGGTGGAAAATAACAGGGTTATTATAATGAGAGACTTCAACTATCCAAATATTGATTGGCACCTACTTAGTGCCAAAGGTTTAGATGGGGCGCAGTTTGTTAAGTGTGTGCAGGACGGATTCCTGACGCAGTATGTTGACAGGCCGACTAGAGGGAATGCCATATTAGATCTAGTTTTAGGTAATGAACCGGGTCAGGTGACAGATCTATTGGTGGGTGAGCATTTGGGGGACAGTGACCGTTGCTTCATAACCTTTAGAATTGTCATGGACAGGGATAGGAGCAAAGAGGACGGGAAGATATTTAATTGGGGGAAGGCGAATTATGAGGCTGTAGGGTGAGAACTTGGTAGTGTAAATTGGGGTGACATTTTTGAAGGGAAATGTACTATGGAGATGTGGTTGATGTTCAGGGATCTTTTGCAGGATGTTAGGGATAAATTTGTCCCGGTGAACCAGAGAAGGAATGGTAGGGTGAAGGAACTGTGGGTGACGAGAGAGGTGGAACAACTAGTTAGGAAGAAGAGGGCAGCATACATAAGGTGTAAGCAGCAAGGATCGGACAGGGCTCATGAGGAATATAGAGTAGCGAGGAAGGAGCTTAAGAAAGGGCTGAGGAGAGCGAGAAGGGGACATGAAAAGGCTTTGGCGAGTAGGGTTAAGGAGGATCCAAGGCTTTTTCTCATACGTAAAGAGCAGAAGGATGGCTAGGGTAAAGGTAGGTCTGATTAAAGACAAAGGTGGGAGGATGTGCCTGGAAGCTGTGGAAGTGGGTGAGGTTCTCAATGAATACTTCTCTTCAGTATTCACCAAGGAGGGGGGTCTTGATGATGCTGAGAACAGTGTAGGTGAGGGTAATGTTCTAGAGTGTGTAGATATTAAGAGAGAGGATATGTTGGAGTTGGTAGAAAATATTAGGACAGATAAGTCCCCGGGGCCTGACGGAATATTCCCCAGGCTGCTTCGTGAGGCGAGGGAGGAGATTGCTGAACCGTTGGTTAGGACCTTTGAGTCCTCGTTGTCAACGGGGATGGTACCGGAGGATTGGAGGGTGGCGAATGTTGTCCCCTTATTCAAAAAAGGTAGTAGGGATAGTCCAGGGAATTACAGACCGGTGAGCCTTACGTCTGTGGTGGGTAAGCTGTTGGAAAGGATTCTAAGAGATAGGATCTATGAGCATTTAGAGAAACATGGACTGATTAAGGACAGCCAGCATGGCTTTGTGAAGGGAAGATCTTGCCTCACAAGCCTTTGAGGAGGTGACCGGGAAGATTGATGAGGGTAGTGCAGTAGATGTGGTCTACATGGATTTTAGTAAGGCGTTTGACAAGGTTCTGCATGGTAGGTTTCTTCAGAAGGTCAGAGGCCAAGGGATCCGGGGAAGCTTGGCCATGTGGATTCAAAATTGGCTTGTCTGTAGAAAGCAGAGGGTTGTGGTGGAGGGAGTGCATTCGGATTGGAGGGCTGTGACTAGTGGTGTCCCGCAGGGATCGGTTCTGGGACCTCTACTTTTTGTGATATTTATTAACTACTTCGATGAGGGGGTGGAAGGCTGGGTTAGCAAGTTTGCAGATGACACAAAGATCAGTGGTGTTGTGGATAGTGTGGCGGGCTGTAGAAGCTTGCAGAGGGATTGATAGGATGCAGAGCTGGGCTGACAAGTGGCAGATGGAGTTCAATCCAGAGAAGCGTGAGGTAGTACACTTTGGAAGGACAAACTCCAAGGCGGAGTACAAGGTAAATGGCAGAATTCTGGGCAGTGTAGAGGAGCAGAGAGATCTGGGGGTTCATATCCACAGATCACTGAAAGTTGCCTCGCAGGTGGATAGGGTAGTTAAGAAAGCTTATGGGATGTTAGCTTTCATAAATCAGGGGATTGAGTTTAAGAGCCGTGAAGTGGTGATGCAGCTTTACAAAACTCTGGTTAGGCCACACTTAGAGTACTATGTCCAGATCTGGTCGCCTCATTATAGGAAGGATGTGGAGGTGTTGGAAAGGGTGCAGAGGAGATTTACCAGGATACTGCCTGGATTAGAGAGTATGGATTATTAGGAGAGACTAAGGGAGCTAGGGCTTTACTCATTGGAGAGAAGGAGGATGAGAGGAGACATGATAGAGGTATACAAGATATTGAGAGGAATAGATAGAGTGGACAACCAGTGCCTTTTTCCTAGGACACCAATGCTCAAAACAAGAGGACATGGCTTTAAGGTATTGGGTGGGAAGTTCAAGGGTGATGTCAGAGGGAGGTTTTTCACCCAGAGAGTGGTTGGTGCATGGAATGCGCTGCCTGGGGTGGTGGTGGAGGCTGATACATTGGACACGTTCAAGAGATTGTTGGATAAGCATATGGAGGAATTTAAGTTAGAGGGAGGGATTAGATAGTCTTAGGTGTGGTTTGAAGGGCGGCACAACATGGTGGGCCGAAGGGCCTGTATTGTGCCTTATGGTTCTATGAAGTTCAGTGCTGTGAATTTATGTAAATGTAATATTTCTTAAGTGATCTCTCATTCCTCCAACATGCTGTTTCAATGCCTGTGAATATTGTTGTGTTGCTGCAAGTGCAGGCAATTAGACAGAGGTAGAACTAAAAACCGAATATTCTTATTAAAAGACGTAACTCTCAATTAAGCAGGAGTGTCTGGTGCAGTAAAGGTCATGCCACACATTGCACTTGGTTCTTAATGGTATCGTTATGTATATCACAGGCCTCAACTTTGACTCTCCATAAATATTCCCCTGTGTGGTACAATTCAGAAACGGCTTGGGTTACTCTAATCCGTTCTAGTGGGTCTGCGGCCCAATGGATCCTGGTAGGAAAGAGGAATGAGTGAATATACGTGCACATGGGGATGGAGATCGAGTGTTCTCATTTGGTCTCACAACTTGTTGACTCAAAGCAGATGGTGGAGTGAAAGAAGAGAGACATCAGAGATTTGGGGAACCATTCTTTAATTTGACTTTGGCACTTTTGAAAATGAAATAGAAAAAGTATTGTGTTTTTATATATAAAAAAATACTGGGCTAAAATATTTGTGCAAGGAACTCTGTAATCTTTTGGATTTGTGGCATATACAGTTTCATTTCTAATACTGATATGTTAGTGAATTTGCTTACATTGAGACAATGGGGAATAACTACTAGAACTAGTTTACATTAAGCTTATTATTTCAGTTTAAAATTTGACTAACTTTCTGTTAAATTTAAAATGACAGAAAGGAAGTGAAGTCAGTTTGGCCTTCACTTCTCCATCACGTTTCATCTGCAGGAAATTTCTTTGCACTCATTCCTGTGATTAATGGAATTTTGTATTTGGTAATTTGATTTCCTTGGCTATCATGGTGTCTGCTTCAGAATTACTCGTGTACAGCTGCCACTGGAATTTGAGTATTTACCAGGAATGTCCAAGATTGTCTTAAATTATAATAATAACCATTGTAGTTATTTTCTCTGAACCTCCCCTCTTCCCTAAAGAAAAAGAGTTGTATTTGTATGTTACACAACCTTAAGATGTCTCAAAGCCAATGAATTAGTTTTCTAATTTTCAATTTGTGTAATTTTGGAAATGTAGCAATCAATTTGAACATTGCAAACAGCATTTGAACTGATTCAGTTTTTGATGAATCTGAGGGCTAAATATTGGCCATGGCCATTGTTCTTCCAAATAGTGTGAATGGATATTTTAGTCTCCTTATTGAAGGAAGGCTGTTAATGCATTAGAGCAAGTTCAGAGTTGATTTACCAGATGAGTACCAGGAACTGACAGATTGCTTTGTGATGGAAGGTTAGACAGGCTATACTTGTATCCACCTGAGTCTACGAGAGAGAGGATACTTGATAAGATCCTCAGGTTTTGACAGGGTGGAATTAAGAGAGAATCTAGAACCAAAAATAAATTTAAGACAGATATTGGGTGAATTTTTTTCTCTCTGAGGGTCATGTCTTTGGAACTCTCTTCCTCGTACGTACAAGCAGAGTCTTTGAACATTTTTAAGGTAGCTGTAGATAGATTCTTGATAAGCAAGCAGTGAAAGATTATTGCAGGTAGAAGACGATGTTGAGTTGAGGTTGCAGTCAGATCAGCCATCTTACCAAGTTGCAGAGGAGGCTAAGTGACCTACTTTTGCTCCAAGGTTTTATATTTGTAGGTATGTTTTACACCCCTCTTCAGTGCTGACTGAAACATCAGCTTCTATTTTGTTCTGGAGTTGGACTTGAATGCACAGCTATTCAGTGAAAGGTAAGTGTGCTGCCATAGAACCTTGGTCAATAAACGCACTGACTTTTACTAGGATGAGCAGTTGTCAGACTTCTTTCCCATTTGCCTTTTCTTCAGTGCCTACAGAAGGTTCATTTCCATTAACAAATGCCTCTCCAAACTTGTGGAACTGACAGTCATACTGGCCCAGTCCAGTACAGGTGAGTAAGATTGTTGGAGAGAAATCAGTGATTAATCTGAACCACATTTTAACCTTTGACTATAGTGATGGTAGGATATTCAGTCATTGTCAAGTCCTGTCATGCCCTTGATTATATTCTTGCCTATTTGATTTCTAGACTGATTCATTGCATACAAAAGGCAAGCTGTTTTCATTGTCATAAACCAGGAGGACTTCAGGTGACTAGCAGCCCAGCTAAGAAATAAAAGTTCCTGCTCTAGAAGACTGGTGTCTGTGTTGTGGAGCTCATTTTTTTAAAACTATTTCACATACTCTGATGCAGTTGTAAACACATGTCTCTTTGGAGGTTGGATTCAAATTGCAAACTATGCCTATGTAAAAGTTTTTGGGCTCCTACACTCTTGGGTAAAGAAACACTAAATATAGAAAGAAAATGCCTTGAGTACACTGCTTTGTTCTCAAAACTATTTGAGCTGGCAGCAATTTTTGTCAGATATCTGTATTATCATTGGACTAGTTCAATAAAGGGGAAGAAAATCTACATTTATAATCTAAATGTTAAAGAATTCACAATGTGGATCCAGGTTTTTGAGTTAAGGGTATATTTTTCACCTTTAACACTAATGGGAAGTAATGGTTTGGAATACCGTGATTTCTGTATCGTTAATATGCAGATTTCTGGAACATGTTTAATTATCACCATGAAAACAAAGGAATGATTAATAAACTGGGATGCAAGGGCTTGATAAAGAAATGTAATTTAATTCTGAAACAAAGTCGGAGCTTCTCACTGAAAAGCAGTTGCATTGTTGCAGCTGTATGCTCAGAAGAGTAACCGTCAACAAGTGTAGTTACATTATTTTAAACATTTATTGTTTCTGCTAAAGGTTACTTATCTCTCACAATGAGTTGGGGCCCCTATCACTAATTGCCATAGAGAAGGTGCTGATGTGCTACTGCTTGAACCACTGCAGTCTATGTTTTAAAATGCTCCAAGTTCATTGCTTAATATTGATACATTGCTTGGCTGTACCAGCAGGCAGTAGAAAGTCACACGTGGGTCAGCTTGAAGTAAAGAGACCAAATTTCCTTCCCCAGAGGACACTGGTAAATCAGATAGGAACTAGTGTAAATTAGAGCAAAAAAAATGGACAATAGATGCTGTGAATCTGAAACAAAAGTAGGGAAAAAAAAGTGCTCAACAAATCAAGCAACGTCAGTGGGAGAGAAACAAAGTTGAGGTTTCAGGTTGAGGATCCTTTATCAGAAGTGGAAAAATGAGAAAACAAGCATGTTTTAAAGAAGGAGAAAGGGCAGAGAGTACAGATGGAGTGTGTGATAGGGTGCAGACCAAAGTTGTGTAGGAATTATTTTAAAAGCAGTTGTAGAAGGAAACAGATTGAAATAAAGATATGACTATTTCTGTGAAAAGGGAACAAAAGGGGTGGTTACCTGAAATTAATAAATTCAGTATCAAGTTCTGAGAGCTGCATCATTCCCAGATGGAAAGTGAAGTGCTGTTTCATGAGCTTACATTGGCCATTGTTGGAGCAATGAAGAAATTGGAGTGGGAGTGAATGGAGGTGTTTTGCCCTTGATATTAAGTGCACATTCAGGAAATTCTCTCCCAGAATATAGCAGGGTAGAACATGGGGAACTCGTGACCCAAGCACTTACTTGGATTTGAAACTTCGGGCTGTCTGGCAGCAGAGGGAAAAGCCTTGAAAAAATTGTTGAACTACAGAATAGTTAAAGTCAGCCGAACCAGAACATGCTGGCGTTTATTCTTCATCCAAGCCACAAGTCCTAATTGCATTAACCTGACTTGTTCTAATAACTTTTTTTTAATGCTCTTTTCCTCCTTCCACATTTAATATAATCTTGAATCTTGACATGCTTTCTGCTGGCTTAGTCACCAGCCATGAAGTGAATTCCACATTTTTGCCACACAAGTGCCAACACCAGCAAGAGGAAGTCTAAATAATTCTTCTGATTATCACGCACAAGAGCAACATCCTTGATGTCGTCATTTGACCTGAAGCTTAACTTAAGTAGCCACATGAATGTTGAGTATGACAAAGAACTCTCTAGTTGTCTGGATGAGTGCAGCTCCAAAAACTCTATAACCCTACACCTAACCCAGGACAGAATGATCAACTTAATTAGCAGCCATTATCTTAAATGTATGCTGTAGCCAAACATGACGCGCTACAGAAGAACGACACGGAGGCAGAGAGTGCTGAACTCCAGAATATTTACTCCAACAAACAAAAAGCGCACCAAACTCTACCCAAGCGCCCTCGTGACCCATGGGGTGGACGTGACGTCAGAACGTTCCCAGAAGGTCTGCCCCGAAAGGGTGGTTCAAAACGCGCTTCCATGGCTCCTGATAGCGGCTCAAGTCCCACGTGTGCGAGCCGCCCCCCCCCCAGAAATCTCCATTGGGGGAGTGGAGCCCCCAGTCCGTGTGGCTTGCTTGGGTGGCCAGCCATGCCGATGTGGTGTGGGTACCCTCACTGGCTGCTCAATGTCCAGGTGTGCCGGTTTGAGGTGGTCCACTGTAAAAGTCTCTTCCCCGCCACCCACCTCCACGACACACATAGATCCATTGTGCCGGATCACTTTGAAGGGTCCTTCGTACGGCCGCTGTAGAGGTGACTTGTGCATGCCCCTGTGAATAAAAACATACTCTCAGTCTCGGAGGTCTTTGGGGGTGAAGGCTGGCATGGGACCATGCCTGGTGGTTGGGACCGGTGCCAGGGTCCCTACCTTGTCCCGCAGCCTCGTTAGTACCACTGCCGGAGTTTCTTCCGGACCTCGGGCCTCTGGTACGAACTCGTCCGGGACTGTCAGGGGAGTGCCGTAGACCAATTCCGCCAAGGAGGTGCTCAGGTATTCCTTGGGGGCTGTGCGGATGCCCAGTAAAACCTAGGGAAGCTCGTCTGTCCAGTTGGGGCCCCTGAGGCGCGCCATGAAGGCTGACTTGAGATGTCGGTGGAACCGCTCGACCAAACCATTGGACTGGGGATGGTACGCTGTGGTGTGATGCAGCTGGATGCCCAGGAGCTGCGCCAGTGCTGTCCACAAACCAGACATGAACTGCGCTCCCCTGTTGGAGGTGATGTCCATAGGGAGGCCGAACCTGGCGATCCAGTTTGCAATGAGCGTCCTGGCGCAGGGCTCAGTGGACGTGTCTGCGAGCGGTACGGCGTCCGGCCATCTGGTGAACCTGTCTACCATGGTAAAGATATACCCTGCACCCCGTGAGACTGGCAGGGGGCCGACAACGTCCACGTGGATGTGTTGGAACCTCCTGTGCATCGGTTGGAACAGCTGGAGGAGAGCCTTCACGTGCCGCTGGACTTTGGCGGTCTGGCAGTGTACGCAGGTCCTGGCCCAGTGTCCGACCTGCTTGCGCAAACCGTGCCAGACGAATCTGTCCACTACGAGCTTGATGGACGCCCGGATGGACGGGTGGGCCAGGTCGTGCAGCATGTCAAACACCCGGCGCCTCCATGCTGCTGGTACCACGGGTCGGGGTCTGCCAGTAGACACGTTGCACAGGAGTCGAATTGCTGCTGGGCCAATGAGGACTTCCTCCAACTGGAGTCCCGAAATGGCAGTGCGGTAAGCCGGGATCTCGGTGTCCGACCGTTGTGCTTCCGCCAGTGCTGTGTAGTCTATTCCTGAGGACGTTATGCCTGCTCAGTGGAGGCCGGGGCGAGACTGTGTTGGCGGCGATGTTTTTCCCCGCGGTGACAGATGTCCTTGGTGAACTCTGAAATAAAGGATAGGTGCCTCTGCTGCCAAGCTGACCATGGGTCCGATATCTTGGCCAGTGCGAAGGTGAGGGGCTTGTGGTCCATATAGACAGTGAACTCCCTTCCCTCGAGGAAATGCTGGACAGCCAGGTAGAGCGCTTGCAACTCTTTGTCAAAAGCGTTGTACTTCACCTCTGGTGGCCGTAGGTGCCGACTGAAGAAAGCGAGTGGTCGCCACTGGCCCTCGACGAGCTGCTCCAGGACTCTGCCGACAGCTGTGTTGGAAGCGTCAACTGTGAGTGCCGTGGGTACATCGACTCTCGGGTGTACTAGGAGGGTCGCCTTTGCCAGCGCCTCCTTGGCCTGCTCGAACGCCTCCGTGGACTCCGCATCGCATGCCACCTCTTTGGCCTTGCTGGCCATCAGGCTGAACAAGGGTCTCATGATGCGTGCTGCCACCGGCATGAACCGATGATAAAAGTTGACCATCCCTATGAACTCCTGCAGGCCCTTGACCGTGCTGGGCTTGGGGAACTGGCGGATGGCCTGGACCTTATCTGGTAGCAGAACTGCACCATGCTGGTTAACCCTGTGGCCCAAGAAGTCGATCTCCGTCAGCCTGAACTGGCACTTCGGGTTGATTGCCAGTCCATGGTCACTTAGGTATTGGTAGAGCTGGCGCAAATGTGCCACGTGTTCTTGGAGTGAACTGCTGGCCACCAGGATATCGTCCAAATAAATGAAAACTAAATCCAGGCCGCGTCCCACTGAGTCCATGAGCCTTTGGAAAGTTTGGGCTGCATTCTTGAGACCGAAAGGCATCTTCAGGAGTTCGAACAAGCCGAACGGGGTGATGAGGGCTGTCTTGGGCACGTCGTCGGGGTGCGCTGGGATCTGATGGTATCCCTGGACCAGGTCGATCTTCGAGAAGATGGTCGCTCTGTGCAGATTCACTATGAAGTCCTGGATGTGGGGCACTGGGTATCTGTCGGCGGTTGTGGTGTCGTTAAGCCTTCTGTAGTCTCCGCAGGGCCTCCACTCTCCTGCGGACTTGGGCACCATGTGCAGCGGGGATGCCCACGGGCTGTCTGAGCGGCGTACGATTTCCATCTTGTGGAACTCCTCCTTGGCGAGGTGGAACTTGTCGGGTGGGAGCCTGCGAGTTCGGGCCTGCAGCGGCAGTCCTTGTGTGGGGATCTGGTGCTGCACGCCGTACTTGGGGTTGGCCGTGGAGAGCTGCGAGGTGACTATGGAGGGGAATTCCGCCAACACCCTGGCGAATTTGTTACCTGAGAGGGTCACGGAATCCAGGTGGAGGGCCAGTAGCTTGGCTGCTCCGAGCTGGAAAGTCTGGAACGTCTTGGCGTGGACCAAATGCTGGCCTTTCATGTTGACCAGGAGGCAGTTGGCCCGTAGGAAATCTGCCCCTAGTAGTGGCCATGACACCGCTGCCAATGTGAAAGTCCAAGTGAAACAGCTGGACCCGAAACGCAGTGGGATGGTTCGCGAGCTGTACGTTTGAATACTGGTGCCATTTGCAGAGGTGAGTTCGAGGCCTGGGACTGCGTTACGAGTGCCCATGTTCGAGGGGGGGAAGTACGCTGACTTCGGCCCCGGTGTCTACCAGGAAGCGCTGCCCGGAGTGTCAGTCCCAGAGGTACAGGAGGCTGTCTTGGTGGCCAGCTGTCGTAGCTATTAGTGACGGCTGGCCCCGGCGTTTCCCGGGAGAGGCACATGGTGGATGGCAGCGGCGCATGCCTGAACCCCATCTTCGGTGATAGAAACACCATTGTTCCAAAGCTTCGTCCTTTTCCCCTGTGGGTCTTGATGGCTTCGATTGCGGGGCCTGGGCTTTGGGCTGCGCGGTTGTGGCTAGGCTGATGGAAGCTGCTCCACGTTGCTTGCTCTGCCAAAGGACGTCTGCTTTAGCCACGACTCCCCTTGGGTCGCTGAAATCCTCACTCGCGGGGAGAAGGCGAATGTCCCTCTGGCATTTGCTCAAGGAACAACTGCTCAAATAACAGCACGGCTTATGGCCGTCCATGAGCGCCAGCATATCATTCATGAGCTAGGATGGCGTGCGGTCGCCCAGACCGCACGTGCAGGAGAGTCTGAAGGTACGGATCAGGAGCACCTTAATCTTAGTCTACCTGTCCTCCGTTGGTGGCTGGTGTAGGAAGTCGATGATCCGGCCTGCCGTGTCCTGGTCGAGCGCGCTGACCACATAGTAGTACCGCATGGTGTAGGCTGTAATGTCTCTGATGTTGAACTGGGTTTCAGCCTGCTTGAACCAAATGTGGAGCTGAGTGGCCCAGAAAGTCGGGAGCTTCAGAGAGACCGCGCTGTGCGAGTTGTTCGAACTCATGGCTGGTCTTTGAGTCGTTGATTCCAGGTGCCATCTGGAACGTCGGGGTCACCAAAATGTAGCTGAACGCGATGCGCTATGGAAGAATGACATGGAGGCAGAGAGTGCTGAGCTCCAGAATCTTTACTCCAACAAACAAAAAGCGCGCCAAACTCTCTACCCAAGCGCCCTCGTGACCCGCGGGGCGGACGTGACTTCAGAATGTTCCTGGAAGGTCTGCCCCGAAAGGGTAGTTCAAAATGCGCTTCCGCGTGTGTGCCCGCAGCTCCTGATGGTGGTTCGAGTCCCATGTGTGCAGGACGCCACAATGCAATCTTTATTCCCCTGCCACTGAGGTAGCACTGTATACCAGATAGAAATTGAACTGTATTCGTTCCCAAACTCTTGCCCTCTACTACCAAGAAGGATCATGGCAGCAACTTAATGGACCATCAGGAACTCTATGGTCCCCTTCAAGTCACACCATTCTCAGTTGGAGGTGTATCACTGTTGCTTCATTGTTACTAGGCCAGAAACATGAAATGCCTTCTAACCAGCATGGTGGGATTGCTTTCATCAAATGGATTCCTGCAGTTCCAAAAGGTGACTTGCCAACACTACAGAGAGAATTCTGGAGGGAAAGTTTTTAAAAAAATGCAAATGCTAGAAATCTAAGATAAAACTTGGAAATGCTGCAAACACTCAGCTGGTCAAACTGCAACTCTGGGAAGAGAAACTGAGTTAATAATTCAGGTTGAAGAGGGATGGCCCTTGCCAATGATGCCCAGTACCCCCAAATGAATTTTGTAAAAAAAAACGTGCCGATTTGTGTTTTGCAATAGATCTGTGTTGAGACATGATCTGAGATAATTACCAATTATCTTGTGACTGACTTCCTGATGTCTTGTTGGGAAACCGCAGCAGATATTTTCTTTCCAAACAGTTTACTGGCATTGTATGGCAATCTAATGAATGTGGATAGAATTTTCCTCACCAGCTAATTTTTATTTTACAATGGGAGAGCATATTTTTAATTTGGCCAGGTGGACAGATGTGATCATTATTGTAGGCAAATAATCAGCATCAACTTGCTTGATTGTCCCATTGGAGAGCAGTTCATCTTGTAGTAAACAAAGAACAGCAATAGAGTAGGCCATTCATCAGTCAATTGATTAAATCAGTAGCGGAACTTTGACTTAGTGAAACTTGGCACAAATTGATATTTTTGGATCAACAAACAATCTGCTGGAGGAACTTAGTGGGTTGAGCAACAACTGGGGGGGGGGGAGGAATTGCCCCACAATATTTTTGGACTCCTGGGCTTGTGAAAAATCTGGAATATTCACCAAATGTGATTGGCTCCTCAGCCATTCAGGTTTTCATACAGTTTTCATAGAGTAATACAGCACGGAAGTGGGCTCTTTGGTGCAACATGTCCAAGCTGACTAAGATGCACACCTAAGCTAGTCCTATTTGCCTGTGTTATTGTCTCTGTTAGATGATTCCTTTTTAGCAAGTTTACTTACTTTGAAAATAGAAAATGCTGCAGATACTTTGCAGGATGGGCAGCATCTGTAAAGTGTTAATATTTTATATCGATGAGCTCAGAATTCTGATGAAATGTCATTGACTTAATACTGTCTCACTTGACAAGTATCTCTAGCATTTTAGGATATAGAAGCTAGAACAGTACAGCACAGGAACAGGCCCTTCAGCCCATGTGTTCTGCTGAATGAATTAAATTAGTAATCAAATGCCCAACTAAACTAATCCTTTCTGCCTACACGATGTCCGTATCCCTCCATTTCCTGCACATTCATGTGCCTATCTAAGAGTCTCTTGAACACCTCTACTGTATTGGCCTCCACCACCACCCCTGGCAGCACATTCCAGGCACCCACCATTGCCCCACACATCTCCTTTGAACTTAGCCCCTCTCACCTTAAATGCATGCCCTCTGGTATTATTTTCTGTTATTACTTCAAATTTCCAGTATCTGTGTTTATTTTCCTTTCCCTAATTTGTTGTTTACATGTTACATTTGATAAAGGTAACTTAGTCACCCATTTCACAGTGGCTCCCAAGTTTAGTGCCAGTTTTTGTTCCATTGCCAAATACCAACATCAAGACGTTCCTTTTTTTTGTTTTAAAGTATACCTGGAGTGTGGTTGACATTGTAAAAGTTGATTTTATTTTTCGTTTGCAAGTCTAGTTACCTTGATAGTGTGTTGAATCCTTTTGAGCTGCTGCTTGTCCTTGGGATGATGGTGTTGGATGTGGCATGAAGGGATAGTGATATATGACCAAGTCTGCTGGAAGCAATGTTGGGAAGTGATGATGGTCCCAAGGCACGGGTTCCCTTGCTCTTAGTGGTAAAGGTCTAAGGTGAGGGAGTTGCTGTTTGTATCCTTGGTGAATTGCAGCATTGCACTGTATGGATCACGCATGTTCAAAGGTTTTCTAGTGGCAGTACTGAAGGTACAGACTGAGTGATCTGTTAAGGCTTGAAGATTCTTGTGTTGCTTTTCCATAACTATTCCATCACTCCTGACTTGAGCCTTGTGGATGGTGGAGATACTATGTGGAGGTAAGCTGGTCATTAACTTGGACTACCTGCCTCTGGCCGTTGAGAAGTCCAATTTCATATTCTGTGGGAGATAGGGCAGTGTTGCTACCATTGAAGAGTGAGGGGATGATGGGAGTTTTTCCTGTTTGAGATTATGACTGTTTGCCTCTTGAGTGATGGTGACTGTTATTTGCACTTGTACACCTGAGGCTTGAATGTGATTTGGGTGCTGCTGTTGACTTGAATTCAATTTTTTACTGTTAGAGGATTTATGATTGCTGCTGGATACTCTGGAAGCATCAATCAGCAATCCTGTCTGGTTGGAAAGAAAGTCATTGATGAAAAATGGTTGTGTTAAGATCACCTTCCTGTGCAAGCTCTGCAGTGATGTCCTGAGGATGTGATGACTGCCTTCCAAGAACCCTAACTACCTTGGTGCCTCGAGTGTGACTAGTCAGCATTAAAGGATATAACCTTGGCAGCAGAGAGAGCGGTTTTGAACTCATTATCAGCGTTGACATGGGCCATTTGGTATTTCCTTAAATCATCACCGTCCTCTACATTGTCACTAGTATTACCAAAAGGGAATGCATGTTTATACGTATTTCCACTTTGGCTGTGGAAAGAATGTCTCTGGTTTTCACTGGACATAAATCCCACCCTGTTAATGATTGATTTGCATTGGATGTGACTTAAGGAGTGGAAAAATACATGGATTGTCATATTGGCATTTGGGACCGAATTTGTTCATCAACATGTTTATCTGGTAGGGGAAAATGGGAAATGATTTTGTTGCATTGGAATTTTTACTGTGATCAGACATGCTTATCTGGAGTCAACATTATCAGGATGATCAGGAATGTTGCATCTGTATTCTCCGCATAGAATCAGATGTTGCTTGTTATCTTATCCTGTGAATTATCATTTGGATACTTCAGGCAGCCAGTTTTGTGTTATTCAGCTCAGTGATTGAGGTTAATGAAGAACATTTCTATGCTCATCACTGTGTGCTGTGCAAATTACAGGATTAAGTTTACCTTTTAATGAATCAGAAAAGGTGGTTCACACAGCTCGGGTTTGTGTAACAAACAAACCTTGACAACGGGTCACTGAGTTTGTGCAAAAACCAGCAGTGCTGAACAAATAGACCCAAATGTAACCGCCCACTTGTGCCCTGTTAGCTGATCTGGGACTGACCTACTGAAGGGTGTTGGAGCAAGAAAGAATTCAAATTAGTGAGGATTTCTACACTTGCTCATCATCTGGCTATTTTTTGGATTAATGGGAGATTTAGATGTGGAAAACTGTGCATGTTGATTATTTTAAAAATGCATTATTGAGGTTCAAATGCCATCATGATCAGAGGAAGAAAGGTTCCAATCAGAAAGTATGTATTGGGGAAAAAAATGGGAAAAATTAAATAAGACTTTAAAATACTTTAGCCTATTTCTTGTTTTTGTTTGATATTTCATCTACAATGGGTACGTATGATAGTATGGAGAGAAATAACTCATGTCAAGATTTGATGACCTTGATGATGTGAGAGTGCTGAATTGTTGATTATAAATACTTATTCAGTAAATTCACACTGACAAGTAATTTGAGTCCAGTGTAGATTTAGCATTTTAACATTAGGGTGAATCAGTAGCAAGTTACATTTCCTATTGGGCCCATTTAAAAAATGGTACAGCATTTGGTAAAGGATTAGTATAGATTAGTACTTGATAAATAGATAGGAGGATGATTAGAGTTGAACAGCATGAAAACAGGCCCTTTGGTCCAACTCGTCCATGCCGACCAAGATGTCTTTCTGAGCTAGTCCTGTTTGCCTGCATTTGGCCTATTTCCCTCTAGGCTTTTTCTATCCATGTACCTGTCCAAATGTTTCTTTAAACATTTTAATTGTACCCACCTCTACAGCTTCCTCTGACAGCCTGTTCCATATATCTGCCACCCTCTATGTGGAAATTTAAATTTTTTTTTCTTCTCTCACCTTAAACCTATGTCCTCTAGTTTTGGTCTCCCCTACTCTAGGGGAGAAAGACTGTGACCATTCACCTTATCTACTCCCCTCATGATTTTGTATATCTCTACGAGGTCACCCCTCAGCCTCCTATGCTCCAGTGAAAAAAGTCTTGGCCTACCCTATAACTCAGGCTCTCCAGTCCCTGTATTATCATTGTGAATCTTTTCTGCACCTTTTCCAGCTTAATGGCATCCTTCCTGTAGCTGGGTGACCAGAACTGCACACAATACTCTGTGTGGTCTCACCAACAACTTGTACAGTTGTAACATGATGTCCCAAGTCCTGTACTCAAATGTCCTGATTGATGAAGGCAAGCATGCCAAATGCCTTCTTCACCCTGTCTACCTGCATCGCCACTTCCATGGAATTTTGTACCTGTATCCCCAGGTTTCTCTGTTCTTGATGGTTAGCACAGACATGGTGGGCCAAAGGGCCAATTTCTGTCCTGTGTGACTATGTAAGGCCATCTGTGTAAATGGGATGAATCAAAACTGATTTTCTGATTGCTATACTTTTGTTTGTGTTCTCGTGTCCATATGCTTTGAAGAAACCAAGGGCTCATGGTTGGCATAAAGGGGTATTTGTGACCTCACCGTCTTTCCATGTTAATGTTAACAAAACAGGTTGCTGTACCATGCACAGCTGAAGTAAAAGCACTTTAATTAATGACTGGCATTAACTCCTTAAGTGAGTTCTCCAGGCAACAATTTAATGTTAATTGTGCAACCTACATTTTAAGTAAATTGATTCAACCACAAAAAATAGATTGGAATGGGTTAATTTTCAGCAGAGAAATTTGTTTCGCAGACTTGCATTTTAAACAAGTGAACTTCTTGCAGACAAAATGCTCGGATTCCAGACTAGAGGATAGCTGAGCCTTGACCTTTAATCAGTTCCATCAGTCTTTCAGCTGTCAGCAATGGCTCAATGTTTCTTTGGCATGGCCATTAGTTAGATATTGTATGATGAAGTAAACTGTCCTACTTTTTAGAACCAGATGTCATGATTTGCTCTGTCATCCACTTATTTCATCATCTTGGCACAAGTGGTAACCGCCTTATAATTTATTCCAACACAGAAGTGGGTCCTTGAGATTTGATTAGAAGCCTAACAATTGCATAAGCTTTCAATTATTATCTTTTTGACTTTTTAAAAAAAAATGCTCTTGTTTCTGCTTTGTGGTATCTCAGGCTCCAAATGGCCAAAAGGTAATTTCAATAAATCACATGCAGGGTGAGAAAGCAATATTAGTATATCCAATATCTCCCATTTCCTGACTGACTTGTATAACCAACCTTTCCAAAGATACCAATAGCTGGCATGAATATTCTGTTATTTGTTAAAATGACTTCATCCTTCACTATTTACAAAAATACTGCTATTCTGTATTTCTGAATCTCTGCATTCATATGGAAAGATTTTATAAGACAATATTTGAGTGCATTGTTTATTTTCTACTCATTTGGAGCCTGAATTTTATTTAATTCATAATATGGAAATAAACTGGTGCTGTACTTTTACTTGCTGCTAATTTGGTGCTGGTTTTGTTTTAGATTGTATGACTGCATCCAAGAGTTTTGTAAATGCGTAATTAAATACCAGACAGCATCCCCCAGACTGAAGGTATGCATGTGTGATTGAAGCTACAAAGAGCTCCAGCCTGCTGTGATATTGCTTTCCTGCTTGTTCAGTGCAGTGCGATGTGCAGAACGAATTCTGCCTGGTTGGCAGCAGGGGTGTAGTTACCTAATTTGGAAAACAGAAAAGTGGCTACTGCTGCATTTGTTCTAAATATCACAGGAGCCATCGTTTCTTGGCAATTTCTTCACAGCAGTACTGATCAGCAAGCACGCACACTGGTAACGATGGTGCTGATTTTTCATCACCATGTCAGACCATAGCACTATCAACCTAATTTTTGTAATCTGACTGTGGGGAGAAACAGAGGGAATCTATCAGAGGGAATATTAACAATAATGAGCATTTATGTAGCACCTATAACATTTTTATATAAAGGACATCCTGAAGAACTCAACGTGAGAGAATGAGATAAAACTTGATACTGCCAGTTGAATTTGGTAACGACCTTTTCATTCTCACAATTGAGGCCCATGGCTTTTACTAATTGATTGTATAAATAAATGATTGGAAAGTGTCAGTTTTCGTACAATGGTATCACTAATTGTGTTTTCGTTTTATATTAATAGTGTCAAAGTAACCATTTGCATTTTGTGATCCTTTCTGACTCTTAAACTCTTCAAGGCAGCTGCCTGGAGTATTATCACGGCAACCAATGCTGAATCGTTGGCCTTAATTTCTACTAATTGATGTTATTGTGTTCAGTTGTCAAAAAATGAGCTTGGAATTGTCATCTATTCATAGAACCTGGCAACTAATCAGTGAGAGTGAACCGGCCTAGGATGAAAGCAATATGTATTCAATAACAGATTTTTGTCATCTATTAAATTGGAATTAACTAGTGACTAAATCAACAGGTTATTTACCCTAATATCAGCATCCACTGCAGTAGCATCACTAAATTGTTTAATTTGCATCATGGTTGCTGAGTGTACAACTGTCTCTCTGGCCATCTGGAGGCAATCATTGAATTTCTTGTGCTACAGTACAACTTAAAAGATATATATAAAGATGATATCACTGAATTATTGAGCACTGTTTTGGATGAACTACAGTGACTGTTGGTCTTTTGCTAGTGTTGGACTGCTTCGACAGTAGAAGATCTTCATTTTCACAATTCAGCTGAAACTAATGTTTGTCTGTAGAGTGGGCAATTCATTGTGATACTAATTTGGCACTGCCTCTGGAGGCATTTCTTAACAAGATGTCATCTTTGACCAAACTACAGCCACCAGTATCTCTGGGATCCTTGATGGGCTCATTAAACTCACCAACAAGTGAAGATTACTAGGTACACCAAAGAATTGAGATATTGTTCAAGTTACTTTTTCAGTGCCAAGAAGAACTCAAATGGCTGCTGTCATTTAGCTCCCATGTTTCGTGTCTGTGCAAAATTGATTGATCTTGAGGTTGACTGGATGCCACTGTAGTTGGAATGATTGTTTCATAATTGTGTCTTAGAACATGGAACAGTACAGCACAGGAACAAGCCCTTCGGCCCACCATGTCTGCTTGGACCATGATGCCAATCTAAACTGATCCCATCTGCCTGCATACGGTCCATATTCCTCTATTCTTTGACTGTTCACATGTCTGTCAGGATGCCTTTTAAATATTGCTATCGTATGTACTTCTACCCCCTCCCTGGCAGCTCATTTTGGGCACCTACCGCTCTGTGTGTTTTTTAAAAAAAAACTTGACTCTCAGATCTCCTTTTAAACTTTTCCCCCTCTCATCTTCAACCTATGCCCTCTACTAGACATTTCCACCCTGGGATAAAGACTCACCTATCCCTTCTATGCCTCTCACAATTTTATATACATCTATTCAGTTGCCCCTCAGCCTCTGATGCTCCAGAGAAAACAATCCAAGTTTGTCCAACCTCTTATAGCTATTACACTCCAATCCAGGCAACATCCTGGTGAACCTCCTCTGCACCCTTTCCAAAGCCTCCACGTCCATGCTATAGTGTGGTGACCAGAATTGCACACACAACTCCAAATGTGGGCTAACCAAAGTGAACATAACATGATGTGCTAATTGGTTTATTTGTTCGGCTAGCAACATCACTGGGGTTTTGGATTCCTCAGTTGGACCACCTGGAATTCATGTACTGCCAAGACCTTGAGTTTTTTTAGTGGACTACTCTTGGGTTACAGCCTGGCATCAAAAGACTAGACCAAATCATCTCTTATCTCTTTTTATCTAAATATAATGTCCCTAAGATGCACATATATCTCTACAGAAATTCTTGAATCTTGCTGATCCACATGCATGGACTTTGCTGGTACCTTCTGCAAACGTGACAATGATGATTTATCCTTTCTGCGTGTTAAACATGATTGGTCATGCTTTCCTTCTCTGCTTCTCTGGTCTTGCTTACAGATCGCAGCATGTGCGCTGACCCAATGTTACCAAAGTTGCTGGTGATTTTTAACTGCCCATTATCTTTTAAAATCTAAACCACTTGAGCATCTATTGTGTTTTACTGTATTGTGTTGACCTCAGTGACCCTTAACTTAGATTAGCTCCATTCAGCAGTTCCTTCCCTACAGACTGCATTTCTTTTCATCCTTTCTTGGTCTTTTGGATTTGTGCCTTGGAGAGTGACTTCAGTCTGTTGGAGAGCAGACAGACTGCCGACTGTTTACGTAATCTGATTTTTTTTCCTTGCTGAAGGGTATTGATTTCCATTAGAACCTCTTCATTTGGCCTCCCCAAGTTCTTCCGTATCCAAACTTATTCTGCTTTCAAGTCACCAGACTGCCTGAATTCAAATATTTTTCTTTCTCCATTTGGCTTTTTCCAAAGTTTATATTTTCTCACATCATCAGCCCATGTTTCTACATGAGGACCCCTTTTAACAATATGGCTTTGTCAAACTGTTCTCTTGTGGCCATTACCAAATAATCTCTGAAGTCCCTTTCACGTGCAAGCATATTGTTCTTAGTTGCATATTCATCTCAGCCAGGAATCCTGCAATCAGTCTTCAGTCTGGCATCTGAGCTGCCTGTGGTTTTATTTTCTTCAACTTTGACAATGATACTTTATCACTATGTCCTCCCCATGACTTGACTGTGCTGCTAACCACACTCAGCCATGCCTCTGTCCTTCACTTCATGCCCTTTGTGGAAACACCATATTCTCCACTGAACACTTTTCCATTTCTCATGTCATCAGTTTTACATCAACAGATCCTCTTTCCCCATCCTCAACTCTACAGGTTTTTTTTGTGACATCATTTGTAGGCATGAAGTCAGGTTCCACATATTTGCTGAGGAACTCAACTCAACCACTTTGTCACTTCCTGTTACTCCACTGATAATTTCCAAGTTGTCAGATGCTGTGTGACATCAAGTTGTTAGTTTCGCACAGCTAATCATCACACAAGCTGATGTTTTTATCCCTCTCTGAACATTCTTGATTCCATTTCCTCTGATCTGTTCATCCAGTCTGCATTATCTTGGGTGTTTCATTGTTCCAGAGCTGAGCATCAAATTCTTACTCTGTCCATGAACAAAACTGCTTGCTTCCCCTTCTGCAATATTAACTTTCTGCCTTGTCTCCATTGCTGCTGAAATCCCTGATTTGTGCTTCTCCAGCAACATTCCTATTGGCATCCCAAAATCTCCCTCTGTAAACCTGATACTGTCCAACTCTCCCACCAACCCATCTTTGCTGATCTGTGTCTTCTTCCCAAAATGAACAAACTTTAAGTTTTGCATCCCATATATAATGACTCAATAGACTCTTCCCCCATCCCCACCTGGATCCACCTGTCACTTACCAGCTCTTGCTCCATCCTTTCACCCCCCCCCCACCTTTTTAAACTGGTTATCTCCCCTCTTTCCAGTCCAGATGAAGGATCTCACAAACGCCGACTATCCATTTCCTTCCATAGATTCTGCTCAACGCACTGAATTTCTCCAGCTTTATATGTTAATCCACTTTCTAGGTGTCTGTTGTCTCCCACATTCTCAGTCCTATAACCTGTGTGTGAATGAATAAGCAAGGCATAGAGGGATATGGACAATGCAGGCAAGTGGGATTAGTTTAGATAGGCATAGATGTGGTGGGCCAAAGAGCCTGTTTCTATGCCAAACAACTTGGTGACTCTATGACATGCAAGTTCAG
This sequence comes from Pristis pectinata, assembly GCF_009764475.1. Taxonomy (NCBI): domain Eukaryota; kingdom Metazoa; phylum Chordata; class Chondrichthyes; order Rhinopristiformes; family Pristidae; genus Pristis; species Pristis pectinata. The sequence goes on along the minus strand of NC_067409.1, from coordinate 23,969,870 downwards.
GGCTGGGTTTTTAAATTGGCACAGATACCACACCCCTCCATATAAGCAGTTTGGTGGGCCTTTTATGTTCCGTTTGTTCAACAAATGTTATCTTCTTCTTGGAGGGTGGTTCAGCAAACTCTTAATCCTTATGTTGTGTGGGAATATTCGATCGCTTCATTAACAACCACGTTTTTGTCGGATGCTGCTGCTACATACCAGATGTTGCACAATTAGTTCTCTGCATCTAGTGCGATGAAAATTTAGACTGTGTGTTCAGAAAGACTTTGATTTTTATTTTAGTTCCTGACAAGTGATAGCTCCATACAGTGGGAAATACCTCTGTTCTTTTCCAAAACATTTCTTTTACAAAGGGGTCCCCCCCCCCCCCGCCCCCCCCATATTTCCAATATCTTTTTGACAATTTGGCATAAACTTGCTTTCTTCCTTGAAGATGCTGTTGAGCTGCATAAATATAGTTTCTGTCTGTTATTTCAGTTTTCTTTATTCTTGGACGTGGAGTATGATGCCAAGATTACCTTTGTTGTGCACTGTGTGTTTTGCAGGGATGGGGTTGGAGTTCTCTTCGAAGTGCTATGACCAGTAATATATTTTGAAACAACATGTCTGTGCACAGCTGTTTTCTGTCTTTTGATTTGAAAATAATAGGTTATAATTAGTTCCAGAATTTCCTTTTGAAGTTCTTACTATGGGAAACATCATGGAAAATTTGCTGGATAGAAACATAAAATTGCCTTGTATTTGTTTTGTATTGAACATATTACTGTGCCAGTAAATTAATATTGTCACTAAATATATACATTTTTTAAAAAAATGCACTCTTTTCATTTTATGGCTCTCCACTCAAATTGCAGACTGCAGATATCAGCGCTGTGCTTATGTTCTCGTAACTGGAAACACTCAGCAAGTCAGGCAGCATTTGTAGAAAGTGAAACAGAGCTTAGTATTTCATGTCAATGACCTTTCATTTGAACAGTTCTGCTGAAGGATCACAGGCCCTTTTTACTTAGTGTATTTTGGTTCTTTTAGAATGGATTTGTATTGAATAATAATGCCCTGTTTTATCATTTTTTCTTCTGACTATTTTCCCCTAATTTAGCGTGCTACTTGGAATATAATCCAAGAAGGTAGTTTATGAGCTATGTAGCTCAAATTAAAATTTGTTACCCAGCTGGCCTGACCATGGTTCGAGGTGGGTTGTTGGCTAGGTTCAGAGTTGGGGCCACTGATGCTTTGTTGCTAATGTTTACGAGTCCCTTGTAGGCAATGCAGTAAAAATAGTAATATCTAATAATAAATTAATCATCCAGTGGGGTCTATGAGAGAATTTCTTATTGCCCAAAGCTGTAATTCAGTCAATCCCTCTGCAAGTTAACTTGGATTTAGGCCAATCAGCCAGAACTCATGTTTTTGGAACCTTTGGAATCCATGTTTGTGAAATAAAAAGTCAGTCTTTTTTCAGCAAGTTTATCTCCAATATATAAGAGCCCCAGAATATGAGGAGAGTTTCTATTTTGAACATTTTGGTGCCTTTAAACTAACAATATTGTCATAGAGTAGTGATAATGGGGGATTTCAACTATCCAAGTTAATAATAACAAAATTGGAAAAGCAAGAGAGAGGAATTTATGAAAAGTGTTCTGGAAAAGTTACTTAATCAGTATACTTCTGGCCCAGTGATGAAAGTTGCTGGATTTGGTTTTGGGGAAGGTCAAGAGGATCAAATATCTGTGGGGGAACATCTAGGAAACAGTGATCATAATATCATTTTGTTTCAAATAGCTATGGAAAAGGGTATAGGTCACACAAAGGAAAAAATGTCAATAGAGAAGTGTCAAATTCAATGGGATAAAAATAGATCTGTTTCAGATAAATTGGGGTCATATCTTGGCAGGCAAGACTACAAATGAAAAATGGGAATGGTTTTAAACTGGAGATATTTTAGATGTAGGCGAGGCCCATTCCCATGAGGTGCGCAGGTAGGGATATTAAAGCCAGAGCTCCCCAGATGACCAAAAAGATAATGTAAAATAGAACAGAGGAAAAATTAGCATGTGAAACAGTAAATAAGAACCAGGCTGACTACAGGAAGTTCAGAAGGGATGTAAAAAAGGAAATAAGAGAGGCACCAAGAGTATAAGAAAAGACCAGCAGTAAACTGGCAGAGGAAATTGCAGAGGCCCTGACCATGGTCATCCCAATGTCTTTAGATTCAGGATTCATGCTGTAGGACTGAAAAATTGCAGATGTTATATCCTTGTTCAAAAATGGCTGTGGAGATAAACCCAGTCAGTTTAACTTCGGTGAGCAGAATGCTCTCAGAACAATAATGTACTCGGTAGAATTAACTGTCACTTAGACAGGTGTAGATTGACTTGGGGAAAGTTAGCAGAAATTTATTAGAGGCAAATGCTGTCACACTATCTTGATAGTACCAGAGAAGGTTGATGTAAAATAAAGAAGATGTGGTTCACATAATATATGTGGACTTCTGAAAGGTGTTTGTTATGTGCCATATTATAGGCTTGTGACTGTGAATGAAGACCATAGAATGAAAGGGACTGTGGCAGCATAAAGAGAAAATTGGCTGAGTAACATGAAACAGAGAAGAGCAGTTTAAGTGTTTTTTGGATTGGAGGGAAGTGTACAGTGGATTTCCCCAGGGGTTGCTTTTCCTGATATATATTAATGACTTGAACTTTTGTGCACATGGCATAATTTCCAACTTTGTGGATGATGCAGACATTTGAGACACAGTGAGTTGCGAGGAAGATTATAATGGACTTGATGAACACACAGGCACTTTGGATAGGTGGGCAGATGAAATTTAGTGCTGAGAAATGCAAACTGTTACAGTTTTGTAGGAGGAATGCAAAAAGGCAATATAAATTAGAGAGCACAATTCTAAAAGGGAAATACGGCTGCAGATGTGCACAGTGCAGTGGAAGAGGCAAGGCAGGTTGAGAAAGTGGTTTTAAAAAAGGTATCAAGATCCAGGGCTTTATAAATAGGCATAAAGCAGGAAAATCATGATGTACTTTTTAAAACGCAGGTTCAACCACAAGTAGAGCGTTGTGTCTGGTTCTGAGAGCTCCACTTTAGGAAATGTATGAAATCTTTGGACAGGACTTGCCAACATAATTCCAGGAATGAATGGCTTCTGTTGAGTGAACAAACCCACAGCTCAGATTGTGCTTCCTGGAATAGAGGAGGCTGTGAACGGATCTTATGGAGATATTTTAAAATATTGAAGGGCATAGACAAAGAAGAAAAAATGCCTTAGCAGAGGACTTGAAGTAAGGAATCATAGAATGACAGCGATTGGTAAAAGTGACATGAGAATATTGGTTAGATTCTGGAATGCACTGCCAAAGGAAGCAGATTCAGTTGTAGCATTGAGAAAGGAGCCAGATAAATCTCTGAAAAGAGAATCTGCAAGGTTTTGGGCTGGGTCCTGTGGAACTGGTCTAACATGGAGCTAATCCAGACCCAACGGGCTGAATCATTTCCATTCCTATTATAACCATTCTGTAATTTTGTTCACATATGACCCTGTTCCTCCAGGTGGGAAAGATTTTGCTGTGGAGCAGCTTGTCCCACATCATGCAGGGTAGTTGGGTATGTTTGGAGGAAATAGAGCAGCAGGAGATCTTTGACTTACTGAAGCAGTCTCTGTTTTTGCATTAGCTTCCCAGGGAGCCAAATGATGGGAAAGGTTGCTTTTGAAGTTCTTGATAGAATTTAGAATCAAAATACTCGGCTAAAAACAGAGGTGTAAACAGATCTTGCATTAACTGTTTATCATTTGTTATATCACACTTGCATTTACTTCAGTGTTATGTCATAATATTTACATATTAGTTTTTCTGGATAGCTGTTCACACAAATGTGGCAGTCATATATGTGAAAGCAGTCACCCTCGAGGTAAGAATAGTTTGCATGAAAAAGAAGCACCCTAACAAGGCTAATCGTTGTAGTGTGACTCTGAGTGTTAAGTGCCCTCATGAATGCCTTGACAGTGAGTGTGGAATCAGAAGTTTAAAATAAATGCATAATTCTAGAAGTTGAAGATCCCTACAAACAGATTGGTTTTCCCTGTGTGCTCTGGTTTCCTCCCACATCCCAAAGATGTGTGTATTGGTAGGTTAATGGGCCACTGTTAATTGGGAGGGTGGTAAAATAGTGAGAAGAAAATGTTACAGGCAAGATGATTGGGAGAAGGGGATTGCTCTGTGAACAGGCAAAGATTTGATGGGCTAATAGGTTGCCTCCTTTGTCATAAGGAAATATGGATATGGCCTCAAGTAAACTTGCCAACAAAGTTGGGGTAAAAGGGAAGGACTAGGACAGAGCAACAAATCTTGGCTTAAGGTTGTGTTTTCATCGGGGGATTTGAGCACAAAATCTAGCCCAGTCTTCCCAGGACAACACTGAGGAATCTTTCAGGTAGATGTAAATGATCCCGTGACAATATTATGGAAAAAAAATGTTATTTTCTGCATGGTGTTCTGGTCAGTATTTGCCCTTCAGCTATTATCTCCCAGAGCAGGTTATCTGTCCATTATAATATTTCTTTCTGTGGGATCTTTCTGCTGCTACCTTGACTACAACATTTCCTACATTAGAGATACTTCATTGGCAGAAAAGGGCTTTGGACATCTGAAAGGTGTGAAAAACACTACATTATGTTTGTTTTTTAATGATTGGCTGCTCTAATAATCATCGGCAATAACAACAATTAGTTGTCATTCTGTTGCCTAATTGCCCCTCTATGTAACTCCACCATGCTGCTCCTCCTGCACCCTCCTTCCTCTTCTCCCATCCAAATCAGCCATTGGCTGTTTGATGATGAGACATAATTTGCCAGCTGTGAATGTAGGATTCACAGGTGCAAGTAACATGAACTTCTTACCGAGATGATCATTTAGCCCATTTACCCAAACTGCATTGGTCACTGTCTTACTGGAATGCTTGCTTTCACCTTTAGTGGGATTGTTTGAACTCCTGCTTGAAGATGATTATCTCTGCCCTTCTCTGGTGTCATCATGTGAGCCAGCTTTTGTACCGACGTGATGCAATACTGTTTGTCTTGCTGGATTACAGGTAACCCCTGTGTTACCTCCATTTGGTTTACGTAAATTTGCCCTTACAGAATTCACAAATGACTACCCAAATATTTGACATATGGAATAAAATTCATTTTGACAGAATTTGTGTGGGAAAAAGTATATGCAAATTTCTTTTTTCAACTCGTGGTTCTTGCCACATGCACAGATGTGGCTTGGTGTACGGAACATTGTGATACGGACTGTTTTCTAGGAACCCCCGCCCTCTTTATAATGCGGGGGTTGCCTGCATGAGGAACAGGGAGGTGATTTTGTTTTGAAAAATCTTTTAATTATTCATTGTACCTTTTTGTTACTTTGTTGTCTATTAGGCATTTCTTACAATATCTAAGCCTGCAAGAGATCGGTGTAAAGGTTGAATTGGCAAGTCTCAATCCTCAAATCTCAGCCGTACCTCGTAAATCCTTTCCATCTTTAAATGATATCCAACATTGTTACTTACAGCACAGTGCAAGACATTTAGTGTGCTTTTAAAAACTCTCCTAGGTTTCACAATGAAATACTTTTCAAGGCACAAGATGGCAGGGCAATGCAGTGGCACAGGAGTTAGTGCTGCTGCACAGCTTCAGCAACCCAGGTTCAATACTCACCTCAGATGTTGTCTGTGTTGAGTTTGCACTCTCTTCCTGTGACTGTGTGGGTTTCCTCTGGGTGCTCCAGTTTCCTCATGTATCCCAGTTCTGTGCTGTAGTATTATGATGCCATGGTATTAAAGGAACCTTGGCGTAAACTTTATGTAGTATGTGTGGAAAAAGTTCCCTTATTTATTTTGTAAAATTGCAATGAATTTCCATTGCAATTTTACCATTCCATTCAATACATATTCAATATTTTTTTAAAAATTCAAATACTTTTCAAATGAATCTTTCACAAGTAAATTCAACAACTTTCTTGTGTATGTATTCTGAAGAGAGGGCTCACTTGTAAAGTAAGATAAGATTTCTTTATTTTTTTATATAAGATTTCTATAATAAAAAATAAAGAAATCTTATCTTTACAAGTGAGAAATAATTATGTATATTCTCCTCAGCAAAATTTTAAAGCAAGAGGCCTGGCTTGTGGATTGGAATTGCACACTTCAAAGGCATCTTCAAGGCTAAGTGCTGAAATGTTAATGCCAGTCTTTGACTCCTTCCAACTTTGTTTTTGGCAAAGCTGAAAACTATTTCTTTGACTTGGATTCACAGCATGGTGCTTGCTCGTCATTTGATGGGGCTCTGCCAGCATGCTGTAAGCTCTTTTTGTCCTCTGTAATTTATCCCATCTTAAAGAGAACCCAGTAACAGCTGACTGCAACTCTTCAGATTTCCAAGAAATTTAAATGTAGTTAATGTCAGACTTCATTTAGCAGCATTTGGGGAGAAAACTTTTATGTATATTGTAACTAAGTTTGACATTTGGCATGTGAGAATGCAACATAAACTATTTCAATACTTTTTTTTAAATCCCAATAATACCAAAGCAGGAGTAGGTTGCAAGCTGCAGGCTGAAAAAATTCCTACTTTTTGGAATTGGATATGAAGGGAATTAAAGGATGTGGATCAATGCATGAGATCATCCATGATCTTATTGAATGGTCGAGCAGGGATGAGGGGCTGAATGGCCAAATGCTTCCAAATCCAATCTTCCTCCCCTTATGTGATTTTATCAATTGAGTGCTTATTGTGCACAACATACAGCAGAGGAGAGTTAACACACCTTTGAGTGGAGTAAGTGTCTGAAAGTCATCCATACTTGAGAGAGGTTTCAATGTAGGCACCATAAACATATGGTTCTCTTAACAGTAAAATTTAAATATATTGTAAATATGCAAGGTGTAGTAAGCTGTACTGAATTTAATAAAATGGTATTTAATCTGTCTGTGGGCTGAGAGGAAAATAAACATGCAAAACTGACATGCTGGAAAAAAACCAGGCAGTTCATTGAACCTGTCCAAAGCAGTAAATTTGTAATTAAGCAGCATGAACTCAGTGCTCCCCACCACTGGCAGCCCTGTAATCTCCTAAGAGACATAGAATGGCAGATTTAAAAGAAAAACCTTTTGGACAATGCAGGATATAAAGAATTCCTATCCAACAACCGTTAAGTAATAAAACCTATTTCTAGGAGACCAGAGTCACTATGAGAAACTTTATCCAAAAATGCCCCTTACTGTTTCTGTTTAGTGATATCAGGAACTCATCCAGCTATCTTCTCAATGCTGGCAATAAATCCACATTCGTTGGCAACTTGTTCCAAAGGTTAATGGCCTATCAGATTAAGAAAATCCTCTTGATACTTAACCTGGGATCTATGCTGGCATAATTTATTCACATGTTACTTCATTCATCCCAATTTAATTCCAATAGTTGAATCACATGTGCAGTGTAGGCTTTCATTATCTTAAACTTAATCTAAATTCATCTTCTCTGTTTTCACTTCCCTAGAGTAAAATGACACACCAGTGTAAGTATATCAACAAAATCAAATTGAGTGTCAGTTCAGCAGCCTTTCTCCGAAACAGGACCTTTTATATTATCAACCATGTGAGAAGACCAAATGTGGATTATGTAGTGGATTATGACAGTGTATGCTGGTGTATGTGCATGAAATGATGTAGTTTATACACTTCATACTTTATTGGATACTACATCTTCACATTTTTTACGATTCTAAATTGTCTTCTCTCTCTCTGTTTGAATGCTATGGCCAGACAGTCTGGCAAGTAGATTTGTGGCTGTATATTTTCGAAATTTTCTTGGTGTCTGGTCAGATATGCACCCATCATTATACTCTGACTTTTTGAACGAAGTGACTGGAAAAAGCAACATGGGTAGAGTTGCTGGAGCGTGCATAGTTTCTGTAGGACTGTAACAAATTTACTCAGTGCCCAGAGCAAAATTAAAGGCTTAGAGACCCAATTTGTGTTCAGGGTTATTTAGCCAAAAACACTCAGCAGATTAACAAAGAATTTTGATTGCCATCTTGACAAACTTGCAATCTGATAAGCCATTTGGCCCAAAGCTGGCTCCCAACAGAGGAATCCCTTCAGTCTCATTACCGCAGGTCCAACTTTCTCTTCTTGCTTCCTTTGTCACAACCTATATTAAGGATTAACTCCACAAAGGCAGCACTTGAGGTCAGGATTGAACCCAGGTTGCTGGAGCTATGAGATAGCAGCACCAACTCACTACATTGCTGTATCATTATCCTGCTATTTGTACTACCAGGATAAGTTTACTTGCACCCTAGAATCCATTTACCTCATAGAGTCATAGAGCAATACAGCATGGATACAGGCCCTTTGGCCCAACCAGTCCATGCTGACCACATCCATGCAGCTAGTCCCAATTTCCTGCATTTGGCCCATATCCCTCCAAGCTCTGCCCCTGCATCTACCTATCCAAATGCTTCTTGATACTATTGTACCTGCCTGAACCGTTTCCTCTGGCAGCTCATTCCATGTACTTACCACCTCTGCATGAAAATGTTGCCCCTCAAGTCCCTTTTTAAATCTTTCCCCTCTCACCCTAAACCTATGCCCCCTAGTTTTGGACTCCCCTACTCTGGGGAAAAGACTGTTACCATTCCACCTTATCTATGCCTCTCATAATTTTAAACATTTCTATAAAGTCGCCCCTCATTCTCTACATTCCAAGGAATAAAGACCTGGCCTGGCCAACCTCTCCCTATAACTCAGTCCCTCTAATGCTGGCAGCTTCCTTGTAAATCTTTTCTGTACTCTTCCCAATTTAACCACGTCTTTCCTATAACAAGGTAACCAAAATTGTACACATACTCCAAGTGCAGCATCACCAGTGATTTATACAACTGCAACATAATGTCCTAACTCTTATACTCAGTGCCCTGACTGATGAAGACCAGTGCGCTAAATGCCCTTTTCACCACCCTGTCTATCTGTGACACAGCTTTCAATGAACTGTGCATTTGTACTCCTCGGTCCCTCTGTTCCATTGCACTCCCTAGTGCCCTACTATTCATAGTACAAGTCCTACGCTGGTTTGACTTTCCAAAATGCATCACCTCACACTTAGCTGTATTGAAATCTATTTGCCAGTCCTTGGCCCACTTCCCTAACTGATCACAATCCTCCTGTTAGCCATGTTAACCTTCTTCACTATCAACAGCACCTCCTAACTCCTTGTCATCTGCACACTTACTGATCAAGCCTTGTGCATTCGCATCCAAATCATTTATGTAAATGGCGAATAATAAGGGTCCCAACGCTGACCCCCTGCGGCACACCACTAGTCACTGGCCTCCATTCCGAGAAACAGCCTTCAACTGCCACCCTCTGCTTCCTACCATTGCCTCCAGGAAATAAAATCCTTTTCCTTTTCAGCTTCAAAGTGTTGTCTTTGCTTTTTGTCATCTCCTCCATTAAATATTTCCTATGTAATGACTCCATTTCCTCAATCCCAGAACTGATATTGTAGTTAGCCCAGAGGGTGAACAAGCATCAGCCATTGGTAGTGCTGCTGTGAGTAATCCATTGGTGGCAGCTGTTCAAAAGTCACTCAGCCATGTTATCTGACTCCGGCCTTTTATGGGCGGCATGTCATCATGGGAACCGAATTGGAAAGGTAAAGAGAGAGTCAAAAAAATGTTAGGAAATGAGAATTGGGTTTGAAAATAAAAACCTGATAAAATTAGAATTTCCACGGCAAAGAAAGGAAAGATACCAGCAACTATTTCTGATGTACTCTTCACACAAAGATACCTAGGAAATTTTAAAGTTCTGAAGAGAAAATGTTTTAGTTTTTTCTTGTTGATCAGTAGCCACATTTCCTTGGGCTGAGTGTGTAAGTGGGAAAGTTGTGTGGATAGCAATCGTTTAGAAGGGATCCTGGCGGATAAAAAGCTGGAAGTGAGAGGACTTTCATTTTAACCAGCAGCATTCTTGTCCAAGCAGCGCAGACCTATTTTAGCAATGTGTTCATTGTGTATTGTAAGCAGGTACATGAGTGGTTTGAAATAGTCTGTTCTCGTAAACAGAAATGAAAAACTTTTATTACGTTTGTTGGGTGATGGGTAAATGTCAACCTGGGTACAAACAAAAATACTCCGATAGTCTTTGACCAGTCCACTTGAATAGGTGCAACGTGGCATTAAGGGAAATCACCTCTTTTGGTAGTGAGCTTATATGCTCAAATCCTTCACACAGTAACAGCCCTCTTGGTGCATGCTATTTTGGGGTAGTGGTGCGCTTCTTTAATTCCTTACTTTTCAGAACATGTAAAATTAAACCCTTAGCTCAGAGTAATATTCTGGATGAGTTAAGATGATCAGAGCTGCAGTGATTGTATTCAGTGTTGCTAAGTGCCCAATCACTCTGGGAAATGAATAGATTAAAATATCAGTAATAAAACTACCATGCTTCTGTTTCAGATTTAATGGCTTTTGACAGTTCCAATGCTTTCAAATTAGTTTACTTGCATACTGGTTGGATAATGTGTCCTTCATATATTTTTCCTGACCACACAGATGTATTTTTATAGCACAGATAAAGTTGCTCACAAAAGTGATTCTGTCATCACAAATCCAACAAAGCAGTGAAAACAAATAAGTGCTTCAAATGTCGCAGTAGCTTTTGAAAAGCCGATTGTAGAAAAGATTAGAACAACTCTATTACTGGTGGATGCAGTCAGTTGTGCTCTGGCTGTTGAATTTGATTTCCGTCCAACCTATTTTACAACTTCTGTTTTTATTAGTTATTATCTTAATGTGCATATCTGACTTCTCTAGTCTGTCAATAATGAGGTTTTGAAATTCCAGTGCAAACAAGCAGTTAGTTTGTATTTGCATAGATAAAGCATTTGGTCTTTATTGAACATCAAACAGTACAGTACACAAACGGGTCCTTTGGCCCACATGTCCTCTCTGCCTGCACAAGGTCCATATCCTATTTTCTGCCTTTTCTTGTAGTTGTCTAAATGTCTCTTAAATATTACTGTCGCATCTGCTTCTACCACCTCCCCTGGCAGTGCATTTGAGGCCCCTACCATTCTCTGTGTGTGGGGGGGGGGGGGGGGGGGGGGGGGAAACTTGACTTGCGAATCTCCTTTGAACTTTTCCCCTCTCTACTAGTCTTCTAGAACTTGACATTTCCACCCTGGGGAAAATAAGTCTGACGAACAACCCTATCTATGCCTCTGATAATTTTATATACTTCAATCAGGTCGCCCCTCCGACGCTGTAGGGAAAACAGTCCAAGTTTGTCCAACCTCTCCTAGCTAATACACTCCTAATACAGACAACATCCTATTGAACCTCTTTTTGCACCATCTCCAAAGCTTCCCCATCCTTCTTACAGTGTGGCGACCAGAACGGCTCGCAATATGCACTCCAAATGTGGCCTAGTTGAAGTTTTTTTATAGAGCTGCAGCATGACTTCCCGACTTTTATACTCAATGACCTGATCAATGAAGGCAAGCATGCTGTATGTGTTCTTTACTATCCTATTTGTTTGTGTGGCCACTTTCAGGGAGTTATGGATTTGCACCCCAAGATCCCTCTGTACATCAGTGCTCCTAAGGGTCTTGCCATTTACTGTGTACTTTCTTTTTGCATTTAGCCTCCAAAAATGCATAACTTCACACTTGTCCAGATTAAACTCCACCTGCCATTTCTCCACCCCAAATTTCCAACTGGTCTATATCCTGCTGTATCTTTTGACAACCTTCTTCGTGATCCCCAACTCCTCCAATTTGGGTGTTATCTGGAAACTTAGTAGTTGGCCCTCCTATATTTTCATCCAAATCATTATATTGTAAATAACAGAGCTCCTGGCACTGATTCTTCTGGACACTGTTGGTCACAGAGCTCCACTCAGAAATATTCTAACACCTCTCTACCACTACCCTCTGTCTTTTATGACCATCCCAGTTTTGGATCCCATGTGCCTTGATCTTCTGGACCAGCCTACCACGAAGCTCTTTGACAAATGCTTTACCGAAGTCCATGTAGACAACTGCCACTGCCCTATCCTCATCAATCATCTTTGTCACTTTCTCAAAAAAAACACAATCAAAATTTGTGAGACAGGATCTCTCCCACATAAAACCATGCTGATTACTCACTAGGCTTTTCCCAGTGCGAGTAAATCCTGTTCCTAAGAATCTTCTCCAATAACTTCCCTACCACTGATGCATGGCTTACCAGCTTATAATTTCCCTTCTTAAACAAAGGAACACCATTGCCTATTCTCCAGTCTTTTGGTACCTCACCTTTGGTATCTGTCAAGGCCCCAACAATCTCCTCCCTTGCTTCTCTCATATCCTGCGATGGACCCCATCAGGCTCTGGGGACTTATCCACCTAGATGTTTCTCAAAACGCCTAACATCTCTTCATCCTTAATATCAATGTGTCCTAGAATATCAATGTGCTCCATCTTGCCTTCATCCATATCCTTCTTGGTGAATGCTGATGTGGATTACTCACTAAGGACCTCAGCAACAAACAATCTACTGGAGGAACTCAGTGGGTCAAGCAGCATCTATGGGAGGAAAAGAATTGTCAATGTTTCGGTTGAAACCCTGCATCAATTCCTCAAGCAGATTGTTTGTTGCTCCAGATTCCAGCATCTGCAGTCTCTTGTGGACCTCACCCACTTCCTCCATGCATAAATCCCCTCCTTTGTCCTCGATTGGAGGTAGCTACCCTCCTGCTCCTAATATATTTATAAAATACCATGGGATTCTCCTTGATCCAACTTGCCATTGACATTTTATGACCTCTTTTAGCCCTCCTGATTCCTTGTTTATGGTCTTCCCTGCTTCCTTAATATTCCTCAAGGGCCTTGTTCAGTTTTAGCTTCCTAAAACTTGTGCTTCCTTTTCCTTTGTGACTAAATTTAAAATACCTGTCATCTAAGGGTACTGAACATCGCTATTGTTATTTTTCATCCTCACAGAAGCATGCTGATTCTCAACTCTGATCAGCTGGCCTTTAAAAGACTCTGACATGTCAGATGTGGATTTATCCTCAAACAGCTGCTCCCAATCCACTTTCTCCATCCCCTGCCAAATACTATTGTAAACAGCCTTCTCCCAATTTAGCACTTTCACCCAAGGATTTATCCTTATCTGTAGCTATCTTAAATCTTGTGGAATTATGTTCATTGTTCCTAAAATGCTCCCTCACTGAAACTTCCATCAGCTGGCCAGGCTCATTCACCAATACAAGGTCTAATATGGCCCCATCTCTTGCTGGACTATCTACATATTGTTTCTTTTAATTCCAGGCATTTATAAAGGTGAAATAACCTGTTGCCAATCTGATCAATCACATCTGTTATTTCTGTACCTGATGATAACTGCTTTGAGTAACGTACATGATCCATACTGGACTGTGTGGCACAAGGACAGTAATATATGTTTGAGGCAAAGTTTGGAGAAATAATTGTGACAATGGAAGCTCTTCAGAAACTACTCCTACATCTCTATAAACAGAAAATAGATCAGTGATTGTGTTGTGGCTAAATTCATTACAAATCCATGCTCATTGCTTGAAATACCCAAATGTGCAATGGAGCATTTAATAGAAGCAAACCGAAGTCACTGCAGTCAGTGAGATGACTTGTATTGGAATTGGAGAAGACCTTACAGCCATCTCAGCCCTTCCATTGTCAAAAATGAGGTCCAATTTCCACCTCTATCTAGTGCCTTGTTGTTAAAATGTCTCTTGGCTACTTTAAAGTTGTTGTTAACAGCATTGGAGGAGGAAGAGTATAGAGCATTGGTTTTATCTTTGATGCAAGTTAAGGACCATAAAAATACAGTAGCAAATCTTAATCCTTTTATAATACCCCTATAAAATCCATATCTTTTTAGTGCCTATCTTTTAACTGAATTGAAGTCAAATTTAATCAAAAGGTTAGCTTCTGCTGCATAGAAACTGTATTAAGACAGAATCTACAGGCATCATCCCTTCCATTGTTACTTAACCCTTGTGGCTTTTGCTTTTGCATTTGATGTTAATTCCTCTGAGAATTGATAGTAACTTGCAATTCAGGTGATGTGGTTCTGAAAGTACTGTGATTGTTCAGGTTAGTGAATTGGATTTGGTCTTATTCAGTGATGCCACATTTAGACCTGTCTTCAAAGTTTTCTTTTAACTTAAGTGGTTGAATTACCTTGTCACTGAAAGTTAGTCACAGGGAGCAAGTGCAGCAGACTGGCACAGTACTAAGTGCTGCTGCTGCCACATACACCTGGAGATCTGGGTTCGATCCAGACCCTGGGCGCTGTCTGTATGGAGTGGGTGGGTTTTCCCTGGGTCCTCCAGTTTCCTCCCACATCCCAAAAGGATTACTGCCCACTGTGAATTGCCCCCAGTGCAGATGGGTGGCAGGAGATTCAGGGGGAAGTAGATGGAGATGTGAGTGAGAATGGGTTACAGGAGATAAAGTGAGGAATAGGACTGATGGGAAAGCTTTGAGAGCCAGCATTAGACTCAATGAGCCAAATGGCCTCCTATGTCATAAGAAATATGAAAAGGTCAAATGAGAAAGTATAGTTTAGTGACTGCAGTCTGTCTGGTTATTCTTTGGTAGTTCCCTAGGGTTTTGTGTGTACTAGGGTGATCGATGAGGCCAGTGGGGGAACAAGAGACCCTTCCACAGATGAGGCTGTAGCTGTCTGATGGGAGGGGTGGGAGTTAGTTTGTGAGGTTGTGTGTAATTTCTGCTGTTTACGCAGGGATTCTCTGTGCTCCTGCTACAAGGACCCAAGATTCTCAGTATCATCCCCAATGCTCCTTCTCCACTTTGAGTGATAATGGGCCTTGGATTCTCAAGCGTTACACACAAAAAGCTGGAGGAACTCAGCGGGTCAGGCAACATCTATATAATGAAGTTGCCTGTCAATGATTTGGGTTAAGACCCTTCACCTGGACTGAAAGATAGAGGGGAGTTGGCCAGTAGAGTTATTCAAGAGTTGTTGGTCAAGTTGCATTTTTCCCAAGTAGGCTTCAAGCACATCCCTTCCTCTGTCCACCTAGTCAACATTTCCCATGAGAGACCTCTGAATAGAATGTCTGTTTTGGGAATCTGGCATTGGGCGGGCAAGCAATAATGTCTGCCCAAAGGATGCCTGGTTGTAGAGTAGTTATTATTAAGCATATGGAAATAATCATCCTATCAGTTCTGCAGATTTGGGAATATTCCAAGAAAGAATGTGTTAAATTGCTCATTTCCCATTGTGCAGCCGTCAACCAAGTTTATCGAGGCATTTGTGGAGCTGTGACATTTCAAGACTGACTGATCTTCACAGCCTGAGTGCCCACAGCTCATTAAAAGCATCAACCAGAAAGAAAAGGGGGAAACAAAATAAAGTGCATGGAAACTGGCTGACATGAGACTGCAGATGCTGGAAATCCGGAGCAACACACAAAGATGCTGGAGGAACTCAGCAGGTCAGGTAGCATCTATGGAGGGAAATGGACAGCCGACGTTTTGGGTCGAGACTCTTCATCAGGACTGGAAAGAAAGAGGGGAGATAGCCAGTATTTCAAAAAAGGTGGGGGAAAGGGGTGGAGCAAGAGCTGGTGGATGATAGGTGGATCCAGGAGAGGGAGGGGGAGAGTGGGAATGATGCATGAAGCTGGGAGGTGATAGGTGAAAGTGACATAGTTGGTATC
This sequence comes from Pristis pectinata, assembly GCF_009764475.1. NCBI lineage: Eukaryota > Metazoa > Chordata > Chondrichthyes > Rhinopristiformes > Pristidae > Pristis > Pristis pectinata. The sequence continues at coordinate 23,954,105 of NC_067409.1, read as the reverse complement.
TGAAAGGAGAGGACAGTAGACCATGGAATAGAAGGTAGGAGGTATGGTGGGAAACCAGTGGGAAGAATGTGTGGGTGATGGGCAGATGGAGAGGGTGGGGGTGGGGAAAGAGAGAGGGTGATGGAGGCCAGTGGGATCAGGGAAAAAAAGGGAAGGGACAGATGGGAGTGGTTACCAGAAGTCAGAGAAATCGATGTTCATGCCATCAGGTTGGAGACTACCAAGGTGGACTACGAGGTCCTGTTCCTCTAATTTGCGTTCAGTCTCAACTTGGCAGTGGAGGATGCTGTGGACAGACATGTCGGTGTGGGAATGTGAAGTGGAATTAAAATGGCTGGCCACTGGGAAATCCCGGCTGGTACAGTGGACAGAGTGAAGTTGCTCGACAAAGTGGTCCTCCAATCTGTGCCGGGTCTCAGCGATGTAGAGGAGGCTGCATCGGATGCAATAAACAATGTTGATGGATTCGCATGTGATGGACTGCCTTGCCTGCAAGGACCATTTAGATTCCTGAATGGTGGTGAGGGAGGAGGTGTAGGGGGAAAGTGGCTACTTGGATTATGATTGTAGAGTTAGAGGGCACACAAATTCTGTAAAATAACAAGGAAATTCTGCGTTATGCCTTGGCTAATTTTATATTGTATTCATGTCATTATTATTAATGTGCCTGTTCCCAAACGAAGACCACACTCGTGTTCCTTGTGTGTTCCTTCATACAAAACCAAGAAAGCTTCTAATTTTATCCCTGGTTTGTGCTTGGTTAACAAATCTCAGTGTGGAAACCCTCATTGTTTTTTTTCAATACATGAGGGAGATAAATTAGTTAGGATTCGTGTTTCCGTCAAATGACCTCTTGCTGCAATGTGTGTGTATGTATGGAACAGAATGAAATGTGAGGAACTGCTTTGAATCATGGGACTAATTCTGCTCAGCAAAATTTTGCATGTGATTTTGTAGGACATGTGAAAGGGAAACTGGGCATTTGGCCCAATTTGTTCACGATGGGGTTGATGTTCTACCAAAGCTGCCTCCTGTCTTTTCTGATCTTAATCTTTCAGTACAACCCTCTACAGGTCATCTCCGGGTTAAGAACACCTGACTTAGAGCACCCCCTACATATGAACGAGCTCCCATAATGTTATTAAATTCAAAGGTCAGATGTACATCCATCCATGCGTTCTTACAAATAGCAGAACTAGTTCTCTCCCCCCCATTCCCCACCCCCCCCCCCCAACTTCAGTAGTGATTTTTGTTTTGTGCATTTTCCAAATTCTGGACAAAATTGACTTTAGGACATCTGTAAAAATGGAACATGTTCATAACCTAGGGATGGCCTGTATTCTGTTTACCCTTGTATGTTTCTCTATCCTTCCCTAAAATTTATTTATGCTGTTTGCTTCAACCATTTCCTATGGAAGTGAATAAATTTCTTCTGAATATTGGATTTCATTTTACAATGGGGGTGGGGGTGCAGTTATGCTGTTTCCCATTAAGGGAAACATTTTCTCTGCATCCTCTCCAGGTCAGTAGGTCACCTCTCAGCCTTAATTTCTCAAGAGAAAAGAGACCCAGTATGTTCATTATTTTCTGATATGTTTACCATTGCATATCTGTGTACATTTTCTTTTCACCCTCTCCAGTGCCTCTTTATACATTTTATAATATGGTGACCAGTAGTCTAATCGAGGTTCGATACAAGTTTGACACGACTTCTCTACTTCTGGAAATAAACTCTCGTACTTGGTTTGCCACTGCAACTTTATTTGCACTTTCTCAGTAATAAATGACTTCTCAATTTTTCCCACCAAAATGTATCATCCATCTCATACATATCTGCATTGAACTTCATGTGCTAATTATTTGCCCTTCTGCAAGTTTATTAATGTCCAATGTCCTCCTGTAATTTGTTGCAGTGTGCCGGAGCGTTGAGCATTTGCACCCCCACCCCAACACATGCACACAGTAATTTTGATTTCAGTCTAAATTTTAATATAAATTGGAAACAGCAATGATCCTGGCGCTCATTCTTATAGAATACCCCCAATGGTATACCACCTACTGGAACAGCTATCTTTTACTTATACTCACTGCTTTATGTCTTGAAGCCAGCGATCAATCCATTCTGCCACTTGTCCCTTGACCTTGCATTCCCTGATCTTATTGATTAGACCATAATCGAAGACATTTTGACAATCGAGATAAGTTGCATCTACTGAATTGCCAACGTGTCCACTCTGTTGCCTGTTCAAAAAGTAAGACTGGTCAAGCAAACTTGCCCCTTTTGAAATCCATGCTGAATACTCATTGCTATACTTCTTATTTCTGTGTGTTCTAATATTTTCTTTTGATAAAGGATTCTGTTACTCTTCCTACCACTAATGTTAAACCGATTGTCCATAATTCCTGAGACATATTCAATCTCCCTTTTTAAATAAAGATACAATGTTAGCCATCTGTCAGTCTTTTGGCAGTATACATTTTTTTAATGAATTATTCAATAAGTGCAGTAATGCATCTGCTATCTAGTCCCTAGATTCTTTTAAAATGCATGGCTGCAATCCATCCAGACTAGGATTTTTATCTGAGTTTTGTTATTTAATATATTTTCTTTTTCTAGTTTAAGCACACTTATCCCATAACTCATCTCCTCTTCCTGTGACAAACCTTGTTATTACGAGGAATTCAGGTGCTTCCAGCAATAGAGAGGTTGGGATCATTGGATAGCAATCAGAAATGGGAATTGTGATTTTTCTCTCTCTAGGGAAGTGTAATGAGCTCCTTGTATTGTCCCCAATGTTTCTGTGATTGAGATCAGCCAGGTCAGAGACCACAAATCAAACCTTCATGTTGTATGTGGTTGATGAACATCATTGGAGGGAACAAACTGATGTGCTGTTTTGCAGATACTCAGATCACTGAGTGGTGAAGTCAAGTGTGGCTGTAACATTTAACACAGTGGCTCTGAAACTTGTTAAGGAGAAGGAAGCGTGACTGTATCCACCATCCCGGAGTTCACATTAAATGATTGAGACACTTCAAACTACATTAAAGGCTTAGAATTCATTAAAATGTAAAGGTCAGAAAGATGAATAGGGATTAGATGCCAGAGTAACTGAATGAACAGGAGGGCTGACTTCCTACAGTTACCTATGTGGGAGTATATTGCGTATCTTGATATTTTCAGTGAAGTCCGTTGGAGCAGAGAAGATGTTTGTACATAATGTTTTCTCAATGAGAGTAAACTCTGACACAAAAATCAAATATGCCCAATTCAATTTCTGTTTAATACAATGTTTCATTGTTCCCTCAGTTGAAGCAACCATTAAATAAAAAAGAACTAAATGGAATTAAAGTGAAATTTTCTATATGCTCACTTTTTCTCCATTTTACTTTTCTTTCTTCACCTTTTTGTTGTTCCCTTTTGAGCTTTAAGTTGCAGCTGGAAGGTACTGCTGCATGAATTGGCTTGAAAATGCATGTCATAATTGAACAATGAAGTACTGAACGTGTTTTCTCCCTTTGGATTAATCTTATTCTACATGCTTTATATTAGCAGTAAGCAGGGAGTTACAGTTGTGGCAGCTGCAGTGAATGTGCTGTGATTGCTCTTGAAGGAAAAAAGCAAAGTAGAAGATTAAATAATCATCAGTTCAAATATTTTAAAGTGTCATTAAGTACTGAGAAGACTTTATAACATTAACTGATTGTGAGGGTTAGGCCATTATATTATAGTGGGAAATACTGTCCTGTCATTCCTGATGTGTCACATGGGGTGCTACAGTGGTATGGGGTTCTGTAGCATTGAGTTTGTTACTGGACTAGCAGCCAGAGCTATGAGCCAGACTCATGAGTTTGAATGTAGGCATGGCAGCTGAGGAATTTAAATTCCTAGAAGTCATAAAGAAATGTTTGATACAGAAAAATGCCATTTGGCCCATGTCTCTGCTCTGCTGTGCTACTCAACCTAATCCCACCTTTCAGCACGAGGTTCATAACCCTGCAAGTCACATGTAGAAGATAAGATATAGGAGCAGGAGTAGAGCTTTTAGCCCCTCAAGCCTGTTTTGCCATTTGACAAGATCATGGCTGGTCTTCTACCTCGGCACCATTTTCTGCCCTATGCCATACCCCTATATTCCTCTAATATCCGAAAAAAAACTATCCATCCTTGTTCAGGATGGAATCAATAACTGAGCATTCACAACACTCTGGGGTAGAGAATTCCGATGTTCACTGCCTTCTCAGTGAAGAAATGTCTTAATTCAGTTCTGAAGGATGTACCTGTTGTTTTAAGAGTCTGACTCCCTAGTTCGGGGTCCCTTATACAGGGAAACCTCCCTGCTTCTACCCTATCTAACCCCATGAAAATGTATGTCTGCACATGTGGCAGAAGCAGGTTCCGTAGTGATCTTCACAAGGAAATTGGATAAATGGTGGAGAGAATTTTTTTGCTGAGAAAAGGCTGGAGGATGGAACGAGGAAGTTGGTAGAAAGCTGATGGGTTGAATGGCCTCCTTCTGTCCTGTAACCAAATGATAATTCTACGAACTTTGCAGTTGGTTATTGGCAATTTCTTTTTCTTCTGTGAATTCCATATCATAATGGATTAGGCACTTGTCAAAAGCCTTTCCAAAATTATGTATTCTTAAAAGGTAGGACAGGTCACCAAGATGGTTAAAAAGACAAATGGAATGCTTTGCTTTGCTTTATTAGTTAATAGAATATAAGGTTATGTTAAATGGAGATGCAAGAAATTGCAGCTGCTGGAATCTGGAGCAAAAAACAAACTGCTGGAGGAACTCAGCAGGCCAGGCTGCATCTGTGGAGGGAAATGGACTGTGGTAAGCAAAATAAATAGGCAGCGGAAACAAAAACAAGCAGCAAATAGGAGTACAGAAATGTGTTAGAAGGCCAAATTTAAGGGTATCGCACCTTCGTTCCCCCTGCAGCCATGTTTCTGTACTGGCAAAAAGACTGTACTTGCATGCAACTGTTTTGCTGTTTTTACATCCACTGATCCACTTGCCATTCCAGAAACATTGCTGTAGTGTGGCCAAATTCAGGATTAAGTATTCCAGGGCCATTTAGGAAGGAAAGGCAAAAAAACAAAAGGAAGTAGCGATGTTGATAACCGATTGCAAAGTTCATATAATCGTAGTGTGGTTATAGGATAGAAGGAGGTGATGAACTCATCATGCCCTTGGCTCAACAGATCGAGTAGGGGGAGAAAACATTGGAAGGAGAAGCTTGTAGATCTCTGAATTGTAGTTGTGATGTAGGGCAAGGTGCAAGTAAGGATATTTTAGAGATGCATATAACAGGTAATAGAGTAATCATGGGGCATCTGTTGTTTTGGGAAAAAATTGCCAATGGAGATAGTTGATACTCTGGTTATCATCTTCCAAAATTAAAGGGTAGCAGGCATGATCCCACTATTCAAGAAATGAATATACACTTATGACAACCTAGTCAGATTCTGCTCTAACTCCATTTACAAGTTTGCAGATGATACCATCGTAGTGGGCCATATGTCAAATAACGATGAGTTGGAGTACTGGAAGGAGATAGAGAGCTTAGTGACACGGGGTCATGACAACAACCTTTCCCTCAATGTCAGCAAAACAAAAGAACTGGTCATTGACTTCGGGAAGGAGGGCGGTGCACATGCTCCTGTCTACATCAATGGTGCTGAGGTCAAGAGGGTTGAGAGCTTCAAGTTCCTAGGAGTGAACGTCATCAATAGTCTGTCCTGGTCCAAACATGTAGAAGCCACGGTCAAGAAAGCTCACCAGTGCCTCTGCTTCCTCAGGAGGCTAAAGAAATTTGGCATGTCCCCATGAACCCTCACCAATTTTTATTGATGCACCATAGAAACCATCCTAACAGGATGCAGTACAGAGCAACTGCTCTCCCTGTGACTGCAAGAAACTGCAGGGAGTTGTGGACACAGCTCAGTGCATCACAGAAACCAGCCTTCCCTCCATGGACTCTGTCTGTACTTCTCGCTGCCTCGGTAAAGCAGCCAACATAATCAAAGATCCCACCCACCCTGGACGTTCTCTCTTCTCCCCTCTCCCATCGGGCAGAAGATACAAAAGCCTGAAAGCACGTACCACCAGGCTGAAGGACAGCTTCTATCCCGCTGTTATAAGACTATTGAACAGTTCCCTAGTACAATAAGATGCTCTTGAACTCACCATCTACCTTGTTATGACTTTGCACCTTATTGTCCAGCTGCACTGCACTTTCTCTGTAGCTGTTACACTTTATTCTGCTTCCTTTTATTGTTTTACCCTGTACTACCTCAATGCACTGTGTAATGAATTGATCTGTATGAACGGTATGCAAGGCAAGTTTTTTATTATACCTCAGTACAAATGACAATAATATTCCAATTCCAAGTTAGCCTGACATCAATAGTTAGGTAAATCGTCTCAATAATCCTAATGCTCTCTCACCACAGTGAGACCAAGACACTTGGGAAATAATTGAGCAGATCCAACATGGATTTATGAAAATGAAATCAAGTTTGATTAATCTGAGGATGGATCTAGTGGAGTAGATGAGGGTGAACCTGAGGATGTATGTATTTGGATTTTCAGAAAGCTTTTGCTAAAGTCGCACAGAAGGTCAACAAGGTTAGACCACATGGAATTAGGGGTAATATACTAGCATGGATTGGGAGTTTTCTATCAAATAAGAATAGGTGGGTTCTCCTTAGATTGGCAGGCTGTTACTTTTGGTCCCTCAGCCAAATTGCTGATATAGATCGTGAATGGCACCAGTGGCGTGCCACAAGTATTGGTGCTTGGACCCCATTAATTCACCATCTATATCAACAGTTGGCTGAGGGGACCAAACATAATGTTTCTTACTTTGCAAACAACATAAAACTAAGTGGGAATGTGAGTTGCAATGAGAATGTAAAGAGGATTCAGGGGGCTACTGACAAGTTAATGAATAGGCAACATTATGGCAGATGGCATACAACCAGTATGCACTTTGGTAGAAAGAGGCAAAGATGTAATTTCATTCTTAACTCTTTTCCTCATTATTTTGTATTTGTGACTTTTAGTTCTCGACCCCTCCACCAAAGTGAACAGCCTCCCATTATTCCCTCTGCCCAGACCCCTCAACATTTTATATACTTCTAAAGTTTTTTCTCAGCCTTCTCTTCAAAGAAAATAGCCCCATCCTTTTCAACCTATCCTTGTAAATGTAGTCCTTCATCCCAGGAATCATTCTTGTATATCTTTTCCGAACACTCTCCAACACCTGTGCACCATTCCTATAATGTGGCAACTAGAACTGAGTACTATACTCCAGTTGAGGCCTGAAAGTTGCCAATCAATGTCGTTACTATCATGAACTATTATTGTACACCCAAATATTTTAAATATTGCTGGCAATTTTATACCATTTATTAGTTATTTCCAATTTTCAAATAAATATACTGAGGGGCAGAATGTCCTAAAGTAATGCTAAGTCAAGGGCATTATCAACAGGTTTGTAATAAGAAAGACTTCAGGCCAGTCTGTAAAACCACAGAAACAAACACTAGGTCTTTTACTTATAGACAGAGAAACAGTAACTTTTTCAGGTTGGGATATCACATAACGTCATGCAAATTTGTCAAAGTAATTTCTCTTTGGATACATTGCATGTTTTTGCAGTGAACTTTTGAAGTAAGTAGAAAACAAAATGTTTTTATTTTTAAAAAATACTTGTGGAATAGATTCAAAGATTTCAACAGCCCCCATGTGTCCTTAAAAGATGGTTGTTCTTGCAGAGTTGGGTGTTGCCTCTCATCGTCTTACTTAATTGCTCATTTGACGTCAGCGAAAGGGTGAGTGGCCTCTCTAGGAGACATTACTTGGCTCAGTATCAGGATGTGCTGGCCAATCTTGCTACTGTCTGCTGGTGGCTTCCGTCAATTACTTCAGTTTAACCAAACGATTTCGAATGAATTTCTGCCAGGAAATACTGATTATATTTAAAAGCCATTGTGAAATACATCTTCAGAAATAGAATAGTATCCCCAATTAGTCCAATGCTTAAAGGTACTTTTCTCATTATGCAGAAATATTTTCTGGTGGAAGTTGTGTCCATAAACTACTATTTCCCCTCCCCACCCCCTTTAGAGCAGAACATGAATCAGATGCAAACAAAGGGGGGGGATGGGAGGGAGAGGGAGGGAGGGCGAATGTGGAGTGGAATATTTAAGTCCTCGTATCTCTGTCACTGACCTTCAGTTGGATTTAAGTTATTTTTCTCTATTTCATTTGCTTTATTCCCTATCCCTTGTCCCTTTCTTTTTTTAAAAAAAGTATCCTTTTATGGCTAAAATATTTCTGTGAATTCACAGCAACATGAGAATGTATTTTCATTGAAACATTTTCCTCAAATGCTTTCCCGATGGTAAGCAGCTGGAGGACGTGGTCTGATCTGTGAGGGTGCTGCAATTGGTTTCGTAAGGGAGGGGTGAATTGATGAAATCCTTGCCCTCAAGTGTTATCCTGCTTTATGTTGGATGAAGACCCCATCTGACTGGAATGTTACTGCTGCATATAGTCAGCTTTCCCATTAATGCTGATACAGAAGGGTATGGTAGCAGTGTGGTTAAGATACTTGGCTGTAATCCACGGGTTCGGCTTCAAGGCCCAATTTGAATTTTAAGAGTTACTTTAGATCTGGAATTGAAGAAGGTAACGTCACTTTTGGTGATCATGAGTCCAGATGATCACAATTCATCTGATTCCCTTTAGCAAAGGAGGTCTGCTACCCACACCCGATCTGGCCTTTTATGTATCTGCAGACCCACAGCAATGTGGTCTTCCCTCATAAATGGACAAGGAAATATTTCGGGTCAAGGGCTGTGCAATAAGCACTGATCTTGTTGGCAGCTCTGTTTAAAAAATAAAATGAGGACCCTTGACACTTCCATGCTGTGAAGCTTAAAATAGAAATCATGTTGTTGTTAGTCCTAATCTATGTAACTGTTCCATTTTGTATCACAGCAAAATGCATGGGTAAAGTTATGACTTTATTTGTCATTCTCATGAAAAGGAATTTGCCTGTAATCTTTCAGAGAAGACTGTTACCTCGGGCAGTAATACCACAGGTAATCAAAATCTTGGTCAAAGGGTCCAGTTTCAAGAAACATATAAAAGGACTTAAGGAGGTTGGAAAGATTTTGGAAGTAATTGGGTGCAGGGAACTGAAGGCATGGACTACTGTAGTAGAGCCATGCTATAAAGCATCATAAGCTCTTTTGAATGAGGTGTGCATGTGTGTGTGTGTGTTTGTGCTTGTATACTCTGCCATAATCACTATTTAGCAATCTCCTTGGGGCTAAAATAATTTTATACATGTATGGATTGCAATTCCCTCAGATAAAGATTTGAAAAAATAATAAATTTTATTATTTTTAAAAACATAGAACAGTAGAACATAGAACAGTACAGCACTGGACAGGTCATTCAGCCCATGATGTTGTGCCGATCTTGATGCCACTTTATTCTATATGTCCTCTTCCTGTGTATCATCCCCTTCATATTCATGTGTCTACCTAAAAGCCTCATAAATTTCACCAAACTGCTGGGTTCCACTACTATCCCTGGTAACACCTGCCACTCCTTTTGTAAAAAAAAACTCGCCTCTCACATCACCTTTAAACTCCCCCCAACCTTAAAAGCATGTCCTCTGGTATTTGACATTTCTACCCTGGGGAAAAGATTCTATTGTCTACCTTATCTATGCCTCTCATAATTTTAAAAACCTTTATCAGGTCTCCCCTCAACCACCAATGCTCTAGGGAGAACAACCTAAGTTTGTCCAACATTTCCTTGTAGCTCATACCCTCTAACCCAGGCAGCATCCTGGTAAACCTCTTCTGCACCCTTTCCACAGTCTGCCCACCCTTTCTATAATGGGGATACCAGAACTGCACACAATACTCCAGGTGCGTTCTAACTGAAGCTTTGTTTAGCTCCAGCCTTACCCTTGTACTCAACACCCTCACCAATGAAGGCGAGCGTGTTTGTTTATTATATTTTGCTGCCTTAATTTGTGTATATTCCAGTCTTTATTTTACATGATGTAATATATTTAAATTGTTTGTTAACATTTCTGTGTGGTTTCTGGTTTGCCAACTGCAAGATTTTTTTAATGTGATTGGCTGTCCAATCCACTTGATGATATCTCTGTTACTGCATTCCAAACCTCTCTGAGAGCCTGTGCCTTGCAGCATCTGATACCAAAATAAGAAGGAATAAACAGATTATTTTACTGTGGGGCACCACATTTTAGCCTGATCCTGGCCTATTCCATTACAGGATTGCAAGGCATATGTGATTCCCATGGTATCAATTTTAGGGGAGCCTGATGTTTAATTCTTATTTATACTGAAGTTTCATGCTTGACTCTTTAGATTCAGGTCTCACATTTTGAAAATTATCCCAATAACTCTTTGAGATATAAAAGTGGGACTTTTGTTTACATAAAAGTTGGAATAGTTTAAATAAAAAGCATTAGGTGAAAGGTCTCAAAAAAAAAGCAGAGGCTGTTTGAAATTCATCAGAGGTTGCAGTTTTATCTTTCAGAGTGAACTTTCAGAAAATATCAAATCCAGTGCATGGTGATGTCATCTGTAGTTCATTCATTTTGAGGCATCAGACTTCATTATGCAAAGATAATGGCCTGTAATTTCCTTAGATTGGCTTGCCACTTGTGTTTGTGGTTTGTTCACGTCTGAACTTGCTCTTATTGTAAGCTAGTCCCTTGACATACTCCCTTGGCAAAACCAGGTCTGGCCTGTCTGGTGAGGTCGTGTGCACTGCAAGGTTTTTCGTAGTAAATCCAACAGAAAAGATTTGACAGTTGGTTAAGCTATGCTTCCAGGCTCTACCAGCTGTTAAATACCTTCAGTGTCTATGAATGTCTCTGATTATAACAAGTATACAAAAAAATTCAAAAGTTGTATTAAAAATATCATGTTATGCTGTGGAATAGTTATTTTTTGCATCAGGCTATAATATTGAAAGATTCACTTGCATGATATTTACATCATTGATTTCAACCTTTGAACATTAAGGATAAGATCTATAATTACACACTTAAGGATAAAAGTTGTCGATCTTGGCCTATTAAACTGCCCTGCTAACATCATCTACATCACATAAATAAATTCTTAAAAAAAACACTTAGGAATTTGAAGACTGAAGTGAAATTTTATTCAGCCATTTAGAAGTCTTGTACCACATAGGAATTAACAACATGGTATTTACCAGTCATGTGACATGATTTAAAGGGAGGAGAAGGCAACTTGGCCCCTCAAACCTGCTCTGCCATTTAATATCATCATGGCTGATTTGAATGTAACCTCAACTCTAAATTCAGTCTGTCTCAGGTAACCTTTCATCTCCCAGCTGATCAAGAACTTATCCATTTCTGCCTTAAAAAGGAGGGTGACACAGTGGTGCAGCAGTTAGTGTTTCTACTTCACAGCTCCAGGGTCCCAGATTTGCACCTGACTTTGGGTGCTGCCTGTGTGAAGTTTTTTTCTCTTAACTACATGGACTTTCACTTGGTGGTCCAGGTTCCCCTCTCCTCTCAAAGTCATGCTGGTAAAATTAATTGTCCACTGTAAATTAATCCCCAGTGTAGGTAAATGGGTATGGGGGGGAACTGTGGGGGGGGGGGGGGGGGGGAGGAGTATGTGTTGAGAGAGAGAGAGTAAGTTGCAGGGTTACAAGGAGATGAGGAGGGAGAATGGAACTGATGGGATTGCTTTCCTAAGAGGAGGCAAAAGTCTGATGGGCCAAATGTCCTCCTCCTGTATTGGCCCTTTGAGGACAAGAATTTCAAAGGTTTGCAACCCACTGAGAGAAAAAGACATCTCACCTCTGTTTTAAATGGACAACCCATTATTTTAAAACAGGAGCCCCTAGTTCTATATTCTTTCATAAGAGGAAACATTCCTTCCACACTACCCTGTGAAGACCCCTCAAGACCTGCCATTTCAGTCGTCACCAGTGGACATAAGCCTAGTCTGTCTAGCCTTTCCTCCTTAAATAAGCTACCCATTCCAGGTATTGGTCTAGTAAACTCCGAGTGCTCCACTTTCTTCCATGTCTTAAAATCATGCTGGTTGATAGGATAATTGGCCACTGTAAATTGTCCTTGATGTCCCTGCTGAGTGGTAAAAATTGGTAAGAATAAAATGGGTTAGCATAGGATTAATGTGAAAATGGGTGTTTGAAGATTGCTGCAGTCTCACTGGGCTGTAGGGGCTCTTTCTGCTCTCCAAGCCATCTCTAAACTGCTTCCAGTGCATTAAATCTTTCCTTAAGAAAGATGACCAATATTGTACACATTACTCCAGATATATTCTCACCAGTATCACTGAAGCATAAACTCCCTATTTTCATATTCAATTCTTCTTATACAGCATTTGGTTAACTTTTCCAATTACTTGCAATATAATGGTGTGATATGACAACTGTTCTGCCTGTGACTGCAAAAAAACTGCAGAAAATTGTGGACACTGCTCAGCACATCACGAAAACTAGCTTCCCCTCCACAGAGTGTCTACACTTCTCACTGCCTCGGAGAAGTAACATAATCAAAGACCCCACCCATCCTGGACATTCTCTCTTCTCCCCCCTCCCGTCAGGCCGAAGATACAAAAGCCTGAAAGTATGTACTACCAGGCTTAAGGACAGCTTCTATCCCACTGTAATAAGACTATTAAATGGACTTCTTGTATGATAAGATGGACTCTTGACCTTAGAATCTACTTCGTCATGGCCTTGCACCTTTTGTCTGCCTGCACTTTATTCTGTTATTGCTTTTCCCTTGTACTTACTCGATATGCTGATGTGATGAAATGATCTGTATGGATCGGTGCATGTGACAACAATAAATCAATTTTAGTGGCAGTACTGAAAGTAATGAGCTCAGTTTGGACTGAGTGAACTGTTATCATTAATAAACCAATTACTAATTATACGTGCACATAACCCTTTTGCAAATTATGCACCAGGACACTCAGTTTCTCTGCTTAGGGCTCTGTAGTCTCTCACATTTAGACATTATGCGTTTATGATTGTTCTCATTAAAAAAAAATGGACATTTTCACTTTTTCCCACATTACACTCAATTTCAAAGCATGTAATAAAAAGCTTATCTACAGCACAAGCCAAGGAAAGAAACTCTCCAAACTTTGGAGTCATGAATAAGAGCGATTTAAGCCTCTAATGATTTGGGCTAATAGATTAAAGAGGCTTAGCTTGTATCCTGCGCCAACTTCGGTTTATTTTTTTTCAAAAGCTTTATGGCTCGCAGCCCAAAGATTACTGATCCCACTAACGTTTTATCTGCTAATGCCTACCTGGTCTGCACCATCTCTGCTTTTTATTAATACTTAATATGTTGGAGAAGCAGTTGTTCATGATTAAATTCATGAATGAATGTCAGCACTTTGCTCTCTAAAATTGCTGTGCTCTACTAGATAACAGTAATGTTCTGTGAGTGCAGAAGGTCTGCAAATCATTTTAGTAATTTGTCTGAAAGTTCATCTTATTTCTGAGCTTTGGTTTGGGTTATAGTTAAGGAGCCCCACACACCAGCCCATTCAATGAAAACAAGCTGCTACTTGTTCCATTTTGCAGGCTGACGTTTGAGCTCTTTGGGATGTGGGATGTCATTGAGAAATATGGCACCTGAAAGATTTATTTCAGCCAAGGTCCACACCAACTATCAAAGAATCCAGGTCAAAAGGATTAAAAATAAGATGGAATTTAAACTCTGTGAGTAGTCTGCTACCAACAGCAAGCCTTAACCTAAACATTAAGTGGTTACAGTATATTAAACTGTTTTATATAAGTGTAATATTTCCTTTCCTTGTGTCCCTTCTGAGGCTACAGGTTGTGATTGAATTATTTTATCTGTGTTATGGATTTTTGTCAGAAGGGTCTGGTGTGAAAGGCTAAGATAAATTTAAGATGCAACAACTAGAAAAGTGGAGATTTTTGTTTTCTCAGCATCAATTAAATTTAAGTCTGAGATGATGGGTGCCCAAATTAAGCTCCAGACCACTGTGCCATCCACTCACCAAAGCAAACTGGTTTTCACTGGGAACTGACAGTGATGGTGTGTGTGCCAAATGCTTTTTAAATCTTTTGAAATATAATCATTGTCAGATATGTAACTAAGGAGTTCCCAAGGCAGTTTCATTACCCATTGCACTGTACTGTTCTGAATTGGATTCTTAATATGGCTTTAGTCATGTGTGTGCACTGCCGTCCACTGAGTACAAGCCCTCCATTCTCTGAGTACAAGCCCTCCATAGAATGAAAAACATTCTTGTGTGTGTACAAGTTTCAGGTCAGGAGTTTGTTTGGTGGTTAAATCTTTAACCTTGTTAGAAAACTTTTCCCTATAAATAAGTAGTCTTTATATTGAAACAGCTATCTAATGAAAACAGAAGTTTCATTCTTTTTTTTAAATCACGCATTATATGATTTAAAGTATTGCACAAAGCATTATTGAGTAATCCAGATTGCTTAGGGCTTGAGGTGCTGATGTGTTTGCTAAATTGTCTGTCCTAGCATGGTCCTGTGTTCCCATTGGCCCAGATTTTGCAGTTGTAATAATGGAGAAACTGTTTGTGCCCACCATCGTTACGCCAATAAATTGATTGCAACCTCTAACACAGATATACAGTTAAACTCAGAAATCCAGAGTCATTGGTGATTCTCTACTCCTCTACAGGGAGCTCTGGTTTGCTACCTTTGTAAACTTGATCTTAAGAAATTGGTGAACTGATTTAATGAATTATTCTTGCAGTAAATTAGATGAAAATGTTACACGATGTATGAGATGCAAATGAGTAATTAAGGGCAGATTAATCCATAATTACTGCATGGCAAACTCCCTGTGTCTAGAAATCTTCAATTTTATGCTTGTGTGGATTATAATTCCTGATGATAAATCCTCCAAAATTAATGGGTTTGAATTTTAAACTTTTTTTTAATGTTTACGATATTCTTGTTTTAATCCTATATATCTACCAATTTTTTACTTTGCAATCTGTATGCAACATAAGCTTAAAATATTCATTCAAAATTTATGCTTTTTACTTCCTAGTTTGCTATCTGTTTAATTGTGGTTGGAATCCTGATACCTGACAGAAGCCAACCGGAAGTTCGTGCCACGTAAATTGCTAGATCTTTGTGGGTAGCTTTGAGGTCAGAAGTGAGTGCTGTTGCTTCCTCACTGATGTCGAACCTTTTAGGATGTGGGCTGTCACTGTTGAGGTATATCACATCTGAGACATTTTGTTCTACATCAGGTAACACAGAATCCTGGTCAAATAGATGAAGAATAAGACGGAATGTTTACACACGAAATACATTGACCTTTTGTGTCTTGTGGGAGTTGATGGTAGACAATTACAGTCGGCAGGGGAATTGCATGGAATTTAGAGCACAGTAAGGAACCATTTGGTCCATTTTGATATTTATATATTTAGTAATGCATTGTGTTAGTCTCTTCCTTCATCTAAGCCTATCTGATGAAAGTTCATATCTCTAAAATAAGAAGGAAAATGCTAGAAATGCTCATCGGGTTAGGGATCATCTGTGTAGAAAAACGAAGTTAATGTTTCAGGTTGATGACCTTTCATTAGAACTGGGTAAAGTTAAAGAATTAAAACAAGTTTTAGAGAGAAGTGAGGCAGAGGAGAAAACGGAAGGGAGGGTCTCTGGTTGGATGGCAGAAGAGATTAAATTATATTTAAATGTAGATACGCTGTGATCATCTGAAGTTACGAGGGGGTGGTAGAATGAATCCTGCAATTTGTTGAACTCTGTGTTCAATCTGGAACATAATTGTTTCTTTCTCCAAGTGCTGCCTGACCTGTTAGACATTCCTGGCATTTTCGATTTTTATTTTGGATTAATATCATGTGCAGTAATTTTCTATTAATTTCTTCTTCATGCTTTTGTCTGATTTCCCCTTAAATAATCCATGCTGTTTACCTCAGCTCCTCCATGTGGAAGCAAGTTTCCCATTCCAACAATTTTCTGGGTAAAGAAGACATTGAGCATTGTGGTGTTTGATAAACGCACTTGAATCACCAAGGCGTACAAGACTACAGACAAAATGTGGGTAAATGGGATTAGTATAAGTACAATAGTTGACATGGACGTGATGGGCTGAATGGTCTAATTCTGTGCTGTACGACTCCATGATTTTATGACAGAGTTTAATTTGGTTACAACAAAGAAACATTAGCATTCTGGCTAAGTTACTGACTAAAAATCCAGAGACCTGGAGTTGTAATCTAGACCTAGGAAATGATGGTCTAGAAGTTCCTCACACACTTCCAAATTAACCTTGTGCTGTACGGTTGAAAACTGCCTCAACCCAGGGCACACTCTGCATGTCTTAGTACTCATTGGAAAATGTGACTGCTGTCTTTTCAGGGGGATTTCTATTTTATGATAACTTCTTTTCCTGGTGTGAAACTTCCTCAAATGGCATCAACTGTGGTGTCATGTGGAAAATTGTTGTCCAACATCATTTTCAACCTCTCTGGTCTGAAAAACAACGGTTCTTCTTTACTCTCAGAACAGCCAGGTTTCATGAATGTTGTTTCTCTGAAACTGTACTATTTAAAGGGCCAACATTCGAAATGTGTTCATTGTTCTCACTGAACAATGCATCACAACTGTGCTTGGACTAGTTTGCCCATGAAGGCCAAGGTCACAGTGAATCTCAGCTTGCCAGCCTTGGGATCCTTTCAAGTTTCCACTGCTGGTTTCTGCTACACTGGTAGATTTGACAGTCCACCAGACTTTAGTATCAAGAGGAGCAAACTTGATCTAATTCTCTTTCAGACCACAGGGTTAGGAAGAGCAAGTCCTTGCATTTGCCTGTATTGAAGGCTTCTTTAGAAGTGCAGGCATTCACAGACCACCCTCTGAAGGTGCTGCTCCTTACAGAAGCCTCCCACGCAGTCTTCTTCCAGGAGCTTAGCTGTAGGCCAAGAAGGCTTTGTGGTCCCTTGTCCAAAGAAAATAACTCCTGTGGGCACTATTCTTCACCAGCTTGTTCAGGTTCTGCTTAGGAGCACTCTTCCACCCACTTTCATTTAAGTAGCAACTTTAAGTCCAACTGCAGTAAGAGTGCTAGAGGAACAAAAGACTGCAGATACTGGAGTCTAGATGAAAAACACTATGGTGCTGGAGGAACTCAGGCAGCATCTGTGGAGAAAAGCAGGCAGTCAACAGTCAAGAAAAGCAACCTGAAGAAGGGTCCTGACCCGAAACGTTGACTGTCTGCTTTTCTCCACGGATGCTGCCTGGTCTGCTGAGTTCCTCCAGCATTATAGTGTTTTTCATGCAGCAAGAGTGCTGCTTGCAATGTGGAATGACCCTTGAAGAGCAGACTGTGAGGTCACACTTCTAAAGAATAAATGCCACTGCGAATGGCATTTGAATAATTGCTTTGGATCAATGAAGTACTGCTGCACTGATACTGGATTCGCGAGGGGTTACATTGGAAAACCAAATTCTGCTGTTCTGTAAACCTTGGATCTTGCTCTTCAGGGGCTTTGCACTCTTTTCATACCTTTTGAAAGATGGGAAGTAATTTCTAGGTTCTAGTCTCTGAAACTTTAGTTGAGAGATCCAGGAATTTAAATCCAATAATGGTTAAATTAAGCCTAATATCAGTCTAAAAACCTAACAAGAACTCAGACTTGTTAGCAGTGTGCTGGAGTAAATCTCGGTATCTGAGGTAAATTTGAGAATACTGTTTTATCGGGGCCATGGGAGATGCTGTTTCGTGTATGGAAATTCTGATTGATGTCTTTATCATTTAGCTAATGACAATCCTGGTTTGTAAGTTTGATCAGTGTTTGAAGTGGAGTTTTAGGTAACTTGTGAGTTCACCTGTACTGTTTGAATTGAAGTCCTAGCTACTTAGGCAGTTGGATGCAGCAAGTTACTGTTGAAATTTTTTTTTATTTACAGCGTGGCAACAGGCCCTTCTGGCCCAATGAGTCCGCACTGCCCATTTCCTATCAGTATCTGATCATATTCACAATCTAGATTGGATCTATGCTTGGATGTTATTCCACCTCGCAGGTGGGGGCCTCTAGTCAAGTCTGCTAAATTAAAGATAGAACTATCTAAAGAATTCTATCAGTTACATCCCAATGGAAAATGAGATCCTTGTGATCTGGTGCATTAGGGTTCTCTCTGTACAATTTGCAGAAAGTGAATGTGTTTTCCTGAAAGCTTAGCCTATGTTCTTCACCAACATTCTGAGGAGTGGCTCATTTCATTTTACCTGTGAAACATTGTTGGCTGCTGTGTTCTTGACATTACAGTTGAATCTAAGATATCCAAGTTTGCCAGCGTTACAAAATTGGGTGGGGATTTAAACTGTTAGGTGGACACAAAGGTCTGTAAAGGAATATCGGCAGATTAACTGAATGGGCAAGAAGGTGGCAGGTGGAATGCAATGTAGTAAAGTGAGTTTAACTGCATTGATAGACAGAACAGGAAAACTGTATTATCTAAATAATGCAAGACCATTATATGTTGGTTTCAGAAGATCTGTGTGTCCTCATTCAGGAAACAAAGTTTGCATGTGACAAGGAATTAAGTATGCAAATATTGCTGACCTTTGTTGCAAGGTGGCTGGAGTTTCAGAGTAAGGAAATCTTGCTGCAACTATACAAGGCTTTGGTGAGACCACATCATGTGTAACCTTTTGGACTCCTTATTTAAGGAAGGATGTACTTGCAGGCAGTGCAGGGAAAATCCACCAGATTGATTCATGGGATGAGGTAGTCATTTTCTCTTCTGTGAAAAGATTAACAGATTAAGCGTCTACTCTCTGGAGTTCAGAAGACTGAGAAGTACTCACACTGGAAGTATGGGATTTTGAGCAGGTTTGACAAATTTGGATTACTATGAGGATGTTTTCCCAGGTGGGGGAAATAAAGATCCACAGGGCATTGTCGTCAGGGACTGTAGTGCACTCTGCAGAGACATGGCTCACCCCCCAGCACTCTGGACACAGTGCTTCAGCCCGAGGGCTTCACCATCCACCACGTGGACCGGACGGCGACATCAGGTAAAGGCAGAGGTGGCAGCATTTGCTTCATGATTAACTCTTCGTGGCGCACAAATGTGGTGGTTCTGTCTCAGTTCTGCTCCCCCCAACCTGGAACATCTGGCGGTCAAGTGTCGTCCATTCTACCTGCAGACAGAGTTTTCTGCTGTCATCCTGATAGTGATGTACATTCCACCCCTGGCAAATGTCAAGTTGGCACTGGAGGAGCTGAGCACTGTGATCAACAATCACGAGACAGCACACCCTGATGCCTTCCCGATAATCATGGGGGACTTCAACAAGGCCAGCTTGAAGAAGTCTCTGACAAACTACCATCAACATCTTCAACCTCTCACTGCTGCAGTCAGAGGTTCCCACCTGCTTCAAAAGGCCGTCAATCATACAGGTGCCCAAGAAGAGCAGGGTGAGCTGCCTTAACGACTATTGCCCAGTAGCTCTTGCATCTACTGTGATGAACTGCTTTGAGAGGTTGGTCATGGCTAGAATTAACCCCTGACGAAGCAAGGACCTTGACCCACTGCAATTTGCCTACCACCACAACAGGTCTACAGTGGATGCAATCTCACTGGATTTCCACTCTGCTTTGGAGCACCTAGACAACAGCAAAATATACATCAGGTTGCTGTTTATCGATTACAGCTCGGCGTTCAACACCGTCATCCCCTCAGTACTAATCAACAAGCTTCAAAACCTGGGCCTCTGTACCTCCCTCTGCAACTGGATCCTTGACTTCCTTATCGGTAGACCACAGTCAGTGCAGATCGGTAGTCACATCTCCTCCTCACTAACAACACAGGCGCACCTCAAGGATGCGTGCTTAGCCCACTGCTCTATACTCAGGACTGTGTGGCTAGGCATAGCTCAAATGCCATCGATAAATTCATTAATGATACCACTGTTGTTGGCAGAATCTCAGATAACGATGAGGAGGCGTACAGCAGTGAGATAGAATGGCTGTTTGAGTGGTGTCACGACAATAACCTTGCACTCAACATTAGCAAGACCAAGGAACTGATTGTGGACTTAAGGAAGGGGAGATCGGGAGAACACACAGCAGTCTTCACTGAGGAGTCAGCAGTGGAAAGGGTGAGCAGCTTCAAGTTCCTGAGTGTCAACATCTTGGAGGATCTATCTTGGGCCCGACACATTAATGCAATCATGAATGAGGTACTCCAGCACTCAACTTTATTAGGAATTTGAGGAGATTTGGTATGTCACCAAAGACTCTTGCAAATTTCTGCAGATGTACGGTGGAGAGCATTCTGACTGGTTGCATCACCGCCTGGTATGGAGGCTCCAATGTGCAGGATTGAAAAAAGGCTGCAGGGGGTTGTAGACTCAGCTAGCTCCATCGCGGGAACAACCCTCCCTGCCATCGAGGACATCTTCAAGAGGCGAAGCCTCAAGAAGGCAGCATCCATCATTAAGGACCCTCACCACCCGGGACATGCCCTCTTCATGTTACTGCCATCGGGGAGGAGCCTGAAGACCCACACTCAATGTCTTAGGAACAGCTTCTTCCCCTCCGCTACCAGATTTCTGAATGGTCTATGAACCCATAAACACTATCTCATTATCCCTCTTTTGCACTATTTATTTATTTCTGTAACTTATAGTAATTTCTATGTCTTTGTCTTGCACTGTACTACTGCTGCAAAACAACAAATTTCACAATGTATTTCAGTGGTAATAAACCTGATTCTGATTCTGTCTCAGAATAAGGGGTCAAACACTGAAAACTGAATTAAAGAATAATTTCTTCCCTGAGAATTGTGAATCTTTGGATTTCCCTTCCCTGAGGGTTGTGTTACTGAGGATATTTATTGTATTTTGTTTACGCTATAAGGGGTTTGGGAGTTATGGGACTTGGACTGGAACATGGAGTTGAGACCAATGATGAGATCAGTCAAAATGATATTAAATGGTAGAGAATATGTAGGACAGCACAGTGGGGCATCAAGTACAGCTGCTGCCTCTCAACTCCAGTGGCTTGGGGTTGATCCTGATCTCTGCCGCTCTCTGTCTGGGGTTTGCATGTTCTCTCTGTGAGCACATCATTTTCCTCCCACATCTTAAAGATGTGCAGGTCGGTTGGTTAATTAGCCACTGTAAATTACCCTTAGTGTGTAGTTGATAGGTAGAATCTTGGGGAGATAATGGAAAAGTGGGGAGAATAACATAGGATCAGTGTAGGATTAGTGTAAATTTCACCATATAAATCCTATATGTGACAGATGTAATTCGGAGGTGGCTTCCCTGACATACATGTTTTGGTCCTGCCCTCTTTTGGAAAAATATTGGAAAGACATTTTTAATATTATTTCAACTGTATTGAATATTGATTTACAACCTCATCCTTTTACTGCAATTTTTGGGTTACCAATGATGGATTCTGGCCATTAATCCGCTTCTGCTTGTCGTATGATTGCTTTTGTTACATTAATGGCCAAGAGATCCATTCTGTTTAAATGGAAGGATCCTATACCTCCTACCACATTTCAATGGTTTTCTCAAATTATAACATGTTTAAACTTAGAAAAAATTAGGAGTGGTACTATTGATCCTTCGCTTAAATTTGGGGAAGTTTGGAGTCCATTTATTCAGTATTTCCATATGAGCAGACATTTTTCGAATCCCTTTCAATAACCTTTGAATATAGAGGAGCAGAGCTAATGACATAATAATGTTTTTTTTAACCAAAGAAATATCAGTCCAGCTTTTTTTTGTTTGAAGTTTTTGGTTTGCTTTTGTTTGTTATTTTTTTTTTAATTTGGGGGTTCTCTTTTCATATAATTAAATTTATTTTCAAATTCTTTTGTATCATGCTCACTTAGTAAGAGATTGGGAGGTTCAGATTATATATTTTATTCCCTGTGAGTGTATATATTAACTGTTATTATTGTTATCCAGATCTCTTCACACCAATTTGTATAATCACTAATGTTATGTATATTAATTTGAAATTAATTTGAAATTTAATAAAAAGATTGAAAAAGGATTAGTGTAAATGGGTGCTTGATCATCAGCATGGACTTGGTGGGCTGAAGGGCCTGAACCCATGCTCTATGACTGTAAGGCTCTATGATTCCATGTATGACCCACTCCTTGTGTTTGTTCTTAAGTGCTTCGATGGTAGTTAATTGTGCTGAGCTCTTTGAATATTATAGCAATTGTTCAAAGCCAGAGACCAATGGCAACATTCATAATTATTGCATTTCAATCATTGTTAGCTGAGCATAAAAGCATTTTACTCATGTTGGGTGCACAGCAGTTTGTCAGCTTCTGTTAATGGGATCCAATCAGATGGACATTTCCACCTGAAGATTAACCTTTGATTTCACCCACTGAGCATTTACCATTTCTCTGGTTTTTATTTCTGCATTTGAGTTTTTTGAAATCCTGTCCAATATATTGACATACTTTGCAGAGTTATTTCCCCTTCTGGTGTCTCCCTGTGCTATATACCCTTTGTATCTGACAGCAAGGTGAGAGACTTGTTGCTCTGTTTCTGTGAACATCACTACAGCTGGTGTCCAGTACATGTGTAGGAGCTGACTGACTTTCCAGTGTTGCTCTCCCCTTCCTTACACCAGAGGAAGCACAAACTTTCCTGTGGAACAGGGCCTGGCCTTTTGTTTTTCTTCTGGCTCTGCATTGTGGCATCACTGAGATCAATGTCTGAATGTCAAATTCTACATCAAATGGAAATCCTACTGTGTTGCTGTCTGTTTGATGCAGTAATGGTCTAGATGTGTGTTATTGCACACTGTGGCACTAAACCCATTCTTAACCATTCGAGGTTCTTGTGTCAACCCTGGACGTGGTTTGCCTGCGTCACCTCCATTTTGTTTTTCTTATTGGCACTTTGTGGAAATGATTACTTGGCGAAATATTGGAGAGTAGTAGTAGAACGATTATCCTGTTTGGATTTGTGTGGTTGGGGAAGCAGGGGGTGCTTGTTTGGGATTTGTGGAAGGCAAAAAAGAACAAGAAAGTAAAGCAAAAGAGAATTCTTTGTCAAAATGTTGGCACTTAATTGAGATTGGATCTTTGTTCATTTATATGCTAGGATTGGAAGGGTTTGGAAGCTTATGTCTCAAGAGAGTATAGTTGCCGCCTGCCTCAGCATCACATTCTTAAACCAACTTTTCCTTACATGGGAATCTCTTTAAATGACAGTGCTGTCAAGCACTAATGACACTATAGTGCTGGTTTTCTGATTTGTTTTCTTGTGGCAAGTGACCTGTCAGATATGAAACAGCAATTATGGGTTTTCTGATGTCCTCACTTGGGCTGTTGAAAGCCTGGCAGGTGAGAATAACTGTTATTTGCAACAGTATGTTGTAATTGGTGTGAACTCAACACTTTGCGTTCTCAAATGAGTCATCCATCACATTCTTACTAAATGCAAGTCTCTGGTTTGTTACTTAAGATTTACAACTGGTAAAACTCATCACCTAGAAATTATAAGTGATGCCTTTGTGAAATGAAGAAAGTAGTGTGAAAAGGGTGGACTTCATCACTGGACATAGCTACATAGTGCAGCACACCAGATTATTTGTAGGGAACACTGTCTTCTCTCAGTGGCCAGAATTCTTTCTGCAGTAATGTTTCATCGATGCCAGTTTTTCCAGTAGTCCAGTAGGAAGTTTTTTGAATGTCTTATCATTGAGGTCTACCCAATGCTCACTGATGCCACTCTCATCTGATCATGCACGCGCACGCGCGCGCGCACACACACACACACACACACACACACACACACACACACACAGCATCTGACTGAATGATAACTCAGTAGGAACTAAACTGTAGAATTTCTGTCTTTCTTGGCTAGGTCTTCCTTTATGGGACAGAAGGATGCCATCTTGCTTATTGTTGTTCTGCTGAGTGGGGGAAAGATCTATCCACCTTAATCCCACTGTCCAGCACCAGCCCAGAGCCCTCCAAGTACATATCATGGTGCTTCAAGTACTGTTTAAATGCAGAGATGGTTTTTGTCCCCAAAACTCCTTGAGACTGAGAGTTCCAGACCTCTATCATCCTCTGGGTGAAATTAGTTTTCCTCCTCTCCCCTTTAATTCCTCTGCCAGTTGCTTTAAATCTGGCTTTTGATACCTTGTCTTAGGGAACTAGGTTCTTTTTTTGTATAATTTGTCTTGACATCTCATAACTTCATACACTTCAATAATGCCTCCCCTTAGCTTTCTCTGTTTCAGAGTAAAACCACTTTTTTCCAACCTTTCCACCTGGCCACAGTCATCCAATCCACCAGCATACTCATAAATCTACTCTGCACCCTCTCCAGTGTGATCACATCTTTTCTGTAATGTGGTTCCCAGAACTTTACACTGTTCCCAAACTAATAACAGACCCAGCTAACGTATGCAGTCCTGAAATAATCTCCCTGTTTCGTTATTCTGTTCCCCGGTTAATAAAATATATTTCCTTGCCTTGTTGCACTTCCCCAAATCCATTACCTCATACTTTTATGAATGAAATTCCATCTACCATTTTCAGACCAACTGATTGGATAATCTACGTCTTCCTGCAGTTTAAAACTTTCCACCTCTCTGTTAATGACAGGACCAATTATTGTATCAAATTTAGGTCTGAATCCTAAATATATATTACAAAAGACAAGGAATCAAGTACAAAGCCCTGTGGAACCTCGCTGGTAACAGCTTTGCAGTTGTAAAAACACCAGTCAAACCTTGCTTCCTGCTACTGAGCCAACTTTGGATCCAATTTGCCACTCACTGCTGGAGCCCATGGACTTCTAATTTATTGAACATCCGAACATGTGGGTCCTTGTCAGACACTTTGCAAACTCCATGTAGGTGACATCAAACACACTGTCCCCATTGACCCTGTTACCTTCTCTAAGAATTTATATCAAGTTATAGAGTCATAGAGCTATACAGCACAGCAACAGACCATTCAGTCTGGAGTTCCCAGTCACATAAAATCATATAGTACATGAACAGGCCTTTGGCCCAACTCGTCCATGCTGACCAAGGTGTCTACCTGAGCTAGTCCCATTTGCCTGGATTTGGTCAGGCACGAACTTCCCTTAATGGGTGAAAAAGGCAACTACCTTATTTGCCTCCTTACTTAACTACCTTATTTAACTATCTTACTTGCCCCACTACATTGAGGTATATGTGACAATACTTGAGCCACTTTAGCCTTTTTTTTACACACCAAGCCAGTCTGGAAATTGTTTCACTAATTTCCTTTGAACTCTAAGGACTCTGATCATTGGTATGGACCTTGAACTCTTTGTTTTCATTGAAAGTGCTGCCTGACCCCATTAAAACTTTGTGGCATTTGCTGCTTTTATTTCAGATATATAATGCTCTTAGGATTTTACTTATGTAGTAGAAGAGTGTTAGGTTCAATGATTCTCTAAAATTGGGAATGAAGATCAGTGGCCGTTTATTCTTGCTTTTAGAGAGATCATAGTGTCATAGACAGGGATAGCACAGAAACAGGCCCTTCAGCATGCTGAATCCATGCCGACCATCAACCACCCATTTACACTAATCCCATTTTTTATTCTCTCTGCATTCTTATCAGTTCCTCTCAGATTCTACCACTCATACACACTAGGAACAATTTACAGTGGCCAATTAACCTACTATCACACATGTCTGTGGGGTATGTGAGGAAATTGGAGCATCTGGAGAAAACCTATGCGGCTACAGGGAGAATGTGAAGACTCCAAACAGATAGCACCCAAGGTCAGGATTGAAAATGAGTATTTGGAGCTATGAGGCAGTGGCTCCATTAGCTGTGCTACTGCGCTGCCTTATTCATCATAACGGTTGATGCACCAAACTTACTAGCACGCATCATAAAAGAAGAAACCTTCTTAATTCAAACCTTTTTTTTAAATGGGGCAATGCATCAGCAAGAAAATTGAAAAGTAATCTGCTGGGTTTGTTTGACTCTGGTATTAATAGGCAAGCAGTGCATTGAGCAACTTATCAATGTATGATGGACAAATTTTCTCCCACTCTAAGCAGAGAACTGATCATGATGCTGTGTAATGGCACATCTGTCAAACTTTTTAAGTAACCAGCAGGTTGGCAAATAATATTTGTGTCACACATGTTCAAGGCAATGGCTATCTCCCAGTAAGTGAGAGTCTAACCACCTAATGTTAGTTCATTGGCATTACTTACTAAGACTGCTTTCCCTAAGTAAGACCTCTAACACCAAGAAGGACAAGGACAACAGGTGCAAACGAGCAGCACCACTTGCGGGTTCCCTTCCAAATCATGCTCCATCCTGATTGGAAAATGTATCACTTTTTCTTCATTGTGGGATCTAAATCCTGGAACTACCTATCCAGTTGCGTTGTGGGAGCACATTCAACAGAAGGACTGCAATGATTCAAGAAGGAGGCTCACCACCATCTTTTTGAGGGCAATTGGTGATGAGAAATAAATGCTGGTATTGTTAGTAATACCTGTATCCTGAAAAAGGAATTAGAAAAACATTGCTTAAGATTCACTTGTAATCCATAACTATGTATACAATCCCATTCATTAAATTTACAACGATAGGTTTGTTGTGGTTGCTTTAGTTAACCTCAGTGCCTCACCAGCCCAGTGTCCCAGTAACCAACGATCTTGCAGATATGTAATTAAAGTTTTGGGTACAAACCAGAGATAAAAGGAAAACTTGCATTTCTGTAGCAGTTTTCATACCTCAAAGTGTCCTAAAACTCTATATATCTATAAAATCATTTGAAGTTGGGTCGTTATTGTGACCACACCCAAATACTGCAGAGCAAGCTCCCACAAGTCGATAAACAAGTAGAATGGTTCTAGGTGCAGGTCAAGGGGCAAATATTGGTCAGCCCTTGCTTTTCAAAGCAGTTGTGGTATTGTTTATGTCCAGGTAATTCATGTGTACCAGTGTACTTCAAAGAACCTAGAGGGCACAATTATTTTCTGGATGGAATAAATCAATTTTGAGACATGCAAATAATGGACAAACAAAATTCAATTTACAGCCCTTAGATTTCAGCATGTTTTTGGAAAAAAGATGATAATCAGACAATACTGGTATTAAAGTCATGTAGCTTTGTGCTATAATTTTATCTGTAATCTATTTTTGTTTCTGTGATTCAGAATTAGATTCAGAAGTGTATGTTGCTATGGCGATGACAACAGATGGTAGTGATTTTGATTAGGGACACGATCTACAGTGAGTGTTGTATTATTGGAATAGCTTCTAGACACGGTTGTTGCAAGATGTGATTTTAAGAGGTTTTGCTTCTTTAATAATTTGAAAACCATTTCACAGTGACCTAATAAGTTAGCTTCCAATTTTGCCACAGTGCTTTCTGGAATTTTTGCCTGTATTTATTGGGAGCAAGTTTGTTCAGTTCTGTCCATTATTCCATTCAAACTACAAAACAGTGAACTGCATAGTAATATATTCACACAGATTTATGCTATTATATTTGCTTCACAACAATGTGTGCCCTACAACACAAGGGCCGTAAGGTGCTGTGTTATTTGGCTCTGTGCATTAAGTTAGTGTTATGTGTGATCTGTTGATGACCTATTGTTCTTAAAGCACATTATTAAGTGGGCTGGTTGTGCAGTGTGTTGTGTAATATGTTGTACGAGGAGTTGGAGATGGGCCGGTTATCTCCCATGGAGTTGATCTCTCCTCATCTGTGCTGTTGGATCGAGGTAGTTCTCCTGTGGGGAAAAGTGGAAGGGCTAAAGAACGTGAGATGTGATGTGGTTACTGCTGTTTGCTTGATGTATCTCCAAGCCGTCAGTTCTGGGAATGGTGTAATTGGGGCATCAGAAGCCCTACTACAACAAGATGTGAAGAAATGTTAGATTTGCTGATGTACTTCTGTGACTTACCTGTAACATTTTCTGGTCTTCACACACATCCCTTCAGTTTGCTGTACGCTTCTGTGACTGAACAATCCAGTGCACAGACACAAAGTGAGCAACTGCTTTTGCTCATTCCATGATTTGTCACTGCAGAGGAATGCTCTATTGTTTGCAGGGTTTCCTCCTGTTCTGCAATTATGGGACAGTTGCCCACTCTTCACTGGAGGTCCTGGAACCTAGTATTTCTTGCTGTTTGTGAGCTTTGCTCCATGAGCTGCAAGCATTGAAATGTTGGCTTCTTAGAAACATCAATATTTGCTCAATTTTAATTTATCTTTTGATATTTTCTGACAAGATAGATGGCCATTCAGCCCATTGAGTCTATGCCAATTTTCAGAGTATTCCCATCGGTCTCATTCCCCTACTTATTTCCTTGTCACCTGTTATCTCTCACATACTAATCAGTTCTTCCCTGATTCTCCTGGCACCCACCTGCACCAGGGGTAATTTTGCAGTAGACACTTAATCCACCAATCAGCATGTGGGATCTGGGAGGAAATGGTAGCACTGGGAGAAACCCATGCGGTTATGGAGAGAACCTGAATCCTCCATACAGGCAGTACCCGAGGTCAGGTTCGAACTTCGGTCACTGGAGCTATGTGGCAGCAGCAGCAGCAGCACCACCACCAGCGGCTGTGCCTCTTGTGTTCACTCTTGCCCTTTGAAGTTCAGTGCAATAAAAACTGACACCATTGTATGAATCCGAGCTGCAGATTAACATTTTTTAAAATATGCTGTTCAAATCAGGAAACAATGTGCTGTGTTTTACTTGCAGCTGCATTGTAGTACTTGAGCAATTTTATTAATTTTGTTTTTATTATCAACTATCACATTGAAGTTCAGTCTTGCACAAGGACTTGGGAATTTACATATTTAAACAAAAAATACCCATAAGTTTCACATAATTCAGTCAGCCTCTGAGCATGACCGATTGATCATCAGTTCTGGTAGTTCTCCTTTATCTCTTGATGGTGCATGATAGTGGTTAATATGATCTCAGGCTTGTGTCACAGCCAGATCTAATACATGAATCAAAAGGCTTAAGTTTTTTGTTTAAAATAGATAATGGATTGAGTCCCAGCAAGTGATGGACGCTGAATCATTTGTAGCATTGCACAAACCTGTAATCTGACACTGGTGCAGCACTGAGGGAATACTTCTGCATTGGTGCTGCTGTCCTTAAAGATGAGAAATCAAACCAATGTCCTCCTGTCTGCTTCTCAAGCAGTTCTTTGTTGAAGAAGAGCAGTGTTGGGTATCCTGGTCTATATTTATCCTCGATTCCCGTCATTAAATTGCAAGTTGTTTTGGTGTACGTCTCATGATTGTTTGTGGGAGCTTGCTGTGTTTCCTGTGTTACAACAGTGACAGCACACTTAAATTGATTGTCAAATGCCTTGGGATGTCCAGAGCAGTAAAAGGAGTGATCAAGATGCAAGTCTTTCTTCCTTTCTCCTCTTTGAACAAAACTCATCAGAGGTTGAAGGGAAGTAAGCACTTCTGACAATCTGATATTATCCTAAATCTCGCTGCCTGGGTGAAGCAGCCAGCATAATCAAAGACCCCACCCTCCAGGTCATTCTCTATTGTCTCCTCTCCCATGAGGCAGAAGATACAGGAGCCTGAGGGCATGTACCACCAGGCTCAAGGACAGCTTCTATCCCACTGTGATAAGACTATTGAACGGTTCCCTTATACGATGAGATGGACTCTTGACCTGTCTACCTTGTTTGACCTTGCACCTTATTGTCTACCTGCAATGCACTACCCTGTAGCTGTGACACTTTACTCTCTATTCTGTTATTGTTTTTACCCTGTACTACCTCAATGCACTCTATACTAACCCAATGTAACTGCACTGTGTAATGAATTGACCTGTACGGATCGGTATGGACATCGTTTTTCACTGTACCTCGGTACAAGTGATGATAATAAACCAATATCAATAAATTTACTGGTGCCAATGATAGGGAATGGACTTGGATCACATTATCCTTGCGTGGTTTCACACACAGTCCCTCTGAACTATATGGTGTTCGGACCTTGATTTTCCCAGGAGACAAAAGGTTAAAGGAAAGTGGAAGGTTTGCAGTCCAAACTTTGAAAGTGATGAATGGCATCAATAAATTGAATGTCTACTGCACAAAACCTAAATGAAGAAGTCAAAGGATTTAATGACAAAAGTAGTTTTTCTGTCAACAGAAACAGCCCTATGAATTTTCTAGCATCCCGTGTTGGTCTCTTGTCTGAGGATTATGACCTCGCATGGAGTTTGTTTCCTCAAAATCTGATATTTGTCACATGTATCACTTCATAAGGGTAATATATCTTTAGAGAAGAGCCCTGCCAACTAGGAGGGAGAGAGATAAATACAAGATGCAGCTCTCTGGAGGCGTTTGTGTACATTCTCTTGCTCCCTCTTTTTATGACTTGGGCATTTATATTTAAATGCTGTAAGCATATTTTGACCTTGGTTTAAACAAAATCTGGCCTTGCAATTTGTGTGACACTTGATCAGGGTTATGCTTGCAAATTCTCACTGGTTCAGTGGCCACTTCATTAAAGGCTCTGGAGATCTGGCACAGAGGAGGATTTGAGGCCTGGATTAGATTAGCAATGAACATACTGAATGACGGGGCGGGCTTTGGTGGGCCAGGAAGCTATTCTTCCACTTGTGTTCTTGACAATGATCAGAATGAGTATTGGTGGCAGATCGTTGCCCAGAAGGGCGGGATTGGACCGGTTCTGAGCTTACAACCACCTTAAATAGCTTTCTTTCAAATATTTTTGGCAGTAGTCTGAAAATCAGATTAATTAAATATGTGAGTTTAAAACCTAGTGTACTAAACTGAGTCGATTTTCCTGAGTTACTCATAAATTTTACACTGTTGTCTGCAACAATCAATAGCCACACTTCTTAGACAGATTTGTAATAAGGTTAACAATTCAATATTTATTTCTGCCATGTGCTTTGATGGAAATATTCTTCCTATGTGAGTGTGGGTTTGTAGAGTAAAATGAAATCCAAGTGAAAACTCTGAGAAGTAACTGAGAAGATGGAAAATCAAGGTTGCCCATTGCATCTTCAGCAAAATGTTCTGCCAGCCTGTCTTTTAACGATTGTACACATGCAATACAAATGCAAGACAAAAATCCGCATAGTTTCTGTGAATGTGGCATCATGTTCAGTCCATTTATAAATAATATTCTCTCTCCATTCATGGGCTGCTGCACACTGATAAGTGGATGTTGTGTGTGTGATATGAGGAGTCCAGTGAGATTAGTTGGTGGTGTGTCCTTCTTACTAGAATGACACTGGGGTTCTTTTCAAGTGTCTTTCTCCCTGTTCCTCATTCTATTGTGCAACATTTGGGTGTCTAATAATTCAATGAGGAGGACACTTGGCAGCAACTCTTCAGCAGACCTGATCAACTGGGTATGAGTTTTGATAGTTTAAAATCATATTTTAATTTATACGTGATTTCTAATCAAAGAAGGTTTAGGAAGCTAACGCAATGAGGGGACACAGTTGTAAAGAATATCACAGTACAGGACTCTCAGTCCAACGTACATGTTTAATGCCATTGGGAGCAAATTACTTCAACTGTTACAAAGAATTGGGGTTATTTTAATATAATATTAAAGTAATTCACTTAAAGAGCACTTGGGAATACAATAAGTCAACTAAACACTCCCTAAACTGCAATTTCAGATCCCTTAGCTGAGCTAACCATGTGCTCATTTTCTCAGACCGTCCCTAGACGGGGGACATTGCAGAGAGAGAAATCCAAGTCAGAGCCGAGAAGCTTTTCAGCATCTTGGGTCAACTTGAAATGCTGATCAGCAGAGTGCCTCCAAACTGTTAACAAAATATCAAACAATGAATTGTCCAATTAATATTTAATTACAGAACCAGTACTGTGCCCTGGGACTTTTCCCAAGGATACTACTTACTTGAGGACATAGTCTTTCAAATAGAGATTGGAAAAATGAGGGCAAAAGATCATCTTAACTTGCTCTTTATCCTGGGCAATCCAGAGATCATTTGCGCAGTTGAATAACTTTCTAAGTCAATTTGAATGTGCATTAGCTGCTTAAAACCTAAGTCAGTCGTAGGGCAAGTTGGGTAGGATTAGGGGCAGGATGTTCTCATGCCTGAATGCTATTCATGAATCATGAGGTGTTTTTTTTATGACATTTCTTAAGTTTTCACTATTATCTGGTGCTAACCCTTACAGCAGATTTTTGTGAGATTTCATTTAGCAACTTCCCAAGGTTTTATTCGAACTCTTTTAACTGCTAGTCCTGTCTTATGATGATAATTACATTTCCATATGCTTGGAATGAAAGGCTGGAAAGAGACACATATTTAACCCTACTTTGTTAAGCATTTTACACATGACAAAAAAAAATCTCTCAATGAGGATTTGTTCAATGCTGACAGCTTTGCAAGAGGAGCTCAGTAGTTTCTTGGCTGTGGTGTTTGAAAGCGATTTGGACCAATTCATGATTCAGCAATGCTTGGCAGTGGGCAGGTATATCAATGTGGCTTTCAAAGACCCCTTGTGTATGGGGGCTTCTGCAAATATTGGAACGTATCCTAGGACTCACACTATTATTGACATTCACAGGGGCTCTGAAAGCTGGTGCTCGTCCAAAAGGAAGAGTGCTGTCATTCCAGAGAAAAATAACATTGGGAACAATATGCTGGTGATTCATTGGATACTTAACAATATAGACAAATCTGGTTACATTCACAGTTGGCTGGTCAAGAAGGAACCAAGCAGTGAGTGAAGTTGAAGGACGACTTTTTTTTTGCATCCTTGTGCATAATTCATTGCTGCAAATCTAAACTATTTAGAACAAATGAACTGCAATGGATGTGGAAGTGTTTCCCACAAAATGCTGTCCCTGGAGTAAACTTTCCTATTTAACTAAATGGGAAAACTTGTTTATTACAATGGGCACTAAAATATTTCAATTATTCAAGAAGACGATTTTAAATTATTTTGCTGCACTATTATGTTTCAAGAAATGTCTGTATCTAGATTTCTCTGAAATCTTTGACTTTTTTTAAACATGCATTGGACTATGGGCCATATCTGCACTGCATTTGAAAGTGCGACTTTTAAGGCATTCCTACCTCCCAAGAGGACAGAGAAACCAAAGTGTATTCTACTCAAGTGAAAGGCGATGGTATAGCCTGCACCTTTTACACTTGATGTATAATGATAAGCTCATGGATAACTTAGAGAACAAGTTATCATTGGTAGCTAAGTTAAATTTAGAAAACTGAACATGGTTCCAAATGTGTTCAGAGAGAAATAGAGATTTGAACATAGTTCCATGAAAAATGAGTTAATGCTTCAATGACTGTTCACTAAATAAATCAAACTACATTTTGTCACGTGGGATTCTGAGAATATTACCTTTGATTGCATTTTTGGACTTGCCCCACTTTTTTCATTAAACCTATAAATCTTTGCTGCTGCACTTTTACGCATTAATGAAATCCTCCTTGCTGGAAAAGGAGGAAATGTTGCTGTGGAAATCTCTCCTCTCAGCCATGAATAAGCTCTGATCTAGTAACTACCGTGGGAATGTGGTGAAGGCTGTTTGTCTGCCTCAGATGTTAGTCTCTGCGTGCTGCGTGTTCAAAGGAATAAAATGGTCAATTTTGACTTCATAGGTGTCTTAGCATATTCATCCATGAAATATATTCATGAAAAGGAATACACGAGGACTGATTGGGTTTTGCGGTCATGGAAACTGCATATTTGGCAAATATATTCTGTGCCACTTAGTACTGAAAATTAGCAGTAGATTATTCCATACTGCTTATATGATGAATTTCTAGCTTAAAAATACCAGGAAAACTGCAAAATTTCTTTGTTTTTTAAGATTGTATATTTGGCATTGCTGTGATTGATAATATTACCAGTGTTTTGTTGAAAGCAAATGTGCTTGTCCAGAAAACCAGATATGTGAGCATATAGCTGGAATCTCTCCAAGACTCTTTGGAACTGAGCCAATTTAAAAAATAACTGAGAGTTAATTATGGGGCAGTATATAGGGGAATTTAAGTGATTCCATTGGATGATTATTGGGACAAATTAGCCACTATTTTCAATGTTGCAGTGCACTGCAAAGGCACTTTGTTAGCCATGAAACATCTTGGGCTGTCATGGATGTTAAAGATATAGAAATGCACATTATTTCTTTAAGTCATAGAGAAATACAGCATGGAAGCTCTTTGGTCCACCAAATCTGCACCAGTCATCAACCAGCCTGCATTAATCGCTTTTTATTCTCCGCATATTCTCATCAACTACCCCCAAGTTCGGCTACCACCTACACATTACAGGCAATTTACAGTGGCCAATTAAGCCACCAACACACACATCTTTGGGATGTGGGAGGAAGCCCATGCTGCCACAGGGAGAAATGTGCAAACTCCACACAGACAGCACCTGAGGTCAGGATTGAACTTGAGTCAACGGTGCCGTGAGGCAGTGGCTTGATGAGCTGCATCGCTATACTGCCCTTTTAAGTACAAGTCTGTGTGGGGGAGAAGAGTCATGGACTTCAAAAGGAGATGACATCTAATAGAAAAGGAAAGAATTCAGATGCATATGGGATAGAGGTTACTTGCAAAAGTATGCTGCAACAGTGGAGCCTGTTGAAGAAGAAAACAATAATGCACCCCAGAAGTTGTGGGAAAACATATTTATGGAATGCTGTAAAAGTGTTAACAAAAAATATATGTTAAAATTTGGGATTTCCCTGTATTCTTGTTATGATAGACTTTGGTCGCATTCCAGACTTCACTACCTTAAGAAGTATTCACTCCCTATCCCAGACTGTCAGAATTTGGGAATAATATCTTGAATGAATGGACGTGCAGGAAATTGAAAAGTGCATAAGACCATAGCTATAGGAACAGAATTAGACCATTCGGCCCATCTAGTCTGCCCCGCCATTCAAATCATGGCTGATTTTATGAACCTTGTTTTCCTGCCTTCTGCCTGTAACCCTTAGCTCCCTTACCAACCAAGAACCTATCAATACCTGCCTTCAGTACATCAAATGACGTGGCCTCCACAGCCCTCTGTGGCAACGAATTCCACAGATTCACCACCCTCTGGCTGAGGAAATTCCTCTTCATCCCAGTTTTAAAGGGATGCTCCTTTATTCTGAGGCTGTGCCCTTGGATCCTAGACTCTCCTACTACTGGAAACATCCTCTCCACATCCACTCTATCCAGGCCGTTCAGTATCCAATAGGTTTTAATGAGATCCTCCCCATCCTTCTGAACTCTGTCAAGTACTGGCCCGTGAATAATGAGGCTAGGGGGTATCGCCTGGTCTGTTAAAATTGCAGCTGTCTCCCCCTGCCTCAAGACACCTAAAACTTTTCTTTCAACCCACTGTGGCCAGAAATTGATAGTAAATTTGCATAAAGCCAATTTCAGTAAGAAGAGGAAATTTCACTTCTGTACCTTTTTTGAGGCAGAATTTTCTAACAGGATTTTACAGCGCAGAGCTGCTCTTATCACTTCTAAACAGCAAAGAGAATTCACACTACAAGTGAAGTGGATAATTGGTGAACACTTGCAGCATGAAGGGCTTGAAGTAATAGACTCACCTTCCCACTGCCACTATTTCTGCCTATAGCCAGTTAGTCTGTGTCACTTGCCCCATCCTCCATGGCTTGTTTGCTGATGGTCAGCAACGATAGACTGAATTTGGACAAGTAGTTTCATTTCTGAAAAATTCCAAATTTAACTAAAGAGTCAACCCTTAAATGGCAAGATAGAAAGTTCCTCTGCACTTGATCGATGCTGTTTTCTTCAACCTGTCAGAATTTCTGTCATTTGCATGTACACACAAGAAGTAACATTTTACAAACTGAGTCTGTGGTTCATCAAAATGTTTTCCGACAGTTGGCTGCTGTGGACTGTGGAAAAACAGCAACAATGATAAATGCTTGTTTTCCTTAAAGAAAATGGAAGTTTATAGTTGAATGGTTGGAGATCCATCTGGGGAAGGGCTTTCTGTCAGTGACTCTACTTGAGAATGTTCACTATTTAGAAAGCCTGTTTTGGTTCAAACTTTGGATAATTGGAATCCAAATTCAATTTTTTTATGTTGACTGTCAGATTTTTGCAACAAAGTGGAGTAGAAATTTGTTTACACAACACCCCTTCTTAAAAATATGGTAGTGTGTTGGGAAAATCATGTTAATCTGGAGTAGAATAACTTTGTGCATATTTGTGGGTGCCTTGGCACCTGTTGAGAAAATAGTCTCATTTTTTTAGTGGGACGAGTTCAAAATGTTTGATTTGACTCAAAAGTTGGTGGTGGTGTTGATAGGAGGGTGGTCTTGGGCTGCTGCTCAGTTAGGGTAATGATCAGTTGGTAAAATGGGCAGACAATGGCAGATGGAATTTTAATCCTGATAAATGCAAAGTAATGCGTATTGATAGGATTAATAAGGGTAAGTATAGAAGGACCTTGATGTACAAATGCAAGGATCCCTGAAGGTGACAGCAACATAGGTAAGGTGGTGAAGCAGGCAGAAAGGATACTTGCCTTCATTAGCCAGGGCACAGAATGTAAGAGCAGAGAGGTTATGATACAACTTCTTAAGGCATTGGTTAGACCATGGCTGGAGTATTGGTTGCCACACAATAGGAAGGATAGGTTTGCACTGGAGAGCATGCAGAGGTGGTTCACTAGGATGTTGTCTGTGATGGAGAGTTTCAGTTATTAGGGGAAGCTGAACAGGCTAGATTTATTTTCCTTGGAGCAGAGGAGTCTAAGGGGGACTTGATAGATGTATACAAAAGCATGTGGGGCAGAAAGTAGGAATTTTTTCTCATAGCAGAGAGGTTTAAAACTGGAGGGACATAGGTTTTGGGTACAAGGTTTAGAGGGGTTCTGAGAGAATTTTTCACCTGGGGATGGTCAGAATCTGAGGAATGCATTGGCTTGAGAGGGTGGTGCAGGCAGAGACTCACAATATTTTAGAACTATCTTGAATTGTCAAGGCATAGAAGACTATGGACCAACTGCTGGCTGAGATGTTTCCACTCGTGGGAGAGTCTTGAACGAGGGGACACAGATAAAAGGGAAGTCATTTAAAACAGATGCATAGAATTTTTCTCTCGCAGAGGGTAGCAAGTCTGAAATCTTCCATACCAGAGGGTTGTGGAGGATAAATGGCTGAGGTATTTAAGGAGAAGATGGATATGTTTTTCAAAGGTTGAAGAATTGAGGGCCATGTGCAAGTGACACAGAAAAGGAGATAAGGCGGATCAGCCATGATCATATTGAATGATGAGGCAGGTTTGAGGGGTCATGTGGCTACTCCTGGTCCTATTTGTTTGTGTTCTTGTGTTTTCATAAAACTGCTGCAGTTGATATCAATGGAAGTGACATACTAAAAGTGGAAGATGGAAAGTGACTCACAAGAGGATTTAAAAATAGTGTTATATCCCATGAAGAGGAAAATAACAGTGGGCCCAGGATTGGGCAAGTTTTATAACTCAGCAAAGGAGGACCAAGATAGAATATCAGAATAATGTAACATTAGAACTGTCTGTAAGTAAGGGCAAGGATAGGACCCTTGCAGACCGAGAGAGGAGAATTCATAATGAGAAATAAGAAAATGACAGAGAAACTAAACAATTACTTTGAGTCTTTCTTCACAGAGGAAGACATGCAAACCTATTAGATATGTTAGAGAATCAAGGGTCTAGCAAGAATGAGGAACTAAAGGAACAAAGTAATAATCAACAAATAGTACTAGGGAAATTGGTGAGCTTGAAAGTTGATAAATCCCAAGGACCTGAGGATGTATCGCCCAGAATTTTGAAAGAGTGACTTTAGAGGTAGCAGATGCACTGGTTATCGTAGTTCTATGGATTCTGTAATTGTTCCTTTGGATTAGAGGGGAGCCAATGTGACTCCCTTATTTAAGAAAAGACGGAGATAAAACACAGGGAACTACCATCCTGTTAGCCGAACCTCAGTGGCAGGAAAAGTGCTGGAATCTATAATGAAGGATGTGGTAACAGAAGGTGTTCTGTAAGATCTTACATAGGACTTTGTTTATGAAGATTAGAACACCTAGAATTGGGGGTAATATGCTGACAAATATTGAAAATTGGTTATCGGAATGAAAGCAAAGAATAAACAGATTGTTCTCCAGTTGCAGGCTGTGACTGGTGAGGTACCACGGGGATTGGTGCTTGACCCTCAGCCTTTCACAGTCCACATCAATGATTTGACTAAATGTCATATTTCCAAGTTTGCTGATGATAGCGGTAACAAAATGTATTGATGAGGCAGTGTGATTGATGTAATTCTATTTGGACTTCAGCAAGGACTTTGACAAGGACCCACATGGGAAACTCATCCAAAAGGTTAGAGCCTGTGGGTGCAAAGCAAGTTGGCAAATTGGATCTAAAGCAATACACAACGTGCTGGAGGAACTCAATGGGTCAGGTAGCATCTCTGAAGGGAAATAGACAGTCGACGTTTTGGGTTGAGACCCTTCATCTGGTGCTGGGTAGGGAGAAAGATGACCCAGATGAAGGGTTTCGACTTGAAATGTCGACTGTCCATTTTCCTCCATAATTGCTGCTTGACCTGTTGAGTTCCTCCAGTGCTTTGTGTGTTGCTCCAGATTTCAGCATCTGCAGTCTTTTGTGTCTCCAAATTGGATCTAAAATTGATTTTTAGTAAGAGGCAGAGGATGATGGTGGTGGGTTGATTTTGTAAATGGAAACCTGTGACCAGTGCTGTACCACAGGAATCAGTACTGGGGTTTTACTGTTACATACGTCAGTGATTTGGATATGAATATGGAAGGTATGGTTAGTAACTTTTCAGATGAACCTGAAAATTGATGATGATGTTGAGAGTAAGGAAGATGGGCATAGGCTACAGGACAATATTTCTTCAGTTGGTAAGATGAGCAGAGTAATGGCAGACAGGATTAAATTCTGCTATGTGTGAGTACGGAGGAGGCTGTAAAGAACTTTCAAGGAGATACCATCACAATGAATTATCCTGGGGAGTCACCACTGACCAAAAACTCAACTGGATCAGCCATGTAACTACCATATTGCAAGAGTAGGTCAGAGACTGGGTGTCCTGAAAGCCCAGTATAGAAGTCAGGAGCATTATGGAATGCTTTCCACCTCCCTCCATGAGTGGACCCACCACAACTCTCAGACACTTGACACTATCCAGGACAAAACAGCCTGCTTTATTGGTGTCTCATCAACCACTCTAAACATTCTTTCCCTCTGCAACTGGTGCTCTGTGGCCTTTGTGTGTACCATCCACAAATGCACTGTAGTTGCTTTACCTAAGCTATTCCAGCAGCATTCCCCAAACCTTCAGCACCAAAAAGTACAAGGGCAGCAAGCGCTGAGGAACATCACCACCTGCAGGTTCCCCTCCAAGTCGTGCATAATTCTGAGTTGGAAATATATGGCCGGTCCTTGGCTCTAAATCCTGTGACTCCCTACCCTGCAACACTGTGGGAGAGCTTTCATCATAAGGACTGCAGTGAACGTAGAACATAGAAAACTACAGCACAATTCAGGCCCTTCGGCCCACAAAGCTGTGCCAAACATGTCCCTACCCTAGAAATTACTAGGCTCACCCATAGCCCTCTATTTTTCTCAGGTCCATGTACCTATCTAACAGTCTCTTAAAAGACCCTATCGTATCCGCCTCCACCACCGTTGCCGGCAGCCCATTCCACGCACTCACCACTCTCTGAGTAAAAAAACTTACCCCTGACATCTCCTCTGTACCTACTCCCCAGCACCTTAAACCTATGTCCTCTTGTGGCCCCCATTTCAGCCCTGGGGAAAAGCCTCTGACTATCTACCCGATCAATACCTCTCATCATCTTATATACCTCTGTCAGGTCCCCCCTCATCCTCCGTCGCTCCAAGGAGAAAAGGCCGAGTTCCCACAACCTACTTTCATAAGGCATGCTCC
Source organism: Pristis pectinata (assembly GCF_009764475.1). Classification (NCBI taxonomy): domain Eukaryota; kingdom Metazoa; phylum Chordata; class Chondrichthyes; order Rhinopristiformes; family Pristidae; genus Pristis; species Pristis pectinata. Next base: position 23,914,009 of record NC_067409.1, on the reverse strand, counting down.
GTATTCCAGGCAGCATCCTAGTAGATCTCCTCTGCACCCTTTCTATGGCTTCCACATCCTTCCTGTAGTGAGGCGACCAGAACTGAGCACAGTACTCCAAGTGGGGTCTGACCAGGGACTTATATAGCTGCAACAATACCTCTCGGCTCCTAAATTCAATTCCCCGATTGATGAAGGACAATACGCCATATGCCTTCTTAACCACAGAGTCAACCTGCGCAGCCGCTTTGAGCGTCCTATGGACTCGGACCCCAAGATCCCTCTGATCCTCCACACTGCCAAGAGTCCTACCATTAAGACTATATTCTGCTGTCATATTTGACCTACCAAAATGAACCACTTCACACTTATCTGGGTTGAACTGCATCTGCCACTTCTCAGCCCAACTTTGCATCCTATCTATGTAACCTCTGACAGCCCTCCAAACTATCCACAACACCCCCAACCTTTGTGTCATCTGCAAACTTACTAACCCACCCCTCCACTTCCTCATCCAGGTCGTTTATAAAAATCACAAAGAGCAAGGGTCCCAGTACAGATCCCTGAGGTACACCACTGGTCACTGACCTCCACGCAGAATATGACCCTTCAACAACCACTCTTTGCCTTCTGTGGGCCAGCCAGTTCTGAATCCACACTGCAATGCCCCCTTGGATTCCATGCCTCCTTACTTTTTCAATAAGCTTTGCATGAGGTACCTTATCAAACGCTTTGCTGAAATCCATATGTACTACATCTACTCCTCTCCCTTCATCGATGTGTTTAGTCACATCCTCAAAAGATTCAATCAGGCTCATAAGGCAGGACCTGCCCTTGACAAAGCCATACTGACTATTCCTAATCATATTATACCTCTCCAAGTGTTCATAAATCCCGCCTCTCAGGATCTTTTCCATTAGCTTACCAACCACTGAGGTGAGACTCACCGGTCTATAATTCCCTGGGCTATCCCTACTCCCTTTCCTGAATAAGGGAACAACATCCGCAACCCTCCAATCTTCCGGAACCTCTCCCGTCTCCATTGATGATGCAAAGATCATCGTCTGAGGCGCTGCAATCTCTTCCCTCGCCTCCCACAGCAGCCTGGGGTAAATCTCATCCGGTCCCGGCGACTTATCCAACTTGATGCTTTCCAAAAGTTTCAGCACCTCGTCTTTCCTTGCAGCCCGCTGCAAGTCCTCACTACAATCCCCCAGATGTTTTTCTGTCGTGAATACTGATGTAAAGTATTCATTAAGTACCTCTGCCATTTCTTCCGGATCCATACACACTTTCCCACTAATGCACTTGATAGGCCCTATTCTTTCACATCTTATCCTCTTGCTCTTCACATACCTGTAGAATGCCTTGGGGTTTTCCTTAATCCTGCCTGCTAAGGCCTTCTCATGCCCCCTTCTGGCTCTCCTAATCTCCTTCTTAAGCTCCTTCCTATTAGCCTTATACTCTTCCAGATCTCTAACATTACCTAGCTCTCTGTACCTTTTGTAAGCTTTTCTTTTCCTTTTGACTAGATTTATTATAGCCTTTGCACAGTGTCTCAAAAAGGTCACTCCCCACCTCCTCCTCGGGGGCAATTAGTGATGGGCAATAAAGATTGCCCTTACTTGTGAGGCCCAAATCCTGATAATGAATTTAAAAAAACTAATTGTCCAACACCTGTGTGTAAACTTTACTTGCTACTTTCGGAGTCCATGCCAGAATGTATCCAGGTCTTGCTGTTATCAGGTATAGGCTGCTTAATTGTTGACATAGTTCCTTTGTGCAGCTGGCAGCTGCTGTGAAAGAAACCAACAAAAAAAAGGATAATATAAATGCATTAGGTTTTGCTTGAAGTGTTCACATTCAGCTCTGTTCAATTCCTAATACAAGGCTGATTATTTCCTTGAAGGAAAGATGCCACTAAGATTGGGCTGATGGAGCTCTTCCCAGATACTCTTCGTTGATTATTATTTTACATTTGAATTAATGCTTTTATGGTCCAGAAGATCAAATGACTTTGATGTACGTAGAGTTTATGTTTGATGTAAAAAGACATGACTTGTGTTATTATTTATTTATTCATTATGAATCCCTGTGTTGTTTGAAATTTGAATATCTTTAAGGATGCTCAATATTATAATTGCATTGATAATTTTTTTTTCTCCAAGATGTTTACATCAAAAATATAGTGTTAGATACTTAAGGGGTTAAAAACAATCATTTGAACTAATTCTGGATTTCATTCAAAGAGGGAAAATTGGTCTATACCAGCTGACCCCAAATACTAATTCATTGAGACATTAATGGATTTTTTTTAATTTGCTGGGTGCTTCGTGCATAACTGGAGGACTGAACTGAAGAATATTGTTTTTAAAAATAAAGTTGGAGGCCGTTTCTGGCAGAGCATCTGCTTAGCTCAACCTGGCTGTGAAATTCGGTTCGACTATTCTCCCCTTACTATTTTTGAGCCTTAGAGTATACCAGCTCAAAGCCTTGAAATGTTTTTGAAAGAATAAGGTTGGTTCACGTCCATTTTTTGGTTTTTATCACTACACCTAAGATTTGTTGTTTTCTTAAGTTTGCTTTTTTTCTCCTGTGTTCAGCCAATTAAAGTAATCTTCAACACTTTTACACACTAATTAAAAAAAGGTAACTGCCTATTCCTGTCCATGAGGCATCAAGATAGTTATTCAAAATGCTCTGAAATTGAGGAATATTTTGCAAATAGAAGTAGCTGTTGACTTGGAGTTGTGTTCTTAGTCAAATACAGGTGTGAGAATGGCACTGTGTCTTCAATGAATCTGGAATCCTTGCCTCAAGAACTTTCTGGTGTGTTTTAGTTAACCCAATAAACCTTCCAGCAATTGGTGATGGGGGGGGGGAAGAGGTTTTTTTCCTCTGTAGCTACTGAAGCAAAATAGTAATATGGAATAATTTAATTCAGTGAGCAGATTTTGTGGTCTTTTGCCAAGCATGATGCTGTTAGTTTATGGAACATCTTTTGGTCTTTTTGATATCAGTTGCTAGGAAACATCTGGGGAGGATTCCTGTCTAATTTTATGTAGATTTGCAAACTGTATCTCTTCAATGTAAATAATTTGATTTGAATTTAATGGCCCTGTGAAAACATAAGGTTTTGAACCGTTAATGTGACTTCATGTAAATCAGCACAATTGCGTCTTTAAAATTCTGGAGTTAGGCATATAATTTTTAATTTTGTGCATAACCTGCATCTTTATAATGCAGCTTCTTGGTTAGGGGCTTAAAGTTTAGAATTTTTTGAACTAATCAATCTGTTAGATTTCCAAGAGAGTCGGCCTAAATAATGTGAGCAGACTGATCTGCATACGTGGTATTTTGGGTGACTGGGTGAGCAGGAGAAGGCCACCTGGCCCCTCAAGCCTGCCCTGCCATGCAATATAATTATGGATGATCTATCCCAGACCTCAACAACTCCTCTGTGCCAGTTCCCATTGCCATCAATTCCACAATCTTTCTAACATTTATCGACCTTCACTTTAACTACTGCGTTATGGAAACACAGAAACATGGATAGAAACATAGAAAACCTACAGCACAACTCAGGCCCCTCGGCCTACAAAACTGTGCCGAAAATGTCCCTGCCTTAGACATTACTAGGCTTACCCATAGCCCTCTATTTTTCTCAGCCCCATGTACCTATCCAAAAGTCTCTTAAAAGACCCCATCGTATCCGCCTCCACCACCGTTGCCGGTAGCCCATTCCACGCACTCACCACTCTCTGAGTAAAAAACTTACCCCTGACATCTCCTCTGTACCTACTCCCCAGCACCTTAAACCTATTCCTCTTGTGGCAACCATTTCAGCCCTGGGAAAAAGCCTCTGACTATCTACCTGATCAATGCCTCTCATCATCTTATATACCTCTATCAGGTCACCTCTCATCCTCCGTCGCTCTGAGAAGAAAAGGCTAAGTTCCCTCAACCTGCTTTCATGAGGCATGCTCCACAATCTAGGCAGCATCCTTGTAAATTTCCTCTGCACCCTTTCTATGGTTTCCACATCCTTCCTGTAGTGAGGTAACTAGAACTGAGCACAGTATTCCAAGTGGGGTCTGACCAGGGTCCTATATAGCTGCAGCATTACCTCTCAGCTCCTAAATTCAATTCCACGATTGATGAGGGACAATACACCATATGCCTTCTTAACCACAGAGTCAACCTGTGCAGCTGCTTTGAGCGTCCTATGGACTCGGACCCCAAGATCCCTCTGATCCTCCACACTGTCAAGAGTCCGATCCTCCACACTGCCAAGAGTCCTACCATTAATACTATGCTCTGCCATCGTATTTGACCTACCTCTGACAGCCTTCCATACTATCCACAACACCTCCAACCTTTGTGTCATCCGCAAACTTACTAACCCATCCCTCCACTTCCTCATCCAGGTCATTTATAAAAATCACAAAGAGCAAGGGTCCCAGTACAGATCCCTGAGGTACACCACTGGTCACCGACCTCCAAGCAGAATATTCAACAACAACTCTTTGCCTTCTGTGGACCAGCCAGTTTTGGATCCACAATGCAACGTCCCCCTGGATCCCATGCCTCCTTACTTTCTCTATAAGCCTTGCATGGGGTACCTTATCAAATGCCTTGCTGAAATCCATATACACTACATCTACTGCTCTTCCTTCATCGATGTGTTTAGCCACATCCTCAAAAAGGCAGGACCTGCCCTTGACAAAGCCATGCTGACTATTCCTAATCATGTTATACCTCTCCAAATGTTCATAAATCCTGCCTCTCAGGATCTTCTCCATCAGCTGAAGTAAGACTCACTGGTCAATAATTTCCTGGGCTATCTCTACTCCCTTCCTTGAATAAGGGAACAACATCCGCAACCCTCCAATCCTCCGGAACCTCTCCTGTCTCCATTGATGATGCAAAGATCATCGTCAGAGGCTCCGCAATCTCCTCCCTTGCCTCCCACAGCAGCCTGGGGTACATCTCATCTCGTCCCGGCGACTTATCCAACTTGATGCTTTCCAAAAGTTCCAGCACTTCCTCTTTCTTAATATCTACGTGCTCAAACTTTTCAGCCTGCTGCAAGTCCTCACGACAATCACCCAGATGTTTTTCCATGGTGAATACTGATGTGAGGTATTCATTAAGTACCTCTGCCATTTCTTCCGGATCCATACACACTTTCCCACTATTACACTTGATAGGTCCTATTCTTTCGCATCTTATCCTCTTGCTCTTCACATACTTGTAGAATGCCTTGGGGTTTTCCTTAATCCTACCTGCCAATGCCTTCTCATGTCCCCTTCTGGCTCTCCTAATTTCCTCCTCAAGCTCCTTCCTCTTAGCCTTATACTCTTCCAGGGGTTGCATTCCTTAGAAAACCATCCGTAATGTGAACCCTAGCGGAAAATTGACAAAATGTGTTAGTTTTTTTTAAATTAAAAAAAATTAATTTAAACATTAAATTTAAAAATTTAGATTTAAAATTTCTTTCACAATTGGTATTTATTTAGTTATTTTCTCTCTCATAAGTTCTGTAAGAGAGGATTTTTATTCCGTATCTCATATCTTTTGGTGGTGATTTGTGAATTCTGTAAGGGCAAATTTTGGTTACCTAAACTGCCATAACACAGGGGTACACTGTACTTGTACTTGTAATGATTTAACCGCGCAACTCCCTGGGGTAGAGATTTCCAAGGATTTTGTATTCCCTGTGAGAAGAAATTTCCCTGCACATTGATTTTAAATGATCCGTTCCTTATCTTGAAGCTATGTCCCTTAATTTAAGACACTTTCCACTAGTGAAAATATCTCAACATCCGCCCCATCATGCCCCCTTGTTTCATTAAGACAATCCCTCATTCTTCTGAACATCAAAGAATACAGACCAGCCTCTCTTCATAGGCAATCCTAATTTCCCAGGAGTTAACCATTGAATCTTTTTTAGACTGTCTCCAGTGCTACTGTGCCCTTTCTTAGGTAAGGGGACAAAAAATGTGCACAGTACTCCAGGTGTGGTTTCATCAGAATTTTGTACAATTGTAACAAAATTTCTTTATTTCTAAATTTCAACCCTCTTTAATAAACTGGAGGAACTCAGCGGATAAGGGAGCATCTGTGGAAGGAAATGGACAGTCAACTTTTCGGCTCGAGACCCTTCATCTGTAGTGAAAGCAAAAGGGGAGATAGCCAGTATAAAAAGGTGGAGGGAAGAGGAGGGGTAAGAGCTGGCAAGTGATAGGTGGATCCAGGTGAGATGGGGATGATAGTAGATAGGGAAGGGGAGAGAGGGAATAGTGCCAGAATCTGGGAGGTGACAGGTGGAAGTGACACAGGGCTGAAGATAATGGAGTCTAATAGGAGAGGAAGGTGGAGCATGGAATAAAGGGATTTGGGGAGGGAAACCAGTGGGAAGAGTGTGTGGGTAATGGGCAGATGGAGAGAGTGGGGGTAGGGGCAAGAGACTGGATGATAGGGACTGGGTAGTTCAGGGGGAGAGAGGAAAGGGACAGAAGGGGAGCAGATTACTGGAAACTGCACCGGCCTCTTATGTTGGAACCTTGTCAAATGCTTTTTCGAAATCTAAATACAATTATATACGCTGTTGCAAGCTCTGTCATTCACCTGGATTTTAGAGACTGTTTTCATAACCCCTCAGTTTTATTCCAAATGTCACTTGAAATCCCCAAGCTGTCCACTGATTACAACCATGAGTGTTGCTATATGATTAACTGCATTTAATTTAAGTTTTCCTTCTGTAACCGTAAGGTAATCCAAAACTCTGCCCATGCACCATTTACCTTTCACTCCTATGTTTGTTGATGCATGTTGGCTTTAGTTAACCAATGCCTGTTTCTAAAATTCCCATTCTTATTTTCCATGACCTCACCCCTTTGTATACTCTCCAGTCCGACAGTCCTCTCAGATACCTAAGCTTTTCCACTTCTTCACTCTTGAGCCTCTCAAATTAAAACTTCACATTTGAAGCATGTCCTTAGCTGCCAAATTCTGGAATTCCCTTCCTAAGTCTCTTTGATTATCTTTACTTCTTTAAAAAGCTTTTTATGTACTTTTTTGATCTGTTTTGATATTTTCTTGTGTGGCTCTTGGTAACATTTTCTTTGAAAATGTCCCTGTGCCATTTTACTGCACTATTACTTTCAAGGTGCTGTAAATATAAAAGTATTTGTTGTTAGAAAATTAGCCCTTCACTAGCCTATTGTGGGACCTTTACTTGAGAAAGTCAGAGAGAGTATGATACTGCTAAATAGGAAGGGTGTGCCAAACTGTAACTCACAGGAAATGTACTAATTGCTGTTTCATAAGAAAATTCAATGGATTGAGGCATCATAACGCTCTGAGAATACATTAAGCTATCGATAAATGTCTCCTACCTGAATTGTTGCTGCCTTGTTACGCATTAAGACCTCTCTTTGTTTACATTCAGATCTTTATATATTGAATTTGTATTGCTGTATTCCAAAAATAGTCACCCCCAGTGGATGACGTTGGGTGAGACTAAAGAACTTTGGCATGTCCCATTTGATCCTCACCAACTTTTATCGATGCATCATAGAAAGCATCCCATCCGGTGCGTCACAGCTTGATATGGCAACTGCTCTGCCCATGACCGCAAGAAACTGCAGAGAGTTGTGGATGCAGCTCAGCACATCACGGAAACCAGCCTCCCCTCCATGGACTCTGTCTACACTTCTTGCTGCCTCGGCAAAGCAGTCAGCATAATCAAAGATCCCACCCACCCTGGACATTCTCTGTTCTTCCCCCTCCCATTGAACAGAAGATACAAAAGCCTGAAAGGACATACCATGAGGCTCAAGGACAGCTTCTATCCTTCTGTTATAAGACTACTGAACAGTTCCCTAGTATGATAAGATGGACCCTTGACCTCATAATATACCTCGATGTGACCTTGCATCTTACAGTCTACCTGCACTGCACTTCCTCTGTGCTATAACACTTTATTCTGCACTACCTCGGTACATGTGACACTAAACCAATTTACCAATTTTGAAAAATGATTGCAGATAACAAAAGGGCTCCAGTTCCATAACATATATTTAAAAAAATCAATAGGGTTATGTTTAATTGCAGTACATGTTAAAACTCTGTTTACTTTAAATATCAATGATCCATAATAAACAAACATAACATTTATTTATCGATGGTTATTTGATCCTCTTTCGCTCCCTCCTGCTTTTGATTATCGTTAACTCTTATACTCAAATACAGTTTGAAAAATCAATAAAGTGGGAGGTTATTAATGGAAATATCTTTGCTCTTACATGTCTTATTAATTCAGTATTAGTTTTCCTGAACTGTCAGCTTGTTGCATATCAGCATTCAGCATGTTTAAAATACATTGTTTAAGAGTGCATTCTCTGCATATTGTAACCAAATCAATTTGGTGAGTTTTAGAAAGAATTGATGAAATTTTGGGGGGACATGATAATACCTGTGATATATTCAAAACCATAACGTTATAAGCAGTGTTATGTGGAGGTTGCACTCTATGCACAATTAGTAGCTATAACAAAGTAATTTTAATAAATACATTTGCAGAGGAACAAAAATAAATAGAATCTATCCAGACAAAAAACTTCCATCAGTATATGGGTAATTGCTCTGCCTGTTCTCCCCTATTCAGCATTGATTTTGTAACTTGTGCATTGGACATTGCAGAATCAAGTGAAGCACTTGTACTGCTTCAATCGTAGCTCTAATGCCTTCATTATTCTTTCCTACCTGATTTCTGGTCTCTCTTTTTCTTTTTTAATCTTTTTATTAGTTTTCAAATTAATACAGATTAATATATAACATCAATGTTTGTACATGTAATACAAAGACATCAGGAGAACAATCATGGCATAGATAATCATAAAGAACAAGAAAATATAAAAAAAATCTGTAGATCCAATGATCTCTTAGTAAATGAATGTAATACAAAAGAAAGGAAAGAAGAAGATTTATTATATAAAAAAAAGAAAAAAAATCCCCAAATCAATAAGAAAAATTATAAACAATATATCAAACCAAACTAACCAGAAAAATTTCAAAAAAAAACAAATAGAAAAAAAAGACTGGACTAAAATTTCTCAGTAGAAACAGAGCAATATTATGTCGTCAACTCCGTTCCTCTAAGTGGGAAAGTTATTGAAAAGGGATCTACAGTGGCATGCAAAAGTTAGGGCGCCCCTGGTCAAAATTTCTGTTACTGTGAATAGCTAAGCGAGTAAAAGATGACCTTTCCAAAAGGCATAAAGTTAAAGATGACACATTTCTTTAAAATTTTCAGTGAGATTACTTTTTTATTTCCATCTTTTACAGTTTCAAAATAACAAAAAAGGAAAAGGTCCCGAAGCAAAAGTTTGGGCACCCTGCGTGGTCAGTACTTAGCAGTACTTAGTAGCACCCCCTTTGGCAAGTATCACAGCTTGTAAGCACTTTCTGTAGCCAGCTAAGAGTCTTTCAATTCTTGTTTGGGGGATTTTTGCCCATTCTTCCTTGCAAAAGGCTTCTAGTTCTGTGAGATTCTTGGGCCATCTTGCATGCACTGCTCTTTTGAGGTCTATTCACAGATTTTCGATGATGTTTAGATCGGGGGACTGTGAGGGCCATGGCAAAACCTTCAGCTTGTGCCTCTTGAGGTAGTCCATTGTGGATTTTGAGGTGTGTTTAGGATTGTTATCCTGTTGTAGAAGCCATCCTCTTTTCATCTTCAGCTTTTTTTTTACAGATGGTGTGATGTTTGCTTCCAGAATTTGCTGGTATTTAATTGAATTCATTCTTCCCTCTACCAGTGAAATGCTTCCTGTGCCACTGGCTGCAACACAAGCCCAAAGCATGATCAATCCACCCCTGTGCTCAACAGTTGGAGAGGTGTTCTTTTCATGAAATTCTGCACCATTTTTTCTCCAAACTTTCCTGCGTCCTCACCACAAAATTCAGCGTCAGAAGTTCGCAAAGGAACATCCAAACAAGCCTGATGCATTTTGGAAACAAGTCATGTGAACTGACGAAGTTAAAATAGAACTTTTTGGCCGCAATGAGCTGTATGTTTGGAGGAAAATGGTGCAGAATTTCATGAAAAGAACACATCTCCAACTGTTGAGCACAGGGGTGGATTGATCATGCTTTGGGCTTGTGTTGCAGCCAGTGGCACAGGGAACATTTCACTGGTAGAGGGAAGAATGAATTCAATTAAATACCCGCAAATTCTGGAAGCAAACATCACACCATCTGTAAAAGAAAAAGCTGAAAATGAGAAGAGAATGGCTGCTACAACAGGATAACAATCCTAAACACACCTCAAAATCCACAATGGACTACCTCAAGAGGCACAAGCTGAAGGTTTTGCCATGGCCCTCACAGTCCCCCGATCTAAACATCATCGATAAATCTGTGAATAGACCTCAAAAGAGCAGTGCATGCAAGATGGCCCAAGAATCTCACAGAACTAGAAGCCTTTTGCAAGGAAGAATGGGCAAAAATCCCCCAAACAAGAATTGAAAGACTCTTAGCTGGCTGCAGAAAGTGCTTACAAGCTGTGATACTTGCCAAAGGGGGTGTTACTAAGTACTGCTAAGTACTGACCGCGCAGGGTGCCCAAACTTTTGCTTCGGGACCTTTTCCTTTTTTGTTATTTTGAAACGTAAAAGATGGAAATATAAAAGTAGTCTTGCTTAAAATATTAGAGAAATGTGTCATCTTCAAATTTATGCCTTTTGGAAATCAGGTCATCTTTTACTCGCTTAGCTATTCACAGTAACAGAAATTTTGACCAGGGCTGTCCAAACTTTTGCGTGCCACTGTATATCATGTGAAAATATTGAATAAATGGACTCCAAATATCTTCAAATTTAAGCGAAGGATCAACAGTACCACTCCTAATTTTTTCCAAGTTTAAACATGATATAGTTTGAATTTCTGGTCTCTCTATGAGGCACCAATTTTGGTCTGGTCATGGTCAGTGCATGTCAATTTTCCTTCATTGTTGCTGCAGTATTTTTGATTGAACTATAATAATCTGACTACCACAGTGATGTATAGCTCTTTAAGTTTGTATATCTTTTATTTATCAACCCAGTCTGTTAGAAGAAAGATGAGACAAAAGCATGACGTTAGAACAAGGGCCAACAGTTCCAGGCTATCTTTGAGTAAACTCCACTCTCAGTGCTGTCCACTGGCCTCCACTTTGTCAACTTTTCAAGCTCAATCCAATAGTTTTCCTGAAAGATTATTCTCTCAATTGCCAAATACATTGCAGACAGAATCAGTTTGCTCAGTTTTACATAATATATTTCAGTACGATGCCAAGGGAATTAAAGAGCTTAAGATATACAGGTGTACAATTATCAGATTCACATTTCCTTAACAAGTGTTTAATGCAGCTTTTCTTTAACAGTTGATGTGTTGGTCCAGTAAATATTAAAGTCAAAAACGTTAAGGTGAAATCTGAAGCCTCTTGGGGATTTGACTTGTAACTTGTGACACTGTATAATCTAACAAAATGAGGCAAGTGGTCTGTTTGAGACAATCTTCTGTGATATGATCACAGTAAATTGAATCAGCCATATATAAAGGAGGATGTTCTGTTGATAAATTGAGCACTCTTCCTGCAATTTAGATGTAACTGTACATCACGTCTTCGTGTGACACTTGCATTTAACTTCACGGCATATTTAAATGGAGATGAAGTCATCAGACCTACTGCCTCCAAACAAAATCCCTTCAGCACTTAAGTATTCTAAAGCAGAGCTATTTGCTTCTGTTGGCTTCTTCTTAGGCAGTGCCTCAGGGTCATGGATCACTTGCTTCCACTCCAGTTCCTGGGTTCTGAGGTGGATGATAAGGCCAGTGTAGGATCTGCCACAGATCTTAAAACCATAGAACCATACAGCACAAAACAGGCCCTTCGGCCCACCGTGTCGTGCCGTCCATCAGACCACCCTCACACTACCTAACCCCTTCCTCCCGCATATCCCTCTATCTCACGTTCCTCCATATGCCTATCCAACAAGCTCTTGAACCTGTTCAATGTATCTGCCTCCACCACCACCCCAGGCAGTGCATTCCATGCACCAACCACTCTTTGGGTGAAAAACCTCCCTCTGACATCTCCCCTGAACCTCCCACCCATAACCTTAAAGCCATGAGCTCTCGTCTTGAGCATTGGTGCCCTGGGAAGGAGGCGCTGACTGTCTACTCTATCTATTCCTCTCAATATTTTATATACCTCTATCATGTCTCCTCTCATCCTCCTCCTTTCCAGTGAATAAAGCCCTAGCACCTTAAGCCTCTCCTCATATTCAATACTCTCCAATCCAGGCAGCATCCTGGTAAATCTCCTCTGCACCCTCTCCAACGCCTCCACATCCTTCCTATAATGAGGCGACCAGAACTGAACACAGTACTCTAAGTGGTGGCCTAACTAGAGTTTTGTAAAGCTGCATCATAACCTCGCGGCTCTTAAACTCAATCCCCGCGACTTATGAAAGCCAACATCCCATTGGCCTTCTTAACTGCTCTTTCCACCTGTGAGGCAACTTTCAACGAACTGTGAATATGAACCCCCAGATCCCTCTGCTCCTCCACACTGCCAAGTACCTTGCCGTTTACCCTGTACTCTGCCCTGGAGTTTGTCCTTCCAAAGTGTACCACCTCACACTTCTCCGGATTGAACTCCATCTGCCACTTGTCAGCCCAGCTCTGCATCCTATCAATATCCCTCTGTAAGCTCCGACAGCCCTCCACACTATCCACAACACCGCCTATCTTAGTGTCGTCCGCAAACTTACTAACCCAGCCCTCCACCCCCCTCATCTAAGTCATCTATAAATATCACAAAAAGTAGAGGTCCCAGAACCGATCCCTGCGGGATACCACTAGTCACTGCCTTCCAATCCGAGGGCACTCCCTCCACCACAACCCTCTGCTTTCTACATGCAAGCCAATTCCTAATCCACACAGCCAAGCTTCCTTGGATCCCTCGGCCTCTGACTTTCTGAAGAAGCCTACCATGAGGAACCTTATCAAACACCTTACTAAAATCCATGTAAACCACATCCACCACACTGCCCTCATCAATCTTCCTGGTCACCTCCTCAAAGAACTCTATCAGGCTTGTGAGGCAAGATCTTTCCTTCACAAAGCCACGCTGGCTGTCCCTAATCAGTCCATGATTCTCAAGGTGTTCATAAATGCTATCCCTTAGAATCCTTTCTAACAGCTTACCCACCACAGACGTGAGACTCACCGGTCTATAATTCCCTGGCCTATCCCTATTACCTTTTTTGAACAAGGGGACCACATTCGCAACCCTCCAATCCTCTGGCACCACCCCCGTAGACAACGAGGACTCAAAGATCCTTACCAGCGGTTCAGCAATCTCCTCCCTAGCCTCTCGAAGCAGCCTGGGGAAAATCCCGTCAGGCCCCGGAGATTTATCTGTCTTAATATTATTTAACAACTTCAACACATCCTCTCTCTTGATATCAACAACCTCGAGAACATTACCCCTACCAGCACTCCCTTCCGCATCATCAAGACCCCTCTCCCTGGTGAATACCGAAGAGAAGTACTCATTGAGAACTTCTCCCACTTCTGCCGCCTCCAGGCAAATTCTCCCACCTTTGTCCTTAATCGGACCTACCTTCACCCTAGCCATCCTCCTACCCTTCACGTACTTGAAAAAAGGCCTTGGGATTTTCCTTAACCCTACTAGCCAAAGCCTTTTCATGTCCCCTTCTAGCTCTCCTCAGCCCTTTCTTAAGTTCCTTCCTCGCTACCCTATATTCCTCACGGGCCCTGTCTGAACCTTGCTGCTTATACCTCACGTATGTTACCTTCTTCTCCCTAACAAGTCGTTCCACCTCTCTCGTCACCCACGGTTCCTTCACCCTGCCATTCCTTCTCTGCCTCACCGGGACATATTTATCTCTAACATCCTGCATAAGATCCCTGAATATCGACCACATCCCCATGGTACATTTTCCTTCAAAAAGGACATCCCAATTTACACTCCCAAGTTCTCTCCTTATAGCCTTGAAGTTAGCCCTTCCCCAATTGAAAAACCTCTTGTCCTCTCTGCACCTGTCCCTGTCCATGACAATTTTAAAGGTTATGGAGCAATGGTCACTATCCCCCAAATGCTCACCCACCAATAGATCCTTCACCTGTCCCGGTTCATTTCCTAAAACTAGATCTAACATGGCATTCCCTCTAGTCGGCCTGTCAACATACTGCGTCAGGAATCCCTCCTGGACACACTTAACAAATTCTGTCCCATCTAAACCTTTGGCACTAAGCAGGTTCCAGTCTATATTTGGGAAGTTGAAGTCTCCCATTATAATAACCCTGTTATTTCTGCTTCTCTCCAAACACTGCCTGCCAATCTGCTCCTCTATATCTCTACTCCTACCGGGGGGCCTATAGAATACTCCTAGTAGAGTAACTGCTCCTTTCTTGTTCCTTAACTCCACCCATACGGACTCTAGAGATGATCCTTCTACAACATCCATCTTTTCCACAGCCGTAACAGTGTCCCTGACCAGTATCGCCACCCCTCCCCCTCTTCTCCCCCCTTCCCTATCCCTCTTAAAACACCAAAAACCAGGAATATTCAATATCCACTCCTCTCCTGACATCAGCCACGTCTCAGTAATAGCCACGATATCATAGTCCCCCATACTTATCCAAGCCCTCAGTTCATCCCCCTTATTCCTGACACTTCTTGCATTTAAGTAAACACACTTCAGTCCATCTATCTTACTACTTTTACAGCCTGTATTCTGCTTCTCCTTCCCCAAAGCCTCTCTGCCTGTTTGATCTAACTTTTCCCCATTCCCTTCTTCCTCTGACCTACTCCTCCGGTTCCCTTCCCCCTCACAAACTAGTTTAAACCCTCCTGTACCACCCTAGCAAATCTCGCCGCAAGGATATTGGCCCCCTTCTGGTTCGGGTGTAACCCGTCTTCTCTGTACAGGTCCCACCTTCCCGAGAAGAGATCCCAATGATCCAGAAATCTAAAACCCTCCCTCCTGCACCAACTTCTCAGCCACACATTTATCTGCCACCTCCTCCTATTCCTACCTTCACTATCACGTGGCACTGGCAGCAATCCCGAGATTGCTACCCTTGAGATCCTGTTCCTCAATTTTCTGCCTAGCTCCCTGAACTCACTCTTCAGGACCTCATCCCCCTTCCTACCTATGTCATTGGTGCCAATATGGACCACAACCTCTGGCTGCTCTCCCTCCCACTCAAGAATTCTGTGGACCCGATCAGTGACATCCCGGACCCTGGCACCTGGGAGGCAACATACCATCTGGGATTCATGCTCACTGCCACAGAACCTCCTGTCTGTTTCCCTGACTATCAAGTCCCCTATCACTACCGCATGTCTCTTTCCCACCCTTCCCTTCTGAGTAGCAGTACCAGTCCCAGTGCCAGAGACCTGGTAACTGCAGCTAGGCCCCTGCAGGTCATCCCGCTCAACAGCTTCCAAGGCAGAAAACTTGTTACTGAGGGGAACAGCCTCCGGGGCTCTCTGTCCTGTCTGCCTGCCTGACTTCTTCCTCTTCCCTCCCCTGACCGTCACCATTCTATCTGCCTCCTGAACCTCAGATGTACCTACCCTAAGGGGGGTGACTGTCACCTGATGCACCGTGTCTACAAAACTCTCTCCCTCCCTTATGCTGCGCAGTGTTTGTAGCTGCGACTCCAGCTCATCAACTCTGAGCCGAAGTTCGTCCAGCCTCAAGCACTTACTGCAGATGTGGCCATCTTGCACCGCAGTAAGGTCCACGAGTTCCCACATCAAACAGCTGCAGCACACCACCATGTCCTCCATCTGACTACCTTTTTTTTCCCCTAGTTAGTCCCACCTACAAATCTATAATGACCAAAAGCTAAACCTTGCCTTTACCTACTTACCAGCTACTTACCCTCCTTGCCCCTTCGCGCCGAAGCCCCTTGAGCCAAAGCCCAGAACACTCCGCTGCCACTCACTCCGCTGCCCGCTCCGACGCTGCCCGCTCTCAAGGCTGTTTGCACTGACCTGGCTTAATGTTTACATATCTGCACTTTCCAGTTGTGGAAACAATTCAGGATGGAAGCGCTGAATGCATTGTTAACATAGAACATAGAATAGTACAGCACAGGAACAGCCCCTTTGGCCCATGATGTGCCAAACTAATTAAATGCCTAACTGAACTAAACTCTTCCATCTACACAATATTCATATCTCTCCATTCTTTGCACATTCATGGGTCTATCTAAGAGTCTCTTAAAAGCCTCTATCATATTTGCCTCCACTACTACCCCTGACAATGTATTCCAGGCACTCATCACTCTGTGTATTATAATAAAAAAAAGGCCTACACATCTCCTTCGAACTTGCCACCTCTTACCTTAAATGCATGCCCTCTAGTATTAGACATTTCAACCCTGGGAAAAAGATACCACCTGTCTACTCAATCTGTACCTCTATAATCTTAAAAACTTCCATCAGGTCTCCCCTCAGCATCCAGCGCTCCAGAGAAAACAAACCTGGTTTGTCTAACCTCTCCTTATAGGAAATGCCCTCTCATCCAGGCAGCATCCTGGTAAATCTCTTCTGCACCTTCTCCAAAGATTCCACATCCTTCCTATAATGGGGTGACCAGAATTGAATGCAGTACTCCAGATGAGGCCTAACCAGAGTTTTATAAAGCTGCAGCGTAACTTCCTGACTCTTAAACTCAGTGCCTCGACTAATAAAAGCAAGCATTCCATATGCCTTTTTGAATACCTGTGCAGCGTGTTCAGTCAACCTGGACTTAGACCCCTAGATCCCTCTGTACATCAGTCATGTTAAGGATCCTGCCATTAAAGTGCACTGTCCCTTTACATTTGTTCTCTGATCTATCTGATGTTAGAATATTGAGGCCATTTATGGAATCCTTACCATTACAAGTTGTATGGTAAATAAATTCATAAATAAGTATGAATTTTTAACTGTGATACAAGTTGTGCAGAACCGTATATGATGTTTGATTTTCATAATATTTCCCCTTGTGTTTTTAAACTTTCAAATCTATTCCTTATGTAATATATTTTAGAGGTCATTGTGGCAATATTTACAGCCAGAAATAATTTGCAACATTTTCATAATGATTGTCAAATGACAAAGTCATAAAGAATTCAAAATACTCAGAACCCCGCAATTTCCATTGAAGTAAAATTCATTGGCTGAGTGGCCTCCTTCAGTGATGTACCACATGATGAAAAGTTCTGAGTCTGCTACAAAGATCCCTTTAAATGTGTAATTGTTTGGTGATAATTTTAAGTTAAATTTTATGAAGTATTAGCCTCTGTGGTCTGCTAAATATTGAACAGATATTGTCGCAAATAGATCAAAGTTTAAAGTTAAGTGAGCGTTCTCAAAAAAAAATGTACACAGGTTGTACCTTTATCATGTCCCTTATTTTTAATCACTGTGTTCACTTTCAGTTCTGCATTGGTGGCTGTAGGCATGTGACATTTGGTTTTGCTGACTTGTAGTTAAATCATTATGGCAATGAGGGCTACATCCCTACTGGATGCATCTCAGTAGTAGAATGAGGCAAAGCAAGATAACTACAGCAGGAAATTCCTTGATAGTACAGACTTTAAAACTATCATTTCCTTTCCACAGCCGTATCACCAGAGTTGGAAAAATTTCCAAATATAGAAGCCTAAAATTGTTTTTTTAAATGTCGGGAAAGAGAATGATAAGTACAACGTGCAAGACACACATGCACATAGATGGGACGTGCAAGCTATTTCAGTTTGACTGCAATTTAAGTTATTGCAGAGTAACTATTTATCTCAAATCATTGCAATTTGCAGGAACTTTTATCAAACTGTATACTTGTATTATTTCCTCTGTTGTAACTGATAACTGGACTGTTAATGTTAACAGAATTCAGATTGAGCCTAACCATTATGTGTATGATAACTGCAAAGCTGATTTATAAAAAAAACTCGATGTTTCTTCAGGCTCTACAGTTATAGTAAATCTTGAGCTAGTTCCTGTTATGTTGGTTGTTGGCCCAGCTGTAGTGTCTTTTTGGTTCTACTCTTATGGCTGCAGGATTTTTCTGTGGGCAGGCTGATTAGATCCATGTGTTCTGGAGGGTGTAATTGAACTCCCAAATCTCGCCACAAACTGTAGTTCTACTTTCTTCTAAACGTCCCTGGAGGACTTGTATTGCCAGAAATATTGTTCCTGCGATGAGAAGATAGGCCAGTATTGTGGGGAAATGCTAGCAGTTTCATGCAGAATAAAAAGGTATTTCCCTGTAAGATTGGCAGCAAGTTTGGGATTTTCATGCAAGTATGGAATCCCACTATGGAGCAGGAATTTGAGGTGGTTCCCCAGCATTCATCCTGAGGATCCACTTTGAACCAACTCTGCCTGCTTATAGTCATACAGCATAGAAATAGGCCCTTTGGCCCAAGTTGTCCATTCTGACCTGGCACAAGGACTTCTCCATTGAGTTCAGTGGAGGAGAACAACTTTGAGGAAGTAAGATATTAGTGTTTTAAGACACAAGAAAGACTGCAGATGCTGGAAATCTTGAGCAACACACAAAAAAAAATGCTGGAGGAACTCAGCAGGTCAGGCAGCGTCTATGGAGGGAAATGGACAGTTGACGTTTTGGGCCTAGACCCTTCATCAGGACACCAATTTTTATATTGATAGTGAATGCCTCTGAATGTCCAATAGCATTTGGTGATTTGGAGAGTGCAGCTTGGCTGCTATCAAAGATTTCTGGACAGTTGTGTGGATGGTGCTTGCTCCGGCCCTGATAGGAATAGGATTTGTATGCAGAAGGCCTTGCCACAGTTAAGGGTCTCTTCCCTGAGGTTCGAACTTCCTTGGTCCAGCAAGTTCTCAAATACAAACGCAAGAAATATAGACAGAAACCTAATCCAAAGGTTAGTGGTGAGTGTTTACACTCACCGCTTACGACAAAATTCAGCTCGTCTCAAATAAGAGATCCCATGGCACCATTCTGAAGAAACATCGAGTTATTCCCAATGCCCTGGCCTGTGTTCATCCCTCACTCAGTATCGCTAGTACAGATTATCTGGTCATTATCGCAGAGTTGTTGGTGGGCGTTAGCTGTGCACAAATTGGTTATCACGTTTTAATCTTCATAACCATGACTACACTTCAAAATATTTTGTGCGATGTATAATGTTTTGGAGTGAAGTAAGGCAGTATAGCAATGAAGATCATGTTTTCCTTGAAGACCTTCCTATCATTATGTTTTGTAGGATCTGTATTGGTGTTAATTTCCTTTTTCCTGTTGGCAATATTTTGAAAATGAGTTTTCCAAAAAGCTTTTTGACATCCTTGGCAGCTTTGGCGTGGAATCGGCCTTGCTTGAGTTTTCTGAGCTATGGTTTTGATCTTGTATCCCTTCAGTTGGAGGAGTTGCTTTCTGTAAGCTGGAGAGGTTTTGCCTACCAAATAATGCCGAGCTGGTGACTAGCGTTTCATGTCATCGATCATTCAAGAATTGTATTCCATTATTCAGAAAGTATGAGGTAAGGGCCAGCGCTAAAGGTTCCTAAGCTTTTTTGGGTTTGCCCTCAGCATCTTCCACCTTGCCACCAGTGTGGACAACTAAGTCAGCTGAGAGTATAGCAGAGTTCCTTCTGTTAAGCTTTGCTATTGTATCCTCTCTGTTCCATATCAAAACACATTGTTGATACAATTTAATATAATTTGCCTTTAGCAAATCCATGCTGGCTTTCCATAATTAATTCACACTTGTCCAAGTGACTGCTATTTTTAGATGTAAATTTTAAAAAAAACAATGCTAGAAATCTGAAATAAAAATAGAAGTTCTGATGAAGGATCTTCGACCTGAAACGTTAAATGTTCCTCTTCCTAAGGATGCTGTCTGGCCTGCTGAGTTTTCTAGCATTTTCTGTTTTTATTTATGATTAATGGTTGTTTATGATTTATGGATTTTACCTTTCCCATTATCCCTTGTTGTTTTCTGCCTATTGTCTGGGATCTGTAGCATCAAGCAATGGTGGTATCATCAGATTGGCTGTGTTGCAATCACATTGAAAGATCTTGATAGATAAGCTAACAAGGAAATGAGCTCCAGTTTTAAAACATTTTTCTCTCTATAAAATACTTACAAAATTGGTATATTCAGATGGATTAAGTTGGAAGCTGAAATCTAATTAACTACCAAGAACAGAATAATTTTCTATTGTTATTATAAAATGCATGAAATTTTAAAACACTTAGTTTGAGGGAACGACAGCCCCCGAGTTTAAAAAAACTGCAGATGCTGAAAATCTGAAATTAAAACAGAAAATGATGGAAACATTCAGCAGGTCAGGCAGCATCTGTGGAAACAGAAGCAGTGTCAATATTGCAGGTCCGAGACTTGTAATAACTCTATTTCCCTTTCCAAAAGTGTTGCCTGAGCACAATAAAGTAAGTTTTTTCTGGGCCAGAGAGGTGATTCAGCAGCAAAAACTCAGTTACCCCTCATTCAAAAAGACATTGTTTTTCTATGGTCTTTACAACAGGAATAATTTGCAAAACACCAATGTGTTCTTCATTTCATTGATTTTATGTTGATTGGTGAAAAAAGACTACAACGTTGCATTCTATGGACATCACTGGCAGTATCATCTGGATTTCTACAACTAACTGCATGCATGCTCCCCCATTAAAACATTGGGAGTTGAATCTTCTGGATTTAATTTATTTTTGTAACTTATAGATTTCATGTTTTTGCAGTGTACTGCTGCCACAAAACTACAAATTTCACATCCTATGTCAGTGATAATAAATCTGATACTGAATCGCCTCACCTTTGTTCTTACCACAAGTCTGGCCCATCTCAGGTCCTGTTTCTAAAGTTCTTATGTAAATATTTTTAGAGATTTTCTGTTGGTCATTATTGTTGGTTTGGTGTCAAGTTTTATTGGATAATGTCCTTCTGGAAGTTATTATTGGGTTATTTTGCTATGTTAACGACTCAAATACTTGTTAAAGGTTTTCCAGTCACACAGGTCATCTCCCATTTCTCACATCACCCGAATACTCCTGCATCATCTGAACCATTCAATGGTTGTCTGTGACACCGAATTTGACGATGCATTGAGATGGTTAAAGTCAAATAGAAAGTAATGATTGATTATTTTTGACTGACTTAGCTGGAGAAAAATGCATGGAACAACAGGAAGCTGGTTTCAAAATGTTTCAATTTCCATGCTTTGGAACGTCCCTTTCTACATCCTATTAGAAGAGGAAGATGCGGGATATGAACATGGGAGTGGAATTAATTGAGTTGCTCTTTCAAAGGGCTAGTACGAACACAATGGGATGAATGGTCACCTGTTGTGCTTTGTCATTCACTGTGATTCTGCGAAAATATTCTGATCTATTTCTAATCCTAGCACCATGAAGTAGCAACTCTAGAGTTCAGTTGGTAGAAAAATTAGGGAAGGCTTCAAAATGTGCATTTGCTGAGAGATCTGTTTTGTGCAGCTGTCAATCACACAAGTACTTCCTGGTCCTGGTCATGCGGAATAGACAAAGTATTCAGCAAATGAACATGAAATACATTCTGTTTATGCATGTCAAGTTGCTATGGCATCTGACATGAGCATTCTGTGTAATAGATACATTGTTGTAGAACTATGCCAAGCCTTTAGTTACACTATAAATCATACAATGCAAAAATTAAGAGGTGATTTCAAATAAATTGTCAGCTGAAATTTGGCTGTTAAAACTTGAAATTGAACTTTATTTGACAGGTATGGATGGCCTGGATATCATTGTGACTCTCTTTGAGTTGTATGCTGGCTGATGCTGACGTCTAACAGGCTGGTTGCTAATTATAATTATTTTTGTTCTTAATTCACATGGATGTCGCCAGCAAGGCCAGTGTTTGCTGCCTATCCTTAACTGAGTGTGAACGGAGCAGCCCTCTTGGCATTTCAGAGGGCAATTAAAGGTCAACCACAGTGCTGTTCGTCTGGAGTTGTATATAGGCCAGTCTGCATAAGGGGGCGGGGGGGGGGGGGGGGAATGTTGATGGAAATGCAAGGAGTATAGGTCACCAGGAAAATAAGTAAGGAATGGAATGTTCTGTGAGCTGGCATGGAGTCTATGGACCAAAGTGGCTTCCATCTGTGCCATAAGGACGTGTAGGTAAAGACAACAAATTGCCTTCAAGGGCATAGGAGAAGTAAATGGGCTCTTAAAACAATCTGGTAATGTGGGCATCAGTGGCCAAACCAACGTACATCACCCATCTGTAGTTGCCCTTGAGAAGGTGGGGGTGAGCTTTTTATTTGTACTGCTGTAGTCCTGCTGAAGATGTTCTCAGATGCTGTTAAGGAGGAGGGGGCAACAGTGAGTGCTCCGCAATTTAGAGTCAGCTATTGTAAGGACTGGCAATATTTCCAAGTCAGGATGACAGCTTGGGGCAAAACCCGCAGGTGGTGGTGTTCTGTTCCTATGCTCTCAAATCCCCTATCAGAACTGCTGTATTACAAGAGGAGATAGAGGCTTCAAGTTTGGGATGTACTCCTGGAGTTGTCTAGGCAGGTAACTGTAGTGTATTTTGTAGATGGTACACACTGCAGCAACACTACCCCAGGGATAGGGGGATTGGATGTTTAAGATTATGGATGTGACAATGATCAAGTAAGCTGCTTAAAATTAATGGCAATTCTTGTTTTTACATTTCTCTCATTAGATTTAAACATGGAATTCAACCCTTCAGACCACCCTCGTGCTAGTACCATGTTTTTAAGCAAGTCTCAAACAGATGGTGAGTAGTCTTTGCCTTTTTGCCGTTAGGAATGCATTATGTTTTTATAGAAAATTCATTGGCATAATTTTCATTTTGAATAATAATACTTGCATTACACCAATGTGAGCAGTTCTCTGAGCCTTCACAATTTTATTGAATCATCTGGAAGCTTTGTTTTCTAAAGTAAACAGTTACAGCTGTCTTAAGTATCCTCATAATTCTAGTTTCTGACAGATGGAATTGGATTTGGATACAGTGTTTCTCTGCTTACTGCAATAAAAATGCTCTCTGATGACTAGAAGTGCATGGAAGTTACTCCAGATGTGGTTTGAATATGCCTTATACAGCAGAAAATGTGCATGGAGCAGTGGAAAGATTTTGCAGGACAGCACTCTGAATGCTGCATTGCAAGATTTTCTGCCTTTTGGAGAAGACGTTAAACCGAGGGTCTGTTCACCTGTGCAATTGGATAAATGTAAAGATCCCAGTGGAGGAGACTGAGAAGTTTGCTGGGCATCATTCCTCCGACAGTCAAAAGCCCCAGTAATTTTCTGGTCGTTCATTTATCTGTTATTGTGTAGAAGTGAGTTATTACATTTTCCTCTGTAACAAGAGTAGCTGCACTTAAATCACTCCTTGGTTGCAGTCTTTACTTCTTGTGTCTGCAGATGTGATAAGGTGTTACATACTGTATGTAGTAGATCTCCACTGTTGACAAATGGCTGTTAAATTGTGTTCTTGGCTAATTTTTATCGTACAGATGTGAAAATGTTCAGTAGAGATTCAATTCCTCATCCATCAGCCCTGCCACTTAATGATGATGAAACTGTGTAATTAGCAAGGACTCTTTTAAATAATTGGTTTGAATAATTCAAAGGAATAGGTGACTGAGTGAAACATAGATAACTGCTGTTGCATAATAGGCAAATTGACATTTAAATAGACACTTTAAAAAATGCAGTATGAATTTTTGAGAATTCCCTGGGTCTTGATTGGTTAATGAATAGTGGGTCTTTGTTTAGCTACACTTACAAAGAAAAGTCTTATCATGTATTGTGACAAATGGCTACAGTGGCCCTCAAAAGAGCTGAGTTAAGCTTAAAACTCAGCACTGCACTTCGTTTTCACTTGCGGCAGGTCTTCACCAGTTCTCTGTTTTAAGATCATGAGAATTCCATTAAGACTTAAAAGGGTAAATTTTCAGGATTCATGCTGCCCTTCTTGTTTCTGAATGATCACAAAGCTGGGTTATTCCATCTAAATTTATTTCCCTAGTTTTCTATTTGGCTTCAGAAACAACAGTTAATGGAAATGCTGGAAAAACAGGTTAGAGTTGTGCTAAGAATGAGAGTTCCAGATGCAGATACTTTTGCTTATTCAGGGAATTAATCCGTGCAGACAGCATATGCAAAGGCAGCAGAAATCCTTCAGTTATATAGTTAATATTGCTCCTTTGTTTGAGAAGTGCAGTTGGGACAAACCGGGAAATTATTGGCTGGTAAGCCTTACATCAGTGGTAGGGAAGTTATTGGAGAAGATTCTTAGGGACAGGATTTACTCATGTCTGGAAAAGCATGAATTTGTCAGGGAAAGTCAGCATATCTTTGTATGAGAGAGGTCATGTCTTTACAAAATTGACTGAGTTTTTTTGAGGAGGTGATGAGGGTAGAGCAGTGGATCTTGTCTACATGGACTTGTAGTAAAGCAGTTGACAAGGTCCCTCACGGTTGTCTGCTCCAGAAGGTTAAGGCATATGGGATCCACAGAGACATGGTAGATTGGATTCAAAATCGGCTTGGCCATACAAGACAGAGAGTAGTGGTGGAGGGGTTTTATGCTTGTGCATGTACATATTATTATTGCACTTTGGGAGGTCAAATGTAAGAGGAAAGTATTCAGTAATTGGCAGGACCCTGAGGTTGGCTGGATTGGAAAATATTAGCTATAAAGAGAGGTTGAACAAACTTGGCAACACACACAAAATGCTGGAGGAACTCAGCAGGTCAGGCAGTACCTATGGAGGGAAATAAACAGTCAACGTTTCGGGCCGAGACCCTTCATCAGGACTGGAAAGGGGGAGGGCAGAAGCCAGAATAAGAAGGTTGGGGGAGGAGCACAAGCTGGCAGGTGATGGGTCAGTCCAGGTGATGGGGGGCAAGGTAGGTGGGTGGGGGAGGGGGATGAAAGGGAGTGATCTGAGAAGCTGAGAGGTGATAGGTGGAAGAGGCAAAGGGCTGAAGAAGGAATCTGGTAGGAGAGGACAATAGACCATGGAATAAAGGGAAGGAGGTGGGGAATAGGAGGGAGGTGATGGGCAGGTCATGAGGGTGGGGGAGGGGAAAGAGAAGGGATGAGGGGAAATAAAGGGGGGGGGAGAAAAGGGGGGAAAATGGGAGGGGTTATTGGAAGTTAGAGAAATCAATGTTGAGGCCATCAGGTTGGAGACTACCAAGATGGAATATGAGGTGTTGCTCCTCCAACCTGCGTCTGGCCTCAACGTGGCAGTAAAGGAAGTGGTGGGTAGACATGTCAGTATTGGAATGGGAAGTGGAATTAAAGTGGCTGGCCACCTGGAGATTCTGGCTGTTGCGGCAAAAGGAGAGAAGGTGCTCGATGAAGCGGTCACCCAATCTGCGTCGGGCCTCACCGATGTAGACGAGGTCGCACCGGGAGCACTGGATACAATAAATGACACCCTTGGATTCACAGGTGAAGTGGTGCCTCACCTGGAAGGGCTGCCTGGGGCCCTGAATGGTGGTGAGAGAGGAGGTGTAGGGACAGGTGTAACGCTGCTTGGTTGCAGGGATAGGTCATTGGCGGGAGGGATGAGTCGACAAGGGAGTTGCGGAGAGGGAGATCCCTGTGGAAAGCAGGGAGGTAGGGGAGGGGAAGATGTCCCTGGAGGTGGCAGAAGTTGCGGAGAATGATGTGTTGGATGTGGACGCTCATGGGGTGGTAGGTGAGGACAAGGGGAACCCTATCCCTGTTATGTCGGGTGGGGGTGGGGGGGTGGGAATGGGGTGAGGGCAGACATACGGGAAATGGAGGAGATGCAGGTGAGGGCTTCATTGATGGTGTTGGAAGGGAAACCCCATGTACTGAAAAAAAAAAAGCCATCTTGTGGAATGGAAAGTCTCATCATGGGAACAGATGTGATGGAGGAACTGAGAGAAGGGGATAGCATCCTTACAAGTGATGGGGTGGAAAGAGGTGTAGTCAAGGTAACTGTGGAAGTTGGTGGGTTTGTAGAAGATGTCGGTGGATACTCAGTCTCTGGAGATGGAGACAGAGATCAAGAAAGGGGCGAGAGGTGTCGGAGATGGACCAAGTAAATTTGAGGGCAGGGTGGAAGTTGGAGGCAAAGTTGATGAGATTGACGAGCTCAGCATTGGCTGCAGGAAGCGGCAACAATGCATCAGTGTAGCAGAGAAAGAGTTGGGGAGTGTTACTGGTGTAGGTTTGGAACATGGACTGTTCCACATAGCCAGCGAGAAAGCAGGCATAGCTAGTGTCCATGGTTACACGTTTGGTCTGGAGAACATGGGAGGGGCCGAAAGAGAAGTTGTTGAGGCTGAGTACCTGTTCTGCCAGACAAAGGAGGGTGGCAGTGGAGGGGAAATGGTTGGGTCTGTTGTTGAGAAAGAAGCAGAGAGCCTTAAGGCCTTCCTGACGGGGGACGGAGGTTGTACAGGGACTCGACAATCCATGGTGAAAATGAGGCAGTCAAGGCCAGGGAACTGAAAGCTGTTGAAGTGATGGGGAGCGTACGAAGTGTCACAGATGTAGGTGGGAAAAGGACTGGATCAAAGGGGACAAAATAGAGTCAAGATGTGAGAACATGAGTTCAATGGGGCAGGAGCAGGCAGAAACAATGGGCCTACCTGGGCAGTTTGGTTTGTGAATCTTAGGTAGGAGGTAGAAACGGGCAGTGTGGAATAGGGGATCTATGAGGTTGGAGGCTGTAGAGGGGAGATCTCCAGAGGAGATGAGGTTGGTGACGGTGTGGGAGACAATGGCCTGATGCTTCTTGGTGGGTTCCTGGTTGAGGGGTAAGCAAGAGGAGGTGTCTGAGAGTTGACATCTGGCCTCAGCAAGGGAAAGGTCAGTCTGCCAGACTATAACAGCACCACCCTTGTCTGTGGGCTTGACGGTGAGATTAGGATTAGTATGGAGAGAGTGGAGGACTGTGTTCAGAGGGGGTGAGGTTGGAATAGGTAACGAGAGTGGTGAAGTTGAGACGGTTAATGTCCATCAGCAGTTGAGAGATGAAAAGATCCAGAGCAGGCAGGAGGCCAGAACAGGGTCTGTTTTCTCTGGAGTGTCAGAGGCTAAGCGGTGACCTGATAGAAGTGTATAAAATTATGAGGGGCATAGATTGAGTAGAATCTTTTTTTTCCCTAGTGTGGAAAGACAGAATACTAAAGGGCATACATTTAAGGTAAGGGGGGAAAGTTTAAAGAAGATTTGTGAGGCAAGGTTTTGTTTTACACAGAGAGTAGTAGGTGCTTGGAATGCACTGCCAAGAAAGGTCATGAAAGCAGATATGATAGCAACATTTAGGAGGCATTTAGGCAGGCACATGAGGAGGCAGGGAATGGAGGGATATGGACCATGTGCAGGCAGGTGGAGTTAGTTTAATTTGGCATCATACAGTTCGTTCCAGTCACCCCACACTCTCTGTGTGGAAAGAAAAAGAAAACCTTGCCCCGCATATCTCCTTTAAACTTTCCCCCTCTAACCTTAAACTGATGCCTTCTATTATTTGACATCTCCACCCTGGGAAAAAGACTTTAACTATCTCCTCATCTATGCCTCTTATAATTTTATAAGCTTCTGTCAGGTCTCCCTTGGCTTCTGACCCACATTTGTCTAACCTCTCCTAATAGGTAATACTCTCTAATCCAGGTAGCATCTGGTAAACCTCTTCTGCACCCTTTCTAAAGCCTCCACATCCTTCCTGTAATGAAAAGAAAAGCAAACTAAGCACAGGGGCAGTCAATATCAAAGAAGTGTTATGTTGAAGGTATTTTAGAGCTAAGTTATTGGTGCATGCACAGTTCTGGTCTCTGTAACATAATAAGGATTTGGAGACACTGAAGTTCGCGTGAAGGATGCTCCCAGAAATTTGAAGATGTGCTTATCAGGACAGACTTTGGAGAGTGGAGCTCCATCCTCTGGAAAATAGAATGCTGAAGACTGGCCTGGAGAGGTCTTCACTGTGGATTCATAGAGCAGGGTAGCTGGAACTGAAGGTCACAAATGCATAGTCACTAATAAATCCATTAAGGTTTTCAGGATAAACTTCTTTGTTCCATGAATGTGAAATTTGTTATCACATGGATTATTTGTGGTCAAATATGCATTTTAGAGGAAACAAAATAAATATTTGAGATGATTCCATTTATATGCCCACGTGGGCTATAATAAATCTAAATTAAATTGGTTTATTATTGTCACATGTGCTGAGGTACAGTGAAAAACTTTGCTTTTGCATACCATCCTTTCAGATCCTTTGATCACATCAGTACATCCTAGTACAAAGACAAAGCAATAACAGAGTGCAGAATATAGTGTTACAGTTACAGAGAAAGTGCACTGCAGGAAGACAATTAGGTGCAAGGCCATGATGAGGTAGATTGTGAGGTCAAGAGTCCATCTTAATGTACAAGAGCTCCATTCAGTAGTCTAATAACAGTGGGATAGAAGCTGTCCTTGAGCCTGGTGCTACGTGCTTTCAGGCTTTTGTATCTTCTGCCTGATAGGAGGGGGGAGAAGAGAGAAGGTCCAGGGTAGGAGGGTCTTTGATTATGTTGGTTGCTTTACTGAGGCAGCAAGAAGTGTAGACAGAATTGATGGAGGGAGAGGCTGAATTGTGATGTGCTGAGCTGTGTCCACAACTTTTTGCATTTTCTTACAGTCTTGGGCAGAGCAGTTACCATACCGTGATACATCCAGATAGGATGCTTTCTATGGTGCATCTGTAAAAAAAAACTGGTGAGAGTCAATGGGGACATGTCAAAATTCTTTAGTCTCCTGAGGAAGTAGAGATGCCGATGAGCTTTCTTAGCCATGGCACCTACAAGGTTGGTCCAGGACAGGCTATTGGTGATGTTTAGTCTTAGGAACTTGAAACTCTTGGCCATCTTGACCTCATCACCATTGATTTAAACAGAACCTTGTGCACGTGCCCCACTTCCTGAAGTCAACAAACTTGCCCTTTTGTTTCCTGACATTGAGGGAAAGGTTGTTGTCATGACAACGTGCCACTAGGCTCTGTATCTCCTTCCTGTACTCCAACTCATCATTATTTGAGATGTGGCCCACCAAGGTGGTGTTATCTGTAAACTTGTAGATGGACTTAGAGCAGAATCTGGCCATGCAGTCGTGAGTGTATAGGGAGTAAATTAGTGAGCCGAGGACGCAGCCTTGTGTGCACCAGTGTTAAGGATCAGTGTTGGTGGAGGTGTTGCTGCCTATCCTTACTGATTGTGGTCTGTTGGTCAGGAAGTCGAGGATCCAATTGCAAAGCGAAGTGTTGAGTCCCAGGTCTAGGAGTTTGGAGATGAGTTTGCTTGGAATTATGATATTGAAGGTGGAGCTGTAGTCAATAAATAGCAGTCTGATGTAGGTGCCTTTATTATCCAGATGGTCCAGAGATGAATGTAGGGCCAGGGAGATGCCTTCCGCTGTGGACCTCTTTTGGCAGTAGGTGAATTGTAGTGGGTCGAGATTGTTTCGGAGACTGGAGTTAATGCGTGCCATGACCAGCTTCTTGAAGCACTTCATGATGGTGGATGTCAGAGCTGCTGAACGATAGTCACTTTACCTTATTTTTCTTTGGTACTGGGATAATAGTGGTCTTCTTAAAGCGTGAGGAAACCTCCGATTGAAGTAGGGAGAGGTTAAAAATGTTCGCAAATACCCCTGCCAGCTGATCTGCACAGGATCTAAGGACACACTATGTATTCTCTAAATCAGTGATGGTCTGAGCAGTTCTAGAGAAATAATACCTGAATTCTTGACTTTTCAATTCTGCAAGTATTATTCTGTTAATTTTAAAAAAAACGATTTTTTCACAAAATTCTTGCAATTTTTAACGTGTCATAACTGTCCATTTCCAGTTAAGTGCAGTGTTCTAGGCTTTTGTAAAAATTTGCATCTAATTATTTAAAGAGGTTTTCTATGGTTTCAGCTCACTGATAAGAGTTGAACTGAATTATGTTGTGTGGGAGAAATAGCTTTGAATTTATTACATTTATGCACCATAGTTCTGCTGAGAGTAGAAATGATTTTGCTCAACTTATTTTAGATTTATTGTAGACGAGGCATCCTTAAAATATCTGAACTGACAGGAAGGGATAACAAATGAGAGCAAAATGTGCATTGCTCAAGCTATACTTTTAGGAGAAAATGTTTTAAATTTTAACAATAAGTCAACTTATAGAGATTACAGCGTAGTGTGTCTATATGGGTTAAGCAGTGATAATTAAGCAGTTGCATCGTGGTTTGTAAGATACAGATTGGGAAACTTGTCTGAAAAATTCTGCATTTCAAAAGTGATTCATTCATGATTGTATATTATTTATCTGATGAGTCAGGCTTTGGTAGAAGTGAGTGCAGACAAACCTTAATTGAAACCATACACTAAAAGTGGGGTACATTTTCTCAATGGTCAATTAAGTGGATTACATTGTCAAGCGTCATTAAACTTCCCACCAGCTGTCTCGACCCCTCTGCTGACTCTAAATTGTCAGACTGCTTGTCTGACATACTGTGCTGGATGAGCAGAAATTTCCTTTGACTAATATTAGGAAGGCCAAACCTATTGTCTTTGCTTTTGCTGCAGACTGTTTGTCAGTCACAACTCCATTCTTGTTGCTGACAGCTGTTTGAAACCGAACCAGATTTTCATAGCCTTGATGCTATTTTTTTTGTTGCTGTTGTGAGCTTCTGATCATGTAGTTGCACCATCACCAAAGCAGTCAATGTCCACCTCTGTAACATTACTGTTACTTTCTAGCTCAACTGCTGCTGAAACCCCCTCTCCTGCTTTTGTTACTTGCAGACTTGACTGTTCCAGCGAAATTCTGGCTGGTCTCCCAGTTAACACTCATTATAAACTTAAGTCTCTTCAAAAGCTTTGCTGAGCCACAGTGGCTCCCCCATAAGCAATTTTTGATAGTAAAATTTTTGTTTGTGCTTTCATGTCCCTTCATGGCCTTGCCCATCTTTATCTTTTTACCTTTTCCAATTCTAGAACCATTTGTGATATCTGCTTTCTCCAGTTTTGGCCTCTTACTTGTCTCCAGTATTTTTCACTCCATGTTTGCTGCTGCTGAAACCTCACACTGTAAATTCTCTCCCTGAACCTTTCTGCCTCTAATCTGCTTACCCCACAACACCCTCCCCTGCTGAAAATGCCTCTTAATAGCTCCCTCTTTGATAGTGTTTTGGGTCATCTTCACTTGTATCTCCTTGTTTTCTGTCAGATTTTGTTTGGTAATGCTCCGGTGAAGCAGCTGGTGATGTTTTAACATAGTAAATGTGCAGTATAAATCCAAATTATTCAATAAAAGAATTGAGAGGAGAAATATTTTCTTTTTGCCTAATGTTTGGAGTAATGTAGAACATTTAACTTTCAGATTTGATTCTGAACTTCTCCAAAGGTTAGAATCACAGTAACAAAGCATCGTGGATTTTCAAAAAAATATTTGACTGAATATTCTTAAAATGATGGTGGTGGAGGAAATGAATGCTTAAGTGAGGGGTAATCTTAGAAATGTATAAAATTATGAGCGGCTTAGATAGGGAATGTGCACAATCTGTTTCCAAGGGTTAGGGAAATCAAGAATTAGAGGGCATAGGTTTAAAGTGAGAGGGGAGAGACTTAATAGTAACCTGAGGGGCAACTGTTTCACCCAGAGAGTGGACAGTATATATGGAATGAGCTGCCAGAGGAAGTGGTTGAGGCGGGTACATTAACAACATTTAAAAGGTACTTGGAAGGGTACGTGGATAGCAAAGGTTTAGAGGGATGTGGGCCAAAGGCAGGCAAATGGGACTAGCTTAGATGGGAATCTTGGTCAGCATGGACTAGTTGGGCTAAAGGGGCTGGTTCCATGCTGTATGACTCTATGATTGAGAGTGTTGCATAGTAAAACTGAGTCATAAGGCATCAAAGGGAACCACTCCAATGGTTGGAGTCGTACATCACACAAAGGAGTATAGTTGTTGTTGGAGTTAAATCATCCCACCCCCAGGATGTCACTGCTGGAGTTAGAGCAATTTCCTAGGCCCAAGCATCCCCAGCTGTTTCATCGCTGACCTTCCTTCCAACATAAGGTCAGAAATGGGGATGTTCGTTGATGATTCCACTATGTTCAATTCCATTTGCGATTAGATGTAAACAACGTTCAGGCATGGGCTGGTAAGTGGCAAGTAAGATTCACTTCACAAAAGTGGCAGGAAATGGTCATCTCCAACGAGGGAGTCTAACTATCTACTCTGGACATTCAGTGATATTCCTATTGCCAAAACCAGAAAATAGTTGGCAGGTCAGGCTACATCTGCAGGAAGAGAAACATAATTAACATTTCAGGTCAGAGACTCTTTGTCAGTTCTGACTTGCTGAGTGTTACCAGCATTTTCTGTTTTTCGTTTTAGATTTCCAGCATCTACAGTTTTTTAAAATTAATTTTTGCATTTCCATTGCCGATTTTTCCCAACTATCAACAACTTGGGGTCACTGTTGACCAAAACCTCAAGTGGACCAGCCACATGAATAATATGGCTAACATGAGCAGGTTAAAGGCAGGGTATCCTGTATCCGGACAGTCCAAGGCCTGTCCATCATCTACAAGGCACATCAGAAGTGTGATGTATTACCCTCTACTTGCTTGAGTGAATGCAGCTCCCACAACTTTCAAGATGCTCAACATCATTCAGAAGAAAGCGGCCCATTTGATTGCCACACCATCAACAATTCTAAACATTCATTCCCTCCACCACCAGCAGACAATGGCTTCATAACAAACTATCTCCAAAATACTGCTGTTACTCGCCCAGACTATTCCAACAGTACCTCCCAAAGCTGTGACCTCTTCTATCGACAGAGAAAAAGGCAGCAGGTTTTCCACCAAGTCGCACACCATCATGACGAGGAAGTACATCATGGCCCTTCACAGTTACTGGTTCTAAATCGTGGAACTCACTACCCAACAGCACCTCAAGAGTACGTTCTTCAGAAGGACTGCAGCGGTTCCAAAACAAAATGGCTCACCATCACTTTCTTAGGAATAGGCAATAAATGTTGGCCTTGTCAGTGATGCCAAGATCTGGAAATTGAATTTATAAGTGATGTAGCCATGCTCTGTAACAGTTAGAAATGAATAAAGAACTTAATAGGCTTTTCAAAAATGCATTTATTATTGCCAAGATAGATGGGGACATGGAGTTCACTTCTAGCATCCTCATATCTTGAGATTAGTAATTTGTAGTAATTTCAGCATTAAGATGTATTAGGATTCTTTTTTTTTGCTTTTTTTTCACGTG
This sequence comes from Pristis pectinata, assembly GCF_009764475.1. Classification (NCBI taxonomy): domain Eukaryota; kingdom Metazoa; phylum Chordata; class Chondrichthyes; order Rhinopristiformes; family Pristidae; genus Pristis; species Pristis pectinata. Next base: position 23,880,635 of record NC_067409.1, on the reverse strand, counting down.
TAATGCAGTGCTTACCTGTTGAAACACTATGCTGCTATGCTATATTTCTACAGGAAGGTTAGCCTAGTCTCATGAATATTTTTTAACATTAGGATGAGGTAGTGTGATTACAGCTCTGCCATTATCAGCAACAGTGAAGGTTTGGCTTGGTAATTATGAAGGTTTCGCTTGGTAATTAAGAAGGTTGCAGAAGAAACATAATTAAACATTATTGGTGAGCTATAACTTGCTTCTTAAAGCAAATGCAATGTGAATGAAGTGCCAGCACTAAATTCTCAGTATCAAATTATCATGCCCTTTCTGTATAAGTGGCAAAATAAACCAACATAAATTAAATACTAAATTTAATTATAAACACAGTTATACTAAAATAGTTCACTAATTAAACTCGGTGGACAATGTCCTCAGAGTAAACACATTGGTTCCACATGACTGTCCTTTCAGAAGGAATTGGATGAAATTAGAGTATTAAAACAATAGCACTATACTTGCATGATAATTCATTTCATTATAGAGTTACTGGCTGAAAACAGGAGTGTTTTGAAATTGTGTGGGGTTTAATGCAATATGTTTCTGAAGAGAATCTAGGATATGTTGTTAATATTCTAGAGCAAATTCCACAACACTAAGGCAGCAGACAAACAACAGATGTGTGCGTGGAAAATCATGAAACTGCAGAAGCTGAAATAAAAACAGAAAATGCTGGAAACAGTCAGCAGGTCAGGCAGAATCTGCAAAAAGAGTTGGAGTTAATGTTTCAGGTTAAGAACCTTGGTCAGAAGAGATTTATGCAAGATTGCACGTGTGCATTTGTCCAATTAGTTGCAGTTGTTTCTTATGTTGGATCTGTTCAGTGGCTTTGAGAAACTTTGTGGCACAAGACTACATTTAAGGCCCCGATTGGGTGATCATTTCTGTTTGCGCACCTGGGAGGTGTTTCGGCCTCTGGAATTGCCAACAGAAATCAGCCACTTAGGCTTTTGTATATAAAAGAAATTGTCGAAATGGCACAGTTTTCTTTAAATATTGTCCACCACTCAGGTAACATAATTTGAAGTAAAGCAATATCCTTGGGTGAGTCTGTGTCTTCTGATTTCTACAATATCTTTCTGAAATTGTAAAATTTTTACAAACTATGGCATCCATTATTCTGATGAATTAAATAATTATCAGGATGTCTAAGGATTTGAAAAATGCAATTATGATTTCAACTTGCTGCATTGGCTGTGGCAACTTATACAATGTGCTCTATATTTTTGTTGTTCATTCTAAATTTCTTATAAAAATGTATTTATTTTTCTATATTTTACAGTGAGAGAGAAACGGAAAAGCCTCTATATAAATCATGTAAGTAGCACTCTATTGATGGATATCCGCTCTGCCTTTAGAGCTGAGCATTTTTTTGTTGTCTTGACCAAGTTTTGGTCTGTTTCCATATTTAATACTCAAACCTCTTAATTAGGTCCATTGGTTATTTTAAAGTTGCTCTTCTAACTGTTCCGGACACTAAGGTTATGGTGACAATCTTGGGTGTTTTTGATGCTTTTAAAAAAAAAACTAGATTCTGAAAGCAAACTGATTATTTTGCCACTGTGTTGCATTCATGCTGAAGCACAATCTTTTCCCATTGATAATTGTTATTGATGTCATTGAATGTCATTGAATGTCATTGATAATAGTTCTTAACAGTTACTACCATGTTTCGGTACTGAGCCCTGAATGTGAAAATGCTCCTGTTTGAGTGTGTGTGAGAAGTCAGCCAATTTAACTCTGAACCAAGGCAGTGATAAAACAAATGACCTCCTAATGCAGAATGAAACCTAATTCAAACAATACATATTTATGAAATTCAAATATACTTTTCTGGCTGAGTATGTAGAATTCATAGTTAAACAGTATATCATATTTTATCTTGAAAGATAGGGATTATACTATAAAAATAGGGCGAGTCACTGTGTTAATTATTTTTTGCATTAAAGAAATGGCTAGGAATAGCATATTTAAATGCTGCTTTCCTTTAAGTGAGAAACTGAGGGCAAAGTAATAAATAAAGGAGTTAATTAATAATGTGACTAGATAGCACCAAGCTTTGTTTGCAAAACTCTGGATTGAAGGAGGAAGCAAATACGTGTGAATTTGAGGTTCAGTGAAAAATAGGGAATGTTAGTACATAAAACTAAATGTGTGAATATTGCCATTAGATTAGCTTTGATTCTTGTATGAATTGAGGGTGGTTAGTGCGTGGGAGAAAGGTGTGAGGGCAGTCCATTACTTTCATTGCTTTCTGTATTTTTAATTTTCATCTTGGCATGACCTTTATGTTTCTCCTGTCTGCTTTTCTTTTTTAAACTTCTCCTTTATTCTTAAAGCATTTGTTACACTAATCGTGTGGACTGTTTGTTCAGTGCGGTAAGACCTTTCTCTTTTCCGGGGTTTCTATTTTTTTCTGAAAGCATGGTGGTTGTCACTTTCCTTGAAGGCTTGATAATTCAGCTACTGTTCTCATTTCTTCATTTCAATTTAATCATTTCTCTTTTCACTTCTTTGTTGCTTAAAACTCTGCATTACCAGTTCCCTGCCAGTCAAACTGTAGAATTATCACTGCCATGCTGTGTTAATGAATTATTCTAACCACTGGACGTATCTGAAGCATGTAGCAGGAAAGGCTTGTAGTTTAGGCTTGGCACAGAGTGGAGACTGGGAGTTCTGTTTGCCTAGCAGTGTCAATTCAGAAAATATTGGTCCGGCAAACCTGTGTTTTAGAAGTTTCCTAGCAATGCAGTAGTCCAAGATACCATCCTCTGTGACTGTTGGTCTTGATGGCAAACTCACTAGCGTTGCTGCTGAATGCATCCTGACATTAACAAAAGAGGGGAGATAATCATCTGCAAAAACACTACGATGCTGGAGGAACTCAGCAGGCCAGGCAGCATCTGTGGAGAAAGGCAGGCGGTCAACGCTTAGGGTCAGGACCCTTCTTCAGGACTGAAGATAGGAAAAGGGGAAGCCCAATACATAGGGCGGGAAAGCAGAGCAGTGATAGGTGGACAAAAGAGGGGAGGCAGGGTGGGCACAGGGTGGTGATAGGTAGATGCAGGTAAGAGATAGTGATAGGCAGATGCAGGGGAGGAGGGAGGGGAGAGTAGAGAGCAGGGGGATGGGTAAAAGGTAAGAAGGGAGAGAAAAAAGGCTAGGAAAGGGAAGAAGAGAAGAAGCTTCTCTTCCCTTTCCTAGCCTCTTTTTTTTCTGTTTTTTTTCCTCTCACCTTACCTTTTACCCATCCCCTGGTGGATCTACTCTCCCCTCCTCCCCCACACCTGCCTATTACTATCTCTTACCTGCATGTACCTATCACCACCCTGTGCTCACCCTGCCTCCCCTCTTTTGTCCACCTATCACTGCTCTGCTTTCCCCCCCTATATATCGGGCTTCCCCTTTTCCTATCTTCAGTCCTGAAGAAGGGTCCTGACCCGAAACTTTGACTGCCTGCTTTTCTTCACGGACGCTGACTGGCCTGCTGAGTTCCTCCAGCATCATTGTGTTTTTCATCGAGATTCCAGCGTCTGCAGTCCTTTTGTTTCTTTAATCATCTGCAAAGTTCTATCTCTGAAGCGCTTAGTAGCAAACTAAGGGAATGGCAAACATGTTTAAGTTGTATTTTATTAATAATGATTGTGTTACTTTATGCATAAGCATGACTTTTCTCTTGTAAATATCTTACTAGCGTATCACTGTCATTGGTACCACTGGAAATATCACTTGACCCCCTCGTGAATACGGTTCAACTAAATTAAGATTTCATGTCATGACAACAAACTCCGATTTGAGTAGAACCCTGGGTATTTAGAGGGTTTGTAATTCCAACTGTGTCTTTGTAGTTTCTTCTCTCTAAGCAGTTAAAATACTCCAGGGAGAACTTGTCAGACATTTGGATTGCAAGTTAATCTTTTGATGTCAATTATGTCTTTTTGTGCAGAGAGTGGAGTACTGGTACTCATCATCTTTCTATTAATGATAGATTCTCATTTCTTTTATTGTGTGTGTGTCTCCCCCTCTCTTTCTCTCTGTCTCCTTTTCTCTGTCTGCCCTCTCTCTCTCTCTTTCTCCCACCTTTTCTTTCCCTTTCCTGGTCCAGCTCTCTCTGTCTATAGTTCTCTCTCTTTGTGTGGGGTTTGCCATTTTCCCATTGTAGTGACATTGTCATGGGAAATTATCAGCGCTCATCTAAAACTAATGAGTTTGACCCACCCCTTTTCCTATGGGAAATCACATTTATAGAAATCTATGGTTTTATGTATGATGGATTGCTCATATAGAAAGAGTACTTTCATTTCCTCAGCCTGAAGCTTCAAGCTTACAGAGTGAGAGCATGCCTTTGTGGTTTCCCCAGAATGACCTACTCCATCTTAACTTGATGTTTGTTTATTTCACCTTGGACGGTTCTTGTTTCGTTCATGTGCATTCCTACACCCTCTGACATCCCATCACCCTTTTGACATTTTCATTGCATTCCTGCCTAATTCTCAGCCTCCCAAGCTCTATACAGTGAAACTCCGACAACCTGGCCTTTGGTTGTTTGGAAATCCTGATGGTCTGGCGTCTGGCTCACTCATCAGTCCAGAGTGTGAACTAGGGATCTGGACTGTGAATGGGAAGTGCAGTCAGACCCAGGGGTCCTGAATGTGGCAGGGATGGGTCAGGACATGGGCCAGGTGTGAGACTGGAGGCAAGGATGGGGTTGGGAACACCAAGGGTCAAGCTGAAACTCACCAGGTTCTATTTCCTGCTCCCTTAAACTCATTCTGTTGACTGGAAAATGTATTACTGGTGAGAAATGTAAAATAAAATAAAGTAAAAATGTGTTTGGATATTAAAAGAAATAACATCCATTAGTCTGGGAGATCTGGTAGTCTGGGTCTATCAAAGTCCAGAGGATGTCAACTTACTGTGTTTCCATCTCCTTGTACCAACTTGTTTTATCATCAGGATTTTTCCATTCATATGCCCTTCCACTCTTCGTTTTATTCCTTTCCTTTTACTTCATTGAACTGCTTAGACTTGGCCATGGTTGATCTCATCCAAATGTCGTCTGATCCCGGGTTTGTTTTCCTCTGATGTAGCTTTCTAAACCTATCCCACTTTCAGCTGGCAATCTAAGCTCTGGATTCATGCATCCACTGGAGTGTGACAGTAAAAGGAAGGGGAGCAGGGCAAGTGGGCAAAAAAATGGTTGCAGAGGGAGGGGGGGGGCAAGGAAAATGCCAAATAAAGCAGATAGAGGTTATACGAGGTCAGAGGAAAGAAACTCTGGCTATCTATCCTATCAATGCACCTCAACTTTATAAACCTTTCGATGTCATCACTCAGCCTCCTATGTTCCAGTGAGAATAAATCCCATCCTAACTAATCTCTCCTTACAATGACAGCCCTCCATTCCAGGTAACATGCTGGTGAATCTTTTCTGTACTCTATTGCTAGAAATCCTTCCTGTAGTGTGGCGACCAGAACTATACACAATACTTCAAGTTCCATCTAACCAATGTTTTGTACAACTGCAACATGACATCCCAACTCTTGTACTCAATGCCTTGGCCATGAAGGCAAACATGCTAAATGCTTTTTCACTACTCTATCCACCTGTGTCACCACTTTAAGACTTGCACCCCAAGGTCTCTCTGTACATCAATGTTCCTACAGTCCCTGCCATTTACTCTGCATGTCCTATCAGAATTTGCCTTTCCGAAGTGCATTACCGTACACTTGTCTGGATTAAGTTCCATCTGCCATCATTCTGCCTGACTTTCCAACTGATCTATCTCCCAATATATCCTCAGATAACCTTCTTTGCTATTAATTTTTGTGTTGTCTGAAAACATACTAATCATAAGCCCTACATTCACATCCACATCATTTATATTATATTTCTGTTTCAAAAAACAAAGGTTCCAGCACCAATGCCTGCAGTACACCACTTGTTACATACTTTCAGTCAGAAAAACACCCATCCATCACTACTTTCTGACTCCTATCACCAAGCCAATTTTGGATCCAGTTTGCCAACAAGTCTTGGATCCCTTGTGCCTTAACCTTCTGGACCAGCCTATCATGCGGGACTTTGTCAAAAGCTTTACTGAAGTCCATGTAAACTACGTCTACTGCTTCAACTTCATCAATTTTCTTAGTAACCTCCTCAAAAAAAAACTCAATCAGATTTGTGAGACATGATCTCCCCTGCACAAAATCATGTTGATTCCTCCTAATCAGTCCCTGCATTTCCAAGTGAACATAAATCCTTTCCCTCAGAATCTTTTCCAACAACTTCCCTACCACTGATGGCATTCCCTACCACTAATGACATTGGCCTGTAGTTTCCAGGCTTATCCCTACTTTTTGAACAAGGAGACAAACTTAGCTATCCTTGAACAAGGACTAATATTAGCTACTTGTGTTTAAGAATTTTGGCAGAGAGCTTGGAATGAATAGCAGGATGCAAAGGAAATGCAAAATGGAATATATTGAAATGATAAGATGGGAACGATGTGACAGGAGGATGAGATATGGAACAGTAATGAAAGCAATCAGCCTTTAAGTAAATCCTCAGTTACTGCTAACAAAGTAGAGCATATTAAGACATGTCAACTTGATGTGTGGTCTTGAAAGTAAAAATTATATGTGGAGAACTTGAGTGTATTTAAACAGTGGGACAACAGATAGTTAACTGAACTTTGTGAACCAGTTCTTTCTTGCCCAATCTGTGTCTGTGGTATCCCTGTGCTAATCTCTATCTGGTCTGGAGTTTGGGTGCCTGTGTTGTCGGCTAAATATATCCTGGACACCTGAGGCATGGTCTGAAAGGCAGTGGCTCCAGTGGTGCGCTGAGGAAGTCCCACCCCAAAATGACTCCAAAAGTAAAGCCAGCTCCCAGTTTAACTGGCCTTAATAGCAAAGTATGTTATTTAATTATCTGAAAATGTACCTGAATATGGAAGTATTTAAAAACTGTCAAACTATAAGTAGTGTAAGAAATTTATGTATTAAAATATGTAAACATTTTTTTTAAATGTCTAGAATATTTACAAACCTTACAGTGCCCGTGTTCCATATGGAAGTGTGCCAGTGTTCCAACTGGAAACATTGACATCTACCCATTAAAATCGAAGCAAGTCAAGAACTTATGTACATCTGCTGGTAAATGTGGAGGTTCTGGCCTTACTGAGAGGCTCAGATGGTTGAATCCATTGGTTCTCTCCGTTTGTGAACTTCCCATGTTGGAACAAAGACTTGCTGAGATTCCTCAGTTTTCAGCTAGTGTAGGATCCCGTTGTTTTTGATGAGTAGTTTAGGGCAAATAAAAGGCAAAAAAAAAATAGTGGCACAGATCACTCTGCAATGTAATCTGTAGGCTTGTTTTTTTCGAGTGAATGTGGGTTCCACTGCACGGGATGTTCTGCTAGTCATTTGCTGAAGCCTTGTAGAGTGTAAAACCTGTGTTGGGAATGTCAAGGCTTGAATGTGAAGGGACTTTTGTTAGCATGTAATGACTGTGGTTTGAGCTGCTGGCCAGTTCAGTCTGATTTGTATCTTTTTTCCCAGCATCCTCCAGGGCAGATGAAAAGGAAATATAGCTCCTGCTCCACCATATTCCTGGATGATAGCACTGTCAGTCAGCCAAATCTCAAATATACCATCAAATGGTGAGTACTAAAAGGGCCCATTAGAGCAATTCCTCTTTTATGGGCTTAATTAAAAAATCATAATTAGAATGTTTTCTTTGATCAAAATCCAACATGGAAGGCAGAATGGATTGTAGCCCAGCTTGTCTTTAAACTCTGGTTTATGTTAATCCATTACTTACTTGATATTATCAACTTCCATTTCAGACAACACACAATCTAGTTAAGGTGATCGTTGTCTTGCCTGTTGGATGAAAAAGATCATTTGATCATTAGCAGTATCTGGTTTGATATCAAAGATGTGTTGTGCTTGTAAAGGCACAGAAGGAAGCTACTGTAAATTACCTCTTGTTGTAGGTGGGAAGCAGAGTGAGGAGCAAATGAGAGGATAGATGGCAGTGTAATAAATGTGGAAATGGAACTGATGGGAATGCTCTGGTGTAGAGTTGGTGGGTTGAATGCCCTCCTCTTGTATCTTAATATGAGCAAGTGCACTTTCAGTGTTGGAGGACATGGGCTTCGTAGCACATGGGCTTTGTAGCATCAGTCCATGGTGAGTTAGTGGCTCTAAGGCGTTCTCTGCAATTTATGTCAATGTAGTTCCACAGGCAAGAATCCAAGGGAGGCAGGTGTGTAGGAAGTAAAAGCAGAAAATGTTAGCAACACCCAGCAGGTCTTACAGTTTCTGTAGAGAGAAAAGGAGAGTTAACTTTTCAGGTCATTAACCTGAAAAGGCAATTCCAGGCAATTTTCAGGTCATTGATCAGAACACATGTGTATGAAGCTTGGTGAACCCACATTGCAGAAATAATTTTTTAATATTTCCTTTTATTGCTGTGGATAGATCTCAACTCTGACAGGCCTGTAGTCTCTGGCCAGTAGTCTGTGTAGCAGTAATGGTAATAATCTGGCTAACCCTGTATTCACAGGCATTGATTGGTGCAATGCATTGGATCAGGATTGAATCATATTGCTGCTCCCAGACCTTTCATCTACTTAACTACATACCCCAGCACCTTCCATCTTCATTCCCCTGTCTGCTTATATATCTTCATGGATTCCCACTGCCCTTGACTATCCTGAAAATGCCATTTTAAATAACAGTACAATCGGAGCTAACTTCATGTTGACTTGCACCAGTTGGGAACAAATTGCAATTAGGAAAGATTACTGGTTTGAAATTGGCAGGATTAGAACAACTTTGCTTTTATCCTTGACACGTTTTAAGTGTGAAGCAGCAGTTTAGAGATCAGTTTGTGATTGGAATTCTCAGGGCAAAGATCTGTCTATCATAATTATGGAAAAACACAGTCAGAGGTGTGGTCAAAGTAGAAAGGTATTACTTTAATATCAACTTCAGTGCTGCAGGCAGGAATTTGGTGCTTTATTGAATCAATTGCCTGGAATTGGCTCTCTATTCCAAGGGATGTGAACATGAGTGTACTGGTGCATAACTAACTTATCCAGAGGGCTAAATCTGCCTGCATCAGTATAACAAAAACAGCGAGAGCTTCGCTGTCTTCAAATAAAGTATACCAGTATTCAAAAATCATCCTGGAGGGAAGGAGCAACTTCAGGCTGTTCTTTTCCCATGTCAGTCACCTCTTTAAACTTTTGCCTTCTCTTTCACAGTCACGTCAAATGTAAGAGAGCAGAAGGATGTATCCTTCCATTACAAATTCACCCTGGAGGAATGGAATATACTCTCCACATACTAGAGTATGGAAGTGGGGTATTTTGAATACTTGTTACAAATATAATTGCTTCTCGAGCACATTTGCTTTGAGATGCACATCTCGGATATCTATCTCTGTTGCCTGGGTACATCGGCTAATTCCAAGAGTAAAGGGTGCCATCTGCTGTGCAAGTGCAGTAACCCAATTAGACCATGTCCTCTGCTGAATGATCAGAGGTTTTAAATGCTTCCCTTAACCATGATCGGCAATAGTGTGTGTCTCAGCTGATAAAAGATACTGATACATTTTATTTTAAATTAATATTTTTTTAATGTCTTTTCATCCGTGCTGCACATCATTCCTCAGGTGAGAGGACAGGCAGCCCACTAGTTCTTGATTATTATTTCTCTGGAAGCTGCAGCGGGGAGGCTTGTGTACTGCATTTGGTGCTCACGACGTGGTCTCCTCTACATTAGTGAAACATGATGCAGGTTGATTGACAATATTATAGAACAACTCCAGTCCACAGGTGTGACCCTGAGCTACTAGTTGTTGTCATTTTAAATCTCCATCCCTCTCCCTCGCTGACCTCTGCTTTCTTTATTGCTCTAATATATGCTTAAGGAACAGCACCTTGTTTTCTGACCAGACACGTTATAACCCTTGGAACTTGCTGTTTGAGTTTAACAATTTCTGGGAAACTGCCTTTTTCATGGATGTGGCTGTGCCTTTGTTTCACTTTGTTGCATTTCATTTTGTCTCTGTATCATCTTAATCCAACTGTACAATTTTAAAATAATTATTATCTCGACAACTTTAGTCTGCACCCTATCACAGATATTGTCTCTGCAACTTAAAGCACAATTGTCTTATGATTTTTCCAGTTCTGACGAAGTGTCCTTGACCTGAAATGTTGACTCTTTTCCTCTCCCCACTCATGCTGCTTGACCTGCTTCCAGCATTGTTTTTGATTGTTTCTTTGCCCTGCTTCACCTCCCCAAGGACACGATCCCACACTTCTCTAAATTGAATTACATTTGTCACTTTTCTATCCAACTGTCCAGTCTATCAATAGCTTCATGCAGTCAGAGGCTTTTCTCCCCCCACGCTGTCAACCACACAGCAAAATTTTTGAATTATTTGCACGTCGTAAATTTATACTCCTGGTTTTATCAGCATCATACTCCTCCCTCTTTAAGGACAAAGTTTTCTTCGAAAATCTGATAAAAGGTCATTGACCTGAAACATTAATTCTGTTTTACTCTCTGTAGATGTTGCCTGCCCTGCTGAATATTTCCAGCATTTTCTTTTTTTAATTTTAGATTTCCAGCACCTAATTTTGCTGTATGGCCTATATTTAGTTTCCTCGCTTTTTATATAATACTTAACAGTCCTACAATCCTTTGGCACTACTCTTGTTTCCGGGGAGTATTTGAAAATGACTCTGAGCCTCCACAATTACCTTCCTTGCTGCTTTTGTCAACCTGTGATGCATCTCAACCAGACCTTATGACTTAATCTATTTTCAAAGATGCTAAGTCCCTTAATAACACTTCTCTTAACATGCTTATCCCATCCAGTATTTCACAGTCTTTATTCTTAGCTGCATTGTCTGCACTCTGCCCATCTTTCTTTTTTCAGGTAGCTCAAGGAATTAATTTAGAACTTTGCCCACAACCCCTGTCTCCATGCACAGCTTACCTTTTTGGTCCCTAATAGGATCTACCCTGAGTCACCCTGTTGCTTGTTATGGACTCATGAAACATCTGGATTTTCTTTGAATTTATTTGTCAGTTATTATTCATACCATCTCTTATCTTTCCTAATTTCCCTTTTTGATTTAAGCCCTATACTTTCTATGCATGTCTAGGTTTCTGCGGTACTTTGCGGTGTCTATCATAAGCTTCCTTTTCCTATCCTGTTTTCCATGCATTGTATCATCTATTAAGCTCTTTTTCTCATGCTTTTTCTATGTGGCAACATGTTTACTGCAACTCCCTTAAATGCCACCCACTGCTCCAACATTCTATTACCTTCAAGTAGCTGTTTCCAATTTAGTTTTGCTGACTCAATTCCCAGCCTGAAAACATCTGCTATCCCCCAATTTTCTCCCATTTTGTCTTTGCGCTTTTCCAGAACTATGCTGAATCTAGTTGAATTAGAGATGTAAAAACACAAGAAAATAGGAGCAGGAGTAGACCACCTGTCCCCTCCAGGCCTGTCCTGCCATTCAGTATGATCATGGCTGATCTACCCCAGGCCTCAACTCCTCCTCCATGTCAGATCCCCGCAATCCTCAATTCCCTGATCTTTAAAAGAATTATCTACCTGTACTTGAAATACAGATAATGATCTAGCCTCCAGAACTCTGGGGTAGAGAATTCTAGAAATTCACGTGAAGGTTCTGTGGTTACAGTACTTAAGTACAGCAGTATTGTCATTAGAATAGTGGCCAGAGATCTGGGCTATTGATTCAAAAAGATGAGTTGAAATGCCATCTGGCAAATGTGGGAATTCATATTCAAGCAAATTAATAAATCTGGATTAAAACTAGTCTCATTAACAGTAACCGTGAAACTGCCAGATTGTCATTAAAAAGATTGCTGGTTCACTAACGTGCTTTGGGGATGAAATCTGTCATCCTTGCCTGGTCTGGATTTTATGTGACTCCAGATCCCCCAGAGTGGCTGACTTGTAACAGTCTGCTCAGCTCTGGGGAAATTGGGGATGGATGATAAATGCTGGCATTGCTAACCATGGCAGAAATGCTCTCCCATAGATACTAGCTGCCCAGCTTCATTTGACCTTGGTGATCATTTACCTTAAGGCAGTGGCCTTGATACAAATCCTTTACATTTTTGATGATCTCTGCATGTGAAATCTTTACATAAGTCACACTTCTTATTCTTAATCACGTTACAGCTTATACGGGTCATTGAAAGCAAATGCCAAAGAAGAAAAAACAACAATCAATCAGATTGCTATTCTCATGTTCTTCATAGGAATGGGCACTGTGCATACAGTACATTACTGTATACACATTGTACATACAGTAGATTCACACTGTACATACAGTACATACACTGTATATCTCAGTGAGAAGGAACTGTTGTCCCACAAACTTCCTACCAAATGCTTTTTAAAATTGCAATCAAATAAAGAATGGTTTTGGGGAACAGGTTTTCTTTTCACTTTTAAGCGAGGATTGGAAAGGGTATTGAGTCCCTTTTTCCCCCTTTGCTGACCATATTGTTCTCTGCCTTTAGTCACGTGCTGATGCCAATGTGTCTGCCAGATGACAAAGGTGATCTTGGTCAGCACTCTGGGTGTAAGAACCCTGCTAGGAATTAGCAGAGGCAGTCTGTTTCCCTGATCCCCATCCAATCCTATTATTCTTGAGACCTGACAAGAAACAAAACCTTGAAATATCCTCCTGGAACAACCTGCTTGCTGTCCTGAGTGTGACCTTTGCTCCGGATGCTTCAAGAAATTATAGTTATTGAATTAAATCTGTTCCAAACAATGTACAATGTCCATTCCTATGAAGAACACGAGAATAGCAATCTGATTGATTGTTGTTTTTTTCTTCTTTGGCATTTGCTTGAATCACCTCATCCCCACCAACAGCTAAATGGCTTCAGCTGAGAGTTCAAGAGATTAAGGGGTTGAACCTGCTCCTCACTTTCTGAAACTGTGAGTAGGGATTTTAGTAAAACACAGTGCTTAAATCCTGCAAAATATTATCAATATTAATTAAGGAAGGGCCTTAAATGCTGACTTTTAAAGCAATATCCATAAAAAAAATCCATTGTATTTCACAGAGTAATAAAAAAAAGCACCTAGAATTTTCAAGAGCATCAACAAACAATTTTCTCATCACAGCTGTACTTTGGGTTTTGATGACAGTTTCTTCCCCATTAACTGTTAAAACATACAGACTCCAAATTAATATAACTTTATCGTGTTCTGCTATTCTGTTAATGTGCTTTGAAATACCTTGGGGAATCTCCTGTTCTTCTAGAGACCATTGGAAACCCCTGATGGAATAGTAAAAATTGGCTGCCTTAACCTTGTCCCTCAGGATTGTGCTGAAGCCATTGTGAGAAATCAGAGAATCTCACTGGAATTTAAGAACTGATGTTTTCTTTCCAGAGCAAGCTTTCCACTGTGACTCTCCAATGTTGTTTCAACACTCTCTGCTTGTTTGTTCTATTCTGGGAAAGTGCAGGATTGAAATTTAAGCCATGAAACATTTATGAAAATTGTGTGTCACCAGTCTTGTTGCAGCACCACAGTATTGCAGTTCAGCTGAATGTGACATTAATCTCTTCCCTCAAATCTCTAAATTTGGGGCCAGATTTTCAAATCCAATCATCCTTGCTCAATATTCCACCAATTCACCGGGGAGTTTGCTAAAAATCTGAACTCTGGGAACTTCAATAAAATTTGCAATTGTATCCCAGATTCTGGTTTGAATCTTTTCATTAACAGGAGGCCATCAGTATTTTGTGCTGAAATGATTGTACATACACAAAAGACAGATTAGCTAGTGCTGTGTCATTCCAGCATGTTCAGTTTGCAATTGATAGGCAGGTGATATTAATGATATTGTCATCTGTAATTGAAGGCTGTTGATGTTCTCCAACACTAATGCTAAAACTTCTTTTTCTTTATAGTGTAGCTCTTGCAATATATTACCACATCAGGAACAGGTAGGCTGGTCTTCTAAAACAATTAATTTGAACTGTTATTGATTCTTTGTTGATTATCTATTCACAATCCAATATTGCTATCACTTTTTTTCTCAGAGATTCGGATGGACGAATGTTATTAGATATATTTGATGAGAAACTCCACCCATTGTCGGTTAGTATTTTTGGTCCGTTTACTGTGGTGGAGAATGAGCTCATGTTTGAAATGCGATGATGCTAGGCAGTGCTCACAATCCCCCAAGCCCTTTCCTTCTGTTTAAGCCCCTTCGCTATCATTCAGCTGATCAGAGCATACGATGAAGACAAACATTCTTCTACCCCAACCATTGCTGTCCCTTAGCCTTTACACAAGGGAGTGGCACAGATCCACTCTGCCTTCACTGCTCCCTCATTTGACAGCTATCCTGAGGGACTAGGCAGATCTTCACTATAAGAGCAAACTTTGGACTTCAAAAAATGATTTCTCCCAATTCTGTTGCCATTCCATTCTTTGAATCAATTTAGGAACAATACAAATGCTTTTGTTGACAAGCACCTTGGCTGAATGTGGAACTTAGTCAATCACAATAGGAAAATCTCACTTTAGTTTGAATTATACCAGGAGTTTTACTTTCCACCTTAATAACCCTTAAGTAATGAATCCAATTATCCCTATGTGCTGACTTTCAAGCACAAATTTTTACACTAATCCTACCCTTACCCATTTTATTCACCCCACATTCCCATCATTTCCCCCTCCCAAAATCCACCACTCATCCACACACGTGCCAATTTACAGTGGCCAAATTAACCTACTAACCTGCACGGTTTTGGGATGTGGGAGGAAACTAGAGCACCCGGTGGAAACCCATGCAGTCACATAGACGACATTCGAATTCCATATAGATGGCAACAAAAGTTAGGATCAAACCCAGGATGCTGGAGCTGTGAGGCAGCAGCTCTACTGGCTGTGCCACTATGCTGCCCAAAGGTTTTGTCAAGGACTGGTTTGGACATCTAATGTGAAACCTAACCTCCCCGCAGACCTGGCTCCCATGTGCTGATGCCTTCCATCCAGTCTCTGCCTTGCCAAATTTAGAGAGATCCTAGTGAAACAATAATCCATCATGAATTGGCAGCATAAGGAGAAAAGCGTTTATGACACAAAACAACACACTTGTAGCTCACATCTCTTTGAGACTTTTTTTGTTATTTGTATGATTTAAAAAATCATCTGTATAATAATTCCTTTTTATTTTGACAGAAAACAGAAATGCCGGCAGACTATGATCGACATGATCCAGAACAGAAACAGATTTATCGTTTTGTTCGAACGTTATTCAGTGCAGCTCAGCTCACCGCAGAATGTGCTATTGTAACTTTGGTGAGTATACACAGAACATTGTTCAGTCTCCATAATTAATTTCCTATTTAGTCTTGCTGTGGCCAGTGTGTTGACTGAAATACTGCCTGTTACAAATGTATATGGTTTCATGTTGGTCTGGCATGGTTTATTTACCATTTTGCTTGCTGGTCTTTGATCCCAATTCATCTGACATCTTTTCAATTCACTGAAATTAACTCTTCTCCAACAGTATGTTTTTTTTCTTAATATTCATACCTACATGTTAAACCTAATGAAACTACAGTCAGTGATTCTTAAGTGCCATCTTGCTCTCCCTCATTCCCCAGATCTTGTTCCTTTCTTCTTTAAATGGAAACAAATTGTTCAAGGAAGTTTCTTTGTACACTCAATGAAAATTCCTCTCCTTTCATGGAGTATTGGGTTTGATTCAAAGAATGAGAAAACAGGCTCAAAGGGCTAAATGGTCTGTTTTGTTGCTATGTTCCTCCATACCTTTGATATTGATAATGGGAAACTTCAAAGGTCCCAGCATAAAAAGGAAAATTACGAAACTCTCGTGTTCTTGTATTCATTGGTAACTTACCTGAAGATTTGCTGCTCCAACTCCTTTACATTATTTGGTAGTCTAAGGAATGCTCCCTATAGTGGCTCTGTTAATGTTCCTTGGTCCTAACCAAAAAAATTTCTCTTGTTAAAGCCTCAAGTACACGGTTCCTTTCTACTGCTGCAACAGTATCCTTGATCAGTGCTGCCAGCTCCTTTTATCCCATGTCTATGCCTGAATACCTTGTATCCTGGAATATGTTGTGCCTTTTCCTCCCTTGATTGAGCCAGGCCTCAGTGCTGGAATCTCATGTGGCTGGTTGTCCCTGCAGATAACTGAAAGTAGATAACTTGGAGGCAGATAAATTTTTGAAAGATTGAGGAATTGTGGGCTAAGGGGAGCTGGCACAGAAGAGATGTTGAGGCCAGTGTAGAACAGCCATGATCATATTGAATGGTGAGGGAGGTTTGAGGTGGACTACTTCTGTTCCTATTGTGTTTTCCTGTAGTCTTAATTCACCACATTTGATGCATAGACACGCATGTTCTGTAAAACTGTTTTCATCTGCCTTGCAACCCTCCCAAAGCTTACCCCAACCCCTACCACATCAGATCTTTTTAATTTCTGAACCAGACTTAACTCCAGCAGGTTGCATTGTGCTCGACCTGACTCACCACATCCCTGCCCTGTGGTTTTCTCCTTGCTGCTCAGTGGGATCGAGCAAACTGCAGGCCTGAATTCTGTGGCTGGAGACATTTAAAAATAGTTCAAGTAGATTAAGATAATGGGGGGAGAAAAGAATTTTAAAAATCCTTAAAAGTGCTCTACACCACCAGAAGTTAATTAAAAACGATGTAGAAAGAGTAAAATAAACATTTCAATTGCAGGCACTTAGCTTTTGAATTAAGGTCGCTGGTTCAGACTGATTTTTGGCAGAGTCCCTTGCCTATGCAAAATATTCTGCACCCACCCAAACCGGCACAGGTAGGTGAAGGTGGGCTGATGGATGACCTGATAGAGGTATGTAGGATTAAGAGAGGCATAGATAGGGTAGATGATCATTATCTTTTTTCCATGGCAGGGGTATCAAAAACAAGAGGGCACAGGTTTAAGCTGAGAGGAAGGAGTTTTCATGGGGATCCAGGGGGAAAGTTGTTTTACACTGAGTGGGTGATATCTGGAACATGCTGCCAGAGGATGTGGTGGAATCAGATACAATCTCTACATTGAACTGACATTTAGACAGACACTTAAATAGGCAAGACATCGAAGGATATGGTCCTAGTGTGGGCAGATGAGATACTTGAATGATGGGCAAAAGGATGACATGGTGGGCTGAAGGGCCCGTTTCTGTGACTCTGAGACCAAGTCTGTGCCTACAGAAACAGCTGATGATCGCTGATTGTTGAATCCTCAATGGCCACTTCTGCATTTTGCTCCATCCCTTGTACCAACTTTAAGCTCCACTGTACTGTGAATATGTGCTCCTCCAAGGTGATGTAATTCTCCCGTGTTCACCACTGAAAACCAGTCGGCACTGTCCTACTCCCAGAGGATTTTTGAAGAGTCGGATCTTTCCTGCCCTAAAGGATGGCCACCCATTTACTTTCTGCCTGAAGCTGTACCTGTTAGGTGACCACCTCCTGGAACATGAAACCTTGAAATTGTCAGTCCCTTGTATGGCCAGAAGTGACTTGACCTGCTCAAGCACAGAAATCTTGACAAAGAGGACACCCTCTAACATTGTGCTAAATGGGATAGAACAGATCTGGCAGCTCAGAGCTACATCTGTGAGGTGCTGTGGACCATCAACAGCAGCAGAACTGAACATTAGCACAATCTGTGACATCATGGCCTGGAGTATCCCTCACTTGATTGTTACAGTAAAGCCAAGGGATCATTTGTCGGCGAGGAATGCAGATAAAGCATTCTGGGAGCGACTGTGGGTATTCCTAAAAATAAGGAGACAACCTGATGAAGTTGCAACACATAACTACATCTCTCCTTCTTCAGCAGTCCCATGAGATCGAGGATGACTTGCTGCCACTCCAGTTCTGTCGGTTCTGAGCCAGCTGACAAGACCAGTGTAGAACCTGCAGATTCTGACATGGTAAGGCAGGAGATCCCTGACGGAGGAGGTAGATGGATAGTTAGGTAGTGAGCTCTTCATGTGACACAAGAAAGAGACCCCAGTCAGATTAATGTTGGGATTTATGTCGTCTCCTACTTGCATTACAGTGATCAGAAATGTATGCCATGGTAGGGGCAGGATGAGAGTGTGTGGTAGGCATGCAGCTGGATACAGGGGCAGGAAAGCAGCCGGGAGTGCTGATTATGCTGAGCAGATGGTTATGTGCCCACCCATCTGAGGCTGCTTCTGTCAGCAGTGCTGAACCTCAGTCTGGGATGCTGGTGAGGGAATGGCATGGTCCAGGTCATGGCCAGCCAGCAGGCTGAATGGCCAGCAGTGGAAAGTTTGGGAGTTCTGGGTGGGGGAGAGAAGTGGGAACCCAAGGAGGAATGCAAGGGGGAAAGGGGACGATTGTAGTGGAAGAGAGCTGAAAGGGATGGAGAATCCCCTGGTCAGCCCTCCCTCTGTGGGCAGTTCCTCTACCCTGTTGCCCACAGCAGTGTCCCTGGGATTGCTATAGCGCCAGCCTGAAGCTGTTGCCATCAGCTACCCAGCCTGGTACTAAGGTAACAGCACTTAGCAATGGCACGCAGGGGTTGGGAGGGGTTTTGATTCTTGGAGCTAGAGACCAATGTGGAGGACCTGGGTGTGCAGTGTACCAGAGGAAACAGAGCAATGAATCCATGCAATAGACAGAGCAAAGAGGTATCCACCAACAGATCAGATTTGTTGCATCGGGTCGCAAATCATGATGGACAACCAAAAGGCTAATGGGAGGAGGAGACTCAGAGAACATTCCCATGGTCAGCAAGGGAGGGGCCCAGCATGCGAGTCCTAAAGGAAAGGCTGAAATATTTGTGGAGAACTCCAGCCAGAAATGCGAGTGGATTGTCCATCCACATCAGAGAAGCCAGTCTTCAATCAATTTGATTCCCTCCAAGTAATATGAAGAAGTGGCTGACAGCAGTGGAAGCAGCAAAAGCTATTGGGCCAGAACTAACTGTTCCTCTAATCAAACTCTTCTGATACAGTTACAACATTGACAACTGCCCAACAATGTGGAAGATTGCCCAGGTATGTCCTGTCGACATAAAGCTGAACAAATCCAAGCCAACTAATTACGACGTTACTAGTCTACCTTCAATAATCAGCACGTGATAGAAGATGTCGTTAGCAATGCTATCAAGTGACACTTTTTCGCCAGCAACCTCCTCACCTATGTGCAATTTGGTTTTGACCAGGAATATTTGGCTCCAGATCTCATCACAGCCTTAGTCCAAACATGGACCAAAGAGCTGAATTTCAGATGTGACTGCCTTTGATATCAAGGCAACATTTTACTGAGTTTGACTTCAAGGTGCCCTGGTAAAACTGATTTCAATGGACGTCAAAGGGAGAACTCCAATGGATTTCCTAAATTCCCCTTTTAATTTCACCTTTCCACCTATAGTATCTTAAGACATTTCTCAAGGGATAATGGAGAACATCAAGTTGTTGATTTTGTAATCCCAGTAAATGAGGGCATCAAACTAAAACTATGTTTAAGAAAACCAGAGGTAAAGTCAGAGGTTGCTGGCATACTTGGCAGGTTAAGCAGCATCTGAGGAGTTCATGTTATAGGTCGGTGACCTTTCATTAGGACCAGTCAGTGTTGAAGGAGAATTTGGAATGTATTCAACCTCTTCCTCCCCTGTAAATTAGAAAACATTTTGTGAATTATGGATAACCAGACCCCTGACAACAGCCTCGGCCACCAACTTCTCCCCCTTCTCCAGTTTTTGCTCTAATCAGCTCTGTTGTGTCTATCACTCTGTTATTATTATCCCTGAACCATGTACTATATATAAAATGGGGTCAGACTGCATGGGAGTTAGGACAGGCAGCAACACATGGCTAAAGTACTTTTTTTTTGTTGTTTTTAAATGCATTTTATTGAAAACTTCACCCAAAGTAGACAGACAACGCATCCAGGTCCAATTTCACTCCAAAAATAAAGTTATATGAGCAGTAAGCTCTTCCTACATTTAAAACATTGCATCAGGTTTTTGCTAAAAGGACAGCAACCAGAGAACATCTCCAGCTCACTCAGTTCCACCACGGATAGTCAAGACTTTACTTCCCAATATCATTGCACAGGGAACTATTACTGTTAAACTCTATTTCAAAATGATCCCTCACCCCTGTATATGGAGATGATAAAGTTTTTCTAATTATCACATTTCCAAAGTCTGGTGTCTTCCCAGCCAGTTCATTCAAAATTTCTGCAGCTGATTAAACAAAGCTGGAGTCCCAAAATAATGAACTAGCAAAAATAAAAATGGCATTTGATCCTCATACAGTCTTCTGATATCCTTTCTTGCCAATTAGAGTGGATGTATGGAATGACACCACCCTCTGTACTGGAATTTAATGAAAATTCAATGCAACTTTTCCATTGTTATGAAATTTGGATTTCCTCATATTTCTGTCATAGAAGCGCAGCGTTCATTAAGAACAGGAGAATTGAAGTAAATGTGATCCAAGTAAAAGCACTGCAAAATAAAACAATCTACCTCTAACCGCATTATCAAATCAGACCCTTTTAGATATTGAATAGTGTTTTTAGTTAATCAGGAGCATTTATTCTTGGTTGTATTTGCCTTAAGGTATGTGCTAGATACCATGCATTTTCCCTTTTTTTTGTGCTTTGGATGAATTTTGCCTTTTACTGGGATTCTTGGCTGGTTTCCATTCAGCTTCCAGCTATCACTGTCATTTTGAGTCACAAGATTATGCATTGAATCTTCACTTCTGATTTGAGCATATTAAATAAAGCAATATAACAGCTGCAAAAATAGTTTGATTTTTCCCTTGTGCCTTTGATGTAGTTAAAGATTCAGGGTTTTTTTCTTACAAGCCCGTGGGTTCAATCTACTCATCATCTGTCCCTTATCTGGTTCCACCTATCACCTACCAGCCTCTCTCTCAATATTCTCCTCTCCCAGTCCCCCACCTGGCTCCATCTGCCCATCACTCCTCCCCCCAATCTGTTTCCACCTATTACCTGCCAGTCTCTATCTCACCACTCCCTCTCACTTCTATATACTGGCTATCTTTCCTCTATACTCTCAGTCTTGACGCAGGGTCTCGACCTGAAATGTTGTCTTGGACCTTTTGCCTCCACAGATGCAGCTTGACCTGCTGCGTTCTTCCAGCAGTTTACTTTTTGCAGAACATTGGTGATTGGCGTTTCAGTGCAGTACCAAGCAAATTACTCATTCCTGAAGTGTTGTTTGAAGAGTCCCCCGGTGTTCTGACCAGCACCCTCACCACTCTTCATCTGTTAGCACCTTAAAGGTGCCTGCTGTGTCTTAATTTCCCTGCTGCAAACACCCACAAAACAATAACAATTGTATTTCACAAAAAATGTAATTTGACAATTGCAGTGTGTGTTGGATCATCCAGAAAATGTGGTAGATGTGCCAAATTATGTATTATTTGGTTCCTTTCTGCTCTATTTCACCAGCTAAATAGTAGAGTGGATACATTGGGTTGAATAAGGCCAAGGGAATCCCCTTTGCTTTCTCTGGAGTGTTTCCTGAGTTTTGGCGTTCAATCTGCTGTAACTGATCAAGAAAATGTGCCGACTGGCTCCTGGATTCTATGGAACAGAACAAATGCTCCTTGGTCAGACTGCTTACATTATTATTAGTAGCTAGTACTAAGCCAAGGGGAAATATTTACCATTCCTAATGTCTGAACTATTAGTTATGGCATGTCTACGGTGTGATAACTTATTAATAGTTTTTCCTTTTGTAAAACTGTTACGTAGTCTCACCTGGAACACAGCAGGAGGTTTTAGCATGTCTCTTGTTTTGAAGGTCCAGTCAAAATTTCTTTTTGCATTCTCTGAGGAGTCTCAAAACTGTGAATTGAAATCACTGATTTTTGCTTTGTCCATGTTCACTTCAAAATTTTCTTGAGTTTTAATAATGAAATAGTTGAAGTTTCTTCAGTTAAGCCTATACAGGGAACCTTTTTAGAAACCTGATGAGTTTAACATATTATGTAAGTTGAAAGATCGACAGTGTCAAGACAATATAGATTCATTTATTTTCCATCAGTTACACCCTTCCTGTTCTTGTGTGCAGAGCTGAAGGCTGTTTATGCTGGAGTTATTAACTTTTTAGAAATGTGCAGAAAGATTTGGGAAGGTAGCAGTAAAAGTGCTATACACGGCAATTAGATCTCAGCTAACATGCAGAATCTCTGACAATGCAGAAGGCTGCCAATGAACTTCTGGAGCCTTCATTCCACAGGGCTGTTCTGATGACACAGGGAAGTCTTATCTTGTTTACTCAGTGAATGGGGAAGCCAGAATGGCAGTTGGGAAGTCTCACAGGGATGTACTCTGAAGATTCTTGCTGGACCTTTACCCAGGTCAACCAGTCAGGAGCTGACATGGTGAAATGGGGCCTTGCTGGTATACCTGAGACCTGTGATTGCAGAGAGCGGCCAAGTATAAGGATGGCACAGTGGCACAGCTGCTGCCTCGCAGCTCCAGTGACCAAGGTTCAGTCCTGACCTCCGGTGCTGTCTGTGTGGAGTTTGCATGTTCTCCCTTTGACCCCATGGGTTTCCTCCCACATCCCAAAATTGTGCAGCTTGGTAGGTTAAATTGCTGCTGTAAATTACCCCTAGTGTGTGGGTGAGTGGTGGAATCTGTAGGGGGAGGGGGGAGTTGATGAGAATATGGGTGGAACAAAATGGGTTAGGATGGAATTTGTGTAAAAATGGGTGTTCAATGGTTGGTGTTGACTTGGTTGGCTGAAATACCTGTTTCCATGCTGTATCTCTCCATCACTCTGTAGTGCCCACTGGTCTGCCTTTTGATCAGGATCAGTTAATGCATGATTCAGGCACTTGCCAGGGCTAACTTCAGCTTTGCATTGTGCTTATCAGTGGAAAGATTTATGACTTTGGTGGGTGGACATTATTGGATGTACACCATCATGGATTTACAGTACCAGTGCTTAGTGGCAGTGATTTCACAATTGACACCTTTTGTTTGTTCCAAGCCTTTCAGTTTTGTACTTTAAAGCAACAGTTCATATTTTTTTTAATATATAGTTTAAACTGAAATACTCTTCTCCAGAAAGAAGACCAAGAGGTATAACTAATAACTTCTATTGAGATGTCAGGAGAAAGTTCTTTACCCAACAAATGCAGAACTTCGCACCACATTGATTGATGGAGATGCATTGGATTGGTGATAGCCGATCTCGAGACCCAGTGAGACTCGGCTCCTGGTGTGCTTCCCCACATCCCACCCCAGAACTCTGGGTCGGAAAACAAAATCATTGATACAAGTGATAAACTTAACTTTTAATTAACTGTTTTCAGGTGTATCTTGAGCGACTTTTAACGTATGCAGAGATTGACATTTGCCCGAGTAACTGGAAACGGATTGTGTTGGGGGCCATCCTGCTTGCATCCAAGGTATGGGACGATCAAGCTGTTTGGAATGTGGACTACTGCCAAATCCTTAAGGATATCACAGTGGAAGACATGTGAGTGTGCCTTTGATCCAAACATTAATTTAGTGGTAATTTGAAAGTGCTTTAACACTTATTCTCCAATTAATATTAAATTTGGCATATCTCAGAAATTATACTAGATTGTAGACTTCAGTCACATACTCTGCCTTTAGACTCTGCCCTTGAGCTATGAAATTAATGTCCACAAGTGGAGATTTAGAGAAGAATTGTTTGTCACATTTTTCTTTCTCTCCAGCTCTCTCTCTCTCGCTCTCTCGCTCTCTCTCTCTCTCTCTAGCTCTCTCTCGCTCTCTCTCTCTAGCGCTCGCTCTCTCTCTCTCTCCCTCTAGCGCGCTGTCTCTAGTGCTCTAAGCTCTCTCCCTCCCTCCCTCAGCTCTAAGTCCTCCCTAAGTTGCTTCAACCTACTTTTATTCTTCCTTTAAGATGCTCTTTATACTTAACTGTTTCACCAAGTTGTTGATCGTTCCTTGTAACGCCTCCAATGTGACCTGATTAAATTTTGTTCGATACTGCTCTTGTGAAACAGGTTGACATGCTTGGCTGCTTTCATGGTGTTATATAAATGGAAGATGTTGTTGTTCACACTGGTTCCCCTTCCACTTCAGAGAGCCTTTTCTTAGCTGCGATTTACAGTATTTCACACAGAGGGTGGTGGATATATGGAATGAGCTGCCAGAGGAAGTGGTGGAGGCAGGTACAATTAAAACATTTAAAATGCATTTAGACAGGTATGTGGATAGGAAAGGTTTAGAGGGATATGGGCCAAACTCAGGCAAATGGGACTGGCTCAGGTAGGCACCTTGGCTGGCGTGGATGAGTTGGACCAAGGGGGCTTTTTCTGTGCTGTATAATTCTGTGACTCTATTTTGTTTTTAGCTGAAAGCTTTCCTTATTCATTATATCAAAATGATTCATCAGTGCATCAAATATGAAGGAAGACAACACAAGTGTGGTAGATTTCCTGTCATTTTCTGCAACTAAACGACAGGTGCAATCATTGTAAAGGGTTTATGATCATCACAGTAAGCAGAGGGAATGCTGTGCCAGAATTTCACAGCTTCATTTCCCTTCATCCACATGCAGTACACATTGAAAAATCTGGAGCACTCACAAGCTTTCCAACTATTTCAGTGGTTGGGAAATTCTACACAGGGCAGGTCCTAATTTCTGACGTGTGCCACTTGTGCGTGAGGCGTCTTTTGGAGAGCGTTGGCCTGGGTTTTACACAGTGAGGGTGGCACAGTAGCATACTCAGTTGAGCTGGTGCCTCACAGTGCCAGAGACCCGAGTTCAATCCTGACCTTGGATGCTGTCTTTATGGAGTTTGCACATTCTCCCTGTGACCGCACGGATTTCCTCCCACATCCCAAAGATATGTGGGTTGCTAGGTTAATTAGCCACTCTAAATTGCCACTGGTTTGTAGCTATGTAGAATCGGGGGGAGTTGATAAGATATCTTTATTAGTCACATGTACATCGAAACACACAGTGAAATGCATCTTTTACGTAGAGTGTTCTGGGGGGCAGCCTGCAAGTGTCGCACTTCTGGTGCCAACATAGTATTCCCACAACTTCCTAACCCATACATCTTTGGAATGTTGGAGGAAACCAGAGCACCCGGAGGAAACCCACGCAAACACTGGGAGAATGTACAAACTCCTTACAGACAGCAGCGGGTATTGAACCCGGGTCACTGGCACTGTAATAGTGTCACGCTAACCGCTACACCACCATGCCTGCCCTATGATGAGAATGTGGGGAGAAAAAAAAAGATTAATATAGAGTTAATGGAAATAGGTGGTCAGTGTGGACTTGGTGGACTGAAAGGCTTGTTTCCGTGCTGTATCTCTCTATGCCTGTGTGTCTCTGACTTTGGGGATTCCTATATGAAAGTAGAAGTGTTGAAGTTACACTTGCTGGTTGGGTGCTGGGTTGCCAATAGCACTCTGGTGCTTCATGAGCAAAGTTGTGGTAATTCAACATCACATCCAGTGGAAAATTCACATGGATGTTCTGTGGCAAGTTGGAACTGGTGCAGGGAACATTTAACTGTTTATTTCTGTGGAGATGAATGGCTGCAAGGGACTTTGGTAACCATTGGTTAGATCTTTGTTAAAGAGTGAGTAGTTTCAAACATTTGAGGATGTTTAAATTTTGGTTTTCAAGATGTTCTTAGTAATTTTTATATGGCAGGAATATCCAGTGTTTGACAGCATTGATAGTTCTGGTTAAGCCAGGGAGCAAGGCCTCATAAAATTTTCTTAACCTTTGTATGGGCATGGTTGGTTCTACCCACCTCTCTCTTGCCACATTCCCACACAGCCACCTGATGTGTGTAAAGGCCCTTTTGCTCTGCCAGCTGGAGTCCAGCCAGCTCTTCCTTGCTAAACTGGAAGTTTATTCAGAAGTTAGTAGTGTGTACAGATGGTGCCACCATGCATTTAGGTCCATTAACTGACAGTTTTATTGGGTATCTCTTTCCACAAGAATATTTTATCTACTATTTGCATTAGCATATGGGCAGAAAATTAGCTTTTGAAATTGTCTTTATTAAGCTGATGGATTTTATTTTTTCTCTGTTTTTTGCAATTTACCTGCAGCAATAGGTTGAATTCTTCCTCCACTGCTTTACCAATCATCAGTTCGTTGACTGTTGCAGCTTTTGTTCCTCTCCGTGCTTCTAGGAGCTCAGATTTTTAGCTGTCTGTCCACTCTGGTGCTTGAGTACACTGTGGCCAGGTACCTGCTTAAAGGCCCATCCTGTGTTTATTTGTTCAACAGATGAACCATAACAGTAAGCTGAAGTCTGTCCTCGCTTGATGGCAACATGTATGTATTTTATAACAGAGAGCCTGGCTGCTAACCAGGAAGTAAGACCAGTGTTGTCTTCCCTTTCCAAGGATTTTGAAGTTATTTGTACATTTATAATGCTACCTCTGTGAAATAAACTCTCTTCAGACACAAAAGCAGTCAGAAATGTTTTGGTCATAGTTCAGCTCCGACCAACCAGACCCTCCCCATGTTTCTATAAACATTAGCACAATGCGTCAGTTACTCCAGTCTCTGACTTAACACATTCATCAGTTATTTGTGTACTTTGCTGTTTTGAACAAGTGGAGCTCTGATTAATAGAGAAAGAAGCATACGAGTTTTCTATGCAGAGAGTACTTCTGGAGTTGCTCTATCTAACTGACCTTTCCTACTTCCAATTTAGTTCGGACCATTATACTACCCATTAGATTGGTGGTTTTATTGAACCACTGGGGTGAACCTGTGTAATTGATACACTTTCTTGTTCTGAATTGGTTGTGGTTTATCGTCCCATTGAAGAGTACATCTTAGTGTAAGAACTGTATCACGTAAATCATTTCACTGTGGTTTCAATGTGACTGCTCCAGTTAACTGAGCATTTGTGATGCTATTAGCTGCAACCACTAAAGTGCGAGCCCGTACATTTGGACTTGGCACAAGAGCATACAAATTGGTTTTAATATTAAAAATTGAAATTAATTTTTATTTTGTTCACTTGGAAAGGTAGGGACTGATTAGGAGTCAACATGATTTTGTGCAGGGGAGATCATGTCTCACAAATCTGACCTTTTTGAGGAGGTAACTAAAAATTGGTGAGGGCAGAGCAGTAGACATAGTTAACATGGACTATAAGGCTATTTTCAAGGTACCACATGGTAGGCTGGTGCAGAAGGTTAAAACACAATGGATCTGAGGCGTGTTGGCAAACTGGATCCAGACTTAGCTTGGTGAGAGGAGACAGAATGTAATGGTGGATGGATGTTTTCTGACTGAAGATCTGTAACAAGTGGTGTACCACAAAGATTGGTGCTGGGACCTTTGTTGTTTGTGATATATACAAATGATTTGGATGAGAATGTATGTGGTATGATTCGTAAGTTTGCAGATGACATGAGAATTGGTGGAGTCGTAGGTAGTTAAGAAGGCTGTTTAAAAATGCAGTGGGACGTAGATCAGGTGACACGAGACTGCAGACGCTGTAAACTGGAGCAATAAACAACATACAGGATCTCGAACCAAAGCATCAACCATCCCTTTGTTTTCACAGATGCTGCCTGACCTGCTGAATTCCTCCAGCAGTTTGTATTTTGGGACATAGATTAACTGGAAAATTGGGCGGAGAGGTGGTAGATGGAATTTAATCCAAACAAGTGTGAGGTAGTGCACTTTGGGAACTCGCATTCTGGTAGAAGATGTAGAGTAAGTGGTAGGAACTGTATGAGTGTTGATGTACAGAGACGCCTTGGGGTCACATCCATAGCTCCCTGAAAGTGGCAATACCAATGAATAGGGTAGCGAAAGAAGCATTTGGTATGCTTGTCCTCATAGATTGGGGCATTGAGTATAAGAACTTGGGTGTCATTGCAACTGTATGAAACATTGGTTGGAGTATTGTGTACAGTCACCACACTACAGGAAGAATGTTGCCTGGAATGAAGGGCTGTAGTTATAATGAGAGATTGGAACGGCAGGGTTTATTCTCACTGGAATGTAGGAGGCTGAGGGGTGACCTTTTAGAGGTTTTTAAAATTATGAGGGGCATAGATAACCAGAGTCTTTTTCCCAGGGCAGGTGAGTCAGGAACTAGAAGGTACTGGTTTAAAGAAAGAGTGGAGAAATTTAAAGGAGATCTGAGAGGTAAGCTTTTCACACGGAGGGCGGTGGTAATTTAGAACAGACTGCCAGAGTGGGTGGTATGGGCAGATGCAGTTACGACATTTAAAAGACATTTGGATGTGTAAATTGATAAATTGGTTTTATTATTGTCACATGTGAAAAACTTTGTTTTGTATGCCATCCATACACATCATTTCATCACATCAGTGCATTGAGGTAGTAAAAGAGAAGAACAATAATAGAATACAGAATAAAGTGTTATAGTTGCAAAGAATGTGCAGTGCAGGCAGTCAATAAGGTGCAAGGCCATAACGAGGTGGATTGTCAGGTCAAGAATCCATCTCATCAAACTAGGGGACCATTCAATAGTCTTATAACAGCAGGATTGAAGCTGTCCTTGAGCCTGGTGCTCCATGCTTTCAGCCTTTTGTAACTTCTGCCCGATAGGAGAGGGGAGAAGAGAGAATGTTCGGAGTGGGTGGGGTCTTTGATTATGCTGGTTGCTTTACTGAGGCAGCGAGAAGTATAGACAGAGTCCATGGAGGGGAGGCTGGTTTCTGTGATGTGCTGGGCTGTGTCCACAACTCTCTGCAGTTTCTTGCGGTCTTAGGCAGAGCAGTTGCCATACCAAGCTGTGATGCATCCGAATAGGATACTTTCTATGGTGCATCGATAAAAATTGGTGAGGGCCATAGGGGACATGCCAAATTTCTTTAGCTCTCTGAGGAAGTAGAGGTGCTGATGTGCTTTCTTGGCCGTGATGTCTATGTGATTGGACCAGGACAGGCTATTTGGTGATGTTCACTCCTAGGAACTTGTAGCTCTCGACCTCAGCGCCGCTGATGTAAACAGGAGTGCGTGCACCGCTTTCCCTCCTGTAGTCAGTGACTAGCTCTTTTGTTTTGTTGGCATTGAGGGAAAGGTGGTTGTCATGGCACCATGCCACTAGGCTCTCTATCTCCTTCCCGTACCCTGACTCATTATTATTTGAGATTCGGCCCACTACAGTAGTGTCATCTGCAAACTTGTGGATGGAGTTAAAGCAGAATATGGTAACGCAGTTGTGAGTGTGTAGGTACTTAGATAGGAAAGCGTGCAGGGATATGGGCCTAATGCAGGCAAATGGAATTAATGTAGGTAGGCATCATAGTCAGCAAACGGCCCATTTCTGTGCTGCACAATTCCATTATTCTATGCATCGTGCAAAGCTTGAGATTAATTGGCATCTGGGTACTTGCCAGATGTGGGCTGTTATCTTATTTTGTCTTTAGTCTGAATTTCATAACTACAGCAATGGAACAGGTGTAATTATTAGAAGCAAATAGTTTGTAAAATGAATCTAAAATCAAAGTGTAATATTTTGCTGTTTTAAAATTACTAAGTTTGTATGCATGGGTGCAATAATTTGTGCAATGGTGTTTTAAAATATTTATTTGATGTTTTCTGTAATCTCATATGGTGTGTAAGTGGGTTCTGTGTTTTTGTTTTATGGTGTATTTCTATATGTGCTACTCCTAACATCTCTCTTTCTCTCTCTCTGCAGGAATGAGCTGGAACGCCAGTTTCTGGAGCTGCTGCAGTTCAACATCAATGTGCCCTCCAGTGTTTACGCAAAGTATTACTTTGATCTACGGTCCCTGGCAGAAGCCAACAACCTGAGTTTCCCACTGGAACCACTCAGCAGGGAAAGAGCGCAGAAGCTGGAGGTGAGGGGCTATAACTGCATCTCATCAACAGTGCCATCAGACTTAGTAATGATCTGTCCTTCAGTAATTGTGTAATAATTATTGAAAACTGATTTTTGTTTTGGTAAACTTCTCAAGTAGGCACTGCTTTGTGACAATACTTTTGTCATGACGTATGTATTTTGAAGGGAACTTTTAGCATTGTTGGATTATGCATTATCTGGTACAATAATAAGCCGTTCAGTTGAGAGGTGCTGCAAGAATAGTAGCGGAAGTAGGCTCAAGGGACTGTTCTGCTATTCAGCAAGATCATAGTTGATCCGAGTGCCTCAATTTATCCCACGCATTCCCCACAGTGCCAGAACCCCTCATTGTCCTCTGAGGCAAAAGTTCTAGAGATTCTCTGCACAGAGATATTCACTTGTGTCTCCCATCTGGGTCGTACTTGCTCATCTTGAGGGAGATAAAAAGCAAAAGGCCATTCAGCCCCTTGAGTCTGTTCCACCAGTAGGATGGCTGTAATCTTCAGTGATCTGCTGCTTGCAGTGATCTGGCTCTTAAGCGAAGAAACAGTGAAGCTGTACCTACACTTGACCATGACCCCCTAAATATTTTGTGTGTGTGTGTGTGCATGCAAAAGTTTGGGCACCCCTGGTCAAAATTTCTGTAACTGTGAATAGTTAAGTGAGTAGAAGGTGAACTGATTTCCAAAAGTCATAAAGTTAAAGATGAAACATTCTTTTCAACATTTTAAGCAAGATTAGTGTATTATTTTTGTTTTGTACAATTTTAGAGTGAAAGAAGGAAAGGAGCACCATGCAAAAGCTTGGGCACCCCAAGAGATTTGAGCTCTCAGATAACTTTTACTCAGGTCTCAGACTTTCATTAGCTTGTTAGGGCTATGGCTTGTTCACAGTCATCGTTAGGAAAGGCCAGATGATGAAAATTTCAAAGCTTTATAAATACCCTGACTCCTCAAACCTTGTCCCAACAATCAGCAGCCATGGGCTCCTCTAAGCAGCTGCCTAGCACTCTGAAAATTAAAATAAGTGATGCCCACAAAGCAGGAGAAGGCTATAAGAAGATAGCAAAGCGTTTTCAGGTAGCCGTTTCCTCAGTTTGTAATGTAATTAAGAAAGGGCAGTTAACAGGAACAGTGGAGGTCAAGTTGAGGTCTAGAAGACCAAGAAAACTTTCCGAGAGAACTGCTCGTAGGATTGCTAGATAGGCAAATCAAAACTTTGACTGCAAAAGACCTTCTGGAAGACTTAGCAGACTCTGGAGTGGTGGTTCACTGTTCTACTGTGCAGTGACACCTGCACAAATATGACCTTCATGGAAGAGTCATCAGAAGAAAACCTTTCCTGCATCCTCACCACAAAATTCAGCGTCAGAAGTTTGCAAAGGAACATTTAAACAAGCCTGATGCATTTTGGAAACAAGTCCTGTGGACTGATGAAGTTAAAATAGAACCTTTTGGCCGCAATGAGCAAAGGTATGTTTGGAGAAAAAAGGGTACAGAATTTCGTGAAAAGAACACCTCTCCAACTGTTGAGCACGGGGGTGGATCGATCATGCTTTGGGCTTGTGTTGCAGCCAGTGGCACAGGGAACATTTCACTGGTAGAGGGAAGAATGAATTCAATTAAATACCAGCAAATTCTGGAAGCAAACATCACACCATTTGTAAAAAAAAAAGCTGAAGATGAAAAGAGGATGGCTTCTACAAGAGGATAACGATCCTAAACACAGCTCAAAATCCACAGTGGACTACCTCAAGAGGCACAAGCTGAAGGTTTTGCCATGGCCCTCACAGTCCCCCAACCTAAACATCATCGAAAATCTGTGGATAGACCTCAAAAGAGCAGTGCATGCAAGATGGCCCAAGAATCTTACAGAACTAGAAGCCTTTTTCAAGGAAGAATGGGCAAAAATCCCCCAAACAAGAATTGAAAGACTCTTAGCTGGCTACAGCAAGCGTTTATAAGCTGTGATACTTGCCTAAGGGAGTGTTACTAAGTACTGACCATGCAGGGTGCCCAAACTTTTGCTTCAGGCCCTTTTCCTTTTTTGTTATTTTGAAACTGTAAAAAACCTTATGCCTTTTGGAAATCAGGTCATCTTTTACTGGCTTAGCTATTCACAGTAACAGGAATTTTGACCAGGGGTGCTTTTATATGTGTGTGTGTGTGTGTGTGTGTGTGTGTGTGTGTGTGCGCATATATATGTAATGTATAGGCTTCTTGGTGTTAATGTTTAAGAATGTGCATAAAGCCCAGCATATTTTTGAGAACAACCTTTATTTCTGAATTTATTATTTTTTTAAATTAATTTATTGCTGAGATATATCAGATTTTGTTGAACCATGGGTACTATTATGTGTTTTTCACATGTACTCAAATGAGAAGAGATGACAGAATTTGATTTGAAGGGTCCTTAAGTAGCTTGAGTTGATTTGGATGCAAATGTATTAGGTTTTTATCAGAGTCTTAACTATTCTTCTGTTATAACCTGTTATGGAAATTGGGGCTTGCAATAATTTGAGGAAAGCTCATATACCTCAGAGGGCAAAATACTCCTGTCAGATGAAACTGACGGATAAATGAGCAATAGTGCAGATATTTATGACGAGTTTCTTACAGTTGCACAAGAAAGCATTGCACTGCAGGCAGAGTTTGGGTTATTTGCTTTTGTGGTATCATCTAGCACCAAATAATGTGAACTCGATGCACTCTACCAGGGTCAGGTAAAAATAATTATATTTGTTTGGAGAATGCTGCCTTTCCCGAGCAGGTGTTTATTTCAGATCTGATCATTTGTCAGACAGGGATACAGATTGCATCTCCAA
This sequence comes from Pristis pectinata, assembly GCF_009764475.1. Taxonomy (NCBI): domain Eukaryota; kingdom Metazoa; phylum Chordata; class Chondrichthyes; order Rhinopristiformes; family Pristidae; genus Pristis; species Pristis pectinata. Next base: position 23,847,838 of record NC_067409.1, on the reverse strand, counting down.
ATGACAGTGTCAAGGCTTTTGAAAAGTTGCCCTCAACCACAAGAATGATTGTAATTTGAGGAACATTTAACCAATGATGCTTCAAAGTTATTGTTTGATGAGCTTGTCCTTTTTGGCTGTGCTGTCGGGGAGAGGTCGAGAAGGGATGTTCAATGAGGGAAATTGGATAAGTGAATCATCCAATCTCTTCTATAAAGAGATTTATGAAAAATTACCAGTACAAGACTGCACTATGTCAAGTTTTCATAATTTACAAGACACCCAGTAACTGTAAACTCAATCCTTCAATTTAATGATTTTATTTACACAGTAGATCATTTATGATAAATGATAGCTTGCTCTTCACCTTGGTGGTTGTATTGGATGAGAGTGAACTACACAGTGAAATCTTTGTTGCTAAGCAAACTTCAGTAAAACCAAGCGCAAACAAAACTGAAAAATTTACCAGTGAGGTTCATGTGCTAATGATGATGATGCCCGCTGCTGGTGTTGAAAAGAAAAACAGCAAATGATGGAAATAAGAATGATGAGTTAGACACCAGATAGCAGTTGATTCCAGTACTAGGCCTTCTCATTTGGGTTCATTGGAAGCAGAATGATCCCTGTAGAGTTCTGTCCTTTGCAGCTTAAGATGCTCTGCCTTGTGTGATCAGAACAAGACTCTCCTGAAACTAAGCCAGAGTTTGTTAAATATCCATACCTTTTCAAATATGTGGCTTTTATCGGATATTTATTGCACTGCTTCAGAGGTAGATTTTGGTCTTCTGAAGCTGCTGAAAATATAACTAACATGAAAATTAAATGAAAAAAATTTCACAGCTGTCCCCACTAATTATAGGTTTGAAGTTGACTTGTGTTTACATATTTAATATGTGGCTTTCATGCCACAAGTCGATGATGATTAACCTCCTTGATGTGTAAATGAACATACTTGTTTATCCTGTAAATTTTATCAGCTTACAATTAAATCAAAAAAAGATGAAAGGTTTTGCATTAAGTGTGAAAGGTCAAGAGTCACACAAGTTGTCAGTATATGTGTCAGTTCTGGTTCTGCCTGATTGAATAACCTTCTGTAAAAGATCATCTATAAATGGAAAATGAAGCCCATGACTTGCCACATTCCAAAATTGTTTTTTCAATTGTGCTTTGTTGCACATTTAACCTCTGTCACCTTTGAATTTTCCAGGCACTATCCCGACTGTGTGAGGACAAGTACAAGGACTTGAGGAAATCTGCTCGGAAGCGCTCAGCCAGTGCAGACAATCTGACTGTGATCCGATGGTCTCCGGCCATCATTCCTTAACACTGGGCAGCTCTGCTCGAATACATGCGCTATCATCCATCCAGTTTTTGTCTGGGGGAAAGAAAATAAAAGAGACTTAATTAGACTTTGGCTAGATGCCTTCACAGTGCCTCCATCTTGTGTAGCACAGGAAAATGGAAAATCTCATTTGAGAGAAAAAAAACTATGAATTTATGAGAAAGGACTTTCATTTCTAGCATCTTCACTGCCTCTAAACCGCACCCCCCTCCCCTTCAATATGGGCTTTAACACAGGGGCCACCATCATTAATGGAAAAGGGGGTCTGGAGATGGAAAACTGAGGAGGAAAAACGTCATTCTTTACAGTTGGCCTGTTTACAGGAAAGATATTGAGAGATGTGGATAAGTAAGAGGTCTGCTTTCAACACACAGCTGAAGCAGTTTTTTGAGCACTGGTGTTTTATCTTAATTTATTTTTAGCCTGGTAAATTCATGGTTGATACTTTCATGGGTGTGTAAAAGATGAACCACTCATGTGAAATGCCACGATAGTCAACAGTGATCTGCTGTGTTTCAGAAACCATTTTAAAGATGTGCTTAACATTTGATTAATTGCACCTATTCTGCACCACCCTATCCCATAAAGGCAGTATCTCCCCAGTGGAAGCAAATCCAACGCGTCTTTTCAGTCCTGTGAAAAGTCATCAAAATATGTACACTGCTCTAGTGCAATTGTTTCCATGTACTAAATCAAAACACATTACAGTGGGCACTTCCGTCAGAATCACTTGATATATTCCACAAGACAACACATATCGATATTTTTATCTCAGTTTGATATCTTTTTGACGCTCTTGGAGCAGAGCTCAGTTCACGTTGCAGAGACATGAGCACAAGATTTCACGTAGATCTTTATTGGAATAGCCACTGCTCCTTTAATATTACCATTTTAATTGATATACTTGAAGGTATATTTCACATTGATAATTTCCAAATGTATAGTTCATATGTTAGCATTCATGTCTTCACTATTTTAATCCAGAAAACATTCACCTTCCTATTATCTTGATTTTATTATTTCCTTTTGCCTTTTCTATAATTTTCAATGCTGTTACATTACATGTCGAACCAGTTTGACATGGATTTTCCACTCACAGGAATGAGGAATTAAGTAGATCAGATGCACTCTTTGTAAAGGCTCAATTTCATGAACTCAACAGTGCCCTCTTCTGATATTTTGTGGAAATTATATAGAATTCCATACTGTGAGTCTCTCAGTCTATCTCATTCAAATTCTAGTCTAGTCACTCAAATTCTAGTTCTATCACACTGCTGTGTTATTAGCATGCAATTTTTACTGAAAGTGGATCTAAAAATCATGCTGTTCATAAAACAGTTGCAGGCTGGGACTCTAATTGAAACTGAAGCACAGATAAAACTGCACATAGCTTTACATGGAGAGTTTTGGCTCCATATAATAGGTAAAACATCTACTTGATTTTAATCCATTGAAAACACAGTATGTCCCCTTGAAGGAAATCAAAGGTTTCTAAGAACAGGGCAAATTAATACCAACGTGTTTGTTATCAAGTGATTCAGGCATTATGCTCATTGATTTAAATTCCAATTTGCTCATCTGAAACAAAGCTGTTGTGAACTGTCTGTGGGCAAATTCCATTAAATGATAAATTGTTCAATTTCACTGCTCCATTGGCTCAGAGGGTAACTGCACTGCACTGTGTGCTGAGCCATACAGATCAGGGATGGTGGGATTTATGATCTTTGCCAAGTTAGCGGATCTCTTTGGTCATTTGGGTGCTTCAGTTGGCTTCAGCATCCTGTATAAAAAAAAATTAAAGCAGGCATGCTTCCCACAACTGCTATGGGCACCCTGTGGGTGCCAATTGGACACCGGATTGGGCTTGGTTCTGATGCTCTACTTTGAATGCCCAATCTTGTGCGTGAAGAATAACGATTGGAATGAGGTGCCGAAAAGCAGCTGGGGCATCTGTGGAACCTGGCAAAAGTCGATGCCTTTGGAAGAAAAGAAGAGCAAAAATTAGGATCAACAAAATAGTTGTGTAATTATTAAATCTATTCATATAACTCAAAACCAATTTTGACCAAAACCTTAACCTTAGTAATTTAATCACTGATTTAATTTTTTTGATACACAGTTTTCAAAGTATTTTAGAGAGAAGAATCATCATGTTAACATAACTGCGAGTGAATTTTAATGAGAAGAACATTGATGAACTCTGTAATTATCCAATTATAAGTGTACTTTTGTGAAATTTATTAAACTTGTTAAAGATTGTATAACCTATTTATTGTATGTATGTACATACAGTCTGATGCTTACTTAAAATGTAAAGTGGTCTCAGTAGAATCTGGCTCAGTCTAGTTTAGACTGGTGATTCTTGTCTTAGCCATGTGCACTGGACTCTACCTCTGTATAGAGAGTTTTCCCTTGATCCTTGGTTAGTTGGAATATAAAAGCTTTTTTGTGACAAACTGATTATGTACTTTAATTATGTTTCTTGTGCTGAGAAAACCTACTGTAGCTATTTTCAGTTTGACTTTTAATGTGTAAAACCCAGAAAATGGCTGACATTGAGCATTTTATGTTTCTTTGTGTTAATGCAACAACGCTTTTTATCTCCCTTTTGTTGGTCAACTTTGCCAAATACAAAAGAGTGTCTATGGATAAACTGCACAATACCAACAGATGTCCTGGACTGTATCTCATTCTTAAGCATACAGTAACCTGCCAAAGGGCTGCACCCTGGTTAGAATTTTGGGTAAACTCTGATGATTTCCCATTGCTTCCCATTACTGTGACAGTGAATGACTATTTTAATAAAGTTAGGTGCCAATTTGGTTAAATTCTGCAATATTTGTGCTTATTCAAAATATTCCATTAGAAAAAATCTCTGGAGTGTTCCAGTGGGGCTTAAAAGTAACACCAACATAATTTTATCATCACAACATACTGTTGTTTCATTAATTTGCTGGCCCATTGGTTGTGTTGGTAACTATTTTATGTCAGCACTATTTTTACCTCAGTCATCCACCTTAGCCCTTGATGCATTTTCTCTGGTTTCCTTCCCCTTTACATATACCAGGTAGGTATTTGTACCTTTCGAAGATGTTACCACCTTCATGCTCACAGCTTCCAGTTTACCATTATCCTTATATTTCTGCTTAAGGAATGGCATAAGAAATAACTGGATATACTAATTAATTCCCTTCTGAATCAAGCTCCTATGCATAGGACTTTCTGTTATAGATGCAGATCAGTAATTGGGTGTGAATAATGTTTGGGTAGATCACCGAGCAACTCAAAACTTTGGGCTAATGTGAAATTATCATTTAATCTTCTTGATGATCTATGTGGCAAACAACAAATTCATTGGCAGATGATTATATCACAAGGAGATGTATCTGGAAATAAGCTTTCCCATCATCTAATACAGATTTTGATTTAAAAGAGTAAAGTTCAGGGCTAAAATGCAAGAGAATGCTGGAAATACTTAGTGAGTCATGAAGCATCAGTGGAGGATGAAACTGAGTTAACACTTTAGGTTGATGACCAGATGAAAGATTATCAACTTCAAATATAAACTCTGTTCCACTCTGCAGCTGCTGCCTGACCTGCTGAGTGTTTCCTACATTTTCTGTTTTTATTTCAGATTTTCAGCATCTGCAGTTTTTCTTCTCAAAAGTTGAGGGCTGTATTGTTGGGAGACAGTGGAGATGAGGGAATGTAATGGCTTTAATTGGGATGAGGTATCTAAAGTGTAAGCGAAATGGTGGTTGAGCAGATTAATAGCCGCAAAAATATAGTGAATGGGTGTCTATGATATATCTTTATTAGTCACATGTACATAGAAACACACAGTGAAATGCATCTTTTGCATAGTGTTCTGGGGACAGCCTCTAAGTGTCACCATGCTTCCGGCGCCAATGTAGCATGCCCACAACTTCCTAACCCTTGCGACTTTGGAATGTGGGAGGATGTGGAAGTGTTGGAAAGGGTGCAGAGGAGATTTACCAGGATGCTACCTGGTTTACAGAGTATGCATAATGAGGAGAGACTGAGGGAGCTATGGCTTTACTCTTTGGAGAGGAGAATGAGAGGAGACATGATAAAGGTGTACAAAATATTAAGAGGAATAGATAGAGTGGACAGCCAGTGCCTCTTTCCCAGGGCACCAATGCTCAATACAAGAGGGTGTGGCTTTAAAGTAATGGGTGAGAAGTTCAAGGGAGATATCAGAGGAAGGTTTTTTACCCAGAGAGTGGTTGGGTCATGGAATGCGCTGCCTGGGGCGGTGGTGGAGGCAGGTACGTTGGTCAAATTCACGAGGTTACTAGATAAGCATGTGGAGGAATTTAAAATGGACGGATATGTGGGAGGAAGGGGTTAGATAGTCTTAGGTGAGGTTTAAAGGTTGGCACAACATTGTGGGCTGAAGGGCCTGTATTGTGCTGTACTGTTCTATGTTAAACCAGAGCACCCGGAGGAAACCCACACAGTCGTGGGGAGAACATACAAACTCCTTACAGCAGTTGGAATTGAACCTGGGTCGCTGGCGCTGTAATAGCATTATGCTAACCGTGTCTAGGTTAAGTACTTGAGATTTTGAAAATGGAATGTTAAGCAAATTGGGTACTGAAAGGAAATAGAGTGATACAGCATGGAAACAAGTCCTTCAGCCCAACTGGTCCATGCTGACCAAGATTTCCATCTAAGCTTGCCCCATTTGCCTGCATTTGGCTCCTATTCCTCTAAACCATTCCTTTCCATGTACTTGTCCAAGTTCGTTTTAAATGTTGTTAATGAACCTGCCTCAACCACTTGCTGTGGCAGTTCATTCCATATACCGACCACCCTCCGGCTGAAAAAGTTGCCCCTCAGGTTTTTACTAAATCTCTCCCCTCTCATCTTAAACCTATGCCCTCTAGTTCTTGATTCCCCAACTCTGGGGGGGGGGGGGGGGGGCAGGGAGACTGCACATTGAGCCTATCTATGCTTCTCATGATTTTATACATGTCTGTAAGATCACCCCTCATTCTCCTGTGCTCCAATGAAAACAGACCCAACCTGTTCAACCTCTCTCCTCTGACCCCTGGGGAACAGCACTAGTCACTGACTCGAGTTCAAAAAACAACCTTCCACCATCACCCTCTGCTTCCTACCATCAAGCCAATTGTGTATCCAATTAGCCAGCTCTCCCTGGATCCCATGCAATCTAACTTTCCATAGGAGCCTACCATGCAGAACCTTATCAAAGGCCTTACTGAAGTCCATATAGACTATGTCTACTGCCCTGCCTGCCCTGATCGACCTTCTTGGTTACCTAAAAAAAACCCTCAAATTTGTGAGAAGTGAACTCTCACATACAAAGCCGTGTTGACTATGCCTTATCAACTGGCATTTCCAAATGCTTGTATATCTTATCCCTCAGAATCCCCTCCAGTAATTTACCTACCACAGATTTGAGGCTTACTGGTCTATAGTTCCCAGGGGTTTCTTTGCAGTCCTTAAATAAAGACACAACATTAGTCACCCTCCAGTCTTCCTACACTTCACCCATCACTAACGATGATGCATATATCTCAGCCAGGGCTCCCACAATTTTTTCTCTAGCTTCTGGTGTTCTTGGATATACCTGATCAGGCCCTGGAGATTTATCTACCTTCATACACTTTTAAGACATCCAGTACCTTCTCTGCTGTAATGCAGACTATCCCCCCCATCAGCCCCATTAATTTCTCCAGCCTTGTACTAATTTCCTTAATTCCTCCTCTTTATTAGATTCCATGAGGACAAAACTAAAGTATTTGCTTAATTATTCTTCCATTTATTGGCTCCCCTGTTTCTGCCTGTAAGGGGCCTGCATTTGTCTTCACTCTTTCTTTTTTACATACTTGTAGAAACTTTTACAGTCCACTTTTCTGTGCCTTGCAAGTTTCCTCTTGTACTCTGAGGAGTACAAACTGGAAGAACTCAGCCAGTTGAAACCAGTTAACACTTTGGGTCTGGGACCCTTCCTCAAAGGGGGGGGGGGGGGGGGGGAGGTTGCGGAAAGAGTGAGGTGGGAAACAAAAGTCTATATGGAGATTGGTTAAGACAGATCAGGCAATTGGGAGGCAATATATAGAAACGAGGTGAGGAAGAGACATGTGCACGACAATGGGAAATAATGAGAGAGCAGTTTACATGAAGTTGTAAAATTCAGTATTCATTCCAGAGTGCTGCAAAGTGCCCAGACAGAAATAAGATGTTCCAGTTTACGTTGGACTTGGCTGTAGCAGTGAAGGAAGGTACAGACAGATCGGAATGGGAGTGGGATTGAGAATTAAAGCGGCATGCGACAGGAAACTCAGGATCACCTGCGGATGATTGCTGCAGATTGAGCACTAACAACCCTGTGGATTGAGTGCAGGTGCTTCACAAAACAATCATCGAATCTATGTTTCATTTCTCCGATATAGAGGAGGCCTTTGTTTCCCAGCACTCTCAGTCCATTATTGCTCTCCTAATCAATCTCTTAGCCTGTTTCTTGGCTGAATTCTTAACTCCTCGCAATTTTCTGGTTTACTGCTTTTTTTCTGTAAACTTTATATGACTCCCCTTTGAAATTAATACTATTTTTAACTTCATTAGTGATGGTTGAGTCACTTTGAAATGTGTAATCAGTTTCTGCACTTGTTCCTTAAATACTTGCCATTGTCATGCCTTTTGTCAAACTCCTAAATTTATCCCAGACAATGAACACTACATGCCTTCATAATATCCTTTGTTTAGATCTAGGGCCCTGGTTTTGGATTGAACTACATCACTTTCTATCATAATGAAGAACTCTGTTGTGGATAGAGGAAGTGATCAGAGACTGCCTTTGCTGCTCTTGACATGAGCAAGAGGTTGACCATCTGTGTGGCTTGGGAAGTTAATATGAGGGAAAGATTAAGGACTCTGAACTAGAAGGTGAGAAGTTGCTCAGGCTAACAACTCAGTGGGAGGATTTTCATTGGACCTACCGGTGTTAGAAAACACTGATTTTCAACGAGAGGCACAATATGGGGTTTAAGAAGATAGAAAACCAGTGCTGCATTAGTAGCAGTTCTTAGAAGTGCAGAGAATGGTGTGCAGGCAAGGCAAGTAGTATTGATTATTTTTAAGGCTATAGTGTTTAAAAAGGCACGTTGACAAGGCAACACTACAATCCATTTATTTGGAAGATGGAAGTATTGGGTAGTACTGGTTACGTGCCAAAGTAATGGAGCTGAGCTGGGCAAAGTACAAGCAGGAAATGCTGGAAACACACAGCAGATCAAGCAGCATCAGTGGAAGGAGAAACTGAGTTAAGGTTTCAGGTCTTTGGTGCTGCCTGACCTGCTGAATCTTTTCAACATTTTCTGTTTTATTTCAGATTTCCAGCATCTGCAGTATTTTAAAAAAAATTACTGGCTATGTGGAAATTTGCTGATTAAGAAATAAAAATAGAAAATGCCAGAAAAACATCTGTGGAGAGAGAAACAGTTAACATTTCAGGTTTTTTTGATTTTCCTTTGCAGGCTAAGGCTGCCAAACCCACATTTCTTTTGAGCTACGGTTACCAGTAGGTTCTTAACTCATACCTAATGAACAATCATCCCACCTTTGATCAAACAAGAATACATTGGCCTAAGTCTTACTTGACTGGGAATTCTGGATGCACTAGCCCTCTCATTTCCCCTCCACCCCTATTAACCTGATATGGATATGTAGCTCCAATCATCCCAGGCCCCCCCACTGATGGAGTCGCATGGCAAGGTGGAGCTGAGCTTCAGATGACATTGGTGCTGATACACTGCACTCACAACAACCTGTCTGCCTTTAAAAAGAGACAGAGCCTCGCCTTCTGTCAATGTTGTTGGGGCTTTGCAAAGGTATGTAATGCTTCTGATATTCACTGACATTTATAACCATTAAAATTATTTTAAGTAATTCTTAAACATTAAGATTTATTTACTAAAGCATTAAAATATCTTAAAGCTTTAAAGTAAAATGATTACTTATTTATTTTCTAATCTCAGGGCATCTCCATACAATTGCATGGGGATCCCATTCCTGTACCAGATCTAGGCAGTGTGGAAATGAAGGGCAGGTGGGTCCAGCGATGAAGCGGGGAAACGATGCACTCACAACTAGGATTCAGCCTCCCGGTCTTGCGGCACGACTGAAACAAACTTACCTGCGAGAAGTTGAATGTAGGCTGTTCCCTCCAGGAGTGCCTGCCGCGGCCAACACGATTTGGCTGCCTTCCTCCTGGTTGGTTGTACGAACTCTTTTAACTAAATTGTCAATGTGATTTACCTTTAGAGCTGTAAGTGACATCCGACGGGGTAAAATCACACGGGGTAAGTTCGGGCATGAAGACAAAGGGACAGAAGAACTGACAATGCATCTGTTTACAGACATGTCTGGGAGGAGGAGCCTTGCTGGATCTCTCAGGTTGTTTACTGGAAATGGCATTGATGTATAATGAATGATTGGGATACCGCTGCTTGCACAATATAATGAATGATTGGGACGCCACTACTTGCATAAGATGATGTAAGGTGTCGCTTTAAGCTCCCTACTGAGTGGCACATTAGACCAAATGGCCGCCTCCTATGCTGCAAGGATTGTGGTGATATTATTGACCAGGAAATGTAAGGATCTGGAATAGTTTGCATTGGAATCACAAATGTTCTGAAAAATAAACTCTGTAGCGTGGTGATTGAATCCAAAGGGAAATTCCTATGGTTAGATAGTAGCAAAAGCTTATTAAAGTTCTTACTAACAGATAATGCCAAGACAATACCACACTCGCATTCATTTTCAACACTTTATGGAGACAATAAAATGATGACCGCTTGGGCTGTAAACCTGTGCAGATGAAGGATCCCAATCTGAAACGCTGATTATCCATTTCCCTCCACAGGTGCTGGCTGAGTTCTTCCAGCAGCTCGTATTTTTGCCCCAGATCCCAGCGTCTGCAGTCTCCTGTGTCTCCAGGGTTGTAAATCTGAGTAGTTTTACTAGAAGTGCATTTGATCCAGCTTTCAAACTTGATGTGATCCACTAATGTGGTCCAATATTCATGATTTTGAATAGGACCCAAGTTAGAACTTTCTCCCATTTGATCTATCACAGAATCACTGCCAGTTAATCAAAAACACAATGACACAGAATGTTTGTATACTGTCTCTAATTCAATTAAAATACTTTTAACAAATGGCACTATTCACATACAGAAACTATTCTTTAAAATACATTTACAACATTCTTGAAATTTCAAAATAGGTATGACGTTTTAGTAAAAATGTCTGGGACAACTCCCTTTAATTTGGAGATCTACTTTATAGTGAATATCTGCCCCACCTTAGTCTAAACCACATTCTGTCCATTTCCTGCTGAAATCAAACTCATCATCTGCTAAAAAAATGTGATATTATCAAAATCCTTGTGGGAAAACATTAGCAGACTGGCCATTATTATGAGGGAATGACTGCTTCAAACTAAATAGCAGAAACTATTATTATCATTTATTATGGGCAGAGACACTTTGCTAACTTCATCATGGGACTGCTTTAGAAGAAACTCCAGTCATTTCCTCACATTGAATGATGATTGCCACCCAGTGATCTCTAATAATGGCACTGAAATGGAAAATGAAATATTACAAGTTAACAAGCAAAATTCTGTTTAGCTATGATGTGTATTGTGAATTAATTAATCTTTTGTGAATACATTTCTAATGAGCATAGCTTAGCGATATGTATCTGAATATGTGGAGAAGGGAGGGATTGGCCTAACACATTGTTCTCATCCATACTGGTTTGCACTTTTTTCTTCAAGTCCTGCAGTAAGAATCCTGAAATATTGGCCAGAGAGCATAAGGAACAATTGCAGGGATCAAATGTGTGTGCGCGCGGGGGAGGGGTGACCTGGGTGCTAGGAAACCTCTGCAGACATGAACCTGCAGTGCCCAAGGCAATGGTCACGTGATGGGTCAACCTGGACAAAGGATCGACCCAGGTAGGGGGTGAAGAGAAGTGACCAGGGTATAAAAGAGTGAGCACACTGGTGGTGAGGTCTCTTGGATTTGGGCTCACCGCAGCTTAGGTCGCGACTGATGCTGTGGACCAATTGGAACAGGGTGTTGCAGTTAAATGGGCTCAGGCGCGCTTCCGAGATAAGTACCACTTGTTGTAACTTAGCAATAAAGTGTGTTGTGTGCAGCATTGCGTGTGCAAGGCTTATTTCTATTGGACCTGCGAACAATCCTGCTTAACTTTGGCACAACAAATCAGTAAGTGGAAAGGAATACGGTATCCTAAACCACCCAAGGTCCAGCAATTCCATTTTTCAATTCATTTTGTGGATGTGGGTATCACTGGTAATAGCAGGATTTAATACCCATCTCACTTATGTTAATGTTTTAGTGTTATTCTGTACAGCAGAGTTAGCTCATCAATATAATGATGGAAATAGGAATCTGCATGCTTGTGTTATTGGCGTTCATTTCCCTTTTATTGTAGATTGTCACTCTTTCATCCTCTCTTCATTCAATTTTCTGGTCTTCCAAAAGCTGTGAGAATTTGCATTTACTTATATTGTAACATATTAATCCACCTCTATTCAATCTCAGTGGCACTGTAACCTGCAGAACATTAGTGACTATTCGTAAAACAACATTGATTATGAAGTGCATTGGAAGGTCCTGAGAAGATGTGTCCTGGCAAATATTTCAGCCAATATCATTGAAAGAAAATCATTGCTGTTGCTGTTTCTGAAGCCTTTGACGTAGGCAAATTGGTTGCCATGGTTCTGATGTTTCAAACTCATAATTGGTTGTAAAGCTCTTTGGGATACCCTGAGGTCTAGAAAGTTGCTACATAGATGCAGGAATTATTTAATATTGATCTTTCCTGCAAGCAAATCCCTCCTTCCATCACTTCTGTGCTCTATTCAGAGGAGTTGAGGCCAGCATAGATCAGCCACGATCATATTGAATGGCAGGGCCAGGCTTGAGAGGCCTGGTGGTCTATTCCTGATCCTATTCTCTTGCATTCTTGAGCAATATGCAGCCTTCAAATCTGCAGCTCAAACTGTGGATAATTATGCTAATGAGCTATCCTTGCTGCATTGAATATTATTTGTGTATTACCATTCTAGTAAGATTTGTCTGTACCCTGAATTATTTAGGACTGACAGATGTGATGTGAAAATTAGCCTAGAGTTGCCATGCATTAGATCCTTGAGATATGGAGATGAGGTGCATGGACCCACAATAGATTCAGTGTATTCCAGATGTACACATATAGCAAGACACCGTCCCGGAATGATCAGGTCAATTCCCAATTAGATTGTATTTGCCTCCCAGTAATCAATTACATTTGTGGATTTTTAATGGAAAATCCACATCAATGTGGGTTGAACAGTTAGATTGGCAGAGATTAGCCCAAAATACCACTTCCCAGCATCCAGTATTTCTACTGCCAGCAACATTCAGAAATTCTACCAACAGTTGTGAGATTCTACCCCTCAACATGTTAATGATTCACTCTATGCACCAAGCACAAAGGTAGTATAAAGCAAAAGTCCTTTGGCTTTTTTCTTTCCCTGATGAGGTTCCCTACTTGTCTGTGAAAGCTTCATCTCCCTATCAGACAAGAAAGAGTTACCACTTCAATACTTTCCAGCAGGTGCTTCCAATTATCTGACAAAGGCCAACCCAGTACAACCATAAATTAGGGTAGGGAAATCTGCCACCTATGTTTGGCAAGTGAATAAATCAAAATAATCAAATCCACATGCATACTTTAGAACAATAGATTCAGACTTTGGAAGACACAATCCTGGAATAGATCGCAATACTGGCCACAATACAACTCAAAATGTAACAGTATATTTCAATGTATCAAATGCCAAAAAGCGCAAAACAGCATGGAAAAGCCAACCATATTTCTACATTAAGCCTATTTAGTTTTAGAAAAGAGAAAAATAAATATAAAAGAACTCCCCTTTGTTCTGTTTCAACAAAGCAGAAGGAAACATTGGAGGGTATATTGGTTAAAATGTTGCATTCCACACTGAGAACCTTTGTTCAACTGAAAAATCTTAGTCTTCAATGCAGCATTCTAGCAAGATTAAAATGAGCAGGGAAGAGAATCAGATCAAACCAAAGCATAATTTGATGGCTGCCAGAACCTTGAAAGAGATACCAGTAACATAATAGATTTAGAGAGCTTCTAATGTCTCCAATGCCTCTTCTCAATACAACTTGTTTAACCTTGGACTCCAGCATGTATTCTCAATGGGCAGGCAATAAACATGATACATTCTATTGAGGAAGAGAGTAGTAGCAGCAGGTGGTGACTGCTGTTGAAATGCTCTTCCTTTCAGAGGAGCATTTTCCTGAGAATGCAGCTGGTAATACAGACTCGCTGTATAAAAAAATTGTATCAGTAAACCCGTGCTGTCTGGTGCTATATATCAGTACATCTTTCCATGGCTTTTCAAATTCTTTCTCAATCTGATAGAATGATCAGTAGACTGGAGTGGACCTGTGGGCTAGATAGAGTCACTGACTCACTCGGTAGTGTGTATTACTGTGGATATGATCTAGCTAATCACATCTGTACATAACTCATTTATTGTTTAAGTTGTGTGAGCAATATCTTTTTATCACACCATTCCACTTTTCTACTTAAATACTGATTGCCTTCACTCTACAATTTCAATAATCCTATAATATCCGAACAGTTCTGTTAATTGTCCTCACACAGTTCAATCTGTGATATTGCTGGAGCATATGAATCAGCAACACCAATGAAATTTTAGCAAGAGAGAGGAATTATCAGGAATTATTACAACTGTAAAAGTTAAGTGTCTTCTTAAGTAGGTCATTGGCATTGAGGATAATTTGCTTTAATTTTGTGAGTTCTGAGTTGCAGGGTGAGACAGAGAACGTTATTGGGGTGGAGAGGCCGTTGATGTTGGTTCACTTGTCCTACCATTAAAATTGAAGGATTTTGTGGTGACAGCGTTAGTGGGACACCTCCAGTGAAAGTGCCTGTTGCAGATGGTCCATGCCCCTCAAGCATACTGGGGATCACTATCGCCTGGAAGACCAGGCACTTAGTGCTCAGTCAGATTCCTCAGGTCACCAAAGGCTTTACTGGTGCACTAGAGGAGGTGGTAAATTTCATCAGTCATTTCTGCCTTCACTGAGAAGTGGCTCCTGAGATAAGGAAAGGGGTCCATGTTTTCTAGTGCCTCGTTGTGGATTTTTATATTTGAGGGAATGCTGTTGTGCAGTGAGGTGAAGTTGCTAGAGCACTTTAGTCTTTCAGATGTTTGGTGTAAGGCCCTTTCTCCTATATGTGTCAGTAAAAGAGTCTAGCCACATTTGGAGCTCAGCCTATGGGTGTGCAGTTGCTTAAGCTTAGTTTACATACTACAGCTTGATTATTGTGGCTGGAGTGAACTTGGTCCCGGAGAGGAAACAGTGGAGGCTGAAGAATTTCCCACTCTTCTTGTAGATTAGCTCCTCTCTAGTGAGTAGTTGTTGAAGGTAAAATGCAATATTCCAGTGAGGACAATTGAGAAGAGAGAGTGCGCGATGTCACAGCCAAGCTACACCCCAGTGTCCATTGGCATTGGGTCTGAGCTATTTTTTGGTTAAAATCACAACTTGCATGTCATCGTGTACTGGTCATAGAATGGAGAAGAGTTTCTCAGGACAGCCAAATTTGAGAAGGTTTCTCTATAATCCTTGTTGGTTGACAAGAATTGAAGCCTTTTGTTATGATGGGAGATCAATGTACAATACTGATGAGAATTGTAAAGATGGGGATGGGAATGGAAATCAGTAGCTATTGATTGAGGTGAACTGGGAAATTCACCCACTGTAGCTCACACCATTGTCCTTTCATACACATATTATGAAATGAAATCTCAGCTGAAGCTTGCAGATACATAATACAACTGCATTTAAAGAAAAGGTGAGCTAGGCAGCTCGCACAACATTTTTTGTTGAAGTATATTGATTAATGCCAGTATGAGGGAGTCAATGTTGTCAATACATAGTGTTACAAGAGAGAAGCCCAGAACCCCATTAAAAATGTCCCATAAATTAAGTCATGACAATGACTAATGCTAATTAAATCATGAGATCATAAATAAACAAAACTTTCCTTCCCAGGGATATCAACCACAGCTGTGGAGGTAGCTCGTTAAGGGAGATAGAGGGATGATTTGCCTTACTTGGGCGTGTAAAGAACCCTTTACTTAGCAAAGACCTAAGAAGGTATGGAGTAAATGAGCAATTCGGCATGTTCATCTGTTGCTGCTTCACTGATTGGGAAGTCATCAGGGATACTGACAGAGTGGTGTCAGACAACCGATAATAAAATAGGTAAAAGTCTTTAATATGTGTCTCCAAAGCCTTTCCACCATCCATAATCTACATCATCCATCAAGAGTGTGAAGGTATATCTTCATTTGCCTGGATGAACAACTCCGCTAAAACTCATGAAGCTCAACACCAACCAGCACAAAGCTGCTCCCCTGAATGCACCACATCCATCACTTTAAACATTCAGTCACTCCATCACAATAACACCAACTACACCATCTATAACATACTCAGCAGTTACTTACCAAGAACTCCTTTTGTGGTATCTCCCATAACCGCATCCTCTACCACTGAGAAGGTCAAGAGCAGCAGACACATGGAACATTTACCTCTAGCATGTCCCACTCCAAATCACCCACTATTTTGCCTTGGAAGTATATCGTTGTTCTTTCACTGTAACAGGATCAAAATACTTGAACTCCTTTCCTAATAGCACCATGGGAGTACCTTCAGCATATGGATTGCTGCAGTCCAAGAAGGTTGCTCACCTCCACCATCTTCTCATGGATAACTAGGGTTTGCTAAAAATGCTGTTCTTGTCAAGCAGTGCCCAAACCCCATGAATAAATAAAGAAGTCTTATACTTAGACAATATAATTCAGTAAAATCTTGCATTCTTGGTTAAATTCTTTCAGTAGTATTTCACACAGATGGTGTAAGTATAAGAAGATGCCTGTAAAGCAGGCAATTGCATTGCTGGTGGAGAAAAAGTTATCAAGATAACAGTGTGTGGCTATACCAGCCAGTTACAGGCAGATATGTGCATCATTTGTTTAAACAAATTAATGGATGTGAGATTTAAGCCAGTAATTTTAGATACAGCTATTAGAACAGAAGCTGATTTGACCCATCACTGGCAATGCAGGAGGAATGGGAAGGACATCTACAGATGGAGGACATAGATGCTATCATCCAAGAAGGCTAAAACCATCCTCCCAGAGGAATGTAAAGCAACTAGTTCATCTAAACCAGCTCCCATAGGTGTCATAAAAATTCCAGAAATGTTCTGTACTTTGCATTAAAATGTACTTTGCTTTTTTTGTTCTAATTGGTTTCTTTCTTGTAAAGATTGTGTATAATTTATGTTTTTCTTGTGAATGCTGCTTATATGATGTTATATGCCTGTGATGCTGCTGCAAGTAAGTTTCTCATTGCACCTGTGCATACATGTACTAGTGCATGTGTCAATAAATTCGACTTTGACTTTGAACCAGTAATCTGTTCAACGTTCAGTTGTACGAAAATGTTGGAATCCATAATGAAGGATATAACACTGTTGATGACACATTCCATTACTGAACTGGATGATTTACGAGGATGATTCCCAGAATGAAAGGGCTTACGTATGATGAGCGTTTGTCGGCTCTTGGACTGTACTCACTGGAGTACAGAAGAATGAGAGGGGACCTCATAGAGACATTTAAAATGTTCAAAGGACTGGACAGAGTAGATGTGGTCAAGCTGTTTCCCTTGGTGGGTGAGTCCAGGACCAGAGGGCACAATCTTAGAATTAGAGGGCACAGGTTTAAAACAGAGATGAGGAGAAATTTCTTTAGCCAGAGGGTGGTGAATTTGTGGAATTCCTTGCCATGTACAGCAGTGGAGGCCAGATCATTGGAGGCGTTTAAGGAAGAGATAGATAGATATCCAAATAGTCGGGGTATCAAGGGATATGGGGATAAGGCCGGAAATTGGGGTTAGAATAGTGTGTTTCTTTTTGCCCCCCCCGCCCAATTTCTCATTTCTTTTTCTTTTTTCCCTTTTCTTTGGAGCAGACTCGATGGGCTGAATGGCCTACTTCTGCTCCCTTGTCTTGTGATCTTGTGACTAATTGGATGGTAATTGGTTCGATTGGATTTTGACCGGCTTTTTTTAAGAAGAACATACTCATGCAATTTCCTCACGTTGTCAGGTAGATGCCAGTGTTGTAACTGCACTGGATTAGTTTGGATGGAGCTGCACATAGTTCTGGAGTACAGGTATTCAGTACTACAATGAGATCTTGTCTGGTTCCATAGCTTTTGCTGAATCCAGTGCTTTCAACATTTTGTGAAATCAAGTAGATTGAAAGGCCTGTAAACTGGCCTCTGTGATGGTGGGGATCTCAGGATGGTGGGGAAAGCCAGGATGGATCATCTATTTGGCATTTCTGTCTGAACCTAGTTACAAATGCTTCAGCCTGAGGGGGTGGTGGAGGTAAGTACTCTCACAGCATTTAAGAAGCAACTGGATGAGCATTGAATTGCCACAGTCTAGTAGGCTTCATTTTGTGCTGGTAAATGGGATTAGTAGAGATAACTACTTGCTGATTGCATAGACATGGTGGACTGAAGGGCCTGTTTCTGTGCTGTATGACTCTGTCACTCTAAATTTCATCCTCTCCCTTAGATGTCTTACAGGAACTGTCATCAGCTTCTGCGACATTGTGAACTGGCCTTGTGCTGTCACTGTACTCTGCTTGCATCCAATTTTGCTCCCTGCGTACTGGGATGAAAAGTGATTCATATTTTTGCATTTGTGGCATATCTTCCCCTGTAGGCTCAGTATTTCTACCCTGCTATTGATGCTGTTTGATACAATATTTGCATACTTTAAACTGTTGCTCTTCTGTGCTGCTGTTTGACTGCATGGAAGGAATTGTGCTGTCTACTATCCAACTCTGCAGCCCTGCCCTTGGACAGCTCTAAGGCTTTGTAGGATTTGAATCAGGCAGGAGTCTTCCTTTCAACAGATGATCCCTTAATCAGGCATCTTATGGGGCCTGACAGGGTAATGCAGGGATAATGCTTCCATGGCTGTAATGCCTAGGACCAGAGGTCACAATTGCAATATAAAGGGGCTGGCCAATCAGGACTGAGATGAGAAGAAATTTCTTCACCCAGCAGACAGTGAACCTTTGGAATTCTCCAACCAAGAGGACCGTGGAGACTCAGTCAGGGCATGTATTCAAGATAGACACTGAAATGTTTTTGATTGTAAAAGGTATCAGGGAATATGGTGGTTACTACAGAACAGTGGCAACGAGGTAAAGGATCTTTCGAATAGCAAAACATGAGGGATTGATTGGCCTACTCCTGCTTCTATTTCTTACTTCTTATGTTACTCTTGAATTCTGCATACAACTCTGTCATGGATCAACAAATTGCTCAGATCTCTGAAGTTACAATTTACAGCTACCTACTTTAGTTCAGTGAGACTTGTCAGCTCCTGTGATATGTGAATCTGTTCACTATGTCATTATGCAGAGGGTTGCACTGTTTCTCAAAGGTTTTTTTTCCACTTCCTACCATTTCTTTGGTAGGCCTGATTGTTCAGTAGAGGTCTCTGCTTTGTGACCAACCAGACACAACAGCATCTTCACTTTCATTTAGATGAGAGGGCATAAGTGTAAAGTGAGAGGTAGGAGGTTTAGAGGGGATCTATGGGGTGGGGGGGGGAGTTTTTCACACAGGTGGAGTCTGGAACGTGCTGCCTGAAGAGATAGTGGAGGCAGATACGCTCATAACATTTAAAATGCATTGAACGAGGACCTGAATAACCAAGGCAAAGAAGGCGACAGACGTAATGCAGGTAAATGGGATTAGTTAGATGGGTACAAT
Organism: Pristis pectinata; assembly: GCF_009764475.1. Classification (NCBI taxonomy): domain Eukaryota; kingdom Metazoa; phylum Chordata; class Chondrichthyes; order Rhinopristiformes; family Pristidae; genus Pristis; species Pristis pectinata. Next base: position 23,828,520 of record NC_067409.1, on the reverse strand, counting down.
GGGTACCATGGACATGGCAGGCCGAAGGGCCTGTTTCGGTGCTGTACTCACTCCTTAGCTCTATGAGCTGCTGAGGTGGTTTTATCTGCTCCATTCTCCAACATGCAGGTCAATAGTGTACTAACTAATGGGAAAAAGTAGATCTGGTCACTTGGCTGTGCTACCCCAATGGGGTTATATATCTCTGTAGCCAGTCACAGATCTGTTGGTTCTGTGCTCCAGCAAATGAATCTAAAATCTGTCCCATACAAGCCTCACCGTGTATCTTTTCTCCAACAGTAATCTATCCAGCATTTGTCAACTGCAAGTCAATATTCCAAGCAAAATCATATTTCAGGCCAATGTTCAAACCACTTTCTGACAGTGTTAGTTATGTTATCTCCAGTAACTGTTCTTTACTTCTTTGGGTTCCAGGCACGTAAGATTACTTAAGAGCTATTCATGAGCTATTATTCTCCATCTTGGGAAACATCCAATGACCTGGAAATGTTTGGTACTTTGCATACAGTGATGCACTTGTGAAGTGTACACATTGTGGTAACGTAGGGAACCCAGCAGCTAGTTTGCATATAGCAAGCTATCCCAAATGCCAATGTGACAATCTCCAATTAATAAGTTCTTTTGGTAATGGTATTTGAGAGATAAATATTGGGCAGGATGCCAGAGATAGCCCCTTTGAATACAGCTCTTTGGGAAAACAGACAATGTTTGACATGGAGATACAAGAGACTGCAGATGGTGGAAATCTGAAGGGTCTCGACCTGAAACGTCGACTGTCCATTTCCCTCCATGGATGCTGCCTGACCCGTTGAGTTTCTCCTGCTCCTTTGTGTGTTGTGCCTTATTTGACATGTCACTTTAGATTTTTATGCTAAAGCCTGAAAGCATTTGGGGAATACCCTAGTCAGGGTGTACAAACAATCAAGTATAGCTATGCTTGCTGTCAGTTGAATAAACTGATGGTATCGCTGTCTGGTCTCACAGCCTATTTAACGAATGAATGATTTCCACATGACACAACACTTCATGACAAGGTGCATAATGAATGGCAAAGAACTGCTGCTACAAAGGTGAATAGGGGGGCTATTTTACACATAGTGAGATTCCATAAAGAGCAATGAGGTGAACAACCAGACAATTTGTCTTCATTGTTGGTTAAAGGAGGAATGTTTCCCCGGATACTGAGAGAACTTCCCGCATCTCTTAAAATAGCATTATGACATATGTAATGGTCACCTTCTACAGAATGCAATGCTTGCATTCCAGCACATTTCAACACCTTCAGGACAAGAGTAGGAACAAAAAGGGGTAAACTGTGAAGAAAACAAAATATGATTTTTATTCATAGTGATTCCATAATTACAAACTCCTCCAGGAATGATTTTGGGTGGGCTCCAAACATATATTCATGTTGCTATTATTAGATTACTTGAATATAAGCTGCTTTTACCAAGGAGCTCACAAGGAATAAAATAGATTCTGCTTCAAATGTTGGTGATGCTTTGATTTATACTCAAGCCATGTTCGTAAGGTTTGGGAATATGTTTTCTAGAATGCCTTTCTTCATAACCCTCTGCACCTTTTTTTAAAATAAAGAATGAAACAGTGGAAACAACACCTGGAAAACTACTTTGGAGTCACTGACTCCATTATGTATCCATGAGCATTTTTTTTACAAAAGGACCGTTTGAAAGGAAATGTAATGCATTTTAACTGTCAATGAATGCAGGCCACTTGACAGACTAGACTGCAAACATTACACAGTGAGAAAGAAATGGAGCTGTCAACATTTTGCAAATCCCAAGTATGAGGTTTTCACTGTGAGTGAGCTGTACTCAGATATATAAATATGGTTTGAAATAGTGTGCTGCAGCTGTTGCACGTTTTACAAGAGAAGGCGTGTCTAGGTTTTAATTGGAGGCTGCTGCCCTGTTACTACTGCTGGGGCTGCTGAGAACCATCGATTTTCTTCAATTATTATCAGAGCCCCAGAGTCTCATTTCCTGTATTGGGGCAAACAAAGGTGATTTTTATGTTTTGTGTCATGTAATCTTTGATGGGATAAATTTCTAAATAAATAACCTGAGCGACCTGCATCTCCCTGTTTGGTTTAAGTGGTTTTCGTATTGAGCTGATGCTTAAAGACAGCTAACAGCAACGTTTGCATTTCTAGGCAGAGCGAGCAGAAACTCAAGCACGTCTAGAGGTGGCCCAAAAATCATGCAGCATATGTGTCCTTGGTGGGTGATTCCTCCTGCTAGCAGTGGAATATAAAATTGGCTTCCTGTATTGTATTTCACTTCATATATTTTCCCATTTGTAAGTAAGTCCTCATTGGCCAAACAGTGTTATTTTTGAGCTTTTAGAAGAGAAATGGAAACATTGCATGCTGTCCCATATTATCTTAAGTGCACAATGAAGTTACTTTTACCTCTGTGGATTACCACATTCATTATATATACCATTGCTATAAGAGCAGGTTAGAGGATGGGTATCCTGAAGCGAGGGATTCACATTCTGACACCTAGCGTCTTCCCACCATCGACAAGGCACAAGTCAGGACTGTGATGGAGTACTCTCCACTTGCCTGGATGAATATTGTAACTGTACTGGATTAGCTTGGCTAGATCTGCAGCCAGTTCTGGAGTGCAGGTCTTCAGTGCTACAATGGGATGTTGTCTGGTCTCATAGACTTTTCTGTTTCCTGTGCTCTCAGTTGTTTCTTGAAAGTAAATAGAGAGAAACTTTCTGCTGATTAGGGAGTCCCAGAATGGGGCTATCATCTAAAAATTAGAACAGAGATTTTCATTAGCGGCTAGAAATTTGGGTATATGAAGATGGGTTACAAATCTGCCAGAGAGTAGTGGAATCATATAACACAGAAATAGGCCTTTGGACGACCAGTATGCCATCAAGCAATCATTTACAGTACACCTACGCTACTCAAATTTTATTCTCTCCACATCTCCTCAACTCCCCCCACATTCTACCACTTGTCTACACATTAGAGGCAATTTACAGTGGCCAACTAACTTACTGACCTGCATGTCATCAGAACTTGGAAGGAAGCCGGAACACCTGGAGAAAATCCATGTGGTCATGGGGAGGGTGTGGAAACTCCACACAGAGGATCAGAATTGAACCCAAGCCCTTCTAGCTGTGAGGTAGTAGCTATACTAGCTGTACCACTGTGCTGCTATAATCTCATGGAATGGCGGAATGGCTTACACCTTTCCTGTGTTCCTAAATCCCATTAACATATAAATCAATGTTCTGTACTGAAGAAAAGCTTCTTTTCTGTTATTCCAATAATGTCAATAGATTTTCAATTCATGTATTGGAGCAAGTTGAAAGTTAGAGTTAGTATTAAATGGTGTTATCTTCACTAACTCTACCAGTGAGAGATCCAGGAAACTGGTATTAATTTAAGCTAAAATGTATGTAAATAATTCCCAGTTTCCAACATTTCTCATAGGTGATAAGTTAGTAGTGAGATATTAAATGGAACATGTAACTTTCTATACCACTAAAGATGGAGATATCCTCTGTAAAGACTGGCGAATCTTAAATTAAAACAAGAATCAGTTCAAATAAATACGCAGTAATTTAATCAGTAAGTTAATATAGATTCCAGCATCTGCAGAATCTCTCGTGTCTCCAAATAAATATTGTGTCGTTTTCCTCGACTATATTTGGAGGTGTGGGGAGGGGTTGGTGTTCATTATTTGTAAAACCTTGCTTTGGGTAATTGATTGGATTGACTGAGCTTCTGGAAGTACTGGAAGGAAGCATAGACCGTGGAAAAAGTGGTTTTAATTGGCTGAAAGTTATCAAAAATTGGTTAGATGGTGGAGGAAGCTGGTTGTCTAGGAACTGGGGCACATGAGAACTCCCCATAAGTAGAAGGTATTCCACCTCCAAATGCAAACAATTTTCAGCCTCTCTTGTGTTACACAGCACATCTGGTCATGTACACTGACAGTCATCTCACAGTCCTTCTGCTGCCAGAAAACAACTTACTACTGTAAAAATGGAATCTGGCACCTCCTTTCTGTCTGGAGAAGCTGATGAAATCTGGCTCTAGCAAGGAACTTGAAATTTGATTAAATCTGAACATTTGGCTGGTGTGTTGGTACAAACCCAGAACTGGTTTTATGGTAGATAATAATTTAAAGTAGCAGGGAACTCAATTTAAAATAAATTTGACAGGAATGGGTTGATTTTTCTTTTTGAAAGAAATTTCATTTGGTGCACAATATTTTCTTTTTGCTTAATATGTTTCCTCAATACATGGGCTGAAAATCCATTGCTGACTGGAATGATAGAAAAAGACCTCTTCATATGCCATTGATTTAAATTTTAATGGGATTTAGGAGGATAGGAACAAGAGCATACTATTCAGCACCTCAAGGCTTTCTGCCATTCAATGAGATTGTGTCTGATTTGGGTTGAAAATGGTGCTTTGCAATTTATGTGACCATCATGTTAAATGCCATTTGGTTTTGGTTTACACTTCTTTGTTTACTTAAATCCTGCCTCCTTGCCTCCAAATGTCCTGTCCAAATTAAGGTGATGCTTTTATATATGAGGTATATTTGGCTTTGCATAGGAAAAATTTATCCTTACTTGGCTCCGTTAAATGTAATGGTAGCCAGTGAGCATTATATTTGGCTTCTGGAATTTGGATCAATTGGCTTCATAAGTGGAGTGCTCCTTACAGTTCCTACTATATTTTATGCTTACTGTCACTTACTGAAGATAAATTTCTGGGGGAAACATCAATACTCCTAAGCGTAGAAATTCAAAATTTGATTGTAGGTTAGTGAGAGGGGATCTAAGTTGGGGTGAGATCAGGGTTCTTTTAGTGGATCAAAATTTTGTGGTGGAGTCTGGTTAGACAAACTTCACACCTTTTAGGCCAAAATACTCGAGCCCACAAAGTTGCATGAGTATGAGCTGATATCGAAGTATCAAGGTTCTGGGAGGTTGGTGTCTAGGAATTGAGAAATAAATGGAGGACTGAGGAGGAAAGTGAATTCAGGTGGGTAAGTTCACTCTCGAACTGTGTACAGAAAGAGGAGTAAAGCTATGGAAAGAAAGACTGGAGTACAAACAAGAGAAAAAAAGATCAAAAGGCAAGTAAAAGTAGAAATATTTCAAAGTTTGACCTTCTTAAGTTGTTTACGATTCAATAGCCTTCAAATGCTCACCTTTAAAGCAAGGAGAGATTGATTGGCAGTCATTGATAATTATCATGACATTAAAACAGTTGTTAAGTTATTTATTAGAGTTATAGAGTTATAGAGATACAGAATGTGGACAGTTAACCCATTGAATTGATGCCAGAATTACTTCCCACATTAATGGACAAATAATATTCAAATATAGCAACCTAAATGATCATTTTTTTGTAAAACCAACATAGTTCATCCAAGAACTGGCAGCGTAATTTGCAATTCACCTGGCACCTTTTTCTCACCATAGGTTGCCAGTCAATTTGCACATCAATAATGCCATCTATCATTCAGCCAATCTTTTAGCTAATTTGTGCCTGATGCTGTTAAGCAGTGATTGACTTCATTGAACAAGGCAGGAATGGTAAGAAAAGGCTGCCCCTTCCCAGAAACCCAAATAGATCTTCACCAGAAGAATCTGTCTGCCTTAAACGGCCACTTCTTCTGCCCTAATGGGGATAATGTTGAGGTCGTGCCCTTCAAGGAGAGTTAGCCCATGCCTTCCTCCGAGTGGTAATGTGTCCCTCTGACTTCATTGGCCCCCCTGTGAAGCAGCCACTAGGATAGAACTACAAGCTACACAGATGGTTGTCCTTCATATCTGTTAACCCTTTTCTTGGGATTTGGATCAAAATCAGTTCAGCCATTCTGCCTGGTGCCTTTTCAACAATGCAGAAACTTCACAGTGAGAGATTAGATCTTCTAGTTTTCCATACATGACAAAATACACCCCTTACTTTTTATCATTTTGAAGATTTCTTTCCCAGAACTTTATGTTTCTTTATTGCTAGTGATTAGTTAATCAGCAACAAAAGGTAAAATGGAGACACAAGAAACTGCAGATGCTGAAGTCTGTGAACTTCAACAAAACATAAAATGTGGGAATGCTAATCTCAGAAAGAAATGGTACATAGACATGCATATAATTCTATATAATTCCGTGACTCAGTTTACCTATGTTAATAAATATGATTCAGTATCCATTAGCGTTAAAACAGAATAAAAAGAGGAGGGAGTAGGGACTGTTCTGTCCTTATGTCTAATGACAACATAATTGTATTCACAGAAAAAAACCTTCCTGATTTTGCTATACAGAGCCATTCTTTCCCCAAGGTGCTCAAGCCAAACTAATATTCAAAACATATTTTAGACCACAGGAATGTTGCACTTCACTGAAAGAATTTGGCAGAAGGGAATAGATTACAAAAACCCATTGAAGGCAAAATAGGTTCACAAATTAACCAAATTGAAAAACACAAGAGAAATGATGAGTATTGCAGAAAACATCTTAATGGAGCAAATAATATCTTAAGGGAATATGTGGGTGCCCAATATTAAAAGCCAATGATTCAGGAAGAAGCTGGAAATATTCCACTGCAAGTATTATTGACTTCAGCAGAAAGCGACGTGGCCTTATGTATTGTTTTCACTTTGGAAGCCGTCAGTTTTTAAATTCCATTGCCTTTTTTTAAAACAAAATCATTATTACAGAATATATTCTGTTTATAATGCATTCTATGTAAACCAAAAGCGAGGATGTAAAATGCATAAACACATCACTGCAATATTTAATATCATTTTTTAAAATTTGAGCACCATTAAATTTTGAATACAAAATTAACCTATTTTTTGGTGGAAGAGTCTCATAAAATACTACCTCAATCAATGCAGGATCAAATAGGAAATAACATTTGAAATCCCGGTTGACTCTTAACTTGTACAAGAAAGATAAAGTAGTGAGGGATGGAGACTGTGGTAGTGGAGTTGGCTGCTGCTGGTGGACAGTTGAAGTTTTTAGCTGCTGAAGTTGCAATGTGAATGTTTTATCATGAATGAGGCTCTTTTCCAAATCTTTCAATGTTCATCGAAGATGGAATCCAAACTCTGCATTGTTGTTAAAAGGATAGTTTGTGGGGGGATGAAGAATAATCTCTTAACATATGAGGCAGGAGCCACCACGGGGGATACCCACCACATTCCTCTGTCAAGAGTACAACAATAAGATAATTCCGTCAGAAGAAAGAACATACATTTACACAACATGTTTCATGTCTACAGGACATTTTGAGATGCTGAACAGCCATGGACTTGCTTTCCATTTAAGGCTTTGTCTTTTCAAGTTCATAGGTAGAATGTGGGCATGACCAGCAAGGCAATTATTAAAGGCCTTTGCTAATTGCTCTTCAGAAAATGGTGGCAATTTACACTGATAAGATTGTTCAAACAGCAATGAAGTGAATGACCAGATGACCTAATTTGGTGATTTTGATTCAGAGCTGTTGGTAAACAGTCAATGCTTTGGGTCAAGACCCTTCATCAGGACTCAACCTACAAGGCATAAGTCAGGAGGATGGAATACTCTTCACTTGCCTGCATAGCTACAAATCCAGCAACTCTTAACAAGCTCCACACCGTCAAGACCGAAAGCCCACTTAACTGATGTCCCACTCACCATCCTGCTACCTATTCCCTCAACGACTGGTGCACAAAGGCTGCAGCACATAATAACTGCAAAGTGCACTGTAGTTAAGTGCAGCACAGTTGTGCATCAAATGATGCTGCTGCCTCACAGATCCAGTGATTTGAGTTTGATTCTGACCTCCAGTACTCTGCATGGAGTCTGCACTTTCTACCTGTGACCAAGTGGGTTTCCTATCCCAGAAATCTGCTAGCTGGTAGGTTAATTGGCCACAGTAAATTATCCCTGATGTAGGTAGGTTGTAGGAGAATCAGCAGGGTTTTGATGAGCATGTGAGCTTTATGGGAGATTAAATGAGGGATTGCTGTGAGAACCAGCATAAACTCGATGCACTGAATAGCTTCCTTCTATGCCATAAAGAACATGAATATCTGCAAGATCCCCTCCAAGTCATGCAATATTTTGACTTGGAAGTCAATGGCTGGTTCTTCAACATCAGTGGATTTAAATCTTCTCCTATAACACCACAGGGTTAAAGAAGGTAGCTATTACAGCAGCACCTTCACCACCATTATCCTCAACACAGGTGCTGCTCAAGGTTGCGACCTCAGTCCCCTACTCTACTCTCTATACACTCACGTCTGCATGGCCAGATTCTGCTCTAACTCCATCTACAAGTTCACAGATGACACCACCATAGTGGGCCGGATCTCAAAGAACGATGAGTTGGAGTACAGGAAAGAGATAGAGAGATTAGTGACATTGTGTCAAGATGACAACCTCTCCCTCAGTGTCAGCAAAATAAAAGAGCTAGTCAATGACTTCAGGAAGCGGGGTGAAGTACTTGTTCCATCTTTTTCGATGGTGCTGAGGTGGAAATGGTTGAGTGCTTCAAGTTCCAGGCATGCAAACTAAAACTTTTCACTGTATCTCAGTACATGTGACAATAATAAACCAGTTACCAATTACCTTCTCATGGGCAATTAGAGGTGGGCAATAAAAGCTGACATTGCCAGAGATGTCCAGATTCCCAAAAAACTGATCAAATAAAACATGCTCTTCTTTGAATTGTCACCTGAGGAAGGAGATGGATCTTATTTTAATACCTCTTTACAGAGGTAAACATATCTGTCTACTTAAATTTGGCAGAATAATGGTGTGGCCATATAACTTCCATGGAAGTTAAAGTTTAATATCAAGAAAAATTTCATGAAATTCACCATCAATCCTCTTTTTCTCTTGACCAAATTAAGAACACTTGAACATACAGCCCCTGACTCAGAGAGTAACCCTGAGTTTATAAAGCTAAAAACTCTGGTATGAAACTAGTAGTACATCACTTGGAATGCACAACATAAAAACATCTGCAAAGCAGAAGGTTTAATCTAAAAAGGTTGTAGTCTTCAATAAGCTCCAACTGAATCTCTGATGGATATTTTATAGGGTATGATATATACAGAACCCTTCTCAGTTAACTCAGATAATACAGACAACTTGAACCAGTGAATTGAAACCATGGGATCGACCATAATTTATGGTAAACAGTTTATTTATTTCCTGGTAGATTATCTCGAAGACAAGCTCTATCACTATTGCCTTTAATACATGCATATATACATGCATATATTGAAAGCATATATTGCCCAGATATCAAATGCTTATCAATGTTTTTAAACAGTATGTAATTTAATCTTCTTTTAGACCATTGCTGCCTTAATAGTTCAGATACTTAGAATATAATGCATTCTTCTGTTATCTCACATACTTCAATACTTGCCTGCAATTGAACCCATTCCTGTGCCTGGTAGGAATGGTCTGGTGTCTATGTTTAAATTATCATTGTCCTTCAAAGGGCTAATAATTTCATCAACACAGGGAGCCACACTTGTGTGTCCTGGGTCAGATTCAGATTAAAGTGCTCTCTGTAACAGCTGAGCTCCATTTTGAGCTCTGGTCAACTTCCATTGCAACTAAAACGAAAACAAAATCCAGCGGATGCTGGGAATATGAAATACAAACAAGAAGTCATAGAGAGTCATACAACATGGAAACTGGGCCTTCAGCCCAACAAGTCTATGGCACCACGAGCAGGCAGCAGGGAAGTGTGAAGGCGGTCAAGACTGTAATAACAAGAGACTTGATAGTTAGGGGGGCAGAGTTCTGTGGCTGCAGAAGGGGCTCCAGTATAGTGTGTTTCCTCCCTGGTGCCAGGGTAGAGGATGTCTCTGAGCGGTTGCAGAATATCCTCAAGGGGGAGGGTGAGCAGCCAGAAATCTTTGTGCACATTGACACAAATGACATAGGTAGAAAAAGGGATGAGGTCCTGTGGAGTGAATATTTTTTGGACTGGAGGCCCATGAGTAGTGGTGTTCCACAGGGGTTGGTGCTAGCCCCATTGTTATTTGTCATTTATATCAATGACTTGGATGAGAATGTACAGTAAGTTTGCAGATGACACTAAAATAGGTGGTGCTGTAGACAGTGAAGATGATAATCAGAATTTACAAAGGGATCTTGATTAACTGGGGGCCAAGGAATGGCAAATGGAGTTTAATTTAGATAAATGCGAGGTGTTGCAATTTGGGAAGACAAATGAGGGTAGGACTTATACAGTGAATGGTTGGGCCTTGGTGAGTGTTGTAGAACAGAAGGACCTAGGAGTACAGGTATATGGTTCCCTGAGAGTGGCCTCGCAGGTGGTCAGTGTGGTGAAGAAGGATTTTGGCATGCTGGCCTTCAACAGTCAGGGCACTGAGATTAGAAGTTGGGATGTTATGTTGCAGTTTTACAAGACATCGGTGAGGCTGCACTTGGTGTTCAGTTTTGGTCACCCTGCTATAGGAAAGGTATCATTAAGATGGAAAAATTGCACAGGAGATTTACAAGGATGTTGCTGGCACTTGAGGGACTGAACTGCGGAGCGAGGTTGATCAGGTTGGGACTCTTCATTGGAATGTAGAAGAATGAGGGGTGATCTTTTGGGTGCATATAAAATGAGGGGTAATATATAAAATAGGGTGAATGCGCACAGTCTTTTTCCCAAGGTTGGGGTGAGAGGGGAGAGATTTAATAGGAACCTGAGGGGCAACTTTGTCACCCAGAAGGTGGTCAGTATATGGAATGAGCTGCCAGAGGAAGTGGTTGAGGCAGGTACATTAACAGCAATTAAAAAGAACTTAGGCAGGTACATGGATAGGAAAAGTTTAGAGATATATGGGGCAAATGCAGGCAATGGGACTAGCTTTGATGGGAATCTTGGTTGGCATGGACCAGTTGGTCTGAGGGGCCTGTTTCTGTTCTGTATGACTCTATGACTCCATCCATGCCAACCATCAAACCCCCAGTTATACTAATCCTACACAAACCCTATTTTATTCTCCCCACTTTGCCATCAACAAATTAGGGACAATTTACAGGAGCCAATTAACCCAGCAACCCCCCCCCCCCAACTCTTTGGGATGTGGGAGGAAACTGGAGAACCCGGGGGAAACTCATGTGGTCACAGGGAAAACGTACAAACTCCACACTGACAGCAGTCCAGGATTGAAACGGGATCACTGCAGCTGTGAGTTCTACAAGTTACAACACTGTCCCACCCAAAGTGCTGGAAACAGTCAGCAGATCAAGCAATACAACAGAATTGTAAGTGTAATTGGGACTAAGTTGCCGAGAGTTCTAGTTTGGGTAGCCAGACTGGATGTCATTTTTTTGTATGTTGCTGGGTCATATCGCAATCATTTTTTGGTGTTTCTAAATGACAGTTACCACCCATCCTTAGTGACCACATTTAAGAGGCATGTTAGTATGATTATGGGAAGGAGCTGGGTAAGGACACAGGATTCCTTCCCTAAACGTTCTTGAGTAAACCAATTGTATTTTTATGATTTTTGCTAATCTCAACTTCTTATTTCTCTGTTTTATGTTGAATGCATATTCTGAGACAGATTTGAGATCAATTACACTGAACTACCAGTCTAGGAACATAATCACTACGTTAGAAACTGGACAGGCTAAGGTCTGTGTTCCTTGGAGCAGAGGAGGATGAGCAGCGATCTGATAGAGGTATACAAAGTTAGAAGGGGCATATATTAGGTAGATAGTAGAAAATTTACCCCATAGCGGGGGTGTCTAAAGCCAAAAGGCACAGGTTTAAGTAAAAGGGTAAAAAGTTTAGAGGAGATCTGAGGAAGAATTTCTTCACCCAGAGGATGGTTGGAACCTGGATCACACTGGCTGAGGGGGTGGTGAAGGCAAGTAATTTCACAACATTTAAGAAGTATCTTGATGAGCACTTGAATTGTTCAGGCACAGAAGGCTATGGGCTGGGTGCTGGTAAATGGGGTTTGTATAGATGGCTACCCAGAACAGTTCAGCACAGGAACAGCCCTTGGCCCATGATGCCAAACTAAACTAAATCTCTTCTGCCTGCACATGGTCCATATCCCTCCATTCACTGCATATTCATGTGTCTACCTAAAAGCCTCTTAAATGCCACTATTGTATCTGCTTCCACCACCATCCCTGACAGTGTGCTCCAGGCATCCACCACTCCCTGTGTAAAAAACTTGCCCTGCACATCTCTCTTAAACTTTCCCTCTCTTACCTTAAGTTCATGTCCTCTAGTATTTGAGAGCAAGGGTACTTGATGGTTGGGACAGGCCAGCTTCTGTGGTAAATGACTCTATGACTCTCTTATACAGTAATCTGCAATGCATGCCTCACTGTTACATATACTGCATGTCATGTTTCAAACTTTTCACACACTGCTTCACAAAATAAAATGTTGTGGATGCTGGAAATCTGAAATAAAACAAAAAACCCTGAAAATGCTCCACCAGTCAGACATCATCTGTGGAGCAAGAAACCGAGCTCACAGCTGAGGGAGAAGTCCTGACATAACTGCTGTCATTTCACCATGTAATCATCAGTAATTTTGTGATTTCTGCATGAACACGGAAACCCAGAGGTTGCTGGAAGTCAACGTGTGTAGTTTCCATGACTTCCCTCCAACACTAAACTCCACTGGACTTGGCCATGGAGAACAGTGAGTGAGTATGAGGTTGGAGAGATACCCCAGCACTGGTATGGAATCCTCTTGAACAACCTGTGGAAAGTTAGACCTGGAACAGTGGGTTCTTCCTCACTGGTTTCACTAATGGAGAAGAACTGTGGAAGACTAAGTGTCTGTATCTTTAAACTTTTTTTTAAAGTTTGTATCTGTTTAATTATTTTTATGTGTGTTTGTCCATTGTTTTAAATCAGTAATTTTTTCTGTTCTTTTTGAGTTTTTAGTCATTCTTAATCAGTTTGGAATGATCCTGGAAGTCATAAACATGTAGAAACATGCAAGAACTTTGACAATGTTGAGAGCCAGCAAAGCTTAGGGAACATCAAAGTGAATTGTCAAAGTTTTTAAGTGGACCTGTGGGCAGGACCCCCAACAACATGATGGAATTTACAATGTATAATGCCCTTTGTTGTGCAGGGCCTTGGCACTGAGGATTGGTTTTTAGAGAATATACACCTGTCCTCATTGAGGGGTCAGCGATGGAAAGAGTGAGCAACTTCAAGTTCCTGGGCATCAACATCTTGGAGGATCTATCTTTGGGCCCAACACATTGATGCAATCACAAAGAAGGCATGTCAGCGGCTCGACTTCATTATAAGTTTGAAGAGATTTGGTATGTCACCAAAGACACTTGCAAATTTCTATAGATGTACGGTGGAGAGCATTCTGACTGGTTGCATCACCACCTGGTATGGAGGCTCCAATGCACAAGATCGGAAGGGGCTGCAGAGGGTTGCAGACTCAGCCAGCTCCAACATGGGCACAACCCTCCTCACCATTGATGACATCTTCAAGAGGCGGTGCCTCAAGAAGGCAGCATCCATCATTAAGGAACCTCACCACCCGGGACATGTCCTCTTCACATTACTGCCATTGGGGAGGAGGTACAGGAGCCTGAAGACCCACACTCAACATTTTAGGAACAGCTTCTTCCCTTACACCATTGGATTTCTGAACGGTCCATGAACCCATGAACACTACCTCATTATTCCTCTTTTGCACTATTTATTTATTTTTGTAACTTACAGTAATTTTTATGTCTTGCACTGTACTGATGCCACAAAACAACAAATTTCACGACATATGTCAGTGATAATAAACCTGATTCTGATTCTGGTGGTGAATGCGGGCAACTCATCACCGATCACAAGATCTGGTTCAGGATTTGAGATAAATGAACTTTCATTCAGAACTGGAAATACTGAGATCAACAAGTTTTAGGAGGGAGTGAAAGGGGGAAGGAGAGGAAAGAACAAAAGCAATGATAGGAGAAGGCAGGAGAGGTTAAATGATGAATGGGATCAGGATGGAAAGCAATGGGCAGCAGTAATGAGATGAAAGGTGGAGGCAGTGGAAGTGCAGATCAAAGTAGCAGAATAATTAATAGAAAATATTGGGACACAGGAGACTGCAGATGCTGAAATCTGCAGCAACGCACAAGGCACTGGAGGAACTCAGCGGGTCAGGCAACACCTGTGAAGGGAAACGGACAGTCGACACTTCAGGTCGAGACCCTTCATCTGGACTGAAAGGAAGAGGGGAGATAATCGGTATAAAATGGCGGAGGGAAGGGGTGAAGCAAGAGTTGGCAGGTGATAGGTGGACCCACGTGAAGGGGTGTGTGGGGGGGGGGTTAGAGGCAGATGAGGGAGGGAGGAGAGTGGGAGTGATGTCAGAAGTTAGCAAGTGACAGGTGGGAGGGGCTGAAGGTGATGGAATCTGATAGGAGAGGAAGGTAGGGCATGAAATAAAAAGAGTGAAGTGGGGTGGGGAATTGGTGGGAGGAGTGTGTGTGGGTGATGGGCAGATGGAGAGGGTTGGGGGAGGGGAAAGAGTTATGGTGATTTTGTTTATATGTTGGAATATTGAAAATATTGGATTGTTTAATTGGATTGGATCGGTGAACTCCAGTGTGTAAACAAGAAGTCTTGCATTTGTATCTCCCTTTCCGTGTTCCAAAACACTTTATAGACAATTAGGCAGTTCTGCAGTCCTGTTGTAATAAAGGAAATATAACATGACATACATCAAGAATATAAACCAAGATATAAACAAAATTCCACCCATACATTGGTAGAAATTGTGCTTCTTTCTTTTACCCCCCTGACAAGCTGCCAATGCATCTTTCAAGACTCGGTGAGGGTCTGTCCTGGAAACGAGGGGAGCAAGCTATTTTCTGGTTTGCATGACGGTCAAAGGGAATACCCTAGTAATCCGATCTAATCCCGCGGATTCTATTATTTTCTCGAAGTGGGCTGCACCAAAATATCTAGGATCTTTCAGGATGCTGGAATGCCTTTGGTCGGTAAGAATAGCCTTCAGTGGGAGGGATACGCGGAGGCTCTATTGTCTGTGCAGTTGTCACACAGGAGGGAGCCCGTGAAGGTGACAGAAAGTGGAGTTGCTTTGCCTTGAGTTTGCAGACAGCTGCAAAAGGAACAATCTCTCGTAACACTATATATTCATGCTAAAGAATAACTTTGTAAAATTTCGTTAAAAGGACTAGGACAAAGTCAGACCTCTTTCTTTTCTCTTTCAGCTGTTTTTGTCCTGAGCGGAGAGATTATTTTTCTTGGACTTTCGCCCGGAGGTGACCTGTGATCTGTTGGCGATGGGAAGGCTGGACAACCTTGGCTTGTTGACTCTCGCCCTCAGATACAACCTTACGGTAGTCGGTGAGTGAGACATGTTGAAATGCTGCCAGTGGATTGAAGATACGGTGTCCTATTTTTTGTTCTTACTGTATAACATGGTCTTAATTGCTGAAGATATCAGAGGGGCGTTGATGAAACGCTTTCTCATTCAAAAAGTACTGAGGGGCTGGAACTGGCTGCCTGAGAGGGTGATGCCGGCAGAACCCTTCAGCAACTTTAAAAGGGACCTGAATGAGCATTTGAAGAGCGGTGGCCGAGAGTCAGGAGGTGAGAGTATCCTCCATCACTCATTATATCCAGTATCACTCAGCCGATATGGACACGATGGGCTGAATAGTCTCCATCTGTGCTCTAAACATGTTATTTTCTGTGCAGATGAAATGTTGCAGAGATTATGTTTGTTCGGTTCCTTCGGAAATGGTTCTGGTGATCAACGCATCCTCAGGACTGTTACCATGGATGGCATTATTGCAAAGTGCACCCCTTTATTAAAATCTTCTGTGCCTCTACAATACTTCACAGAAATTGCTGGAAATACTTAGCAGGTCAGGCAGTATCAATGGGAAGAGAAAAAGAGTTTGCCTGCCAAAGTAATATATTCATTTTGTGCAATAATGTCTTTTGGATTCTACTGTGTTAAACAGATAAGGAACCATGTATTCAGAAAGTGTCAAAATTAATGAAGTTTTGTTTTGCAAAATTGTTGTTAATAAATGTTTATAATCTCCTGAGGCATTATGTTCCTCACCCCCCGTTGCTTTTTGCAGTCAATTTGAATATTTTGTGACTGTTTTCCTCTTTTGGTGAGTCCTAAAAGGGTGACCAAAGTTGCTTACCCTTTTTATGTCAAGTTGAGATCAAATGGCTTCCCGCTTTCATTCGGCTATTCCCAGATTTAAAATTGGTGCTGGTAAATGGAGCTAAGGGAAACACTAAACACATCCCATGTGTTTCTTCTTTACTAATGAATATTTAGACATTAATTCATTTAATCATCATTCCTTTACATCTGACACAGTGTGGTTAGAAAGTTTTAAATATGATTTATACTTAGACCATTAAAAATAATAAAATAAGTGAATTAAAGTGACTGTTTCCTGCTGCTCTCAAAATCTGTTGAGCGAACCCAGCTCCGCAAACTAATGTAATCAGAGAATGTCTGCATTTGAGAGTGAAGGCATTGTGGTTTGGTGGCATAGGTTTAACCAGATGGAAGGTTTGACAGATGGATGTGAAAGTTCAAGAAGTGTTGCCCATTTTGTAGTTTCACTCATAACTAACCTGAAATTCTGCAGTTTAATAAACCACTAAACTTACCTGCCCTCAGATTATGGGTATAATGTGGATGCATTTGCGAAGGAAATTCTAGGTTTCTTTCTCTATCTCTGTGTGTTCCACTTTTCAATCAATTCTTCTACTCTTTTCCAGGTTATTTTCATGCATTTCTGTATTCTGTGTCTATGTACAGTATTTAAATTTGTATAAGAAATGTCCATGCCATACCCAAACTCTCAATCAATGCCCTTAACTTCAGACAAAACCCAAACCTCAGTGCCACCGTGTGCCTCTAAACCCAGTTTAAAAAGATCCCAATCAGGCAACATAAGTCTGTGAGGACCAGAAAATTGGTAATGATTTCATGCATTAATAAGGGAGTATGCACTCAAGCCAGTTAAAGTTAGGACATTATGCAAACCGACATGCTTACGTGAATTACCCTAATTAAAGCCTTCCTAACTTAGAGTAATAAATAATCTTTTTTGAACTAATGCTATCACCCATAAGTAAAAACGTTAGCAACAAAGCAACACTAAATTGCAACACCACAATTTAACAATGTTATAGCCAGCCAGAGCACAGATGGTTGAGAAATTCCCCTGTCAATCAAGCACCCTGCTTTGTGACTTAGATTGGTTTCATGCCCAGCATTTATGTATTACTTAATACATTTTTCTGGCGAGATACCCAGCTTTCATTGCGCAAATTTGTTGGCGTTTCCTGTTCTCCTTTTTGGACTCTGCTTTCTGAGTAAATTGAGTTTATTTTATGGTACATTGTACTCCTTGCCATGAGTCATATGCTGAGTCCCACTTAAATCTTTGGTTGATGCTGTATTATCATTAATGTATATTTTATAAATGACAATTTCAAATTGAGATTACATAACCTCATTATCTGTGTCTAAAAATGTGATCAGTTGTCTACTTACATCGGTGATCAGGATACTAATAATATTAAACAAACTTGCAAAGGTTGCCTCACCATTCCTGATGGTACTTTCTAAATACCCCTGTCAGCAGCTCAGCCTGTGAAAGCAAGTTAATGGATCATTGTTCAACATTGTAAAATTGAGATGCACTGTCATATCTGGGAAGAAGTCAGTTATGATTTTTTAAAAATAGCTTACATATGGAAGACTACAACAGTGACTATAACTGAAAATGCAATGAAAAATTCCTATCTCCCTTTTCTACTCTTAATGAGCGAAATCCCAGATAACACACAAAGACATGGCCATAAAACCATTTGTCTGGGGATAGTGGCCAATGGAGATGGAATGGCTGAAGGCAAGATGACTCATTTTTCTTCCTTCATTCATGGGACATGAGTATTTATTGCTCACATCTAATCAAGGCTCCATCACAGTGGATCTGTAGTTACATCAAAGCCAGGCTGGGTAAGTTACTGAATTGACAATGACTCAAAGGGGAGAAAAGTTTACAGAACCAAGGAGAAATAAAAATAACTGTAGATAACATAAATCTGAAACAAAACCTGAATTGACAAAGGGTTTCACAACCCAAACTGTTAACTCTGTCTCTCTATCCACAGATGGTGCCTGTCCTACTGAGTGTTTCCAACATTTTCTGCTTTTTTAAAATTTCTGCTGGTAGAAAGGTCTTCTTATAATCTTGTAGCATCCCAGTTTTGTTAATCCATGAAGAACTGGTTCAGAAATGCCTAGCAGGACAAAAAACAGAACCAAATGAGAGACTGTCCAAGCTTATTTTGCCCATCAGTACATCTCTTCCTACACTTGAGCAATTTATTGTTAGAATTGCTTTTGCATTTTTCTGAAGAAGTGGTCATGTACTTCAACTTGGCCTTATTTGTGGTTGGTAATTGCAATTAGTCAGGATTCCCATTCCTCATTTGTACCGAACTATCCTTGCCAGTAAATGCGGGATGAGGGCAGGATCAGCCTTGGCTAAGCCAGCAGCCACTTTCTAAATTCACATGTTAACAACATCTATTGTGCCCAGGAGTTTGCACCTTTCAGTGATGGGTAGGGATAGGAACTACCAGCTGGATGCAGAAACCTTTGGAGCTATTTTGTAATCCTGCTTAATTTCTAAGAAAGGAATTGAAAATGAAGGATTGATGAGAATGGATATGTACTCAAGAGTTTTCCTTGAAATCGGGAGTGCTTGGCCCAGCATTTACAATATTAAGTGGAAGTGGTAGGGGGAGGAGAATGCTTAACAGCTGAATACTGTTTTTATGTTATCTGTTTAAATATTCATAGTATTTCTTCCCTTCAGTCTTTTATTTTGCCACTTTCCAAATGAGGAAATCTTTATTTCGTCATTTACAGTGTATCAGTCCATTTATTCAACAAACAAACTGCTATTTCTACAAGAGGACATGTTGACTGGTTTACTTGGTCAGAGAAAACTTGAGAACGCATCGCATTCATGAATCCATTTCCAAAGGTCCTGACCACAGTTCTAGATCTGCCCACTCCACAATGAGTGGGAGAAGGCTTGAATGTTTCGGGTGGGAAGGGGGAAGAGAGTATGGGTTAAAAAGCAAAATATACAGCACCCACGCTGCTGCACGCCTATTTAATTTTTGGTGAGGTGGGGCATTTGAGGGTCCTGCTGTGGCACGATAGGACATATTAATATATTTAAAACAGGCTTCTTCAATATGACTGGAAATTAACTCTTTCCTGGCGATGGGATGGGAGGGGTTGGTGGTGAGGAAACATAGAGGAAGGAGAAGCTGGGTCCACAAGATAAGTGGATCCATTTTCATGTCTTGTGGACCAGGAGGGAGTATCAGAACATATCCCAACCATGAAGCCTTCAGCTTTGGCAAAGGCTGATCATCAGCCTCTCCACACCCTTCAGTCATAATCACCCTCTAAACCCGAATGCCAACATGTACGCAGTTGTGACCACATTTACCTGCCTGCTAGGTGGTGGCTGCAGCTACAACATATTAATCAGGCCCTGCCATGGTTGCAGGCCACTGCATTACCTGCATTGCCAACCTTTTCAGCTGTTTCAGACTCATCTTGCACCCAGTTCAAGTCTCTGTAAATATGGGACCCAGTTCTCATAAAGTATTTATAAAATAATTATATAATGTTGGATTTATTCTTGACAGATTGTTGATGGGAATATGGGGTGAACAAAATAGGATTGGCATAAATGGGTAGTTTGTAATTGGCACAAACTTGGTGGATCAAAGTGCTTGTTTCTGTACCATTTTGTGACTAATCATTTCAGTAATTCCGAATTGAAAATTAACCAGAATTTGTGGGAAATATTTTTCTCTTCTTTGTTCATGTCAATAGCAAAGCCAACATTTATTCTCCATCACAAATTGCTTCCAGTGCATTTCAGAAGGCCATTACATACTAACCAGATTGGTGGTTCTGGGGCCATATATTGATCAGATGGGGTGTAATTGACAAATTTCTTTTCCCAGACGACTTTACTGAACAAGATATGTTTTTACAATTCAGTTGTTTCAAAGTCACCATTTCTGATTTTTTAAAAATTAAATACTTATCTCTAAAGTGCCCAGCTCCCATTATGGTGTTCAAGCTCATATTGCCAGACCAGCAGTTTAGGATTCTGGATTCTGGAAGTTTTGTTATACCATTGGCATCAACTTTTCAGGGTTAAGTTGTGCGATCAAGAAAGTGTTGCCAAATGATTCAGCACCATGACCTACATAAAATAAAATGGTTTACAACAAGTTACCACATAGTTTTATTGCAGAAAGTGGCAATGGAATGAATTGAGGTATTCTCCATTGAAACAGTGATTTAGTCCTGGATATTAGTCCTAGTAACTTAACCACTGTCCTACTGAGCCCCACAGTGTTAACTCTTGTGACAACTCGTCCACAAAACAACAGTGGCTCTGTTATAAGTGGTTCATTATCTGTGAAACCCTTTGGTAAACCTTGAGTATATGACAGATTTACTAAAATCATAGTTTGTTCTTGTACTGAGTTAAAAATCCAGACTTGTTATATTCCAAGACCACATGTATTCTGGTTGATGAGTTTTTACGTGGCTCCTTATAAGAGCAGGAAGCACTTTTCCAATGCATAATCAACACATGTTGCCTTGTGTCAATTACACCTGTGCCAGCACTTTGAAAGAGATTATTAACTGGCCCCAGTACCTCGCCTAAAAATGACATGTTCCTGGAAAGGTGCAGGCCATTGAGTCCCCATCACAGCCCCAATGCTGGAAAGTTCTGTGGTTCTGTCCAGCCCCAGGCCAGAAGCTGAAAGACCTTCCCCCCATTTACTTGCCTTTGTGAAGTGCTCAAAGGAATGCAACTGAGGCTAGGGTCTGGTTTCAAGCACTGGTTTTTGGGAGTGGTTGCGGGGTGTAGAAGCATCAGCTGGGCCTCTGGACTTTGATGTTTAGGCCAAACCATTGGAATCAGAATCAGGTTTATTATCACTGACACACTTCGTGAAATTTGTTGTTTTGTGGCCGCAGTATAGTGCAAGACATAAAATTTACTATAAGTTACAAAAATAAATAAATGGTGCAAAAGAGGAATAACGTGGTAGTGTTCATGGGCTCGTGGGTTTGTGATTGCAGGTGATGACCAGAATAAGCCTGGGGAGGTGTGGAACAGCATGATCAATGGGTGTGTCTGAGGATCTGTGGGGTTCAGGCAGCCAGAAGATGGGTGGGGGAGCAGGAGTCAGGTTGACCATTGAGGGGCATGAAGGAGAATGCCCTGATTGGTGTGGAGGGCTAGGGTATCACTTTGGAGACAGGCTGATGGTGTTTGAGGGGTTTCATTGAGGAGCTGCCACGACAAGTAAGTATCTTAGTTAAAAAGGATCTATCTGAGCCATGTTTCCAGCACCAGACTCCAATGTCTGCACAAGCATTTAACTAATGTCGAAGCAGCTTCCAGGGGCCACCTGTGTGGACCATATTCCAGTTGTGTAATGTTTGCAACTGAATACCACTGTATGGTGTCAGGGCTTCTGTGCATTGCCTGCATGGAAGATTGGGAAGGGAAATCATAGATTCACAGCAAGTCCCTGATTTTCCTTCATGATAATGTTTTATGGGTACTCGCATGGGCCCCAGCTATACCTGCCTCTTCATTGGCTATGTTGATCAGTTTCTGTTCCAAGCCTTTCTCCACTATATCGACAACTGCATTGGTGCCACCTCTTGTACTTGTGCGGAACTTGACAGTTTCATAAATTTCGCCACTAATTTTCACCCTGCTCTCCAATTCACTTGGACTATCTCTGACACCTCTCTCTCCTTCCTCGATCTTTCTGTCTCCATCTCAGGAGATTCCTTATCCACTGACATCTTCTACAAACCCACTGATGCCCACAGCTACCTCAATTCCAGCTCCTCCCACCCTGTCTCTTGCAAGGATGCTATCCCTTTTTCTCAATTTCTCTGCCTCCACCGCATCTGCTTGCATGATGCGGCTTTCCACTCCAGAACATCCGAGATGTTCAACTTCTTATCTAACTGGGGCTTCCCCCCGACTGTGGTCGAGAGAGCTCGCACCCGTATCTCTGCCATTTCCTGCACTTCCGGTCTCACCCCACCTTTCCCAGACCCAACAGGGATAGGATCCCCCTTGTCCTCACATTTTATCCCACCAGCCTACATATTCAACACATCATTCTCCAACATATCTTTCTCTGCCACTTCTGCCATCTCCAACGGGACTCCACCACCAAGCATATCTTCCCCTTCCCACACTTTTCTGCCTTTCGCAGGGACCGCTCTTTCTGCGACTCCCTAGTTCACTCCTCCCCCCCGCCATCCCGCTCCCACCCTGGGAACTTTCCACTGCCCCCACTATAGGTGCAACACCTGCCCCTACACCACCTCCATCACCTCCATCCAGGGACCAAAACAGTCCTTTCAGGTGAGACAGAGATTCACCTGCACCTCCCTTAATATCATCGACTGCATTCAGTGCTCCAAGTGTGGCCTCCTCTACATTGGTGAGACCAAACGCAGACTAGGTGACCGTTTCGCAGACCACCTGCACTCTGTCCGTAACAGCGATCTGCATCTCCCCATTGCCAGTCACTTCAACTTCCCCCCCCCCCAACACTACCACTGATAGGACATTCCTCAGCCTCCTCTACTGCTGGGAGAATTCCAAGCGCAAGCTGGAGGAACAGCACCTCATTTTCTGTCTTGGAAGCTTGCAACCCAATGGCATGAACATTGAATTCTCCCACTTTAAGTAATCCCCACCCACCTTCCCTGCAACCCCTCCCCGCCCACCATGCTTCTTCTCTTCTTCCCTTTCCTTGCCCATCTCTTTTTTCTACCTTCTTCCTTTCCCTCCTTACCTTTGACCCATCCCCCAGTGGATCTGCTCTCCCCTCCTCCCCCGCACCTGCCTATCACTGTCTCTTACCTGCATCTACCTATCACCACCTTGTGCCCACCCACCTCCCCTCTTTTGTCCACCTGTCACTGCTCTGCTTTTCCCTCCTATATATTGGGCTTCCCCTTTTCCTATCTTCAGTCCCGAAGAAGGGTCCTGACCCGAAACGTTGACCGCCTGCTTTTCTCCACAGATGCTGCCTGGCCTGCTGAGTTCCTCCAGCATCATAGTGTTTTTCATCTAGATTCCAGCATCTGCAGTCCTTTGTTTCTCCAATGTTTTATTGAAATTGAGTTGAGTAGCAGTTTTAAATATTTCTAGGCCTATAATATTTCCCCACAGCCCTGTAAATTTGTTTACATGGGAATGAATCTCATGAATATATTATAGAGTTATACAGCATGGAAACAGGCCCTTTGGCCCAACTCGTCCATGCGGACTGTGTTGCCCAGTGAGCTAGTCCCATCTACCCGCATTTGGCCCATAGCCCTCTACACCTCTACTTTCCATGTACTTATCTAGATGGCTTTTAAACATTGCTAATGTGCCTGCCTCAACTACTATCTCTGGCAGCTTATTCCAAATACTCACCACCCTTTGCTTGAAAAAGCTGCCCCTGGTGTCACTTTTAAATCTCTTGCCTTGGATCTTAAACCTATGCCCTCTAGTTTTTACTGCCTCCTCCCTGGGAAGAAGACTATGTGCTTTCACCCTGTCTATACTCCTCATGATCTTATATACCCCTATCAGGTCACCTCTCAATCTCCTACGTTCCAGGGTATAAAGTCCTAGTCCACGCAACCTCTCCTTGTAACTCAGGCCCCCAAGTTCGGGCAACATCCTGGGAAATCTTTTTTGCACTCTTTCTAGTTTATCAATCAAGTAATCAACATAAGTTCGAGTGGATCCATTGCTGTAGATATTTTTATTGTCAAATGTGAAGATGGTTTCCCTAAATTATTCATTTTTGAATTATAAGTGCTGTCTATTGTAACAGTGCTCTGAATGTAACAATGCAATATTTGTTCTGTGCTTTTTTGCAGGGAAGATCTGGATTACAGTAATAGTATTGCTTCGCCTACTTGTAATCATTGGCATTGGCTATCCTCTGTACCAGGACGAGCAAACAAAATTTACATGTGACTCCATGCAGCCAGGGTGCTCCAATGTGTGCTATGACACCTTCTCCCCCATATCTCACTGCAGATTTTGGTTTGTACAGGCAATCGTGCTCTGTCTGCCTTTGGTGATCTTCATTACTTACGTCACTCACAGGCTGCCCCTGCAAAATGCAAACAACCCTTGCCAGCATCCTCAAAACCCAGTAGAGACTTCATCAATCAGAAAAGTGCCAGTGGGAAGAGCTTCTTTAATACACAGAAGCTGTGAGACGAACCTTGGTTTAGAGGACGGCTGTGGTGAACCTCAGGCAGTAAATGACGATCTCAGAACAGGGCAAAGAATTCATAATTTTTGTGAGGCATATGTGCTTCAATTACTTCTGAGAGCTTTACTGGAAGCAGGATTTGGGGTCAGCCAATATTACTTGTTTGGATTTTTTGTCCCAAATAAGTTTGTTTGCTCCAGTTATCCATGTGCCAACATAGTGACATGTTATCCGTCCAGACCCACTGAGAAAACTCTGCTGGCTAACTTTATGTTTGGAGTCACTGGACTCTCATTTTTGCTGAACTTAGTAGATTTAATTTATGTCACTAAGCAAGGTGTAAAACAAAGCAAGAGGAGGAAGTTGCTGATGAGGAACTTTTATCAAGAAGAGCCCTATCACGATATCCCAACTGACACCCATGTGCTTCCTGAGCAGAAAGCAGTCCAAGAGTATGGTCTGCATGTGCGTGAAAGGCATGAAAGTGATGCAAGTGCTGCCAGTGAAGCATCTTCCAAATTAGGACAGGAGAAAGGAGCCTTTAAAGAGCCGGAGGTGCTTTTGGAGAACGTGGCCCTCTCCAACACCAACAGCAACAACACACACCTCACCACGATCGCACCATCCCCAGGCTCCACAGGAAGAACTGCCGACAAGGATGCTGGGAAGTCAGCCCTGTGTGTGAGCGAGCAGGGGATTGCTGCTCATTCATTCAAGGGGTGCGCAGGGGAGCTGCTGGATCAGCAGGGTTCCAGATTACGCCAACACGCACTGCAGAAGTCTGCTGCATCTCCAGTGAGCAACAGCCAATTGATAGAGGAGTACAGGCTTGTTCATATGCGGATTACAGACAATAAGGATGGTAGGAGAAAGAAATCTGAATGGGTTTAGGGGCAGAAGTCAAAAATCCTCAATGAGAACAACTAACCTCTGCTGAAATGCTTCACCTATTTGGGATATTCTTAGACGTACTTTGAAACAGTGGTGTGCAGTGACAATAGTTAGGCTTGGTTGAGTGTAAACTGGACTAAAGAGTTATTGTCCCACGAGGACAGCAGGTGGTGCTGTATATGTAGTAATGGCAAGCGAAACCAGGTCAGAGCAGCAGAATGTCAGCGTGGAAGTCTCCGGTGAATGACTCGATGGTTATCTGCTTGAACTTGTTCTCATACAATGGAACTGAAGGATCGCTTCAAGGTGCTTTTGAACAGTAGCATAACTCCATAATAGTATTCAACCCCAGATGTCATACAAGTAAATCTGGTTGTTTCAAATTTTAGTGTCAAACTCCAGTAGAAAAAAAACTGGATGCTTTTATAGAGCACCTTTCACAGCCTCAGGACATCTTGATGTGCTTCATAGTCATTGATGTAGTCACTGAAATGTAATTAGTATTCTAACGCAGGAAACTCCTAAAAACCAAAATCAAAAAAACTGCAGATCTAAAGATTCTTTTCTCTCTCTGCATATGCTGCCTGACCCGCTGAGGTTTCCAGCATCTTCTGTTTTCATTTCGAGCTCCAAAATCATATAAATCATAGAATCATATGGCATGGAAACAGGCCATTTGGCCCAACTTGTCCATGCTGACCAATTGGTATTGATATTGGTTTATCATTGTCACTTGTACCGAGGTACAGTGAAAAACTTGTCTTGCATACCGATCATGCAGATCAATTCATTACACAGTGCATTTAATCCCATGGCCCAGTACTTGGTCCAGAGCTCTCTGAGCCTAAGTAATTCAAGTGTTCATCTAGACACTTCTTAAATGCTGTTAGCAACCCAGCTTCAACCCCTCTCTAAAGTAATGCATTCCAGGTACTTACCACTCTCTGGGTGAAGAAGGTCCCCCTCATATCCTCTCTAAATCTCATTCCCCCGACCCTAAACCTATGTATAGTTTTATCTATCTTTGATATGGGGCAAAATTTCCTGTAGTTTCCCCTCATAATTTAATATATCTCAATCATATCCCCTCTTAACCTCCTCTGATCCAGGAGAAAAGATCTAGCTTCTCCAGTCTCTCCTCATAACACAACTGGTCCATCCCGGGCAACATCCTGGTGGATCTCCTCTTAACCCTCTCCAGCGCTATCACATCTTTCTCATACCTCGGTGACCAGAACTGCATGCAGTACTCTGGCTGAGGTCTAACCAAGGTGCTATAAAGTTGGAGAGCAAGTTCTGTATTCATTGCCCTGACTAATGAAGGCCTGTATCTGTATACCTTCCTAACTATGTTGTCTACCAAAAGTTGTACCTCCCCCTCACAGGGGTATCAGCCTAGATTTTTCCCTTCAAGTTTTTGGAGTGAGACTTCAATCTAAGTCCTTCTTACTGAGAAGTGAAAGGACCAGCCTAAAAATAGACATCAAAGGCACAGAGAAACTGTAGCAAATCACCAGTCACTTGCAATAGATATTATAGGTTTATGAATTTTTGACCTGCAATCCCAAAAATGCAAATGAATTTGATTTACATTGACTCACGATAATGCCATTGCTTTTCCTGCAGAAAACAATTGAAAATATGGGGCTGGGTCAATAAATGTCTCATTTAAACTGTGTCAAATTTGCAGCTTAAATGAGCCACTTATCATGCATGCCCTTGATCCCTAGCAGTGCTTGGTCAGAAAATTCAGAACACCACAAAGCTTAGCTATTGGGCCAATAAATTCCTAACTTATACTTCCTCCAGCCATAGAATTAATAAGTGAAAATACATGCATATTTTATTCCACTCAGACTGCATTCCAATCTATTTTATAGGGAAACAAATAAAAAAAAGATTGGTGAGATGCATAGAAACATCAACAACTACAGAAACTAGTGCAATTTCCAGCACCTGCAGTCTCTCGTGTCTACAGAAACTAGGGCAATTATATAATTGGTCACATATTTAATTCTACTAAAACATGCCCAGAGCAATATTTAGTATGTGTCCATCATTATCTCAAATTGCTTTGAAAATGGTATCATTTTCCTCTTAAATGCAATGCAACAAATCATTCTATTTTAGATGATT
Source organism: Pristis pectinata (assembly GCF_009764475.1). Taxonomy (NCBI): domain Eukaryota; kingdom Metazoa; phylum Chordata; class Chondrichthyes; order Rhinopristiformes; family Pristidae; genus Pristis; species Pristis pectinata. The sequence goes on along the minus strand of NC_067409.1, from coordinate 23,801,091 downwards.
TAATCAAAACATTTATTCAAGACTGCAAAGTCCACCTCAATATGAATCGCCAGTACTTAGCAAGGCTGGTTAAGCAACAAATCATGACTTGAAATGTTTTCAAGGGTTAACTAAATTAATTAACGAAGTCATATCTCAAAAAAGTTCATGTTGTGTATGAAAATGTTGCTATATCTGTGCATTGAGTGAATATAACAAAAGTTTTCACTGTGTTCTCCCTCTGTACTTTCATATTAAAATGGCATCAAGCAGTTTTTAAAAGACTTGATTATTATAGACAGATTTGGAGCTGAATGTTCCTTTCCATTAGATTCCACTGGCACATCAACCTCTTAGCAAGTGCAGTTGGCACTACTCAAAATTGATGGAAATGTTTAGCAGGGGATCAGTAATTTATAGAACCTCAGTGCTTGTATATGCATCTAAAATCCTTATGGGTCTTAATTTTCTACCCTTGTCAGGAAGGCTGCAGTCATCATACACTGTGATTAGTGATGGGACTGGGCCTCTGCATTTGATTGAAGAAATTTCTCCTCATCTCAGTCCTTATGGCTGATCCTTGTTCTGAAACCATGAATATGACACCTATTCCAGACATCCCAGCCTGGGAAGCCATTTTCCCTACTTCCAACTTGCCAACCTACTTCTGAATTGCCTTAATGAAATCACATTCCATTCTTTTGACCTTTAGAGAATAAAGGAAGAATCAACCCAATCTCCCCAACAGAACTATTCCCCACCCATGATCACCCCACTCCATCGATTCACTAACCTGGAAACTCTCTGTGAGCCTTGATAGTATTTCCTCTAAGATAAGTTAACCTTTCATTTCTAAGAGCTCTAAACTGTAAACAACCAATGGATCTGTTTATAGCTGTCATATCTTGTCGTGTATTGTGGTGGAAAATTAGACATCTAATTGGAAGAGGATGCTCCTTGAACATTCCGATTCTCAGTGATATTAGAAACAAGCACACATCTGGAAGTCAAGGCTGAACTACTTACATCCATCTTCCACCAGGTGTACTGAGGCACACTTCAACTCTTCCTGATGATGCACGTATTGTAGAAAATAGCATAGAGGTGGAATGTATACATTGAGAGAAAATGGGCATGAATGACCTGAAACCAGGATGGGTGAGCTTCTGCTCTGCATGCTTCTGGTAGGAGTTCATTTCAGGTCATTCTCAGGCCCTTGCCTGTTTGGTTTGCCCTATAGTAAATACAGAACCACAGAAAACGGGAACATTTACAACACAAAAGGAATCTGTTTGGCCCATTGTGTTCATGCTAATCAATGAAAATAAATACCTGGCATAATCGGTCCTCCAGCACTTTGTTTGTAGCTCCACAGGGCATGGGTCTTCAAGCACACAGCCAAGTTTCTTTTTAAAGTTTTCTGCCTCTATCATGCTTTCAGGCATTGAGTTACAGACCCCGACCACCTTCCAGGTGAAAACAGGGCTTCTCCTCAGGAAAGCCTCAAAGCAGTTGTAGTCATTACTTGGTTAAGAGAAGGGCAGGACTGGCAGCACAACATTCCAGGGTTCAGATGATTCAGATGTGAGAGATAGGGATGTAAAAGAGGTGGGGGAATTGCATTACGGATTAGGGAGAATGTCAGTGGATGTTGTCTGCATAGACTTTAGCAAAGCTTTTGAGTGATGAGAGATATTGAGGCTGTGGTCGAGTAAAAGAAGGAAGCATACATTGGGCTTAGGAGGTCAGGGATGAGTGAATCCCTTGATGATATTAAAAGATTAAGAAAACTCTTAAGAGGGAAATCAGGAGGGCAAAGAGAGGGTACGAGATGGATCTGGTTAAGGAATATCCCAAGAGGTTCTATAGCTATAGTAAGAGTAAATTGGTGGCTTTGGAGAGAGTAGGTCCCGTTACAGATCAGCAGGGCTGCCTATGTCTCAAGTCGCAGGAAATGGGTGGGATTTTTAACAAATATTTCTCCTCGGTGTCAACGGAGGAGAAAATCATAGTTGCTCAAGAGATAAGGGAAACAAATGGAGATGTTTTGGAGGACATTCATACCAGGGAGGAGGTATTTGCAGCCTTACAGTGTATTAGGGTGGATAAATCCCCAGTGCCTGATTGAGTGCATCTTAAGACCTCATGGGAAGCTAGAGAAGAAATTATGGAGGCCCTCGTGGAGATATTTGCTTCATCGTTAACCACTGGTGAAGTTCCCGAAGACTGGAAGGTGGCTAATGTTGTTCTGTTGTTTAAGAAGGGTAGCAAGGACAAGCCAGGGAACTACAGGCTGCTCAGCCGGACGTCAGTAGCAGGGAAGTTACCAGAGGGAATTCTGAGAGATAGGATCTACCAGCATTTGGATAGACAAAACTAGGGGGCATAGATTCAGAGTGAGAGGGGTTGGATAGACAGAGTCTGATTAGGAGCAGCATGAGTTTATGCGTGGAAAGTCATGTTTAACAAATCTTTTCGAGTTTTTTTTCACCATAAAGGTAACTGAGGGTAGGGAAGAGGATGTCGTCTATTTGGACTTTAGCAAGGCCTTCGACAAGATCCTGCATGGTAGACTGGCCTGGAAGGTTAGGTCCCATGGAATCCAGGGACAGCTAGTTAGCTGGATTCAAAATTGGCTCAGAGGTAGGAAGCAGAGTGTGGTGGTTGAATAGAGGCTGGTGACTAGTGGTGTGCTGCAGGGGTTGGTGTTGGGACCCTTGTTATTTGTTATTTATATAAATGATTTGGATGCGAATGCACAGGGCTTGATCAGTAAGTTTATGGATGACACGAAATTAGGAGGTGTTGCTGATAGTGAAGAAGGTTATTGTAGATTACAGGGGGATCTTGATCAGTTCGGGAAGTGGGCTGAGCAGTGGCAAATGGATTTCAATACAGATAAGTGTGAGGTGATGCATTTTGGAAAGTCAAACCAGTGTAGGACTTCTACTATGAATGGTAGGGCACCAAGGTGTAATGGAACAGAGGGACCTAGGAGAACAAGTGCATAGTTCGTTGAAAGCGGCATCACAGGTAGACAGGGTGGTGAAAAGGGTGTTTAGTGTGCTGGCCTTCATCAGTCAGGGTGCTGAGTATAGGAGTTGGGACATTATGAGTGAGTGAGTATTGGTGAGAGGGGAAAGATTTAAAAGGAACCTGAGGGGCAACTTTTTCATGCAGAGGGTGGTGAGTATATGGAATGAGGTGCCAGAGGAAGTAGTTGAGGCAGATACAATAGTATCATTTAAGAAGCACTTGGATAGGTACATGTAGGGGCGGGGCTTAGAGGGATATGGGCTGAATGGACTCATTGGGCTGTATGTCTCTATAAGGTCCCTCATGGTAGGTTGCTTCAGAAGAGTAAATCACATGGGATCCATGGTGATTTGGTAAATTGGATACCAAATAGGCATGGTCATAGAAGACAGAGGGTGGTGGTGGAGGGGTGGTTTTCTGACTGGACGTCTGTAGGGATCAGTGCTGGGACCTCTGTTGTTTGTGATATATATAAATGATTTGGATGAATGATAGGTGGTATGATTAGTAATTTTGCAGATGACACAAAAATTGGTGGCGTTATGGATAGTGAGGAAGGTTGTCAAAAGATACAGCAGGATATAAATCAGTTGGATATATGGGTGGAAAAATGGCAGATGGAGTTTAATCCGGAGAAGTGTGAGGTGTTGCATTTGGGGAGGTCAAATGTAAGAGGAAACTATACAGTAAATGGCAGGGCCCTTAGGAGCATTGATGTCCAGAAGGAACTTGGATGTAAGTCTTTAGCTCCCTGAAAGTGGCAACACAAGTAAATAGGGGCAGTAAAGGTGCACGCCATGCTTACCTTCATCGATTGGGGTATTGAATATAAAAGTTGAAAAGTAGAATTTCAGCTGTATAAAACTTTGGTTTGAGACCACATTTAGAGTATTGTCTGCAGTTCTGGTCGTCCCACTATAGGAAAGATGTGGAGGCTTTGGAGAGGGTGCAGAAGAGGTTCACCAGGATATTGTTTGGATTGAAGAGTATTAGCTATAAGGAGAGGTTGGACAAACTTGGATTGTTTTCTCTAGAGCTTTGGAGGCTGAGGGGTGACCTGATAGAAATGTATAGAATTATGAGAGGCATAGATAGAGTAGAATTCAGAGTCTTTTTCCCAGGATGGAAATGTCAAGTACTAGAAGGCATAGCTTTAAGGTGAGAAGGGAAACATTTAAAGGAGATCTGTGTGTCGTGTTTTATATAGAAGGGTAGGTGCCTGGAATGCACTGCCAAGGGAAGTGGTGGAAGCAGATACAATAGCAATGTTTAAGAGGCATTTAGGTAGACATATGAACAGGCAGGGAATGGAGGGATATAGACTTTGTGCTGACAGATGGGATTAATTAGATTGGTATCATGGTTGGCACAGACATGGTGGGCTGAAGGGCCTGTTCCAGTGCTGTTCTGTTCTATGTTCTATATAAAAGCGGGACATCAGCCAAAATGATTCACTCCACATGATACCAAGAAACAGCCAAGTGAACTGGCTGCAGCAAGAGTGGATGCTGGCTGTGCTGCTCAGTATTTCCATCATTTTTAATTCTTGACTGCACTTCTTTCACCATCTTCAATTTATGTTCTGTTTTGTTACTGGCCTGACTTTAGTTTCAGGTTCACCTTGTGAATTGTGTTAACCTGCCCAGCTCCATTCTTCCTTCTAGACTACAGAACTCAACCTATCCATCTGTTCCCCATTGCACGGTTAGTCAGGATCCTTCATTATGCTGTCTTCTGCACCTCCTTTATATACCCCTATTGAAATGTGAAGTGCAGTGATTGATATGCACACTGCTCCATGAGTGATCTGACCAGTATATTAAATCAGTGTATCAACGTGACAGTCCTATAAATTAATCTGACTTATGGAGTTGCAAAATATTGAACAACTCAAGTGACAGTGGGCTCCAATTTTCCAAATGCTGTACTGAAGACCTTAGTGTAGGAAATATGAAGGGGAAGAGTTGTCCTACATTCACAAGGAGCAAGACATCTTCCAGCTCCATTCTTCATTACAGCAAAAGCACTGGCTGTCAAAAGTCACATTCCTTGACTTCATGTGGTGTTGCAAGAAAATCAATGACCTCACATGAGCAGTCGAGGTCAATGAATGCTTCTCTATTTGCCACATCCTGACCATTGCACCACTGGCCTCAGATTCTGCTCAGTTCACCATGCACCACCGATCTAACACAAAGGCTTATTAATTACATATCCTCTCTGCACACATTTTGTATTGTAACAAGCCCTGCGCAAATCTTTCATAAACCGCACAATAATTCAACGTGCTGCCAATAATTCAAGCATGATAGTCACATCACCCAATCAGAATACATGACCCACATGGACAAATTTCCCTCCCCATTGTGGAACAAGGTGGGCTAGAACCAAGGCCACCCAGAGTTAACCAGGAAAGGCTAGCACATGTGAATGTATTAGCTCCCTTAGTGAAGCTGCTGTTGGGGCACCAATTGAGAAACCAAAATCATCATGGCTAAATGTCCTTCTCACACCCCACTTCACCTCAGCCCGACACAGATTGGGTGACCGCTTCGTCGAGCACCTTCGCTCTGTCTGCCGCAACAGCCAGGACCTCCTGGTGGCCACCCACTTCAATTCCACATCCCATTCCCATATTGACATGTCTATCCATGGCCTCCTCTACTGCCACGTTGAGGCCAGGATCAGGTTGGAGGAACAACATCTCATATTTCTTGGGAGTCTCCATCCTGATGGCCTCAACATCAATTTCTCTAACTTCCAGTAACCCCCCCCACTTCTTTTTCTCCCCCCCCCCCCACGCCTTTGTCTTCCCTGATTCCCATGGCTCCCTTCCCCCACCTTGATGGCCTGCCCATCTCCTCTCCTCTCCTCCCCCATCCTTTATCCCATGGTCTACTGCCTTCTCCTACTGGATTCCTTCTTCTTCAGCCCTTGGCCTCTTCTACCTATCACCTCTCAGCTTATAACATCATCTCCCCCTCCCCACCCAGCTACCTTCAACCTCTCACCTGGACTCGCCTATCACCTGGACTCACCTATGACCTGCTGGCGTATGCTCCTCCCCCTCCCCCCACCTTCTTATTCTGGCTTCTGCCCTCTTCCTTTGCAGTCCTGATGAAGGGTCTCGGCCGGAAACGTCGACTGTCTATTTCCCTCCGTGGATGCTGCCTGACCTGCTGAGTTCCTCCAGCACTTTATGTGTATTGCTTCAGATTCCAGCATCTGCAGAATTTTTTGTGTCTTCACCTCAGCCTACACTCTCTTCCTATGTACAAACTGAGATGGTGTAATCATGCACTTATACTTGTCTACACCAGCTTCTCCCCCAGTACAGCTTTCCCTTGTGTCTTTCTCCTTTCAGATACCTTTGAACCACAGCCTGTACTGGTAGCAGAGGACTGCCTAGAAGACAGCAATGTTAAAGATAAGATCTTTATTAGTCACATGTACATCGAAACACACAGTGAAATACATCTTTTGTGTAGTGATTTTGGGGGGCAGCCCGCAAGTGTCGCCACGCTTCCGGCGCCAACATAGCATGGCCATAACTTCCTAACCTGTACGTCTTTTGGAATGTGGGAGGAAGCCGGAGCACCTGGAGGAAACCCACACAGACACGGGGAGAACGTACAAACTCCTTACAGACAGGGGTCGGATTTGAACCTGGGTCGCTGGCGCTGTAAAGCATTATGCTAACCATTATGCTACCATGCCTCAATTTCACTCGGACCACCAGCACACACACTGATGATATGCAGCCTGTCGAGAACAACACACAGGTGGAATCTGTACAATGAGAGACACTGAGCATGAATTGTCTGCAGCCAGGGATGGGTGAGAGGATAGCATAAATTCCTGCTTTGTTATCTTCCAGTGGGGATTCTCCATGTTCATGCGCAGTCCCTTGCCAGTGTGGTATCTGGCCCAGTTTACTCTATAGAGATCACAGAAAATTAGATCATTTACAAAACAAAACCTTTGCCCCATCGTGTTACGTCGATCAAAAAGAACTCGACCTGGCCCATTCCCTCTTCTAGGATGTGGTTTGTACCCCTAGGTCACAGATCTTTAAGTACTTTTTAAATGTAGTATTTCTGTCTCTACTACACATTCATACACAACCACCCGACTTTCATCATCTCCCCTCCAATCTTTCTACCAATTACAGTAAACCTGTAGCCCCTGGTTTTCAACCCTTCTCTTAAGAAAAGTTTTTACTCTGTCTTGGTGTCTAATGATTTTATTGACCCGGATTAGGTCTCTTCTTCCAAATTATGCTCCAGTCGTTTACTGGATGCAGGACTGACCAGCCAAGTAAAGTGGTTTACTGGATGCAGGACTGACCAGCCAAGTAACAATAAAGCAGAAGAGAGACACAAGGGACTGCAGATGCTGGATCTGGAGCAACAAACAATCTGCAGAAAGAACTCAATGGGTCAATCAGCATCTGTGGGAGGGAAAGGAATTGTCGATGTTTCGGCTGGAAATGCTGCATCAGGACAGAAGATTCTGGATTCAATTCCCAGTGTTCTTGGATGGAGTAGCTCTTCCAATTTACCAGCTGTTGAAGATATGCAACCAGAATTCCAGCGAGATGGAGACCCAGTTGAACGTCAGGTTAGTGGCTGGAAAATAGGTCAAGACCAGGGTCACACATGGTTTTTGTCACTCTGCTATTTTTGTCATCTTTTGCCCAGCCAACTTAGTCATGGATGTGTGTCAGATGCGTTCCCTAGCTACAACGGGAATTCCACCCTTTGCGTTCTTAGAAAAGTTTCAATGGAACTCATGGCATTTGAGATCTGGCCCAAGTCTTGCCAATGACCCTGACTTTGTTGTCACCATGGTGAAGGATTCCAGAGGGACAAGCTGCCAGAGGAAGTGGGAGGTAGAGGCAGGTACAATTACAACATTTAAAAGACTGGTACATGGATAGGAAAGGGTGAGAGGTATATGGGCCAAATGCAGAGAAACAGGACTAGTTCAAGTAGACAACTTGATCGGCATGGGTGAGTTGGATTGAAAGGCCTGTTTCCATGCTGTATAGCTCTAAGATAAGGAAAGATAACCTTATTAGTCACATGCACATCGAAACACACAGTGAAGTACATTTTTTTGTGTAGTGTTCTGGGGGCAGCCCACAAATGTCGCCACGCTTCCGCCGCCAACATAGCATGCCCACAACTTCCTAACCCGTACGTCTTTGGAATGTGGGAGGAAACCGGAGCACTCGGAGGAAACCCACGCAGGCACAGGGAGAACGTACAAACTCCTTACAGACAGTAGCCGGAATTGAACCCGGGTCGCTGGTGCTGTAAAGCATTACGCTAACCGTTACACTACCATGCCTGCCCGTATGACTCTATGATGGTAATCTAAATATGATATGGTCCCGAGGGTTTTTCAGGCCTCACCGAGGAAAGGCCTCATGTCCTCTCATTGCAGTGGGAAAGTGCCATTTTAACTTTCATGAGCCGGTCTCATTACATTTTAAATGGCATATTAAGTATATTGACATCAGCCAAACCTCAGCCGGCAGCACCCTTGGCTTTGAGTCCGAAGGCTGTGACATTGTTGCCACTCCCAAGACTCGAGCTCAAAAATCTGGCAAGTGACGGATTGCTGGAGATGCCGTCTTTTGAAGAGGATGTTAAACAAAGTCCCTTCAGTAAGATTTGAGTGAATGTGGGGCATCATTTACCCTTCCCTAATACAACCAAAATGGTTGGCCGGTTATTATTAGCCTGTTGTTCGAGACAGTCTGCATTACAACATACACTATTCTTCAAAGGTACTTCCTTGGCTTCACTTGGGACAGAGCACAGGTGTGAAGTATAGTCATTGAAATTTCCTGCCAGGATCCTGTTCAGAAGATCCTCTGGCATGGGAATCCAGCCAGCATTCACATCAGATGGGAGGCCAAGAGCTGTCACACATTTCAGGGTGGAGTGCAATTCTATGAACTGGTCAAACACTTCACTTACGTGGGTGATGTTCTGTTGTCTGTTGTCACACCTTATGGAATTCATTACATACTCACAGGCAATTCAGTGAATTGACAGCTCTCTGAAAGTAACTACCCTCTGCCAAACCTGAGACCAAGAATCAGAATCAGGATCTTAATCAGAATCAGGTTTATTATCACTGTCTTATATGACATGAAATTTGTTGTTTTGCAGCAGCAGTAGAGTGCAAAGACATAAAAATCTATAAGTTACAAAAGAAATAAAGAGTGCAAAATAAAAGGAACAATGAGGTAATGTTCATGGGTTCATGGGACTGTTCAGAAATCTGATGGTGGAGGGGAAGAAGCTATTCCTGAATTGTTGAGTTTGGGTCTTCAGGTTCCGGTACCTCCTCCCTGATGGTAGTAACGTGAAGAGGTCATGTCCCAGATGGTGAGGGCCCTTAATGATGGATGCTGCCTTCTTTAGGCATTGCCTCTTGAAGATGTGCTCGATGGTGGGGAGGGTTGTGTCTGTGATGGATCTGGCTGAGCCTACAACCTCTTGTAGCCTCTTGTGATCCTGTGCATTGGAGCCTCCATGCAACCAGTCAGGATACTGTCCACTGTACATCTGTAGAAATTTGCAAGAGTCTTTCGGTGACATACCGACTCTCTTCAAACTCCTGATGAAGTAGAGTTGCTGGCGTGCCTTCTTTGTGATTGCATTGATGTGTTGGGCCCAGGACAGATCCTTGATTTTGACACCCAGGAACTTGAAGCTTCTCACACTTTCCACCGCTGACCCCTCATTGAGGACTGGTGTGTGTTCTGCTGACCTCCACTTCCTGAAGTCCACAATTAATTCCTTGGTCTTGCTGACGTTGAGTGTGAGGTTGTAATTGCGAGACCACTCAACCAGCTGATCTATCTCACTCCTGTATGCCTCCTCATTGCCAACTGAGATTTTACCAACAACAGTGGTGTCATCTGCGAATTTATAAATGGTGTTTGAGCTGTGCCTAGCCACACAGTCATGAGTGTAGAGCAGTGGGCTAAGCACGCATCCTTGAGGTGTGCCTGTGTTGATTGTCAGGGAGGAGATGTTATCACCGATCTGCACTGACTGTGGTCTCCTGATGAAGAAGTCGAGGATCCAGATTCACAGGGAGGTACAGAGGCCCAGGTTTAGAAACTTGGTGATTAATACTGAAGGGATGATGGTATTGAACACTGAGCTGTAATTGATAAACAGCAGCCTCATGTATGTCTTGCTATTACCTAGGTACTCCAAAGCAGAGTGGAGAGCTAGTGAGATTGCATCCAGTGTAGACCTATTGTGGTGGTAGGCGAATTGCAGTGGATCCAGGTCTTTACTCAGGCAGGAGTTAATTCTAGCCATGACCAATCTCTCAAAGCACTTTATTATGGCAGATGTGAGTGCTACCGAGTGATAGTTGTTGAGGCAGCTCACCCTGCTCTTCTTGGGCACCGGTATGATTGATGCTCTTTTGAAGCAGGTGGGAACCTCCGACTGCGCAGTGAGAGGTTGAAGATGTCCTTGAACACTCCAGCCAGTTGGTCAGCACAGATTTTCAGTACCTGGCCAGGTACACCGTTGGGACCTGATGCCTTGTGAGGGTTCACCCTCCTGAAGGATGTTCTGACATCTGCCCCCAAGACAGACATCACAGGGTTGTCAGATGCTATGGGGATTCGCACAGGTGTAGTGTAATTCTCACTTTCAAAGCGGACTTAAAAGGCATTGAGCTCATCAGGGAGTGAAGCATCACTGCCATTTATGCTGGAGAAACAGAGGATTGCAGATGCCGGAATCTAGATGAAAAACACTTTGAAGCTGGAGAAACTCAGCAGGCCAGGCAGCATCCGTGGAGAAAAGCAGGCGGTCAACGTTTCGGGTCAGGACCCTTCTTCAGGACTGAAGATAGGAAAAGGAGAATCCCAATATATAGGAGGGAAAAGCAGAGCAGTGATAGGTGGACAAAAGAGGTGAGGCGGGGTGGGCACAGGGTTGGTGATAGGTAGATGCAGGTAAGAGATAGTGATAGGCAGGTGTGGGGGAGGAGGGGAGAGCAGATCCACCAGGGGATGGGTAAAAGGTAAGAAGAGAGAGAGGAAAAAAAGGCTAGGAAAGGGAAGAAGAGAAGCATGGTGGGGGGTGGGGGGGAGGTTTGTGGGGAAAGGGGGTGGGGATTACCTAAATTAGGAGAATTCAATATTCATGCCGTTAGGCTGCAAGGTTCCAAGACAGAAAGTGCGGTGCTGTTCCTCCTGTTTGTGCTTGGAATTCTCCTGGCAGTGGAGGAGGCCAAGGACTGTTATATCAGTGGTAGTGTGGGAGGGAGAGTTGAAGTGACTGGCAACGGGAAGATGCAAATCGCAGTTACGGACAGAGCACAGGTGTTCTGCAAAACGGTCACCTAGTCTGCGTTTGGTCTCACCGATGTAGAGGAGGCCACACTTGGAGCACGAATGCAGTAGTTGATATTAAGGAAGGTGCAGGTGAATCTCTGTCTCACTTGAAAGGACTGTTTGGGTCCCTCGATGGAGGTGATGGAGGTGGTGTAGGGGCAGGTTTTGCACCTATGGCGGGGGCAGTGGAAAGTTCCCAGGGTGGGAGCGGGATGGGTGCGGTGGGGGTGGCGGGGGGGAGTGAATGTGGGAGTCCTGGAGAGAGCAGTCCCTGCGAAAGGCAGAAAGCTGTTCTATTATTATATTCTTCATTATAGATCCCAGCATTTTTCCTATTACTGATGTTAGGCCATTAGGTCAGTGATTCCCAGTTTTCTTTCTTTTTAAATAGTGGGGTCACATTTGCTGCTCTTGATTCCACAGAAAACATTTCTGGAACCTGCAGAACCTTGGAAGATGATAACCAGCAACAACTATCTCTAAAGCCAACTCTTTCAAAACTCTGGATGTAGAATCGTCAGGTCCTTGGAATCTATCAGTTTTCAAGCTCACCAACTTCCCCTGTATTATTTTTTGACTAATACTTAGTTCCTTCAGTTACGCTGCTATAACACATTTCTGAGACTAAACCTGTTGTGGTTTGAGTAAGGGAATACTACATTTTATAATGACAAAGTGCTTGATAAATTCAGAAGTATAAATAATATTAATAAGCAGTTCCAGCCTGGAGCTCCTGATTTGCTTCTTTCAAGTCCTCAATGGATTGACAAGTTTCAGGATGAATTTCCTGGAATAGATTAATGTTGGTTGCATCCCTGCCTCTGAAAACCAAAAGGAAATTGTTGAAGACTAAATTATTCCTTCTGAATCAAGGGTGCAAGAATATAAAATGTGCATTTAGCTATTGGTGAGTCTACCCTGAACTTATTACCAACAAATAGAATAAGAATTGTTTGCTATGCATAAATATTGTCTTAAGCAAGCAGTAGACAGGTTCACTAAAATGTGTGCAGCTGCTTGTGGTGAAATTGTGTTGTTGTTGTACAAGAGTAATGCACAGAGATAATACAGCTGGCAAATTTCTTCAGCTGTCATATATTTTCCAGTGCAAAATCATTACTGCTTTCTACTGCCGTTTTGCCCCAAGCAGTCTTAACAGCCTCTATCAGAGGGTGGAGCCTTCTGAGATAAAGAGTCCTTTTCTCACTGCCTTATTGCCTCTTGTGAGAAGCCCACCCTTTTCAATGCATTCTTTAGAGACAAGACATTAAAAAGAATGACAAGATCATAATATGAAGTCCACTTCTTGCAATTTAATTCAGCCATACAGAGTATCCTCATGCACATTTGCCATCCTGCTGTTACTTATAAGATTCCAAAGTTTCAATCTCTATTGACCACTTCCCTGATGAAAAATTTTCTGACATGGAATCTCGGAATTATGAAAATTTATACCACAGTGGTCAAAACAAAGCACTAGACATTGATTGTTGCCTTGCAGTGTATTGTGCAGGTTATGTGGTTCAATATTCTATTGACTGTTGATTGCTGTTCTGCTTATTTTCGGCATTGGATTTACAAGAACACCTTCATTTTTTCAATCATCTTTCCCCTTTTCAACAGCATTCACCAAGTATACAAAAGATCTATTTCTCCTTCTTTGGTATTTTATTCTCGTTCTTATTAAATGTCATCTGCCATGATTCTACCACCTCAGACCTTTTTCAATATATTCTGTCATGTCTAAGCTGCCTGTGCTGATTGCACTGCACCTCCCAATTTGGTAACAGCTTCAAAGTGGTTCACTTTACGCTGACTTTTAGAGTTCAGAAGCAGTTTTGGTCACGGCTGGTCCAATGTAATCCATTCACCATTTCATCTCACTGGGTCTTTCTATTCTGATATTGCACACTTCTATGCTCACTCAGAAGCACTTTAAGACACTTCAGACCTTTGGGTTTAAGGCTGGTAACATACCATGGAGATTTAAGGAGATTTTGTACTCATGCACACTCCATTTCATAGACAATGTACTTGAAGAGAAAAATTGCTTGAAAGAGTTAAAGGGAACAGGGAATAAGGAAGAAACAGTTGGACAAAATGGCTCACATGGACAAAAACACCTGATGGTCCATCAAGTCTCTCTCTGGGGCTGATTTTAACTGTTTTTGCTGGCAGAATAATGACTTGCTTTCTGATTTACATGCAGATGATTTTCCTTTCCAGTGCAACCCATTTAGTGGCCATTTCCCTCCCAGCAGAAACAACTAAGCTTGAACCTTCTGGTCCCATGATAATATTAAAGAAGACACCAAAGCTTTAATTTTGGCATTGTTTACTTTCCAAGCAGTACTGCCCCAGCAGTGCTGTATGTATGCCAGTGCATAAGTCATCTATTTTCAGATTCTTTTTGCTGACTTCAGTTCTGGCACAGATGCACACTGCAGTTATAATGAAAGGAGTTGGTTGTTATGTAATTGACACACTGAACATTGTTAGTGTACTGTAGCTATTGGGAGTTAAAAATATGCTATGTTGCCACCTTTGGTGCTATAAAGGGAGCAAACAAACTTTGCCTCTGTTTCTGCCAGTTACTGAACAAGTGGTAGACACCTGAGGTACCTACCTTCAGAGGATAGGCATGGTTTACTGTATAATATTGTATTAAAAATGAATGAAAGTAATTAAATGAGACAACTGCATTCTCCTATCAGAGGGTTAATGTGCTAAATGTGCCACGTGATGTGATGCTTGGCCATGGAGGTCGGAAGACCTTTGATTTAAACAGGCAGCACCAAACTCAGCTACTGTGGACCACAACAAGGATTCTTACTCCTGACCGTTACCCAGTGACTGGAGTTGGTATCACCTTCACCTTTGCTCCTCTCCATTCACACATGAAGTATGATCCTCTCCAAGTTTGTTCCTCTCCATTCACACTATACAGTATTGTTCAGTGGCTGACTCCTTGCTTAACAGCAGACAGCAAAAGCAGACTTTTCTTCTGTACCCAGGACTTGTCCCTCATTTACGCAAAGTATCTCCTGAGGTGTCTGTGGTTATTCAAGAGAAGCACACCAGCTGCGCTCTGTTTATGATTTTGCAGCATAGGTGTGGTCCAAGAAGTGGCAACAACAAAGTTACTTTCACATAGAACTTGAAGAGGGAGGAATAATCTGTCTCCACAGTACACCTGAGAGCCATTTCTGGTTGCAATCTCATTTTCCTCTAGTAATGTCTGACAAATCAGCCATATTCATATTGTATGGCAGGGCAGGCTTGATCGGCCAGGTGACCTTCTCCTGCTCCTATTGTGTTCTTGTGTTTTGTAAACTCCCTCTCATTGGAGGTATTGCATTGGTGACACAGTTCTTATTCATTGCTCTGTGTTTGAATTTGCATGCTATTGCTATGTCCCCTCACTTCTGGCACACTTAGCACACAAACCCTCTCACTGATGTGTTCAATGCCCGCTCATTTTCAACGAGCTCGATTGTACACCTCTATTCTGCTGAAATAGCCTATCTGAGCTTAAGTCACCACTTTGACTTGATCCCTATCAAAAGGTGATGCTTCTGCACTGTTTCTCTGGTTAGCTTTCTTCTTCTGTACTGCCGATAAATGATGTCTGTCTTGATTTATGTGGTGATTGCTGCCTCCTGCACTTTTTCTCTCTTATTTTATTCTAACTTACCAGTAACTGAGCAAAATTGGTAAATTTGGTAAATTGGTAAATTGTTTTATTATTGTCATATGTACCGAGATACAGTGAAAACTTTGTTTTGCATGCTATCCATACAGATCATTTCATCACATCAGTTCATCGAGGTAGTACAAGGGAAAAGGAATAACAGAATGTAGAATAAAGTGTTACAGTTACAGAGAAAGTGCAGTGCAGGCAGACAATAAGGTGCAAGGCCATGACGAGCTAGATCGTCAGGTCAAGAGTCCATCATATTAGAGGAACGGAGTTGACGACATAATATTACTCTGTTTCTATTGAGAAATTTTAGTGCAGTTTTTTTTTCTGTTTTTTTAAAAAAATTTTTCTTTAGCTTAGTTTGGTTTGATATACTGTTTATAATTTTTCTGATTGTTTTGGGGATTTTTTTTCTTTCTTTTATATTTTATAATAAATCCTTTTCTTTTATATTATATTCATTCACTAACAGATTGTTGGATCTACAGATTTTTTTTATACTTTATTGTTCTTTATGATTATCCATGTCATGATTGTTCTCCTGATCTCTTTGTATTACATGTATAAACATTGATATATTAACCTGTATTAATTTGAAAACTAATAAAAAGATTGAAAAAGAAAAAGAGTCCATCATATTGTGCAAGAGGTCTGTTCAATAGTCTTATAACAACAGGATAGAAGCTGCCTTGAGCCTGGTGGTATGTGCTTTCAGGCTTTTGTATCTTCTGCCTGACTGGAGGGGGGAGAAGAGAGAATGTCCAGAATGGGTGGGGTCTTTGATTATGTTGGCCACTTCAAGAAAGTGGATGTCAGAGCCACTGGGCAGTAGTCACTAGGGCACATTACCTTATTTTCCTTTGGTACCGGGATGATAGTGTATCAACTCATTGTATGCCTGTCTCTTTTTCCTTCTTGACTGCAGAGCTATTGGGGGTCACTTGATGACTGTTTTCAATGACAACACTCCGGAGACTGTGAAATCAATTTTTAACCTTTTTTTTTCATGCTGCTCTGCTTTGGTAGACAAGAATATCATCGTCACCAGTTGCAGTGTGTTTGGAAATCGTTGGTGAACCAGTTTCATAGTGCTGATGCAGACTAACCTTAATAACCTCTGGGAGAAAACAAGAGCTTCAGAATAAGAGTGTGTACTTTTCTGCAGACCAACAACAACTAATATATATGTTTATATCACATGTATGATGACATCATTATGTTACATACTCACAAGACTTTGTTTCATATTTATATACAAGTACATCACACTAAGGGTATCAGAGGATATGGGAGATTTTAGCCACACAATTAGCCATTATCTTATTAAATGACAGACTGGGGCTGCTTCTATTCCCTTTGTTCTTATGGTCAGCTGTCAGAACCCAGAATACTTCAGCACCAATGCTTTGGAAGTGAGGATTATATAATTATTTGAAGATAAATTGGGCAAAGATTTGAAAATCAAAAATTTAAGTGGATGCAGGAAAGTCAGGGAAATGGAATTAAATAGCTTCAGTTGCAGATCCAGCTCCTGCTTAATTATAATAGTCTGAATTACTTCCTTCTCTGTTGTAGTTTTTATGATTCTACTTGAAATAGGGGTAAAAAAATCAAAGCAAGTTCCGTCAGCTCTGAAGGAACTAGCTTAATGTGTCGGGTGTAGACCCATTAGAATTCAAGTACAGAGTCTGTCACTGAGGCTACCCAGTGCCTAATGTAATTGCAAAGCTCTGCTGCTTTTACTAAATGCCTTAGAAATTTCTAAGCAAAAGCAGAAAATGACTGACATGGAGGGATGAATTACAGATGTGCACAGGGCCCCTGTTAGACATTGCAATGCAAAAATTACTGGAGTTAGGTCTGAATACACCAATGGCCATCCATTAGTTAACTCCATATGTAAAAGATACTTCACTCTGCAGTCTCGGTGGCAATCAATTGCAAAACCAGCTGTTGTGGACTCAGCTTCAATATTAATCATCACAGTAAGCAGAGAAACAAAATCACGTACACATAAGAATATGATCTATGATTACTTTTCATTGATTTCCAAAGTGCTCATGTGGCTTCCTCTATATGTTTCTTTGGCAATATTACTTGGTCTTGTAGCATTCTTCAGATAACTAGTGGTCTCTGATATCTTTGATGGATAACGTCACTTGTGCTGCAATGTGGCTGAGCTCAGTCCTCAATGGAGTAACATTGTGTCTGAGGTCAGGGTCCATCGGTACTATGATGTGCCTGAGTTCAGTCTCAAAGGTCCAATGATATGCCAAAGCTTAGATGCTATGCTGTGACTTAGGTCAGTCCTCAATGACCCAAGGACATATTTGACATCATTGTTGAATGGCAATGTAATGTGTCTGAAGACAGTTCTCAATGGCCTTTTGAGGTCATTGTCCAGCGGTACTATGTGTGTGGTCAGTGTCAACTGGTGCTATACTCTGTCTGTTAATGCCCTATTGATGCCATAATCAATGATTATAATAATTATTAAATAATAACTAAAACCTTATTCTAACAAAAATTGAAAGTGGATTAGCAAGCAGCAGGAGGAATCAAACCTGGACAGAATAACAGAAAGTGCAAGTAGGAAAGGAAGGCAGAACAGGAAAAACAACAAATTAGGAAAACCCATTGTCCAAGTCCTAATAATAACAACAAATTGGTTGTTTCAAGTCGAAACCCTGCAACAGGAATCCACCCTGCACTAGTTCTAATTTTTTAGAGCCTTTCATAACCACAAGATGTTCAAAGGTGCTGTACAGCAAATGGACTGGCATTTCAATCCTGTAATGCAGCTAATTTGCCCACAGCAAGTGTCCACTCACACAAATTAGATTTTGAAAAACAAATAAGCTGTTTGCATTGATGTCAAAAGGGGGACACATTTTTGCTTAGGATACCGATGTTAATTCTCCTAATCTTCTGCAAGATATTTTTGTGGATTCCTTTAAAATACTGATGTTTCTTGGCTTTACGGTTACATCTGGAAGACGGCTCATTCAATAGTGCAGCATTTGCTCAGGGTTGCTACTGCAGTGTCTCTCCAGTGTCTCTCCAGGGTTTAGTGCTGTCATGTCAGGATGTACCTACAACTTAAGATACAAGTGAACCACAGCTGAGATTGCTTCATTTGCATGTCTCTGTTTGAACAGGCAGGCCGGCACAGTAGTGTAGAGGGCAGACACAGTAGTATAGAGGTTAGCGTGACGCTATTACAGCACCAGTGACCCGGGTTCAGTTTCGGCCACTGTGTAAGGAGTTTGTACGTTCTCCCCGTGTCTGCGTGGGTTTCCTCTGGGTGCTCCGGTTTCCTCCCACATTCCAAAGACATACAGGTTAGGAAGTTGTGGGCATGCTATGTTGGCGCCAGAAGCGTGGTGACACTTGTGGGCAGCCCTCAGAACACTCTATGCAAAAGATGTATTTCACTGTGTGTCGATATACATGTGACTAATAAAGATATCTTGTCTTATCTTATAAAGGTAAAACGCAGTGGCTGTTGTCAGTGCATGTGTGTTGGAGCACTGAGAATGGATCTGACAGCAAAACAGCAAGGTAAATGGGGCATTTGGTGAACTTGGCAAAAGCTTCACTGGCCAATTGGGAAGGAAATTCTTCAGTCATCTCTGAAATGGCTTCTAATGCAACTTGAGATCCAAAATACAGCAGCAGAAACATGCAGAAAAAAAAATTTATGCAGATGTTACAGGATGAAAAGCAGGGACCACAAAGGAAGGCTACAGTTGAGGGAACGAGCAATAAGTACTTAAGGAAAGCTTACATTGTGATCTAAACTAATAAAACATAGAATATTCTATTGTTCAAAGATTTTCAGGAGAAGGGAGACCTTCTTGTCAAGACCCCATCAGTTTGTCATCTAAAGATATGATTATGTGGAAATTAAGTGGATGCTGAGAACTCAACTGTGGTGGTGTTTATTGTTGGTGTACAATGAATGGACTTACTTTGCAATGGTTTTAGTTTAACTGAAATATTGCCTGACCATGGAAGCAGTGTAGGCCTCTCACTGGTGCCACTGGGTGATAATTCTGCCTGTTGAATGCCCACTTGGATGGGTTCATTGAACTTTGTATATTCTCTTCCTTGCCACTTCCATATCAGTACTGGTCTGTTTGGGACAGGGACTCTGTTGTCCTTGAATTAAGGCAGCACAATCTTGACCAAGCAATGACAGATCTGCTACGCCACAGTTCCAGTGACCAGGGTTCAATATAGACTTCCAGTACCGTCTGTGTAGTTTGCACATTCTCCTTTGATAGCATGGATTTCTTCTGGATGCTCCGGTTTCCTCCCACATCCTATTGACATGTGGGTTGGTGGGTTAATTGGCCACTGTAAACTGCCCTACATGTGGAGGTAAGTGGTAGAATCTGGGAGGAAGGGCAATTATTGGGAATGTGGGGAGATTAAAATGAAATTATTGTAAATAGATATTTGATGGCGTGGACTCAGTGGCGATGGCTGTTTCTGTGCTTTATTTCCCTATGTGTATGACACAAGGCCAGAGATGGTTCAAAATACTTTGACTTAATCTTGGAGGATATCTGCAAAGGAGCCCTTCTGTTAAGTTGCGAGCTATTCTTCTCCTGATTTTCATTGGGTCTATTTTAGGCTATCTTCAGGCTGTTGCAGTACTGCCGCTTGGATTAGAGGATTTCAAACAATATTTTAGGCACTGATAAGACTACAAAGTTTAAATTGTTTTTTTTTCGCAGCTGTTAGAATGAGATAAATATTCCCTAAAGTTAAGGCCAAGCAATAATCGGTCTGTGGGACTCAGATCCAGATGAACCAGTTGTGAAGAAAGTTCACAGCCAAAACACAAACCTCTAACTCACTTTCACCAGATTTTCAGATTTTCTTCACAACAGCATCCCTTTCTGCTCACTACTCTGCCAGTGTGTCTGGGCTGCTTCTTCACCAACCCCAATCTCGATATATTTAGGAAATCCTCCCTCCTATTGCCATCTGCTCCAGGCAAATGATGTTCCCGCAGAAAGGTGGGAACTTATTACTTGTTATAAGGTCTCAGGTAAGAGCATGAAAGTAGACCTAATATACAGCTCTAAAGTTCTTTCAAAGCGTCTACACAGGCATATTGGTCTAAATACCCTCACTGTGTGCTGTATGATTCCAGTGGCAATGGATGCAAACAGTAAGATACCAGTCTGCAATGCTGATTGTCTACACAATGAAAGATGTTGGCAGGCATGCTCTGGAACCATTTATTGGAACATGTGGCCAGGGTAGGTAGTTAAAGCTGTTCTGTATCCTAACTCTATCTTTGCAATTTGGTTCTTCAAATCATCTAATTTCTCATATTGTTGTTTGGCTGGTTGTGATTTAAGTGGTGGTAGAAAGTGAAATGCATTGCAGTCAGAGAGTCACAAACACATCCACCATACATACATGCACACACGCTTAAAACACATATACACAGACACACACACTATAAACATACACATAGAAACATGCACAGACAGGCACACACACACGCGCGCACACACACACACACACACACACACACACACACACACACACACACACACACACACACACACACACACACACAGAAACAATTAAAATTTCACACACATATTAGATGAAGCTGTTCTTAACCAGACCTTGAAAAATCTGTTCAGTGCATGTCCTTGCAAAAAACAAGGTTGACATTGAAACATTGGGAACAGAATGGAAAAACCTGTAACAGATTTGATTCATTTTAAAAATCTGTAGGAACTGGAGAGAGGTGTTGGAGAAATGACTTATGATAGAACATGGCACAGTAAAAGTTAATCTAAAGTACTTCAAAATAAAATTGTTAATAGGACAAAGGAATGGGATAGATTCAACATAGGGAAAGGTCATTTCAGAGTTGATTCCGGGTCCCTCTTCAGCAGAGTGAGATCAACATTTGGAATGGATTTCCAAGCAGTAGTGGAAGCAAAAGCCCTGGGACATTTAAGAAGTAATCAGATGCAGCCAAGATGGGGACCATAGGATGGCCCTGGATGATGAGTTAGGTTGGACTGAATAGCATTCATCTGGACTTTTATATATAGATATACATAAAGATATATAAAACAAGCATATAAGGAGCCAGATCTTGCTGGCCTGATGTCCATACACCCACTTACCTTCTACGGGCAAATCCCAGAGGTCTCTTTCATTGTCTCAGTAGTGACAGGGTCTCATGCTATGTAGTGTGGAGACTATGCCCCTGAAATGCCCCTGATTGCCTTTGATAGTTTGCAAGGGTGTGGGAGGGCTTTACCAGTTGTAAAAGCATTGATTGATTTTTCATAGCTTTTAAATGTCTTGGATAGCCAAAGACATTTAAAAAGCATTACAACCAGTTAAAAAAAATAAAACATTTTAAAAAGTGAACTAATAAAATCCCAAAACACCTCCGAATAATCAAAAATATTTTAAAAAAAGAAAAAAAAAACAAATGTTAAACTTACCTGTACCTTTGACTCTTAAATCTTTGCCCGACAATCCCCATCGTAATCAATGAGGTTTCTGATCTTGTGCCAGATCTGATGCAATGCAAGCTCTAACAGGCAGCTTCCCACAGTAATGATGGGGAATTGAATTGATTTTTAATAGTTTTTAAATGCCTCTGACATTCAAAAACAGTTGATAACCATTAAATAATTTAAAAATAAATTATTAAAAATTATCAACTTTCAAAAAGCAGAGTTAACTAAAGCACATTAAAAAACATTAAAGGAAAACAAAGTACTTTAGAAAATGTGACCTAGTCCTTTGCCCTACCATCCACATTGGAATCAATGGACCTTGAGTCAGGTCTGACCAACACGAGATCTAAGGTGTAATTGTCCAGTGATTGATAGGGAATCACATGGGGAGACCAGTGACTGAGCAGATTTGACCTTTTGCAAATGCTGGACTTCTGTGTTTTACAGAATCTGTGTAGAAGGACTTTCTTTAGCTTAACAGTGCTGGGTCTGATTGGAACTGCCTACAACAGCCAACAAGATCTGGCTTTCTGTAATACTCACCAGAGGATGAATGGAGAAATGTATTTTGCAGGGACAGTTTTATTTTAAGCTTCTCTTCAGGTTCCCCATCACTGCTCCCTTCTCCTAAAGATGCTGACTCCTTGCATTGAAGGGACCAGGTGCCTTTTGATACCTTGCCCAATGGCCAGATCTCATGCCTGAAATGAGTTAGTGAATGCTCTTGAGTATTCAAACCTACAAACCTCTTTGCACCTAATATTGATGTGACATCACTTTACCATAGAGTTTATCAGATAGTGATCAGGACTGGGATGCTCAGCTAATCTCTCCCCTTCAACTAGGAAGGTAAGGCCAACTGTAGGGATCTCTACCAAGATAAACTATCACAACACATGCTGGGGACTGGACCCATTATATTCTTGGAAAAATTCACTCACCCAGTTGGGGATCCAATGTTTCTAATTTAATTATATTAAGGTAAAATAAGCAGTTTTCAAAGTTGTTCTCTACTTAGTGCTATACCTCCAGACTAGCTGCAAGGGGATACCCCAGCAATGAGCCACACTATACAAAGAAATCACATCCCCAGTATGTTCTACATATTTTCCAGATTTTCTTTTTATTGATATGAAAGTTATACCTCAACCTATTGCCCATCAAATCACAGTTGCCTCATGTGCTCCATCTGTCCTCACCCCCGTCCATTATTTCCTAATTACCGCGCTTTTGACAAGCTCATTCTGTCCTTGTTATATAACCACTGACTACTGACTTCTTAACTCCGGACTATATACCTTCCATTGCTCACCCCCATGCTTGCGGACATTGTAAATGGTTCCTTCTCAGGTAATTCCCTTGTCCCTCTATAAACCAGCGTCATGACTGTCATTATCCTTGTTTGCAATTTAAATGAGTCCTATTTTTATGAACTTTCATCTTTTATTCACCATGCTGTAAATCAGATTTGGTAGCAGGGTGATTAAACTGCTATTGCTTGTAATCTAACACCCTAAACTAGGGGAAGCAGAGGGGTGCAGCTGACAGTGTTACTGTCTCATGGCTCCAGTGACCTGGGTCCAATTCTTACCGCTGGTGCTGTCTTTTGTGGAGTTCACTCATTCTCCCTGTGACTGTATGGGTTTCCATCTGGTGCTCTGGTTTCTTCCCACATCTCAAAGTTTGATGGGTTAATTGGTCGCTTTAATGTGCCCCTTGTGTGTAAGTGAGTGGTAGAATCTGGGTGAGCTGACGGGAGTGTGGAGAAAATAAAATGGGAGTGGTTTAAATGGGTGCTTGGTGGTTGAAATGGACTTGATGGGCTGAAGGGCCTATTTCTGTGTTGTATGACTTAAAGACTTTAATGGCCTATAGTTATGCATTCAAATCCTTCTATGGTAGAAAATGTATTATAACATATTACATGAGCAATGGTGACCAGGAAACTACTGGACTGTTGCTTAAAACCACATCTGGTACGCAGATATGTTATCATGAAGTAAATCTACCACCTATGACCAGTCTAATCCTTATGTGACTCCAGACCCACAGCAATATGATTCCTACTGAAATTACTTAATGAGTCACTAATTCAAGGGCAAATATGATGGAAAATAATACCCTGTTTGATTCCTCATTTATACTGTACATAGAATCAGAATCAGGTTTATTATTACTGACATGTCATGAAATTTGTTTTTAAAATGTTTTAAAACTTTATTTATACAGCACGGTAACAGGAGCCTTCTGGCCCAATGAGCCCGTGCCATCCAATTACACCCATGTTAACCTACTAACCTGAACATCTTTGGAATGTGAGAGGAAACCGGAGTACCCGGAAGAAACCCACGCAGACACGGGGAGAACGTACAGACTCCCTGTGGGAAATGAACCCCAGTCGCTGGTGCTGTAATAGCATTATGCTAACCGCTACACTAAAGTGTAAGACATAAAGACATAAAAATTACTATGTTACCAAAATAAATAAATAGTGCAAAAGAGGAATAATGAGGCAGTGTTCATGGCTTCATGGGACTATTCAGAAATCTGATGACAGAGTGGAAGAAGCTGTTGCTGAAACGTTGAGTGTGGGTCTTCAGGCTCCTGTACCTCCTCCCTGATGGTAGTAATGTGAAGAGGGCATGTCCCGGGTGGTGAGGGTCCTTAATGATGGATGCCACCTTCTTGAGGCACTGCCTCTTGAAGGTGTCCTCAATGGTGGGGACGGTTGTATCCATGATGGAGCTGGCTGAGTCTACAACCCTCTAAAGCATCTTTCAATCCTGCGCATTGGAGCCTCCATGCCAGGCGGTGATGCAACCAGTCAAAATGCTCTCCACTGTACATCTGTAGAAATTTGCAAGAGTCTTTGGTGACATATCAAATTTCCTCAAACTCCGAATGAAGTAGATCCGCTGGTGTGCCTTCTTTATGATTGCATCAATGAGTTGGGCCCAAGATAGATCTGCTGAGATGTTGACACCCAGGAACTTGAAGCTGCTCAGAGAATTCATGTTTCTTAACAACATGTGCACATTGCCCGCTGACACCCACATAAACAAGGGTGTGTGGTGCAGTGGAGTCATAGAGTCATACACCACCAAAACAGGCCCTTCACCCTGTTGTAGCTGTATAAAACTTTGGTTAGGCCACATTTGGAGTATTGTGTGCAGTTCTGGTCACTGCTTTACAGGAAGGATGTGGAGACTTTGGAGGGGGTGCAGAAGAGTTTCATCAGGAAGTTGCCTGTATTGGATTGTATTTGTTCTCAGGAGAGGTTGGACAAATTTGGATCGTTTTCTCTGGAGTGTCGGAAGCTGAGGGGTGACCTGATCGGAGTACATAAAATTATGAGAGGCATAGATAGGGTAGATAGTCAGCGTCTTTTTCCCAGAGTGGATATGTCAAATACTCAAGGACATAGCTTTAAGGTGAAAGGGGGAAAATTTAAAGGAGATGTATGGGGCAATTTTATTTTACACAGAGAATGGTAGGTGCCTGAAACAAGCTGCTGTGGGGGTGGAAGCAGATACAACAGTGGCATTTAAGAGGCATTTAGACAGGCACATGAACAGGCAGGGAATGGAGGGAGTAGTTTAATTTGGCACGATGGTCAGCAGAGACATTGTGACTGAAGGATCTGTTCCTGTGCTGTGTAGTTCTATGTTCTAATTATTGTACTTAAATGTGTATATTCTCCAATAAGTCTTTATGTACTGTCCTGCTCGGAGGCCAATATACATGAAAGTTATGTGGAGCAATGTTGTGAATAGAATATTTCAAATATAAGTTGTCAGAAAACTATAGTTTGCATCACAGAATAGGCACTTCACCTACCTACAGAGTATTTTTAAAAATAAAAATGTAATTGCTGTTATAGTGCTCTGGTATAAAACAATGTTAGTTTGGCAGAACATCGTGGGCCATAGGGCCTGTTCCTGTGCTGTACTGTTCTAAGTTCTAACGTGGCCCAGTGGTGCAGCTAGTAAAGCCTCTGCCTCACACCTCAAGCAGCCTGGGTTCAATCCTGACTCCTGCTGCTGTCAGTGTGAAATTTGCAAATTATCCCCGTGACTCTGTGGAGCTCTGATTTCCTCTCACATCCCAAAGATTTGCTCGTTGGAAGGTTAATTGGCCACTGTAAATTGCCCCCGATGTGTAGGTAAGTGGCAGAATCTTGGGGAAGTTGAAGAGAATGTAGGGAGAATAAAATGGAACTAATGTAGAATTAGTATAATTGGGTGTTTGATGGTTGGTGCAGACCTGGTGGGCCAAAGGGCCTGTTTCTATGCTGTATGACTCTATGACTCCGTGATATCTTTCCTGCAATTAAAGTTTCCATACAAATATCATGTATGATCAGCCCAGTGGCAAAATCTCAATAAAAAGTATTGTTAAGATTTGAAATACATCAGAATTTCTCATTACATCAGCAATTTGATGAATTGCACAGGAAACATTGAACCTAAACACACCAATTCCATTTCTACACTTGAGGTATATTTAGAATTGATTGCCAAAGATACATTCCCTTTAAATCTGTTGTATATTACTGTCATCTGAAGTATTTGAACAAACTGGGCTTTATTTTACTTGGATAAAATCAACTCCCGATAAAGCATACAATTAACAAATTAAGATTAAGGACTGAGCAAGTTCTAGTTTTCTAGCTGGTATATTATTCTATTTGTGGGTCACTTGGAGGAATCTAATTCCTTGGATGTACTCCATGAGGGGAAATCACTATGAAAAACAGCAGGATATGTGGTCTAATTAACAGCAGCGGAAGCCCTCTTACCATTGTGTGGCAAGATAACAAGGAAGTTATGAACTTGCCAATGTGATATGTTCAGCAGTTTCTTCCCACTCAACAACTTGACGTTTATGTATCATCTTTATTGCAGCAAAACAAGCTAAACCCTTCATGTTCATTTTTATATGATAACCTTCATCTCATCATTCACAGAGTCCCAGGAGTTAAATTATCCTTCCTGTGTATGTTTGTTACAGAGAGAAGGGGAAAGGCTGGGGTAAGTGCTTGCTGGAGGGTATTCCAAGCCAGGGAGAACTCCAGAGTCATTGTTAATATTTCTCCATGTGCTGCAGCTCTATCCACTTCCATCCTTTGAACTTAGTGTTATTATGTTCCACGCCCGTGGTTTTCCCGATAATGAACACTTTTATGTAACTAAAACAATTGTGGGCCACGGTGATATAGACTGCTGTCATCTGTCTCTTGTAGGTTTCTTCAACACTGCCTGTCACATTTAAGATACATCAGACCACTGAAGAAAACATAAATGCACTGCAAATTTGGAGTCATGTACTTTGCAAATCACTGTCACTAGATGGCAGCAGTGACTAAACAGTGAATCCTACCTGCTCAAAATAAAATTTCCCACAGATTCTCGGAGATACACTTTCCTGGACGCTGGAATAAGCAATTCATGTTTTTTTATTTTAATGTAACCAGCACCATTTTATTTTCTCACTCTTAAATTTCAATGTTTTGTTCTGTGACTTAGTTGACGGGCAGTCTGGCCCTCACAGTGGCCATTTGGGATACTGTCACAACCATCTTAGCTTGCAACAGGAGACCAACTCAAGACATGTCTATCTAATTATAGCCATGAAAAGTTTATGGACGATGTAACCTTAAATTTAGAAAGCACTGGCGGCAACATAGCAACCTTCATCTTAAAGGTCAAGTGAGAAGTCCTTCCATTTACTTTCCTGCAAGAGTTAACTCCTTTTTTACTGCACATTCCTACTCCCTAAGTGCTACATGCCTTAAAAATATTCCCTAATGCAGGATTGGCTGTCATTAATATATTGTAGTAAGACCATGAGAAGAAGACCACTGTTAAATCTGGAGGTTTTACACAGCCTCGTTCAACAGTAATGTCTTGTACCAATTGATGGAACAATGCCAGGCGAGCTGGCAAGATAATTATTCCACATTCATATGTTACCATATATATATCAGGAGCAATCATTCATTTATGTGAACCAGTGCCATTAAATTGTTCTAAACAGGAAATAAATACCTTAGGTTTTACTTCCAAACAAATTGCTTGCTTTGGTATATGTCTGGGAATCACAAAATTGAATGATAATTTATCATGGCAATAGAGAATACCACACACACATGCACACATACATATGCACATGCACACACTCACACACACACATGCGCATGCACACGCGCAGACACACACGCAGACACACGCACGCACACACACACACACACACACACACACACACACACACACACACACACACACACACACACACACACACACACACACACACACAAAACACAATACACTAAGTATCCCTCTTATAGTCATCAGTCTTATTCCAATTCTCAAACAGTCCCTACCTTTGTTGTGAAACACTGCTTTGGCCCTCATATCGCCATAACATAGAAAGATAATTGACTGGGAGAAAGGTAATGATAAATATATGAATATGCTATGGCCAGGAGATAGTATTACCAGTGGCCTAGCAATGTTAAGGCACATAGTACAATTAGTTCCTTGTTGCAAAGCATATCGTCAGAAGTGAATGTCTCCAAGGCGCCCATGTCCTACATGAAAAGAATCGCATCATTGTTGAGTGATAAGTTTGTCGAGAGTATGTTTACAGCGACTACATTTTTCACATGATTAATTTTGACAGTAGCTATAACTTGTTTAAACAAAACTAATTGCATCGCTCGTGTGCCAAAAAAATGCCTCTACTTATCCTGCCTGTGTTTGCTTGACTGTACAGTGTTAAAAATGATTTTAACATTCTGATTTGTTTTTTAGTCATCTAGCAAATTTTAAATAAAAACCCAGTTTTAAAATGCAAGAAGACAATAGAGGGATGAAAGAGGAGGTCATAAAATGTGACTTCTTACAAAGTTTAATAAAGGTGTAATTTACCTCATAGTCTGAGTTATTTATGAATTGAACTGTTTGTTAAATATATTGAACTTTGAGTGACATGATTTGGAATGTGCATGAATGTAAAGAACTTTCACATTACATCATAGGTTTAGCTCATCTCCAAAGCCATTAACCTCCTGTGAATGAGTAAGTTATGTATTGCTTCTGTTTGCTTGGGTCACTGGGATTGTTATCAGCATTTTGGGGGGTCGTTGTTCTGCAGTTTGGAGTTTTCCCCACAAAACTCCAAACCAGCCACTGCATGTGAAATCTGAATCTCTATTCTTTCCATTAAAGAGAAAATCCTTACTGTTAGCTGTAATCTTAATGCACTTTTATGGGGACTGACCATCCCTAGCAAGACTGGTGTTTCCCATTGCTAACTGTGCTGAAGTTGGTGATTCTGAACCACCTAATTAAACTACTACAGTCTTTCTGTTTGAAGATATTTCTAAAGTGCTGCTGGATTTGGACCAGCATTGACAAAGGGAGAGCCATATATTTCTTTCAGGGCATTCTTCAACTTAGAGGGGATTCTGACAGGGATGTGGACACATACACCTGGTGTCCTTGTGATTGTTGGTAGTGCAGGTGGCGGGTTTGGAGGGTGCTGTTGCAGTAGTTGAGTAACTGCACAGCATTTTGTAGATGGCAGGCATGGTGTGAAAGTGGTGGGGGAATTAATCTTTATGGTGGTGGATGGGGTACCAATTAAACATATAAGAACCATTCCAAAAGAATTATGACTCCAGGTAGGTTTCCAAATCAATTTGTGACTATATATTTGCAGGCTATTCACAATTGTATTCATTACACATATGGGGGTATGGAAATTAAGTTGGGGTGGGTAGAGAGAAGAGGAAGAAAGAATGGGGATTTGAAGACATGTTGGGAGGCTGAAGATAAGTGGCAAGATGAAGTAGGGTGAGAAAGGGAGTGACGGGAAGGAGCAGCTGTCTGTGGTAGAACATTAAGAAATAGAAATCCGAAAGACATTGCAGATGCTGGAAATCTGAAATAAAAGCAGAAAGTCAGGCTGCAATTGTGGCAAAAGAAACAGAGTTACAGTGTCAAGACAGTGACATTTCAGCAGAACTAACAATTAAATTAAAAAATGGCTGGTAATGGAGATCCAGAAGATGAACCAGGAGATGAAGGAGTTTACATGGCCTAAGAAATCAACTTTATTATGGAGGTTTGGGTCTTTGATGGAGGTGAGGGCAAATTGTTGATAGATTTTTTAATTAATTAATTCTTTCTTGAAATCTTGGCAATGCTGGCAAGGGGTCATCAGTTATTGCCCATCACCAATAGCCCTTGAGAAGATGGTGGTGAGCTGCCTGCTTGAACTGCTGTAGTATTTCTGCTGAAGATATTCTCACAGTGCTAGTAGGGGGGAGAGTTTCAGGATTTAGACCCAGTGACGATGAATCACTGGCAATATATTTCCAAGACAGTGTGAGGAAGACCTGCACAGTTGGGATTGGCCCATGCACCTCCTGCCCCTGTCGTTCATGAGGCAGAAGTTGCTGGCTGGTGAGGTGTTGTCAGAGTAGCCTAGGTGAGTGACCACAGTGTATTTTGTGGATGGGACAGATTGATAGGTTATGCATTGTAAGGTGTGAATGTTAGCATGGAGAACATTAGAGAATAAAAATAGGATATGGTGGAAATACTCAACAAATCAGGTAGCATCTAAGGAAAGAGAAACAGAGTTAAGGTTTCAGGTCTGAGACCCTTTGTCAGAACTGATTTTTTAAAAAAAATTAATTGGAGAAGTCTATCTGTGAAAAGATCAAGATTTTAATTGAGCTTCATTGATGGAAGTAAAGGAGCAAAGGTATAATGGGATAGAGGAGAATGAAAGTTCCTTGTCAGTAGATCCACATGGGGAAACTGGGTTTAGGACTGAATAATAAACCACGAGCAGAAATTGCTGGAAACACTCAGAAGGACAAGCCGGATCTGTGGAAAGAGAAACAGAGTTAATATCTTTATTTCTCCTTCCACAGGAAATGCCTGCCCTGCTGAATGTTTCCAGAATTTTTTGTTGTTCTAGATTTTCAGCAAATGCAGTTTCTGATTTTCAAAAAACCAGGGGTCTCACCCCTGAACCAAGCTCATGGAGTCATGGTATAGCACAGAAATGGGTCATTTGGCCACCACATCCATGCCAACCATTTTGCCATTCCACACCAATCCCATTTGCCCACATTAGGTCCATATCTTTTTATACCGTGTCTATTTAAGTGCCTCTCTAAATGTCTCTTAAACATAATGATTGTATCTGATTCTACCATCTCCTCTGGCAGTGAGTTTCAGATATCAACCATTCTCTGTGTTAAAAAAACTTTCTCCTCGTCCTTCTTGAAACTCCTATCTCTCACCTTAAACCTCTGCCCTCTTGTTTTTGATACTTCTACCATGGGAAAAATATCTACCCTATTTATGATTTATTATTTTATATACCTCATTCAGGTCACCCTTGAGCCCCCTTTGCTCCAGAGAAAACAAGCCTAGCCTATCCATACCTAAAGTCCTGCAATCCAGGCAACATCCTGGTGAGTCTCCTTGGCACTCTCTCCAGTGCAACCACATCCTTCCTTTAGTGAGGCGACCAGAACTGCAGGTAATATTCCAAGCACAGCCTAGCCAGTATTTTGTAAAGTTGCAACATAATGTCCCAACTTTTATATTCTGTGCTCTGACCTACAAAAGCAAACGTCCCATATGCCTTCTTCACCACCCTATCTATCTGTGTTGCCACTTTCAGGGAAATGTGGACTTGAACCCCAACATTCCCTAGTGCTGTACTGTTTACTGTATATGTCTTACGCCAACTTGACTCCCCAAAATGTATCACTACACATTTGTCAGGAGTAAATTTCATCTGTCAATGCTCTGCCCAGCTTTCCATCTGATCTATATCTTGCCGTAACCTTAGACAACCTTCCTTGCTATCCACAACAGCATCAACTTTTATGTCATCTGCAGACTTACACGGTAGTGAAGCAGTTAGTGTAATGCTATTACAGCACCAGCGACCCGGGTTCAATTCCGGCCGCTGTCTGTAAGGAGTTTGTACGTTCTCCCCATGTCTGCATGGGTTTCCTCTAGGTGCTCTGGTTTCCTCCCACATTCCAAAGACGTATGGATTAGGAAGTTGTGGGCATGCTATGTTGGCGCCAGAAGCATGGCGACACTTACGGGCTGCCCCCAGAACACTCTACGCAAAAGATGCATTTCACTGTGTGTTTTGAAGTACATGTGACTAATAAAGATATCTTATCTTGTCTTTACAGTCACATCCAAGTCATTAATCTATATCACAAATAACAAAAGTTGCAGCACCAATCCCTACAGTACACTACTGGTCACAGACTTCCAATCAGAAAAGCATCCGTTCACCACTACCCTCTGCTTCCTATCACCAAGCCAATCTTGGATCCAATCAGCCAACCTGCCTTGGATTCCGTGTGCCTTAACCTTTTGGACTAGCCTACCATGCATGCTTTACTAAAAAAAAATGTCTACCGCTCTGCCTTCATCAGCCTCCTTAGTTACCTCCTCAAAAAACTCAATTAGTGAGACAGAATTTCCACCTCACAAGGCATGCTGATTCTCTCTAATCAGCCCCTGCCTTTCCAAATGTACATTAATCCTATTCCTTAGGATTTTCTCCAATAATTTTCCTGCCATTGAAGTAGGACTCACCAGCCTGTAGTTTACCTGGCTTATCCCTGTTGCCGTTCTTAAATAAAGGAACAACGTTGGCCGTCCTCCAGTCTTTTGGCACCTCACCTGTGGCTAACCAAGATACAAAAATCTCTGTCAGGGCCCCAGTTATCTTCTCCCTTGCTTCTCATAGCATCCTGGGATAGATCTCATCAGACCTTGGGGATTTATCAACTCTTATGTGTCTCAGGATATCTAACACCTCCTCCTTTATCCCAAACTGCTCCCGATTATTCATGTATTCCTCCCTGAACTCACTATCTTCCATGTTCTTCTTCTTGGTGAATACAGAGGAAGAGTATTCATTTAGGCCCTTGCTCACACTGCCTACCTCAACATATGGTAAGGGTAATTCTTTCCCTGGCTACCCTCTTGCTCCTGACATACTCATAGCACCTCTTGGGTTGGCAGCCAGAAAGAAGGCTGGAGCCAAATCCTAGAGGCTTATTGATGCTTGGAGTAACTGAATAGAATGGCTTCACTTTGGCTGACATTCACCGAAGTTTGTATCATACAGACTCTTCATCCCAGTGTGGCACTTGGAGATGGCAGGAACAGCTGCAGTAAGTGATGAGATTTAGCTTGGTGATACTGATGTATATGGGAAAAGTGACCCTGCCCTGATTTTCAAATCAACGACGCCAAAGGCCAAATCAATGGCAGGTAAAACTGGCACGATATTGATATCAGTAACCCGAGAGAACGATCAGAGGCAGAACACTGCTTGTGGTAGAAATCTGAACTATTTTAAGGAACGAACGGTATGGGCTTTCGAATGCATAATGGATTCGTCTGACCAGCTGGTAAATGGAAAACGGGACACTACAGCTTTAAGAAATTCCAGTAGTTGAAATTATACCCATCGATATGCAGATCCAGCAAAGGCACTCAGTAAAGTCGGTGTCTCTCACCTCCTCGGATTTCATCCCGTTAGTGTTACCTGAGGTCATCCGAGCTCTTACCGTAGATTTTAGCACAGGTTTTATGGCTACCAAGATTATTTCTTTGCACAAGGATGAAAAAAAAAGATCTCACAGTATTTTAGGAATGCAGCTGACTAGACCTAGATTTTGTGAAAGTCCATTCCCAAGATTCCCCACATTGCATAAACTAACACTGTCAAGCCAAGTAGCGACATGGAATGTAAATACTGGAACTCGTCTCCAATGGGAGGCATTATAAAACTGTACGCCACTTACGTGGGAAGATTGCAAAGCCTTAACCAGGTTTTTTTTGGGAAGGGTACAATTTCTAACATTTTAGTTGATCAACCGGTGCCTCACAATTACTTGTGCGGAAGGAAAAGTACAAAAACAATGACTGGTCTACCTGTAACCAGCAGATGGAAGAAGAGTCCAACGGAAAGAAAATTGATAGGCGATTGCAGAGATCCCGGTTTTCCCTTCCCTGTTCCCATTCTCTCTTCCTACTATAAAAAAATAACTGCAATGGGGATGACTATCTGCATGTGACGAACTGAAGCACGTGGTCATGTTCATACTTTCATACGAATCGAAGTGTTGCACTTTTAGGAACAAGACAACTCTGTATTGATGATTAAGCTGAGCACTGTCCTCAGGAGTGCACAACTGTAATCACCTTTGAGACGGCCTCACAAAGTCGCAGCCCCGAGAGTGTGCAAATAGCAAACACCCCACAAAACTGCTGCACGTTACGACAATCCCCAGAGTCAAATGCTGTTGCAGAGCTGGAGAGGAAGTTTTAATGTAAACAGGTCAATTAGAAATAAAGGATTCTTCAGAGTCGCCATTTCGACTCTTCCGCCGTTCCAAAATTACTTGTGTTTGTCATTCTTGAGCAGGTTTATTTACTTACTCTGCTGACACCGTCTGATTAAATAATGTGATAAAATGTACACACGCCACCCACAGAGCTCTGTGCGCTGGATAGCTTTACAGTTCACATAAAACGGCAAGAATATGTTAATACGCAAGACTCGAGAAATTTAACGTACTTTGGTAATTGTCGATATGATTTCAATAAAAAGCTGCAAATCAATCATTTCGCGTGACTGTAAGGGTCAGTGATGCACCTCATAGTATGTGTTAATTCTTATTGTCATTTTACTTTTCAATACTTTTTGAAATTTTAAAATTTGCGTTTAATAAAGCACCCAACAATGCAGCTGCACTAATCACGTACAAGCACTCAAGTTTACGTTAACATTGCCTTGTTTAACTTGAGGAGTCTATAAAAACTACGGTATGTGTTGGCCTGCTTTAGTGCTGATGGATGCCTTGGTGATTAGCGGGACTGACCCATAGAGATGGGACTAACTGTCCCTCTCTTATCTTGATTGACAGTCTAATACTGGACCCGGGGGCATCTTTTCAGTACTAATGTGCAGCCTTCCCAATTACTTTTAAATTATCCCTAATCTGCCATAAAATTACGTGTGTATTGGGCATAGTTTCTTTTTATGTCAGCCAAAACTGCTAAAAAGAATAAAATGCCCTTTTATGAGAAGCGTACACTTGCCTGAACAACGGTGCCATTCCATTTATCTGCTTGCAACTATAGTGCAGGCAATTGCCATGGAGTTTTTTTTACAGCTTGTAGTCTATAATACTTGTCCATCGCTTCAATTAGGAGCAAAAAAGAGAGGGCTTTGTAATGCAATTGTCTTGCTAAGGAGAGCGCCTTAAATTGGAGGATTATGTGAGCTAGACCACCTGTAGGGCATTCATGGGCATTTCTATATGTCCGGGCCTATGCCTTACTGCCTGCAGTCTGGCCAACAATACAGAAAAAGCTGTTTAAAAGACTGTTCTGCGTTCCCTTCATGCTCACTAACTGTTACAACTAGTCCCCCCGTTTAAACGAGTTAAATCTCAAAAACGTCCCTTTTAATTCATTTTAAGGCACCACGGTGGCCAATGGCCTTGAAAACAAGCGGGAACCAAGGACTGAAGAGAGAGAAAGACGGGAGGGGGGGAAGTACTTCAAGCTTGGAAACGAGACATCAAAGTTATTTGATTCAAAAGGCTCACTCCTACAGATTAACCCTATTGAATTGGCCCTCGTTTAAGAAATTATGTACTCAGCCCGCGGGCAGCCAGGTAAAAAGTTCAACAATTACCAAAACAGTTTTTCTCCTAAACTAACATCGCTCGACATGCTGCCCACAAGTAAATGTACGGGTTTCCCGCAGAAATAAGAGTCCCGAGAGTGTTTGCAAACGTGATTAAATCAAAAGTTGTTTTATTGTCAAAATAGAATAATTGCTTCAAATATTTCTGGTGCTCTGGCTGAAGCAACCACTAGACTTTTTTTTAATACAAAAAAATTTACATACTCTGTATATACTTCAAAAACACTTTTGTTATGTACACAATTTACAAGTTTGTGTTCATAGTACAAATAATTATATAAATACAACTTTTGCAAGAAACCCGTATTACATGGGATATTAAAAAAAACAGGATTTTAAGGCCGGTTGATGCACCCAGTATGTTAAGATGTGTCAAGTACGCCATTTTTGTCTCCCCGTTTTAAGTTACTTTAACAGATGCCAGCAAGTAAGAGGATTGACTCTTACATGAACATAACACAAACTCCCGACAGGTTTTTTTAAAAAAAGCGTTCCTGCTCTTGAGCACAACGCAGTAGAAAATCCTTTTCCTCCCACATTTAACACCTAGTGGATGTCCTGTGCATATAAAATAGTTTTAAGATTTAAGAAGTATCAGCGCCAGGTACAGTGCTCTGGTCACTCCTTCACTTCTGACTAATGGATACCATTAGAAGTTCATTAACATGTTAATAAAGATGCTGGACGCGAATCTTCAAGGGGGTGGAGAGGAGGGGGGTGTTGAAAGTCTGTGCGAGGAGATGTCAGACTTGGGATAACGGCACTTGCTTAGGGTAAGACATGGAGCTGGCGGTGCCTGATCGCCAGGTTAGGCCGGTGCTGGCGTCGCTGTACATGGAGCCGCCGGTACCTTTGCTACTCCAGCAACAACGCGTGCAGAAGGCCCTCCACGACTCCAGTGTCTTGCCCGACCAGATCCAGACCCCCGACGTGATGCCCACCAGCAGACACATAAAGTACTTGAGCATGAAGACAGCGTAGTCCGGTTTCCTGGCCGTCTCCCCCCCTCCTCCTCCCGGCTGCTGGGACGGGTCTCCCGGGCAGTGGCAGTTGTGGCTCAGCTCCCAGCTCGGCCGGTTGTGTTGCTCGTAGAAGTAGCAGGCCACCACGATGGTGGCGGGCACGGTGTAGAGCACGGTGAAGACCCCGATGCGGATCATCAGCTTCTCCAGCTTATCGGTCTGGGCGCCGCCGCCTTGCTTGATGACCCGGCGGATGCGGAAGAGGGAGACGAAGCCGGCCAGGAGGAACATACTGCCGATCAGCAGGTAGATGACTAGCGGCGCCAGAACGAAACCGCGCAGGTTGTCCAGGTTCTGGTTGCCCACGTAGCAGATGCCAGCCACCGGGTCGCCGTCCACCGAGCTGAGGGCCAACACGGCGATGGACTTGACGCTGGGCACCAGCCAGGCGGCCAGGTGGAAGTACTGCGAGTAGCCGGCGATGGCCTCGTTGCCCCACTTCATGCCGGCGGCCAGGAACCACGTGAGGGACAGGATGACCCACCAGATAGAGCTGGCCATGCCGAAGAAGTAGACCAGCAGGAAGACCACGGTGCAGAGCGCCGGCCCCGTCGTCTCGTAGTGGACGTGCTGCTCGGAGCCGAGTTGCCGGCGGCCGCAAGCCACGCTCTCGTGGCCTGCCACCAGCCGCACCAGGTAGCCGGCCGACACGAAGAGGTAGCAGGCGGAGAGGAAGATGATGGGCCGCTCGGGGTACTTGAAGCGCTCCATGTCGATGAGGAAGGTGGCGACGGTGGCCAAGGTCGAGGCGAAGCACAGCACCGACCACAGGCCGATCCAGAAGGCGGCGAAGCTGCGCTCGTCCGCGCTGAAGTACGGGTCATGGCACGGCACGGCGCAGTTGGCCAGGCGCCCGGTGCTCACCCGGTTGTAGAGCGGGTGCCTCTCGCTCTTCAGCTGCACCATGGGCGCCCGGCACTGGCAGCCCGCCTGACACGGCGGTGCCGGTCCCGCTCCTCCGCGGCCTCGGTCCCGCTCCTGGCCCGGCTCCGGATGGGTCGGCCGCCCGGTCGGCTGGAAGGGGGCGGCGGGCGCGGCGCTGGTCAGCTCGGTGCGGTTGTAGTCCATGCACAGGGTGTCGGGGCTGTCCTGGCGGGGCAGCCGCTCGCACCTCATCCTGTCGGGCCAGGCGAAGCCGTACTGTCTCATGAGCGGGGCGCAGCCCGCCTTCGCTCGCTCGCACACGCTGCGGCACGGGGGCAGCGGTTTCTTGTAGTCCTCCAGGCAGATCGGCGTGTACATGCTGCAGAGGAAGAAGCGCAGGTCGGCCGAGCACTGGATCTCCACCAGCGGCCAGAACTGGTGCACCTCCAGGCCCGCCTCGTCCTGCGAGTCGTGGTTGAACTGGTTGGGCATGTAGGTGTAGTTGTAGCCGATGCCCTTGCACAGGGGCACGGTGATCTCCTGGCAGGACAGCTCCTTGGCGGCGGCCCCGCTCGATCTATGCAGCAAAGCCAAGGCAGACAGCAGGTAGACCTCCAGCAGGCAACTCTCCATGTCTCCAGCAGCCTTATTCCGTTCAGTCTGGGCTATTCCCCTCGCTTTTTTTTTGTTCCTGAATGCCCGGCAGACTGTTTATAAACACCAATATAGATCCTTAAATAAACGCAAAGTGCAAACGTCCCCCCCACCCCCCCTGTCCCTCCTCCGGATCTCTCAGCACAACATGCGGATCAGATTCGGCACATTTAACTCCTTCAGACTTGGCAACGGGCAGAGGAGACAGGCAGGAGCGATAAAACATTAGCTCAGCAGGCGTGGGATCAAGATGGCTGTACACGACAACAGCACCTTTTCTTTTAAAAAATAAAAAAAGAACTTCACACAGTTCCTCTCCTAACTTTTTCCTTGCTTGGAAGCCTGGGATTTCCCTTTCCTTTGAGCCGGTCAATGAGGATCGCAAGCGACGCCGTTGGTAGATTTCTTATTGATGCACAGATCCTCGCTTTTTCTCTCCCACCCGCTCTCCCAGAAAAAGAATAGCTCTCGAAATGAATTTCAGCGCCGCAACGCATTAATGATCGCTGAATGTGCTAGGTGCCTGTGACTGTTCTACATTTATAACACAAGGCAGGCCAAATCCCTCCCCCTTCCAGCTGCGAGTTACCAATCGTGGGGCGACTGGGGCGGGCAGATCCCTCGTCTCAAATCTATCCTTTCTCGCCAAAAAGGCGAGATGCAGGGTGACTGTTCCCAGAGGGTCTGGGCGTTTAGCAGGTTAATTTTCGCTTGTTAGTCCCTCGCAGGGGGTTGTCTTACTCCCCCGTCCTAGCCTTCCCCCTCCAATGCGAGTTATTTGGGTTTTTTTTTATATTTTAATTAAAGCACTGATGTTTCATTTGGCACTGGCTGGGGTTTCACGCCGGGGTTGGGATTGTTGGATCATAAGACAGGAGCCCAGGTTTGTCGAGAAAGCGAATGGCAATTAAACAACAAAAAAAACACACCACGAAATAGAAGTGGCGGGTTTCGCTAGTTTCTCTGCGAAGTAGAAGGAACTTCAAATTGGGCAGAACTATTTTAAGGCAATGGAGAGAGAGATTGCAAAAAAAAAAGCTTGATTATCCAGCCAATCTTTTGTGATTCTGCCCGCCTCTGTGCATTGCTCAGTTTGGGATGAGACGAGTTTTAGCTGGGCTTTTATGGAATTCAGTGTTATGAGTTAACAAAAACAAACTCGACTCACTCCTGTTCACAATGAATTAGCTTGACTGGTCAAGTTTTCAGT
Source organism: Pristis pectinata (assembly GCF_009764475.1). Lineage (NCBI taxonomy): Eukaryota > Metazoa > Chordata > Chondrichthyes > Rhinopristiformes > Pristidae > Pristis > Pristis pectinata. Next base: position 23,761,958 of record NC_067409.1, on the reverse strand, counting down.
TAAAAGTTACATTTTTGTTTAATATTTTCCTCCGTTTTGAATTGTTCTTGAAGGCGAGGGCACACCGCCCATGTTATCTGGTACTATATATATATAAAATACTTTTTAATTGTTCACATTATCTCGCTATACTCATGAAAGCGCAAACCAATCTGGCAACAGAAATCACTTGAACGTACTTTGTTTTCGGGCTGGTGCTGGTTCGGTTAAGGTCCTTCGGTTATCTGAATACGACATCTTTATATTTTTGTTGCAATACCCAGCGCATAAACAGTATACATTTTATTTCAATTTCCAAAAAAGCTGCTGAAATTTGCAGTGCAGAATTTCAGCCTGGAATCTCCAGGGTCTTGTTATAATATTAGAGTTTAGAAGCATGCTAGTAAACATGTCTTGAGCATGAATATAGTCCAAGGTTGTATATCTTGAACAGTTAACTGCACTCATGTGTTTAGTATTTTTTAATTTTTATTCGTTTTTGTGGCTAGGAGCCAAGTATTTATCATTCTGTTGCACCCCTCCATCTGAAACTGAAGTGAGTGTGAACCATAATGATTCTTTTAATTTTTAATTTTTGCAGAAATATTACAAAGGCTTTGGGTTAATGATCCCGAATTCTGTAAAACATGCTGGTATGATCCATTTGCCCGTGATTAATAGGAACCATGCTGCACAGACATATTACTACACATTAGTAACATTAGTAGCAGCTCAAAAATAGCATGGGATTACAGACTGCGTGAGCAACCGAGGACTCTCGATTCCCGAAGACTTAATCTTTGAAGCAATAATTTAACAATTATAGAGTTTTTAAGCATGATGTTTCAATGGAAAGTGAATGTGATAGTTGGTATTTCACTGTGCAAATGCAGGAATATGTTGCTAATATAAAGTCAATAACAACCATTCTGTTACAGTATTGACAGAATCAGTAAAACTACTGAGTGGAAGGACGTTCACTTTGAGGGAGCTGCTCAAAGCAAACAAAAAGACCTATTATTTAAACAGGAACATCTATACCAATCACCAGCTGCCATTCATCTCCCGGCCACGTGTCATTTTGGGGTAATTACTATGAACTAAAAATTTATTGATTTTAAAAATTTGCAAAATTAAAATTGCATTGAAGATCAATACTAGACTTCCTGTTTTAAGGTTGCATCATATTTTTGGATTGGGTTGTTTTATCCATTATGTAAAATGGATAACTTTCCAGTGTTTCAAAAGTAAAGATCTGAACAATTTTTCTGTGGTGTATTCAGAGTTGAATCCTCACTCTAATTTAAAATGTTACTTATTTCTTAACAATAAAAGGTGTCAATTGATATAAGTGGATTGTTTCTCAGTTTTGTTTGGATTAATTATTACCATCAATTCAAGTCCACAGTTCAGCTCAAGAGGTACAATTTGCATTCTGCATTGAGGTAGCTCAGATAAGGCAGCATAGTAGCTGGAAAACTGCATTTGGTATTGGTATTGGTTTATTATTGTCACTTGTACCGAGGTACAGTGAAAAACTTGTCTTAAAAACCGATCTTACAGGTCAATTCATTACACAGTGCAGTTACATCAAGATAGTACAGGGTGCATTGATGTAGTACAGGTAAAAAAAAGTACAGAGTAAAGTGTCACAGCTACAGAGAAAGTGCAGTGCAAATAAGGTGCAAGGTCACAACAAGGTAGATCGTGAGGTCATGAGGTCATAGGTCATAGTCCATCTCATTGTATAAGGGAACTGTTCAATAGTCTTATCACAGTGGGGTAGGAGCTGTCCTTAAGTTTGGTGGTACGTGCCCTCAGGCTCCTGTATCTTCTACCCGATGGAAGAGTAGAGAAGAGAGAATGTCCCGGGTGGGTGGGGTCTTTGATTATGCTGGCTGCTACACCAAGACAATGAGAGGTAAAGACAGAGTCCAAGGAGGGGAGACTGGTGTCCGTGATGCGCTGGGCTGTGTCCACGACTCTCTGCAGCTTCTTGCGGTCTTGGGCAGAGCAGTTGCCATACCAAGCTGTGATACATCCTGATAGGATGCTTTCCATGGTGCATCGGTAAAAGTTGGTGAGAGTCAAAGGGGACAAACCAAATTTCTTTAGCTTCCTGAGGAAGTAGAGGCGCTGGTGAGCTCTCTTGGCTATGGCATCCACGTAGTTAGTCCAGGACAGGTTGTTGGTGATGTTCACTCCCAGGAACTTGAAGCTGTCAACCCTCTCGACCTCAGCACCATTGATGTAGACAGGTGTATGTACACCGCCCCCTTTCCTGAAGTCAATGACCAGCTCTTTTGTTGACATTGAGAGAAAGGTTGTTGTCATGACACCATTCCACTAAGCTCTCTATTTCCTTCCTGTACTCCGATTCATCACTGTTTGAGATACGGCCGACAACGGTAGTATCATCTGCAAACTTGTAGATGGAGTTAGAGCAGAATCTGGCCACACAGTCATGAGTGTATAGGGAGTAGAGTAGAGGGCTGAGGACGCAGCCTTGAGGTGCACCAGTGTTGAGAATAATCGTGCCGGAGGTATTGCTGCCTATCCTCACTAATTGCAGTCTGTTTGTTAGAAAGTCAAGGATCCAGTTACAGAGGGAGGTGTTGAGTCCTAGGTCTCGGAGTTTGGTGACAAGCCTACTTGGTATTATTGTATTGAAGGCAGAGCTGTAGTCAATAAACAATAGTCTAACGTAAGTGTCCTTACTGCCCAGATGCTCCAGAGCTGAGCCAAGGGCCAGGGAGATGGCATCCGCTGTAGACCTGTTGCAATAGGTGAATTGCAATGGGTCCAGGTTGTCTGGTAGGCTGGAGTTGATGCGTGCCATGACCAACCTTTCAAAGCACTTCATGATGGTGGATGTCAGAGCCACTGGTCGGTAGTCACTGAGGCATGTTAACTTGCTTTTCTTTGGTACCGGGATGATAGTGGTCTTCTTAAAACAGGAGGGAACCTGAGATTGAAGCAGGGAGTGGTTGAATATGTCCGCAAATACTTCTGCCAGCTGATCAGCACAAGATCTGAGCATGCAGCCCGGGACACCATCTGGGCCAGGTGACTTCCTCGTGTTCACTCTTCGGAAGACTGATCTTACATCCTCCACTGTGATCACAGGTTCAGCTGCGTTGGTGGCTGTCAGAGTGGATGGTGACAATCCACTTCCTTTTTGTTCAAAACGTGCATAGAATGCGTTAAGTTCATCAGGAAGGGATGTGCTGTTGTTAGCTATGCAGCTGATTTCGTTTTGTAGCCTGTTATGGCATGTAAGCCCTGCCATAACTGGCGGCTGGTCAGGGACTCCATTTTGGGTTGGTATTGCCTCTTGGCATCCCTTATAGCTTTACAAAGTTTTGTTATCAAAACTCTCGAAAGATAGGATTAGGTTGAGGTCTAACTGTTTAATGAAATGGTTTTCTCAGTCTCAAAGTCTTTCATGGCACCTTCAGAAGAATAAGGGAGAAAGTTTGCAACGAGTCAGGAAGAGCAACGTGAAGGGGAAATCTAGGGAGTGTTGTCCCAGATTGTTTCTAATGCTGGTTTCAGAAAAAATATCTTGCTGTGGCATGGTTGCATTAACTTAGCAGTTCTTTCCGTACCTTGTCCATATATAGTTAAAGGAACTAACTCACAAAATAAATTAAAAAGGAGAAAGAATCATTTATATAATGTCTTATTGTTATTCAGCAGAATCCGCTTTGTGTACGGGGCTAGATTCTACAAGCAGTAATAAAATAGGTATTTATTAATTTCATATTGATTGAGTACAGAATCTTGGCCAGGTCATTGGGAACTTCCTACATTTTCTCAAGTAGTTCCTTAGTGTTCATGAATAGGCAGCTGGATCATTAATTAAACATTCTTCCAAAGGATAGCGCTTCTGATAATGGAGTGCTGGATATCAGCCTAGAATACATGCTTTTGTTCATTTAATGGCATGTAAACCCATACCCTTCATAGTTCTATGATAAGTGTGTAATTAAACTAATCAAGCTGACATCAGTGCCTGATAAATACATTGGCTGATTTGATTGCAATTTGCTGCTCTACACACCTTCAAATTATTGAAAAATAGCAGGCTTGACTGAAGAAAAAATTCTGGATTTGCAATTAATCACACTATTTATGCAGCAAATAGATTAATGGTTAAGAAGAACAATATTAAAAGAGAACGAAACCGGGAAGTGAGTTTTTAATAGAGAGCTCTGAGACCGTATTAGCACTTCAATTGTCATAGAACATTGGCATTTCTACTTCCAAGCTGAAGTGATCAATATACTTTGATTTCTATCTAAAACTCCATATCAAAAAGGAATCAGAAGTATCTGAATTAATTTGTGTCCATTGGAGTCAGGAATTACAGCTGTCAGATAGAATATTTGAAAGTTATGACATATTGCTGGCTTTATAAGTGATGTGTTATCATGCTACCATTTTATTCTTGCAGTGTTTGTGATTAATAAGTTGGGCAAGCAAATAGAGAAAGAACAATATCTGAAAATGTTCCTTTAAAATTGACTGTGTCTTCAGTAAACTGCACATGTCATTTAATTTAACTTTAACTAGTTCGTAAACCTTTAACTT